>NC_044571.1:26577234-27925734 GCF_901933205.1 Camarhynchus parvulus
ACAGTGATCCTGTCTGCCTGCTTTCCCAGGCTCCTAATATGTTGGCCGCTTCTTTTAGGAGCTTCTTTATCTTTGGTCTGAAAGCTCTCAGGTTTGTATGCTCCCATGTGCTGTCAGCCGGTGTGGGGCAGACACAGATACCTGTGCTCCATCTAGCCCCCCAGAGAAGCATCAAAGCTAATTACTAATAACTTCTATTTGTTCATATTTGCATGCCTGTTTTGAGAAAGTTAGGAGAGAGTGTGATCTTGAAGGGAATGATAATCTCCAGAACACCCAGCTGTTGGCACAAGGCTGAGCTGGCACTGAAGGGTGGTGTTTCAGTTTGTTTTTAGGATTAAACTTGAAACATCTTGGCAGCTATCCCTCTCCTATTCATTGCTAGCTTTGCTGTAGATGAAAACAACTGAAAATAGAGAATTAAAACTTGACACTAATGAGACACTGAAAACATTATTCTGGTTTTGGACTCCTCAATTTTATCTATATTCATCTCTTTCATGTGACCAGGATGGTTCCTTGCTCCACAGGCCAACTGGCATGGTGAAACCCATGTCCTCACTCTCAAAGTCTCTTGGAATGTAAATGGCAATGTCCAAATTACTTACTGGGAATGGTTCTTGGCCCGTACTAATTTACAAACCATGCCCAGAAAATATTTTGGAAGAGCGATAGTTTGCCCAGGCCAAAGCCATCACCAGCACAGTTCTAACAATTTAATAGGCTTGATGCTTGAGTTTCAGCCCTGGGAACATTCCCTGGCACTGATCAATCTACACCTCTCTTGATACAGCTATGGAAGCTAAGACTAAATAAATACTGAAATTGGAAAAAATTAGCTCTCACTGCATAATTATTTCAACAAATTACTAACATGTTTTGTAAAGTATGGCATACATTTCAGTCAATACAGTTTAAGCTATACCTCCATTTTCTGAAAGTGAGCTTACACATAAAGGAGGTGGAATTTTCCCTATGTTATCCAAAATATATCTGTTCTCCAAGGAAACAAAAACTGGCATAGAAAAAGCTTCTTTCAATACCTCAGCCTAGAGCCCTTCAACCTCCCCACAGGCATTTTATCAAATCCACCAAAGATCCTGTTAAAAGAATACTTTTCTTACACAAAAAATGTACTGTAATGCTCCCACCATCAAAGACAATGTGGGGTTTCTATTGTATGCTCTTAAAATAAAGCAATCAGCCAAACCAAAGCCCTCTATATTTGGACCATATCTTCTCTTACTTGGCAGAAAACCTTTCCTCTTGTCTGTCTGTCTGTCACTCTCAAGTTTTAATACACATACTAGAAAACTATTGAAATAAAAAATTCAAGAAGAGGGAAAGCTATAATTTGCCTTCAAAGCTACAATTTGCCTTCAGGATTCAAGGATGAGCAGTTCTGATTTGTCTGAAATTAAAGGGAAGTATTGGGTGTCCTGGCTTTTGGGGGATTTTCTGACACATCTGAAAATTTTCTAAACTTAGCTTTGTGACATTCTGACTGTACCTGCTTGGTATACACAAACACATTCAAATGTAGTTAGCTAAGAAACCATCTTTTCCAGTGCTCAGAAGGATTGAATAAAACCTGTTCATTTTTCTTTTGCACCAATAAATAAACAAACCCAAGAATACAACAACATTTTTATAGAGAATTCTTCCTTCTTTACCAGCCTACATATTTTGTCCTCTGAGAGTATCAGCAGAGCTTTAAACAACAGAACTTTCCCACCTGCCCATTTCCACTTACAGGGACTTACTCAAAGAAGCAGAGAAAGGGAATACATTATGTATCATATATTAATATTATACATTAGTGGGAGGTATTGCATAGCTCTGTCTCAGTAATATTGGTTGAGGAAGTTCTTGGGTATCAAATGATACTAAATTAGTTAAAAAGAATATTGTTGTTATATTGTTATATACTTTAGAGTTACTCTTAATAGATGAAATATATATATATATATATATATACACACACATACATACACACACAAATGTAGTATTTAAAAGCAGCTCTATCTCAACCACTATTTCTATAAGCAGTAGAATCAAGAAGAATCAAGGACTGGTAGGTATATACTATATTCATACACAATCTGTTGTGAGCAATGTGAGGTATTTTAAGTCCAATCTGTCAGGAACAGTTTTATAGCTTTGAAGTATGTCTCCTTTGCCTTTGGTAATAGACACTCCTATAAAGTCCAGTGGGTGCTTATGTGGTGTGACATACTGTTGGATAACTTTTAAGCACTTTTTAATATCTATGTGGTGCCTTATTCATATAAACACCTTAGTAGACCAACAGACCTCTGTAACATGAAAATGGAAGCTTTTACCAATGCACCATTTTGGCATCCCCAGTGTACCTTTACTTAAAAGCTTTAGGTGTTAAATTCTGTAGGTGTCTGGACAAGGCCAATGTTATCTAATCTTTGTTATTTTTGTACTCTTGATCATCACTCATTTATTTCATTGCACGTAGGGATGCATTTAGAGAATGGACTGAATGCAGAAGACTGGCTATACTAGTGCAGCCGGCTTGCTGTTCAAAATTAGGTGCATGAAGAAGGGTACTTGTTTGCCATGATTGTGCATGCAAATGTAATAACTGTATTCACTGTGGTCACTTCCAATTCACAGCTCTGACCTCTTTGCTGCCCAGCAATATCAATCCATAATAGCTGGTATGGATTAATCAATTACCTCTTTCCTCAGAGAACAGCTCTGCTTCCAGTCACAAGCACACTTGGATGAAAAGTGTGCTTGTCTTCTCCATTGAAGACCAAACCAATAAAAGGACAAATTTATTTTTTAAGAGGAAGAAAGTGTAAGAGGTAGAAAAACTGTGTAAGCCAAGAGATCAGGGCCAAAACTGAGGATCTTCCTGTACTTGATGAAGGCAGATTAGACAGCTCTTTCACTGCCTTTAAGAACATATAGAGGTGTCTGAGGGGAGTATCTTAGCATTCAGGGTGAGACTCAGCCTCATGGGGTGATGCGGTGGAGTCAATCATCAGCAACCTGCAGTAAGATGTGAATGCCCTGAAGGTAAGGCCAGGGAGCATCTGTTTCCAGATGCTGAACTCCTAACCTATGAGACTTTGAGAGAACTTGTTAGTCTGCTCATAGCCTGACATAGACTCTGACCCTCTTCACAAAATCAGAGTTGCTGAGACTGGGCAGCACCTCTGGAGATTTCTAATCCAACCACCTGTGCTTAGAGCAGTGTCAGCTAGCACAGGTGGCTCAGAATTGTGTCCAGTTTGAGTATCTGCAAGGATGGAGACTCCACAACCACTCTGGGAAACCTGTTACAGTATTTAATCACCCATAGAATAAAAAAGGTTACTTCTTATGTTTAAATGGAATTTCCCATATTTCAGTTTGTGCCCACTGCATCTTGTCATTTTTCTGGACATTACTGAGAGAAATGTGTCTCCATCTTCTTCACTTCCCCATCAAGTATTGATCCATATTGATAAGGTACACGGGAACCTTCTGTTGTCTAGGCTGGATAGTCCCAGCTCTGCTTCTCTTGGGACAGATATTCCAGTCTGTTAATTCACAGACCATGTCTGTGGTGTCTCTCATACTGCAGAGCCCAGCACTTTACCCAGTATTCCAAATGTCTCACCAGTGTTAAGAAGAAGGATCACCTTCCCATGCCTGCTGGTGGTGCTCTTTGTAATGCAGTCATGAATACTGCTGGCTTTTCGTGCCACAAGGACACATTGCTGGCTCATGTTTAGCTTGCTGCCCACCAGGACCCTCTGTAAAGCTGCTTTCCAGACAGTCAGGCCTCACTCTTTTCTGGTGCATGGGATTATTCCTCCCCAGGTGCAGAATTTGACATTTTCCTGTACTGAACTTGAGGTTCCTGTGGGCCATTTCTCCAGCCCAGGTCTCTCTGAGTAATGACACTGTCCTGTGGTGTTTCAGCCACTCATCCCAGTTTTGTATCTTCTGCCAGCTAGCAGAGGCTGCACTCTACCCATCACCCAGTTCAGTAATTGAGATGCTATGCAGTATTATCCTAGCATTAACCCCTGGAGTAGACAACTATTAAGTCACCTCCAGGTGGACTTCATGTCACTGCTCCCAGCACTACGACCTCAGCAGTTCTGCCAGCTTTCAGTCCAGCTCACTCTCCAGTTATTTAGCCCTTATTTCATCAGCTTGTTTGTGAGAGTGAGAGACTGCCAGAGGGATTGGTGAAGATAAAGATCCAGAAGCAGGTGAGCAAGAAGCTCCACTCATCCACCAAGCCAGTCATATCCTTGTAGAAGGTCAATAGGTGATTTAGACATGACTCTCCCTTTGTGAATCCATGCTGACTACTCCAAATCACCTTCATGTCCTTGAGATGTTTGGAAATTGTTTCCAAGATTATTTGCTCCATCCCTTCCCATCAGTGTGTAGCTCCCTTGATTGTCTTTCTTGTCATCCTTGAAGACAGGGTGTATCTCAAGTCTGCTTAAATGTTCTCTAAACTGATCCCCTTTTAGCAAGGGTAATTCTTTCTTGTACTAGATTTTCCTGCAGGTCTCCACTCCACAGGTCGCCACCAAGGCAAAGAAGGCACTGAATACTTTGATCTTTACCATGTCTTTGTACCGTGTTGCCTGCCTCATTCAGTAATGTGCACATATTTTCCTGATTTCTCTTTTGCTGCTAATACACCCAATAGAAGCCCTTTTTCCTGCCCTTTGCAACCCTTGCTGGACTGAATTCCAAGAGAGTTTTGGCTTTCCTAACCCCATCCATGCATACTCATATAATTTTTCTCTTTTCTTCCCTGGTGATTTCCCCTTCACTGCTCTTCTTGTAGACTTCTTTTCATGTCCGAGTTACATCTGGAACTCCTTATTTATCCACACAGGCCTCATGCTGCCTTTGCTTGAATTCCTGCTAGATGGGATTAACTGTTTCTCAATTTGGAGGAGATGAACCTTGAATATCAACCCACTTTCCTGGGGCTCGTTGCTTTCCAGGATTGTATCCCATGTCTTCCAAACATATCACTGAATAAGCCGAAGTCTCCTTTCTTCAAGTCCAGAGTTGGAATCCTGCTCCATCCTCTCCAGATTCTGAATTCCAGCATAACATTAGAGGCAAGGCTACCCTTGACCTTCACATCCCTGAGCAATCTTTCCTTGTTTGTAACTATGAAGTCCAGCAGAGGTCCTCTCCTTGTCAGCTCCTTGTTCTGGCAAAGGACCTGCAATCCTCTTAGACCTCCCAACCAGATCTGTCCCTGGAAGTCATGGCTAAAGGCTAATGCTTTCCCAGGACTGTGGAAGAATGTTGACCTAGTTCAAGACACGGCATGCTGTTCGTGTGGTATTTGCTCTTCCTCTAGACAAGAAGAGTTACTGAAGCTTTTTTTCCTTACACTTGTATAGTATAAATAAATATTTTTGGATGAAGGAAGCTAACCTTTCTCTAACCCTTGAGAGTTGGTGTCCAAACTTGCTTAAGTTTGCTGGAGTAATCAGAAAGGCAAACAAGCTGATAGAAAAGCTTTATTCATTGATCTCTCTGCATTCCTGCCTAGCTCTGCATTTTAACTAATTATGTATTTTAGATCAGCAGATTTATACAGTTCACACTTCATTATCCAACAAGCAGAGAATACTCTGCTTGTGAGCTGAAGTAGTGCAGATCTTTATGCAAAATCTGGGTTATTCCTGGATGGATTTTAAAGCTTTAAAATGCAGTGTAAGTTAATCAGTGAAGATTTCTGCTAACAACTTAAATAGTCCTTTGCTTGTAAGTTGGCATGGAAAGAGGGGATGGCAGATAGTGGATTTGCATCTTCTGTCTTGGATCTGGTCTGACTGACTTACTGAGGAGCAATGAGCACTTGAGTGCTTCCACAGGATCACAGAATCACAGAATCACTAGGTTGGAAGAGACCTTCAAGATCACCAAGCCCAACCCATGCCTTAACACCTCAACCAGACCATGGCACCGAGTGCCACATCCAGTCTTCTTTTAAAGACATCCAGGGATCATGATTCCAGCACCTCTGGACACACAATTCCAGTACTTTATCAGTCTTTCCATAAAATCTTTTTCCTAATAGCCAACCTGTATTTCCCTTGGTGCAGCTTAAGGCTGTGTCCTCTGTTCTGTCAGCTGCTGCTTGGAAAAAGAGATCAACCCCCACCTGACTACAGCCACCTTTCAGTTCTAGAGAGTGATAAGGTTATCCCTGAGTCTCCTTTTCTCCAGGCTAAACACCCCCAGCTCCCTCAGTGGTTCTTCACAGTGTTTGTGTTCCAAGCCCCTCACCAGCCTTGTTGCCTCCTCTGGACACACCCAAGTGTCTCAATGTCCTTCCCAAACTGAGGGGCCCAGAACTGGACACAGCACTCAAGGTGCTGCCTCACCAGTGCCAAGTACAGGGGAAGAATGACCTCCCTGCTCCTGCTGGCCACTCTATTCCTGATACAGGCCAGGATGCCATTGGCCTTCTTGGCCACCAGGCCGCTGCTGGCTCATGTTCAGCTAGCTGTCAGTACCACCAGGTCCTTTTCCACCTGGGCACTGACCAGCCACACCATCCCCAGCCTATAACGCTGTAGAGGGTTATTGTGGCCAAAATGCAGGACTTGGCACTTGGATTTATTAAACTTCATCTTATTGGACTCTGCCCATCCATCCAACTATTCCAGGTCCCTCTGCAGAGCCCTCCTACCTTCCAACAGATCGACAAATGCTCCCAGCTCTTCATGCTTTTGAAGGCACAGATCAGGACTAGATAAGTTGAAAAAGTTGGGTTTTTTTTTTTTTTTTTTTTTTTTTTGTTTTGTTTTGTTTTGTTTTGTTTTGTTTTGTTTTGTTTTGTTTTGTTTTTGGTTTGTTTTTTTTTTTTGCAAACATAAGTAATTCCAAGACTGCTTTGGAATAGACATTGGATCACAGAGGACTCAAGATGTCAAATCCTCCGAAAACAAATATGGTCTAGTCCTGAAACTGACTGAGGTATGCACCCTCCAGGCTTCAAAGTGGCTGTTTGCCAAGGTCAGAAGCACGCATTTTCCTTCTGGCCAAGGATATTTCATTGTGTTCTTCCTTTATATCAGTTTGTGGGAACTGTTACAAGCAAAATATGAAATATGAACAGTGAATGCATCTTTTGCAACTGCATAAATGGAAAAGAAGGCAAAACCAAACAATGTAAATTGCTTTCTCTTTATGCCTTAATTTCTTAATTATTCTTTGCTTAAATTCTGGGGTTTGAAGTGTGTGTTATAAGTGAAATACTCAAACTATTATCTATTTTACTTTGTTTTCACCATGGACATTGTTGAAGTTCTTTAAAAAGAAAGTCCAATATCTTGAAAACAACCTGCAAAACAAATCTTGGTTCTTAGGTAGGAAACTGCACCAGAAAAAAGAATGACTGGACCATTGTCAGAGCAGTACTATTTGACGTCGAGTGTGGTTAAATGACGTCAAGTGGTTAAATGCCAGAGGTGATGTCTTTTAGAGAAAAATAGATGATACTCACATATCTTAGAGGTGGAGTGAGGATGGAAAATGTAACCCTGAGGAGAGCCATTCAGGAAAGAAAGCCAACACAGGGGGTGTGAGCCTTTTACCCAAGTGACTGCACTGCTTCAGCTCCACAGATCTGTAAACATCCGCATAGGGACATGGACATAGTGCCTTCCACTTCCTCCAAACCAATCACTTTTTTGGCTGTTTTTCTCTTTACAGGAGCCCAGACCTCTGTATAACAAAAGATGCCAGTTTTATTCAAGTGGAATAGGATTCCTATATGATGCCTACCAGACTGAGGTAAACAAACTCACCTCATGATGTGTTCATTTCTGCTGTGCTGGAGAGGAGTGAGGGAGATGTTTGAGAGCATGTTCGTGCATGTAGATCATGGGTAGATAGAAATGCCACTGTTTTGCTCCCAGAAGTGACTCCCTGCTTGTCCAAGCTTCTGATGATTTAAAATCACTACAGTCAGTGAGATTTTGAGTCATCAGTGTTTGTATCCAGTACTTTACTCTGGGATTGGAATGATTCCTAGTCCATCCGTGCTGTATAATAACTGTCTGGAATGTGTTTGTCACATTGGCATCTTCCTCTAAGAAGGCTTTTGTAGACTCCAAGTGGAATAGGAAATATCTAAATTAATCCATTTGTATCATCCAGAAGACTTCAAATCTCTGTATTTATCCAGCACAGGTCAAGAACATCAGGAGTTTGAATGCAGCGTTTTTATTATCTCAGTGACAGTAACATGATCTGGAAAGTGCCCATATCCAAATGGCTCACTTCCTGAGAAGTCCAGAGTTAGTTTCTTTTCCTATTTTATTATTGTGGTCAATTGGTGGGAGTGAATAGAAAAGTGAAATGGCGAACAGCTAAACAGTGGTATAACTTTCAAGAAGCCAGTTGTTCTTCATCACCATTCCTGCCATGGCTAGGAAAAGGTGTATGGGGAATGGTACCACTAATATTTCTAGAGAGCTTAGTGAAGTGTACTAGCAGGTTAAGCAGCTCCTTAAATCTTGCTGCTAGGGCATCCTGCTGTTGATTCCAGAAAATGTACAGCAAAAATATTTCACTGATCTCATGTAAAAGACTGACCCAGACAAACTTCTTAAGAGTGACAACACCCTTTCCTGTAAGATTTACTCCTTCCTCTTCTAAAGCGTGCACGCACACTCAGACACAGACATGGCCTGAGAAATGCTTCTGATTCCTGTAATGAGAATGTGGTTGGCATCCCACTGACCACAATTCCTTGCAGGTGACCCCAGCCTCAGGCTTCTGGCCACATGGTTTTCCACAGCTCTGCTGGTTCTGGGAATGTCTAAACTTGGGCCACCCAGAGCTCCATCCTCTATTTTGGAAAAAAACCAAACCCCGTATCTTTTAGAAGTGTAGGTAGTTTCTAATAACATTCTTGTCTGGTTGTTCAGTGATTTAGAGCAGTGTATACTAATTCAGAGTTAAGAATTCATAGCATTTATACTTGGCTTTTGCTTTTCTAAAGGTTGCCAGGGAGTGAGCAGGGGGCATGCTCTGCTTGCCAGGCAAACACTTAACTAGGAAAGCAGATTGTTTGCTGACTGCAAGTTTCCTTTTGATTGACATCTCTCACCTGTAAGTGATCTCTAGCTCATTTGGTCTGCCTGTTTCAGTTCTCTTTGCTCAAAACAGAAAGAATTTGATTTACTGGCAATTATCATGGCAGGAGAACATATCTTCAATTAGTGCTGAGGAGATAATAAATCACAAATGTCCAGGACATGAAAAAGCTGTGTGTCTGGTCACTGAAATGAAATAATAGGTCTTGACATGCAGAACACCCACTAACGGCCTGTTTCCACCACCCTTGCTCACACCACACACTAATTTGTTTATTTTGGTTTATTCGCTATTCTCCTAAAAAGGAGCGTCTTGTTCTATGCATGTTTTTAAAATGCAGTGATAAAAATAGATAACTACAGTAACTTCCTTGGCCAATAATATGTGTCTCATAGTGTAGAAGCAGCCAAAAACATGTTTAAGGTCATGCTGATCTCCCTGTTTTGTACTTCTAGCCTTCTCCATTAAAACAGGCAGACTGGCTTTATTAATGCTTGGAGGGAGAAAAACTACTTTTATTTCCTATCAGAAGTAGTCCCCAAACCATGCATCAGAACAAACCACTTTTTAGCAGCCCATTCCATCTTATAAAGCCCTCCTATCCCAATCATGTGTGTGTAAGGGGGAAAGGGTGTTTTAACTCTGCAGATCCTGGGTCATTGTCACTGCATAGAGGAGGTCAAAATCAAAGTCTGAAGATCCACTGAATGCAAAAGTATAGGGCATCCCATAAAATGGCTGAGGTAGCACACTGTGCTCCAGGATTGGTTTTCAACCTGCTTTGATAAGTAGCCATGTGGGATGGTTCAGTCACTGCCTTGATGAAGCTGATGTGGTCAGTGACAGTAAGCGCTCCTCTTCTGCAGTCAACTGCAGGTCAGGCTGACAGCTGCAGCTGAATGTGACATCAGCCCAACAAAGCCCTAAGGTAGCCCTTAGCCCTTACTCCCTTGTAAGTTCAGACACAATAGAGCAATGGTGATGAAACAAGGTCCTGTCTCAGGGTGTGATGTCCTTGTGACAAGTGGGATGTGCCTGTATCAAACTGTGAGCTTCATTTCCAGATTGCAACCTAGACTGAGACTGTCCTTTTATTACCTACCATTTTAGGATAGGAGAGCTGGTTTGTATAAGACACTAACCACAGGTACAGCCTTGTCCTGAGCAGCAAGGAAATCCCAAGGAATCATTTTAATCTCCTCCTAACATTAATTTTGTCGCCCATCTTCCACTGCTTAATCAAATCCTGCTAAGGACAAGTGTAGCAAGTTGTGAGATGAACTTGCTCTGTTGCTGAGTGTGCATGTTTAAGGCTTTCCTTTTTGCTCGGAACAAGCGTGTGAGGAGTACAGACTTATCAACAGTGACAATTTTCTTACTAAGAGGATACACAGGTCCAGGACCTAGGAAGTGAGAAACATCTAGTTTAACATTTCTTGTGGACACTATTGCATAGAGTAAAACATTTGTGGCTAAGCCAGACCTTAGCCTGAGTCTGATAAACTTGTCAAAAGCAGGCATGTATTCCTAAGCATGCTCCTTCTACTTTTTCATTATGAGGAGTTTTACATTCAATAATATATTTTAATTGCATTTTGTGAACAAAATAGTTCTCAGTGGTTACAGAGATTTTTTTTCCTATCAAATAGAAGCTATAGAAAGAATGTATTTTCTTACTGCTAGCTTTTAAAACCTGACAGCTCTCCAGGATTTCAAAGTAAATAAGCTAAAACGCTCAGAGAAAAAAAAAACCCCAAACCTTATATATAAAGTATTTCAATTGGTCTGTAGTGCCAAATAGAAGTGATTATTGCTTACCATACTTAAGGAGTCATTAAAATGATTTTGTGTCTGGATGGAGAGTGGCTTACGTGTGCCTGCCTTTATTATTCTAACATCTGTCCATCCCTGCAATTCCTCCTTACATAAATAAACCTTTTCAGTTTTGAATTTGAGAACCTGCAATAAATGGTACTTATTTGCTGGAGTGCTTGGATAATTTCTGAATTATTCTGTTTGTGGGTTTGAAGATTATTCTTGCTGTTATTCATAATTACTTCCTTCTTCAGGAGGGTTTCACTGAAAGGGGAGAGCTCCCCTTTATTGGAAGCTGGTCAGATAAATTGGCTCCCTTGCTATTTTCCTACTATAACAACTGGTTCTCTTCTCCACTTCAGTGTTTGCTGTAGTGTATCTCTCCAGGCCCACAGTCAGCTTGTCACAGCTGTAGAGATCTGAGCTGCACACTCTGGGTCTCAGCAGAAAAGCACCAGGCTGTGCAGCAAAAACTCATGAAAACTCTGGCAGCCCTGGCTGCAAGCTGGTCCTGGGAGCTCTGGGCTCCGTAGTGCAAATGCCCTCAGACTCAGGCCTCCTGTGAGCTCAGGGGCGGCCTTCTGGCTTCCAGTCATGAATTTTGGAATCTCAGGATCCTTCTGCACAACAGGTAATACAACTTGACAATGTTGTAGTAGCTGGTTTTTTGTTTGTTTTTTTTTTTTTTTTTGTGGTCAGTACAGTAGGATGATTCACACAACACTGAAACATTGAGCATTAAAGTAAGTTTCTGCTTTTTTGGCAGGTTACATGTCATACCTTAAATAGCAGGTGCCAGCTCAAAGTGAAGAGTAACACGTGCTATTGCTGTGATCTGTACAACTGTGAGAAGTAAGTACCTGTGTGCATTCTGTGGCCTCTGAGAAATTCTTGGTTGGTCGTCCTTCTAACTGGTAGGGCCTGAAGAAGTAACACAAGGAGCTTGTATGCTGAGAAATCCAGTTCCTCTGCAACTGAAGTCCTGATACCAGCACAAAGTATGTCAGGAGTTGTTCATTAGTGTTGGTATTATTTCAGTTTCTTTTTCTTTGAATATGTCCATTAGCTTTTTGCTGTGTTATCAAAACTGATCACTGAGTTACATCCCTGCTCATATATACTGTTGGTCTGGCAATGCATTTTTCCCATTAGATTTACTGAATCTTCTGCTTGGCTCACCCTTTGCACATCTCACTGTCGTAGAATCACAGAATGGTTTGTTTTGGAAGGGACCTTCAAGATCATCTGGTTCCAACTCCCCTGCCATGGGCTAGGACACCTTCCACTGGACCAGGCTGCTCAGAGCCTCATCCAATCTGACCTTGAACACTTCCACTAATGGGGCATCCACAACTTCTATGGGCCATCTGTTCCAGTGTCTCACCACCCTCACAGTGAGGAATTTCTTCCTAATATCTAAATCTTCCCTGTTTTTTTTTTAAACCATTCTCCCTTGTCTTACCTCTACCTGCCCTTGTATATCATCTTACCATGCACTCTCATGCAGCCTCTGCAACCCTCTACAGTTCAGCCACAGTCACTTTTCCTTCTTTCCCCATGTGTATTTCTCATCTTTCTTCCTTCCTACATCTATTTTATTTTGGTTTTGCCTCCTCTTCACATGCTAGCAGCCATGAATAACCCCAGTCCTCTGTAGGACTTGGTTAGTGTGATGCCAGACATAAACATTTTAGGTGTAGGGAAACAAGGTGGGAGCAGTCAAGCTCTACACAAGCTTTCTGCATGAAAAGGTAGCTTTCAGCCAGATGATATCTCAACTAGAGAAGTAAAAGAACATTTGGGACTAGAGGGAAGTGATTTATGCAGATGGGAGACACAAAGTGAATGAAGGTCTATGAAATGAATTAAAATCCTATGTAGAGTGTTTTGCTTATGCAAGAAATGTTAAATCTGGACATGATGCAGGTGTACACAACAAGTGGGAAAGGTAGAGAATGCTCAAGTTTGGTACCTTTTCTATAACAGTCAGATGATGGAACATCGAACATCGTATTTGCAATGCAGTATGTGAGAATGCTTCCTTCCATGGTACACAGCTAATGCCTGCATGTTAACACTGTACCAAACAGCTCAAGTCAACACAGAAAAGAACAGGACTGTTAAAGTGGTGAACGTATTAGGAGTTGTCAAAAAAAGTGACTGAAACTGTTGGTTAAAGTAACCACAAGGAAAGATCAGGCATATTTCCCTTTCAGATGGAGTGCCATTTTTAAAGACATTGAGTTTGTGTCTTGGTTTGGAAAAGACAGGAGTTTACTAAGGAAGGCAGGAGCCTTCCTTGAAATGGAGAATGTAAACCCTCCCCACCCCTCTGAATTGCTATAATTTTAAATTAAGGGGCTCTCAGGCAAAGATTTGGGAGCAGGAAATAACAGTTCTTTAATAGGGAAGAAATAAAAAGAATAAAATAAACAATGCAGTCCACTAGAACAACACTGACAGAGTCAGAACCCAACCTGACACCCTATGGGTCAGGGTGTTGGTGGTAGTCCGATTGAAAATGTGGCTGCAGTCCTCTGAAGTGTCAAGCGTGGTTCTGTTGGAGCAAGGAGGATCTGTAGAGAAGGATGTAGTCTTCCTCTGAAGATCCAGTGTAGGAAGAAGAGCTGCTGTTCCTCTAGGGAATCCCGTGGAGAAAAACCGTGCTGGTGTTCCAGAATCTCAGACTATATCTGGGTACCAATGCTTGGCTCCTCCCTCTGGGTGGAGCATCTCACAATGGGATGTTATAGTTCTTGTCAATCATGCACTGATATTCAATAGTCTGTTATCAGCAGAGGTCCCCTCCCGAGGGAGGTGTGAATGTGGTCACTCAAAGAGAGAGATAAGGCAAACTGCTCACTTGACAAAGCTAATCTGCCATACAGATGGTAATGGAAAACATCTTGCATGCAATCTTCAACAGTTTGTTTGAAACACTTGGGACTGTTCATTCCTGTGACATTATCCAATGATATATTAAATGTGTGTGTTCTGCTATTGTCAACATTCTACTGTGGACAGCAGGATCTTATGGCACTGGCATGGACAAATCCAGGGTAAAAAAGCAGTCATGATGCTCTAGAGACTTGGCAATTCCAGTTCACAGGACAGCTAGAGAGAAGCAGGAGGAGGCAGAGGCCCACAAAGTGATTTGTTGTCAGCCTAGAATAGACTGATATGAAGGCAGGATTGTAAATCAAATTTCCCCAGCCTCATGGCAGCTGAAGCTGTAGGTTTATTTAGTTAAGATGGGCTCATGGCAAGGCCCAGGTGAACTCAGCAGTAGTGGTTCTTCAGTGCCAGAATCATGACCTGAAGCTGTTGATTGGATATTTCCAGAAGTTACTGTGCCTGGCTTGGTGCTTCCCAGAAATGTTGTGCGCTGCTCTGCAGAGCTTTCCCTAACCACACATGCACTGGGGATGGGGGAACAGAAGACTGAACACAAACTGCCCACTTCTGGTTTCCACCATAATCTGATGGCAATTTGGCAATTTCCTAACAGTGGAAAAACAGGCTTGGCATTTAAAAAAAATCTTTCCTATTCAAATAGCTGCCCTAGAAGATCATTAGTGGGCTCAAATTAAGGTAGGTACTGGAAAGAACTGCGGGAACCTGTGGTTTCAAATTTTGCAGTAGGCTATTTCTGGCTTCTGGCAAGACAATGTGGTGTAACTTTACCACATGCCTGATTTACAATAACCAGTGTGGTGTAGAAATATGAACAAAGATTTCTGGATAGTACAAACCCAAGTGTAAAGACATCTTTATACTGTACTGTGTTGGAACCACAGACACCATAAACAAATGTAGCTAGCTGGCAATATCTCCCTTCCTGTAGCTGGATTAATGCTTAAGCAACTTGCCTTCCCCAATTTTTGAGATGCCAGCAGATTTCTAGGTGAGCTGGGGAAAAAAGCAAAGCTAAGCAAGCTTTTTCTGGTAGCTAAATGGAAAGGCAGCCTCCATATTCCAAGATTATGTCTCTGTTTAGAGACACTGAACAAAAAATAAAGAAGGGTCCATGCTGGAAAACACCATCAATCAGCCAAACTAGGCTTGGATTACATTTGATGCTGGCTTTAGCAGAGCCAGTTTTTCAGCAGGGCTTTCTCCGGTTCTTCTGAACAGTTTTTGGTGGGAGCATGGGTGTAGTACTTTGCCAAAGAGGAAAGCAAGCAGGATCTTGTATTATGTGCAAAACCATTCCTACTGCAGTGACATTGTCTCTGCATTCTCTTTCAGTTCAGACCAGTCCTCCAGCTACTATGAGTTTCTTGGTGTGAGCAGCTGTCAGGATGTGCTCCACCTGTACAGACTGTTGTGGTCCTCCACAGTCCTCAACATCATCGGTTTATTCCTGGGGATTATCACCGCAGCCATTCTTGGGGCGTTTAAAGACTTGGTAAGGCTCACAGTCTTTTGCCTTATGTGAGGGCTTTCTGCTTGTTGGCATTATCAAATTAAGACCAAGGAAGTATAAATGTAAAAAGGAGATGCTTTAAATATGTTTCCAGGGTGTTGTGGGAGTCTGGAATATGAGCCACCATAGAAGGTACCAAGAGTGTAACCCAGGTTCTTGTTAATAGCTCCCTTGGAGCAGATTAGAATGAAACAACACTAAATGTCACTGCTTTTAAATAAACAATGCAGGGTTTATTATAAAACAATTTGGTTGCAAAGGAAAACAGCTATGGAGCAGTTTTGGTGGTTATTATCTATAGTAATACAAGATTAAAGCATTGCAATGTGAAAGTGCAACAACATCACCCAAGGACACACATAAGGGGAAAGAAAGAGAGAGAGAGAAAGAGAGAGAGGACAGGAGTGTGAGGATATTACCACCCACAAGAGACAAGGCTTGGTTGCTGTGCAGTCTTGGTCAAGGTGGTGGTCACTGACCACATCTGTCTGGTGGTGGAGGAAATCCTGAAGACGTGGTGGAGAGAAATCCCCAGAACACAGCATCTAGTGGGTCTGTATTCACTCTGGTTCAGGTGGGAATACTCAGATACCTCCCACTAGGCGGGGAACTTGACATAATAATGTGAATTATGGGATGCTTTGGGAATCCTTGACACCTTCTAAGACAGCATAGCTGCCCATCCTAGCAGCAGTTGAGTCAGTTATGTCCCATCAGTCGAGATAAAGATGCTGAGACCACAGGCAAATGTCCGGAATGCCCTAGTACTTCCCCGGGGGGAGGAGGGGGACCCCCACAACCCAGAGGTTTGTGCTAGAGACCACAAATTAGCATGACAGTGGGAACAATCCATCTCCACGGGATCCAGCTCCTATCTCACTCACAGCCTGTGCCTTATCAGATCAGAGGTTTAGCCATTACACACGCAAAAGTTCACCTCCTCCAGCTCAGCTGAGCGCCTTGGGGTCTCAACAAATGGGGGGATGTTTTCAGTCATTGTCCCTTAACAATTCAGCCTCTCTCATGGATTTATACCTTTAGGCAAAGCTGTTGCCAGCTGTTCCCAGCTAAGTGGGTCAAGCCCGGTCAAATACATGAATGGAAGAAAAATACCACAACAGTGTGAACAAATGCTGGCAATTCACTTGGTGGCATATATTTTTCCCCTTCTAATTCATCACTGAATGTGTGGACCAGCACGGAGTCTGAGGATGCTAATTTGTGGCTAACATGTAAAAGTCAAGTCCTACGTGCGACTGCTCAGCCTTGTGTAGTTCGTTTCCCTAAGAATGGGGATGAATTCTGAAGTACCAGTTAAATGTTTATTTAAACAATTGTGTGTTCGGGACACTTCAACATCCTGTTTTGCTTCGCTAAGGAATGCTGCCTACTAACTACTCCCTGTGCCACACCACCATGCTGTGCTTGTGTGCACCACAGCATTCGGAAGGGACTGTGCAGTGAAAGGGATTCTCCAGTAAAGTCCTTCATTTACCTGGATTTACTGACACATTAAAGGGTGAAGTTGCTGTTTCTGGGATTATCACTGTCAGTGGCCCTGTTTGCTAAAGCAATGCCTACAGACCAAGCAAGGGGCTCATGATTTACTAGGCTCTCAGGAGAGTAGCAGAACTAAATGGGCAGAGGTATGGAGATGGAGGTGAAATGCAAGAACCAAAGAGATGTGTGGTAGCAGCATGGGCCATTTTAGATCCATGATGTGTCTGGTCACTGTTGTAGTTTAACACAGAGGAGAAAACTGAATAGAAAGATGGGTAAAAAGAAAAAAAAGAGAGAAAGCAGGCAAGAGAAGGCATGAGAGATAACTGAGAGACAGAGCAGGCAAGACAGATGAGCTGTACATCAGGACAGGGAGCAGAGTGGCAGGAAGGGGCTGCTCAGAACTGGCACCCAGTCAGAGCCAAAGATCCAGTCAGACTTGAGGCCATCCGGCCTGACAGCTCTGACCCCCCAGCATTCCTTAGGAAGCATGCCCAGGCTATCTACAACGTGTGTTGGGTGCTTAAAACCATGTTTAAAGTAGAGCAGGGACATATGAATTATTTGAAATTCACCTTTGTTAACAGTTGCAATGTTTCCTGGAAATATTCCTCTGTCCAGCTTAAGCCAAACAAGCGCCCTGAGCTATCTCATGTGAGAAACGTGCAGCTGAGCTCTCCTTTATGCAGGGGACTCCTGCAAGGAATTGATAACAGATTGCAGCCAGCCACTGAAGATTGCAGCTGCCCAAAGGGAGTAGAAAGCAGTTTTACCATCTTAATTCATCCCCTCCCTGTGAGAGGAGCAGAAGGGGAACAGAAACAACCACAGTAGGAAATGAGGGGAAGAGCAGCTTCCATGTGGAGTGAAGGCAGCTATCTTCTACAGTAAGTTTTTGGGAGAGCACTGCAGCTTAGTGCCCCCAAATGTTTTCTCCTGCCTAGAAGGTGGGTGTGAGTGCAGCTGTGGGAAGCATGCAGAGAACAAGCCTGAGTCCACCTAACCTGTCTTGCTCAAACCTAAACTTACATGAGATTTGGGCTGATGCTTTGATACAGCTCTGTGCTTTGCAGGGCCATCACTGCACTGCTCGTGAGGAACATCAAGCCAAGGAGATGTTCCTGGGAGAACTGCAGCCTCCATGTGATCTGGCACATTCCCTTGCTGGGAGGCAGAGCCTGGGTCATGGTCTGGGTCCTCTGACTGGGTGATATAAAACCACGGAGGGAAATCACAGCAGCAGTGGATGAGCAGCTTGACCCCAGGCTTAGCTGGAGTGAGCCTGTCAGGGCTCCAGCTAAAAACCTCATCTGAATAAGCTGTTCAATGTCTCCACTGAGTGTGAGCAGGAAAAGGATGTCATAGTTCAAGGGAAAGATGAATTTGTGTCAGTCACCTCAGCTATGCTTGTGAAAGCCTTACTAAAGCAGCAATCCAAAATGCAATGACTGCTCCTTGTTCCTGCCTGTGCTTTCTCAGGGTTCTTTTGAGTTAGTACCAGAAATAATTTGCTAATCTGCTGCTCCCTTTCCTTACAAAAGGAGTAACACTTAGGGGAAGACAGGGGCCAAGAAAACATAAAGTAGAAGAGGAAAAGAAAGGTGCATGGGACTGAAATAAAAACATGAAAAAAACCCTTTAAAGTATGTGAGAGAACTATTTACTTTGCTTTAAGATGTCACCTTCTGACATAAATGCTCACTGGCATTTTGCAGGGAGAACTGCATAGCCCCCTGAAATGCCTCACAGCATTGCTTTGGGATTGACTTCCAGAAAACACAAGGCCAGGCTGACTAGTCAAACAAAAAACATCATGTTTATCTCTGGGGAATGCTGGCAGCCAATCCATGTTACAAAGGGGAGAGTTTGCAAAACAGTGCCCTTTCCTTTAAACCCATCATATTTCCTGGACAGAAAAAAAGTGTTGTTTGGATTATTTTGGCTTTTCTTTCTTGTGACAAACTCCCTGCAGACCCTGGAGGCTCCCCTGATCTCCTTTTAAGATCTACAGCATGCTTGGATATAGGACATGGAGTTAGTTACCTTAAAGTCACCTCTAACAGAAAAGCAGATCAAGATATTACATCAATAGATGTAGTCGAGGTACCCAAAATGATAACACACAGTGATTATTTGTTACAGAAGTTGCAGGTAAAGAATTACATAGAAAATTTCACTTGCCGATGAGGAGTTAATCTAGAAACTCCCTTCCCTCTCCCGTGTTCATTTGATGACTTCTGGATGTTTGTCTGACACACCTTGCCAAGGAATCTGCCTGCCCTGAGTTTAGGGCTGCATTAATCTGAACTACTGATAGTCCTGAGGGGAGGATGGTGGGAAGGGGATGCCTTTTAAATTTGTTTTAATTAGTCTCCTTCTTGCAGTCCTTAAAGGAATCTGAAGAGATCAAATAGCATTCCTTTATCCCCTCTCCTCTTCCTTCACCCTGCTCTAAAAAGGAAAGCAAAATGAACCCCTAATTACTGAGCTACTTGCCATGGGTTCATGGCTTAGCACTCATGCAACTACAGGTGCAGTCTGATGTGAAAAGAAGCTGGAGGTCAGACATAAATGCTCTGGCAGGTCTGTGTGAGGCCAGTGAGCTGAGTGAGCTGGTGCTGTTAGCACTCCTGGCTAGTTCATAGCTCCTTATCTCTTTGACTTGGGTGTTGGTGCAGTTTAGAATGTCTCAACCCACCCGTGTATTTTAGGTGAGTAATTTAACACAGAGTAATTACTGGAATACTTGATAAAAGCATCCAACCAGCTTCAGTAACCACAAATTGTTGCTGGCCCTGAGCTGAGACCAGATAGCATGATAATAAGGTGCTTTGAATTAGTAGCTGTGGCATGGATGACTCCCCAGATTTGTCTTCTAGGACTATTGAGAGGTTCGTCCTTAGCAATTAGAGAGCATTGCTCTGTGAGTGGATAGAATGTGAGAGGACTGAGAGAGGTCCTTAAGAGAAGAAACCAAAGGGGGTCACACAGCACCCAGAGACCCACACCAGAAAGTTGGTGACAGATGCAGAACAGGCATCTATATTTCACATCTGTGGGTAAAGTTTCTTGACTCATTTATGTCAGAGGGATCTGATGTTATCCCTCCTCTGAAGGAAGAAGGGTGCACTCTGGGGCTGTGCACTGGCCCCAAACCTTTGGGTCTGGAGCAAGCAAGTTACCTGCTCCTCCCTACTCCTGAGGCAGTGTCTTTTCCCCACCATATCCACCCAGCAGGGCAGGTAGAAAGGTGGGTACCTTGCAGATGACAGTGTTTCAAGGAGAGTGCCTTGAAGATGAGAGACTTTTGCCTTCTCCTGTGAAATAAGCTCTCTGCCTTTGATCCCAGCCTTTCTCCATGCCAGCTCCTGAAATGCCAGATTTCCCCAGGAAACTAAGGCCTAGATTTTTCAGTAACCTTATATGGTACATCAGTGGCCTAGATGATGTTTTCCATGTACAAACACAATTAATATACCTCTTTCTCAATCACAGAGAGATCTCACACTGTCTCCAGAGGGTGCAGTAGTTTATATCTCCCACTGATAAATTTGAAAGGAAAAAAAAAAAATCCTGGCTGCTGCTTTCGGCATTTGTCTGGCAACTACCATATTTTATTATTTCAGTGAAAAGAAAATTCCATGCTCTCATGTGGAGGAATCTGCTAACAAAAACAAAGGAAATAAAAGAAACCACTGGATTTATCTCATGAAAATATTTCACAAAGCTCTGTTGCCCTGCTGTCCTTCACAAATTGTTATATAGCACAGGATTTTAGGGTTTAACACAAACCCTCTTTCACATCCAGCTTTTGATCTTTCTTCCTGACTAAGATTTTTTAGCTGGTTTAATAGCAGCTATCACTTCTTCATTCAAACTTCATTTTGCATTGTAATTAAAAGACACACCAATAAAGCCATGAGAGAAGGATTTTCTGCAGTAGGAATGAGGTAAGCACACTGAGAGTGATGCTGGAGAGCCAGCAGAAAACTCCATTTCCCAAATGAGAGTGAGCTGTGAAAGAGGAGCAGCTGGTCTGGAAAAGGAGATCTAGATAAATCTGTGTAGGAAAGCAGAGAAAAAAGACTTGAGGGCATCAGATAGTTGCCATTGGAAGGAATCTGCAGCAAATGGTGAAGGACTTGGTGTTTGGTGCTGGATGAATAAGAAGAGGCAGCCAAAGCTGTATGCTGTGCACTTCAGGGTGTCTCAGATCTGGAGTCCTGCCAGTGCTTCTGTAACTGTTGCTAGGGAAGCACCAGCAGCCTTTTTCCAAGGGAAGAAGATTAAAATAGCTGTGTATTTTTACCTAGAAAATTCATTCCGGATACACCCTCCTCTCATTCTGTCTGTTGGTTTTTTGTGCTAATATTGTGTTGGAAAATAGAAAGATGTTAAATTGTCTTGTTGCCTGTGTTAGGAGCAGCTCCTGCTCCAGCCCCCTCTACATTGTACTGATATATTGTCTTGTGTGCTCAACAGGTACCTCTGTCCCAAATTGCCTTCAGTGCTGCACCTCCTCCTCAGATCCTGTACAATCCTGCCCAGCAGATCCTGACCTACGCTGGGTTCTGTCCTTCTGCAGCAACAATTTCTACCTATCCCTCCTACCCACTGCCTCTTCAGGTACAGTACAGACACACATTACTCTCACACCACCACAAAAGCATTAGCTGCTACTCAGTACACTCTGCAGAGGCAGGTCTTAGATGGATCCCAGCTCCCAGGTTTGTCTGTGGGATGACTTTGCCTGTGCCTAGTTTTCTGGTCTGTTCTCAGACCTCAGGATTTCTCTGGTTGTCCTTTGGACTCTTACCTGCTGGTGAGGTAAGAGTTGCCAAGAGTAGAGAGAGAAGGGCGTAGAAACACATGAAATTAAGCTGAAAATATTCATGTAAGGAGTCATGAAGATCCATTGTGACTGTTCAGTCCTGTGTCCACTGAGAACTAGAAATACATTGCATTTACCCCAAGTTCTTATCTGCACTCCAAAATAACCACTTTTATTTCCCTAGATTTCTACTTTTTCAAATAAATGTGTTCATTTATCTTCCTTCCCTTTTATAACATTCAGAGGCAGTCACCAGGAGCTGTTCCCAAGTCAGGAGAGGTTAGTAAGAAACACTGGGATCCACTGGGATGGTTAGTAAGAAACAGTGGGAAAACTTAACTCTATTCCTGGGAAAAAAGTAAAAGCAAGCCACCTCCCTGTATGTATGAACTCATTATGTTGCAGTTTGGAGAGAAGTAATTTCTGCATCAGTATATGAATTTTAAGAAATCAAAATAAACTTATTCAAAGGTACAAATTGTGTATGATGGAAGCAGGAATGATTAGGCACAGTCAGAAGCTTAACTGTCATCTGCTTCCATTGCTTGAGAGCTGTGGGATGAATCCATCAGGCTGGAGGTCCAAGGTCTTCATGTTCCATCTAAGTGCTTCAAGCTGCTGGATTCCAACCTTCACAAACCCTGCTCAGATGGTTGTAGTCCTTAATCCCAGTCTGGGTCTGGGATTCATCTGACTGAACACAGGGGCTATTGGCATGTAGGGATCTAGTACTGCCTGATAATGAGATCAGGTAGCCACCTGTCCCCTGCTGCTACTCTGAGAGGGTCCAGGTTCAGGTCCCGTTGTCCCCAGGTCACATATGTAGGGACATCTGGGATATCCCATGGCATCCCAAAAGGGCTGCACACTTAGATGTGAGAAACTGAATTAAGTTTTATCTGTCCACAGAGTAGAAGACCCTGACTGAGCTGTTCTACCCTTTAGAGTCACTAGTGGATTATCTCAGGTTAAAGATATATGACATTCATTCCTGGTCCTTTGCTGAATGCAGTATCTCATTGAATAAATGCTGGCCAGAGAGGCAAAGTCTATAAAACAAATCAGCCATATGGCAAAAAGAAATGATAGCAGGAATGCATTTTGAAAGGATGTAACCAGCATTTCTTTTGTTTACTGTGACATGTGCCAACAAAATAATACATCCCTTACTGGTACAGTTCAGCCACATCTAGTCTTGGTAACAGGCCAGCCAGCTGGACAGGTAATGGTCCTGATTAGCTGGGCAGGGACTGCTGGTGATGGGTTGTGCCAGTTATTCCTGCTAGAGAGAACTCACTGCAGAAACAGTTCCAGGCAAACAGATGGAAGCAGTGGTTGCAGTTTGAGAGGGGAGGGAAGCAACAACTCTGAAATAAATAAAACCCCAAGCTAACCCAAAACCACAACACCTAAGTTTGGAGGTGATGTATCTAGCAGGTCTGTCAGTGTACCTACACTGCCTCAGAGAGCTAAAGGGCATAAACAAACCTTCCTGTTGGGATGTCCCCATTCTCACTCACAAAGTCACTGTGTGGTACAAATGTAGGACAACATTCTCCTATCCAGGAGGGTTTGACCCAGCAGCCCCTGCTCACATGGAGGCCCATGGAGGAAGCAAACACCTTGGCATGGGGTCTGCCAGCCCTGGACAGTTCTGAGATGCCATGGTCCAAGGGCAGCCCTGGCCCTGGCCTTCTAGATTGTGGCTATTAATATTTTTAGCAGCAGGGAATGTCACTTGCCCAGATTTTTCATTTCCCTTGAAAAAGATCCACGATTACTTTATCTCATTTTTAAATTCCAGACACTTTAAGTTCACTTTAAAGTCTGAACCTGGGGGGACCTGAGCCCAAGTCTTCTGTTGAAGCCCACAGACTGACATGTGCTGTCATATGAGAGGAGGAGTAAAATCCTCACCCTCTTGAAATCAGTGACAAAACTTGGTTTAAAGCAGTAGTAGGATTTTATCCAGAATATTATTCCCTACATGCATTCTTGTTTTAATGAACCCTGCTTGTTTCTGAAGATAGGCTACTTCCCAAGCTCTATTTATTTATCAAGCCTTTTTCAGGCAAAGCCCCATCATAGCTGACTGCCAACGAGGGAGACACGTGCCCACCTGTAAAATTTTCTCTTAAGAGGGATCTGCATTTGGCAAATAATTATACAAATATTATAACTGAGATTAATTACATCTGAGGTAATTTAAATTTCACAGTGAGGCCTGGAAAGGAGCAGCTACACGTAACCTAATCAGTCAGGTGCTGTGCCTCACCCAGGAAGCCAAGCATCTTTTCCTGCAGAAATTCCTGTTCTGCTGTATTGCCTAGCTGTCTGCACAATGTCTATTAAAAATGACTTGGGTTACAGATGGAATCTCTTGTTTCACTAGGCACCATCATTGCTACACTTAAGCAGGTGCTTTAGAACTAAAGTTAATGTTGTGCTGCAATACATGAAAAATTTAATCATGGGGCCTATTATGTAACACATGGCAAACAACACAGAGCTGCGATGAGGTTGTAATCCTTTACTGAAGAAGTTATTTTTCCTTGTCTGATACAGCCTGCCAGCAATTTTCCAGGAACATCATCTACTGACATTTCTTTATCAGAAGAAACTCAGCCTCCATCTCAGTCCAGCTCCAGCTATGGTCTTCCCCCAAATGCTCCAACCCTCTATACACCAACTTACTGCTTGCCTGGGGAAAAGCCTCCACCATATGCACCATAGAACAAAGAATTTATTTTAGTAGCTGGTAGGCTTTTCTTTTGTTTTAAAGAAACCTCTGGTAACTGTGCTGTGCAGGCACTAGACTTCCCAAAGGAGCCCAGCACAGAGTGTTACTGCCACTCTGCTTTTAGCCACATCTCCCTGTGAGCAGGGCAGAGCCCTGGAGCTGGGAGGGCAGACACATCACCACTCAGTGTGCCTGCAGTCAGATGTAGTAGAACTTTCTGGCTACTGTAAGCATGAGATGTTTCCCTCCCAGTCCACTGCAGAATAGATTTTCTTCAAGAGGAAAAATGAAGAAAATACTCCAGATATGTTTTCTGCTTTCATGAACCAATATTGAGGGGTTTTAGCCTGTGTTGTCTGAGTGGGTAGCTGGGAGCTCCCAGAGTCAATAATTTTGGGTAGCAAGTTTGTTTGCTTGTAGTGTTTAATAACTCTTCTGGTGAAAGTGTTGTACCAATAAAGTGTGGCAATTATTTTACAATAAAGTTCACTGTGTATGTTTATACTATCCTAAGGCTGGGTATATTTGGAAAGAAAGGAAAACAAAAGAAGGGAGGAAGAAGTACCCTACCAAATAGTTTCCCTTTTCAAGTTTCAGATAGAAAGACTAATTCTATTTGGACCATTTTAGCTGAACTTTGGGCCAGTCTAGTCTTCATAATAAAATGTCACATTAATGCACTAAAAATACCATTTCCAGATGTGTATTTTAGGCTACACTTCAGCGTTCAAATTAATTCCTTTCTAGTCAAAAGAGCACCACAAGCAAAACCATTTTAGGTTAAGTGCCTCTTATTTATTTTTAAGTTAATCCAAGACCTAATGCAGGTATTTCATAATGACTGAAACAGAGTGAATGAAAGGCTGAAAGGAATAAAGGGGCCCAATTCCTTTTTTAATGTATTTATTTTCTCCAAAGGCTAAGCAACAATACCTTTGGCAGTACCACTGACAGGAAAAAAGGCACATCCCTGTTGTCTGGGATCCCACATTAGCTGGGATTCCTTTTGGCACACACTTGCCTTATTCTGGGACAGGGGTACTTACAAACAGCACAAAAACCCATTTAATGCTGCATCCTTTCACTGCATTTTGCTCCTGCAGGAAGGGTGTTGGTGCTGCTTGCTCCATAGATCTTACAGTCTAGACAGCAATGAAGCTCTAGAAATTTCCTGAAATGCCTAAGAGTAAAACAGGCAATGGAAGGTATTTCTCATTAACATTTTAAGCAGCTGCTCTGTATTATGAAGATATTGAAAAAAACTAAATAAACAAAACCAGCTTACTTGACAGTTTCCTTTGAAAGGAAGAGACACCATCAGACCTGCTTAAAATGGAAAAAAGAGTGATCATCTTTTTGCATAATACTTTGCAACTTGCAAAAAATATTTCTTAATTTATGTGTTTTACCTCTATGTATAAAAAGCAGATTCAGTACTGATACACATAAGAAGAGAGATTAATTTATATAGACCATAAAAGCCACCTTTTGTTCAGTTAAGGTTTTTCTGAGATGCAAAGTTTTAGGCCAGTGATGAGGTGCCTTACTCACCTTGTTGACAAGGTGAGTTATATGAACATGGCTGAGAAAAACAGAAGTCAGAAAAGAGACCATTTGTTTTGTTTTAAACATTAATTTAATGCATCCCAAATGCTTAATTCTTGTGCAAGTACATGCTGTGAAAAGCATCACTACTCTGATTATGGAGTAAGTGAAGCTACACATTTACTTCTTTTTACTTGCTATGAATACTACCAGGGGAACCACCTGGGTCCATTTTGAGGACTCAAAGTCCAGAACAGACTTGATCCCTTTGAGTTGAACACCTAGGCTAACTGAACAAGGATGAAATCAATGTTTCTCTTGGGTTGAAGCAAGTGACTGAGAAGGAATGAAGGAATGCTTATTGCAGCTACCTCTTCTTCCAAACCGTTCTCCAGTATGGTACTGCAGTAGGGTATTAAAAAAATTCATCTTTGCACTCCTCCCCACCTTGCTCCCCCACCTCCTCTGTCATTCTCCAGACTGAGAAATTCGGAGTTTCTCTTCTAAACCACATTTTGAGTCAGGGTGCATTGTGGTCTATGCAAAATATCTACACATATATGCAGACATATGCAAAGTTTGGGAGCAATTTCTGCTCTGAATTAGAGAATTAAATGCTCTTGTACATGTGACATTTAGTACGGAACTGCAGAGTACCGTAACATACCACAGGATTCACGTTTCCAGGACCCAAAATAATTCTGGCCACATAAATAGTGTCACTTACATTAACACAAAAGTCAGACATGTTTGTGATTCATTTATGCCACACAGTAGTTTTTTTGGAACTACCACAGAGATTTTACCAAAATACCAGACATGAAACTATTTTGCTAGATTGTTTCATTTGAAAAGAACAAAGTAAATCAGGGCTTGTTTCATCTTCTTGGTTTAAAAATAGGTGTCTTCCAAATCTGTAACTTTTTTCAGTGGAGTTACTCCAGGTCTAAAAGATGGGAGATTTTTGTGATCAAACCCCAGCCAACAGCTGAGCCCCAGGCAGCCACTCACTCATTCTCCCTTGCTGGGATGGGGGAGAGAATCAGAAGGGTAAAAGTGAGAAAACTCATGGGCTGAGATAGAGACAGTTTAATAGGTAAAGCAAAAGCCACACACACCAGCAAAGCAGAGCAAGGAATTCATCCACCACTTCCCGTGAGCAGGCAGGGGTTCAGACATCTTCAGGAAAGCTGGGAAACGCCACATGGAACAGTGACTTGGGAAGACAAAGACCATCACTCTAAGTGTCCCTCCCCTTCCCCTTTTGTCCCCCAGCTTTATGTGCTGATCATGAGGCCACGTGATGTGAATATCCCTCTGGTCACTCGGGATCAGCTGTCCCAGCTGTGTCCCCTCCCAACTCCTTGTGCATCCCCAGCCCCCTCACTGGTGGGGTGAGGAACAGAAAAGGCCTTGACACTGTGCAAGCCCAGCTCAGCAATAGCTAAAATATCCCAGAGTTATCAACATTGTTTCCAGCACAAGCCCAAACTACAGGCCCATACTGGATCACAAATTGATCCAGAGTAATTAGTGGTAACATAAAGCACTTTCAGGAATAAGGTGGCTTCCCTTCTCAACTAAAAAAAAGCAAAAAATAGAACTACTCCTGGGTTTTCCTATCCATGCATGGTCTGTCAGTAAGTTATTACTGTCTAGTGGGAAATTTCCTTTCAAACTTGTGTCTGGTCAGAGCTGACAGTAGATCCTTCTCCAAGTATAAATGAGTAGATTGGTTCAAAGTGATAAAGTTCTGTTCTTTTCTGCCCTACCGCATTACTGCTGATTGTTTTACTTGTGATAAGAAGCTATGATGCCCTGTCTAATGGCTAATAGAGTACTTTTCTCTGCTAAATAAAGCAGAGATCCTTGCTAGAAAATATGCTTGGAATAGTCTTCCCCTTCTTGCCTCTTTTCCCTTGGGACAGCTGTATCTTCACAGTTTGGTCGCAGATGTTGCCGCGACCAAGTTGTTGTTGAGGATTATTAGACTAATGTGTTATCTTCTTATCTGCTTAGGGAAAACATAACATGACTGACCAAGAATAATTTATAAAAGACCTTGTAGAATTAGACTTTTTTCATGCTAATCCTCTGAAGGATGGTGTAATCTTAGCCACCCAGTACTTGGATTTTTGCGCCGCAGCATACACCAAAATTACTCAGTTTATTCATTTGATGCAAGACGAAGACCAAATAAAACAAGATTTAAGTGACTCAAGAGAGACTAGGCAAAGCCCATCCCAACTTCAGAAGGATAGCTGAAAAGCTGAACACACTTTATGGCTCTAAAACCTTTCCTGCATAAACCCCCACGGGTATTCTCGCCTCATGCAGTTCCACCTGGCTAACTCACAGCTCAAGCCTCTCTGCTCCCACTAGGCTCACAGTGAATGAGCCAACCTAAAAATGCAGCAGCAAAAATATGTCATCACCAGATAATATTCCCCAATTCTCAACACCTCATCATTTACTGCAGCAGCTATTGACACAAAAACTGTATGGCTTTCAAATTCTTGAGTCTTTCCTTCTAAATGTTTCCTGCTGACCCAACTTCATTTTCCATTTTCTGTTGACCATGAGTTTTTCTAAAGGTCACAACTGAGTCTTTTTTCTGTGGTACCAGAAAGAGAAGCTCTAGCGATAAGAATAGCAGCCACCATTTGCTCTGCAGCTGAGAAGATATGAAGCACTGATGGAAGCATATAAACCCCAACCCTCAACCTCCAAAAAAAAAGCAGCCCTTCACCTCTCCCCCACCCTCTCCCAGTGTAACCCCAGAATCAGGCACAGCCTGAGTCACTGTCTCCAAATACCAGAATACAGAATAATCTCAGTACAGGTAAATTAAAAACTTGTATGTAAATATTTTATTCTCTCATATTTTGCAAATCAGAAAGCAGTGTTTGGTAAAAAATAATACAGAATTATTATTTTTCTTCCAGCCCACACTCATATATTACCAGGTTTCCCACATTACAGATGAAACTGTCTCTTACAGTCTAAAGATAGTATTCACTTTCAGTACATTCTGTACTTTTGACTTATTTAATATTAGTCTTCTGAACTATTTACAAATATATTACAACCTTTAAACCTCAAAGCAAAGAGTATTTCAATAATCAATCTGACATAAGGATCAGTAGCTTCTACGTAACTTCAGTGTTTAAGAGAAACTATACACGCAGTGCGGTAGATCTGAATAATTTATATCTTTTAAAAAAAGAAAAGCACTGAAAGTTTCTGAGTATAAAACTTTCGCATTGCAGTGGTACCTACTGACCCTCCTGGACTGGAGGACAGGAATGTGAGGTGATGTCACTGTGCTTGTAGAGAGCCTCATCCAAGTCCAGTGCTGTGTTGTTCAGCTTGAGGGTCATGCAGCCATGGTAGGAGGCAGTGACTGGAGTGGAGGTGACAGGAACGTCTGTTGGAAAGGGGAGATAAATATCTCTGACAGCTGCCTTTAAATAAACACCTAGGCTTAGATGGCTATCACTTCAATGAATTCAAGCTCACCTCTTCCCATGCTGGCGTTTCTACCTCCCCCTGCCCCCTTGCCAGAAGGGAAGAGCACAATCCCAGACGTGAGGAAAACACCATCTGTCCTGGTGCACCAAAGCTCTTCTCCCAGGCTGAACCCTTCCTCAGCTGCTCTGTGCCTCTGCAAGGCCTCCTGGATGAAACCTTGTGCTGCACAGCTTCACTGCAGTGGCACAATGTGTTCACACAGCTCCACGTTTTCCCCCCCTCCATCTCTGAACCCTTAGCTTTGTTATTGGTAATGTTGTACCTTCCTCTAATGCTCTTTCTCTTCAAAATAGCTTCCAAAATATTATGGGAAGAACTTTATTTTCCCATATGCTGCCTCTACCACTTGCTGGACTCATCTTTACCATGGTTTTGCTGTGTATGAGCACAGGAAGTTTGTTGGCCTTCATCAGCAAGGTGCTGGAATGCATCAGTTGAATTGGTCAGACTAATGAGAATAATTTTTACCGTGGAGATCCACTGTTCTTTTAATCAGTTTACCAGAGACAGAAAACAGATGGCAAGGAAGAAGACACTAAGTACAATCCAATAGACTAGAGGAAATTAGTCTTACTACTAACTTCTGTAATATCATATACACACTGACTGTAAACAAACAAAAACCCAACACAGTAACATAACGACAAGAAAATCTACGTGAGCTCTGTCCTCTACCTTTCCCCAAAGGTCTTTAGTTTATTTACAACCCAAAGCTGACCCAATCAAACTGGTTGTGCAATGGAAAATAATGAACACCTCAAAAAATATTTAACTTCACAGTGATTCAGGCGGCTAAATAAAGCACTTATCTTTACATCGAAGCAAGGACAACTTGAACAATAGGTTGTCCTGTTGACCCAAGATTATATGAAATTTAAAGTGTTCTGCCTGGAGATATGCAGGACTGATGTGCTCAGACACAGCTCAGACAGAATCTAGGACTGAGTGGGAGAGAGAACATTTGTGGGAGATCTGTAAGCCACAAAGAAATACTATAAAACTCTTCAGCTTCCTGGGGGAGAGCTACCATTGCTTGACAGCTGCTTTATTTAGTAATGTTATCTATTTCCCATTCCTCCCCATTTACCAAAGTTTATCTGCAAAGTCTGCTGAAGGAATGCAGCATCTCTGTTGTAATACCTTACATGAATGTAAACTAAATTTTGAGTCAGAAGGAGTTGAAGTTGCGACTTAACAACTTGAAGGCTTGTCTAAGGAGTCAAGCAGATTGCTGTTACATGTGCCACAGAGCTGACTGAAAGACAGTGTGGGCTTTCAGATGGATTTGTAAGAGATTAAAAAGAAATTAATTTCTTTTTCTTTGTGTTGTAGTTGTAAATCATATGAAATATTTCATTTTCTGTTATGACTAGAAATGGATCTGTCTGAAATGTGGTCATGGAAAGATTTGGAAGCCTAGTTTAAAGGTTCCTTCACCTGGTGGAATGCATATTTTCTGAAAAATCACCTATGCATCACATAAATTAGATAATTTAGGGTCTACCAGAACTGAAAAGCCTACAGAAAATGTAATTAATGTCTACATGTTCCCTCTTATCTGTTGAAACTCTGAGTAGTATTTCTTTCACATCTGCAACATTAGCTGTGCTTAGGATCAGACTTAATACATATTTGGATCCAGAATTCTTTCTTTCTTTGTGGCAAATGGAATAAAGAGGTGAAGTTTGACCACTATACTGTTTTTTCCACAGGGTATGGAAGCATGGAAAAACTAAAAACTACGTAATGTTTTCAGAACCTGAATGAGCCAAACTCACTTAGATCTGACCATTTGGTATTGTTACTTAACCCAGAGTGATTAATCCAACTGAAGTGCTGAAATGTTTATTTATTTGGCAAATGACAGTGTTTCTCAAGCAAATGCTGGGTTCCTCTCAATGGCAAAAGCAGAGTGCTGGCAGAAATTCCCGTTGCTAAGCACAACAGATCAAAGAGGGGATAGCAGCTAAACCTACAGCAGCCAGCCGAGCCTGAGCTGCCACAGCCATGGTATTTCACCCTTAGCTCTGGCAAATGAAAACCAGGCCTGCACTCAGCACAGGTAGTCTAAGCCACAGAGAACCTGGGACAGTGACAGAATGGGATGATTTCTGAGCTGTGGAAATCTCCACTGTGCATCTGAGAGCAGCTTAAAAGAAAGCAGGCAACCTCTATTGCCTGTGCAATGGCCAGCTTAGATAATTTAATCTGAGAGTAGAAAATGCCATGTTGGGGATTTCAGCCTCGTTCCTGCCACTGTGTGAATGCCCCAGAGTATGTAGCCTCCCCCTTTCAGGTGTGTCTGGGAGCCATTTGCATCATCAGCAAAAATCCTTTGTAAACTCTTGCTCATGGTGGGGACAGCCACACCATGTGTCCTAGTACCTGTGGCACCTCAGCCACCCTGTTCCAGCCTGACTGCTTCAGCACCTTACAAGAGGCCAACAATTGTTGCTTGGGCAAGTAAGGGCAAGATTTTGCTTAGCTGCTGGCATCATGTGCATCAGAGACATAAGTGTTCCTTTAATAGCATTCCTCAGCAGAAGGGACTGATAAACCTGTTCAGGCAGAACAAGAAACAAACTCCCAAACTTGGCCAAAATTCACGATTCAGATGAAAGTTTGATCTTACAGGTTCAGAAGAGAGGAGCAGACTGACCTCCCAGAAGAAACCCTGTTGCTGCTGAAAAGCCAGAGACACTATAAATGGTGTTAACCCCTTGGTTGTGCCCTACATGCCCCTTGCTGGGAGGCAATCAGTCAACTGTGCCATGCTGTGATCACTTCAAAGAACATCAGCCAGGGAGAATCCCCAAACTGGGCTTCCCAAGTTTCAGGCAAAACCCCTTGAGGCCCTAGTACTCCCCTCAAGGAGTGCTCCCATGGATTCATTACATTAATGAAGCCCTACAAGAACCTGTAGCCCAGCTCCTATGGATTTTACCAGGTTTAAGGTAATAACCCAGTTTACAGCAATCCTTCAGATTAAATCATTCTTATTGTTGAACAAGCAAAACCTCCTCTTCCTATTTCTGCCTCCAGCTGCCCTCAGAAGGACACAATCATTCAAGCAAAGTGCAACCCCAGATCCATTATGTTCTTGCATTGCAGACAAAGCCTGCTCAAGCAGAAACAGAGAAGGACTCTCACAGCTTGAACAGAAACAGTTTTCCTGACTCCCAGCTCAGCAAAGTGAGCTGGAAGTCTGTGGTCCATGGTACAAAACTGGAGGCTCACCTGGCAATCCTCCCACGTATGTCTTCGTTGACTGCAAAGAGCTCTCCAGGATGGACAGACTGTCCTCCAACTCAGAGATGCTTAGTTCACTCTCTCCTGCTAGCCCATCTACCCTCAGGGATAAGTGATCTTTCTTGAGGAGGACGTCTACAGAGTGTTCCTTTTTATCACAGAGATTTATTGCCAGTCTGGACACAACTGTATTCTCCAAGGCCACGATGACAAACTGAACAGCAGGGGAAAGAGAGAAAGAAAAACACGCAATGAGCAGAAAAATACCTAGCTACACTTACCCAGTACCAAGATGAACCCAATGTGCCCTTTATTACAAACATTTTGCAGAGCCTCCAGAGAATTAGGCTTATTACTATTGCTGATTGTGTTCTGAGCTCATTTGCTCACAGATGAAAAACCAGTGAACCAGTGGGACTAATTCTTGAAACTGCGTTTTCTCAGAGAGAGTTCTTAGTGGGTCTTGCAGAAGTCATTGTATTGCACTGGGGACAAACCATCTGGAGCTGCTGTACTAGAAATGAAAATTGGCTCATGGGATTTAGTGAAATCTTTCCTGGGTTACCCTTGTGGAATGCCAGAATTTAGCCCTTTGTTATGAATGCCATTAAACAGTAGCTTCAACACTCCACCATGACTGGCTTTTCCCTGTAGCTTTCCCACACCTAAAGCCTGTCTCTTGGCTACTTTGGGACAGTCACTGATAAGCAAGAATGGAAATCCCTGGTTTATGGCACTAAACAGTTTCTGTGCCAGGAAAAAAAAAAGCCTGCATTCAAGAGAGCAGTTCTATCTTTTACCTAGGCTACATTTGCAAAGAGCTCCCTATTAGCATCTGACACACACCTGTAAAAGGCAGAACTTCAGGCAAGCACTGTTGTTTCAGACTGTGCTCTGAACAGGTGGGACAAATAATGAGGCAGGCAGCAAACCTGACAGCTGGTTTGAAATTGACTTCCAGTTATGAGGAAAGAGCAAGGGAACTTCTCTACAAAAATACTTGTTTGTACCTGTTGCTTCAGTTTCTTTGTGGAGTGATAGTCAATCAGAGATAGTGATAAAGGGACAGATGCTTCTTCTGTAACTAGGGCAAACAGCACACCAGTATCTGTTGCTGGTTGAATTACAGCATTTACTTCAATTTCCCAATTTGTCTTGGTTTCATTTCCAGAAGAAGGTTGCACTGCAGAAAAAGAAATTCATTGGACAATGTGTCAAATGGGCAAGCTGATCAATTTCTCCCTGGAGAAGAGCATAGCAGACAAGCATCTGGAGGGACTGCCACATTTTTTTTATTAAAAAAAAAATCATTCCAAAGCACCTGAACATAAAATTGGACAAGAAAATGGCATCAGTTTCCTCTTGTTACCTTATGCATTCTGCTGCTTTTCAGAATGTCAAAGGATAACATAAAGCTTTTTATCACAAAGAGTTAGTCAAATTCTCATGGCTGCCAGTCTGACACATTCAAAGAACTGCTGCAAGATAGGTCAATTGAAAACCAGTTTTTGCACCAGTCTGTCCAAAGATCTTGAGAAATCTGAGTTGAAATTTGACATGCAGGAAACATTTCTATGAAAGCTTGTATTAAACTCAAGAATTGTATAACACAATACATACTACACTCATCACCTACTCAAACTCTTCCTGATCATAAATCTCTCAGAAGTGTGGCATGTTTTATTTCACCTGTTGAACCCTGAATTAAATTTTCTGGTATCTTCTCACTGCCTCAGTGCACTAATAATTTAAAAGGCAATGCAGGCTGCAAAGAAACACATCAACCTGCTCCTGCAACCTCCCTTCACAGGACTATTACCTCTGCTAGTTTACCACATCTTGAAATACAATAATCCATTCTTTATAGAGCTTACCACTGCAAACCAAACCAAAAAAAAAAAAAAAAAAAAAAGAGAATGATTGTTTGAAAAAAAATGCAGGTGCTGAGGCCTTATCTGCACTTCACCTGCATTTTAGATGCTGCTTTGTCTTTGCAACTTTTAAATCCATGTGCTAAGTAATATGACAGACACCTGGTACTCCCTAATTTACCATGGCACAGCAGAAAAATCCACATAACACTGAACAGATGGCTCCTGCAGAGCAGGACTTACACACCACATGGAAATAGCTGATCAGCATTTGTGTGGGTTCAGAAATACTGATAGCTGATTACACAGATAAGCAAACACAATAATCTAGAGCAATAAAAGGTGCTTTTCTGAGTCCATACATTAGTATGGACTCAGAGATGTCCAAGTTTGATTTGAAACTTGTTATTATTGTATGCCAATTTCATTGGCTTCTATCAGAGATATGCTTACTGCATTTGTCCCAAGTGTAAGTAATGACATCCCATGATTAAAAGTGAATCCAAGACAAAAGACAATATTAGTTTTTCTGTCTATCATAACCTCAAGATACAGCAGTGAGATAGCTTGCAGGTCTCCCTGAGCAGAAAACAGTGGTAAAAGACTGGAAGCACCTAAGCTGCTGACAGAGAGATGTAAAGCCTTCAAGGCTGAGGATGAGCTGGAGCCAGTCTGGCTGTGAAGTGTATTACTGGAGCTACACAGAAAGAACCTAATCCCTGCTGGGCATATTTGCACTGGCTTGAACTATCATTTATAGGCCTTCCTTCACTAAGAACCACAAGTTTAATCTTTTCTGTGCCAATCAACAGTGGGTCTGGCATACACCTAAGTTTTAACACTGTTTATTAACCAGGTATGGTTAATGGCAGGACAACAGGTCAGAAATAAAAAACCCCAGCCTACTTACTGTAAGTAAGATTGAACACAGCAAAACCTCGGCCAGGATAGAAAGAGCCTCGTCCTGCTACAGCAAAGCACTGCATCTTTTCATTCATCTTTATGGTCTCCTGGATGGAGGTGTCCTCCCCATTCAGCCAGTTCCATGCCCGCATGCAACCATCCAGCCGAGGGTTTATCTGGGAAGATAAAGCAGCATCTTATGCCTCAAATGATTGTTCAGTGCAAAGGAATTGTGTGCAAAGACATACTGAGTTATATTATCATACTAAACAGTAGAAATCATTTTGATGTGTTATGCACATGCAAACCAAGAGGCAGCAACCCCCATCCTGCAACCCCAAGTGAGTGGTCAGTATTTCCCCAGGAAACTGCCCTGAGCTCAGCTTGTCTCCAGAGGCCAGAAGGGCACTAGCTAGTGCAGGTGCTGGTTTGGTTGTGTTGGTTCTGTAAGCTCCTCTATGCATTGGCCATCATTAATACAACTTATTTCTAAAGCTCTGTAGCCAGAGCTCCATAATTCTGCATTGCAAATGCTGGAGGCTAACCTAAGGCTGAAAATCCCAAACCTTTTTGTCATTGCAAACAGCCTGCATGACACACAAGACAGACCTTGGAGCTGATCATGGTATAAGTTTTTGGGTTCTGGCTCAAGGAGGGGTGCCTGCACCACAAGACTGGCACACCACTCTGTACAAACCTCATTCCTTCCAGCTTCTAGTTAGGCTATCCTGTACCTAATGGCAGCATTAAAATGTGAGTCAGCGTGTAAAGAGAAGGCTCCTTGCAAAGTCTTTAAATCAGCACCACTACCCCCAGTTAAGTGAAGGAGAGAGAGAATTAAGTGTCTGAGCCAGGATAAAAACCTGAGGAGTTTCTGGCTCTCAATCCTAGATTCTGACTACACCCTGAGCTTACTGTTTCTGACAAGCAGTGGCCCTGAATGACTTCTTGTGAGGCACAGGAGCTGTGAGGCTCAGCTACTGCTCTCCCAGTCACAGAGCCACAAGCTTGCCACGTCATTTAGGAATAAAGAGATGCAAATTTGGATTTCAAGGTGCCAACTCTGCTTGTAGTGGGCATTCAAACCAGCCTGAGCAGCAGCTATTCCAGAAACACAGCAATCATCCAACTTACCCAAGGACTGCCTTAACTTTTATTCATATGCTGTATCTACTCCAATTAGGAAGAAATAAAGAAAAATAAGCTTCTGTTTTTCCTTGGGTGTCACCATACTGACACAGCAAACACATGCAGCAAATTGTGATTTGTTACACATGAAGAACAAACTTTGATCACAACACAAAGAGTGCCCCGATGCTGGTTCCAGACTTAGTAGGCACAGAGGCACCCTCACACAGCAGCGTGCCCACTGACCCCTCCCCAGGCCACTCTTGCTCTCCAAGCCAGCACGACCACCGTGGATTTTGTCATGTGCTCCAGTTTTCCTGTGCCCTAACTCTGCAGGTGGGATACATCTCATCCAAACTTACCAATCAAAAAATCTGGAGACTCAACTTTGCTACTGGCTTAGGCTCCTGCTATAGTCAATGGGCAGATAGCTGTATCCAGAAGGTGGTAATTCCACCTGTTTCAGGGCAGGTTGAACAGCTCTCAGGAAGGACCTACATTACCCCAAGAGAAGATGAACTCAAGCCCTTCAGGCATGCAAAGGAACAGAAGTTATCATGCTATACTTACTGGTAGAATAAGGTCCTTTGTTTTGAAAGGAATGCCTCCTACTGTCAAATTCAGCTGGTACACTCCCTTGTCTAGTGTAAACAGGTTTCCTGAGACAGCTATTTTCATAACTGCATCCCTGTTGACCTTTATAATCAAATTTCTTTCAAGTTCCTCAACAGAGATCTGAAAAAGTAAAATTCCAAACTGAGTTTTTAAGTATGAATAGAACTTAATATCTGCAGTTGCAGGTACAGGACAGACCCCAGTGAAATCCCCAAGATAAAGAACTATTTTCAGTCCCCAAACCTCTTTGTTCACCTTTTAAGTTACATTCCACCTTGATATGTAAATCTACTCTAGAAAGCAGTCTGTGATTAAACTTAGTGGTGAAAACAGTCCACCTACTTCAAAACAGCTACAGAAAAATGTGAGTGGATTAAATACATGACTTTTGTAGGTTGCTTTTGCAAAATGTAAATGCAATAATGAGTTATTAATGAGAAACTTCCTATTGCAACTGCATGTGAAAGGAAAAGCTGGAAGGACAAACAAGATGTCTTTTGTTGGATCAGTGTAAGATAATGCAGAAGCCTCCCAGGCCCAGTCTTTTAATATCAACCTCTTCAAAAAGCACAACACAGAATGGAGATTTTGAGAGAGTAATAAAAATGTGTAATAGGCAATAACTTTTCTCTCAAAAAAACATTTGCAAGTTTTCCCTCCATGTCTCTGAAAAGCTACTTCTAGGAAGATTCTATTACCACTGAAATTTCAAAAAAGATGTCATCATTTTGATTATGACCAGGCTGCACAGAGAAGCACTATCAATCTTCTGTGGAGGGAAGGAAGGTGAAGCCCAAAGCTGGTGCACCAGACTGACCAGCAGCGAAGACTCTGCTGCCTTGGACATGGGTCCTGCTACCAGTGGGGCGTTCTGTGGCTGTAGCATAAGACAATCCCAATCCTTCTGTAAAGAAGAAAGGAACACACCTCCACTATTTCATAATCTTCTTCCCACTCTATGACAGATACTCCACCTACTCACTCTTCATCTGTACAGCTCTGTTCCCTGGGACACCCAGAAGCTGCTTCCATCAGTGAGCTGCTGTATAAACCAATTATCTATTTCAGAGGATGTTTAGACATGTCCTGCCCTCTCCCTGCTAGCAGGGCAGGTCCTGAGCATCTTTCTTTCTGTATTCTGACTAGCAGTCCCAAAATTGCTCTTATCAGCCATTCTGAGCTCTTGCTCTGTGGCTGTAACATAAAGGAGGACAGGGTTGAGCAGTTTTGTATCTGGGCACTCCCTTTGAGTTGCAGTCTTCAGTAATCAAGATTAAGTGAATTTGATAGTAGGAAAGATTATTCACAGACTTTCCTTTTTTCTTCTCTTGTGAATTCCAGTACAATCTGGTTTATATTGCTACAACACTGTTTCCACCTGGTGTATTGCTCTGTGCCACATCCTACAGGACATGAATTTATTTGTCTGCAGCTTGCTTGTTTAAAGCAGCACCTACATCTCCACACTGCATTTCATGGAGACACACCAGCCAGTCTCAAACAAGCTTTTTTTGAGTACTGGATGCCGGTAAAGCCATCCAGTGTGTGGGAACATAAAGCCCACAGGCTGTGGCAGCCTCAGCCCAGCTGGCTGAGCTATACAGGCTGTGTAGCCAAAAACTCACACAGACACCTCTGCCCAGTGTTGTGGTCACCACTGCCCTGATGCTCCAGGCTGTGGAGTGCCACGAGGAGCTGGCACAGAGCATCTCCCTGCTCCTGGCACAGACACTGGGCAGGCACAGAGCAAAAGGGAATTGGGAATAGCCAGCTGCAGCAGTGCCCATACTCTGAAGAAACACTGCTACTTAGAGGGCCACCAGAATTCAGGGCCTTTTAAAATTTAATTAGATTGTATAGCAAGTAATAACATATAAATAAAAAAAATTTCTGAGTTCTTAGCTGCATCTGATCTTTAATACAAGCAAACACAAATCAGTGAAAACTTCCATAAGAGAAGGGGTTAATCCCTGTGGGAATTCTCAACAGATTCCAGTTTAGGAAATTACATTCTGCCTGCTTTACAATGCCCTCTGGCTGTTTAAGCTCCTGCTACTTATAGTCAAAGCTTAATTGCTGGTGCACCACCATCACATATAAACCAAAAGAGGAAGCATTTCAGAAGCTAGCATCCTGCTCCAATTCCCTACTCCTGTGGCAAGGAGAAGCTGCTTGCTGCATGCCACCATGGCTTAGGGACATTCAGGAGGAGAGTCCTCATAGCTAAGGGTTCCCACATGCTTAGGCATAGCAAGGGCAGGCAGCTTTGTGTTTTGGATTCATGCCCTGGATAGCTCATAGCACACAGCCAGCCTGTCCACTGTTTGCTGAAAAGCAAGTGGACAGCCCTGAAAAGGGACAGACCTACAGGCAGCTGCAGGGTTAAAACCAAATACCAATCTTGTGATTGCTTAACTTTCAGCCCTGACATTTAACAGTGCAGGTAAGTTATTATTTTTGCTAACCAGACTGTGTCCTCAGAGCAAGACTAAACTGAACACCGAAAATAAGAAAAAATGATGACTTTTTTTGGAAATGCAAAACAAACAGAAGGCAAGTGCATTCCCTACTATCATAATTTCATACGTGCCACTTCATCCAGCTGCATTACACACAAATAACCACATTAAAAGTGTTTCCTGAGGTTTGCTTGTTTGTGTTTTCAATGCTGGTTCAATGCCCATTTCAAAATATTTTAGGAAGGATTAACACCAGAGAAAATACCTAGGTAGAAATATTGGCCTGAAGTTTTGAAAATGCCATTGTATTTCAGTAAAAGTATGCAACTTTTGCTCAAGAGATGAGAACACTGCTGGTGCTTTTTCATATCTTTTGCTTTTAAATATTCTTTGTTTTTCCATCTGCTGAAAGTTAAATAGTAAAATTGCTATTTTCTCATAGCCCATATGAAGTTCTCTCCAGTATCCAAAGCCCTCTGGTAAAGATCTAGCCAAAACTAAGAGCTTGATTCTGTGCATACTGAAGTGCAGACTAAAGCTCACAACTGCATCTGACATCTGAAGTTTGTTTGGGTTTTGTTTCATTGAAAGTGAGGCTGCAAAGTACACACACAAGTCCACGCTCAAAACGAAATGTGTGGCTACATGCTTTATAATAGGAGACAGTAAAAAGAAATCCTTAAACAGGATTTCCTAAATCAAAAACCATGCCAGAGAGAGACAAATGGAGAAATGTGGGAGGCGATAAAATGTAGGAACATATTTACAGTTGTATCACTCAGCCATATAGATTAAATGGCCTTTAGAGGTGTGTGACACTAGATGTCAAGCAGAAGAGAGCCAAGTATCTCAAGGGTGAAAGCAAGAGATGAGAAAATACAGCAGCCCCCCAGCAAACCAGGCAAGGTCCCAGGTCTCAAAGGTGTAAAATGGGAAGAAGTCAAGAGACTAAAAGCTCCTTCCTCCTGCTGCTGCTCATCCGTGGGTAAATCCTTCTGCTTTGGGGCAGTATCAGCACTGCACTGTTTCACTTTGGGAGACAGTCACCAGAATTATGGCCACGGACCTGCTCCAGGTCCATTCCTGTGGCAGCAGAGCACAATGCTCTCTCCTGCACTCGTGCCATACTATCTGTGCCTCTGGCAGCTGCCCAGCCCACAGGCAGGGCAGCACCCCTGGCTGCAGGGACACCTCTGCCTTCCCCCCATCAGTGTGGCTCCTGCACACCTGCCCCACACACCACCCACAGCTTGGTCTTCACTGCCCCAAAAAGCCTTAGGGAAGGATTTTGGGGGATTTACACAATCCCTCAGAAAATGTGCAGGGTACATTGCTGCAGCCACTCAGCCAGGCAATTCCTTGGTTAGGATGATATCTAGGGATATGAGCCCTGACACTGATAGCTAGCAGGAGACATTTAATTCTTGCCTAAACATGACACTTTCATCCCACTGCCTTCTCTCCCTGAAAAAAAGAAAACACATTTCAGCTGTGTCCCCCTCAAACTAATATGGGGTAGTTTGTAATTATCTCATAATGAGGTCAGGCACTTAGCAAGTATGTTAGCTCCTCTATTAAATGAATTAGCTTGACAACTGCTGATTTTTGTGACTCCCAAGTCACTCCAGTGGCATCCACTCTGCTTTTCACATCTTCTGTCACCATCCTCTCTTTGCAGGCAATTACAATTCTCCTATTTCTAATTAGCAGAACAACTCTTACCATAAAATTCGGTAAGAACTGGCTTGAAGCTATTCCTATATGTAAAGATACAGCATGTCACACATTTTATCTACAGCTTCACTGAACCTCTACAGTTCTCCATTTGGAATCTAAAATTGTTTCACTGTCATTAAGGGAACTGAACCAAACATCACCTCATCTGCTGGAAGCATTACCAAATGTCAGTGGTTGATAGTGAATGTATTCAAGGACTTCTTCATTTATTAATTAGAAAAAAATTTTCCCCACTTTGCTTCTTTCTTTAATGTATAATTTGGAGCTTTTATATACTAAAAAATGTAAACCAGAAAATTATTCACAGTTACCAGTATCTGCATTTGTCTCATATGTGAGTTAGCTGAGAACTTCCCACCCACTCCCCAAGAGGCACATCAATTTAAAAGTTAAAAGAACTAATTAAGTAAGAAAAAATCAAAGGAGAGGAAAAGGCAGAAGTGAGAAAGCATGTATAAACTGTTCATCTAGTCTAGATCATACTGCAGCATGTTTTTCATGATCCTGGCACAAATGGCAACAACTGTAACACTCCCAAAATCACCAGCTGATGTCTGTGAGAGTGCAAAGAAAACACGAACCCTTACAATCCCTACAATCTCATGAGATTGCTGGGATGATGGTATCAATAAAAAGATGCTTTAGGGGATACAGTGGTACTGCTGGGTTAACAGTTGGACTTTGTGGTTTTAGAGGTCTCTTCCAACCTTTTTTGGAACTCCTTGATGCTATAGTAGACCCCAATATCTTTACAAGGGAAACAGTCTATTTTGTATATAAACAGGCCTGAAGACTTTATAAAAAGTATACTGTAGCATAAGAGATTTGTCAAGGCCTCAGAAAATATGAGGCCTGTGACTAAACAAATGAACAAACAAACATAAGCAACCACACACCCCCCCCATACCAAACACACTTGGAAACTTAAAAGAACAGCAAGAGGGAAGGATCTCTTTATTTGACTTCCAGCCCTCAGCCAGAGGGCATCTTCTTGAATAGATGTGAAGTCGTCTTAGCCCTACTGCATCTCAAAGGCACTGTTTGTGCAAGTGGTTGCTCTGGTTGTGCAAATTAGAGATGCAGTGTATATTACAATGGATATAAAGTATAATTCAATTTCTTAGGAAAAATATTTTCACCTTGGAATGTATAACATACTGGCATGCCTTTATGGATAGACAGGTTGGAAAAGCATTTTCCCATGAATGCACAAAGTCTATCTGCACTCGATGAGTGCATCCCAAACAGGCCAGGAAGGAGTGGGACCCCCGCAGGTCTGGGCTCACCGTTTGCCACATGCCGTGGTTGATGAGCGGCCCGGTGCTGGTGACGCGGCCGACCCCGCTGTATTTCAGCTGCAGCTCCAGCCGTCCTTTGCGCAAAGCCAACACTATCCATGTGCTGTCTTGATGGCCTCCAGCAAAGAAAAGGATACCTTCAGGATCAAAGGTTCTAAAGTCGAACTCAGCCACAAGTCTGACCGCACAGGTGCCAAGAAATAAATTAGTTATGCAGAGTTCAAAAACCACAGAGTACTTTCCATACAGATAGCATCAATTCTAGCAGCTCTAAAGCTCTGTTAAAACATACTAGCTTTTAATGCATTCCTGAAAGCCTTAAGATGTGAGTACAGCTTTTAAAACATCATCAAGAATAAAGAATACAATACTATATTTCAGTAATTATCCTAACAGCTCTGTGGTGAAGGCTGCCTTTCTCAATTACTGGTTTAGGTAATGTTTAGCCTAACAGGACTTCATAATCCAAGCAAATAATGATGAATGTAGGGTCAATTACTATTGTAACAACTCCCTTGCATGCATCAAAGCCAGTTAGAGCATTTCACTGTCATTCTAAATTGTCCTCACCTCGTCAGTTGTTTCCTTTTGAAGCGCAGCCTGATAACAGGAGTGCCACTGAACATCCTCCCCAGGTGCAAGGATTTAATACTCCTTCCAACAGCAAAAGGCACACATGGTATGATGTTCTATAATCAAAACACATTTCTGAGTGCTTATTCTCCTCACACAGGACAAAGAATCTGTCCAAAGAGAGTGCTGTCAAGTAAAGGTCTGTCTGCAGTTCCAGCAATGAACACTGACATACCTCACATGTATTCATGTCCTGGGAAAGTTTCACTCCCCCTCTGCCATCACAATGACAGGTGTAACTCCCTGGTGAGTTGACACAGGTCTGTTCACAGAGGTGTTCTTTGCATTCATCTATATCTACACAAGACCAGTGAAGAAGAGAGACAAAAACACTGAGTTAGTTTAAACATGACAGAATTGAGAGAATGGCCTGAAGTTCGTCAGGGGAGGTTTAGGTTGGATATTAGAAAAAGATTTTTCACCCAGAGGAGGGTTGGACACTGGAACAGGCTCCCCAGAGAAGTGGTCACAGCACCAAGCCTGACAGAGCTCAAGAAGCATTTGGACAATGGTCTTGGGCACATGGTGTGATTGTTGGTGATGGTGCTGTGCAGGGCTGGGAGTTAGATTCTATCCTGGATCCTTGTGGGTCCCTTCCAACTCAGCTTATTCTGTGAAATCTATTTTCACAGACAGATTCCAGCTGCCTAAAGATACATAGCAAGTCAGTGGGAAGGCTGGAAGCAGAATTCAACTACTTGTCTGCTGGAGCAGAGCCCTGGGCTTTAACTCCTAGACAAGACTTCCTCCCTTCAGGCCCCTTCTGCTATGCCTGTAGTGACTGGCTTCTGCTCCTTGCAGTCAGGCACTGCATGTAAAACCTGAGTTTCTCATTTGCTGTTTTCTTTTCTTCTTTTCTTCAGCTATTCTTTATCTTCTTCACAAACAAATGCAGGAAAGCAAAGTGTGACAGCCCACAGGGATCTCTTCAGGCAGAGTTTAACACTTAACGCCCAACAGGACTGGCTGGAGTGTGATTTGAATTAACTTAGACAAAAGGCAGGGAACAATGCTGGTTTTGGAATACTTCCAAAACTTACTCTGTTGAGAAAGCTTGCAGCAGTGTAGCCAGCAGAACTCTGCATGGTTCCAGTACATATTAAATTCCTAGTTCAGAGTAATACCACAAGACATGTTTTGAAAAAAGAGCTACTGCTTTGTAACTTTTGTTGTCCTATGAAGAGAGACAGCAACATGCACAGATGCTTCTGAGCTTTCACCACATCTTGCACTTGTTGAAACTTCAAGGAGTCTCAGTGCTTTGGCTCGTACAGCTCGATTCAAGTCATCAAAGGCGACTGCAAACTCACTGAACTCAAAGATGACAGCAAGCTCCATGAACTCAAAGGTGACCACAAACTCACTCCTAACTAGGGAAAGGGAACAGAACTCCAGTGTGTAAGCAAGATTAAAAAAGAAATAAAAAAAGCTTTTACTGAAGCCTGAAACTAAATTTCTGGGGTTCTACAGATTTAAATTATATCATAAATGCTAACACATTTCTTGTGCTTACCCTGACAAGTTTTTCTCACGTCATCATACTTGTAGCCTGCATCACAAAGACATTCATATGAGCTTATTAAATTTTTACAGCGAGCTTCTCCACAGATGTCTGCTGATGCTGTGCATTCATCTATGTCTGCAAAACAAGCAATTAAACAACACAACTTCAGAGGAGTATAATCACTTCACTCTTCACATAGAGTGAGCTTAGGGCAAGGAGATCCCTGCATTACTTTGAAAACTGAAAAAAACCAGTATCTTTAAGAATCTACTTTTAGGGTTAGCTAGCTATAAGAAGTGACTTCAGGCTTCAAAAATCAGTTGTCTTTTTTACCTTAAGCCATTAACCACTGTTGGAAAAAGCAAGGCAAAGTAAACCGGGAGAAAAATTGTAAAACGAAACAACTACCACAAAACCAAAAAGGCCCACTCTCTCCAATCAGGGGACTGAAACTGCAGGTTTAAAAAAGCAACAGGCAGAAACTTAGGAGTGGCAGCATGAATATTATCCAAAATGCTGAAGGAACACTCAGTCTGTGGCACTTCAGACATTTCTGCTCTGTGTCCTCAGACAAGCAAACAATACATTTTCATATATTTACAAAGCTAAGATCTGCCAGTCTGTAGTGGCAAGGGAGAATTGAGGCAGCCCAATTTGTCCCAGAGAACAAGCCATGCCAGAGAGATGTGGGGTTTCGCCATAAGGGCAGGCAATGAACTGGAAGTCCATAAAAAAACCTGATTGTTTTCCTCACATGTTAACTAATACCCTGCAAAATCTCAGTGTTGACAAAACATTTGTAGTGTACTGAGAGTTTAATATTTACTTTTGCTTTCTAGTATGTGTTAAAACTACAATTACTCATTACTCTTGTTGATTTTCCCACGTATGAGTGAACTGGCTGAGTACCCCATGTAGCTTAGTCTACAAATCAAGACAAGAGGGAACTTTTGTGTGTATGCCCACAATGACAGGAACAAACATTTAAAAAGTCAAAATGCAATGATAAATCTGAGCTATCAATAACCGCACCTGACAGTAATCTCAGCAGCTGGAAGGTCACATATTGAAGCTACTGAATGCTTATATAGCAGTGCTCACAGTGCTCTAGGAGACAGGGTATGGAACAAATGTACACACACAGGAAAACAAACACATATGTGAGCCCCTCACCAGCCACCTGTCCATGCTGGCTGGCACCAGAGGACAATCCAAAAGTGAAGTTGGCTCTTCTAAGTTGCTGCTCCCCTTAGGAATGGATACCATGTAATCTATACAGTTATCACTTTTTAGAGTGTGAGTGAAATAGAAACAAAATCTTGCTCTTTTTCTTTTTGCTGGTTGCATTAATAAGTTGTTCAGATCATGTATACAAATTGTTTAGAAATATGTCATCACATCCATCTCTAAGAGACATATACCTGTTTTTTTTATTTTCATATATACCTTTTTCATAAGATGAACATAACTTTAACAGCCACCTGTTACTGAGTTACTGAGTTTGTCTCAGCATGCAGTCTCTTAACACTTTTAAAATCTCAGTTGCTTAAGTTTTGGTTATGTAAATTCATTTGGCAGTTTCAATCAGAAACTTCAGGTCCTCATTTTCTGTTCTCAGCTGGTATGTAAAATAGCTGCCAAACTTCACTAGGGCCTTTCTACACCTATTAATATTGAGTTGCAGTGAATTTAGCCACCTGTATCTATCTGAATTCATTAGCTGCTGCACACATACAAATCTAAAATAATAAAATAAGGAACACACAAAACAAAAACAAATGGCTCACATACTACAACACTGTGAGACTGGAAAGAATCATAACAACACATCTGGCCAGCGCTTCTTCCTCTCAATGTCAGGATATGAGGACTGATCAGCTAAACCAACTTAGCACAATCCAAGCCACAAATCCTCCATGAATCACGCCTCTGTTATGCTCTTGAGAGTATCATGGTCCAACTGCTGACAAGCCCAGGCCTGTAGGCTGGCTGGAGCACCCAGCACAACCCCAGTGGAGTAAATCTAAGAGGAGCTACCAGCAAGATTCTGCTGGGCTAGGGAGCAGACCAGGACTGCTCAGGGCAACCCAGCTCTCCAAAATACAGACACAAGTCCTGAAGCAACCCCCTGAAGCAAACTGAGAATCCCAGCAAAGCTTACCTTCACATATTTTGCTGTCTTTAAGAGCATAACCACTGTAGCATGAGCACCGGTAGCTGCCTAGCTTGTTGAGGCAGAGCTGGTTACAGCCGCCGTTCTGCGTTCTGCATTCATCAATATCTACATCAAAAGAAAGTGCCACAGTCAGCTGTTCACATCTGTAAATAATCTACAGGGTCACAGTGCCAGAGGCATTGAGAAGGAGAAAGACCAAACAAGAAACAGTATTACAGATGCAACAAGTGATAACAAAAAGCACAAAGATTTCTTTCAAATGCTTCATGCATATAAGCTCAATTTTGTTTAACTTACAAGAAAAAAAAAAGGGAGAGAGAAGGATCTGTAACTGAATAGTATCTCCTTCACAGCTCTGAGAATACATAAAAGTATCTTTAGTGACTGTGGAGGCAAAGAAGCTTGTTTGCAGAAGCAAACTAGTTATGTATTTTATATCATAACTAAGTACTAAGATTATGCTATGGCCAGTAATTCAGGACAAAACCTTTAAATAAAACAGGAACACTATATTGTTACTATTACAGAACTCAGTGAGAACAGAGCAAGTTCCAAGTTCACACCTAAGTTCACACCTGCTGAACATTCGTGAGCTTAACTGTGCCCCACTGAAATTGGCAGAAAAGCCTGTAAAATCCAGCAGAGCCTGAGTTTCACCCTCAGTCCACCCTACCTGCTCATTATGTCCTGCTTGTCTACGGGACTCCAGAGTTAGCTGATGGGTAGAACAGCATGTCATGACATTTTAAAAGAAAATAAGGAAATATGCTTCAGACTGATCAGTGTCTGAGCTCTCAAAGCCAACTGGATACTGACTGGTCTGCTTTCTGAACTGATTAAATAAGATGCTTGAGTGATCCTATAAACTCAACACAGTATTTACACGAGAAGGAAAGGCTTGGATCTCCTGTTGTCTCAGTTGCCACAATTCTGGACTGGCTGAATACAATTCTAGTCATTATTTACTATTGGCAAGCAAAAAAGCAGTGGCCCTGACAGGAAGCCTTGCAGGCAGGAGAAAAAGAACCAAAGAAACCAGAAAACAATAGGAGGGAAGATAACTTGTAGAGAAAACTCTGTGGGCAGCTGGAACTTCTTGCATGAATAGTTTCTGTCTGAAATTCTCTTTTGAGGTGATGGAAATACACCAATGGAATATGTGGAATTAAGTGGACATGGAATAAGGTCAGACTAGCAAGGAGGCTTCAACAGACTAATTTTATCAATCTATGTCATCAGACTCAAACCTCAACTTGCCAACTGGAAGTCACTGTTCCCACTGTGGGGATGCTAGATGGGAAGATGGGCCAGCTTCTCTGGCTCTGTGCTCTGTGATCTGTTACACCAGGGCTCACAGCAGCAGCTGATGCAGCTCTGCTTGAAAAGCCACTTCTACTCTATTTCTGCTGCTGCTTTCAGAGGGATGGAGCAGAATGTTGGAGCATATCTTCTTGGATTACCTTGCCAAGACCAAGCTGAGCTCCACTAGAGTCAAATAAAAAAAGTTGATTGGAAAAACTACCCGTTTCCCAGAAGGGTAAAAACATGAACAGTGTGTAACCTAGGTTCAGTTCTGTGACTTTTGAATTGTGCAGCACAGTATCAGTGACCATTTGAGAATACAGCAAAAACCAAAAATATCTTTGTTACAAGAATAAAAGATAATGAAACCAAATTACCTTTTTCACATTTCTTTCCCTGCCAGCCACGCTTGCATTCACAATAGAAATCCCCCTTGAGATCCTCGCATTTGACGGTCCCTTCTTTGTGACAAGGATTGGGAGAACACTGGTTTGGCAAATCTGATTTACAGAAGGAATAAAAAAACCAAAACAAAACAGAACAATACATTGAAGTCACTGGCAACAAGGTGTTTCACTCTCATTAGGAGATGGAAAGCTTAAACAGTATTGGGGAATCACTCAAAAATATTTGCACCTGGCAAAAGTATAAGCTGATTTTTAGTGCTCACATGCCAAACAAGCTGTGCCAGGAATTTTACAGAGCACATGCAGTGGAATTCACTTAATTGCAAAAGGGAGTGAGCTACCACCCCCATATCTGAAGGACACATCCTGAAAGAAACAACTCAAAGTAGATTATTTTTCTACTATCACTAATTTTTGAGAAAAATAAAAAAAATAGTATCAACTAAAGTACTCAAGAAAGGATGGGTACTCTTTTCAATCATCTTTGGTAGCTAAACTGAGGATCTTACCAGGGTTGATAGATTTCTAGCTAGCAAAAGTTTTTAAATGAAATTTTTGATAGATCTTTTCTATTACATAGAATGTAAATAAAAAAGGAATACCCATATAACAATGACCAAGGAATAGCAAACCATTAATCCAGTTTACAAAGAGCACAATGTTCAAATGGGGATTTTTAAGCCAAGTTCCAGGATCTGGCAATGAGTTTCCTCATTGGAAAGAAGCAGGGGAGTAGTCACCACACTTTGGGAATGACTGAAGGAATGAATCTCCAAGTATCATGTAGCCACTCACCAACTGTAGTCACCTGTCCAAATTCACCTACCCACTTACCTGCACAACACCCAGGGACAGTGCTTCCCAGAGGTGGCTAAAGGAAGGATGAGAGAACACCCTTGTTTCCACAAAAAATGAGTTGCTAGCTATCATGTGGTAGTAACCTGTTAACATCAGTGTTCTAGATCAGGGGTCTTCAAAAACATGAATGTGTTAACTGTTTCCACAACTTTAACCAGAAGGAACAGTGCAGGAGCTCATTCTGCAGATTGAAAAGCTCAAGAGCCTTTCTTCCCACATATCTCCTCCCAGCATTTGAGTGCCCAGTGTGTACACACTAAGTGAGCAGCAGAGCAGCAGAAAAGACCTGCACTGGTTTCCATGCACTGGTTCTGCTGAGTCCAGCATGGATTCTTGATATTCTAAACATGACAGAGAGGCTTTTAGGAGATGAACTGTTTGTAGATTAGCAGCCCCATCAGACTTCTCAAACTGAGAAGAGTTAAGACTCCTACTTTTGTCAGGATTATTATACTGCTACATGTCTCTCCTTAGCTTCCTCTGTGTGATCCTGAAAGTCACTGTCATGAAGGACTGCTTTGAAAGAATTTTAACACTTCTGTAAGTGCAGGCAGTAGCAGCTCCATTTGGTGTCTCATAAAGCACTGAACTGCACTTTTGTTTGCACTGACTGTCTTGGATTTAAATCTCAGGTGGCTGAGGTTGGCAGGCATCTCCAAGGTCACTTGTGTGACCTCCCTGCTCAGGCAGGGCCACCTACAGCTCAGGACCATGGCCAGAAGGCTTTTGATTATCCCAGGGATGGCGACTCCGCAAGCTCCCTGGGCAACCTGTGCCAGTTCTGGTTCACTCTCACAATAAAAAAGCATTTCCCCATGTTCAGACAAAACCTTCCAGCTGTGCAGAGCTGGGGCAAAGGCATAGCCACAGAGGCCAGGCCGCACAAAACAAAACACAGCTACATGAGCAGTCCTAACATCCACCTGCCAGAACCCCTCCCAGTAAATCCCTGCCCAGCTGACACACTGCTGGAGGGGGAGGAGCTGGGGAAGGAGAGGCCACGTTAAGGTGGCAATGAGCCACAATACAGTAAGCCTGTCCTGGACGTTCCTTGTCCTAGACACATCAGAATGTTTACATTAAACAGAAGGGTTTAGGTATAGTAAACCAAGGATTTTTTTTTTTAGCAGCACCCACCAAGCCTCCTAAATATGTCAGTGTTTTCAGTCATTTGATAAGCAAATCAAGTCAACGGGGTTATGCACAACTTCTCACAAGAGTTTGAGAACATAAGACACACTCTTATACTTTTCTGGTGGCTTCAAAGTTGTGTTATTCAGCTGGCTTCATAGAAGGTGCTCCTGACTGAAACCATTGCAAGAGAAAAAAACTGAGCTTTTGTTTCCACTCATTTACATGACAGATTTAGGTAAAGCTGTTAAAAGTAGTGATGAGCATGACCTTTTCATGTACTTTGAGCTGTGTCTGATAGCACTATGAAGCTCATAAGTGCAGACACAGAACAGAACTACCAATTCCATCTTTGAAATCTTTGTGGAAACAAGACATTGCTTATGCCCACTGACCGTCACTTTTAGTTCATTACTTTGTTCTGTGAATTTATTTTTTGATACCCAAAAAATGGTTCATATTGAAACTTCATAAAATGCTAGGTTACAAATGATATTACACTCAGTAATTTAATAGTAAAAAGCAGGCACACATACACATCAAAAATCTCATGGTGTTTTTTAAGGCCATGTGTAGCTTTAGTCCCCAAAAGTCCTGTAGAGCTATCCAAAGCTTTGCAGAACCAAATCCTTAATCCCTAGATGACCTGCAGGATCTCTTTTAGAAAAAGATCCAGATATGCAGAGAAAGTATCAGTATCCCTGTGTAAAGTAAGCATCTATCTGTAAAGCAATTATAAACACTCATTGCAGTCAGTGGAGATAGTACAGTAAACAGAGTCTGTGGAGGGACTCAGGTCTCCTCAGAGCGGACACAGTTTGGCTGGGGGAATCCCTCTAGAACCAGAGGAGATTAACTCTCTGTTAATTCTGGTGGGAATACTGCTCATGTAAGCACCCATGATGGAAATACCTATTTACACACTGTATGGAATCCTCTGAATCTGGAGGGGAATCCTAGTTGTAACCTGATCTCAGGAGTTTATGAAATTAGGAATCCTCACATATTCTGTCTAACCTGTCTAATCACAGTCATACTTAAAATTTCTGCCTTATTTCCAGTATAAACTTGTGCAGTCAATCACCCTCCAGCCCTCAGGTTGTTCAGTAGCTTTGTACACCGGGTTAAAAGAACATTCCACTGCCTTGTTTCGGGAGGAGAAACGCTGTTAAGAAACAAAGTTTAGAAGTGTCTTGCAGGCACAAACCCATAGAGCTACACAGTCTTTTGGCAGCATCTGTGAAAAATTAAGAGACACACTAGCACTGGCCAAGCACGAAGCCTGTCATTCTTCCAAGCGCGCTTCAGGCTCCTTCTCTGTTACTGCTCCTGTGAATTGATGATGGCTAGCCAAAACTCAGCCATTTAAAAACCTGTTAATATTTTAATGGGGGAAAATATTATCATTTTCTTTCCAAACCACCACATCTGCAATGGGCAGAAATCCCTAAAAACAATTATTCAGCTTTTATTTTTTCAGATTTTTTCATCGCTACCCTTTAGACTCTCATTTCTGAAACCCTGATTAGCTGTTTGGAACAAATGTTCCCAGTTGATATCACCATTTTCAGCAGAAACTCCTGCCTCTTTGCTGTGCCACATGCACAAGTAAATGTAAGCATTCAGCCTCACATCCCACTTTGAACAAGCTGGCATACTGCAGCCAACACAGGTACCACAGGTCTGAGAATTCCCAGGTCAAAGGACTCAACATCCATAAGTGATACTGCTGCAATATGTGAGGGAAATTCTTCACATACCACTTATTAATCTTGGAATTCAGTCTTTAAAAAGGTTGTTTTAATGCAGTTTATAAATGTAAAACGTTGACTAAAGGCAACTAGAAAGGTATTAGAAGAATTCATTAAATTTTCTTCTCTAGTGTTAGTGAAGGACAAAAAAAACCCCTTCACCCTCTACAAAGTTATCAGTTTGGCTTCCAAACTGATTTAAGGTTTTAAAGGTAGCAATATTCAAAGCATAGTCACATGATACATGAAACTGATCTCTTAAAGCAGAGAAGGCTGGCACAAGCCTGGTTTGACTTTAAACTTTTCTTGAGGTTCCTTAATGGGGTAAGCCAAAACCAGCATTCAAGGGAATAGAACACAAGGGGCCAAACATTGTGTACAGCCTTATGACACCTCCTAGTTCTTGTCCCTCTTGCTTCTCATATTATTCGAACTTGGGAAACTGGTGGGAAAGAACCTTGCATCATAAAATATCCATGACAGCAAGATGACATGAGGTTATAAAATGGGAAAGATTTTGTTTGTGGTATGGAATCTTAAGCCTGGAGAATAGGAAGACCAGTATTGAAATACTACCAAAGTCAGAGATGGCTGAGCTAGTCCCACACCTTCAGGTAGAATGAGAGAACATTTAACTACAATATAAAAACCAAAAATGCTTACTATGAACACATGTAAGGAAGTCTGGATTTCTCGTATACGGCGACCCATATTTCTGAATACAAGCTGAAAAACAGAAAATGAAATTGTTATTGTTACAGTGGTGAAGGACAGCTGTTCAAAGCATGTAAAATGATACCTGGCCTGCAAGGACTTGGAAAGTGGATGCAAAATCTATCCAATATTATCATCTCCCAGATGCCGTGAAATTTTGAAGTTCATTGAAATCTTTTAGCTTTGATCTACAACAGTTAAAAGCCATTTGAAGAAGATGATCACTTAACCAGCTGCTACTATTATTCTAAAACTACAGTAGTAGCTACTCCAATTTGACCATCTAAACTTCTTAAAATATCTAAAAAGTACATGTTTTTTTCCTCCCACTGTGGCATTTGTAATCTTAAATACATCATTTTTAACACACATAGAAAACAGTACAATGCCATGACTATGATACAGTCAATAGAATAAGCCAGTAGTTCAATCTCGCACCTGTTTCTTTTTTAAAAAAAAATCTCATTTTCCTCTTCTCTTTAAAAAAGAATCTCCTTTTTAAAAGGAGATTAGTTAAAAACTAACTTCATTAAAAAGAGAAAAAGGTAGAAAACTACAAATTATTTCATAATACTGCAAGCCACTGATATAAATGCAACGTCAAGATTTCAACATGCAGAAAACACAGAAAGCATTTCTGTCTGCAAATGCACACATAAGTAAAAACACACACCTCAAAGTACAATAAGGAACATAAAGTCTATCTTAAAAGTTAGCAATGCATGTTTATTGCAATCAGATTTCCATCCCTTTCCTTAGCAGAGGCTTCAGCTGTGACAAGCTCCAGTGTTAGGCACATACCAGCACTCCCACAAAGTGGAAATAAAAGCTGCAACTCACCCAAGTATTTCGGGTAAAAATATTCCTGTAGAAGGGAAAAAAAAAAAAAAGCAAAGATTTATTGAATCATATTTGCCTCTATTTTCATGCTATTTAAGAGCAGCTTTAGTGGTCTTGTATGGCAGTTGTTTAATAATTCCAAGCACCTAATTTTGTTTTATTCAGAACCCGAAGCAGCATAGTATTATACATGCATTTTGTCATTTGAAAAGTAAAGCAACATTAGTTTGTCTAAAGGAATTTTTTGATGGCAGCTGATCTGGTCAGTGACTGAGCATGAAGACATCCTCCAAGAGATAAAGCTGCTGCTGATGGCATGAGGTGGGGGAAGGAATTGGAATCTGGGGCAAAACCCTAGAGGGAAGAGCACAGGATCATTCAGTCACCCTGTGCCTCCCCAAAGGCATTCTGCTGAGGCAGGACATGGGCATAAACACCACAGGCACTAGGAAAAGTACTTTTTGCCCTCGCAAGGAGCACCCTACAACTCAAACAGCACCCATTGCTGTACCACACATCACATCCTGGATGCTCAAAGAAGGGAGCAATGGTGCTTTGCAAGAGGGGGGAAAATTGTCATCCATTTCTCTAAAACCAGGCTGCAAAGGGCATTGCCATTCTTCTCATGCCACATGGTCATGCATTACTGTTCCCTACTCTGCATCAACGAAGTGCAGCCATACAGAGAAGGATATAGGATACTATATAGTATCCCATCCTGCGATGTGAATCCAACCTTGCATGTTAGAACAGTCAGCCTGGTGAGGCCTGGCAAGCCACATGACTGCTTGCGCCAACACAGGGGAACAGCAGAAAAATGCAGTTGTGCTGCTTGGAAGAATAGGAGATTGGTTGAAGCTGAAAACTGTATCACATTCTTAAAAAAATACAAAACTTCATGGCCAGGAAAAAAGCATTTTTTTCCATCATCATGCTGGTTTTCATAATATATGTCACTAATTCAAGCACAGTTAAAAATAGTAATTGGGGTATTGAATGAGGAAAAACTTATGCATTGTATCAGTGCTTAATTTTTTTTAAAATAAACTACTTCTCAGCTAATTATGACAGCATATGCACAGTATAATTTTCTTTTATGCAAGAGGAGCAATTTCCACATAACATTATCTTCAGTGAGATTGGGATGGTAAATACCCTGCATTCTACAAAATTTAATTGGTCTATACAGTGTGCAAGATAAGAAACTATTTTATCTTCTCCGCTTATTACAGATGTTTGGATTGGATCTATACAGGCATGTATAAACAACAGGGACAGGCACACACCATGGTTCAGTTTGATCTGGACTGTCCAGTGCAATCAATTGCACTGCTGTCATTTACCAGAAGAATCAATTGCTTCTGGCAAACATGCTCCAGTTACTGAAATGCACCATGTAAATATTCAGCCTAAATTATGAGAGCATCAGCAAAGAAGTAGAAGCAGCAGCTTACACTAATGTTAATTTTCAATTCTGATATGAGAGTGATATGCTTGGCATCTTTTGGGGCTGAGCTTTGAAATGTTTCTTCAGCTTGAAATGTATCATCAGAGTGATGAGCTCAGAACCCACTATGGTCCTTGCTCACTCTTTTTTTTTTTAAAGTTTAGTTTGGAAAAGACGAGTCATAAAAAACGCAGTCAAAATAAAAATAAATCTAAGCAGTCTAAATATTCAGATGGGTGCTCATATGTGCTATAACCACGAATTGTACTTCAACTAGCGCTTGAGAAGAAAAAGATAGGGGCATGTAATAAAATATTCCAAACATTTCTTTCATTATTTCCCCTTTGTTCCTTGTACTTCACAAGAATGTGCAGATGTATTTAACCACCAACAGGATAATCCAGACTCTGACAAGAACAACTATTCTGGCACTGACAGGACAATAAATAGGAGTTTTCATTTTCATGGCTATCAGCCTAATTGCTCCATGTCAGTGGTGGCAAAGGCATTTTCTCCTTGACCTCTAATGAATGAGCTGAGTGCTTGAAAAGTGGTACAGAATTTACTTTTGTAAACATAACTTCCAGACTCAAACTGACTGTGTATTGATTCAATGCCAGCTGAACAGCAGATAAGTGAAACTCCAAGGCATTGTACACCACAAGCTTCATTCCACAGAGTATGTAGCCAAGTGATTGAAACAGCAGGCTATTACTAGAAATTTAGCTCTTCTTTCCCTGTTTTTCTCATTTGCTTATGTTATACAAAGGCACTTCAGTATACAAAGGCTGATCAGTAGCACTTCTCCAGGTTTACAAAACCTTGCTGATATTACTATTCTAAAATAAAGACACATGCTCACAGGCTTTAACATTACTCATTTTTGTGTGATTAACTTTTCATTTCTTTCTATAATCATTTTTTCTTACAGCTGGCTTCTGTAAATACAATGACAATGCATTTACATTCAGAGAAAAGATTGATCAAGAATGAAGGATGAATGATCTTATACCTTGAGAAAAGAAAGCTGCTTCAACTGCAGTCCCTTTTCAAAAAACACTGATGAGAAGTTTTCTCAGTTAAAAATTCAAGCAGCACCTAACCTGATACAGATACATGTTATTTCTCATGTGACACTCAACTCTTCAGTGTCTTTTCAGTCTTCTGTGATGTATTAAGTCTCAATGACCCCCAGATGTCAGAGAAAATGAAAATCCTACACAGGGTTAGGTCCCTGTTAAAAGTGTGCAACTCATCTTCTTTCTACTAGAAGTGTTCCATTGTATTTTCAGGATTCTACAAAAATGCCAAGAGAAGTGCTTTGAGGCCTGCTAAGAAGGAGTTGGCAAAGCTTCTCTGTTACTATTTTGCTGATTTCTCAACAAGCCACTTTCAATTTCAGGCTCAATAAACTTCTCACCATCCAGAAAGTCACACACTGTTCACAGGATCAAAACACAGGAAGTTATTTAACTGTTACCACTAGGGTGGCAAAAATCACCACAGAATTATGTAAGTGTTAAATTTTCAGCTTGGATTCTGATAAAAAAGGTCAACATTTAAGTGTGCTCAGCCCTTCCCCTTTAGATCTGCTTCCTAATTACTGCTGAAAATAAAAGCAGGAGCAATTTGCTTTATAAATAAAAAGCTATAAACACATACGTGTTGGACATAAACATCCTCTGGACAGGCTGCTGCACAGACACTGACCTCACCAAGCTCTCTAATCCCTCTGTCCAGCAGTAATGTCCCAGTGCTGGCAAAAGGAAGACAAAGGCTGCAGAAGCTCTGACCTCCACAAGAGACCAAACACCACAAATGTAGCCTCAAAATTCCAACCTCTGTGACTGTTGCCAAGAAAACTTAAATTTCCACTTCTCTTCTTTGTGACCCAGCAAACTTTCTGTCTGTCTGGTTTCTACCTGTCAACCAGTATGGCTGGGATGGGAGAAGCTACAGGACACTGGCAGCCTGTGGTGCCCTGGTAACATGAATTTTGTAAATGACATCTTTTATCTGCTGCCACTACAGGTCAAACTTGTCCTATGAGCTGTAAGTCACCCATGAGTTACACATTGTGTGCCACCCAACGCACAGCTCAGCAGAGATCTCAGGTAAAGAGGAAGAAACAGGAGAGACTGGGAAGTGCCTGAGATGTACACATCTCCACCCTTTCAGTGAGGTGGAAAGCAGGGCACCAGGCCAGCCTTTCCAGGCAGGTCCTGGCTTGCTTATTTCAGCTCAGTTCCAGAGATCTTTCTCTTGCTGCCCAAGAGACAGATCTGTGCTTTAACAGAAAAGATTTAAGCTCTACAGCCCCCACCCATTTCACACAAATGTATGTACATGCTGGAAGCAAGTCCTCTGAAGCATTAAATGCAATTATTTGCTTCCACAACAGTGTTCAAGATCTGAGAGTGCATGCTTTTATTTCAAGGCAGAGTGACACCAAGCATGGGCATAAGAATTCTGTTCATGGGGCTAAGGTGTTCCTCTCCCACCTGCAGCTGGAGCTTACTATTATCCTGATAAAACAGCCACTACAACATTTAGTCTGGATACCTAAGAAAGCATAATTTTAAAAATGTCCTCAAAAAAACTGACCCAAGCAAATGACCCCCCCCAAAACTCTAGGTTGTTCATTTTTATATTTGGCTTTTTTCCTTCCAAATGATAAGAACAGTTTCACTGGGGCCACCCCCACAATGCCTCTCATTGAAACAACTGAGGAGAACAGCAACATGAAGGTAAGAATTCACAGCTGTGGAGTGGAAGGGGCAGAAACACCTATGTCAGCCCCCCTGCCAAAGGAAACCTACACTGGGATGGGGTCACCATCTCTTTTCAACTCTATGGCCAAAGTCCACAGTGGTAAAATCCAGAAGTTACTGTAATTATACAGGGTATGCATTAGTCCTGCTGCATTTTTAGAGAAGATGGAAAAACACCAAATCAGAACAGGCGTTAACATGAGTCACTGTACAAAAATAGCCCTTCTGAAAACATAACAATGACCCTGTCAACACCAGGAAAATGTTCTCACTGGTGCTTTACTTTAAAGTAATTGGTAACACTGGAGACCTCAGAAAAAAGGGCCTGCTTACTGCTTCTGTTTGTTTTGCTTGAGTACCAGGTCAGGTAAGACTGTAAGGCACAGAATCTTACAAAAATCATGTTTGAGCTCTAGAGGCCACAAATAAAATACGTAGTTTATAGGAAGGCTGCTCATGTTTCTGGACATCTGGCTCCTGGTGGCCCTGCTTGGACAAGGAGGATGGACCAGAGATGCCTGCCAACCTCAACCAGTCTGTGATTCCGTGACTGCAGTGCCACTAACACTGGAGCATTTCACTGACTTGTGTTAGCAACAGTGATTTCTAAAAAGCACTTTTTTAGTTACCTAGTTACATCTAAGAGAGTAGCAACAACTCCCACATTATGCCCTTTCCTCATTTCCATATAATGACTCTCCCTTTTCCTCTTTCCTTCAGGACTGAATGTTTGTCTTGGGCATGGCCAGACCTCATTTATAAATGTTCTTCATGTTTCCACACTATGGGCTTGCATTATCCTTGAAGGAATCACTGCTACCAACCATAACAGGCTGTAACTCAGTGTTTGCTAGTTTTCAACTGTTACAGCCTGAGAATGCAAATCTCAGCAATGCTTGAGAACTCTCCTCCTTTTTTTAAAACTCAGCCCCAGACTTTAGGTGCCCAGCAAATCTCACACTGAACGATATGGGCCTTCCTCCTGTGTCAGGGCATGAAGCAGTTCTGCAATGCAGAATTTTAAATACATAGAATCAGTAGTTTCAGAATTTATGCTCAAATGAATGCCATGCTGCCTGCACAAGCTTTCCTTTTCATCATGAGGGACACAGCACTCAGCCAGGGTAATGTGCTTCCTATTGTGCTTTGTGGCAATCTGTATTCTCCAGATGAAGAGCAAAGAGAATTTCTCTCCACAATTTGGGAAGCGAGGTGCTAGAGAAGCAAGTAGGTCACATTATAATCCAAAAGCAGCCTCATCTCCTACTACCCAAGCTACAGCTGCTTAGGGTGGCTTTTAGATTTCTTTGTCCATTTGTCAAGTATCCCCTTCACACTGTCCAGCTACTCAGGTGCACAAAGACTGGGACTGCCCTTTCTACCACGTTGTTGAGGTTTCCAAAACAGAAGCATTCAAGACTATACTCTCCAGCATGACATCTTCCATAGACACTAGGTACCTCTGCAGAATCTTCAAGTCTGAAATAAAACCCATCTATTGTCATAAATTCCTTTGCTCTGTTCTGGACAACAAGAGTGTTTCCCAATAGCTTACTGAGGTGCCACTTCAGCAAAAACTGGTACTCTGCACTGAGGAAAAACCCACCAATGATTGGAATGCATAATTAAAGGGGATAAAAAAATTACTGAAAGGAAACAAAAGACAAAAAAAAAAGTTCATGTATATGACAGAGACTTTACATTTTGTGAAGATGCAGGGGGCACGGAGACATGATTTCTATAGGTGGCCTGAGGCAGGGTTAGACTAGACAGTAAACAGTGTGAAATGGATACAACTGGTGCCAAATACTTCAACAAAAGTAATTTGTAGTGTGATTCCAATTGGTTGCATGTGCTTTTAAGTCATTCTGACAGAAATCTGATCACAAATGCCTTGAGAACTGCTTCAGAACAGAAAGGCCACTTTCCCTCCTGCTGCAATAATGTGCAAGATCCCAATTTGATGACAAACATAATCTCACTCAATGTTGCTTGAGTTGCATCTCACTCAATGTTTGACTCTTTACTTTTGCAAGAGTTACAGTATTTGTATGTGGTAAACTAACACTTGCTCAGACACTTTAGTCAAATTAAGGAAAACAAAACACGTAACATAAGTAACAGGCTGTCTCTCCAACACCGTCTATATTTACTCTATAATTATTTTAGCCGTATTTAAAACAGAACGTCATATATCCTATCAAACATGATTTAAATACCTATGGTCTCTCATGGGCTCTGTGGCACTTTATCCACTTTAGTTTTTCCCCTCCTTATAATGTAATCACACTGTTTCTTTGGGTCTTGCTTAATCTGCAGAGGTTGCAACTCACACTAACAGCACTCAGTCACATTAAGGCATTTAAGGATTCGGACTCAGAGGGCACAGGCAAGTAAGGAATAGGGAAGTGACATCTTAGATGATACCAGGCCCCTGTGACAGAATCTGATCTCATACTTCCCTGTTCATTATTTTCATAATTAAGTAACTTTTGCTTTTCTGTTCATGTCCTAAATATTTTCTGGAATTGAACTACAACTCCCTGTTCCAAGAATCAGCCAAATACGATTGCTTTCCAGGAACATGTGATTTTTCTGTGCAGTTCAAGCGTGACCAGTTCTCCTTTTATCTCTACATTTATGTACCCTTCTGTCTTGGCAGGTGTATAGAGTGAAGAAAACACCAACACTTGTTCTCCTCTCTGGGTATCCTCCTTCTCAACTTTGCTCTTCTTCTAGTTCCTACTGCTGATGCTCAAAGGAGCAGGGAGAAAACACAAACCCATCAACAAGTAAATTTCACACACATGTGGGGAGCCTATAGAACAGCAGTCGCAACAAAACTGTGATTAAAGCAAAGATACAGAAGGGACACCTGCTGAAAAACTTCAGTCAGATTCTCCAAGGCTTGGTTGTTCATTCATTGCTTTGACAGGCTGAGCTGTGACAACCATTTCTGTTTCTCTTCCAGCACCTGGCCTTCCCATCCTAACTCAGGCTGTTCTTTCCACTGTGCCAGGCCCCACTGGACTGGGGAACCAATCCACCTGCAAAATTACCATTTTTCTCTGCAGACTAGTTTTCTTTAGGTTAAGTTCCTTTAATTGGTCCCTGCAGTCCCCCAAATTGCTGTGAAAGAAGGGTGAAAAGAACAGGCAAAGGAGCTGCTTATCTCTACTAGAGCAGCTGAATGCCCAGTGTGAAACCAAAGCTTGAAAAGCAACGTGAGGGGAGAAGTAAACCTTGTTGCTCTGCTTATTCTCAGTTTCTTCTAAATCTGTGGTCATGCTTCCATCCTTGTTCTTCATACTTAGTGGAAAATGACTGCTTGTAATTCATTAAGCTCACTCAGAGTATGGAACACACACGAATCACAGCTGCCAATTTATACACATTCAATGTTTCTCTTACCTGATTCTTTAGCAGCTGCACTAAAAAAATATATTAATTCCCAGTAGGCTGCTCATTTTCTTTTTAATTTAAAAAACAAAATGAAATGAGTTCATGGCCACAAAACTGTTTTCTTAATTTTTAATTGACTTTTTTCCCTTCTTGCATACTTATTGATACTTATTGTACTGCTCTAGAAAACTGACCCTAACTTCATCTACTTTTTCCACTATCATCCATCTTGCAACCAGTATAAACCCCCCCCTTCAATTTGTCATTCTTAGCAACTTATTCCACCCTATCTTCAGACAGTCCCTCAGCACAATATTAGTCCCTTTTGTCTTCTCTTGCTCCTTCCCTCCTGCTGCACAGGACATGTAGCATGCACTATGTCTGTGATGTGGTGTGTCAGTATTTCCAAGTCTATTTTGAATTTTTGGGCTGTTCTCCCATGAGTGGAATATGATACAGATCAGGCAGGTATGAGTCCAGTAGAGCTGATGGAGTTGTGTCTACTTCCACCAATGGCAAACTTTACTCACCCTTCTCAAAACCTTTTGATAAAGCAGCATTTAGCCAATAAATGCCTGAGCTGCCTTCTAAGGCAGGCAGGAGTATTTTTGTCACCCTCCTGCTGAACACCACTGAACACCTCCACACTGAACACCAACACTGCCAACAAATACTGTGTCTGTACTGCAAAGTAGATGGGTGTGCCCAGGCCCACAGTCCCAATCCTTTTGCCTTGCAGATCAGTTAGACCCACTGGATTTTGGTACAAAGCTCCCTTGTCTTTTATACCAAACTACAGGGAGAAGGAAAGAAAGCGAAGGGGGTGCACCTGGTGGACACACAGATCTCATCCCAGCAGGCTGGGATGCCACTGTGGCATATACCTGGGCACTCAGATTTTTACTTCCTTTTTCTCTCCTTCAACCCATTCCTGGACAAAAGTCTAAGTATCCCTGTATTTTCTTTCTCAAAGGCTATTAAGCAGGTATCACTGTGCCTGGGAATCCATTCTTACATGTATTGAGTCCAAGCAGGTTAAAACATCAGCACAGAGTTTTCCAATAACTCCTCCTCTCTCTCTACACCAACAAAAAGAGATAAAGAAATTTATACAGCTATAAATCTAGCCCTTTCTCCATGCTCTGCCAAAATGTCAAAACAAATCAGTATATCAAGAAGAGCTGTCACGGCAAATAAAACAGATTTTTGCCTGGTTATTAAAGGAATATTCTATACAGGGATGGTGACATCTGTATCTAAAGATGATATCAGTATTTTCCATGTCTAGACTACACAACATTCACTAAATTACTTAAAGAAATTTTACACTGCTTTACTCTCCCAGTAACTCCTCTCCTCCCTCTACATGCCTTCATACTTTACTGATTAATATTTACAAGTATGTGTCTACCTTGTTATTCTTAGAAATAACATCTAAACATTGCCTGACAAGCATGCCTCCTAAAAGATCAGAATGAAGTTTGGATGACCCTAGTCCATGGATGAAGCTCATATGTGTTATCAAGACCATGCCATGTTATGGAACACACAAAATAAAACCAGCGAGCCATCAACACGCTGAAAACCAACCAAACTGACCCTTACCACACCCTGTACATTGCTTCATCTTCATTTCAGCTTCTCAATAAACCCAGCCTAGCAGAAAGAATGCTGACATTGCTGGATGTTTTGTTAGGATCAGTAATTTTCAAGACAAGATTGCTAAAAGCCCCCAGAAACTTGGTCTGGTGTCGCTGCTGTCCTTGGCATGAGTGGGACAGTGGAGTAGATTCCTCTTCAGCTCCAAGTTATGCTGTGACTCTCTGCCACTGTTTTGTGTATCTGACAAGCCGTAGATTTAAAAAACATTTAGGATGCAAGTCCCTCAAAATGTGGAATTTTCACGTGTCTGCCTGTGAATCAGATGTCCATTCTGCACGCACATGGAAACCAGCTGTTTTTACACAGTGCTCCACGGAGGGCCAAATCCATAAACAGTAAACACAGGTGGCCAGGCTGACCTACATCAGCGTTTCTGGTGTGCCTAGCATTTTTCAATGCATTCAGCACAGTAATTTCTATGGTAAGCTGCAGGAAGAGCAGTAATTCTTCAGCAGTAACAACAGCAAGCAAGATGTGCAGGGACAGATGCTGTACTATGGTACCAAAGGATAAGAGGCTGCATTCAAACATCTTCCCTATGCTGAGCCTGTCAAAACAGAGAAACTCCTTGCACAAGGACACTTTTTTCTTCAGTGAAATGCAATGTTTCTAAGAAGATCAGGATCTACACTCCCTTCTGCCCTTTGTTTTACATGCTTGGATGACCAGATTTTTAGAACGGGTCAACCAAATTCCAGAGCAGTTTATCAGTCACTTAACAAGCTGTAATACCTTGACTGCATACCAAGGTCAAATATTTCTGCAGTGCTGCTTTTATAAGGCCTTGTCAACATCTTAAATAAGATAACATTCTTATCTCTGTATCCAAGATATTTTGCAACTTCATCCCATCTATCACACCTAGCATGTATTTTGAATAGATCACATTTAGAAACAGTCTGTATACCTCCCATCAAGATGTTTTCCATCCTTCTTTTTTTTTACCACAGTATTATCTTTTAATTTTTCTGTTTGGCACCTCTAGCAGAAATGAAATTACAAATCAGGAACCATCCCAGAATTCTGCAGTAATCTTTAAAGATGCTATAATCAGCTTCATGAAAAAGGTACGCTGCAAGACTCATTAATCCAGGCTACTTGCTTTTACCATGTATAGTCATACAAGTGGCACAGACTGAGTTTTGTTCTGCCTCTTAAAAAAAAAATAATCTAAAAATGTTTCAATTGATCTTCCTTCCTCTAGTCTGAGCAAGCTGATATTTATATTTTCCCTAACATAAAAGACAAAAGCTGCACTGCCCTGCACATGAATGGCCCTTGGGCCCCGCCTGATGCACTATTCTTAGCAGCTGATGTAAGAAATCTCACATGTGGCAAAATCCACATTCAGGTTTCAGAGAATGTGCATCTTCTGCTGGCTGCCTGCAGATGTTGTTTTGGAAAGCTGATCACTGAAACAATGGAAAGCACAGAAGAAGGGTGCTCTGGTATTGGTATGTGACATGTTATTTCATTTACTTCTCTGTCCCGGAAATTGGTATCTTTCGGTAAAATTCTTGGCTAGATGTTACAATTGGCTGCATAAAGGTATGGGAAGCATGGGAAGCATCACATGAGCTGTTACAACCTTGCTTTGCCTTACCTCAAGTTCTGGAACTGTTTTATTGAATCAGTTAATGCAATTTCCTATCACATCTTTAGGTCATAGGTCTTAAAATTAGGCCTTCAAATTCTCCTCACACAACCACAGGATAGTCAAGAATGGCAAGATTGGTAAGGAAGATCCATACTCATTCATTAGCATCTAATGGAGGGGAAAATGGAAGAGGGACAGCACTTTTGGTCTGACATCACAAGCCTTTCTTGAGGCTGAACTGAGAAGCATCAAGATTGATCCACTAATCTGAAACTAACTTTCAGTTGTCAAGGCTGCAAGAGCATTGCTTCTGTGGGACAGTAAACAGCCAAATGCCCACATAGATGCTCATCTGGTGATTTAAGCATAAAACCTGGGAGATGCAACAGGACAGATTGCACTGCTGTGTTTGTCACGGTTTGCCTACATAGCCTCACAGAGCTCAGCACAGGGCAAAAAGAGCTGTAGCTGCTTCTTTCTGCTACAACCTAAATAGTTAATCCATGGGACCAGGTTCAGCAGGCACATGCAGAAATTTCATCCTCCCTAAACTACAAGGAATCTTCATCTGTCAACAGCAATCTCTTCATTCCCCTGGTCAATAGAAGCTCACTTTACCAGCATGCAGGATCAGCTGCAGCCTGGCAATACGCTGAAGCATGACTGCAGTTACTGTAATTCTTCAAAAAGCTTGGTGTTGTTTACAACAGGTTTTGGCTTCCCTAAGTCTCAACTAGCTTCCTTCTTCTGTCAGTCACTGGGGCTGGATGTACAAGACAGCATCAGTGAAATGACAGCACAACTCCCTACTGTTTAAAATACACTTCCATTGTGAATGAATACTCTGTCCATGAAATCCACAGTTACTGCTGAAAGAGTAGTCACCTATGCACTACAAAACAGTGAAGTCTTCCAGTGCAGAGCAGCAAGAGCCCACATACATAACCTCTGCCACCATGCATTGGAAAGTTGCTACTGAACAGCAGCTGCTGCTTTCACATCACATACTGATTGCAAAAGGGAGAGGAGGGCCATAAATTCCCCTGATATATTACAGCACACTTGCTTCTCAATCAAATTGAAGCAAAGTAATGCAAGGATTAGGACATACTGCACTTAACAAGCAACTTCACAGCTCTTGGGAGGTTTGTGTCTCAGAACAGATAGGATCTCATGTCACTGCAGATCAAAGTGTCCTGGTGTAGAAGGACACGTTAGGGGGCACAGACACTAGAAACCCATCTAGCCTTTCTTCAGGTTTTCAGAACAGAGTGAAACCTAGCAGCAGTAGCAAAAGAAATGCACCAAAAAATCAAAATCACTTGCAATAACAGAAAGCCAGCATTGTCTACAAAACACACTGAAAGTATGATGGTATCTTAAAGAATTTATACTATATGTGAAAAGATTTATAACCAAAATGATTTCACTATTGTCATTTCAGTAGGAGAACTGTGTGCTCTTTACAATTTACAAAATCAGTACCAAGCACTGTTAAAAACTCCTGACATATTTGTACACTATCCTACCCTTAAACTAATCTATCAATGCATTGCCTTTGGCTACCTTCTTGGCCAGCAGCCAGTTAGTAAAAGTAGTGACCTTAGATCACCCTTGTTCCAAAAGGGTGCAAAATCACACTCATCATAGTTAGTTTTCCCTGTACTCACTGCTTTGTGATGAATATTTATATTGAGTTTAAAGTTACATTACTCAACACAAATATGGTAGTTGTGCCAGCCACTCTCACCCCATTACATTATCCTCATTCTGAAGTTTTTGCAGAACAGAAGCAAACACTGCTACATGCAGATGTGACTACAGGTACACATGAAAGGTGTAACATTAAACACCACCTGGGCAAGTGTTCCATATTAATCTCAAAAATAAAGATGGTCAAAACCACATCACTTTGCTTTTGCTGTGCTTACTACAGTCTTGTGACAGCAAGCTACTGCACTGTCTATCCAGGGCTGAGGCTGCCAATGAAGCACACGTGTCAAGACTTGCCTTACTGAAGCATAAAACATCTCCTCTGCTAAATCCCTCCCCTGCCTGTGGTTTGTACCTCTGTGTACACACACACGTGCTCACTCGCTCTCTCTCCTGCCTCTGTCCTATCTTCTCCCTAGAGCATCATACCATTAACAGGAACATGCTGTGCAGAACTGAGCTTCAGTTTGAACACCAAGAAAATCCGCTTCCCACAGCTAAATCAATGCCAGATAGTCCTTGCAACGAGAAGAGCCTATTCAAAACAGTGTTGAGAGGAAGTGTAAAGTGGCTGGAGGAGTAAGCCAAGCTTAGTAAAGCATCTGCATGCTGCTCAAAGTGAGAAGACTGAAGTGAAAGTCAACCTTGATAAGACTGGAAAAGACAGCTCCACGTATGGTGGGCAGTCTGTAACTGTGTGAATCCAGTGCTAGAAGTGCAGCAGCACCACGTTCCCATATATGTGCCCTCCTGCTGTTGTAGTGACAGGTCCTGAACCTACTGATTCCAAGATGCTGACCAAGCTGAATTGGCCCCCATGGATTTCAGAGTGGTTAGGACATTTGTCTGAGAAGGCCCAGTTGTGACATATGCTGCAACACTAAGGGGATTTTAAATACAGCTGGGATGGGAAGCTGGAGGGAAGAGCAGGGTATCCAGACAAAGAAGCAGTCTGCATCATTATGCTGCACTGGTCTTGCTTCATGGATTTGGACCATGGGTGAACAGGACCCTTCCACCCTCCAGTGGCAGTCCTGTCAGCCGCTGCCAGGCTGGGCTGCTCACTCAGAGCACGCTCACAGACACGCCGCTGACCGGACAGCCCTGGCACTGCCCTTGTGCAGGCTGAGCCCCGTGTGTCTTGCAGTCATTCCCCTCATGGCCCTGGGTCCTCCTCCTCCAGATGCCTTTCCCAGCTGTGCCGGTAGCTGGCATCTAGCCGCGGACAGAGGGTGGGCGGGAGCGCAGAGCCGGACAACCCCCGAATCTCCGTGTCCTTACCGTCTCTGGGTCATTCTCAAACACCTCTCGGGCCTCCTCCTTGCTGCAGTGCTCCTCCACGCACTCCCTCTCCAGGTGTCCTTGCTTGGTCTCCTCGAAGATCTGGTACGCTCGCCGCTGCCTGTGCCGCAGGAACTGGGCGGCTTCCGGGGCGCGCAGCAGCACGGCTGGGCAGCCGAGCCGGCACGGCGGGGAGGCCGGGAGCAGGACGGGGAGCAGGAGAGGAGCAGGAGCAAGGACAGGCAGCGGTGAACAGCTGAGCCCGCCTGATCGCCCCGGACCCCCCGACCCCCGTCCCGCACACCAGACCGCTCCTCCGGGGGCACCGAGCGCTCTCCGTGCTCGGGGCGCCGCCCGTGGGTCGCCGCGGCCTCAGCGCGGCCCCTCGCCCGCATCCCCTGACCCCGCCGCCGCCCTGACCGCAGCCGCGCATCCCCCGCAGCCCAGCGCGCCCGGCAGCACAGCCCGCACCCGCGCACACGCAGGGCGGCGGGGGATGCTCGGCGGCGTGTGCGGGAGGCACGAACCCCCCGCGGTACTCACTCTGCCAGGAGTCCGCCGCCAGCAGGACGAGCAGCAGGGCGGCCCCGAGGGGCGCCGCGGGATGCGGCATCGCGATGCGGCGGCGGCCGGGACCGGGGCCGGGGCCGGGGCGGGCGGGAGCGGCGGGAGCGGGAGCGGCGCGGGCGGCGGGCGCGCTGCTACTGCGGGAGCGCGGCGCGGAGCCGCGGAGCCGCTCGCCCGCCCTGCCCAATCCTCACAAGGCACCGCCGAGCTGCTGCTCACGGACACACCTCGCTCGCTCGCTCGCTGGCGGCGGAGCGGCCACCCGGCCCGGCCCCGCGTACCTGCCCGGAGCGGCCGTGCCGAGCCGAGCGGCGGGGGCGGTCACGGGCAGCCGGGCCGAGGGGCGGCCGGCAGGACGCGGGGAGCGGGCGGGGAGACTGCGCCCTCACCTCCCGGCACATCTCTTTAATAGCTCCGGGGCTCATCACTAGCAAGGGAGAAGCTGGCACCAACCCAGTCCTGCCGTAAATTAGAAACTTGGCTCTCCCCACATAACAGCACAGGTTTCGTCTGAAACGCATTTTCAGTTTGTTACAGTATGTTAGGATGAACTCCGCAGGAAAGAGATCAGTGTCTTTTGTTACCAATATGTTGCAAGCCATACTTTACGGTCCTTTGTCCATCCGAAGGAGGCTTCCACCGTGGGAAACCCTGTAACCTAGAGCTGTGGGGTCAGTGCTCAGAGGTGCTCTTAAGCTATCTAGTGCCACTGCTTTAAAGCCCTGCTTTTTATCTGTGCTGCTCTGTCAAAGGGTGTGTGACAGATAGCTCCAGTAACACCACATCCATACATTCTTTGAGAAAACTTCAGTGGCAGAATTTGTTTCAGATAAGGAACTTGTCTAGTTTTATTTTGTTATTTAGGTACATCTAATACAGACTTTGTGTCTCCACAATAATTACTGCAAATATAATATGACAAATGTAAACAATGTATTCATATCACATAGTTGAAGTAAAGTAGGTGAAAACAGAAGAGCCAGCCTCATTCAAAGCAACTAGGCTGATATCTTCTGTCTGACAATGACAAATAGTAGAGATACAGTTAAGAGGTATAAAAACATATAAACCACCATTAAGTGGCCTTTTCCTTCTGTTTTCAGCTCCTGAAGTGCAGAGGGAAAGCTCTCAGGTGAAATCCAGTGCAACCCTAGCAGACACAAATGTACCACTTCTCTATGAATTTGTCAAATAGCTTTTCGATCTGTTGGCACACCTGGCCTCCAGGAGTGGTGGGAAGATCTCAAATTTGCACAAAGGTTAGACAGGAACTTTTTCTCACTGGTTTTAAATCCGGTGCTTAATAATTTTACAGGGTACTAGAATTTTTGTCATCTAAGAAATAGTGAATGATCATGCCCTATTTGTTTCCACCATACCAGTTTATAGACCTCTCTCATATGATTTCAGAACCATCCTTTTTCCTGAACTGTGGAGCTTTGGTCTTTTACTTGTTTCCAAACCCCTTTGAGCTAGCATTGCTCAAAGGAGCAGTCCTTCCAGTCCCTGTTGCTTTTTCCTGTCCTTTGGCCGCGTCCATTTTTTGTGCTAGCATGCTGCAAACACTATCAGAATAATCCAACAAAAATGATTAATTTTGTTCAGATCAGTTCCCCCACTGAGTTGCTGAACAGCTGCACAAACACCAAAAGGGAGAGGCTTTCAGGGGTGACAGCGAGTAGCTGCAGGCAAAGGAGCTTGGGCCTAATTTCATCAGCATCAGCTTCATAAAATGGTTTATGAAGCTACAGCTGAAGGCAGAGGTTTCCCAGGACTGGCTGCCACTTTCCTCCCTCTGTTGTGTATCCCCCTGCCCACGTCCACAGATGTGGCTGTGCCATTTCAGCTCAGTCACCTGGCAGGAAACTGCCTTTATTTATTGTGTGTGTGTGTGTGTGTGTGTGTGTGTGTGTGTGTGTGTGTGTGTGTGTGTGTGTGTGTGTGTGTCTGTCTGTGTGTGTGTGTGTGTGTGTGTGTGTGTGTGTGTGTTTACCAGGTTACTGTGCTGAACCAGCTCAGTGACAGCATGAAGAAGTGTGGAGTGGGATTACAGCAGTAAATCCATAGTCTGCTCTGGGACTGCAGCCTGAGCCCCTCAAACAGAAACCATTCCCCACCTTTTCATCCTGCCCTGCATGTTTTCTATTTATACTTCTTTTCAGGTAATGTGGACAAAACTACATGCAATATTCAAGATATGATATCATACAACAGTGTCCTGCTTCTTTTTTACTTCTGTTTTTTCTTACTATTTTCAAATATTGCATGGGTCACTTCTTGACCCATGACAGCCATGAACAAGAGGTCTGAGATCTCTTTCCTGAGTGAAAAACCCTTTCCTGAGTGGAGATTTACCAGTGAATACAGAAGGTGAGAGCTGTCTTTCATGGGTGTGTTGCTTTGTGTGTCTGTATATTAAATTTTGCTTGTCATTTATTACCCTGTCATGTGAAGAGTGTTATCAAGTGATACAGCCAGGCCAACTGAACAGCTTCTTGCTACCAAAACAGGCTGTCCCACTCTGCCTTCCCTCTAAGCTTCCACCTTATCCCTGGATGTACAATCTTTGTACACTTTTGTCACTGATGTGACCTCTCAGCAAGTAAGTTCAACTCACTAAGCCAAGGTAAAAGTTGGGTTTTTTTGCTAAAAGTCTCCTGGTATTCTTGATTACCAGTTTAAGATTTGTCTGTTCCGATGAATTTTGTGTTATCTGCCAACTGACCTCATGGCATTAAGTTTCTCCATAAAATTTCTGAAGATGTTGAACAGCAGAAATTTTTGTGGGTTCTGGAAACTGCATTATATTGTGTAATCTAATGATGAGTTTTCTTTCTTTCACATTTTTTTATCCTTTTCTGTTTATCCCATATGATCACACTTTGAGAGCATATGGTAAAAGACCAGCTCAAAAATTTTTTGAAGTCCAAATATCTAATATTATCAGAACCATCCTTGTCTAAATAAATAAGATTCATTCTTTGAACCTCAAATGGATTTGCAAAACAAGACATCCTTCTTGGTATGCAATGCTGATTCTTCTCCAACATATCATTCAGTTCACCAGTTCTATTCTTTCTTATGTTTTCCAGTAAGTTACTTGGCACAGAGATCAAACACTGATTTTGGTGAGCTCAGAAGTCTCTTCAATAGTTGTATTTTCCACCTTCCATTCTTCTGGCATGGCAGCATTTAAGGCAGATTTAAGCAATGCGTTGAATAAAGTAACAGTTTAATTTTCTTCAGAATTCATGGATATTTTTTTGTTATCTGGTCTCAGCTGTCCCAGTAATGTCTTAGGGAACATGAAAAACAGCATAGAAAAATAATGCTGAAAATATTAAAACAATGTTACATGAACTTCTTGTACTCTCAGTGTGTCCCATTTTAGACTCTCTTTTGGTTTTAGAGTAATCTAGACATAGATGTTTCCAAATATGAATCTGAACCTGTAGGATTATTTTCCATTGGTTTTTAGACACTAACCAGAAATATGCACCAAATCTAACAAGTTTTGAGAGAAGTGACTAAAAATACAACTAGAAGGTGTTTGTTAAGGATCAAAAATCTAAAAGTGGTTCATTGGTTCATACACCTTGAGACACTCCAAATAGCAACTGATGTCCTTTGGTTTCTCTTCCTTAATTAATCCCAAAAGAAACCAGTGTGTAGTGTGCAGACAAGCTGCAGAGGTGTAGCAGAAGGTTTAACTGAGCAAAGTTCATTTAGGTTCCTGCCACTAATTACATTTGTAGTCACCAAACTGTAGAATGAAACTAAAATGTCCTGAGAAGAGTATACAGGCCTCACAACTTTAGAGCTGAAGAAGCAGGGCAATGGAGCAGGTGGAGGGTCTGGAGCACAAATCTTATGCGGAGTGGCTGAGGGGGCTGGGGTTGTTTAACCTGGAGTAAAGGAGGCTCAGGGGGCACCTACAACCACAACTATCTGAAAGGAGGTTGTAGTGAGGTGGAGGTTAGTATTTTCTCCCAGTTAACAAAACACAGGACAAGAAGAAATGGCCTCAAGTTGTGCCAGGGGAAATTTAGATTGGATATTGGGAAAAATTTCTTCACGGCAAGAACAGTTGGGCATTGGTACAGCCTGCCCAAGGAAATAGCAGAATCATCACCCCTGGAAGTGTTCCAAAAATGTGTGGTTGTGGCACTTGGGGACATGATTCAGTGGTGGACCTGGAAGTGTTGGGTTACCAGTTGGATTTGATGATTTTAGAGTTTTTTCCCAACCTAAACAATTCTATGATTCTACATGTTCATTGTGTACAAGAGGAAGGGATTCCCAAGCCTGCCCTTCCTTCCCTCTATCAGTCCTCTAGCCAGGGACACTGTGAGGTGCATGTTCTTGACTTCTGAAGGACCCTCTCCTCTGTGTAAAGTACTTTTCTCATCTCAAGGAAAAATTGGTTAGACATGTCCTATGAGTTGTCCCACAAGGCCAAAGTATCTCAGATTTTAGAGCAAGCAACTGCTTCACATGCTCATTCCACATTCATTTCCTGTTATTTTTCCTTTGAAAGTGTTCCTAAGGTGTCCTTCCTATATTTGCTTGTATTTTATGAGTGAAGGATACGAGATTACATCAGAATATTTAAGAAATTAAATTATTGTGGAAGGCAGCATACTTAATCAGAAAATCCCTCTGAGAGTAAGAGAGCTGATTCCATGATCCTTGGCCTGAGTGCAGTACAGGCTGGCCATATGCCAATTATACTCAGCACATTAAGATCTGGAACTTGCTGCTTAGTTGTCAACTATAATTCACGGACTGCCCCAGGAAATAAACTTCAAGGGCAAGGAAGTTCTGAATTGTCATCTTGTTCTCTCTGTGCCTGTCTTGGTTCCAGGTGAATGAGATTTCCTTTCATTAGAGGCTAAAATGGTGGCTGAAAATGTCTTTAGGCACTAGCAAAACCAAATTGCTTATCTGGACAGTGGCACTCCCTCTGTAGTAAGCAAGACAGCGAGCAAACTCCTGGGCAGGACCAGCCACAGGTGAGCTCCCAGACTAAATGGCACCAACCAACTACAGAGACCTTCTGCCAGAGCCTACAGGACATCGTGGCTCCTGGTTTATTATATGCCTCTGCAGGACACCAGAGGGTTGAGGTGGGGGTGCAGGACCACAGAGTCTGTTTTCTCTGCAATCTGAGTCACCACTAAGCACCTGGAGGCAGGGAGCCCAATGGGGCTGTTGTATTTATTGTGACAAGATGCTGTGGAGAAGAAGATCTTCCATAACTGACTCTGCTTTTTACTTCTTACTCCCTTAAAAAAATAGCTTTGCTTTTCTCTGTTTTGAAACAGCCTCTGTACCTCTGGGATACAAGCATTACATTGTGGGATTAACTGCATTGTGGAGGAAGACCAGTTCCTTTTATCTCACTCCTGCCTTCACATGTCTGTTACCCAGTTGAGGATATTAAATTCAGTTCTAATAGATTTCTTGCTTGGTGATTAAGCACCTGTTGTGCCGTCACTAAATGTCTCTCTAGTGTCTCCTTATGTTGCCATTTGGAAAAAGAACTTTGTAGAGGTTGAAAGATATCTTGATTTTCAACACATGTGACAAGGCAAAGAAGGGAGCTCACAAACTGGAACTACTGTGGGCAAACCGACCCCAAATAACTTTAGAATGCCCCTAGCAGGTAACTTATATCAAAAAACTAGAATCCCAAATATCCTACTGTCTTCACACACACACACACACACACACAACACAGACAAATCTTGTTTGCATGAGAAAAATCACACAAAAATTCCTTACTGAAACAGCGTCATTTTGAAGACCTGAGGATTTGTAATTTAGTTTCACCCAAAGATGAAAAAGCTCCTGTAGCAGTGTGTGTAGCTTGCCCAGGTGGGCCTCAGTTAATTAGACAAGGCATGGGTTCCCACAATAAAAATTTTTCTTTTTGTCATCAGCAAGAATTGAACCCAGACTCCAAGACAAGAGCCTTTCATGGTACCAATGCAATCCCTGCTGCTTGGGAAACCCATTTGGTAGATCTATCTGGACCTTCTCCTAATGTGCCACTGCTGCAGATGAGCCGGGGCTTTTTGCACAGCCTGCACTTTCCTTTTTAAAAACAGAGTTTTGGACACATCAGCTTCATTTAATGCCTGGCTGTTAAGTGAGTCAAAATACATTAAAACTGTAAAGTATTTGCGATGATGAGAAGCGAAAGTTGGGAGGTAACAAAAATGGGATGCGAGCCTTCTAAGAACATTTCCAGGCACTCAGTGTAATGCTGGATAGTCATGCAGCTCCACTGAAAGATGTTACTGGTGCATATATGAAACCTTATTCCAAGACACACACTGATGTAGAATGAAAGTGGTGATGAAAAAGAATGTCAGAAGGATGAGAAACTGCAACTGAAAGCACTTAAAAGCCATGCTTGGATTCAGGCTATTTTCAGGGATAAATATGAAAAACTACTTTCTCCTCTTCCAAATATAAGTCCTTCATGGAGCCACACAAACATGTGCCTTTGTTTAGATCAGGTCAATATTTTTGTTTGAGAATGTGAAATTTCATCCAGAGGTCTTTAATTATGTAAATGGCATAAAATTTCTCTTCTCTGGTGTGTTCAAGTTTAACATTTTCTGATAAAAACAATCACAGAAAAGGTGCCCTTATACTGAACAAGTCTTTGAGGTGATTGGCATATATTATATCAAGAAGAAAAGAACCAACTTTCAAAATATGCTTAATTCTAGTGATCATGAAATGGATGAAAAGAATAAGGAAATGTAGATTAGAGAGAGAATCAAAGACTTGGGTAAAAAGTGGAGCTAAATGCATGGAGAGAAATGTAGGAAAAAGGTTGTTCATCTTTCACACATGTCATTTACTTAAAAAGAAATTTCATAAAAGATTCTCCAATTAATGTGTCTCTTCAATAAGGGATCCAAACCCTATTTTCTGACAGTGATACATTATGCTGGAGGGAGAAGGAGAAAAGCTTCTTTTCCTCAGGTGCTAGTTATGCCCATGTGCTGAACTGAATGACCAGAGGAACAGCCTTTGCAAGGGACCAATTTCTCTTCAGGGCCATCAGCTTTCCTGCTGGATGCTCTGCAGCTGAGACAACTGAATCTTGCTATGGAGCATCGCACCAACATGGACACTTCTGTTTCTTCTTCTCTTTTCTCTGATGTCCTCAGCCCTGTGGAAGTGTGCTGAGCTAAAACAAGGGCACCCTGATGATGGGTACATTACTGCGACCTGCGCAATGGTCGGCAAAACATTGAGAGAAAACGCAGTGTCAGCAGATGGAGCCCAGTTCTGACTTATGCTGAGGACAAGAGTTCAACAAGCCTGAATCCCAAACCAGATTGTGAGTAGGAATGAACTTTTGAGTGATGTAAGGGATGTCATAAACATTGCTGGTGGACAGGATTTGTGTTTTATTAGGCCATTGGTAAATTAATATATCATGAGGTCATCATGGCTTCTATTCCTCTGCATTCCACATGTGCTTGAGTCCTAGGGGATTTTTAGTTGCTTGAATAAAGCCTAAAAGAGATATAAATAAATTCAAGGATGACATGAAGAGGAGAAGAATATTGGAGCAAAACAATAAGAGCAAATTTAAGCCCATACAATGCATTCTACAAAACCTCACCAGGAATAATATAAACACCAAGATGACGAGTGGAGTTGCTGAGACATTACTTGGGTTGGAGCTGTCTCTCCAAGGCAAGAGGGAGAGTACTGATATTCATTGCTGACAGTGAAAAGGGCCTCCTAGCAGAAGACCATGATGTTTCTTTATTGTTCTCATTAACTCAAAACAATAAAAAACTCCCAGTTGTATGATACAATATAATGGGACAGTGAGAAACAAAAACAGTTTTAACAAGATTTAGCTCTTGCCAATGCTCGGAGCTCTTAGAGGGAGCTCTGCTCTGAAGCAGCCTCCATGCATCAGTCTGGGCTTGGGAGGAGGGAGAAGAGCTGTCACTGCAAAGATGTCTCAAGCCCTGATCCCTGGGGCAAGCTGCTGGTGGTTGGGAAGAGTTGCCTGGTAACAAGGAGCTGCTGCCTTCTCATTTCCAGCTGTTAAACTGCATTGGAAGGAGCTGAATAATACCAGAATAGAAACCTAGCTTATAATTTGTGGTTTAATGCAATGAAATAGGAGTAATGTTATGGCATCTCTAAATTGTTTAGGACACGAGTCTTTGCAGTAGAGTTCCAGCAGGTCCATGTTGCAAAATGGAAACAGAGCTTTCTATAATCTTTTATTGATCTTTTATTGATCTTTTATTGAAGCTTCTTGTTCCAACAAGATTTGTCAGTGGAGTGCTGGTGGTGTAACCTCTGGTGTGTGTAAAGGATGGGGAAAAGGTAATAGCAATGGGGATTTTAACAGCAGCACAAGAAACAGACATAACAAAGAAAACAAAAATTCATTTTCTGGAAAGTGTATTCAAATATATGTATTAAAATATCAACATTTATATTTCATATTTGAATGGAAAATACAATATCTGATGTGCTGATTTCTCCAACCAAATGGAAATGTGTACATTTACCTATTGATAGTAATAATAATAATAATAATAATAATAATAATAATAATAATAATAATAATAATAATAGCAAGGATCTGAGTTTAATTCTAAAACAGGTGTTCTGCTTTCTTTTCTAGAAGGGAAATTCTAGCTGTGGAGTTTGAGAGGGACTGAGACTGTTGACATCTCTGTGGGAGACAAAGAAAAATGGAAGGATCAGGCCAGAGCAGACAGCACTGTAAGACTGTCATCACTGAGGGAAGGAGTTTCAACATATGTTCTTGGGCAACCTGTCCTGACTGCCATGAAGTTTCCATCTTCAAAAGCCAGAGGAAAGGAGAATGCCTGCAAAACCCCAAAGCAGCGTACAAAAAGGAGGGGTGAGCCACCCTCTGAAGTCCTGGGAACAAAAGGTGACACTGATGTGGGCTTCGGCAGGGAAGGCAGTCATGGGGCCTGCTTATGTTCTTTCAAAGGGTTGTAAGCAACAGAAAGAAAATATCAGCTTTGGTTTAAATTTAAAAAAATCATAGTTCAGTGTGCTGTTTTGGCTGGGGCAGAGTTAATTTTCTCTATAGTTGCCAGTGTGGGGCTATGGCTAAAGCAGTGTTGATAACTCGGGGTGTTTTAGCCATTGCTGAGCAGGACTGGCACAGCACCAGGACCTTTTGTGCCTCTCACCCCATCCCACCAGTGAGGGCTGGGGGAGCACCAGGAGCTGGGAGGGGACACAGCTGGGACAGCTGACCCCAGGTGAGCAGAGGGAATATCCCCCACTATGTGGTATCATGACCAGTATATAAAGCTGGGGGAAGAAAAAGGAAGGGGAGAATGTTTGGACTAATGGTGTTTATCTTATCTTCTCAAGTCACCATTACACGTGGTGGTGCCCAGCTTTCGTGGGTTGACTGGATACCTGCCTGCCCATGGGAAGTGGTGGATGAATTCCTTGCTCTACTTTTCTGGCTTGTGTGGCTGTTGCTTTCCCTCTTGAACTGTCTTTGCCTCACCCCCTGAGTTTCTCACTTTCACCCTTCTGGTTCTCTCCTCCATCCCACTGGGGAAGAGTGACTGAGCAGCTGTGTGGCCCTGGAGTTCAACCATGACTTTCAGAAACATGTTATTTTAACCAGGAAAATTAGGGAGGGAGAGGGATATCTAGGTGAAGTATGACTTCCCTTTTCCATTCCAGATTGCTTTGAAAGATATAGTAATGTTTTAATACATTGCTAGTGAGAGCTGGTTTTGAGCCTGTGTTGTGCTAATTTTACCAAATACCAAAACCTTGAAACATTGGTACTTAAAATGGGCAAGCAATATGTCAAGAAAATATGTTTGATTCCTGTGCAATGTGATCTTCAGGTAAATGTACCAACATCCTCTTCTCTACAAAAAATCTTCTGTGTTTTAGGAAGATAGTGAAAAAACAGGAGGCACACAAAAATCAAACCAGTCTGTACCCCCATCCATAGCTGCATACAAAGATGCACATATATGTATCTCCATATCCATGCATGTGTTGCCATGTCCCAACATCCTACAAACACAAATCAGTTAATATTTTTACAGCAGTCCTCTGAGACAGGAAGGTATTGTTCCTGTTTACAGATTAGAAAGCAGAAGCCTCAGGCAAGTTCAAAGATAAAACCCAGGAAGAGCTGGAATTGACTTTAATTTTTTAAAGTCCAAGGTGGGGGTTTATGTCCAAGATTTACAATACCATCTTTTCTTTTTGTTGTTTGACTTGATTTCAAAATTTCTATGGCAAAGATAAAAAATCATGGAATAGTGTTCAAATAAAAGGAGAAAATTATTGTTTCCTTTTAAGTTAAGAAAGGGAAAATCTTTCCTTCATCTTAGCTTGTATCAGAGTGGTAATTTAAAAATGAAGTACTGATTCTTCAAAAAGAAATTTAGTTTTGCTATCATTGATGCCAGCTGGGTCTGCAAGCTCTACCACAGGAAGAGATGAATAAGTGGTTGAGAAAATCTGAATGAATTACACTCAGACCACAATAATTAAAGCCCTTCTTGGATCTTAAGGACTGGAACCAGAAAAACAATGATCCAAAAGACCCAGTCCAGGACTATTACATATTGGTGTGGGTAGTCCAGTGCACAATAAAAACTCAGCAGCACCTTGCTTTTAATGGAATAAATGGGGCAAAGTGGGTCTGAAAGGGCAGCAACCCCTTTTACAGACTGGTATAAGGGGCAAATAAATTCACCTCCACTGCAGGACACAGGCTGGGGCTTTCTTCACCCTATGGTGCTGACTCCTTGTCCCTGAGGAGTGCACCCTCACTTCTTATGGACAGTGCTGTGAAGCAAAGGAGATGATGGAGGGACCTGTGGTGCTGTGGTGCATGGAGAGGACCCTCAGGAGGGAATATGGTGTTTCCTACATTAGCCTCCTTCAGAATTTTAATGATTTTTATACATTATATACAATACAGAGTGACTGTATATTTTATACAAGACCCATCCTAGCACTGGATACTGGCCTCTGCTGCAGACTCTTCTCCAGACTTACTCAGAAATTAGTTGTATTGACTCTCTCCAAAGGAAACCCAGTCACCAAGCTGCTGCTCTTTGTCTGTAATCACTTTGCCTTCATCTATGGTTTGGCACCAGCTGCACCAGGACAAGGCACATAATTACAGTTTGCTTCTAAGTTATTTGATCAGAAGTTCAAATTCTAAGTCCCAGAAATTACACATTGGTTATAACTAAGAAAAATAAATCAAGTATTCTGTTAAGAAAATGGTATTAAGCAAAATAGTCATAAGTCAAACCTATTGCAAGAAAAACACCTTAATATATGAAAAAAAAACCAAAATAAAATGGACAGAAACTTAAGTTGTTATCTGGCTATAAAATTAAGTTCAGCTATTTTCTTACTTGATCTTATCAGTTCTTATTTTTATTGTGTGTATTGTTTATATATTGTGCTCTAGAAATATTTTATTGCATAAATGTTTGTCTTAAGGGAGGGAGGAAAGGATGGGAAAAAGCCCAACAAACAACCCAGTGTCTTTAAGGCTTTCAGTCTGTACATATGCTGCAGGGAAGATTCCAGCAGTGTGGTTTACTGTATGCCAGGTGCATTTGCTGCTTGGAAACAAAGCTCAGCTTTCCACAGCGCTTGGCCCTCTGTTGAAACTAGAAATCTTCAATATGCCCATCACTTGAGCAGACACCAGCTCTTAGGGCAAGTGCAGTAAATGCACAGGAATGCACATTTTGGGGGTGAAGCCCCCTAAATCTCACATGCAGGATCCTGAAGCAGCAGACTCACTGTGTGTGGGCTGAATGAGTTACATGAGCGAGGAGCTGCCCTTGCTGTGCCGTGCTGGGTTTGCAGCAAGGTCAGCCAGGGCTTTTCAAGGCACTTGGTGGGACATGAGGGGGAAAGATGCTGTACCTGCAGCACTGCTGCTGTCTTGTGTCTCCCATGGGTAGGGCCACACTCTAACCTTCAGGTAGAAAAGGGCACATGAGGCCAAAACTTTGTGCTGGGTGCCAAAGAAAAGCGTAAAACCTTTTGGCAATGCACTGGTGTGAGTCCTGCATGTGTGCTAACCCATAACACAGGAGCTCATGTGTGGCCCCACGTGCATACACCCCACACATCTATACAGACCCTGCACACAGTGAAGGTGATTGCCTTCTGCAGTGTTTCAGGCGTCTCAGCTCAGCTGTGGCTGCATCCTGGATGCCATGCAAGGAGTGATTAAATCCGAGCCCAGAACCTCCCCAGGCACCAGCACACACTTACCTGGGGGGCAGAGGTGTAGAACCTCCAGCAGCCCTCCCTGTCCTTCTCTCTCTGTGTGCCCAGACATCTCCAGATTGACCCCATTGCTTGAACCCCATTGATGGGAGGCACAGAGGAGCTGCAGCACAAGCTGTTCCCATGTGATGATCCCTGAACCCCCATCCTGCTTCCCTCTCTCTTGCTACAGTGTCCCCATACCAGTCCCTGTGGGTAAATGGAGGGGTTCCTCTGATGCTCACCCAGCTCCTCCTGCTGTGCCTGGGAATGCTGTCTCCACCCCAAAAGGGCTCTCTCCATGTGCACAAGTGCACTGCCTCCTTCCTTCCCTGTGTTCAGCTTTTAGTATGCATCCCTGCAGCATTGTGCAGCTTCCGATGGGGGCTGATAAGCAGATTGCCTTTTTTTTTTCCTGTAAAGGCAGAAAACTAATGCAAATGACATTCACTGTGGGTTTTGATGTGTGTGGCTTGATGCTTATCAGCTCAATTATGCTGCAGGAAAATGAATGGCAGGACTGTTCTCCCAGTCTTACACGGAGTTTAACAAGAAAAACTGTGAAACTCTTTGTGTTACAATCAAGTGTAACTGGGGTCTTCACAATTCCAGAAGTAAAGTGGGTTCTCTGGCCAAATTAAAGAAAGTGGAGAATTGCCAAGGAAAACATTTTTGTCCAGCTCAGTTTATCTGATGTTACCAGCATGTAGTGATACATTATCATAGAGAGTTATTTCCTCTGTTAAACATAGAAGCAAGAGCAAGGATGGATAAACAATGTAGGCAAACAAGCCCCAAGTGTTTAATTATTTTAGCTTACCGCGGCGGGAAGCAGGGGTGGAGGGGGAAGGAGATAAAATTAAGCATTCCTCAAAGAGCCCAGCTACTGCTTTCTATGTTGGAATTGTCTCCATCAGAGAAGGAAGCCTGAAGCACAGAGCAAGTGGCTGTCCAGCAGCCAAAAGCTCTCTCAGAGCCCAGTCTGTTGCAAAAGAGGAGCCCTCTGAGCAAGGCTGTGGGGTGTGACTCAGAGTGACCCCGATCTCATGGCCTGGGAAATGCACAGCAGGAATCAAACATCTTGCCTGCTTTTAGATGTGTCTGGAGCAGATGTCTGTGTCTAATCCACTCACTCCAGGCTTTCCTCATGACAAGCAGAGGGATGCAGATAAGGGCATGGCTCATCTGGCACTTATTTCAGGTGTCTGGTTTGGGATGAAATTATTCACACCCTGAATACGTTATACATCGGTTAAAAAGAGACTATTCCATAGTAGATGTCTGTGTTATCAATATTTCATCAAAAGAGCCCACAGGCCACCACAAGATTTCCTTTGGTGGTTGCCATCAGCAATCATTGTTGGCCCCTGGGATCTGTATGGCTTTGCACACCCAAGAGGCAAAGGGCGGGACAGGAAACCAGAAACCTTCCTTAGGGAAGATCCTAACCCTTCAAAGCAAATGAGTGAAGTTGCACTGCAAGAAGGAGGAGTGACAAGAATTGTCTACCCAGATAATGCAGTTCCACAGGCAGTTATCCCTTTTACCTTGAATCCCATAGTTGAAGTACTTAGATAATTCCAGTGTATCTGAGACCTGAAGTCTCTGAACAAATCAGAACTTACAAAAAATTTCAGAGAGAAAGTATATGGTACAGTAAATGTTGCTTATTACCACTATAAACCAGTTTTCAGTACAGCAGGTTTGCTGCTGAGGACAGAGTTTTAGGATAAATTTTTATACTGCCAAGATAACATACAAAGGAGCAAAGGGATCTTCCATGATGAAGGGCTGGAATACGTTTGTGTGGCTGAGACAGAGGATTTGTGTGGTAGCACCCCATTATCTCCACACCTGCAAGATGAGGAGCAGAGCTTTGGCTGAATGTCCAGAACCAGTTCTGGGTTGTGAAATCTCTGTGTGAGGGAGCAGTGACAGCTCAGCTGACCTTCAGGTCTGGCTCAGGTGTCAGCACCCTGCCTCAGCTCCCACTGCTTGGAGGGTAAGCCATGAATGGGGACGTCATTTCCTCACTGATAATGTGCAGGCCACTGGATCCTTTTTGCACGGACAGATGTACTTTGACATGTTAAAATACAGCTCCTGCCTATACCTTTTTCAGTTAAATTGGGCTGGGTGAGACACAGCCTCTTCCAACAGCTTATTTTAGTTCATAAACTAGGACATTTACTGGCACAGCAGCAAAAAAATGCATTTGCTCACCCTTATGTATAACAAACAGGTGTTGATGGCAAAAACATGTTGTGCAGAAGGTACCAAGTAACCTCAAGGCTGAACAGAGAGCTGTAGAGTTGTCTCATTCCCTGCCAGCAATCCTGGGATGTCATCCAAGATTACCGGTGGCTTCTTGAGTTTAGTTCAGTTGGAGCTGAATATCAACAACAGAATTGTGTGTAAGCATCTACATATGCAGAAGGAAAAAAATGACATATTGAAGATTGTATCTTGCTTGGTAGCCTACATGTAAGTCCAGGGGAACACCATAAACAATATACATATGTGGGAGATGTTGTATTTAAGCATGTATACATTTTCCAGTAGCCAATTTTAATTCATGATGCTGAAAGTCTTGATTCAGAATGACATCGGTCAACTCTGTGTGTCTGTCAGAAGCTGGTGCTTTGGATTTCATCAGGTTGTCTCACAGTGGTGTGGAGCAACATCTTACGGGGCTTTCTGTACTAGATCCAGTCCAGACAAGCTACCAAGTATGTGTTACTTCAGGCATGTAGAAAGTCATTTGTACGTCTTGATTTGAGGCAGACTAATGTTATTTTGTGGTGTGGAGCTGTACGTCTAGATTCATGAGCAGGACCCAGATCCTAAACAAGAGACGAGAACATCAATGTCTTTGCAAAATTAAACCTCTTAGTCAAGATCTGGATATTTTCCTCCTGATAATCCTCTCAACTAAAAATTAAAATGTAAGAAACCAGGCAAATGTTGAATCTAGATGTAGTCTAATGATTTGAATCAGCAACAAATATTCCTATTTCATAAGAATGAAATACGATAGGGAGAGTATGGTGAAATCAGCAGAAAGTACCTCTAATCCTATATTGTTTAAAACTCATTAAAAAAATAATGATTCAGTGACATAAAAGCCTAGTCTAAGCAGTCTCTTGTTCTCTCTCTTTAACTAATTTCTAGAAATTAAGCTAGAATTAGCCCCTGCAGTGTAAAAGGCTCCAAACCTCACAGGAATTGTTAGAGGTTTGCAGGGGGCTGTGGTGGGACTCATCTGAATAGGACAAAAGGATAGGATAAACAGTAGATGGACATTTTTCCTAGTGTGCTTGTAGGCATGTACCGCCTAAAACTGAGTCTTGTGGACACCAACAGTTCTCTGGGTGTGAGCAGAAGAGATAGAACTAAGCCAAACAAGCCAAAAGAGAAGCTATTCAGCATTTCTGTGGAGATAGAGCAGGTGGTCCCACATGGAAACAGCCCATCCCCACACACCATTCTCCACCTGCCAGGTACAGTGGAGCTTCAGCTCATAACATCAGAGCTCATGTGAAGCTAGGGGAGGGGCATGGACTATCCTCTGCTTTAAATGTATTTGGACACTGCACAGTCAGCTTTAACAAGTTATTTTATGGATCCAGCTATAATATCTGCAGGAGTTCTCAAGACCAGGCCCTCTGAGCTTGCTCAGCCAGCCCTGCTGTGCCCAGCACTTTGACTGCTTTTATCCATTGCCCTAACAGTGGCACAGGCAGTGGCAGCAGAAAGCCCAAATTGGGTCAGTCTCTGCTATTGTTTCTTCATCTGTGGGAAGTGTACAGAGAGCTGAGGTTGGAATCAAAAGGTCTGCAGCAGGGAAAATACAAAAGCCTAAGGGATACAGAGTGGTTTAGCTTCAAGTTTGTTTACATACACTCATTTTTCCTTTTTCTTATTCTCTGTTACTTCAAGGAGTACTGCAGCATGGAAACATCTCACAGTGGAAAGGCTAGGCCAGTCATGGAAAGATATACACTGAACAAAGTGCTGGCATCAAATAAAGGTCTTCCTACCACAAGCAATGGTAGCATGGTCATGGTTAATGTCATGTGTGGGATTCAAACTTATGCAGCCTATTTTGAGGCAAAGGACCTTTTGGCTCTCTGCAATTAAAAATGGAATTGATTGAATTTTTCATCAGTCTTGTTTATATTTACACATTCTTGTCTGATTAAAATTTGGAAGTTTTGTGGGTCATTTGTGTTTTGTCTCTGTGACTGTGGCATATTAAAAAAAAAACAACCAGAAATGTCAATGATATCAAGAGGAGACAACAGTGACTGTCTGAGACAACTCTCAGCCTCTCTTTCCAACAGAGGAAGAATAGAAAGTTCATATCTACTTTTACACATAGGATAATTTATGAAATCTTTCAGGAATTCTGTACTGTTCAGACAATTTTTGTTGTCATTGGGGGAAACAGCAAAGTTTGGTACATTGCTGAGAAATGTTTGTGCCTTAAGCATCTCCTGAAGACTCAGCGGCAGTTTTATGGTACACCACTGTGCTCCACTCTGCAGGTCACTTCAAGCCTAGTTCTGGTTTTAATGGGACTAATGGCAGTTCTAAATACTCCCTTTGGGTGCAAATGAATACAGACTATTCATTTCACTTGACAGAAGTTAAGTAAATGTAACATTTTCCTTCTGAAAATAAATGGAAATATCTTTAAAAATGAGCTTAAAATAGATATTTACATAATAAAAAAACCTGTTCCTTATGTTCTTCCAATTTGTATTCATTTTGGCTCCTTCAACAGCAGCTATTGGTGATGAAGTAGTTGAAAAGGAGCATAAGTCATTGAATCAGAGTTAAGTCATGTAGTACCATGACCCATATATTCCTATTGGGTGACTTGCTGCACTTGCATGGTTCCAAGATGAAAGGAATGTGTGTTTCTCTGGGAACATACAGCTTGGAAAAAGCATATAGATGATAATAATAAAAAAGCATGCAGCTCAACATGGAAAGACACATTTCTGAGTAACTGCTGCTGTACTTTTTCTCAAAATCCATCTGTTTATCATAAATTTTCATGTCTGTGCAAGCATATTAGGAGATATTGAGTGATGTGGTAGTTATTGGAATCATTACAAAACCAACAAACCTGAGGAGAAATCCAGTTTTTCAACATTCTATTTACTATACAGGACAAGCAATAGTGTACATTGGTAAAATTTTGAAACTTCACAGCTACAGTGAGTAAGCACTCAGTGAGAAAAGCACAGTTTTGCAGCAGGTTTCAATTACATCCACAGTGGATTTCAGGGCAGTTACATCAGCTCCTATATTCTGGGTAAATCAAGAAGCTGATTAGCATAGATGAATTGTGCAAATAGAAGCTTGTGCTTCTTCTCTCAGTTATTCCACCTCCATTTTCTCCTGTGAACACACAGATTTCTCAAGAAGCAGTCAGTGTTTTCAAAATAGGCCTGTAGTGAACTGTAGGCAGGTTTTGCCTGTTCAGTGATCAGGCTGCTGATGAAATTACCTTCCCTGAGAATCCAGGAGTCTGCCATCATGTTGGCTGTTTATTTAGGTTGTCTGTTCAGAATTATGTTAAATCCTTGCCTTATGCAGGCACAATATCTATTGCACTATGCAACAGAAAAAAATAAATACTAGCAAAATACTAGCAACACAAACACTTTCCCAGTTCAATCACTAAGAGGTAGACTGTGCTGTTTGGAAAGTATGTTTTAAATGGGAGGAGGGGGAGACTTCACAAAAGATTTTATGTTATTTGATGATACTTTAAAAGCAAACTGAGAATTGAAAAAAAATCTATAGGATAAATATGGCCTCTATAAGCTTTTAAAAACCCCAGTACAGAGTCCTGCTGGCCTTTAGGACTACAATTATAAAACCAGCAAGCCAAATAACATGATCAATTGCTTGTGTAGACATAATCTTCCCACCTCCTTTCCAGGCCTCCTCTGTCTCAATAGATATTCCTGAAAAACCTCAGCAGTGACTGCCTGCACATCCCTGTGGACAAGCAGGGAGTTCAGGCCCTGTAGTTCTGTAGTTCAGACCCTGTGATGGTGTGAACATCCCAGTGATCTCTTTTGTCCTGCTGTTTGACTGCAAGCTTCCTCTGAGGCAAGAGGCAAGGGAGGATGAGGAGCAGCTCCAAAATGATGTGCTGCCAGCAGGAAAAGGTGAATGCAGAGCAGGAGATGTTCTAAGCAGATCTGAGGGGACACACTGATCTGTGTGTGTGGCTGTGGTGGAGGGTGCCTGAGAAGACGGTGAGGATGTCAAGCTGTCCAGGCTGGGAATTGTTGTTGACTTCACCAGTGCTAGCAGGTGCAGCAAGGGAGGCTCAGGTGGGTGCAGGAGCTGTGAGATGCCTGTGAGGAGAAGGTGCAGCAGCCATAGGAAGACTCTTTGGCTGTAGCCCCTTTTCCTTGTTTTCCCTTCTGCTCTCTGCAAACCTGGAGGTGAGGAGAAGACTGCAGGAGCTGCAGACCAAGGATGTAGCTGGGGTGGAGGCAGGCAGGGCAGCTTCTTCTGCTCATAGAGTGTCTGTCTGTGGCCATGAGCCACACAGGCTCTGGAGTTCACAGTGGCAGCAGCAGATCTGCTTCCAAATGTGGGAAGGTTGGATGGGATCAAGGTTGGTTCCCCAAAGGGTCCCAGGGCTGGTGGACAGCACGGTCCTTGTGTGAGCACTGTGAGGGGCTGATGGACATACAGGGCCCTCAGTGGTTCAAGAGGCTGTGGAAAGTTCTCTGGGGGCTGGGATAGAGGGCTGGCTCTGCTGGAGCAGAAGGATAGGGGTGTTGTAACCCCCAGAGCTACCAAAGGGGAGCATGCTGAAAGGGCTTCAGTTGACTGAGGACTACAGTGATCTGTCAAAAAGAAGGACAAATTCCCATCCTGTCATTGCATGGTTGGCCAATGACTTCAGACAAAATCAGTGCAATTTCCTTTCCAAAAGAAAATGTTGTTTTGAAGTAAGCCTGTGCATTTTACAGATGTGCCAATATACTGGCTGACACAGCTCCTATTCCAGAAGAATATATTATTTCTTTTTGATAGGAGGTCAAATAAAAAAGGAATGGACTGAAACCAAATTCCAGTATATTTGTTATTTCCAAGCTCCTAATTCAGAAAAACAGTGTTGCACAACATTTTTTGCTATTCCATCCATGATTGTTCTCTGAGGGATCAACATTACAAGACACACTCATGTGGACAGCCTGGGCAAATATCTCCTTAAAAATTCCATGAGGATGAAGAACAAGACTTTCTGGAAATCACTCAGTGCAAAACACGGTCCAAATTCCATTTGAAGAAAAAGACATGTACACAAATAAAACACATGCAGAAACTTTCAGACTTCGATGGCAAATCTCATTTTGCTTTTACCTCTGCTCTCAGACAGGAAGACTCCTGGGCTCTTAAAAACACTATAAGCACCTCCTCCTCCCCCCTCTGTCCCCCTAACAGGTTTTAGCTTCTCACTTTGGGGTCTTCATAGCTATTCTACCCAAGAAAAAAGGGCAGGGGTGTCACCAGAGCCCTGTACTGCCTGCATGCCTCATGTTCAGCTGTGTTCTGGACTGCTCTGCACAGCTCTCTGCCGCATGAGCCTGACCTAGAGTGCCATGAGCAGCACAAATGTGACCTGAGTTCTTCAGTGATCCTTGGCTCTGATGCATGGCCAAGGATCATACATTCTTGTCAGCTCAGCTGAGAAGAACCATTCTCTAACTCCTGCCTTTGTGGAAGCAGAACCAGAGAGCTCCACCCTTACCAGCCCATGCTGCTGCAGCCAGCTGTGCAGGGTGTCAGCACAGCTGGCAGGGCTGCACGAGCAGCTACAGGTGACATGGGAAGAACTGGGAAGAGGCTGGGAGTCTTGGGAAAGACACAGTGATATTCCTTTGGTTTTGAGCTCTAGCTGAGTCTGGTTTAGAGTTCTAGTTGCCTTCCCTCATGTCAGGCTTTCTGGTGTTCTGTTTTTTTCAATAATGATTTATGAATTCATCTGTATATGGGATAGGCAATAAGCATAGCCATAAAAATAAAACAAAGTGAAGAAAAGCAAGTGCAGAGGCTGGAAGAGTACCTGGAGTTATAGCAGTAGGATGCAAAAGGTCACAAAAGAAAAAAAAACATGCAAAACCAGATTTTGTTGACTCTTCTGCTCCCAGAAACAGCTTGGGTTATTTTCTGGGACTTCTTTCCCTCTTTTTATAACTTTCCAGGCTGGCTAAATTTCCCGGTAACTCTTCAAATTCAAAATCAAGCTGTGCCTACAGGAGCACTTCTGTCTCAGCAGTCACAGAATCACACACTCTTGTTTTCACTTCCAGCACCACCAAGCCCTCCTAAGTCACAAAGCTGAGGTCATTGCTTGAAGTTTAGCACAGTTCTGCCTGTGCATGCTTGGGGCTTTGCAACATGAGGATGTCAGCTGCAAAAAACCCACCAAAACCAGAATGGCTTGAGGCATCATTGTCATTCACTGTGGATCACCTGTGTCCCAGAGATCAAGGGTAGAAATGTTACCAAACCAGAACATCACCCCTAGCCCCAGGTGAAGGGGAGGCTGGAAGCCTCACAAGTTGTGAGAAACAAACTGCAGAGAGCCTGGGGCAGGATCTATATCTCTCCTGAGTAGCAGTTCTCCACTGCAGTCACAAGCTGTCCTGAATTCACTTACTTTTTAACCTACTGCAAAAATTATCCTTAAATAACAGCAGTTTTGGGGCAGTGTTTACAGGGAGCATTCACAAAGTGTTAGAGCAGCAGTACCTAAAGGGAAATTTAGGTTTGCTTTTCCTCCCAGGTGGCAGCTGCCAGCTATGCACAGATGAATTTGCAAGGGTCCAGCTCCAGTCTGCCTTCTTCTGAGGCTCCCAACATTTACCTTTTTGCCACCCAGTAAAAAGCATGTTCAGCTTTACCTCAGGCTACCTCATTGTGTAATCTCAGACATCTTTATTCCCTCAGGCATAGCCCATAGCAGCAGACCCAGTTTAGAGGAACTATCATCTCATGCGCCAGAGACTACATCATGTCGTGCATGAGATCTGCACGGTTCCATCCCTGCTAATGCTGCTGATATTGCTGTTAATCCATGCTGCTGGTGGGGGAAAGCCCACCCCAGATGTGCATCCCTTGATCTGTAGCTGTGGAAGCTGGGTTCTTACTCCCCATTCCTCTGTGTCACATCAGGACCAAGTTTAGCTCATCCCAGCATGCTGGAGGAATAGTTATTTCTCTCCAAGACAAATACCGAGAGACTCTGAATTCACATTTAGCCTCAGTAAAGGGAAAATTTACAATAGTATGTATTTAATCTCAGGGCAACTTCACGGTTGCCAGCTTCTCCTGGGAATCCATCCTGAGCTATGGCTGCTTCAGTAGCTCCCTCTCATTCTAGATGCAGATGTGGCCTGATTTTCTGGAACAAGAATCAACACTGTAAATGTTTACACTGCAATAAAGCCTAAGGAGCCCTCCATTTCTCAGCATTTGAGAGGGGATCAGTAGTCAAAAGGCACCACTGAGCAGCCACTCCTATCTGTCAGCCTGCTCTCTGCCATGCAAAAGTCAATGATTTCTGCTTATATACAGCAAAAAGAATCATTATTGTTTCTGACTCAGCTCAGAGTATTTTGTCATGTCTGATTTTGCTGGAGGCTCCAGCCCTTCGCGCCAAGTTATGCTATCACACAGCAAGAACAGCTAAATAGCCCCAGATGGCCTGGTTGGGTCACATTAGCCTCCCAGGTTTTTAGCAGCACTGTCATATACCCTGTTACTCTTGGATAGTGCAGAGCTGGCCTTCTCAAGCCAGGTTTGTGAGCAGTCTAGGTGGATGCTCCAGGGCTCCGTTGTGAGACTTGGCACGTGTTTAAAGTACTCTGGGTTTGAATAAATCATATCCCTGTGTACTACCATAAAGGAATGTGGATGATACTCTTGCGGTTATCCACAACATCTTTGTGGAGATTTTGGGAAGAAAAACAAATAGCACCCTTCCAAATATTTTGAAATGCTACCTCTGACTCTGAGGAAGAAAAAGTTTAAAGAGAAATTAGGCTGTCATGAGTTATTTGGACTAATAACCACCGGCAGAATAAGTTAACTTCTAAAAATATTGTTTGGTCAAAACTTCTGTGTCTGGTTTTGGGGGAATTTTTACTGATCTGTGCAGTAATGCACACTCTGTAAAGATTAAACATTCAGCAACTTGATAGGCAGGTTTAGCTCTAAGACAAATTCATCACACAAATATTGTCCTGCATAAGCCAGGAGACATGGCACGGTTGGTACTGAGTGCTGTGGAGAAGCATCACCACACATCATCTTCATGGTGGCTCATTTCATTGGTAGCAACGCCAGCTGTGGTCTCAGCCAAGATGTTCTATCTGCAGAAGTTGAACTGAAAATATCTGCAGAGAGTTCTCTGTGTGGTATAGTGTTATAGATGGATAATGAGATGATTGGCTCTCACAATTAAAAGATAACTATTGTGTGAATATTAAGAAAAGCTTTAGTGATGTATAGTTATGTTATTGTAGTTTAGATGTCCTCTGTTCTCCCCACAGTTCCCTTTCCCCCCCTGTATTGTGACCATCAGACAGCTGGGGTTGTCTAGGACAGGTAGAGAGAAGGCTGCACACGCGTCCCTTACCTGGGCAGTTGGGAATGGAAAAGCTTGGTGCTTGGGGGCTGTGGCATGACAACACCTGACCTTCAATCAAGTTACAAGAAAGCAGTTTCCACTGATAAATGGCAAAGAAGAGCTGACTGACAGACTTTGAAAGGGGCCAGGGCTGGCTGATGCAACCCCCAGGGGTATAAAAGACTGAGCATCCATCTTGGAAATGAACCGCCCATGTAGTACGCAGATTCGGCAGTTTCCAGCCCTGCAACTTTTTCCTTGTGTAGTCCTTTGTTGTATTTTTGTCAAGGTTTAATAAACCTTTTAAATTTTCAAAGTAAGCAGTTGTTTCTCACATATAGTATAACAAATGTGCTAGATTTACTGAAGTGTTAGGTTTGGAATTTGCTATTCAAGCATTCCTTCAATGGGACGCAACAGATACTTTGACAACTTGTTTAAAAGAAAAATCTGGTCTCCATTATGTGCAAGTGCTGTGTCATATAAAGTTGAAATAGGAAGACACCATTCTTTTAGCTCAGTTTTGGTCATTATGACTATATCCTGCCATTGATCTATATCTGGGTCTCTAAGCTGTGTCCAGCAAAAGGCCTGAAAATGTATCAATGGCAGGATACAGCCCTTTGTTCTTTCATGTTACAATCACAAGGAATTAGAATGGGATCTGGCTCCCAGAACTTTGAGCTAGCCTGCAGCTTTATGAGAGTGGCTTGCATCCCTCAATGAGAAAAGCCTTTGGAAAAACAGGCTGCCATCTGCTAGCTTCCAAGCTCTGACACTGCCAAGTACAAACTTTCTCACTATATGAGCATACCAGCCACTGTAGAGTGTCAGTGGTGATTTGTAGCTGATAGCAGGGTGTTCTCGGATCTTTCAGGCAACACTTCTTGACCCACCTCCATTTATTACGTTTTGATCCCTCATCAAACAGATGTTTGATTTCCCAAGTGCTCTTGCACAATGCATTAGCCCTGTATGTGCATGTTTGGCAGGATAGCAATGGAGAGGAGGGAGGGAGAGCTCTGACCATGCTTCTCTTTGTGTGTCCAAAGCTGCCTGGTGGCCTAGGGCTCCTCAGAGTCCTTAAATTTCAAATCTCCCTGCCACACAACCCCATAACCTTGCATCTTCCATGGCTATGGACTGTGCAAGAGAGGGGTAGGCATACTCTTGGTAGCCCAAAGGAAAGCTCTTTTCTTCCAGTGTCATGGCCAGCACCTTCCAGCGCCAGGAAAGGGTAGAGCTGGAAACATTTCAGCCCCCAAACATGTGGGGTATGTTTGTTACAGCCAGAGAGCATGGTGTCAGTTCAGTAAAGCAAGATTTGCTCTGCTGCCATAAATGTCTCTGTAGAAGAAAATCTTGGCAATAATGAGCCAAACAAAGGTGGCAACCTTGTAATCAGTGATCAAAACTGCTTCCACCCACTTCCATTCACAACCCATTTCATGTTTTGCATTTAATGCCAACCAGAAACCAATTAAAGCTCTCAAAGTACTTGACCATGAATACTATATTGAAATTTAGGCCAAATAACTTAGACCATTTTTCTAAATAATTTCTTTGCAGAAATTCATTTTCATCCAGAACACTCTTGTGAAAATTATTTAGGCATTGATTTTGTACTGAAAAAAATGTCCTCTATAATTTTGCAGTCTTTAAGTGTAACTTAATATTGAATATTATTAATAGATTAGGTTAAAAATAAGTGCCCTTTTTAAAACTAATCTCAGGAATTTAAATGAAGATTTTATTTATACAGAACAAATGGAATGCCGCAACACTGTGCTTTTTATACATATTATATTATTGAAAGGTTCACAATACCCTTCTCAGCCATTCCAGAAATCAGTTTTACAATTAGATACTTTGTAGTGAAAGAAGGATAATTTTGATGATGATTTTATGGACAAATATTTTCTAATCTCAGAAAATTTGCAGCTTACTTCTGAATTTTTTTTCTCATTTATATATGATATTAACAGATGTGAAGAACATCACAGTAAAGGAGTATTCAGAGCACAAGGTCTTTAAGGATAACATTATGTGATGTTCCAGTGTTTCCTCAAATGGACTTGGATTCCAGATGATGTATGACTGACCAGCCCACAAACTCCCAAATAACCAATTGTTCATGTACAACTGCTAATGCACGTATTTTTAAGCCTTTTGTACTTTAAAACAATATTAAAGTGAGAAGGGTGTGGTGTAAGTCTTTCAAAATAAAGCATTTTATTTCACTGTTGGTCACAATATTTGCACACCACAGTCAAGGTCAGACTGATAGAGGTAACGTGCAGTCTGCAAAACGTGGAAAGCAATTTCACTGCTGCCTTCTTTGTCAGGTGCAAGGCCCAAAATCACTGGAAGGGGCAATGAGCAGGGCCCAGCTCAGGTGGGTTCACCATTTGCTCTGTTTCTTGACTCTTGTAGATTCATTTCTGGCATCCCCAGGTCCCTGGTTACTGCACAGCTCATGTTCATACTGTATCATTTTCTTTTGCTCTTTCTTTTGATCAGCTTGGAAGGAAGGACTTGCTGTCCCCAAGGCCTGAAGGCAGTGAGCCCTGAGCAGCACAGCTGTGGAGCTGCAGGTTGCCTGGGAGTTTTCAAGCTGTAAACCCATGGCATATCCTCCACCTTACCCTTTTCAATCCTTTCCCTCCTGGCTCATTGAAGGAACCTGTAAGGGGAGCAGGAACACTTTGAAATTTGAACACAAAGAGGCAATTAAGGGATTCTGGAGAGAACACGAGGTTGATCAGTAAAACACCATCACACTGAGCTTCTTCCATTGTAAGTCTCCTGAAGCAAGTGAAGGTGCAAAATGGTGCCTCCAGATGGTTCCAGCCATCCCTGCATAGGAGAACAGTTCTGAATTCAGTTTCCACGAGAGAGATTTGTTTTTCTTTTACTTGGATAGTGGTTAAAAACAGTATTTGAGTTTTATGTTGCTTCCTGCCTGAAACAGCATCTCCCCTGCATGTCCTATACTGCTGCTGCTGTACTATGGAGAAGCAAAATGCAGGTTTTTGTTTTGGACTGCTTACTGGTTTGGGGGCATTTCATGCCTCATCATTAGCTGATGCTGGGACTCAGAGCTCTCCTGTGTTGTGCACACTATTAACCAGCCAGCAATTTTGAAAATATTTTTATTGCTGCTAATTACCCTCCAGGGAGACTGTAAAACAGAGTTTTTATAGCAATCTCTGAGCTGTCCATGCCTGGAGGAAAAATCTGAGAATGATTAGCCACGTTTGCTAACCAGAGCATCACACACATTGTTGCTATGTTCCTGTGCCTGACAAGCTGCTTGGGAGATGTTTACAGCTCCCCTTCTCACAGCTATTCTGAACAGTGATACTCACTTGGGAGGGAAAAGAGCCATAGTTCAGTAAATGTGTTTCTGTTTCTGAAATAAGCACTTCAGCCAATCTTCCACCAGTGGACTGAAGATGTCCCAGTTTAAAATAACTACACCCTAACTGCAATGGCTTGGTCTAAGCTGAAGGATTTGGTGAGGGGCTGCGGAGAGAGGTTGTCCATGCAGTCCTGAGTCCATCCAGGTGTGCTCCTGATGTCTGTGTCCAGCATATCACCCATGATATCCACATGAGTGCTGTGCTGGGGAAGGAGCTCCTGTGGCTATCTGGGGCACTTATAGAGCTGTAGCTCTGGCCTGACCTGGGCTGCCCTGCCAGGTCCACATGGAACAAAAAAAAAAGCTCTCCCTTTTCTCCTTTACCTCTGACCATATGGGATATCCCCCTTTCTTTAGTGCCAGCACCAATGCTTGTAACTCCACAGCTGGCATGGGGCAGGAGATGTGTGTGAGTGTTCAAATGGCTGGGGACCAGGGGAGGCAATAAGATGCCTCCTTTTGTCACCATATAGATTCTATACAGAGAGAGAGAGAGGTTATAGCAGAAGTGCACCATGAAGTCTCACCATGGTGTGCTCAAGCCACTCACCTGGCCCCACATCTGTAGAACAGGTGGTGGCACCTGGTTCTCAGGGTCTGTGTGACACTGTGATAAACTGCAGCACAGAGCCAGCACTGAACACTGCTGCATCAAAGAGAGGGTTTATTTGTGTTCAGGAGGAAGGGGAAAGAAATAATTACGCTCAAAAAAGGAAAGAGAAGTGAGTAAAGACATTAGCACAACTCCTTTTACGGGACTGAGAAAAGGAGAGATGAAAAGTAAAACTACTGAGGCAATAATCACATCTCAACAGCTGTGCATGTCCATGGAGAGCTTTTCCAGGGCAGGGCTGCCCAACATTGCTGCAAAATGTCAGTGAGCAGCACAAGGCTGGGGAATATGCTTTATCCATGCCCTGCGGCCACACCTGCCCCTCTGAGTAAGCTGCCCGTTCCCCACTGCCCTCAGCATCCCTCAAATGCAGACACAAGTGCAAATTGCTGCCTTCATGCTTCTCCTTGGCCTCCACACACACAGTGAAGACACCAAATGCTGGTCCCTGCCTCCACCCATGGAAACCTGGATCTGCTTCTGGGCCCAGCACAGGGAGGTTAAAGGATGGTGAGTCACCTTCAAGAGTGGTGTGAATAGCACCTCATTTTGTGGATTTGAACATTGCAGGGCAAATTAAGGATAAAACCCTTTCTCTAAGCTTAAAACTACATACTTTTGCAGGACTTGAGTCACACTTGAGCTATTTTAAAACTCTCTTAGAATGCCTAGTTTTATTTTTCAGGAATAACAAGCAAGACAGGACAAATGAAAAGCTGTGGCCCAAGCAGTGCTGAGGGTCTTATGTGAGGGTCAACAGAAGACTAGATTGCAGTTTTCCAGTTTGGCTCATCCTCCCATAGGAGACTTTTGGAAACTATCTTGTACTCAAATGCTCTTTGTGCTCGAGGTTTTCCTTCCACAACTGGAAAAGCCCAAGATCTGGTAGATCCCTGCCAGACTGAACTGCAAAGTGGAGTGGAAAATAGCAATTTTGATTGGAAGCATCATATAAAAAAACCTTTCTATCCCAGGGGATCTTGAACCCAAGCAGCCTTCTCTCTTTCAGGAGCCAAAAATTTTTCACATGAAACCCTTCCTGGAAAGATTTGCCTGCCCTGATGTGATCATGCAAAGAAACTTTGTCAGTAACCACAGAAAATGAAAATCAGAATGTATCTGCTAAGCCTGAGCTCTGTTTCTGTCAGGAAACACCTTCTTTTGTTAGGTCTGGGTGCCTGCACTTTCTTCACCTGTGCCATGCTAAATTGCCACGAGCACTGATCCACACTCTGTGCTCTTCCCCCAGAGTGAGTCTCATAGGTAACACACTCAGAGGGTTATCTTTCTCTTGACAGCCTCCCAGGCCTTAGGTTTGAAGCCACAAAATGTTTCCAAGCAATGTCAACCACAAGGAAAGCAGAAACCTGCTGCTAGCACTTGCCTTTTCTTGACAAGCTCTCCCAGCACACAGAGGTAACGTGAATTGTGAAGTTGTTGAAGGTGGCACATTCCTATGTTCACATGCATTTTTCTGGACTCTGTAAAGAACAAGGACAGAGATTAAAAGAAATTAATTTAAAAGATTGCCAGAAGGCAATTGCAGACAAGCCTCTCTCATGACGAGTCTCAACTGAGATTATTGATTTATCGTTTGTGTGCTGCACACCTTGACATTTCAAAGGCCAGGACATTTTTTGCAGCAATGCCAAAACATGAGCAAATAAATTAAGGATAAGTACAATAGGGGAGGTTCAGTCTCAGGAATAGCTCTACTTTTGGTCCTGCCCAGCATGGGCCACTAGCCCAGGGTGCCCTGAGGGATAACCTCACTCAGACAAAATGATGAATTGCAACAGGGCCATTCCAAGGAAGCTACATGCTTGCTAGGAGCCTTTGTCAAACTGAAATCCTACTGAATCATCCCTCTGAGGTTTTTGGATCAGGCCCATCAGCAGCTTTGGCTGAAGGAGCATAGATGAGATGATTTTCAGCAAGACCATAGGAGAGGAGTAAATGTCTGCATCGCATTTTCTAGGACAATTTTCTGTATAGAAATTGGAAGTCCTCGGCATGAGCACACCCAAGTCATTTTGCTTCTTTTCTGGAAAATAGCAAAGATGAGAAAAACACCAAACTCTGATCACAAAACAGTTGGGTACCTTCCCTATGAGCAGCTTCTTTCTCATGTTATTCCCACTTTGATATCAGCCAGTAGGGTGGGATGGTTATACAGAAATCTCTGCTTTCCTTGTTCAGTAGACAAGGTCCAGGCTGGTGGAGTCCTTAGCAGTAGGAGCTGAACGGTGGTTTGTGATCCATCTTACCATGCTCACAGCACGAAGATGAAATCCTGACTTTAGACAATAATTCACAGCAGTCAGCAAAATCAGACAGAGTTCCCTTTGACTTCACCAAGGGCAGATCAGTCCCAGGGGACAGCACAGCTTGCTTTGGCCTAAGGTTTACAGGATTTAATCCCACGCTTTGCGGAGCAGAGAGCCACATAAGCCCTCACTTACATCACCATGTCTGAGTGCTCTGAGGCTGCTTCAAGAAAACATCTGCTGAAGAAAGCTTGGGGAGAAGGATGGGACAAAGTGGGCCTGATGTAGGTACTGAGGCCACTCAGGAGTTTCAGGTGCCCACTAAAGCCACTCTCTAGCAGTAAGTGTCAAAGTGCCACACAGCTAAAGGTGATTTTGCAGGTGGGTGCACACAGAGCACCTGCCAGAGAAGGAGCAGGAGTGTGTGAAGTGAGGCCGTGGGTGTCAGCCCTACTCTGCAGCTGTGGTGATGGCTGAGGAGCACCTGGGCCTGGGCACTCCCCTGATTCTAAATAATCTCTTTTGTGATAAAACAGTAGGGAGGCAGCAGCTGAGAGGTGTTTCTGTGGGCTCCTGGTTCTGCATTGAGGCAGGCAGTTAGAGGAGGCAGGGAAGGGTTTTGGATTCCCAAACCCCTTTGTGGTGAAATTCTGGCCCTGGTGAAGCTGGTGGAAGTGCCGCCACTGCCTTCCAGCAAACCAGGATTTCACCCCATAGGTATTAGTTTTTCCTCTCTTCCCAAGACCAGTGCAGATATTAGAAAACCACATTTATCAGGGTTGCAAATAAATACTGATTGTCACAAACCTGCTTTCTTTGTCAAGAGGGGCCCAATGAGCCTAAGAGAGAACAGGCTGAGGAGCAGCAAGGATACATGCAACAAAGCACAAATAACACAAGAAAAGACTAAGAAAAGCAGATTCAGTCCTTAGGAGGAAATAACATCATGTTCTGCAAAAATAATCAGCTGACAGATGCAGCATAAAGCACCCTCTGAACTTTGTTTTCCTACAGTTATAAGCAGTGTTTTCTGTGGTACCCTGCACACAGCCTTTGCTCTCTGCTCAAGAAGCAGGCAAATCAGATGAGATGGTTCATGACCAGCATGACAGAGAGAAAAGCCTTTCCTGACAAAATATCATTCTTCTGCTGAACTAAGTCTAAACACAAACCAAGCCTGAGGTGATAAAAGGAGAGAGATGTGTGGCATGGGAACAGTGGGATAGAGAGGCTTCTCTTTCCTTTGGGCTTGCTCCAGCCTAGATCAGAAGATGCATCAGGCCCAGCTTTCATGTCAGCAGAAGGAGAACACTTATATTGACTAAAACTTCTGGTTTTTTACATCCATGTGGCGTCAATTCACTGGATCATTGAAGGGGATCTGGTGATGGTGCCACATAAATGACACACATGGTCACAAAGCACTTTGTGCAGGTGACTCCCTCAGGCTGATCCCCTGAGTTTTATCTGATAATTAACTAATTGTTTTAAGGCAGGATGGCAATGACTGTTTGGCACTAAGGGAATGCTGCATAGTTAACCTGGCTGCTTTCTAATAGCATCTCATCCTAAGGTGGAGTGCTGCCTGTTTCTGTTGGACACAATAAAAAAAAAGATGCTGTAGCAAGTATAAATATTACCAAAAAGGGAAATAAAACTGATGATAACATCAAAAATATGGATTTGAAAGGACACTTCCTAAGTGACACTTTTTATTGTAGCACAGAGGAAATTACCTATGTTGCATATTTTTTTAAAAAGGGTTCAAACTTGAAGTCTGCCAGATGACCCAAAACCCATGAGAATGCAGGGGAACACAGTCCACAGCAGCTGCCAACCCACAGGTATGGAGGGAATTTGGCTCAGTGCCACATCTGGTAACATGAACTGAAGACCAAAATCTTTCACATAAGAGAAATTCCTTCTGGTAAAATCTGCTGAGGATTATTGGCCTCTCTCAAGGCACTTGCTGAAGATGCAAATGCATTTACACTCTGCAGTCAAACATGACCTTCTCATTTTCATAGGTGTTCCTTTCATAGTTGATGTGCATAGGAAAACATGCAGGTATGCTGAGGGCTGCCCCTGAGCATCCCTGAGGGCCTTGCACAGACAAAAGCTCAGCATTGACCCTCTGGCAGGGCTGCAGCTTCCTGCAGTGACTCTGAAGGAAACCAGCTTAGTGACTGTGAAAAATGCAGCTTTTATGATTGGCTTTTTGCAAATATTAAAATGAATATTATATGTGCTATGTTAGAAAGTTACACGGTATTAATTCTCTTAAGCAGTGTGTTAAATATAGTTTTAGGTTATAACATAATGTTAAAGTAGAAACTATGCTATGTAAGATACTTTTTTTAAAGAGAGGACTCACACTGAGATAGCAGCCACAGGACACCTAAATCTTTCAGAGAAAAAGAATTTATTGCTCCCTTATCAGAAGAAACAAACTTCTTCCCACCTTGCTCAGCCCTGAAGATGCCATCAGGATTCAGAGGAAGAAGCTGATACTGACCAGACAGAGGCCTGTGTTTGAATGGAATTTATGCATCATGTATGAGGTGTACGAATATGCAACAGGCTATTGCTTTTAAGCGTTAATCCTCTGTTAATGTGTCCTTTTTTGAGCTTGTGCTGACCAGAAAAAGGTACCTGGACTGTCCATAACTCTGTTTTTATTGTCTCATATTGCCCTAAATCCTAAGTGTCCAAATTTTTATTACTCTAATTATGTTACTATTTTTATAAGCATTTTATTACTATTACACTTATAAAATTTTAAAAGCAAGCGATTGGCATTTTTCACAGTGACTCAATGGCATGTGGGTAATGTGGAGTCTTTGCTCCTGTCACCACTGACTTTCTAATCCAGAGGGAAACTCTCCTGTGTGGAATGGATTAGGCTCTTGGAACTGGTTTGAACCTGCATTTTCCCTGCTTGGAGGTAATGTCACAGTTTGGTGATGGGAGAGCAGCGTTACAGAGAGTCAGGCTGTGAAATTTGCTCTGATTTTTAATATCTACAATGAACAGGAGACACGAGCCATGAGCTGGGGAAACATCTCCAACACCATCAGACATGTGCAGTGGCCAGGCTAAGAAAGTGACTGCAGCACGTCACATCTGATGCTGGAGGAACGTGCCTCAACCACAGCTGATGTGCTGCTCCTGCAGAGCAAGCTGGAGCTCCTCAGAAGGGTTTTCCTCATGCAAGTCTGCATGGGGCAGCTCCCTAGACAGTTGTCCTACCATCAGCTGCTTGGAAAGGAAGTTTTGCTGATATAAAAGCTCAGAGAAGGAAAGTAGGACTGTCATCTACTGGTTCTTATCCAAAACAGCAAAATCCTGCTGGTCTAGCACAATGTAGCATCACATTTTGTGATTGAGGGTAAACATGCCCACAGCACCATGGGCTGAGCAAGTGGGATCCCTTGAGGGCTGTCCCAGGGCAGCATCAGACACAAACTCATCACAGCAGAGCCAGGGAATATGATGTGAGCAATCTATATCTCTGGGGGCTCACTCATGCAGCCTGGCTCCACTAGTCACGCCCCTAACCTAGGACTCCAGCATTTTCTGATTTCCTAATTTCCAGAGGAAGTCAGGAGAAATATTTAAAATTTAAAACCTTTTTTTTTTTTTGAGGTTGTTGGTATATATTGATACTGGAACATTCTTGAAAAATTGAATTTCTAGCTCACACAGGAGGAAACCCCTTATTCTGCAGCACTGCAGCCTAGGTGACACTGTGCTGTGGGTCCTTTCTGGAGGGTGGTGGTCCTCAGAGGATGAGTGCTTAAAAAGGGTTCCTGAAAGACACCAAGAAAAGACAGGCTATTGTTCATGGAAGTAAATAAAAGCAGGGAACCCACTCTGACAAGACAATTGTTTAGAAGTCAGGCAACACACAGCCGTATGTATTTCTGTATTTCTGTTTGTATTTCTGGCTGCTTACCCTGCGTGGTTTGTCCTGTGGGCTTCTTTTCTCTTTTTCTTTTTGCATGGATTACTACATCTTGCTTGTTTTGACTGTCAGTTGGAATAGGTAGCCACTGGCAAGCAGTGGGATAGAGAGTGCTATTTGCAAATCCAAACAACTGGCTTTCACACAGAGTCATGCTAAATGCTCTCTGTGTGCATTCTTCAGTCAGGGGTCCCCTGAGACCAGATTTATGACAAAGTGCAGTGATGCTGGAGAAACAGCCTGGCAGCCCTATACTCACTTCTGTGGTTAATCAGCTTTAGTATTCCTTGTTGTCCCTATTGTTTCAGCAGCTATAAGCACATAAAAGCAGATAAGTTGGAGAAAATTGGAAAGGCCTCAGCTGTAATATTTTGAGTATTTTTTCTAATACCAAGAACATCTGGATCATATTTTGCAATCTGAACTTTAATATTTTATTTTCTTAAGCTGAGGCTGCCAGAATTTTGCCCTTATGCAAAAGCAGTACAATTACTGTGTCTCTCTGCATCAGCACCACAGAAAAGAAGTCAAGCTAACATTAAACCATCCAAAGACTGAAACTTTCTACACCACACGTCAGTCAAGAGCTCCCACAGGAGCAATACTGAGCCTCTTCCGTGGGGTTTTCTAGTGACAAACTTGCTAGTTTAAAAAAGTGCTTTGGCTGAGCTCCTCCATGGCCGGGGCTGAGTGAATGTGCAGAGCCAGCAGCTCTCCTGCCAGGCAGCAGCTCAGTGCCTCTCACACCAGCTCAGGGGGTTCCTGGAAACTCTGTGTCCCCACAGCCAGGAAGCTGGCCTTGTTGGGACATTGTGTAAATCTTCCTGTCACTCTCTGAATGCTTCTTCAAGGTCCCAAACCAGAAGGGAGGAGCCTTCCTCACTGACTAAGCATTCATTCATGTTCAGCTGAGGGGTGGGTGATCCTTCCTCAGCCCTCCCACATCCTCCCTTGCAGTGATCCTCCTCCAGCAGACCCCAGCCTGGGGAAAACATCTCCAGGGCTGGCTGCTGCCTTCAGGATGCGCTGTGAAGCTCTGTCAGACAAAAACATTCACTTACCAATTGACAAAGGCAATGAATTTCAACCAGGAGCCTTGGAGCCTCGTCTGCAGACTTGTTCCCATCCATACAATCTCCTGCCCTGTGCCTCTGCTGGGAGGGAAGCTCAGGAAGAGAGAGGGCTCTCAGTGCCACTGAAAGGTGTGAAGTATTGTGTGTTTTTCACATAAGTCTGAAGACTCATCAGTATTAAATCAGAGTCCATCTGAGGAGGGCAGTTCTCCAGCTCAGCTCCACGGACAGTGGCACTGCTGACACTAAGTTGTGCCTCCCCCATGCAGCTCCTGTATGCTGGCAAACAAAACCTCATGCCAAATAAAGAGCTGCAAACACTTTGTTACAGAAGCTTGGCTCTGCCCCTGGGCAGGATTGCACTCCAGGTCAGCTCAGCTACCAAGGTGTGTGCACCACATCTCCACAGGAAAGCAGCAGGGAGACACCAGTTACAGTGGTCCCAACACAAAATTCCCCAGAGGGTGACTGTCTTTCTCTTACAAACACCAGATGTGTCTCTGTCACTGGGACTCTAAAATCTTGCATCTTATCAGGTCCAATACGGTGTACATGAGGATCTTTTTGCATATACCTCTAACTTTTCTCAGGACCACTGAAGGAGCTTTTGGCAAACAGAGCTAATTTCTGGCGCACAAAGTGGACAATTATTACTCTGTTGTAATAGTTGTACCCCACAGAGAAGCTTTCTTGGCCCAGGGGCTGATTTGATGAAGGAGAGGTGGTGCCAGTCCCAGAGGAGCTGTGGGCCTGGCCTCAGTCAATGCAGAACCACATCAGGCTCAGCTCTGCAGCCTCTGCTCTCCATCTGATGGAGGCTTTGAATCTTCTTGCAGGAACTGGAATTAGCTCATAAGAGCACTGACTGTGGGGACACTCTCCCATCTTTGGTGTTTGGCTGTAAATCAACTGCTGGGGGCTGCACTGTGAGGCCTCACAGTATTTCTGACCCTTTGCACCAAAAGGAGACAGCAAAACACAAACATGTCTTTGGGTCCAAGAGGTACCACCCGTGGTTCAGAAGAGACCCAGGGGTGGGTGTGATACAGTGTGAAAGCAATCATGGCTTAAATCTGGCTAGCATGGGCAGGCAACAGCCACTGGCCCCATGATGGGTCCCCAGTTCTCTGTTATTTAGCAGCATAGAAATACTGTGTGTCAGGACTGGAAACAAGGTGGTGAAAGGGAATGAGGGGTTGCCATGCCAGACCAATTTTCCAAATCATGAGTCACTTCTAGTGTGCTTTGGTGGTTGATTTTTTTCCAGCTAGTATTGAAAAGAAGACAGTTGGCATCCAATGGGGGAAAGAACAAAAAGCCCAAAAGAATCAGGCTTCCACTGGCAGCTTTTTTAGAGGCCTTGAGCAGTTTCTTTTTGGCTTGTTCCTAACTCTGTCTTTCCCAAGATAGGGCATGGTGTCTGTGGGGGCCAGCTGCAAATCCAGCCAGCTGTGGTGGCTGCACCACTGTGGCCTCCTCTGCAGGGAACTGGGCAACAGAGCTGCCCCTGTGCCAAAGAGCTCCCTGTCTGAGATGGCTACAACACTGCTAGGTAGCAGGAGAAGGACAAACAGAAACTTTATATTCAGCTGAAGTACTCTGTGAAACTTGCAACTTTTAAGTCTGCACTCTGTCTCCACAAAAAAAAATAAAATAAATCCCCATGTGTGCAGCTGGAGACTTGGATGTACTTGGAACATTTGTCCATTGGTAAGATACTCCAGTGGCAAGTCTGTCAGTGACAGGATAAATCAAAAATTTAAAAATAAATACAAAGGTGAAGCAGTTTTCTCTCTGGCCATGAGGTAGCACCATTGAGCTACTCACAGCTAAACCCAAAGCTAATCTACCTCAGTTTTCAGTTTTATGAGCAGTGGTTCTGCAGATACAAGTTGCCTGTCATTTTACACTGACCATCCCAAGAGATTAGGTTGGCCACTGTGCTCATTTAGTAATGAGTCAGGCCATGCCAACCTCTGGTGGCCATTTCCCCCCTCTACGACCTTGTTAACTCCTTGCATGAAAATCAGCATTTTATTGGCCATGCCCACACCATGTCCTTACCACGATGCCCTGGGGCCCCTGGTGAGTGCTGGTGGATGCAGACCCTGCCAGGCTCTCAGCTGACCAGGGACTATCCTCAGCCAGCCCCACCACACAGCTCCCCAGAGCACAGAGAGTGGGACAGGCTCAGACTGCAAACTGCAGAGTAGGAGTTCCAAAAAATATTTACAGGTTTGAGTGGGGAGCTCAATTTGAGCTCCTAGTGGTGTTTTTAATGTTAAGTACATGAAAAGATAGAAAGAAACAGACAAGTCAAATCTAATCTTGGACACCTATACTTGATTAAATTACTCACCTCTTGAAGACATTGAAGAATTGGAGAAGAGTGCATTTTGCTGCCAGACATCGTCTGGAAAACATCAGATCATGGCCTACAGGACATCCACTTTCCCCCCAGGCAGCTCTCTGCATTGTTTTTGCGTACCTTTGCCAAGAAAATTCAGAACAGAGTGAAAAAATCCAGCTTGCAGGGAGGCTTTGCTGCTCCCCTGCAAGCCCATTGCTCTGAAGAACACATTTCCTACAGCAAAAATGATCTCAAGGAAAAGAATAGAAAAAGAAAGATTATCTTATGAAAAGCTATTTCCATCTGCAGCTGCACGGTTGATGGGATCCACTCAGTGGTAAACAAGGAAACACTACCCCTAGCCTTTCAAGGAGGCTGCATGAACATCAGATTAAATTCTTCAGCTCCAAATGACATTTACACCAGGAACAGGGAATTATGCCTTCCAGGGCTTCTAGAGACACAGATTGACATTCCATGACACTTATTTCCCTGTGCAACATTGCCAGGGGCAAATACAAGAATTGCCCAATATTTGCTGATGATGTATCTGATACACAAACTTTTTTTTTGTAGTGATTGATTTGGTTGCAGCAAGAGAAAGTATTGTGCTTTTGAGGAATACAGCAGGATTTCCCATGACAATGGGAAGTTGCTGGCAGATGTACGCTGGTAACTTGGAAGAAAATGTGTTAGCCCCATTGATGGAAGCAGGGCAGAGGGGGAAAATGTTACAAGAGAAACATGGAGTAAGTGGGAGATTTGACCCAGCCTGCCCACTATGCTGCAGCAAACCTTGTGCTTTGTAAGATGGAAAATTATCTGTAGTTCCAGCAAACACCACAGGGCTGCTGATGTGCAGGCAAGTCCTACAGGAAGGAAAAGGATAGTGACCTTGGAATATATTTTGGATGCCTCAGTCTGAGCTGGAGCAGCTGTGCTGCAGACAGCCCTGCACCACGGAGGACTAAGGGCCACCCTCAGGGATCAGCACTGCTCAGACTCTGCAGCCCTCTGGCAGCCTGACTGCAGGGAGGTTTGCTGGGAGGTTTTGGAGGAAGGCAGATTTCTCATTTCTTTCATAATTCTAATAGTCAACAGACATGGTGTCCTCAGACCCCCCTCACTAAGGGCCAGCTGACAGACAGACAGCTCACACTTCAGTTTCTGCTCATCCTCTGAGTATCTTGGGGAAAAGCAGAGCTCTGGGTGAGCTGTTGGAACTGCCACAGTTCCAATAGTGCTGCTGGTATGTCCCGAGCACAGAGAGCAGTGACAGCAAGTGAGCATTACTGAGTGTGACAGGGGCACCTCAATGCCCCAACATGCAACTCTGCTGCATCAGTCTCTACTGAATTTGGGTTAACAGTGGTGGCAGTGGAGTCTGGCTGTTTTTGCACCTTCTACCTCAGAGATTTATAGATGCAAGCTTACATTATCCAGAGGGTTTGTAGGGCCAGAGGCTCCCAGCAAAAACACAGTAGGCAACAGAGAAGATTGGGAACTGCTGTCCTGTGCTTAGCAGGGCTTTGAGGTGCCTCTTTTTTTTTTTCCTTTTTATGGGTTAATATGCCAGCTCTTAGTTTTGGTAGGATTTGAAAGGATCTAAGACTGCACAGGCCTTCCTCTCATCATGGAAATCTGAGCAGCATGCTCAGCTCCTCTGTTTCAAGGGAACTGAACAATGAGCAGCTCCTGTGACTTACCTCACCTAACTCCAGAGTTTATCAGGGGCCCTTGAAGTCATGTCCCCTGGACTTGCTCCAGAAGCTGTTTCTTGGGGTCAGGAGCTGTACAGGCAGTGACAGATAATTTCTGCTTCTCCTCTCCCACAACAGAAACACATCATGCTCAGGAGTGAGTGCTTGGGATCAGCTCAGGGCCCAACCAGGGAAACATCACCAGCAGCCCCCAAGGATTCAGTGAGGTGGAATCTGTTGTAGGCAGTGAAGAGGATACACTGCAATCCCTTTGTGCCTCCAAAAGCCTTCAGTCCAGAGAATGGCTTAGGGGAGAGCACACAGTGGGATGCTGGAGCTATTACTCAGGGTGAAGCATAATCCACCAAGGCCTCACAACTGAATCCAAGTCTTGTTTTGTTTGCTGATAATTCAAAACCCTGAGGTTAAAGCTTTTAAAACCCATTTAACAAGAGGAAGTGTTTGTGACTTGGGCTGATAGAAGTGTTTCATACATTCACTGTACCAAAAACATCTCCCAGAGCAATTTTCAGATCTCTACTGAGTGAGGCAGGGGAGTTCCCCTATTAGTGAGTGCCAGGCTGCCAGACAGCCCAGCTTTGATAGAGCAGACTAAAGTATATCTGCATAATGAGTTTTTGCCTGTGTGTCTCTCACTGCACCAGGCAGAGGTGGTTTACCTAGGTTTATGCTGAGTGTTGAAAGCAAAAGTTTACCTAGAGCATGCAGCACTGCTCTCACTCACCTTCTAAGCCAGCTTGCCCTGGAGGGCAGCAAAGGCAGAAATTTAACCTCCAGCAGGTTTCTCACAGCTGAATTTGCCCTTCATTCACCCTTTTCTTCATTTTCTGTTGCAAACCATAGAGAGCTTCTCAGTGCTGGAAAATGTTTCTGCTAGGTTATAGCCCAGTAGTGCCCTCCCCAGCCTCTGAACAAATGCATAGAACAGCTCTCATCAGTGGGAAGTGGCCTCTTCACCTTTTGCTGAGTGTAAATCTTCCAGCATCATCTCACCTGTGTCTGTTATAAGTGAAACAAAACGGATAGCAGGGAAAAGAATACTGTATCTAACACTGGTTTCTTCTCTCATAGTCTTTTGTATTTGCCCCAGTGTCACGTTGAGAAGAGCAGCCTGAACCAAACCCACCTCATTGGTGCAGGATGAACCTAATTTTGTGCTTTGCCCCCAGCCCTTCCCACCAAAACTATACTTTGTACTACAAAAGCAATGACCATGGTGAAAGAAGAGGGTAAAATTTAGATGACAGAAAATGGGTGTGAGACAGACCAGCAGCAGGAATTTAAATAGCAAATGGGGCAAGAGCAGACACTTACCTAAACAAAGCCACACACTGAAGGAGCATGGCTTCAGCATAGCCCTTTGGAAATGAGCATTAGGGATCACAGCCTCACCCTGCACCAACCACAGCACCACATAATGGATGTAGTTCCTCTGTATAAGGTGTGGACATACAGAAAACCAGACTGAAGCTCTGTTTTTCTGTTTAAATTAGCATCTGCTTCTCAGCTGGTCCATGTCAACCCTCACAGCCAAGAATGAGATACTGCAGCATCTGGAGACAGACATCTCAGCTAACCAAACACAAAACATCCAGTCTGGCAAACGGAGCTGAAAGCAGCCTGTGCCCCCAGCACACAACTCCTGCCAGCCCTGTGTGCCCTGGGGAAAGGCACAGAATGCTGACATTTAGGGCTGTTGCAGAGGAGGAGCTGGCTGAGAAGTGCTCTACTCCCAGCTCCAAGCCTTGGCTCCAATCTCAGGCAAACATTTCTTAAGAAGGGATATCTGCAGGCCACGGGTCACGTGCCTGCCAGGGAAAAACCACAGAGAAAACAAAAAGAGATCAGCTGATCTGTGCAGAGCACTGGGTGAAAGGCACACAGCCAGAATGATTTATGCTTCCTCTTCCAGGATGTACCCTGGAGAGGTGCTCCATGGGCACATGTTACAGCCTCCCCAGTGCCAGCTGGGCATGGCTGGCAAACTCCCTGGGCTCACACAGTCCTGCCAGGTGCTCCATGGGCACATGTTACAGCCAGTGCCAGCTGGACATGGCTGGCAAACTCCCTGGGCTCACACAGCCCTGCCAGGGATGGCTGGTAGCCCGTGGGGAGCAGGATCTGCTCCTTCCAGGAGAGCTGCCAGCAGCCATGCCCATGCCATGGGAGCTCAGGAGGGGCTGTGGAGGTCAGGGTTTGATTAAGGAGTGCCAGGGAAGAGGTCTGAATGCGTGATGCTCAGGAGGGGACATCAAAGAAAGCTGTGGAGAAAATTTCTCCCCTGTCCAGCTGAGGCGCAGATCCCTCCCCAGACCAGGTCTGAGCAGTTCCCAAGACAAGGGTGCCTGTTTAGCACTGCTCCTTCTCTCTCCTGCCTTGGCCAGCCTGGGAGGAAGCCCAGCCTGGGCTCTCTGGGGCCTGGACACCAGGACAGAAGCAGAGGTGGTTTGCCAGCAGCTCCCTACTAAGGACTCCCCACAGCTGATAACCCCACCTGATCCCTGCAAACAAAGCAGTAAGGCACAAAGGATGCTGTCTGTGTCTTAGGGATGCACTTGAGAGTTGTTCTTAGTCAGATTGCTGAGGAGCTCTAAAGGAGCCTCACAAGATTCAGGACTCACAAAACTGATAAAATATAGTATATATATATAGCATTCTTGTTCTGCTAGTGCTTGCAAAAACAATACCATGATACACTCCCTTCCAAATTTAGGAATGCCAGTATCCTTCACATTGGTTTTTTGTGTGTTTTTTTTAAATTGTTTTTTTTTTTCCCAGAACATTAATCCTTTGGGCCATCTCTAATGAGGATGTGATGATAACATGGATGGGATGTACTGTATTAATGCTGTAAGGCCCTCTGGCCTTGGGTTTTCTTTCCAGCCGCCCCAGAAATGACCGCAGGGCCACCTGTAGCTCTCTGATCCACACCACAGGAATCACTTGTGGCACTGGAGACCTAAATACACAGTCATTTTCCAGTGTGAGTTTAACAATAGGGATGCACAGCTCACCCAGTCAGGTGTGTTTCCCTTTGCACTTTGGAAAAGAGGACAGAACAGCAAATCAGGGGACCAGAGACTGTTAAAAATTAGAACAAAATCCCACACATGCAATATGCATGCAATACACATGCAATACAAGTACAAACCAAACCAAAAGCCATGACCAGGAAAATCATTGCTGCTTTGGTGCTCTAGAACTAAGTGGTACCACATGAGAATTGCCACTCTGCTTGCACTGAAGCAGGAGGGGTTTACCTTTCTCACCTGGCTGCCCTCTGTCAAGCAGGAATATTGTTTTATCTGGCACCCAGTGCACAACTGAAAGCACTGTGGACTTGCCACACAAGGCTTGAATCAAGCTGCTCAGATTTTGCCAGCCCAAGTTTGTTTGGAGGCCACACGGGGTCCGGGCAGCTTCCAGGGCTGTTGGAGCAGCCCCAGCTTTGTACCTGGCCGGGTGTGATCCTGTCCCACCACAGGAGCCAAAGATAAACCAACTCCGTTTGAGCCCTCAGAGCATGTTCAGCAGGAACCCACGATGGGCTCACATCCCACCTGGGCCCGTGTGTGGCCCCAGCTGGGCCAGGCACGCCCAGAGCCAGCGCTGGTGTCCAGGACAGCAGCCCCGGGCTCCTGCTCGGGGTCAGCCTGTGCTGAGCAGCACACCCTGAGCAGGACCCGGGCGGCGGGACGGACCCTGCCGGAGATCCTGCACCCCCATCTAGTGGCCTCAGCGGTCCCTGTGGCACCAAAGGCAGGAGGGAAAACCCTGTGAGGACATCCAGGGCCTGCAAGAAATCACCAGCTGCACAACGGGGGTGAGTAAAGAGTGACAAGGTGCATCACAGCAGAGGGGATTCCCTTCTGTCACCCTGGCTGTGCTTCATCTCACCAGCTTCAGGTGGCTGTGCTCTAAGAGATCCTGCCAGGTTCTCTGCAGTCTGCAGAATGGAACTGAAAATTTGTCAGGTTTGATTAATTTCATCCTAAAGGAGACATACTAAAAAGTGTTGTGGATCAGTTTAGAGAGGCCTCTCTCTTTCCCCTGACTATTGGAGGATGAGTAACTAATTGAAATGTCGTGGTGGACATCTGTAACTGAGAGCGGCAGATCCTGTTTTCTTTATCTTATGATGTCTTATTGAATCAATTTAAATACAAATCTTGCTTCTCACAGATATCATAAGAGGTTTGAGATTGCCTGTTTAAGCAACACTAACAGTGCTGTCAGAGTTGTGTATGAACATATTCAGCAGGACATCATTCCCCATCCCCTGCAAAAGAAAACTCACTTCTGGTTTATGCCATTTCAAAGCCCCTAATGTCTGGTTTTGAACACTCAGCCCCTGCCACACACAAATACTCACATCAGTGAAATTTTACAGGCAAGGATGCTGGCATAGTTGCCTGTGGCATGGAAATACTTCTCTTTGCATCCCATTACCTACAAGCAGCACTGAGATTCTTTCAAAGGAAGAATAAAACTTCCCAGAGAGCTCACCAGCTTTGCTCTTCCTCCACTGCAGCACTGCATCCCTGCCCAAGTGACCTCCTTGACTGGGTGAAGACAGCAGTGCTGTCTCAGAGACAAAGGCACTCTCAGGAGCAGCCAAAAGCCCTGATCTGGGGGGCAGGTGGGATGAAGGGTCCCCTAGAGGTCCCTTCCATACTGAGTCTCTGGTGATTAGTGATGACACCCAGGACTAGGGCAATGGTGAACACAAGATCTGAAACACCAGAGGGGGCAACAGGTTGGGCCTGCACCTGGGACAAGAGGAAGGTGCTGGTAAGCAGGGTCTGTCTCCATCTATTCTGTCCAGGCATCAGGTGAGGAGAAGAAATTAGGATAGTTTTGGAAAGGCAGGGCCAAGAAAGGCAGGACGGCAAAAGAAGTTGTGGCAACCTTGCCTGCAGAGCCGGGGGAGACTCCCAGCAGCCCTGCCCTGCAGCACCCATATGCAGGGAGCCAGGGAAGTGCCCCCCTCTCCTCCCTGCTGGCCCCAGGCAGTTGCAGAGGGTCCCTGCACATGTGGCTGCATGGTGGTTCATAGGGCTTTCAGCTCTGAAGGAGCACAACAGAAAAGAACAGCTCTCCTTCACAGCAGGAATTGCTTAGGCAGGAGAAACATGCAGAGAAATTAATTACTGGACAGCTCAATTAAGAGAGCATCATTCAGCTTTGGGAGCCCAGTGGGCAAACCCAGTTCTGATTTTTCTACTTTAGGCTGCCCACGGCCTCCTGACTCTTGCTTTACATTGACTGTGTCAGGTCCCACCCTAAGAGCTGAGCAGGCCTTTAAACACCAGAGCACTTGGCCCTTTCCAGCCCAGGAAAATGGGTCCTGTCTCTCCATGAGGATTTTCATACCTTTCTCCTCTTAATGAGACTTGTACTGTCTGCCCAGGCCTGCCAGTATCTTCATCCCCTCTCCTGTAGTCACAACTTCTAAATAAAGTAAAAGCATCAGCCATCTCTGACACCAAAATAGCTTGGGCACCAGCTACTCTTTGGTGAGATTCAATGCTGTCTTCTTAGAGAGCTCCACAAACTGCTCCCTATGAGGGCTTTTTGCTCACTGTTCCCTCTTCCTGCATCTTTGACAGAAATTATACCAAGGAATGATGATACTCAAACAAAGGAGATTGAGGCCCAGGTCTGTGGTGGGAAAATGAGTCTGGAGCTAGTGGGCAGGTGGGGAGAGTGCCAGAGCAGCCATCACACATCCTCTCTGGTGGTGAGGCTCTCTGACTTGTCCTCATCTTGTCAGCTGTGCTGGTGCAGGTGTTTATGAGACTGCTGTAACCTGGTTAGGTAGACAGTCCAGGTTTTTCCAAAATCTCCTCCTAACAACTCCCAATTATTTTACTGATTCAGTTTCATCAGTGCTATTAATGTGATGCAGGAGCACAGCCAGGGAAGGCAGCAGAATCTCTAAGGGGGCCCTACCACAAGAGGAGACATAGCACAGAGCTGTTCTCACAACACTGGGTGCAGCAGGAGGCAAAGCATTTGCATCTCCAGACACCACAGATGAGTCTGTCTATTTTTAAAGTTGCTTTTCTCAGCTGTGATCCTCTCTAGTCATAGGCTCTCATGGCTGCCAAAAAGATAGCTTCTATAGAGAATGAGAAGTAGGAATTCTAGCTGAGCTGAAATGCAGAAAGACTTGCCAAAGAAAGCAAAACACAAGGAGATTCAGGGTAGCCCTCCCCTTTTTTTGTGTGCCATTTGTATTTTTATCAAGTATGTATTTCTTCACCTTCAATTCATAAAACTCACTTCTTGTATTCCCATCATTAGATTTCTCTACACAAACGTGATGACTACAGTTTTAGTTTCCACCCCCAGAGAAATATATGGCTACATTTATGCAAAGTATCTTTCTTAGTCAATTAAATTTACAAATTCTTACCTTTGGTACATGATGGCAATCCTGTGCACTGCTGTCATCTCTACCAAAACTTACTCCTTTGCTGTAAGAGTCCATATCTAGGTAGTATTTTTGTTATGGCCTCAAGCAAACAACAAAAAGTGTACTTCCTTTTGACAGTTTTAGACAGAACAGTGCAACTGTGACAGAGGTTAAGGATGATGAATGCATTTAGTAAAGTAAGTCAGACACCACCCAGACCCCACACTTGTAGAGAGAATTTGCTCTCAGCACTAAGCAGACCAATGTCATCCAGGGCATGCTTTTGGTTAAGATTCAGCAGAGCAACGTTTTCAAATTTCTGTTTTCACCATTTCAGCCTTCCTTAGATCTAGCCCAGGCTGCTGGTGAGCCTTTTTTTAAATCAAGACTTCCACATCATTTTTGCAGGCAAACCTACTAACACCAGGCAACTTTGTGGTTCAAAGTCACAGCTTTGCACAAAACCAGTAAATCCAATAATGTTAAATTTTCAGGTACATCAGAGTGGCTCAAATGGAGTAGCAGAAGAAAAATAAGGATTGAAATTAAAGGCATGTGTAATTTCTTCACAGGTGAGGAGGGCTGGTTTCTAGCCTCAAGATTAATCTCTTAGGATCCTGTTTTATTTTAGGAACCCAGAACAATTGATTCATGATGACTCTGCAATGTTTTCTTTCACAGATCATATCCAGAATTTTATCCATAGAGGAATACAGTGCTTTTGTCTTAAAATTTCCTCTGTTCCTCAGTACCCACTTGAGCTTTGGAATAACTTATTTACCATTTAATGACAGTAGCCCAAGAGCCAGAAGGAAATGCTGCCTTCAGTCAGCCCTGCTAGCCCAGCTGCAATGCACCCACAGAAGGTGGCTCATGGGAAGATGCTGTTCTTTGTCTCCAAGCACCACCCACAGTCAGTCCTTACACCATATTCCTGCTGCAGCACCCATTTCCTGCACCTAATAATGGGGGCTGCCAGGGTTCACACATCCTCTCGCTATCCAGGTGAGCTTCTCACACAGACCTTTGAGAAGGTGCAACTGCACAGAGTGTGGCAGAAAGAGGATGGGAATCACACTGAAGTTCAGGTGTCTCAGACAGCTGTGTCACACAGCCAGCTGCCTTACCACATCTGGGTCCTGTCACCCCATCAGCCCTGCCCGAGCACACTGCTGCAGCAAGGGAGAAAACAGGCACAGGGAACTTCTTTGGCTCTTTGGCTGTAGGAGTCGAGGAGAGAAGAGCCCAGCTTCTAACTATTTTTTCTATCAAAAATAATTTTGTTGTCTTTCAGCCTCGGACAGAGCAGAGAAGAAAACTGACCTGATGTGCTTACTTATGCCTATGCTTTTTTTTTTCTTATTTTCTTCATTCCAGACACAAGGGATGCTGTCCCAAGTTTCCCAATCAAGCTATTTCTCTTGTGGGTAGGATTTCTGAGTATTTCTGAAGATAACATCAGAAACATATGCTGCAGACAGACAGGAGTTAGAGGCTAAGCAAGTACTGGAAGCCCAATTTTAACACAACCCCCTCACCCAACACACAATGTTATGCTGTAAGAAAAGCAGATTTCAAAGTTTTCCTATTGACTTAAGCTAAGATATGTTAGCAGGAGAAGAAAATTATTGTATATACCAGATGAGACTGAGTGAAAAAGAGAAAGAGCTAGAAATGGTTTTACAGTAATTTTGTATTTAACTCTTCTCATTTCTTACAAATCTTGTGTCACTTTCCTACCTAACTTTATGTAAAATTTCGTTTTCAAAACAAGGTTTACAGTTCCTCAGCAAAACCCCACACACAATTGTAGTTAAGTTCACCAGGACACTGGTGATGTGTCTTCCACCATCAGTTTGGTTTTTGTTCCTGAATGTGGTTTATCTGCTAAACCACTGCTGTCACTCAGCCTGAGCAAGCCTGCAGCAGCTGGGCCCCAGCAGCTTCTCGGAAGCACACGCCTGGGTTCTGCTGAGAGCCACCCACCCAGCAGTGAGAGTCACCCTCAACATGAGCTCAGTGACACACCCTGAGCACCAGCCAGCAGCTTTCCTTCCTGGGGGACATTGCCCAGCCTCCCTGGAACACCCCCCAGGAGAACCAGTGTGTGCAGCTTGTCCCACACCTCAGAGCCAGAGTTCTGTGCACATGATTGTCCTGGGAGGACAGGTAAGCTCCAGGAGTATGAACAGCACAGACCTCAGCAAGTCCAAGGCTTTGCCACAGGACAATGGTGGTTTCACAGCTCTATAAGCAAATCCATAGGCATGCAGGGTGCTGTGGGCTCAGCTCATTCCTCCTGTGTCCTGGTTCAGCGCAAATTTGGGAGAGAACCCCCAGAGGGGCTCCTCTAGGAAAGCAGATTCAATCGGCCCCTCCCCGCAACCGGTCTGGGAGAAAATATCTCCTTGGAGAAAAGTGGAAAAAACCTGTTTATTAAACAATAAAACCTCAACAACATTAATCAATAAAACCCCTTGCTGCTCCAAAAGAGATGACAAACTGAGAAAATCCCCTCCCCGGGTTGCAGTTCATTCAGGTCACTCAGTCTCTGATCTGTCCCTCCGGTGCTGGAAGTGCCGCAGCCCAGGCCTGGCCTGGTGGGCCACAGGTGGAGCTGCTGGTGCTCTGCTGGTGTTCAGTCCAGAGCAGGTTTGAACAGGTCAAAGAAAAGGGAAAAAGGAAAAAAACCCACAGTCCAGGGAACTTCTTTGCCTCAGCTAGCTAAACTAACTAAAAGCAAAGGAGAGCTCTGCCCGCTGTCTATCCATCCGCAGAGAACACAGTCCAGGAGCAGGAATGTGGAGGGGTGAGTGCAGTGTCTGAAAACAAACTGCAGCTTCTTCTCTGCCCCCTTCAATCTCTGCAACAACTCTTAAAGGTGCAAAAGTTATTATTCAGCATAAACAGAACAAGATGTTTGGGGATAAAAGCATCATACAGTCAACCTAGGACACCGTGTCCTTTCAACATGGCCTCAGCTCAGTTACTGTGCAGTAACACAAGGAACCAGTTCAAGATGCTGACCTATCTGAGCAAGCTTTCTTTGCTGAGGTAGCTCATAGCTGGCGCAGATGCCCAGTCTGGTTCACTGCAGAGTCCCACCGGTGCAATGCTGACAAGAAAAGGGGTGGGTGAGGATGGGATGAGGAGCAAGGATGGGACTTGGCAGGTTTCACTCACAAGGATCTCCATCCATGGCCCCCACTCTCAGCAGATGCTGTGCCAAGAGGCATGCTGGGGGCCACTGTGAATTTAAAAAGACTCCAAACATGGACACAGTTCTCAGAAATAAACCATTTCTTTTAATTGGCAAGAAGAACACACATTACAGGTCATTAGTATTTTATAAACAATATTAAGTTACAAATACATGTTAAAAATTGCAGTTCATGGCAGCTAAAAGCTTGGAGTCCTAAATGCATCTTTGCAATGCTTCATTACTTCCCTTTTCCCAGTCTGCTGGGTGAAGATGAATAAAAGATCATCTATCATCTACTAGAAGGTAGTCTACTATATATTCAAACAAAACCAAAACTTAATTCCTAAGAACATCACTAACAGAGGCATTCAAAGTACTTTAGCCATCTTAAATCATATCAGATGCAATGAGGACACAGTTAAGAATTATTCTTAAACACACGAAGCAAAGACAGACATCTTCACATTAAACTGATCAATGCTTTCTGATCCAACTCAGCTTAAAACCTGTACTAGCTTCTACCCCACAGAGGCCTAAAGTCCATCATGCAGGCTTCCAAGCCATCAAAGCTAGATGTTTGTGTATCAGACCCTTACACAGAGAAAAATTATTGTGTACAGCTAAACAGCATACATAAATATGCATTGAATATTTAGAAGATCTTTATTCCTCTCCTTTTGTTGGTATTAGTGAGATACACAGCTCATTCCATTTTTACTATACTCATAATATTACCAAGTTATCATTATGCATGTTAATATACTAAATATCATTTAACAAGTCTCTTTTAAAAAGTATTTAAAAACATTTTTGGAAAAGTAGAAATCTATTTTCCAGAAAAGCAAGTGGTACTAGGATAGCATGGACTCCAGTGCATAAATATCCTTTCAGAGAAAACCCATCCTGACGGCTTTTGTGCCTGGGAATCAGCATGTCTCAGCTGCCAGATCCATATTTTATTTGTCCTTCTCACTGTGCTGATAAAAGGTCATCAAAATCAGCTTACCTTGCCTTTCAGTTGGCAGACTTTCAAAGATTACCATTCACTGGACTGTGTAAGAGACACGTAGCTCTGACATGAGTTCATCTTTTTCTTACTCATATTTATGAGAGTCAGTTTTATTACACTGCTGAGATTGCATCTTCAAATCCAAAGTCTGCTGAATGTGCCTGGAGAAATGACTTTGTATCTCAAAAATATCAAGAGTACCATTCAGATTTGAATTTCTATTAAAAACTGTGCACAGTTAGCAAAAATTACACTGCTGTAAAAACAAAAGGCCTGCTCCTTGGCCTGCTCAGAATACACGCTACAATGTAGAGGATTACACCAGAGGGATTTTTCTCTGCTTCTTTTCTAAATGCAGGCATCACAAGTAAAGTGTTACTAAGCTTTTCCTAAGAGAGCAAGCAGGGGGTGTGGCATAATATACATTAATCAGGAACAAAAAACAGTAACAAACAACCTTTCTAGAAAATGCTGCATATTAGCAGCATGCTTGGTTTCCAAAACACAAGGAATTGCATGGGAATTGTCAAGATGAAGTCCACACACCTTGATCATTGAACTGATCACTAGATTCCAAGAAACCAAAGCAAATTTAAAAATACACACGACAACTGCCTAGAAGGCAGGGTTTTATCATCTGTCAATAACCAGATGAATAAAGTGCATAGCAACTATTATAACAGTTTCTTGAAAAGAGAATACATTTACCAAGTCTCAAAGTTTGTAAGCTTGACACTTATCCATACATTTTGCTACATGTGTGGCTTCCCTTTTGTTTTGCTATTTAGCATCACTAATCAACCCTTCAGCACTGTCCTGCGACTTCCTTTGCACTTCATATGGAATGTGCTGAGATCTCTGACTGTTGCCTGATGTATGTCTGGAAGCTCTTGTCACCAATGGGATGTTCTCTAAAAGAAAAGAAAAGAACAGTGTTACACATAGAGCCATCTGTCAGGACATGAAAATGTCAGAACAGAAGGTGGAACACACAAGAACTTCTTCCCTAAATTTGATTTTCAGAGTTGGAATAGTAATGTTAATACTGCATTTTACTTGAGCTAGAACTGACTGACTTGATCCTCTCTTTTGTCAGCCACATGCAGAATGCTTTATGTGTACACAAAATACAGTCACGTGGCTGCGTCAATTACTCTTTCCGTTTTTAAACCAACACTCCAAGATAAGCTGGTAAACACATCTATCTTCTGCTACTAACTACTGCTCACCTCACCAGCATGGGCTCAAAATTTAGTATAACAGTATAACAAACCCATATTTAAATTTTATTAATGAAAATGCATTAAAAACAAGCATTAAAAAAATCACTTCAGTGCTTTGAAATATTGTGATATAAATACTAAATCACAGTGCTACTCTGTATGTATTTGCAGGACCTTTTTTGGACAAAATACAGTGAAACCCAGAGCATAAGCAAGGGAAATACCATCTTCCAGGACTGTTCCCCTGTTTGTACAACCCATTGCACTTACTGGCTTCCATATTTTGTCTTCTTAAATTTATCCCTCTTATACTGAGCGTGTTCCTGCTCTAAATTTCCAACACCTTCAATAATCAGCTTTAGTGTTTTATACGTCTCCTTAGGGTCATCAATGATGAATGTAGAATACTCTTCCTCTTCAGGTCCATCATACACAGATTTGCTCCCACAGGCCTCTGGAGAAAAAAATGAAGTACAGGAATAGATATGAGGCAAGAGGGAAAAAAGCAAGACAAGCAGACTAAAAATATTCAGTCTGGGCTTCATACAGTTTCTTGGTTTGTGTCTGGCCACCAAAGAACTGCGGCTGACATCAACACTGGAAGTTTTGCTGGGCTGTTGGGAGGCACAGAAGGTGTCCCATACTCATTCCCCTCCTCCTCATCTTGTACAGAAAGCGCAGCAAGCCTGGCAGCTGCTGCTGGCTCAGTGGGAAGCTGTCCTTCGCTGCACAGACAATGCTTTAATCTCAATTGCCACTATCTGCATCCCATGCACACATTTGGAAACTCACACAGACCTGTCTCTGCCACTGTGCTGCAGGGTTGGCCTGCACAAAGTCAAGTATTCACTTGTGGGGACAGGTTCCACCCCCAGGCAGCAAGTACAGGCTGAATTTGAAAACATTACAGGCTGAAGTAGTCGTGTTTTACAACATTACCCCTAAAAGATTCATACAATAAGCATAAGCAGAATTTGCCATAACTATTGCCTGGCTGCCTGCCTTATGACATATCCAAAGGGGCAAGTTATCCTTCTATACCTTCTGATCTTACCAGGGAGCCTTCCTAAGAGATCTGGACATTGACTATACATGAACATCCACAACACAGTTCCCATGTGATCTACTCCTGCACTGTAGTGGGGACAGAAGGGGACAGAAGGGGAAAGAGTATTTTACTTTGTCTCTCCTTCTAGCTTTACTGCTGTCCCAGTGTCAGCTTTCAAATTCCCTTCCCCTTGCTGCACTGTCTGTGCCAGACCTGCGTCCTTTTCCCCAGCACTGACATTTGATGCTGGCTCTGGCAGCGAGGATTCGGAACAGGGGAAAGCTGGGCACCAGTTCAGACAGCTCGGAAGTGGTGAGGATCTTGAGTTTGCAATTGCACAGCAGCCAGGAACAGATTAAAGTGCTTTTCAGTCTGTGTGTTTGACACCACTGGCTTATCTCATATTATAAAATAAAGTCCTATTTAAAGATCAGTGCCACAGTGAAGGCTTCCCCGCCACTCGCTGCGCTAAACTGAGATTTCAAGTCTGGCACTGTGTACACCGGATACTTCTCTTGGCATGCCTACTAGTACCAACTTCCTCTGCTGTCTCTTCTTTTATCCTTTCCATCACATCTCTGTTTCCCGCAGCTCCTGAAAGTTTCCCAGCCAAAACTCCACTTTTCAACATTTCATAGGCATCCACAGGTCACCCTCAATGGGTAATTCTGAAAGAGCCTTTCCAAAGAAACCATTTGTATCCAGCCTGTTCTTAGGCTCTGCAGGGAATGTGCATGCACATGACTTCTGGTAACACAAAACCATATTCCACTGAAACCTCAACTTTGCTGGTGCAAGCTCTTGTCAGGATCAGTAAACCTCTGGTTCAGTGCTGGCTCTGATTTGTCAATTCAGAGCCTCCAAGCAACGCCCTGTGCCTATGCTATTTTAGGATGATGTGGTTAAGACCGTATTTCAAACAACTGTTAGTACGCAAAGAACTTTTTACAGACCATGAGACTGCACCAAAAATAATACACACAACTGCCTCAAGACAGCAGAAGGGGAAACAAGTGGAATAAAGGCCACTGTGTTCCAGGATGTGATCTGCAAGGCTGGTTGAGCCAGAACATCCAACTTCTCACAGGCATTTTTGCCTTGGTAAGTGAATTGGAGATGTAATCATCTTTAATCCTCACCTTGCATTTTTTCCAATTTTGGCATATACAGGTTGAAAAGAGAGTAGATGCGCTCAGTTTCTCGATCTCCATCTATATCCAGTTGTATATTTGCTGGCAGGCCTCTGTAAGCATCACGAAGAGAGGTAAAAATTATATGCTAAACAATGTATTATGGCACATGAAGCACTTAACAGGGACAACAAAGTAAAAGTGAGTTCTCATGAAAGCCAACAGACTGTGTGTAACAGAGCTCAAAACCTTCAATTTTTTCCCCAAAAAGAAGAAAAGTTCAAACTTATTTACGCCTCTATTTATCCAGCACCCTTTCACTGACTTGAAAGAGAAGACTGTATCAGTATCCAGCCATTATGGTGAATTAGACAGCTACAGCCAGATGGAGGAGCCAAAGCACTGAACTTCCAGCTACCCAAGTCTTCTATCTTAGTCTAACTACCACTACAGTCTTGTGACTTCTCTCACTTTAGATGAAAATTGCTTCCTACAAACCAGACAGTACATCTTTGTTTAAGAGAGAGCATGAGCAGCCCCCTGAAAAGATCAGTGTAGAATTAAATCTATCAGCAGATGAGTGCTTCAGGAATTTACAAACAAGATATTGAATGGATTTTGGACATGTTTATTAATGACAGATGATCAAAACCAAAGTATTTTTAATCCCACAGTCACCTCCTATCACCATCTCTAACTCTAAAAAGTCAACATTTCAATCCAGACATGCAGCATCAGGAATACCAACAGATGGCCTTTGAACACCTGCACACCTGGTAAATCTCAGTTAGCTGTGCCCCTGCAAGTCACCTTGCCATGGCACATTAAACCCTTACCCTGTGCAGGGTGTGCAGCCAGGGGTGTTGTCTGCAGTAGCTTTACAGCAGAGCCAGTGGCCATTGAGATAGGCTGAGGGATGATAGACCGTCAGGCGCTTCTTGTTGCACTGGCTAACTTTGGTGAGGATATCGATCCAGTCCTTGGCCTCCACACAATTATTTGCTTGGATATACAGGACTCTCCTTTCAGGCTGGATCACCTGGAACATCTGCAAATAAACCACAGAATAAAGCACCAGAATGAGTCAGTGAACCTAGGACTAGAATCAGAGTGAAGATTTATTGCAGGAAAAACACAGCATACTAAAAGAATGGACCAATAAATACATTTCAACACAAAACCAAGCAGCAAATGTGCCCTTAAAAGAACAAGACCTTTCACCTGGTACAAGGAATAAGATACCATTCCTGTAGGAGATGACTTACAAATAGCTAATATCAACTTGCTGCTTGGGTCTCAACAAGATTTGTTGTCAGCCTCAGGGAAGCAATTTTAGTAATGCTGCAACTCCAAGTTTTGGAAGGCTGACAGAGGAACCCATTGGTGGCCTGAAAGGAAACACTCATCAGCAGGAGGCAGAAAAGAGAAAAAGGAGTCTGGATCCAGCCTTAGTGACAGTTTTGCTTTAATACTGCCATTTCTCTAGTCCTTTTAGTACCTGTTTCAGCATGACCATTCCCTTTTGGTAACTTCCATGCTTCTGCACCCAACTATAGCTGCTATTAGAAGATCACAAAAATACTGTTTCTCTTTGATTGACACCAGGTGGTTTAAATAATTACACATTAATTCTGTGTTACAGCCTGACCACCGAAAATCTTAACTAAAGCTCTCCTGCCTGTTCAAAACAGCTTGCAACCTAGAAGGGGATTTACCTTCCTCCTCTTGAAGAAGTAACATTTTGATGCACAACATTATTGTTTGATTACACTGATCATGCACTGAAGATTACTAAGCTCAAGTTAGTGATCCTGGCTGCAAATTTTGGAAGGGTAAATTTCCTTTATTTCCTCTAGCTTCTGCAAATACTTAGTTTTAATGCATTTTCTTCTCTCTTTCAGGTATGCCTAAATTATCTTTCTCCCCTCTACTTCTTCACTTGATTATTCAAATCATTAGATATTACATTGCCATATGGAATACAATTTTATAAACAGCTGGTTTCATTGTTCTGTTTTAAAAAGAAAACGAGAGAGGTGCACACACATACATAAAAAAAAACCACACAACCCCACCCCCCCAAAAAAAACAAAACCAAAAAAAAAACCAAAAAAAAAAAAAAAAAAACCCGAAAAAAACAAACCACCACCACTAAAAACAACAACCATACAAACAAACCAAACAATAAGAACAAACCAGACTCAACAAAATTGAAATTTGCCTTTGTTTGTTACACAGACCTGAAAGACTGGCTTGAATTCTGCACCTAGCTGGTTGAGAGAATGTTGCAGACTGGTACCAACCACAGTCCTTTCTTCCTTTGTGCTGCTTTCAAATGTGCATCATGCCAAATAGCAAAGGGAAAACTCAAAGAATAATTTCCCTGGATTTAGCAGGGAAGCACTATTGGTATCAGACAATTGGTCTGATATTGGTCCCTAATGGCATCAGACAATGATTAGAAAGGCACAATGCACCATGGCAGTGTAGGAGCTGCTTGGTGTGATCAGTCCAACAGTGCCAACTACACACCAGAGTCCTTTCAAAAAAACTCTTCAGGGCATAACTGATAATTTGAGTTTAGGATGGAAGGAAGAAAAAGGAAGACAGGAGCATGCAGTTCAACTCTCTATTAACACAGAGCTGCAAGGAAAAGAATTTTAATGTCCTGCTGGGCTAAATGGACCCTCCTGCATTGCAACAAGGAACAGATTTAAGGAGTAGGGATTTGTGTAAGGGGATACCAACCAAAGTGATCCAACATATGGCAAGAGTTACTGAGGAGCCCACAACTAAGCCAAGAATTTCAAGTGGCTGCAAGACCTTTACACTACGAAAACCACCAGTTGTCTCTCAAACAACACAGAAGACCCAAAGAGTACTTAAAGCCACCCTCACATTCCCCAAACAGTGCTTAAGAACAACGAAGGCTACTGGCCTTACTGCCAGACAGGCAGGTTTAACATGAATGGGAAAGAAACACTTGGTGCAATTCAGAGCACAGATACACTGAATTTATACAAAGTGTGAATTTTTATCACACAAGCACCCACAAGGGAATATCCATTGCAAATACATCTGCTGTGGTGTTCTGAGAATTCTGATCTTGCTGCAGTAATCTATTTATGTATGGCAAAAAAATAGGAATATATTAGCACAAGAAGATAGTGACATCATTTTCTACTGTTAACGCAAAGACTGAGGCTTACTTTCTGAAATGGATGTAGTCACCTTGATTTCCCAAGTAATACTGATTTTAAGCAACCAAAATAGCACAGGGTTTTTGATGTTAACAATAAAGGTATATTTTTCTGATAATGAATCTTCACAATGCAGACATATTTTGGATGCTCAGTCTAGCTCAGTACACTCAGCATAAGTTACAAAATTATAGCTCACTCCTCTCTACAGACAGTTAAAGAGTTTTATCTCAACTGTGTGGCTGCTTTCAGTTCAATCAAGTTAGTTTGCAGAGTGCAGTTCATCACATGTTATAGCTGCCTTCTGATAGCCTAAATTATTTTGCGGTGTTATAGCTGCCTTCTGATAGCCTAAATTATTTTGCAGCTTGGTTGGTTTTTGCCTGTGTAGTAGAGTTATAAACACCAGAGCAAACTACAGTACAACTGAGATGGTGTTCTAGAAGCAGGTGGAACAGAAACTTACTCCACGTTTTGGCAGAGAGAGAGAGAGAGAGAGAGAGAGAGAGAGATGTTACCAAAATAATACCTAAAACTGGGAAACACTGAAGAGCCTAGAATTGTATTTCACTTTTAACAAAGAGCTGTTTGAGGAACCTAATATCTAGGGCAGGATTGAGCACTGCCCTGCATGGTACTCACAAGCAGTGTAGATGGCAGGAAGGACTTAAAGGCAGAAAAAGATAAAAGTCACAACCATTTATATGTGTAAGTTAGTCTGTGGTACATACATGTTTGGAACTGGAAAAAAAACTGAGCTCTTTTTTTGTTTAATTTTAAATACAATTTTTAAAGGACTGGACTCAGCTTTACAGTCAGAGGTGTATGAAAAAGGCTCCCAACATCACCCAAACTGATCAAGTCTGTTCTTACACAATACAGAAGTTGGCAGTAGAGTTCCATGCATGCGAAAAACAGCTGTATTTTATTCCCTAATGTGGCAAGCAAAATGGCAAACCATACCAGCACAGCACAGACGTTGTTTTGGTACATAAACTAACCCAAATTAAATATAAATATACAAATCCATGAACCAATAAAGAAACCTAGTAGCTAATAAAGAAGTAGTGATCCTTCACAATTATAAGCAGCAAGTTCCTCCTCACCAGAGAGGCCTGGCAGAAAGGGCAGGGGCTCGATCATCTTACCTGTGTGTGATCTTACAGAGCTGGCAGCTGACCAGCAGCGCTCAGTACTGAGTGTGCTGCAGATCACGAAACCCAAAGACTGCTGACTGGGCGGTTAAGAATCTGAATGGGCTGTACTTTTGGAAACTCCTGCTACTATATACAGAACAAGCAGCTGTGGTTGTACATCTTTCAACAGAAACCCAATCCAGGTTACAGAAGGGAAAAAGGCGATTAGGCTGCTGGATCTGGAGCAGCCTAACAAATACATTAATGAAGATGACCTACTTACATTTTTCATTTTAAAGGATTCTTCCTCTAGCCTTTCCACTGCCAGAATGTTTTCAATTGGAATGCTACACAGAGGGTGATCACCTGCAGAACAGACACAAAGCTAATGAGCCACTTACTCACAACTCATCTTCACCTTTTGCCCTTTTTCCAAGGGCTAATTCAGTTTCTTTGAAGATCATTTTGACTGCATAAGAAAAGAGGGAAAATCTTTCACTCAGCAGGGATTTGCTAGCATGGTCCTTAGGTATTATCTTAAGTACATTTCTCTTTTCAGCTGCAATACCTTACACTAGCAAACCTCTTAGAAACTGATTACTGCAGCAGGACACGGTACATTTACTGCAAAGGTGACAATGAAATATATCATTCCTGTCAGCTGAACTAAACTAGTGGTGATGCAAGATCTCAAAGCTGAGTGTGAAATAATGACTGGCATGATCTGAACATACTTCCTTATCCTTCTTCCTCCCTATGTACTTACATGATGGAAGGAAGTGATATTTGTTGTGTACTATTGAACAGACAGGAACAATTTGCAAAAAAATAAAATCCTTGCTATTAAGCAACATTGAGTGAACACATTTTTTTAAAGCTCAAAGATTGCAGGTGAATCCCTGTCTACTGTATCCAGTTGTGCCAACACTATACCAAATTTATGAGCACATGCTGAGATGAATCTGAGAATGTTCAATACAAACCCAAATTCCATCTTGAGGTTTGTAAGCTTTGCTTCCTATGACAATCTAGGTAACTGTGAAACCTACAGATGATGTTACTGACTGATATTAGACAAATATTATCAAATACTTTGCTAACTTACAGGGTAGTGTGCTATCCAAGAAGCTTCTCTAACTGTCAATACAGACACTAAAAGAAGAGCAAAAACATACAGACTGACAGACATGCCTGCACTGTATTCTACAGTTTCAGATCTGGATCTCAGTCTTCTACTCCTACACAATCCTTCTGTTTAATCTTTGCTTCAATGTATCAAAACAGGATTGGCAAACCTTTGTTACCTTTGCTTTTCTGATAGGTAAACTCATGGTTTGTCAGACGAAACCATCTCTTCTTGAAATTTTTCATACCAAATCGTTTTCTTCCTTGTGCTCTCTTGATCATGAACCTAGTAAATAGGGCACCAATTGTTACAATACATGCTTATGTATGGAGATTTATACATGAATGTGTATATATACAGATATGTCATAGCACTTGCAAAGCTTTAGGAGGGGACACAGAGTGTTTTCTAATCACTGAGGTGTTTTCTTGGCAAGGAAAAGTGTCACATTTGGACACGTTTGATGCACCTATTAGTTAGATGTCTGTCCTTTTTCCAGATGTAGATGAGGGGCAAGACATGTAACTTGATTTGTAGTTAGTTAACTGAGCTGCAGTTTGTGCCCTTTCTGCAGTTACAAATCCAGCTAAATGGTTTCCTAGTACAGCAGAAAAAAGGCTGAACACTGTTAGTACTGCTCTGCTAAGCTCAACCTGTTGACTCTACAAGCTTTTTTTTTAAGCTGTGAGAAAGCTCAAGAAGTTTAGACTATGTTTAATAATTAAAAGGCAGGTGTAAAGCCTCTGGAGCACAGGGACTGTGCCCTTACATGCTTTAATCACTCTCAAGCTCTAGAAACAAAATCAGGATGTTCCACAGCCTCATTTGCAATTGCACATAGATACTGCAGTTGAAATGCAACTTCAGTAACATACAAAGTGATCTCATGGCTGGAAGGTAGAGCACCCCCAGCCCTTTCTCAGCAGATTAGGGGTGTTCATTTACTGAGTTGTCAGTTTTAATTAATTTCAAACTTGAATGAGTTTATTGTGAAATTAGTTTACTGGGAAACTGTGATGCATCTACCACTTTCCTAACCACTAAATCAATCCAAAAGCTTCAATGTGACTTTGGTGACTTCATACTGCTCAGCATCATTTTTGTTAGATAAAAATGTGTGTCCATATGCAGTAGAGAGTTGATAACAGCTACTCTATACATTACATTAGCTATTGTGCCAAATATAGAACTGTATAATGGAGTGGGTAAAAACTACTTACTATAGAGTAGTTTTTGTCAAGTAGGAAGGCACTACACAGCACAAAGAGCACACAGAGAGAACAGCAAATGACCTGGTTTAAGATTTTTCAATAGCAGAGCTAAAATGCTTAGAACAGCTAATACTGTTTCTTGCTTCTGGTACCTTCAGTCAGAAATAACTACAATACATCTGACCAAACCACAGGTCTGTTTAAAGCTCAAACAGAAACCCAAGTTCCTTCAGACTTTATTTTGTAATCAGCTGGGCTGGTGCCTGCTGCTCATTCCAAACTCATTGTGTGGGCAAAAGCTGACAAAGACTGTCTAAAGCAGCAGATTTTTTTTTAACTGGTTATAGTTACACATCTCTCATTCTTAAAATGGTCAGACAGTTCTGTCTTGATCTTTATTCTTGGAATACTTGAGACATATTTAATAACACCATGTGATTCAGGTTGTTACCAGGCCCATTGGCAGTAGCCCTCATAATTCCAGGTTAAGGCAAATTTCAAAGGAAGAACTGATACCCTTGGGCAGGACAACATGCTCTTCAAGTTAGTTTCTAATCCTTCTCATGCCAACACTTAAAGGTGACTTAAAATTGCAAACTGCTACAGAGCCTCCCTTCCTTGAAAAAGGCAAACTCCATATGGCAGAGCTAAGAGCACATTTCTAATTAAATTCTTCATAGGTGACATAGCCAAGAGAAAAATGTGCTTTTATTTCCCAGAGATAGGTGACTAGCATTCAAAGTCACAGAAGTCATAAGGTCAACTTCTTTGTTTCTAGCAATTGCAGAATGAATGAGAAGTCAGAACAAATAGAAGCACAAAGGGAGAAAAAGTCCAAGATAAAATCCATTTCAGTACAAGGTGGTTGGAGATACTGTTTCTTCTCATGCTTATGGTAGACCTGAATCTGGATCCACCTTAGCTTTGCTTGGAAGTACTGACATGCCCTTTTCACCATCAATAAAAATAATAGTTCTCCTTTTCATTCTCCTTCTTTTGGAAAGAACCAGGCAGGCAGCTGTTGAGCACTGATGGCATGATTGATGTCAGCAAACCCAAGTGCCAATGACTAATCTTTTCATTCAAAAGTACTTATGCTCTAGCTTTCCATTTGATACTCTTAATAGAGGTGAAGACAGATTAAAAACACAAAAGCAAGCAAACATATTGCAAAGGCAAATAGAAACCCCACTAAACAGCCATTCAGTCTGGAGAAGAATCAAATCAAAGGCTGTGAGATGTCCCACAACAAAACATGGCAATAATGCAAAAAAAGAAAATAGACTGCTGAAGGCCACTTCTTAACCTTGAGAATAATTTACATGAATACTAATTAAGAAGTGCCTAGAAAATGCATGGTCTCTTCATCACTCTCAGTAAGTTCTTCAGGATCCATACAGTGCTTCTTGCTGCCCTGCCTATGGATAGAAATCCTTTATTCTCTATTTACAACAGGTTTTTGTTTTAAGGAAAATAAAATAAAAGGTCAACATCAAGAAATGGGTAACTAAATGTTCTGTGCTGCGTTTACACAGGCATTTCAGGATGGTTAAACAGAGTACTTCGTCCCCAAAGTTAAGTCAGACAAATCTACTGCTGCAAAGGACATGCTGTCAGCCAGTAGCTACAGCAAAGCAGCAACTGCCTCTACCATCTTACCTGCATGAACTATTACCATCAACTTTCTTTACTGTTAGTTTAAGAGTCCTTACAACAGCAGCCACAGGCCGAGCAAGAAAAGACAGAAAAAAATCAGACAGGAGCAAAAGAAAGACAGAGGCAGAAAAAAATGTTTTACAGTTAGAGGGTAAATGTTATAAACTATAAATTTATTTTGAAAACCAAAAGGATGATAAATGTACAGAATTAAATTAGACAAAATTGCTTCTAAGGACAGAGGTTTAACAGAGAAGTCAACTGTCAAGATTAAATAGAAGACGTAATCATGTTTTCACTGAAAATGTAGTTTTTGCATTACTTAAAACAATGATGAGAGCTTACTTTCAAACAGTATTTGAGCATACTGAGCTCTGACAAATTTGGATTTTTTTCCTTTCTTCCTCCCAGCTCAAAGAAACTATTTCTAGTGTGCACTTAGATAATCTTAACAACCCAGTTTCATAACAAAAAATGCCAACAATTGGTATCTGAAACTATGACAGCATATGGAACATACCTCCCAAAAAAGGAAAAGTACTGAAACTATAAACTGTTCCAAATGCACGTCAAATTTTCCTTGAAATGCCCATGATAATAGTTAGCACATGTATCTCATAGAGCAGCAAAAGCAAGTTCTGTTTGCAGGCTTTGCTCTCATTAAGTTATTCAGTATCTCTCTCTTTCATAGTCTTCCACTGTCTTCACAGTGAAATTTTACAGCTTTTACTCACTAGAATTCAGGAAGAAGATCCCAGCTTGGTTTTAATACAATGCTGAGTTTATTTTGCCTTAGCTAAGCTAATTAAGTTCTACAGGTTTCTCTTTCCTCCACTTATTTCAAAATACATTTATATTAAGATGTTTAAATCAAATGAAAATATGTTCAAATCAGCTATAGCAACCACAGAGAGCAGAAATTGCAACACAAGAATTCTCCTACATTCTTCTCTCATTGCAAGAATGGAATAAGGGTGGCAGAAAAAGAGATGGCTGCCTTAGAATGGTAGTAAACACATGAGTAGATGGTTTTGTTGCACATGCCTACTTACCCTTCTTTAAGCAATATAGGTTGCTCTATGCTCTTGTGATCTCTTCTTCCTGAAGATGAAATCAGATCTAGAAACTAAAAAGTAAACAAAAAGCAGATGTAAAAATGGCAGGACCACACTACCCAAATTAAAATCTTTCAGCATTTGCACAGCACAGAGCTATGAGAGTATTTGTAAAAGAAGTTAAAAGAAGTTAATGGCAGAAGCTTGAGAAATTTGGGAGGTTTCCTGGGTTGTAAGCTAAAAATAGCACAAATGCTCTCAAGCACTAGAACTACAGATGCCTAATATTTCTTGTGCTTCTCCTTTGTTATAGGGATCTTTCACTTCCTTTGGGACTAAGCAATTTTCATCACAGATCTGCAGCATTCTACAAAGTACACACATCTCAAAAGCTCTAAGCAGCAGCTTGTTAATCCAACCAATTTATTAACTAGAAATAGATGCAAAGAAATTTTACTACTGATGTGTATAATTTGATAAAAGTTTCCTGAATATCAGTTATCAGGAGTCTGCTTTTCTCCACACACCTCCTGGTTTGCCAACAGTATGTATTGCTTTCTAGGATTCAACTTCAACAGCACAGCAGGATTTTTAGAACCTTCACATGTATTACTTACATTTTTTACTGCATCTGCATATTTCTGTTCATTGAAATAGTCATAAAATGTAGCCATGTAAGATTCCTTGAAATTGGCCTGAAATACAAAGCCAAAACCATGCATATCATCATACAGTTTATACAGAAAATATTATTGTTAAGAGCAGCAGGTCAGGAGGAAAACCACTGCAGACAGACAGGTTTTTTTTTCTGGCCAGAATTAAAATAAGCAAAGTACTACTTTCATGTTATAAAGCACACATTCAAGTAGTACCAAACTTTTATTTCAGAGAGGCAGCAGAATGCATTTCATATGTTCAGTTGCTACAGTTAATAATGCATTCTTCAAATGCTTCAAAATTCTGCTTTGGCTTAATTTTTTCCTCCTGACAATAAGTGTAAGAAAAAGAATTCTGCTGTCTTGAAGGATTCATAACTGAGGCACACAGTCACCTGTGTGAATCCTAACAGGACCCCACCCACCCCAAATTACCACCAGCTCTAGCAGTGTGGTGCCTTAAGTACACTGATTTCAATCAAACATCCAGAGTATGGGCATCTAGCTCTAATCTCACCACTGACAGAAAACTGAACTGGTATAAAAAGGAAAGTATAGCCCTTTTCCTTACTGGGTGACTTTTCTCAGTTAAGTTTTAAAATGCTGAAACAATCAAGCCCTGTAGAGCTGCTGATCCTGTATCACAGATAAGCAAAGAACTTCACAAGTTCTCCTGATCATTGTCTTTCTTCCAAAGGAAGGAATGAAGAGCTCTGAAACAGACTTCTAGATTGGTAACACAATTTTGCTTTACTGAAATCTAGCTCAGATTAAGGTAGATTTAGTTTTCCTCTAAACATGAGAGGCTTATAATCAAAGCAATCATAACCAGTTTTGCATGAGCCTAGTGCAACTCAAGCATTTTAAAGGCTTAATTACCATTAATGATAAAAGATTTAAAAAATCACTTTCCTAAATTAAGTCATTAAATGAAAATAGCATACTTACAGATTTAGATTTTGATAAGCTGCCTAGTGTTTGAATGGTTTTAGAGATAAGTGTCAATGTTCGAGAAGTCTGAGGATCCTAGGAAGGAGAACAATATTATATGAACTAGCTATTTAAAATAATGAATAGAGGAAGGCAAACTATATTTCTTCTTTCTTATTTCACTTGCAGAAGAGTAACAAAAAATTAGAAAAACCCCTAAGAAAGCACTGGAGGAAAAAAATTGATTTTATATGAAAAGGTTTTTGACTCGTAAGCCATCATGCTCCATAGCTTCAGAGATCCAAAGGCAATCACTTCCAAAACAAAAACAAGGCTGTCCACATCCTTCCCACTCCCAAGAAGAACAACTACTAGAAGCCTGCCATATGTTGTTTAACATCCAAAATATTTCCAACACTGCTGCCAATCAAGTCAGCATTAATGTGATGTGGCGAGATTGAAGCAATGACCCTTTTTTCCACAGCAGCTTACACCATCTACCTTGTGTGTCCTTAAATTTCACTCTTCTTCCAAGTTCTTCACATGCAAAGTCATTCAACATGTGCTTCATATCCAAGACAGATATAACACATCTTTGAACTAACAAGGGTACCTTTCCTGAAGGCTATTGAAAGAATTGAAGAAAGACTTCTGGTGACAGAACCATAAACACAGCTAGAAAAAAACTGATACAGTACTTACTGGATGGTGTGGTGTAAGCTGAAAGAGGTTTGGAGAAAGAATGGCAGGAGCAAAGAACCTCAGGAAAATAAAGCTGCTGACAGCTGTGTACCTTACATCTAGGTCACCTATTAAAAAAAAAAACCAAAAAACCTCTACTCAGCATTTCAATAATCCTTCCTGAAAAGCCTCATGAAATTATCAGAGCCTTGAGAGAGCTCACTCAAGCATGTGCTGGATAATGTATGTATTTGTGAGTTACAGGATTAACTAATGACGGGGGATTTGGAGCCAGAGATCAGCTAGCCTAACCCAAAGAAATGTCAGTGAGAGCATCTTTAAAAAATAACCAGGCTCATAACATAAGCTGCAAGAACACCATTCACTTTTCCACCACATAGGGAATTTCACAGACATCTGCTATTCCATATATGCACTGAAGTATGATGAATAATTTACACAGTTTATGAAACGTTCAACACAGAGGCCAAGTCTCAGCTACCTACTTATAGCCCTGAGCACAAGTGTTGTACAGACGCCTAGTGTATCTATTCCAGTTGGTAGTTACAGAAAATACATTTTATGTATTTATTTAAACATAAAGAGCACGACAGCACAGTCTATGGTTTTCTGCTTGAGCTTGCCTACTCCAAAGTGACTATTTAAAAGCTTAACTTGTGCTACTCTCTCCAGAACTGCCCTACTGTAATCTGCTTCCCTTCATGAAAACACATTACTTGGTTGTTTTGCTTAATGCTGGTTTTACATTGTGCACCTACTCTCACAGAGTCAAAACAACTAAGAGGGACTGGAAAGAGGTGACAGCCAGAAAACCTTTGCAGCACATGGGCTCCTAGATCAGTGAGCTAGCAGTAACTCCAATTTATAGACTGGCTTTTATTACAAATTGACATATAAGCAGAAAATAATTCCACTGCATGAAATCTGCTGAATAAGCCACTACAAAATCATGAACATTTGAAAATTGAGTATGCTTTGCAAATACTGAACCTATAAAAGATTATCATAATGATCTTTTTAAATGCTGTTTTCCTTAGAAAGATGTTTAAGAAAAAACTCCAACCATCATCAAAAATCATGTTCCTTTGTGGAATGAATAAATGATGAGAAAACAGCATTAACATACTGCAAATATTATTTTGGATAAACTGCTGTTCACATACTAAATTCAACAGGGATTATGCAGACTGCTAGACTACACCTGTATTTAAAAGCTATCAGGTATGCAAAATAAAATTATATCTATAAACTCACCTTGAAAACGTTTGGCAGCTGATTCTCTCAGTGAAAAGAAAATATCACACATCACTGTAGGACAGCTTACACCAGATTTTGTAATTACAGTAAAAATGCGATCAACATACTGCCTCAGATTTTCCTGAAAAAATGCAAAGATTATGACAAAATTAGTGTAATTTTCTGCTGTGCAAAGTGGCACTATTCCTGGTTTTATTCATAGTGGCATCATTAAAAGATTCCCACTTTCAACATTATGCACTTGAAAAACAAACTCTCACTCAATTATACTGTTTGGGAAATGCATATATTCAACAAGAAGAGTAAAAATATCATTCCTGTTAAACCAAACATTAAATGACACAGCAGTATGGCAAATCATTCCTTCCTCTAGCACTGTTTACTACATCATCAGCAGAATCATAGAATCATTAAAGCTGGGAAAGATCTCAGATTACTGAGTCCTACAGTTAACCCAGCCCTGCCAAGTCCACCACTAAACCATGTCCCCATGTGCCACATCCACAAGCCCCTTGTACATTTCCAGAGAGGCCAATTCCACCACTTCCTTCAGCAGCCTGTTCCAGTGCCTGACCACCCTTATGAAAGTTTTCCCCAATATGCACTTTAAGCCTCTCCTGATGCAACTTGAGATCTCTTCCTCTCATCCTGTCACTTGTTACTTGGGAGAAGAGGCCAACCCCCACCTTGCTACAGCCTCCTTACAGCTGAAGAGAGAGTTCTCCAAGGATAAGTTATCCTCGTCCTCAGGGCAGCAGGAGAAGTCATTAACTTTCTACAGGTATTGCATTTATAGCATAATGTAAAGCTGTTGTGAAATAATTCTAAGGGTGGTGCCAAGAAAGCTTACAGTGTATTCTAATGAATGACAAAATTATTTGCAAGATCAAACTTCTGAGGACCTCAGTTAAACTTGATGGCATAAACAGAGACTGTCTTCAAAATCTAATGCATACCCTGTTATTTTCCAGGTTTTCACCATCTTTTAATTTCACAGGATCAATTTCACAAGGTTTATGGACCTGGCAGATCTAGAAAAAAAATACAGTTAACAATTGACATGTAAATTTATCTACAAGTACAAAAAGTTTTGTAAAAAGCTTAATAGTTTAGCTTTTGAGATGAGATATAAAAGGCAAAAGCCAACTTTATAAACAGTATTTTTTCTTTTAACAGCAAAGGTAAATTATGTATGATCTTAATTTTTTTCCAAAAAGCAGCATTAATTCATTGTAGCCTTTACTTCAACTGAAATGCAGAATGGTTCTTTAGACTTTCTCAAGCAAACCTGTCCAAGAAAAGTCCTATTTTTTCCAAAACAGTCAACTTTGAAAGTATATACATATTCTTTAAAACTTGACATTTTCTGATGAAATATTAAGACAAGATCAGCTGAAGAAATTGCCAAATCATTTGAAGGAAGTCTGTGGTCTGAAAGTATTGCCCAATTACAGCACTAAAACATCCACACCCACCATTCTGGACTGGATAGATAATAAACCATTGTTCCAATATGTGCATCACATGCACAGTTATCTCAGAATAACTGCATCCCTTTAAACCCACTGGATGAAATGCATTATTTATAGCTTCACAACAGCTTTCTATTGGATATACTATTTATCAATTTCTCATAAACAATATAGCTAGTTTCTATAAAACACGGTAATGTGGCTTAATAAATCGAAATTTTACTTTCCTTTAATGCAATCCAACTGTTTCTGAATTGGGCAACTCAGCTGTGGCTAACCTAACAAACAGGATTTTAATGCAGAAACAAGCTATTAATAGCTATTAAACATTACTCTTACAAAGTGTTCTTAAAGTGAGAAACTATAAACAGTATTTGTTCCCTGAAGGCCTTTACAATGATATTTTACCAAATAAACAGTCTGAACTGTTCTTACCTCATCTATAATTGGCTTTAGTGTAACTTGCAGATAATGCATCCCTGCCAGTTTCATTGTCTCATCAATGCATTTGGAAGTTAACGAGTTTCCTCTGAAAATGGTGTTTGGATCTCTGGAAGTGAACAGTTTTCTGTAATTTAGTCTCTTTGTAATGAATTGCTAATACATGGAAATAAAAGCAGCAGTGAAAGGTCACAGAATTCTAGGTTTGAATATACAAGCAAAATCTCCCTTTGACACCACACTGCCATTAAATGCAGTCATGCAGCATTTAGTGCACTTCCAGGGTCTAACAGAAAAGCAGCAGCCTTGGAAAACTCAGAGGGACTACAGATCTTCATTGTATTAGCATTGTGTGCTCAGTGCACTATCCTCATACACAGTGATACACAGGCTCAAATCAAAGAGGTCTACAGCACAAATCTGAGAAACACATCTGTTTTCACAGGCTACTGAACACTGCTAATTTGAGTAAGGGAAAGAGGCAGTGATTAGTCTCACAACTACGCTGGACATTGCACACAACCTACTACTTGCACCTACAAAATAAGTACTTGTGAGTTGGGAGGAAAAAGAAAACACAGGCTCCAATGGCACAGCCATATTTTCTAAGGGACTTGGAGCACTGTTCTGTGATAACACAGTGCAGACCCCAGTTCAGCCCTGATAACTGTGTGGCAAAGTGGCATCTTGCAGCCTCTCAGGTTTGCCTAAAACTCTCTTGCACAGAGCTCATCTTGTATTAGACACACAGCCTCTGTGACTGATAAAGCTTCAGCCAACTGCTCTATCATGTACCTGTACCTCCCTGCTCAGCAATTTACTTTATGCAAATTGGTACATAGCCAATGATCTCATCTACAATATGTATATTTGCTGCTTTTTTATCAAACTAACATGACTGACTAGGGATCAGCAAGTTTTCTCATGCTACAGCAACCATGCTGTTTCAGTCAACCTGCAGTTCAGAAAAAATACACCTACCTACAGGAAAGAAAACACTCGATCCCTCAGACACTCTGAAAAGATCAACCCACACAAAGACTTTATTTTGTACTAAGGAAGTTTGCAGTCAGTATCTGTCATTCCACTTGACTCCCAGTTCTCTCTTCTACTGTTAGTCAAGAGCATGACTACACAGACAGAAGGATTGTGGCAGCAAATATTCTTTAGGATCTGCTCGGTATGAACACTAGATCTTACACTATTGAACTATCAGCCCACCAATAAGTCAAACAAGGAATTAAAAAAAAAAAGGCAGCTGAAAAAAACCAACTTAATTTTCTGCCCTTCCATGTCAAATTCAATCCCATCCTTAATCCTTCATTAATCCTTCACCCTTTAACTGGGATGACTAGACACACAGCTTGCCTTAAATAGTTATGATTGGAAGAAACTTGCTTGTTGTTTAGAACAAATTCAACAAACACTTACTCAGCATAAAATGATTTATTAGCACACAAAGCTGAAATTATTTCATATGAACAGCTGAAAGTAATGTAGAATTTCAGTTATCATATATACTCAAGACTGAGTAAAAATCCCCGCTCTCACATGTTAGAATAGTCCTGCAAATAATTTCCACAAAAAATTATGGGAACTCCTCCCTAAGGTCAAATTAACCAGATCTTGAGAGCAGTGAAAGAATTTAGAAAGAACTCTACCACACAGCTAAGAAGAACAGGAATGACCCCACCATTTTCTTCTGAAATTGCATATTTCTAGAAACTGAGTGGAGGATTCTGGCACTAGCCAATGCAGTTTAGGTATTTTTGACAGCAGTTTGGTTTTGGTACTTACTGAGTTCTCTTCACTTCAGCATTCGCAATGGCACTTATGAAAGGCACAATTCTGCCATAGTGTAAGAAAAGCCTGACCAGAGGTATGGCTGCTTCCTGCTTTTCTCTGCAAACTTCACCCAAAATATGTGCAGCTGATGCTGAAACAGGCTGAACGGTGGAAGATAAAAACTTTGAGAAATCCTTCCAGAACAACCACTCTTTTTTTCCAATCCCATTAGCTTCTTAATGCAGAACCCCCCACAACAGTTGCAATGGCCAGTTACCCAAATGCCTGTATATAACGTGGGTGGATGCCACATCCCAGTTTTTGTGGGCTGTAAGTTCTGGTCACAAGAGGGCAGCAATTTAAAAACTACTACAGTACAGTCTCTTCTGATCTCCCACATTTTTAATGGCTGTCTTTTCAGTAAATGTCACTTGCCTGGGAAGCAAGTGAAGAGAAAGAAATTCTATCTAACCCTTTGCAATTTCAAGTCCCAGTGAGTACAGAAGGAGTTCTTTTAGTGAAAAAACAAAAGCACCATTACAACTGTAAAAAGTACACATAAAGGGACACATGGTCCAAATCTCTGATGTTTCAGGACTAGTTCTTGGTTTGGGTTTTTCCCAATTATGCAAACAAACCTGCTCCTGTGTCCAATGAAGGTAAACAATTGAAATTAAAAAATCACCGAGAATGTGCTGCTGCTAAAAAACCACTGTGTTCCTGGGTCTGCCTTCACCCACAGAACACAGATAAAGAGCTCTGCAAGGACTGAAAACAAGCACAAGGGATATGCAGAGCTTAACAAGGCTCTGAGGTCTGAAAAGGAAGAGCTGACCTCTCTGGTAATTACACAACTATGTTGTCAGCAAGATAGTGACAAATCTTCAGAGACCCCTGTGAAGATGATCTGCAAGTAAACAACCAACAACACTAGCAAATTACCTCAACATCTGCAGATTTTAGCAGGACATCTCGCAGTGGACTGTAATAGTCTGAGGAAAAAACATGGTCCTCAGTGTAAACCACATTTAACCTCAAGGAACCAAGGTCATCAGGCTTCAATGACTTGTTACCATTATCTCTGGGCTGCAGAAAATACCTGATATGCAAAAAATAGGACAGAAACTTAGTGCTGAAACACAAGATCTTCTCAGGCTATACATGAGCATAGAGAAACTCTACAGATACACAGAGTATTTATATATGTATCAAACTCTTGAGAGTTCTGAATCAGCCTTCTTAATTAAGTTTGCCAGTCTGTTTTGCACCAACTGCAACATGGGAAGTTCTGAACACAAAGATTTATGTAGATATGATTAAAAACCCACACACTAAAACCATAGCACTGCTGATGAACTGCAGTAAATAATATAAAAACAACATACTAGAACTCCCACATGCTACAGAGAGGCAGACTGAAACCTCTAATCATATTATCAAAATTTCTTGTTCTTACACTTGCTAAGATTACTTTGGCTTGCTTACAAAAAAGATACAACTTAAATCCATTTAAACTTTATCACATAGCAGTAATTACTCTTAAGTCTTCAGAGTAGACATATGTTTCTACTTATTCTCCAAAAGAAAAATGTCAAATACCATGCTTCATAAGAACTGGACTGTCGGAGAAATTTCAAAGGGAGTCTCAGTTCTCCTAGAAACTCGTCACCAAACTTCAAGTTACTGGCATTCCAAAGATCAACCCTGTAATAAAAACAAATAATTTAAAATACTATTAAGAAATTAAAACAATACTACTACTAATAAAAAAACCCAACATTTCTTCCAAATTTGTTAGGGTTTTTCCCCTGAAGTCTATGAGTTAGAAAGACTTGAAATTGTACAGCAATCATTTCCAAATAGTAAAGAGATAACCTTACCTTAGACTTCTGAAGCCTTACAATTCACCTCCATAAACCATCAGTGAAAAATATCATTCAGATTAACTTTTCTCATCTGTACTGTTTCCACTGTCCATATTGATAAAGATTCAGATGGCTGTCTGGCTACCCCAGATAATGGAAAAATACAGGTAAAATGGACACCAGGGGAAAAAGTACAAAGTTATTTAAGGACTACATATTGTCAATCCCTGTCTAATTTGGGATTACTAACAGCTAAGTGGCAGCTTTACAGAATTAGTTCTACACATTTTTTTCCTGTTTCTAGCTCTTAGGAAGACTCCTGTGTCAAGCATATATACTTATGGCACCTAAACTGGTTCTGTAGGGTTATTTAAAACTGTAGGATAGTTCTACCATTCAGTAGAATCTGTGTACTGGCTGAGGCTTACACAAATTTTGGCACTTGGTCCCTCACATCTGGGAAGTTCTGGTATCTATCTGTAGATGATCCTTTCTTCCTTTTCATATGCTCTTCAATATCTGGATGGAAAACAACTGCACTGAGATTCAAAGCAGAAGTACTGGTGTCCAACCCAGCATGGAGGTTAACTCTACCATACCCACCTTGAGGCAAGGGTTTCACACTCCCAGGGTATTTGTTTCTGTATGTATTTTAAGGTTTTCTCTAAGAGCTATTTTTATTAAAAAAACAAGATCACCTGACTATTTTGCAGCTAAGTGACAGCTTGAACGTGCCTTAAACTTTTGGGGGGAATGATGGTACATGGAAAGAAATGCAAGTTTTCAACTAATGACAATTTTTAGAAGAGCAACTTTAATTTGGATAAGGTGCAAAGGCTTCCAGTTGTGGACTTATTTACACAACCCACCTGGTGCCAAGCAAGTCACAGCAGACTGGCCAAGGAACAGATGTTGACAGCCCTGTTAAAGGTTTATCCTATCTTATGCAAGCACAGAATGTGTTACTTTTAAATCCTCTGAGCCTTGTATCTCTCAACAGTGTCTCCTGCATCAGCTGTCATACACTAGACACACCATCAGCTCACACTGCATGCCTGCTAGGTAAAGCTCTTTAGACTCTGATAATTTGGACAGTATTTCTGCAGGGCAAGAACTCTCCAAAAGGAAAAAAACTTCTTTGAAAATTCGACCTTCTCTCTCCTTTCTCCATATTTGATGGTTTATTATCTTACAAACCAGTTCAGACAGCTAAAAAGCAACTTCAGGAGGAGAGGAATCTTTAAGCCTATTTACACAGTCAAACTTAAAATTTACCAAGTATTTACAGGCAACTGGTTTCTAGTTTATCCAAACTCGTTTAAGATACCAACTAGCAATATCAAACACAGACAGCTAAAGGTTTTCCCCAAAGTTATAGAAAAAAAATCAGTGCAAAGGATCTGTACAAGAGAAACTAAAAATTCAAAGTAGATCTCCCACTACACAGTAGAGCAAAGCAGGCATGCAAATTCTGAAGTTATTGGTTGGTGCTCTTGGAATACAAAGAACAAACAGAACTTATTAAAAATGTTAAGACACAGATCTCAGAGTCTAAAAGATCACTGTTTCCCAAGATTTTTATAAGGCAAAATTATGACAAGTGTTATTCTGAAACTGGTCAGACTGTAGTCACAGAAAGAAACAAACAGGAGAGAGGGGGAGGAGAAACAATGAATTCACCAGAACATCTGGTCCCCAAGTGCTGATATGCCCTGCCTACAACTTCCTACACCCACTCAAAAAGAGAAAACTTTTCATAGCTTTAGAGAGAAATCATGAGAGACTAAGTCTCCTCTTTACCCTGTGGAATTGTATCTTTCTCAGGAAAGGAAAAAGAAAACAAATCCCCAAACCCATAAATTGTATGATCTGTCCAGAGGGCCTGGGGGCAATCTGACTCTCACTAAACAGAGTGGAGGAAGTAAGCGGGGGTGGAAGGGGAACCCAAGATGGAAACAAAAACACACTGTCCCACAGGGGACAAAAGCTCTGAGGAGAATTTGCCCAACCAAGACTGACACTTTATCTGCTTTTGCCTGTTATTTAAGTGCTCAATCTTTTCCCAACTATTTTGCAAGCTTTCTCTAAAATTATTCAACTGTACCACACTGTGCTGTATTGGTTTTCAGGAATTATAGACTTTTCTGAAGCTCAGCTCCACATCCTTTATTGCTGCAGATGAGTCATTTGTCCAGAAAGTATACTTAGCAAGTAAAACAACTCTATAATTTCATTTAGTCCAGTAGTACAAAATAAGAATATAATTGAAATATTAAGCAATATGTAACTGCTGTACACCAATGTCTAGCATCTCCTTCAAAACTATCAAAAAAAATCTATCAAAGAATCCTAGCCTTCATTTAAAATCAGTGCATGGCTGGGCACCATGGTTATAAAGACTAGACTGGGACTTCTGAGACATGGTGTAGTGGCCCAGCTCATCACATACATCCCCTGGAATATGGGGCATGCTACTTCATGTCTGCCTACACAAGGCAAGCTTAGCAGAAATCCTGGTGCTAGGACTGGGTCACCTGCTGTGCTGCAACACTGACACCACCAAAGCAGCTCAGCCCTGCACCTGGGCCCTTGCTTTTGCTCCCATGAGTCAGCTGTGGGTTGCCCTAAACCAGCTACCCTTGCACTGCCTGATGCAGATGTTCTCTGTGAAGCAGCACAGCTCTTGCCTCTCTCATGTATGAATATATATATTTATGAATAGCTAGATATGAATAGCTTCCCTTTCCTGCCTCAGAGCCATGGCAAACACAAACCTATCAATGCTCCTGTAGTGCTGTCACACTGCACTGACAGGCTACACGAGCCAGCAGCTGTCACATCAGAAAAGCCCTCGATCCATTCATGAACACAGATGTGTTTTGCTTGCTGGGAGTAAGTATTGTTCCCCTTTCCTGGTCTCCCCTCCTTTCCTTAGAGCCAGCGTGATCCTGAAGGAACTATGGAACTTCCTGGGAGCCACCTCACTGCCTCTGTAGCAAGAACATATTGGGAGAGAGGCAGTGCTACTATTCTTCATCCAAATACTACCATAAAGGAGAGGGGAATTTCTCACCACCTGATGCAGAAATAGCAGTATTCATTTACTGTGCACCAGATGGCCCAAGCCTCCAAGATCCAATAGTATCTGATGGTAAGACACATGTGACACTTTCAAGTTTTGCACCTCCTATTATTTTCTCACCCCTCTTTATACTCACCTGTCCCCACAGACAATGTTGACTGGCCTCAGCAGGTTTTAAATAGTACTAAGAGGGTTGCACAGGGTGGGGTGGGATTTTTTTTTGGCTTTGAAATCAGAATTGCTTTTTTCCTGTGTGATTGATTTCACTTTTATCATACCAAATCTTGCAATAAAGGGTTAAAGTTGGAAGGCAAAACCGATGAAAAACTGTCTCTGCCCCAGGAAATCTCGAGTTCAGGAGACTCCTTTCAGGGATGAAGGACCTTATTTATACAGGTTGCTAAAATTAAGTGATAAAAGAAAATACATTCTGTAACTTAGAGCATCACAAAGTCTTTGGGCTGTCCTGGGAAACTGAGGGAGGGAGGAAAGGAGAGCCCAGACATAAAAGGCTGTGCTTAATGACAACTACATATCAGTATACATATACAGTGCACATGAGAAACAAAGCAAAATAATAAGGATCTCTCCTGCATCACACATATTCAAGACAGAATCTACAGGACCGTGGAGATTAATAAACATACAGATACAGTGACAAAAACTCACCTTGATTTATCAATAGAAAACCCATGCTTGCCACTTTGTAAACAGAGTCTACTACAAAGTTACACAACTCTGGAAGATAATTTTGCGCTAATAACGCATTTTATATTACCTAATCTCCATTTTGTCCACTTCATCTACATCTTCAATGTCAAAATGGGATTTCTTGTTGTAGCTACTGGGTCTTGTAACCTAATAAAAAGGAGGAAACTTTTAGCAGCTTGATCTGATACAAAAACATTCTGATGTAACTTTCACAAAGCTTTGGAAGAGCACATATTTTACTATCAGCAGTAACTTCAGTCCTGATACTGAAAACATTCATGCAAGCGAATAAACATGTTGACTAAACAGATTACTGACTATAAAGTGGTGGTTACACAATCATTTCCAAAAGTAAGCAGACAGTCCATACTTTTCTTACAGAGAAAGACCATCTTTAATATTACTACAGCACTTTAAGTTTACACTGACAACAGAAAAACACCATTGAAAGGAGCGCCACTTTCATAATCCATCCAGGGAAAGAAAAGGGCAATTAATATTTGTTTTAAACACAGCTGTACAACAGATGCCCTGAGGCACTTTGCAGAGCACAGGGGAGGAACCACAACCACCTTTAAAAACATTTTGCAGTGTATCCAATTAAAATTAGGAAGTTCTTCCTGTCGTGATATCCTGGAAGTTAAATTAACTTGCCCATACAACAAACACCAAGCAGACCAAGAGACCCTAGCCTGTGTTCTGCATACCAGAATACAGAAGCAGCTGCATAGTTCACCAACCATATTTGCAAGACTGATTAAGTGGAAAGCACAGGCAAAGAAAAAAGGAAAAAAGTACAGAGCATCAGCATAGAAAGTTTTTGTAAAAACATTTCTTAAATGTGTGTACAAAATGTTTTCTACCATGATTGTAAGAACAGTTTGGTGGTTGTATTTTTGCCTAATGCGTCAGAAACTTAAGAAAAAGGCTACCCCACCCAGCTGAAACCACAGCAGGAACTGATCAAATGCAAGGGTGTATGATGATGTGTGGGTTCAGCTCTTGGTTGCACACAGAAGCTGAACTTTATTGTATGTTTGAATATGCTTGTGGCTTAATACTCCTCACCCACAGAAACTGGCTTTTATTGTAAACTTGACTATTTGATTTTTTGTACTGTACATGAGATGCAAATGGCAATTGAGGGAGGCAATGATACAGCTGCCTAAGTGGAGAGGAACCAGAAAACAATCTTTGGCAGAGGACACTCAGAGCCTTTTTATATGTGTATGTGTGAGGCAGGCAACATTTTCAAAGTGATACACAAGAACTAAAAGATACTACCAGAGCACTGGAGACCAAATGCTCCAGACTAATGGAATCAAATGCACCTGGTAAGCCCAAGAGCACAGTGGATTTAAATACAGTCTACAACTTCAGCAGTTACACACAAATTTCCTCATCCTAGCCTTGCAAACACTTCACTGTTTCTGCAAACTATCCTACAGGCCTGCAAATGATAGGTTCTACTACCATTGTGAAGCTTATGGTGCAATTTTTAATAATCAAACAAACTTTTAAGTCTCTTTCTACCTGAAACACAGGAGTTGTTACAAAAAGCTGTAGCATAGGTGTAACTTATGGCATGTCCCTTCTATGTAAACACTTTCTCAGAAGTTTTGCTGGAATCTGCATGTGTGACATCTCTCTGTTCACCCATATGACTACTTAGTGTGCAGATCGATACTGCTCAAGAGTGGTATTCCAAAAGGGATAGCTGTATGGAACTGGAGATGAGGAACCTCCCAGTCCACAGTGCTAAAACAGCTGACCCACAACATTGTACAATAAAGGGGGCATAACTGCTGTGTTGTCCCTTTCACCTGGGAAAGCTGGCAGGCCATTTATCAGCTGCTCAGGTTTTTTCAGCACATGCAAGTTTACAAACAGGTCCCCAGCACTTCCTTCTTGAATTCCTGTAAGAGGACCATTTTCCTGTAGCTGCACACACAGCTCCACACCACACTGCAGCTGAAGCAGTGGTGAAAATGGCTCTATCAGGTGCAAGTTTCACTCACCACACCCCTCAAATAAGCTCTTCTACTTCCCAAACCAACAATAAGCTATCTTTCACTTAGAAAATTAAATCTGTGTAACTTTTTGATTGTAGAAAGGAAAGCACCCATTCACTGTCTTTTACAGACCAGCTTCTTTCTTGGAGGCTTGGACAATCACTGTGCTAGCAAGGCTGCAGAAAAGCTGATGAAGCTGTTCAGAAGCAGAAAGTGACACTGCTGTTGACAGCATGAATCTCTCAGCTCCACAGGAATTGGAGCTCTTCCTTTGCATGCACCAGCCACAGGTCTGCCCACACCTCATTAGTGAATGTATTTCCCAGTCACAGCAGTTCTACTGAACCTTGTTCCTTGAAGATATTTAATCTGATTTGAACTAACTACTCTCAAAATGACATAAATCTATGATGGCTCTGAGTGCAGAGCTGTTTGTATTTCAGAGCTCTGGCTGATTCAGTCATTTCCCAAGCTCTGCTCTTACCAGCACAGAATTCATTTTGCTCGGAGTTAGCAGAACAACTGTGGCAAGGGCTTGAGTTCAGGTTTTACTTGTGCTGGTACTTGCACACAACCCAGCTCTCACATAAAGGCAAGCTAAGCAAGCCCCCAGCCCCCTGTCTCTCTCAACTCCAGCTGGAAGATGCTTTGTTTCTCTCCTTCCTCTCCCAGCATGGCACCACCTGCCAAGTTCAGTGTTTAAATACCAAACATTTTCTGTTTCTGCAGCACACAGAAGGATGAGGAATCAGGTGAAGTTTTTGTGGCTTACAGTCTGAGTTCCTGGACTACATTCTCATTAAAAAGTTCTCACTGACAGGCTCCTCCAGAACTGCCCATGTTAAAATAAGGAAGCCCATCTTAGTTTACTTACATACAGCATCACTCTGGTATCACTGCCAATTCCACAGTTCTGGGCCAGGTGAGGGACTCAAATCCTGGCTGAACACACAGACACCTGAGTGCAGTTTCAACACTTGGTCTCACAGGACCTCTGCCCCTCCAACTGTGCCCATGTAGCAACTCCACAGAGCCTCATGAAGCCAGGAACCACGCACAAAAGTTCACTGCAAGGAGCTATATCCTATATCTTAGGACAAGATGGGCTGGTTAGCAGAACAAAGATCACCTCAGAAACCTATCCTGGCCTACCCTCGTGGCTCCCAGCCCTCCAGGCACTACAGAAAGCGCTCCTACCAGTCAGGAACTTGCTACATCTGTTCCTTGTATCCAAACACATTACATCAACAAGAGCATGTTGCTGCCGGTATGACAGACTTTGATTGGTCAGTGCAACTACTGGCTCCTAGACAAAGATGGTGGTTTGCAGGAGAGGGAAGACAGCAATGCCAAGAATGACATGTGCACTTCAGATCTGCACAGTGCAACAGCACTTGTATGGCTCCTCTCTCCCTAGCTTCCCTTCCTGATGGGGCTGTGGCACAGAACTGATTCCAGAAACCACATCCCTAGGTGCCATCCCTATGGCAGCAGCAATTTCTAATGCAAATATGACCTGAAAGATGCAAGCCATAGGAGCAGAAAGGGTTTTTCAATCCATGCCAACTGTGCTACACTAGCTTTTTTTTCATCAACTTCATAATTACAGATACTTTTTTGAGGTGTCTACTGAAATAGAACAGTCAAGCATAGACCAGGACTATGATATCCAAGAGAAAAAGAGAATGATACACATACTTTAGAAGACAAAATGAAAAGTTTCAAGAGAGATCTAAATTATAAACACATGCACGTATATGTATGGACACACCACAATTAGAGCTACTCTTGCCAAAAGGAACCAAAATGAGGACTTTCATATACGTCATACTTTATCTTAACTGGACTTGTTGAAAATGCTCTGTATTAAATAAAGCTATAGAGGTTTTACCCACTTGGAGAAAAGGCACCAGTATTGCAGCAGACTGGTAGACAGCCAGAACAATCAGTTTAAGTGTATTTTTCCTCTACAGTTTTCAGTATTCCTAAGGAGATAACCCTTCCTCCCAGTGACTGGGAAAGACAGGGTGGAGCAGCTATAAAAACACAGACTAAGAAAAAAATATAATTTCTCTGCATGTGTGGTTTGTTCAGGTTTTTTGAACTAATTTTTAAATGTGCTTTTTCCAAAACTCTCATGGGGTGAGTTGTGATTAAATGTAAAGCCTGTTGCTCCGAAGTGCCCAACTTGAAGCTTTCCCTACAGAGCACCTGAGGTGAAAGCAGGATACTGCTCCTTCAGCAGACAGCCAGTCTGAGCCTGGGTACTTCTTTCACCCACACCATGCTTTGAAACAGCCTTCAAAGATGACAGCTGGCACAACATGGAGCAGGATGCTGTGCCAACTATCCACAGTATAGTATTTCAGCTTATCACCCGCTCCTTTGAAATACCAACCTCAAAATAAAACACTTCATCAAAATGTGGATTGTTGGTCTTCTTTTTAACTTTAGTCTTTTTGGCTTCTGATCTGAATTCAGGAAACAAAAAAAAAAAAAAAAAAACAACATTAGTAGAAGTGTGATCCTAGGAGAGAGCCATTGAAGGGGAAATAGCCAGCCACTTGATTTATCTGATAAAACTGGAATGCCATGTGGCTCCAGCACAGCAAGGCACAGACACTTGCACACACTGAAGAGAGAGATTCAATGCATTCCTAGTTCTCTAAAGTGGCAGTAATCACATTTTGTTATCCCGTTTTAAACACAACTCCTTGAACCCTTATTCTTTCACTTGGTTGACACAGTAGAATCTTTTATCTGTACAAACTGGCAAGAATAGGGCTCTGAGCAGCAACATTTGGAGGACAGTCTCAGTCTTGATGTGACTCAAAAATTCCTCATACCCTAAAAACACAGGAGACAAAGACTAGCATAGCTATTTCTGTGAGTCATATTTTATGATTCTGGTCTGAAAAATCAATCACTGCTTTTCAGTGACAATCAAAAAATCCAGAATGGTTTCTTCAGTAAGAATATTTTTATTGCTGCATGAGCATCCCTTTCCCTGCAGCACCAGCAGCACTTAGTTAATATAGTGGTGGATTATTATGACCAGTGCTGAGCAGAAGTCTCTATTTTTATTGTCCTGTAGGTGTAAGATGTGGCAGACCTCCTCCCAACCACTCAGCAGGCCTGACCCAGCTCTGCAGCGCCCATTCATCCCCCATGGGCTGTGCCACCCGCCTGTGCCTGCCTTTGAGAACACAGACATTGACTGCTGGGCTCAAGCCAGCCAATGCATTTCTCACAGGCCAGCCAACAGCTGTCTGATGGCTTCCAAATGCTATGAACCTATGCTTGATTTGTTCTCACTACCTACAAGAGAAAAGCTGTGTGCTGTCCTGTGTCACCAATCTTACCCTACAGCTCTGCAGGCACAGATAAAACAGATGCAGATGGAGAGGCACATCAGCCATGTGGAAAACTGACCTACTAATCATTTCATCCCAGAACCTATCGTTCATTTCTCATGCACCAAAGCTGCTTATATAGCTTGTAACTGCTTATATTCATTGGACAATTCTGTGTATTTCACAGAGGTCAAGGGAAGCTGGATCTAATTCCCAGTGCTGCTCCAGACTTCCCATGTGAGTTCAATGGGCCTGTCCACCAGTATACAATATTTTTCCATCTATAATGGAAGGCACAGAAAGAGTTTCTGTCAGGAAGTCTGATGACTCCAAGTACAAATCACATCATAAACAGCAGCATGTTTGTTGAAATTTTTATGCTTGTCATTGCATAATTGCAGCTGAATAAAGCAGCTTTCCTACTCTAAAATGAGAGGCACTGGAAAATCCAGAGAGGAGAATGATGTACAGATTAAGAATATCCCACTACTCCTAGGAGAAGCTGAGAGATAAGAGACACTAATCTCCTCCAGGACACAGCACAGATTGCCAACCCCATCTCATCAGTCACACTTGCCAATCAGCCTCTTTACTGATAAACCCATCTGGGAGGGGACTGGGAAGCAGGATGTAGAACGGGAGGTGATTAAGGCAGCACAATTATTGAGCAATTACAAAGCAGTGAATGGGAACAAGCTGCATGCTGCTTGCTGGAGATAGGAAGCAAGCCTTCTCCCCCCACCAAAACCCAGATAGGAATAGGATAAAGCTATGCTCCTTATTCTGAAGAAGTACATTATCAGTAGTCATACATTATTCAGACTGGGGGCATAGGGAAGCAGACAAAGGTAAATTCAGACATTCAAGAGTTAAGTCAATCAGTCAACAGCCACCCAGCCAGTCATTTGAAACCAGTTACAGGCTTAAAATGAAGTGTACAAGTCAAATATACAAGTCCATTAATGGAGATAAGGCACAACACACCTAGACAAAGATGCAGAATACAGACAGGCTCAAATACTCCTCTGTGAGCAAGGTAAATATTTGTAAGAATGCTTCTTATTTATAGTATTTGCAACAAAATGTTCTAAAACATCATTAATAACCGATGCTACCAAATCTGATTCTTTGAGGTCACAGCAGAACTGTTTGGTTTCTAAAATGACACACACATAAAAGATGACTACATAAGCAGAAAAACCAGCGACATCCAACAGCACAGAAAATTTTCATAACAGATGGGAAAACTGAATCCCAAATTTAAACTGAAGAGCATCATGCAGCATCTCATCACTAAAACCTCATTCCAAATTTTATCCATGATATTATGTCTGCATATATCAAATTACAGGACTGAGCCATTGAGGGTTTTTGACATACATATTAATTTGTCACACCTTGAAAGTGAAGACACTCTTAAATATTCACATGCAAACGTGCATACTCGGCAAGATGTTGATGTATTCACATTTCTCTTCCACCCTGCCCAAAATTAGGCAATGAATTTGCTCAAAAACTGGCCTCCAACTGTGAGGTGAGAAGATGCATAAATTAAGACTAACCACAAATTATATACTCTGGGATATTCAAATTATTCAGATCTTTACATAAATCAAAACTGAAACAAGTCTCAAATCACTTACTCTAGCATAATTCAGTAGCTCATACACACACCCACCCCAACATTTAACATATTCTAGCAGTGTCTAAATACTCCCAGCTGTCCATAGGAGAAAGCAAATTTCTAATAGACAAAGGAAACAGAAACCACCCTTATAAAATGGAAGCCCTTGAATGTGCAATACTTGCCTGGAGGGTCCTGCTAAGGTAACAGTGGCATAGGGATCACATTGCCCGTTCACAATGGGTAGCCCTTGGCACTCCAAAACTCTAGAAAAGAAGAAAATGAAGACAAATAAATTAATTTAATGGAAAGAGGCTGGAGGGAAAATAAAAGTGAAGCGTGTTCATAGGTTTTTTTTTCACAACACTTTACACTAGGGAATTGAAATGTCACTAAGCAGAAACATTTAATTTATACTTGAACTTGACAACACATTCTGTTCTTAAATACTAACTTTAATAAGGGTCAAAAATACTGTTAAATTACTGCAAAGCCTTAACTCAAAGGATTTTTATTATGCAAGCACAGCAATTTAAGGTTCATGAAGTAGGAGTCTGCTGTCAAGATGGGAGCTGTCAGCACTTTAAAATTCTGTGACAATTTATTCACCAAAATACATAACCAGAATTTATTCTGTAAGAGAAATATAAGAAAAAACCCACACAGATCCCAGAAGCAGTTAAATAATTTCTCAAAATAACATTCATGAAGACCTCAGTGCTTTTGCAAAATTTGGCATGGGCTTATTTATTTATAAAGTTGTGTTAATTACAGACCAGGACATATGACACAGCCATCCTTCTCCATGTTCAGCAGCTCTGCACTCAAGTAGTAACAGAGACATTGGAGGGAAAAAATGGAACAAACTGGGGTTTGCTGCACATAATGGTGGGAAAGCTGCACTTTCGCACTCTCATTTCAACATCTCTTTGGGGAAGAAAAAAATAAGAAGAAGAAAAAACCCAACACAACTACCCCCAAAAACTTAAAAAAATGCTGCATGTTTCAGAAGTTAAAACCTACTGAGGAATGCAGCACCAGCTGGAAACAAAGACAGACAAGCCAGTTTCCAGAACTCCCCCTCCAGCAACAAGTTCTGCTTCCAACAGGTAACCTGCTGGGCTGATGTAATTGCACAATTTTAACTGCAAAGTTTCAGCGAAGACAAACCACAAAGCTCTCTGGGCAAGTGAGCAGTACCATCATTGCAATGTGAAGTATCATGCAAAATTCTGGGTGCTATGGCATCACATGCAAAGTAACAGCCATTTTACTGTTTTCAGTGATGGTAATGTCAATGCAAAAGAATGTAAGGATGAGTGATAGAGAATAAGTCAGTAACAGATAGTGCTCCACAATTTTATCCACAAGGCAAGTTATTTGGTTACATATAGTGTAGACTTTAAATACAGTTTAACTACAGACCTATTATTACTTACCCTGCATAAAGGGAGAAAGTAAGTAATATTCAGGAATAATTTTTGTACCAGAGAAGGGGCAATCTAGAGACAGATTCACACAGCACTACAAGAAGAAGACGACTGAACATCACACTAAGGGGCACACAAAGGTAGCTGAAATTATACATTACATTCCTAGCTGAATTGTCCAACCCATGGCCCCTCAGAATGAAGGCTAGGTAGCTATCTTTGAATACAGACAGCCCCCAGTAATGCACCAACTCACAGGCTTCTCAATTGCACAGCCCTCACCTGGTCGACTCCTCATTGCTAATTCACTAACACTAGTACAAAATCATGTTCTGTTTTCTGGATATGCAAGTGGACTCATAGATCAAAACAACAGAGAGAGTTAGGAAAAGCCTGGATTGCACAGGCCATGTGCTGCTTTTATCTTTGGACTTCTATTATTTCATTACAAGTTCACCATCCACAGAGACAGAATCTAGAAGCCTCCAAAGCCACCTACTTTAAGCACATATCTGATACTACAGAGTGCTACAACACAAACAGTGAAATTCAAGCCACAAATTCCATCCCAGCACCAGCTGGAAACCCATGGTGTAAGCTTCAGAAACCTTCAGCATCAAGCAACACACAAAACACGTAATTTGGCTGCCTCAATGCAATGCATACTTAGTTTCTTCCACCATCCCTTGATGCTGCTCCACAGAGGCAGGAGGTACCCATGAAAAACATGTAAATTTGACAGCTCCATATCTCTCAGAGGCCTCATAAATAGACCAGATGCCTGTTTTCAAGCAATCAAATCCTACTCCAAATTTACCTAGCTTACCTTACAGAGAAAGTGTAGAATAAGGGTTTTTTTGCACATGTAGTAATACAAATACTCAAAACTGTACAGGAGATGCCACTTTTTAAATTTAAAAGGGGCAGATGTGAACAGAAAGAACATTATGGGGAACTTTACACTGTAGCATTCTGACAGAGTATCTGTCAATGCAGGAGGAAAAACCAGTAAGTACCAGCAGAAAGTTTTCACGGAGAGGCAGGCGCAGCTTGATTTTCTTACAAGTAAAGGACAGACCACTTTCCTTCCAGTGGTCTTTGCACTAGCAGGACCACAGAACCACATTCACAGCAGAAACACTTGGCCAGTGAGCCACAGCAGGACTACTGGTAATTCTTTTAGGATGGCAGATGTGGCTTGAACACATTCCTATTTCACAGAACAATTGTACACCAAGTGTCAGTGTCAAACCGAACTCCTGTGCTCCAGTGCTTCCTTAAAGCAGTCTGGAAGCTCCTTAAAATGAAATAGTAACTCAATGGCTTTATAGCAGTCAGCCAATTTTCTGCTGCTGATGAATGGATTCCAAGTGAGCTCTCATCCATAAGAGAAGAACTATGTGAAATTTAAACAGTCAGAGCATGTGGCCAGAGACACTATGGCTCCTGTTTTAGTACAAGCAGCTCTTTCCAGAGTGTGTAGAAAATAGAAAGTGATCCTAGAGAGAGCATAATCTACACTTGAGAACATAGAGAGTTTGCAAATCACTACACAAACAAAACAGAAAATAAAAAACATCACAGATGAACTTGAATCATGAAAAGTGTGAACCCATCCAAAAAAAAAAAATGTATATCCTAACTGTACATATGTACAATGACAGAATCTATTCTAATATTGCCACATAGAAGAATTGAAGGTTTTTCTTGTGGATAGCTCTGTGTTATCACATCCATCATCAGCAATGGTTAAAAAGGCAAGCAGTATATCACCAGCTGGTTGGGGAGAACACAGCAATGTACATCATTGGGCACCTATAATCTGAATTGTGTGTGCTCTCCAGAACACATGGAGAAGAACAACAGATGGCTTCTAACCACCCACAGCTCTGCCAGGGCTGTACTCTCCAGCTCAGAAAACAGAAGTTATCCATCCACAAACAGCTTACAAAATCATGAATGGTGTGAAGAACATTTCCTCACAAAATAAGAATTAAGGGGCACATAATGAAATTACCAGACAGAAGGTTTAAAAATAAACAAAAGGAAGTACTTTTTCTACACAATGAAATTGCAAAATTTATTGCCATGTGGTGTTGTAGAGGCTGAAAGAATATGTGGATTAAAATCAGCACTACAGAAACTCATGGAGTATAGGTTTTTAGGCAGCTATTAAAGCTTAATGGTCCAGAAGCCTCCTTCAGCTCAGGAAATCCCAAACTGGTGATCAGGAAGGGTGCAACACTGGAGCAATGACACCACTTGAAGTATCACTCACCAGAGAGCATCAGTACTAGGCTAGACTAGAGGGGCATTTTACACAGTTGGGTAGTTGTTCTGTTCTCTGGGGAAAAAGCAAAAACAAAAGGAAAAAAAGAAAAAAACAAAATACACAGATGTTCTTGTGCAGTCATGATGACTTAAGAGTAAGATGCTTCTTTGTGTGCTTCTGGAATTAGAAAAGCAAAAGCAACCTTGAAAGAAACAAAATGTGGGAAAACAGGAAGCAGACAGCAACAGACTGCATCACAAGCCTTTCAGGTAATTTAAAAACAGTTATTGTTTAAGAATGTTGAAGAAATCAGTCAAAAGACTGAAGACTTAGGATTCTGAGGAAGGAAGGCTGTGTTTGGAGAGACTTTCATTCTGGTTCTTGTTTCTTATAAAGCATTATGAGGAGAAACAATAAAATTCAACAATGCACAGGTCTGTTTGACTCGAGTTAGAACACTCTCCTTAGCAACAGGATACTGTAATGTTAGGGCTGCTTTTGTTACAGCCATTTTCTTCAGTCATGGGAAAGTTGCTAAATAAATTAATATCCTCTCTCCCAGCCTGGTACCAAAACACTGGCTTTACTTGGCAAGCAAGGAAAGAGCTAGAACAAAATGTCAGCTTCTCAGAGACAATAAAATGGAATCTCAATTATGCCACAGGGCCATCACGTTATTTAGATTGACAGTTCATATCTGGATTAGATGAAAAAGAAAAAAAATGTGTAATAAAGGTATGATCTTGGGAAAGAGGGGCATAGTGGGAAGCAGTGAACAAAGCTAGTAAAAATAAAATGCCCCTACTCTAGTCACCTGCAGAATTAATTTACATGTACTAGAATAATGAAAAAAAGCCCTGACAATCAAGATTATTCAAGAATTACAAGTCAACCCATCAGACCCCAGAGAAAAAAAATGTCTGGTGGCTGCCAGAATCTTGTCTACCCAACTGGTGATTTCTCACCATTAGCTGTCTGGAGTCCAGCTGGGGCAGAATGAGCCTGGCTGGGCAGAGCTAAGGTTAGTGCTGGGTCATAGGAGAAAACTCTCAATGCAGCTGCCTCACTGTATTTTGCTTGTGGTTTGTAAAATTAATAGGTTTCAAGAAACAAGGCAGTTCAGTTTTCAGTGTGGTTCATGACCAAACCTTCAGAAGAGTAAATAAGCTATGGAAAATTCCCAGTGGGTAAGAGAAAACCTCAAAACCAAAACATACCATAAGCATGCCCTTGTGTCTACAGAAGCTGAGAGGGTGGCAGGAGCAGAAGGTCTTGGAAAAAATAAAGAGATTTTTCAACAAAGACTAAGTAGCTCATACCTGACACTACAGGCATTTCCTCTGCCTCTGGGTTGCCGACCCGGCACTGCTGGCTGTAATCTCTGACACAGGCCCTACACAAACATACTCAAAATCAGCCTTAACACAGGTGAGCAACATCAGAATGATCTAAGCCCACAGGCATTCCATGCTCCTGCCCGGGAACTCCAAAAATTGTTTAGAAATTACAGGCTTTGTGATTAGTTCAAGATGCACATGTGTCATCAGCCTCCTTGTGTGTCAGAATGGACAACCAAGGCAAAAACAGACCAAAAAAAGAAACCAGAAGGGACACTGCTGCTCTTAAAACTCACATGGGTATTTACTGTATTCCAGAATAAATCACTTCCAGTCTACCAACTCAGGCACAGCTGTTTCCCCACTTTCAGCTTAGAGTAGGGACCAGCACACGATTCCCATTCTCCTTCTCAAATCGGACTGTTTTCTCACTGTGATTTCTCAAGAGAAAATAAATGCATCATTTTTTTCAATAAAATTGCTTTCTATCACTGTACCATATATTTAATTGCTTGGTTTCTGAGATCAATATAGATACTCAGCAAGTTTGATCATCTATCTTATCATTCCTCTATTTCCAGCCTTCACTTGCTCTACCTCTCTTTCACTTCGTTATCTTGAGACTACATTCCACCTCATATAAAACACTTTTTTGGCCATACTCAGGTTCTGCTCTGCATCATTTTAAAGACAAAAGACTTCCTCCTTGCTTGCTCTAGTGATCTAATGATTACTTGAACACTCAGTACTTTGTGAGGTAAGCCTGACCAGACAAATACCAACTTAAAAGCAAACTTGTGGTAGATTTGTCAGAACTATCATCAAAACAATGCATCTTTAGCTTATGCTAAGTACTTGTTGGGTAAAGTACATTTGCCAGAGCTGGGTATATGACTTAGCTTCTTAAGTCTCTCTAGATCTCCCAACTCTCTTTTTTTTCCTTCCCAATTTTTCTTTTCTACTCACTAGAGTAATTTTGTAACATATGTGCTATCCTGAGTACTTTGTCTTGCAGAGGTACCAGAATACCTCTAAATACTCCCTTCCTTGTGACTGGGCTTCTCCTGGAGCATAAAATAAGGCTATTACTCTAACTTAATAATAAAGCAGGGCAGTCTTTTTGCCTAATCTAACAGCAAAGAGGTGGTGTTCCTTCCTTGCAATGTTCAAATCATTCCTGAATACTCTTTTCTTTTGGTGTAGCTTTGCACCACAAGCTGAGCTCCCTTCTCATTTCCAGTGGTTTAGGAGGAACTTTGCTGTAATGCTGCATGATGAACTTTCATGTGCACCTTGGCCAACCTCACATCTGGGTGGGCACATGGCAGCTGTTCTCAGACCAGTGAACTGACACCTTCCACTGTAAGCAGGAATTATTGCCAGGCCTCCTTCTTATTCCCTTTATTACAGCCTTAATAAACCAGTTATATTCACATGTTTCAGAGGGGCTTTGTCTGAATGTAATTCAGACAAAGTACATTCACCACTAATAAGCAGAAAGGTGCCAAGTCTAGCTCAGAAATTCCCTGAATCAGAAATTTTCAGAGGCCAGGAGAGTGTGTCACTGTATGACTGCTCTCATCCTCTCATCATTCTTCATGTGCTAGACAGACTCAGAGTCAGCATCCTGGGCTGAGTCTGTCCAAATGCTCCATCTGTTTGTGCACCTTCAGACAAGCCTTGCACTTCCCCTTCGTTTCCACAAAGTAATCTACTGGATGTCCACTGAGGATTTAACATACACACACAACCCTTTGTTGTCAAGAAGCTGACAAAGTGGCCAGTTTCTTCTGGAGTAAGACAAAAATTCTTACAGTTTACTTCATTCTGGTTTTTAATTCCACTGCCTTTATCATCAAAAATACTACAATTATTATGTCCCAACCCCCTCAAAATTTCTTACCAGTTCACACTATGACTTTAACTTGTCCGTGTCCCCAGGGAATAAGGAGGCTAGGAATATGGAATACACATATTCAATCAAGTCCTTGTCCTCTGGATGATCATCTGAGGCCAAAGGATCATGCCCACTCCCAGTAAGTGAACTCCAGTAAAAGATTATTTCAAAAGTCCCTATTCCTTGACTTTTGTAAGTGATCTATTTGTACCAAAACAAGATTTCCTACTATTCTTCTCACCTGAATGCTGTTTTGTACTGGGAACAGACCAGTTTCCTCTTGACAGCAGTTCCCACATCCTGGGAATTGCCTGCAATGATGTGCCCTGGTTCACCTTCAAGTTGTGGCCCACACAGACAGAAAATGTTACAGCACTGTGTAGTGTCTGGTGACCACTGACCATGCCACCATAGTAGAATGAACCAGGGAGAAGAAAGGATGGAACAATGTCCAAGTAGATAAAGCCATACTGAACAAAATACATCAGTACTTGCTTTATCATAATGATCTTAAGACATTTTCCCACTACATTATTTCATCTCTCCATGAAAATTGAAATGAGAGTTTTTATCCAGTCCTCATCCACACTGCTGGTCTCCAGTCCAGCCGCCCACCATTCTCACTGCCCCTCCAGGAAAACTATTCTCCTTGAGGAACTCCAGCAGTACCCTATCTTGTCGGGATAATACCCTCCCTCCTTTTGAGTTTATTTCGGTGAACAAACAAGTTCTGTCTTATAAAGCAAAAATAAACACTTGCCATCTCCTTAACATTTGAGAGGATTAACAGTTACTGGAGCTATTTTCGCCTTCATGTGGCAACTCATTCTGCCACAAAGGTCTGTGGCACTAAATGAAACCCTGCCCCATTCAAACAAATAGCACTTCACCTGGCCCAGCAGTTTACTCAATGTGTATTCCCCTAGAATAAAGACTTTTACAGTATTTGAAGCATTGACCCTGAAACATTTATATACAAAATATATTTATACACTCGAAACTACTCCCATTTTGATCAACCTGAAGGACATCAGAGGAATAGGCTGTGCCAGCAACTATTTTGGTTTTTCCCCTTTAGAAATACTCCCCAAAGTCTCTATGACAAAAGCACAATAGAAACCTTGAAACTGAGATTACAGCTGCAACCCCATGTAAGCACTACTTTTTCTTCCCCATTTCCAGTTCAGTTGAAAATCATCATAGTCCAACAAATTTAAACATGTTCTTAAACCCGTGTTACCCTGAACAGATTCCTTCTCAAGCTGAACTACAACTATTTTTGCAGCTTCATGCAGCATGCAGAGTAGCTTTTGGTCTTAAGTGGAAAGCTCTGTATGCACAAAATTTCTGTCACACACACACACACAAAACTCTTGCTAACACAAGACTGGCAACGGTGACTTCATTGTGAGAGAGCAAAGGAAAAGGAATTAACTGCTAGTGTCTTAGTTCAAGCAAAAATTTCTTTCCCAGGCATTTTACTAAAGATATTTTATAGCAAAACAGGGACAAATATTCATACAAAGCCAACAAATAAGATATAGAAAACAAGTGAAAGCTAATGAGCACAGCCCCTATTTCCTCATTCTACCAAATCCTATTACAGATATTACAATAAAACTACATCCAATGCAAAAACCCGTACTTCATTAAATGGAAGGAAGAAATACTGGCAACACATATGCATCCATAAAACCAGCATTACTTCAAATAAACTGCAAACTTCTCATGTCATTAAACATCTACATTTCTTAGAAGTTTAAAAACAGACTTTTTTCCTGCTATTAATATGGGAACTGCCCTCCATACTACAGCTCAAACCATCCCATTTGCTTTCCAATACCCATTCTAGAAAGACCTTTAAAAGCACCAATTTACAGAGTACCATCTGTACTCTGTACTAAAGAGAGCAGACTAAAAAGTGGGTGACAGCCATCCTGTTCTCACAGGACAAGGAGTTAATCCATTAGTAGTTAAAGCCAATTTATGAGCCAATTATACGAGAGCTGCAAGCTTCCTAAAGCCTCTTCAGAAAACTCTTCAGTTATGTCAATATTAAAAAATGGTTAAATTATCCTCTACAACAGTGCCCTGAGGCTTTAAGCAGAGACACGAGCTCACAGAAATTTTGCTCTACACTGATTTAGTGACTATTCCTGGCAATGACATCATCATTTCCTTCTGCCTTGGTCTCAGACTGGCAACCCCAGCTATTAACAGGGAACAAGAACTTAACAACAGGACAGAAAAGAGACAGGCTAAGCAAGCAGAAGTTATTTCTAGTACATGCTGATATTCAGAGAAGACAAAAGATGCAAGTACCAGTTAAAGCAAAGCAAATAGTATATAAAAATTGTAATGGAATTAGCAAAACAAAAGAGGAGGTACAATCAGGAAAGGATAAATGTGCTTAATGATGGTACTATATTGATTCTTGCAGGGGCAAGTGAAGAAATTTGAATTTCATGTAGTATGGCAGGAAGCCAAGGAATGGGTCAACATATCGAGGCAGTTGCAGAAGCACTCATGTTAATGCAGCATGGTGAGAAATGCAAAAGGAGTGAAGCACAAAACAGCAACAATTACAATACACAGCAAATGATTACAGCCCAGCCAGCAGCTTTAGCTGAGCTGCCTGTGGCCATCCTAAATGGAAGCAATGAGATCCTGACTGTACAGGCTGATAAGAAAAGAAAGAGGACCAAAAGGCACCATGGGAGTGAGAGGCAGAAAGGCTGTTAAGGCTAAATAATGAAGTCAGATCATGGCACGAAAATCTCCCATGTCATTTTTATTTGCTTGGAAAGGTATACTTGTCTCTGTGCTCTGTATGGGAAATACAGGTTTTAGGGAAAGAAAACTGCAGTGATTTCTGACTTAACCTGCTCCCAGGAAGGAGCTGTGGGCACACAGCACAATCTCTCCTTTCAGGCAGCACTTGCATGTCACTGTGTACATACATGAGCACGTAAGCTAACAAAACCAGCTGCAGGAACAAGTCCTGACTTCTCCCCTCCACCAGCCAGCAGAGGCCAGAAGCATCTATAACTATTAGATGTTTGATACCCCTATGACAAGAAGGAAGACAAAATGAAGAAGCTATTATAATAAGGAATAACTTACAATCAGGAAGCTATTATAATCAGGAATAACTGACACTCATCCCTAAGAGAGTGTGATACATGCCAGAGTAAAAGTTGAAGAAATCACCTAAAAGCTCTTGAGCCTACTGGCAGGAGTCTGATTATGAAGTAAAAGGTAAGGAAAAAGCTAAAAGCAGAAGCTTTAAAGAATTTATGACAGAGAGAAGGAAATAAGGCACCCTGGTGGGGAGTGGGTAGGTGTGGGGCATGAGAGTGGGGGTATTCAACTCTGAGAAACAAGAGATAAACAGAAGCAGCTCATCCTAAGGCTTTCCTACCTAGCTAGTGAGCAAGAGTTTCCTCTCAAGTGCTGAGTATGGTCATGTCAAACAGATATCCCAGGCTGGCCACAGACAGTGGTATTTTAAATAAAAATTTAGACATGGTGGTGAGTGACCTGAACTGACAAATACCTGGAACAACTGGAAGAACAGGAAGCACAGCCGACTGGAAAACAGCATCTAAATCACATGCCATGACACATTTGAACCACAGGGCCCAACAACTCAGAACTCCTGGACCAAGAGAATGCATCAGTTGAGAAGCATCTTTTGAGTGATGGGGCATGAACACAGGAAGGGAACACAAGGGAATGAGATGGTTTAATGAAAGCTGTAGCACCAACAGAACGTAAACCCAGCCAGCTCCTTCTCATCCCTACCCAATCCAAGTATAATGATTTCTCTACTAAATAAATTCTTGAATACTCTTCCATATAGATTTTCACATCATATATTTAATTAGATGTAGTAACAACGTTTAATTAAGTATAGTAAGAAATACACCTTTCTAAATGAAAGCAACACAAAAATAGGTTGTAATTTACAAAGAAAAGAAGTAATTACCTGTGGAACTAGAAAGCAATCAAAGGTGCCTCCAAACACTTCACAGAGGCTACAATCTTCTGTAATGAGAATGCCTTGGCACACACAGAGGTAGGCAGAACCTTTAACGCTTTAAAAATCAACTTGAAACAACTCAGAAAAACTCTTGATTCTGTTTACGTGAATCATCAGACAATTTGGAATCTTGATTAACAACAGCTATTATTAAAGGGCAGTGATCTTTGCTACATTTTGCAATACTTTCATTATGGAATTCAAATTAAGTTGATTCATTAGCCCTGCTGAGACCCAATGGCAGTTATGTTGCCAACTAAGTTCCAAAGTAACGCTGATACACTGAATTTGTTTTGATAAGAGGACTGGGCTAAAGTTATACAAATTGTGTCACAGTGAACATAAAAATGCTCTCCAACTAGAATTCACAAAATAAGATTAATAACTTGATTCTGTCAGGATTTACATATCTAAAAATATGTCAATGTATCTCATTGTAATTATGGACAACGCAGTAATCAAACACAGAAGGCAAAAAAAAAAGCACACAGTATTTAATATGGAAATCAAGGCATTATATCCTCAAAACCTGCCCTTTATTTTAAAAAAAGAAACCCAACTCAAACCAGAAGCATTCCATTTAAACCAGATACACCAAGTCTGTGGAAAGTCTTCTTTAGTAAATCAAATTGCAACGTACAGATCAGGCTTGTTAACTTTCATTTGCTTACATCTTTTACACTGATGCAGATAGAGATATTCATAGAATAGTTTGGGTTGGGGAGTCCTAAAAGATCATAAAGTTCCAACTTCCCTGCAATGGGCAAGGATGCCCTTCACTAAAGCAAGCTGCTCAAAGCCCCATCAAAGAAGCACAAGCATCATAAGGATCAAAACATACATTTTGTAATACACTTTCCCATGAAATTAATTGAAAAACCCTTACCAATGTCCCTGACTTGGCAAAAGAAGAGATTAAACGGGATTCATAAACCATTTATTTCAAAAACAGCTGTCACAGCATGGTGACTTGCCTAATTTGAATAATTCCTCTGGTCCTACAAGGAGATGTGCAGTAGTGTTCTGTGCCTGAGGATCAAACTGTGAATGTAATACAGAAATTCCATGAAGGACGTTTTGTGGCCATTCTGTAGCAACAACAAAGCAAGTAGGTCCTGCAGACAAAATCTTCCATTAGTAGTGAAACCTCCTTAATAAAGCATCATCCTCTGCAATGCTACAACTGTAAAGCACCAGGCTCTTAAGACTCTCCTCAAGTTTGAAGATGTTAGGAAAACACCTATGGAGCAAAACCCAGAAGATGCCTGGAGACGAAGCCACATACTTCTAATGGAAGACAAAATCCCTTTGACCCGTTTGACAGGAAAAAGCACCAGCTGTGATTACCTGTACAACAAAAGCACATCTGAATGGTAAACCTGGTAGCCCCTACCAGGAACAAAGCATTACACAAATTGTAAACAATTGCCCCTGGCACACTGTTCCATTTGACTTCCTAGTCTGAAAGGTTGGTCATGTCATAGGTTTAGCTAAAACTTATGATATCTCATCCAAAGAAGAATGTGCTTCACCAAGTGGTGGTTATACCATTGCTTGTACAGCACAAAGGCCTCTAGAGATGAAAAGCAATGTAAGGTGCTCTTCAATAAAGTTTTTTGTGGCTTATCACTTCATCTTATGGAAAAACAAAATGCAAATTAGGGCATAGGCATGTTGGTATAACCAGCTATAATTAGAAGCCCACATCAGCTTTTAAATTCCAGTTATTGCAGAAAGAGTTGATACTGGTGTTATGTTTATCCTCATAGTTTGGGATGAAAAGGGATCTTTGAGATCACATTCTGACCTCTTTCGAGACAGTGATGAAAGCTCACACCTAGTAAATTTGTGCAACAAGTTCATGATGATTACTTCATCTTGAGAGCACATTTCTGAAGAGCAATCGAGGCTTAACTCAAAGGAATCATAACTATTAAAATATCCTCAACATTTTCCACATGAAATTGTTTCATTTTGTCATGATCATGAATTGTCATGATCATGACAAAAAACAAACTCCCCACCCCCAATGGTTTTACTACTTGTTTCCCACTAGTCTCTTGAGCTTCTAACATTGGTTAGCACTTAGTAGGAATAAGTAACCATACATTCAGAAGGACTCTCTTCTAAATAATGTGCATACTGAGATTTCACAGAATCAGCTAGGTTGAAAAAGACCTCTGAGATCATCAAATCCAACTTAGCACCTAACACCACCTTGTCAATTAGACCATTGCACTCAGTGCCACATCCAGTCTTTTCCTAAATACCTCCAGGGATGGTGACTCCACCACCTCCCTGGGAAACCTTTTCCAATGCCCAATCACCCTTCCTGTAAATAATTTCTTCCTAATATCCAGCTTAGTCCTCCCCTGGCATAGCTCAAGACTACACCCTCTTGTCCTGTCACTTGTTGTCTGGGAGGAAAAGCCAACCCCCACCTGGCTGCAGCCTCTTTTCAGGTGGTTGTAAGGAGTGAGAAGGTCCCCTCTGAGCCTCCTCCTCTCCAGGCTGAACAACCCCAGCTCCCTCAGCCACTCCTCACAGGACATGCTCTCCAGACCCTTCATCAGCTTCACTGCCCTCCTCTGGACACACTCCAGCACCTCAAGGTCTTTCCTAAGCTGAGGAACCCAGAACTGGACACAGCACTGAAGGTGTGGCCTATATCATTGGATTCAGCCCATGCATCCAGCCTGTCCAGGTCCCTCTGCAGAGCCCTCCTACCCTCCAGCAGATCAACACTCCTCCCCAGCTTGGTGTCATCGAAGTTTTTCTTGCATAAATCCAGCAGTCACTCACTGTAAGACATATTTACCAGCTCCTCTACTCTTCCTGTAGCTGTTCCATGAACACTTCTGAGTTTAACAGCATGCTTTTTATAAAGAGAGAAAATGTTTTCTGTCTATATTTGTCAATCAATCTCCGCTGACGATTTTTTTTAATCAGTTGGCATTTTCCACAGAATTTGAATAAGTGGTAGAGATTTCAAAAGATACTCCAGTTATACTAATTTTATTAAACTCAACGACTATGCAGAGAAGAAAGCACCCCTAGATGTCCCTAGGGAGGAAAGGGCTGCACACAGCAGCTCTCAGCAGCTTCTGACTGAAAAGCACATAAATAGAGTCTGCTGTCACACTGTGCCACCGTTTACAAACATGATGCTTGGGCTGGTGGGGCATAAAACTGGATAAATCAGCAGAGACTGTCAAACAACTAAAGGAGTAAAAACCATACACAGCAAGTACATCTGCAGCTGGATACAGTCTAGCTGAATTGTTGCCTCTGTTTGAAGCTTGTATGAAATTATTACAAAACCATCAGCTTAAAAGCAATACAACAGTAAAATAAGTTAAAATTAATTACAGGCATTACTGCCTCCAAAAGCACAGCATCCTGACAATTTCTATGCTCACTGCAATTTCTTTCAGAGTATTTCCCTTTTCTCTTAGTATTTATGAGAACAAAATTATTAGATAAACTAGCAACCTACCTGGTAGGGCAGAAAGAAATGGGACAGTGAAAATGACAGGTCTCAAAGTGCTATAAAATTAACAATGTGTATTGAAAGATTTTTAATCTGACTCACAAGTGCTTTTTACATTACAAATATATAATTGGCAAAATAGATGAATTTTCCCACAATTGACTCTTACTGAAATTTCCAAAAAATGGCATCCAAGTCAAAGGCTGACACCACGACAGACAAGCAGGGGGACATACAGTTGATACCAGGTGATTTTAGCACTGTGGATTCTGGAAAGTATTCAGTTATAGCACATAACTAGTTGCATTCTCAGTACAATAGTGTACCCAGAAGCACAAACATGATTCCAGATGGAGTAGGACAAGAGATACTTTCTCATTATTGCCACATCCACTGTATGACTTTTTGCAATAACTTCCTCTCAACAAGTTGTTCTGTGAACAATGAAGTTAATGACAAGTGTTTCCTAGGTATTGCGTACCATGTCTCTACTTTCCTTATATCTGAAAAAAAACAAAGAAGCCCAACAAAAAAGAAATCGTCCAACCTCAACACTTGGGGCCCTGCAACTTCCTCTTTACCCTCCAGCTTCCCCTGTTTCTATACTACCTTGATGTCTGTCCCTAGCTCTATTCTGCTACCTAAATATCATGTTGGCAAGTGCTGCTCTTGGAGCAACAGATAAAAAATTTGCAGAGACAACTGTAATATTTGCGCCTCATCACATTGCTCCTTTAGAAACTCCTCCATTGGTTTTGGATGGTGCCTGCCACAGAAGCTGTAGAAATCCCAAGAGTCACTCAGAATAAAACAGGGCGCAAGCTCACCCTTGTATTATGCTAAATACCTTGTACTCCAAAGGGAAGAACCTTTTGATACAGGTTGTGTTGCAAGACAGCTAGCTGGTTTTTCCTGAGGCCCTACCTCAAATGTAATTGAACTCTTCCAGCTGGTCATCATTAAAGGACATCAGTGAAGTAAAAACTGCAGACATTTGGGGCACTGACAGCCTACTGAATGTGCTAACAATTCACAGTTCTCAAAATCCATGCACGTTTTACAAACACAGGCACTACAGGAATGCTCTCTAATGCCCCTAAAGCACCCTGTGACCTCGAGCACATTTAGAAATAAAATCATTTACCATAAGGATTTATGCTTGAATAATTTGCCTCCATTTATAATCCCAGTCTGTGCACACTCTGTGTAAAACAGGAAATACTGTCACGTTATTTACACAGCAGCATTTACTGCTAAAACAGAATGGCTTAAGACTTACATTTGAGTCTTTAATTACAAACTGAGTTTTAGACCTATTCCAGAGAGTTATGTGATGACTATCCAATCTCAAAATGGTGAGCACTTTAAAACATGTTCTGCTGGAGAAGAGTCTAATTGAAGTTGCTGTTGATTGGGATTACAGATAAAATGACACTTGTATGTGATTTGCATAAAGAATTTAATGAATAGAGGAGAAGCACTGAAGAAACACTGAATACAAAAACAAAGAAGCGTGAAACAAACTTCATTTAGTGGGAAACAGCAGCAGCAGAAGACATTTCTGTATATCAGAGGTTTAATGGAGAACAGTTGAAACTTGATTTAGGCTACAAAATAGTCAACAGAGGCTATGGTGGGGATGGAGAAGCACAGCAGAGACTGTGTAAATGTACTGTTATAAGAGCTGGGAGGACAAAAGAAAAAATTAATGCACTATGTTAAAGCCTTATAAAGACAGATAGCTCTTCTTCCCCCCTGCACTCCCAAAACCCACAGCACTGCAGCACTTCATGAAAAAAGTACCAGACACTTTGTGATTTAACCTCTGAGCATTTTCCCCCAATCAGTTTGTTATGAAATCAACACCAGATAAAAAGCATCATCAAGATGCAATCCTGCAGGAAAAGGTGCAGCTTGATGCAGGGTTTGCCCTCCAGAGAAAGGAGACTGTAACACATTTAATGGATGCATGAGTTTATTCAAAATGAAGCCATGAAACTACTTCATGCCTTCATTAGCATTCCTTCCCAGGAGTAAAGAGAAGCTGAAATTTTTCAAAATACTTTGAGTTCACCTGATCGATGCATACATACATGGCCTTCTTGTATTTAGCAATATTTTTTCCCTTAATTGATGCAGGTCATATTTTAGGCAGGAAAATAAGCTTCATTTGACTCTGAGGTGAGTTCAAAGCTGGCTGCATGTCTCTGCAGTGGAATGGAAACTTTTCTAAAGCAACACAAATGTATGTTCTCTAAACTGGAAGCAGCAAACCCAAGAGGGCTGGGTGGCTCATGGACCCATTAGGGATGTAGGCACAGCACCAAGAGCTGTAACATGACAGGAAAAGCAGCCACTGCCAGCTCTGGCCTCCAACAGGAGCTGCAGCCCTGCACCATATCAACACAACCATCAAGAGCCTGAGACTGAGCACTCTGGCTCACAAAGCAACAAAACATTGCCTCCATGAAGAAACAACCCTAGGTTCCTGCTGGCACTTTGGGAGAACACCAGCTCCAATTTGGAAAGGAAAATACTTCTTGCAATCACAGGAGGAAACAGCAGACCTGCATCAGACAAAACCATGTTTTCCTCTTATGCTTTAGATTAGGATCCACACTGCTGATCCAAAAGCAGGAATGGCCATTATCTCAGCCCTTCCAAGCAGACTTGATATATGTAACTTTGCCCTTCATGAGTTGTGATCAACAAAACAAAAAGGCTGAGCTCTGAAATTTTCAAAATGAAGCATCATTTACCTTAACCTTAGAAACATCATATTGCATAAGAGACTTTTAAACAGTTACATAAAGTCAATATGCTTTAGGGCAGCGATTGTCAACCAGTGAGCAGCAATGCTCATGGACAAGGAAGTTCAGATCTATAAAGTGAGCCATCAGAGAGGAAGGTCAGATGCTGCTCACTGCATGCTCTGTGCTCTATTCCCATGGCAGGGAAGGCAAGGGAACCACCACCAAGTCTCAGGACTCCCACACCTAGGCAGAGACCTTAACCACACCTGACAAATGAAACCTTCTTCCTTACCTCCCTCTTCCTCTTCAGAAGGCTTTTAAAGCCCACAGATCAGTCACTGCTCTTTTAAGAATCCCTGAAGCGGTGATCTTGGGGATGTCATACCTACTTATTGTCTCCTCTCTTGCCTGCTCATGTAAACTGCCCATTCAGCTTTGTTCCACATGGTCGGAATACATCTTGTGGAGCCCTCAAGAGAGCTGCACAGCATTTAATTTATAAATTAATGCAGAGCAGCCACATCTTCCATACCAGAGCTACAAAAGCTCCGCTTTCCAAATAAAATTTCACCATTGATAATGTATTTGCAGACTTATGAATTGCTTACTGGAGAACTGTGTTACTACATGTGAAAGACAGCAGTGGCCTCTGAAGCACATATGTTGTTATTTAGCTATATAGATTTACTGGGTGGGAGAATAAAAGAAGCAGAGGGGAGGAGGGGTGAGCTCTCCAAAGCAGATGTTTCTAAGCTTTTTTAAAACTAAGAGACAAGACATAAGACAACACTTGAAGGAGCAGCTGGGGACACCGAATAAATACAGACATTTAAATGTGACTAATTACATACACATGCTGGAATTCTTAGAGGATGATCAGGGAGCCAGGCTCCCAGCTCACTCTGACTTTCAACAGGAGTTCAGCAGCCTGCTCCTTCGGGCATGCTGCAAGATGTCATCTTGCTAAATACAGAACACTGCCTCTAAATGTTGCCTCTAGTAGCTTAACCACAGCAAGCCTGTAGATTGCTACAAAGCTATCTACAGGAGCCCATCTCTTTATTAAACAAATACAAATGCATGTATCTGTTGTTCCTTGCCTGTGTGGCTCTGACAGATGAGACAAAGTTGTCTGGACAGCCCAGAGGCCGTAAAGCCTCTGGGGAAGAACCTTTCTGTGCTAAACACAAATACATAGCCCAAAACCTGCTCTAGCAATGGTGGGGAAAGGTTTACAAAAAGTCTAGGGATCCTTTCCGAGTACTTTGGTTGTAAAGCAGGAAAAGTTTCTGTACCTGGGATGTGGTGGCCTACATAAAAAATTTAGGGAAAAGTACATACCATTGATTTTCAGATGTATTCATGTAATATGGCTAGACACACACTGTTCATGACTTAGTTCAAACACCTCCACCCAGCACGGCTGCAGAAAGAGAATCTTTCCCTGCTCATTTTCCTTCTTCTGTATTACAGAAAAAGAAAACTGCAGTTCCTAGGACACATAGGATTAAGGCCTGTTTCAGCTTAAAAAGCATGAGGGGAAAAAAAAAATACAACAGTGCTCAAGCAGCCGCCAGAAGCTGTGTGTCAGCACAAAGGGGTGTGTACGGACACAAGCAGCCAGAAGCATGGGAAAGTCTTGACCACTTCCTTCCTGGCCTATCTTAAAAATCTTCATAAAATTACAGATGGATTTCTGGCAGGTGACAAACAGGAGAGAGCCTTCATCTTACAGCCAGTGGAAGATGAGGCCAGATGCTGATAGTCACAACAAGCAGTGGCTGACTGTGCAGAGGGCCAGGAAGGCTGTGGCTGTAAAAAGTATGGAGGAACACAGTGCAAGACCTTTTGTGAGTGAAAGACAAAAAGGAGAGAAGACAGACCTACTGAGTAAGACTTTCTTTTTCCCAGCACTCAAGGCGACTCACTACACAGCACAACATTGTTTAGTACAAATGCAGCTACAGGAAGGTACCAAACCACGAAGTCCATGCACATTGTTTTTTATCTGACATACTTGGGCAAGGGTCTGTGGTCAGCAGGCTGTACCTCTGCTCTCCCTGTACAGTGTGAACGTACACATCAAGAGCCTGCATCCCAAGTCCTGTAACTGGGATACAGGAAACTGATGGGGGTCAGTCACAAGGACCACCAGGTTTTGCACCAGGTCCCACAGGGGGTGCCCACAGGTAGCAAACCTTTCCCAGAAGGAGCATCCCAAGTGAGAGCTGTGGTTCTTACAGAGTGTGACAGATGAAGTTGCTGGGGGACACAAACAGTGTGAGTGTAGTGCCTACATCTGTACTGTCAATGCAACTTTTAAAACTACTAATGCTTCTCCTTTTAATCTCTTTTGCAGGGATTCAGTTCAGGAGACTGTGCTGTAGCAGCTGGCTGAGACCACAGCCTGTGATGAAGCACAACAGCTTAGTGGTTTAAGACTAAATGAAAGTACTGAATGCTTCTTAAGGAGAAGCTATTAGGTAACCGGTTTTGAACTGAATTTTTTGCTTCCTCTGCAGGGGCTAAGGAAGCACACTTGCCTTTTGCATTTTTTAATAATCTACTACTTAATGTTCAAGAGCTCAGCACTTAAATACTTTAATTTGCCCTTCCATTCAGATGAATTTTTCCATCCATTCATCCAGCTGACTGTCCACAGCATGCTCCACCGGACTGCAGGCTGGCTCAGCCCCAGCTGCTTTCCAGGCTTTCTGGAATGCAGAGGTGGCAGCAATGTGAACAGGCTCAGAGGGCACACTGATTAAGACCTATGGGTAAGCTCATATCTTCTAGAGAGGTAAAAAAGTTTTCTAATTGGGCCAAGTCTTCATTTAGCCTACATACGTGGTCTTTGAAAACAAGCACTACTCTGGGGCTTAAAAAAGCAAGTGTCTCTAAGGTATTTTTAAACAGCTGCCCACTGGATGCAGCAGTTTTTGTTCTCCCTGCAAACCTGAACTGTTCAACCGGTTATATGCATGAGGGAATTTGCAGGGTAGTGTTCATCTCTGCAGCTAAATGCTTCATTTAAAACAAACTATATTTTTTTTAAACAAAGTCAAGGAATTTCACAAGACAAGCACTAGATTCACCAGAACAAGTCAGTTTTTTAGATGAAGTGATTCTAGATTCTTGCTCATATTTTTACAGTCTTGTCTTATTTGCTCACTGTAACATCCACGAGATATTCATAAGAAAATCAGTTATTTTCACAACACTCAATTGGAACCTGCACTTCCCTAGAACACCTATCTCTGCTTTGCACTCCTGACCTACCTCTAACAAAGGTTCTGCCTCTCCTGCCTTTGCTGCTCTCCTCACTGGCAAATTCCAGCTACAAAGACATTTAGCTGAGCATTGCTTAATTACCACACTCTTTTCTTACAGGCTGAAGAGCTAGAACCAAGATGTCTGTGAACAAACCTGCAAGAGATTTCAGATCACATGGAAAAATGTTAAGAGCTGCAGTATGCTATAGACCTTCCTGAAGCAAGCAGTGTGGCATGAAGAAAATGCTGGACTACATTCTTTTTTTTCCCCATGATGTAAACACTCCTCTTCATCATTCTCTTCTTCCTTCTCACGACTAAGACAGATGGCCATGAAATCCTGCATCAACAGAACTACATACTCTAGAAACATTCTTCTTTCCCAATTTTCTTATTTGAATTGCTAAGCTCTACTGCCACCACTCAAATAACAAATAAATGTGGAAACTAGACAAAGCCAGAGTGTCCAGGTCAGATATCAAAGAGAAGGTGGCAAAGGGAAAAGACAGTTTCAGCACACAAACGCTTGCTTGAGCTCTGACTCGCAAATTTTGTTTCTAAGACACCTGGGCTCATTATGATTCAATGGCTAAAACCTCATGATTTTTCTACACATTGCAGCTAATACACTGAACAACACCTAGCAAATCATGGTTACAGAATGCTTCACAAACCAATCTAAGTTTTTTTTATCTGCATTGTAGAAAGTTAATGAAATAGTCTTCATATCAAGAATATATAAGCAAAAATTTGAATAAGTATTTAAAACCTGTCTGGCCAAATGAATAGAAAGCTAGGAAATTACACTGTTAATGTAGTCATTGCCTTACTGTTATTCATGAAGCAAGAAGCTGCATGTATTACATATTAAGAAGGACCTTTTCAGACACCTATTTCCAGCATTTCAGGAAGTTCACTGAAAAATCCATTGGTACTATAATTTTACAGGGCCCCACTTAACCAAAGACAAAGCCTTTAAAAGACAGCTGGCTGTGGTATGACACACTCTCTCAGAATAAAACAAACACAGGCAAACACTTCTGAAGGTCCTTCAGCACACGTCCTAACTATTCAAAACAGATGGGAGCAGAAGGGCATTTCAGTTAATCTATGTTTGCAGAGTCACGGACATCACAGGATTTCAACCCACAATTAGGGTTCAAAGGATGAGGACAGAAGGCTCTGTGGCTGTATCACATCTAAGGAGTGCAGTACACACTTTCAGAAAGGCCAAAGGAAAAAAAAACCCTCAATGTGGTAACCAGGACAACTGTGCTCCTTTCCCTGTCTAAACACACTACCTCCAGGCATGCTTCAAGGAGAGTCCAAGCTCAGTGATAAACCCACTGTCCTGTATGTCCCACACACATTCACCCTCTCTCTGACAAAGAAATTGCCTTTTCCCACCATCTACTTCCCCTTGTCCTGCAAAGCCTTAGGACCAATAGCAATACAAGCAACACTTAAACAAAAGATGCCAGCCTAGGACTTGGTAGATACAGATTTGAGCTCTGATTTCTCAGCATGTGTGTGACCATCATCACCTGGTCATATTCAAATTGTGCAATGGAGAATGACACAATGAGAGTCCTCAGGTAGCAGCTGGCTGGGCCCTCCAGGTGGTACACAGCTATACTGATATGGCAATTTTTGTTCTCAAAGAGGTTGAGCTGTGTTTCAGCAGCACTGTGCCCTGGTTAACAAGTTCACTGGAGCTCAGAGCCTCCACAGCAACTTGCAGTTGACTATCCCCTGGTATATCTCCTGCCTCATGAGAGCAGACTGTAGAGAGGAAGAGGTCAAATGTACCTGCTGCAGACCTCTGGAAGGACCTGCATGGACCAGAGGGAACATGTACAGGCAGGCAGGACCACTTACCCCAGCACATCCTCATATCAAGAGTGGGCCTACAGTGATGCAGGTCACCATATGGGTCACCTGCATTTGTTAACAGGTCCTAGATGTAAAGACTACCAGGACAAAGCCTTAGCAAAGGCAGCAACAAAATGATACTAAATACTGGTCTGAAAATTGGGCTGGTCAGAACTTTCCTAGCAGAGCATTTATCATATTGACACGACTGACATAGAAGTGTATGTGTATAATGCCAGCAGTGTGATTTTGACAGCTCTTCTGCCAGAGAACACAAAGCATTCCTCACAGAGGCAAACCAGTTCTGCCACTGCTTCTGAGGTAATGTGAAAGGCTTTGGTGTGGCCAGAGAGCAGCGGTCTTCCAGACTCCTCCCCAGAGGACAGAGAAATCTTTACTGCCATTTGAGTCCTGTGGCATCTCTGCTGCAACTTGAATGAGACCAGATGGACGATTCTGAGGCCGCTTTAGTAAGTGATAGCAAACTTTTAAGTCAGCTCTGTAACATTCTCACCACACAAGCTGTGCAACAAATTTACTTAGCTGGTAAGGTCCTTAATGCAAATTAGAAGGACATTAATATTACCCTTTGATGTCTTTTTAGTATTTATGCCATGACTAAATTGGGTAAGGAACTGATTAACATTTAAGGCTATTAGGAAGAAAATTACATAGAGGGAGGGAAAGGGAAAATGAAAAAAACTCACACGCTAAAAACTCATAAGGATATTTCTGATTAGGAACATTCAGTGTTCAACTAAATGTGTTGATTCTTCCAACTATTTTTAAATGAAGCACTGCAGACTGTTTGCAATCAGTCTGTTTCTCATAACTTCACAGCTACGTTTCAAGTCCTACCGAGTTGCGAGCTTGTGGCAGACAACACCAGTGTCTGTTATGACTTCACTCAGTCTCAGCTCCAGGTGGACTTTCCCCTGAAACACACCAAAAACACCACAGGAAAAGTTAGTTTTATGCACAGGCAGTCACACCATTCCAACTTCAACCAAAGCAAGCCAGTTTGTGCAAGTAATTCCAGGAGAAGCCTAAAGATTAAATAAGAGTTGTATAGCTCATGTCTTTCTACTGCCAGAAAATCCAGAGTAGTAGTCATTCAACTAAATTTGGGTGCATAATTCCCACCATTATAATATAAGTTGAACTGATGGAAGGATATGGAGTGTCTATGGTCTGACACAGAAATGTTGTGCTGAAGTTGTAATTAGTATTTTAAATATTAAGCAAGTATCTGCAACACTATCATTAAAAATAATATCACGGAAGTGTGTTATAAATTACACCTACATGTTTTAAACATTATTAAGAAAATCTATTAAGCAATACAAATTGTAAGACAAGTATCAATAAAATATATCAAACAACTATTTTAGAAAACTACATAATGTTCAATCATGTTGCTAGTGTTCACAGTATCTACTGTTACACAGTCTTCAACTCCTTACCATTACATCATTTATTATGACTTGGGACAAGATATCATCCTTCAATACATTAAGAAAATACAGGCAAACATGAATACCAACTGCATTCCTTTTACTAATTCCATTATATTTCAAAATGTGAGTAGTCACGCCCACTGACAAAAAGTCCGCAGCACTTTAACAGTGTGTACACACTAAATGCAAAACACATTTTGTTATTGACCAAATCTGATGTGCCAGCAGTGCCCAGTCACTCTCGCCAAATTATCATAGCCAAAATTGAGCCTTTATCATTACTCTCCCCTCCACCTTTTGTACTAAATGATGCTAAAATCTACCCTGCTAATTAGACACAGCTCTAACGTGGGTATCATCTTTACCTCAAATCACACAAAATTCTTTTGCCATCCCTTTTAAAAGATCTTCCAGATTCAACCTTTGCTCTTTTTGCACAGGAACAAAACTCTTGCCAGCAACTTCCCTACCTTTTGTGACTAGTTACTACAATCTCCTGCTCTATGGGAATGTCTGTCCTGGGCAACAGAGAAGAGTGAAGATGAAACCCTGGCCTCAAGTTGCACCTGTGCTGCTAGATTCCCTTTCCCGACAGCAGATTTGTCTGGACAAAAGCTGGTGAAGGTAGCCCAAAGCACAGCAAGGAGTGCAGCAATAATTAAGGAGCATGGACACAGAAGTGCAGTCCAAGGTCATTCCCTGGTCCTCTCACTGTAAGAAGCACAAACACTTGACTCAGTGCGTGAATACCTGTCCTGAAGGCACCTATGAGGCATTCTGTTTCTTCCTGCTACAGTCATTCCCTCTCCTTCCCAGTGTATGTCCCTTATTCAGGACCATTCTTTCTGCACCTTGAATGCACACTTCATGCCTTCACTCCTCAAACCTTTACCATCTACTCATACCTTCAGTATTCTGACTCAGCAACACTTTTTCCTATCTGAGGGCTGGAACACAGACCCTTCAAGTACACGTGGCAGACAATACTGGTCTTCATCCAGAAAACAAGGAGACAGCCTCTTCAATTGAAGACAAGCTCTTCAATCTGTATCAAGTTGCAGAGGCATCACAGCAGCTCACTGGCATTTTGAACAGGGAAGAACCCACATGAGTGTGTGAGTTTCAAACAAGACTTCTGCCATGTGGCTTTTGTATAATTTTAAACAATTAAACCACCACCACCCTCAATGCAAAAACCAAACTTTGCATTCAGCTGTCACTCCTGATTTGTGTTCCAGTGACACAGGTATCCTCCTTCACCCTACCAGTGTGTGCCAAAGTCAGCAGCTGTCACTGGCTTCCAAACTGAAGCCTGTACTCATGCAGAAGACCAGGACTCCTCTGCACAAATGCATAAAGCCACTTCTAGACTCAGCTCTTCAGGACTCAGTACCACTGCAATGCCTAATGCAGCTGTACATCACAGGGGCTAGGCACATAATCAGCTAAGAACTCTGCTTAAGCAGAACAGCTTTCTTGCTTTTGTTTTACTATATTTTCCTTACTCTTCAATGTTGTCTCTCCCACTGGTTGCATATTCTATTACAGGATCTAAACCACTGAACTCTGAAGAATAAATTTATATTATGAACCTCTAAAAGCCACTACTGCTATCTTTGTTGATATCCTGCTAACTATGAGAGAAATTAAGATTAATATAAGTTTTGAAGGAATTAAGAGACAAGAACAGAGATTTGGCAACTCAGAGAAAATATCCCTTTGTAGAAAAATACCAAGGTATACAAGTGTTTTTATAGAAATATTTCTTCTGGTCTTAAACAAACATGAGACAGACCCTTCTCAGGAAAGAATGCTTCAATTCACTTAGATGAGCCTGAGAGCAAACTGGCCATTTGCTCAACCTCACACAGACTGAATAAAATGGAAGCTCCTCATTTCAAAAATCAGGTTGAAAAAAATATTTTTAAAAATCAGCAGTATTTCACACATTTTCCTAGCTACATTAAGCATAAAATGATTGTGATGCCTCGCATGGGCTAAAAGCCATTTTTTCTTGTAGCTTTCATCGTTCTCTTGTGAAAGCTTTGAAAATGGTCAGCTGCTCCAAGAGTGACTCCAAGCTTCCTACAGCAAAAGGAGGTCATCGGATCACTGGGACCAGCAGCCTACAACTATTCCCAAAACACCTTCCAGTGTTTTACTCCCAGTTAAAAACTCAAATACCTTGAAATAAGGCTACAGCAACATGCTTCCAGGCTTAATTTACAGAAAAGGTTACTCTTACATAAACAGAATGCTTTTCCCAAAATCAATTATACCATTATGCAAAACATAAGGATTCAGCTGAATAAATTCACTCCTGAGAAATGGCATTAGCTGGGTTTACAAAACACCAGATAATTAATTTTGCAAAGGGAACACAGAAAACTGCAATAAATCAGTATCATAAGATCAAAAGTTAATCTAATCAACAAGAAGGTCAATCTATAATGGATTAAATGTACCACAGAAACAGAGAATTGCCATGATCTTTGACTGACAGTTTGTAAGAAAGAAATTTATACTTTTAGTATTAACAGAACCACTGTAATAATAACAGGAGTATCTTATTGTAGTAGGTCTGCAGAGTTTACAAGCAGGAAAGATTAGACAATGCAACAGAACAAAAAAAAAAACAAAAAAACAAGTCAATTTTACGTAAAACTGAAAGAGTGGCCTTATCCTGCTCATAGAGAATCCCTCCTTTGGAGCCAGGGATTGAGTCTAGGCTCAGTCCTGTATTATGAGGCTATAATGCTTTCTTTTTTCTGAGAAAAAATCTGGAGGTTTGGCAATTCTGAAGCAGCATGTATTGATTACTCAAAACATTTCCATTAACAAATATATTTCAGGGTTGTTCCTAGAAGCAGTTATGCTTATTAGCACAACCTTCTCCTGTGGAAGGGTAGGACCCCTTTTCAAGGAACAAGCTGAAGGAGTGCCAATTCAACTGCTGAACACTTCCTTTTCCATCAGCTCCTGCTGATATGGAGGGTGGGTTCACAGGTCACACCTCCTTCCTAACCACATCTAACACCACATAATGGGGCCATCCAGCTTCCAGTTATTGATTAGAGAAGCCAGTGGATGACTGAATTTCTGTTAGGGAAGCAGACAGTACTCAAAAGGAAATCAGTAACAAAAAACTTTTGAAAGGCCTTACTGAGGAAAACAGAAATTATACTATGCTTGTTAGATATAACCTTTACTACACACTCTGTTATCTGAAAACGAAACTGACTGCAGGTTGGCAAAAAAAGGGAAAAGACTCAAAGTCCTGGTTTTCTAGATACAGGAAAGCCTGTCTCCAGCCACCTCCTTTCTGTCTGGAATGAAGCAGTGAGCCACTGTGGATTGAAACACCAGAAAACAGTTATAAAGCAAATCAAAGTACACAAAACCTACCTACCTGTATCATGTTTCCAGCAGTTGCAAATTTGTGGTTTAATTTAACCGCAGTACTTTGAAGGAAAAGAAAATGCATGACCACAGATTATCCTAAAGTTACTCTCATGACAAAGTTCTGCCATCCTGGCATAAAGCAGTTTTAGCATCCTGAACAAGGCCTCAGAGGCAGTGTTTGCAAGGTCACCAGGACACCACTGGGAGCTGTGTCAGAGTGCAGGTTAAATGCACACATTTTGCCCTGGAATCTGACACACCCCACATGGAGCAGTGACTGTGGATTCAGATGCAACATCCAACCCAGATCAAAATAGATGCAATCTGGTTTTTCAGAGAAATATTTATGAAAAAGCACTGACAAATACCAGGAACCTCCATGCCTATCTGAGGCTCTAGAAGATGCACAGAAGACTGTCAGTCTGCCTAAGCTCAAGACAGGAGCCAAATCTACCCAAATTTCCTAAATCATTTTAAAGCAAGTATCAACCAGGCCTCCACCCTTTTTGTTACTATCAAAATTTTAGAAATCTTTCACTTTATAAAAACAAAGAAGAAGAACAAGTCTTTCCTGCTGATTTTAAACTAAACCAGAAAATATACAGTTTGCTTCAATATTAAGTATCAGGTCAATAGTCTTAATTATCCAGGGCTCACACAGCATGATAATTCACTTTCACATAAGAACAACAGTTGATATCAGAAAAACTCCTAAGTAAGGTATTTGTTTACTATTAAACCTCCTGGCAAGAGGTTTGTGGTAACCCACCTTTCTGCTTCTCACTAGCCTACCCAATTTTGCTGGGAACTTTCCCCCCAAGGTGGGAGGTGCATCTGGATGAAAGTTTTTCCAAACATTTATTGCACATGGGGACACTTTTCCCAACACAACTCAACTCTGCTCATTGCAGGGTATTGTGGAAAGAGGGACTGGGACCCACTTTTGGCTCCTTACTCTTCATCCTGCTGGTAGAGTGTTTCTGCTGCAAGCAGTCTCACCCCAGCTCCTGGAGGTGGAGGAGGGATGAGATGTAACAGACAGGAGCTGTAGCAGAGGACTAGGCTAAGCAGGTGACACGAACCACAGCTCAAGACTGACTCAGGCCAGCACTTCATTTTTTTTGGAATCTCAAATTCAGGACTGTGATAACACTAGTGTATTGGTTTATTTTTCCTTGCTCCAAATTGTCTGCAGAAATGAGCACTGGAAGAACTCAGCACTGCACAGAGACCATCCCAAACTACGGAATAACCTGCACCACTGCTTTTTCAGTCTTTCCAGATTTTATTTCAGAATATAGCAAATGTTATTGGGCAGATTCCGTCTACTCCGGAACCTTTTTACCCAACTTCTCGGGAAGTCACTTTCTGCCTTCAGTAAAACTTAAAAGCAAACAAGAAAACTGAGCCAAACCCTAAGGGCTCATTAAATGCTGCCCTTGAGGGAGTGGGAGAGAAAAGATCAAGGGTACAGCTACTGCTTTAGGTAAATCCAGCCCTACAGTATTATCAGCAGCCTGACATAAGGTCAAGGCCCAACAGCAGGTCTGAGAGCAGGAGGAGGAAGGAGTTTGTTTGCTGCCTACATTTGCTGCTTGTAGCAGCTGCTCCTTCCTTTAGCAGAGGGCAGCGGGCGGCTGGGAAAGGTCTGAGGATCATGCTAGAGATCACAGCCTGCCTGCTGGACCACAGAGCAGCTCCCAGAAACTGGAACAAAACCCAGCTGATTGCTGAGGAAAGTGCAGCAGCTCTATTCAGCACTGCACAGATTCATAAATGCTAAGCAAAGCGGAACTGATATCTGCTTGCTCTCCATATGTGCAAGCATGTCAGAATTGCTCAGGAGCTGGCAAACAACTTCACATGGCATAATGTTAACCTTCCTGTTCCTCTAAAGGAAGAATACTGCCATATGGTCAAAATCTTTAAAATTAATCCCATTTTCTTCTCAAATAGTTTGATGGGATATAATATGTAGATGTTGTAAGTGAAAGGGTTTCATTCCCCCAGATAAATTATGTTCTGCAGATACAGCCCCAGGTATGTTACTTTAAAATCATGTACACTCATCATTCAGCAGTAGGTGCTCCTCACCACAACAGACCAGCTGCTGAAAAGTAATAGACTTAAAACATGATTAGCTGTCCTAGCCCTTTGTGCTGTAAAGTCTGAATACTGTGCTCTTACATTCACACAGGAAGTCTTGCCACAAAGCAGGATCTGGTCAATAGCTGCTCTTTCCCTTTACCACGAACACTATTTACCATTGCTGATGCATGGTTCAGTTGTCTCAAATAATTTTGTCAGTAGGCATTTAGCCTTGAGATTCTCCCCACCCTATCAAAACAGACATGTCATCTCTCTTCAAAACAACTACAAGATAGAAGCTTAAGTGGCACTGTTCAAAATATAGAGGGTAGCACCCATTTATTTCCTGTTTGTGGTTAAAAGCTGATACCAAACCTGGAAGCAGCTGCTTCTTTTTACCATTTGCATTTACCCATGCTTACAGTAGGTTGTACAAAATGCATCAGTGACTCATTTGTATGCTAGAAGTTTTTAAGTACCTACACAAAATAGAAAATATCAGTGTTGGACTGTGGGCATGCAATGCTCTTAATTGTTCATCAGATAATGTAATTCTATCAATTACTGGAGTGGAACTGCTCTGCACAGTTGCTCCTAAAGACAATTATATCTTGTATCTTCAAATGTATATTCTTAATTAACAATTAGCAACAGAGCCATCACAGTTCAACATGACTTGCTCCACATATACAAAGAGCATTGATTTATATAGAACAGGAAGCAAGCAGACAAGGGACAGTCCTTGGAAATTTCAACAAGGTGAATAAAAATAACAAAGCAACACTTCCAGCTTCCTCCACAGATCTGGGATAAATTGTATTCAGTCTTGTGTGATGGAGAAGATGAGCCAATTAAAAATTTTGTGGTAAAACCTTGGCTTGGATGAACTCATGGCAAAACTCCCACCCAGAAGGCCAAGATTTAATTCATGAAGCCTGACACTTGGGATACAGATTCTGCATTCAACAGGAAGGTGCTGGCAAAAAGGAAACTTTTTTTGGAGGACCACACCATGCCTTAGCTAGGTTCTTCTAGCTAATATACAGGCAGCATTTCAGAGCCAGTAGTTATGTCAAGAAAGACAAGAGGATTTTAGGTGTACTCTCCAAACATACCCATAAATAATGTTTTCCGCTAATGAAGAATAGCACACCACGTGACACAGTCCACACTCAAGAACAGGCATGTTTAATCAACAATAGTCAAAGGCCTGCACAGACAAAATGTTAAAGTGGTGAAAGGGAAGAGGAAAAGCTTTTGGTGTTTGAAGAAACTACTTAACATCAGTTAATCTTTGGCACAAAGCTTTGAGTACAGAAGGTTAAATGTGAGATAATTTGCTTCCTCAGTGTTGGTTATCTGCCCTTTACATGCCTTTTATTTGTATTAAGTTGATAGCCAAATAGATATCTCAGATACATCAAAGTTCTTATGAGAAGGAAGGGGAAATGAGCAATTATCAAGTTTTTGTCAGACTTTTTTTTGCCCCAACAATGACTTTACACAAGACTTTGAGCATAAATGGCTTTAGAAAAGCATTCTATTATTTAGAACTGAGAACTCAGCTGTAAGAGGACATGACTATTTCACATTTGTCAATGAGATGGAGGAAGTAACTCAAAGCACACTTGAAGAGGGGAACTTTTAAAACAAGAGCCTGCACAGGAAAACATGTCAGAATAATCTAACTCTCTTTGCAAATGCCCCCATTTAGGCATATACTGACAACATGGTTTGGAGTATGCTGGTGTATAAGGATATTAATCAGAATATCTCTGGATCTTTAACCACTTCACTGATTACATGTACACAAAGAATGTTTAGGCAGCATAGCTCAAACTTCACAAAACAGACTTGAACTATGAACTTCATGAGAAAAAATATTAAGGGGAAAACTACTCAAAACCAGGAAAAGTCTTTTAAAGACTGCTTGTGCACTTGGGCTTAAATTCCACTGAGAACACATGGACCACTGAGGGCATCTGTCATCTACAGCCCTAGGCAAATATCTGAATCAGTTACTGTTGGGTAAACTTCCTTCTGTGAAGAAAAGGAAAACATTCATGGATTAAAAAAGAGGTACAACCAACAGCATGGCTATTTTTGCTTCCAGATCTCAAAAAGTGTGACAATGAGAATACAGCAGGTCCTGAAAGACAAATGACTAGTGGAAAAAAACCACATCCCATATAAAGTGTGCAACATCATGCTCCTCTCCTGGCCTCAAGCAGTGTACAGTGTTGTCTCTGCTGCTGCTAGCCCCTCCCCTCCAGCTGAAGCTGCCTGACTGTTCATAATCTATTCCAATGCAAAAGTTAAACCATTTTCAGTAATGGCTCAATTCCTGTTCTACTTCTCACTAAAATACATGGGCTCGTGTACTGTCACACACTGGGCATTTAACTCTGGGCACAGTACTGAGGAGGAGGTAAGCTCCATCAGAAGATGGGAACTTAAAATTCCTTCAGCTAAATGCACACAAACCTACCTGGTTATAGCTTTCTACCTCCAGAATAAGTTTCTCAGTCTGGAAAGTTAAGCCATAAGTTAAACATTAATGGCTGCTGTCAACTTCCATTCTATACTCTATATAAGAAAGCTTCCCACTCACATTTAACATTTTTACTCTATATTTAAAAAGGAAAATACTCAAACATCATGTCATTTCATATTTGTATGCCAAACACAAATACAAGCTGAAGTTTCATCATTTGCTCTTCACAGACCAGCTCAAACTTAACCACCTAGAGCACAGCTGCTGTTTCATCACCCAGCTCTATCTCAACAGCATCCAGGGTATCCACTGACAGGACTGGAACAGACTATGCAATGTGTTATCTTCAAACTAGTGAGAGCAAAACCAACCAGTAAATTGTGGGGGCATTGATGTAGCAACAGAGAAAAAGCCTGTCAACTTCAAGGGCCAGCTACAGCCCACTGCTGAGTGACACAGCCCTGTGCTCTGGCAGCCACTGTTTTCCACCGACTCAGGCCAGGGGAACTTCAGATGCACCTGATGATGCTGATTATCTCACTGGGTGGGTTTGCTAGATAAATGGTGAACCAAACCCACAAAAGGCACTGGGTGGGTTGTACTGCCTGCTCTGCATCTGTGGGTGAGCAGCTGCACAGTCCCACCTCTACTGCTCCATGTGAGACTGAACACAAGGTGCTGGTGAGATCACAGGCTCAGCAGCACTCAGCCCAGACATACAATGCCCTCATTTTTTCTTCAACATAAGCAATCATGCCAGACTCCTTTACTTGCTGTCAAGCAATAAATGGAGGTGTCATTAAAGCATCTGACAGTAATACTCGTATCTGTGTAGTCTGACAATTAATGTAGTCCTGCTGTCAGTAACATCCTTATCTGCAATAAAATTTATGAAGCCATAACCTCACTCCTGAACATACAAAGCACCTTTATAAGACAGTAAGAATTGCCAATGTTGTAAAACCATAAAACTAGATTCAAAGTCTCAAGCTAAACACACTGGAAACTGTGATGAAGTTATACAACACTAACGCTTACATACTGATTTTTTAAAGTATACAGGAACTCATACAAATGAGGTACCAACCATGCTGAACAAAATTTTAATCTCCTCTCATTAAACTTCAGATAGCTCAAAATATCAGTTCTTGCATCACAAATGTTATTATCTATAATTTCAAATCAGTCTTTCTGTTCTCAAAAATGACGTACCATGTCCCAAAAGCGGGCCACAAGAAACACAGCATCCAATATCACTAATTTTTGAACAATCCATTGTTTTTAAGGTGGCTTTCAGTTTCTGACTGTGCTGGCTGCTCTGCTTAAAACCTGGGTATTTTTAGACTTCACACATGGTAAAGTTAAGTCCCTCATAGGTTTATTATTCTTACCCAGTTTCTTTCATATCATGGCCTAATGTATTAGAAATAATTAGAAACCTGGTCTCCTTTTTCCTTTTTACTTTCTCAGTCTGACTGCATAACCCCAAGCAAGTCACATTCTTTCTGACATTTACTCTCACTGTATTCAAAGTGTGGGAGTGACAATACCTTACCTCAATAGAGTGCTGTGATGCATAGCTAAATAGCCATGAAGTGATCTACAACATGGAAAAATAGTACAACAGCCCCTGGTTGACAAAAGCAGAAAATGCAGGAGTTTCCTGGCCTACAGCTCAATGTTTAATCCACTAGATTGTATTGGAAAAACTACTAGAATGATAAAACTTAGTTCCCACATTAAGACTGCCTTTGTACTAGTATTTGCATGATTCACTGCAAATGTTAACTATTAAAAATTTCTTAAACTATTTTCTTTAAAATTGAAGGAAAACTGAGTAGCATTGTAAAAATACTCATTGTTAACACAAGAATTATATTTTCCCTTACAAATCATGAAGCGCTTAGGACAACTGAGACACTGCAAATGTAAAAGGTACAAACAAAAAAAATTCATTTGGCTATCTTCACTTGCATAAGAATTCATACAAAATATTTACAAATATGTTTCCACAATTACAGAAAACCAGGCCCTCTTGCAGTTTCAGCATAAAGACCAAGGAACATTTAAATAAATGGGTAAAATTAGAGCATAATGTAAATCATATTTACACTACTTGTAATAAATGCTTATTATGGAGCCCAGAAACAGCTTTTAAGAGTTGGGCTCTAGTGAGGATGCAAACAGAAGTGACAAACTGCACAATTATGAAAAGAGAACATGCTTCCAGCAAATCCTGTGCCCCTCATCACTCATAGCTAGAGCTGTCTGGACTTTACATTAGCACTGCTGCCCTAGAAAGCACGCTGGTCTAACAAGCTTCCACAAATTCACTCTGTATAAATATTGTAACAAAACAAACAATGCAGAAGCTTATCTAAATATTGGCTTTCTTCAACTGATAAATTACAAAGGGAAAGTTTTCATATCCTACAGGAAATAAACACAATCTATTGTTCTAAAGGCACTGTCATAAGAGGCTTTGGGGTAAGAAGACAGGGACACACCAGGGTAAACAGAATAGATCTCATAGTTAAAAGCCTGTTAAAAAGCCTTTCCATCACCAGTGACACTGAAATGTGGCATTAAAGAGGATCAATATTTTACAAGAGAATGTCACAGACTGAAGAGGCTGTCCTGAGGCTTTCTTTGTATCACAGGCACAAGAGGATATTATTCCTCTCCCCAAACAAAAAGAAGACCTAATCTTGCATGTATTTTCACATATGCTTCACCATGCATGACAGCACTGTATGTTGGAATGTGTGTGCATTTTAAGTGTCATTTTCCAACCTGGTATATGTGCAGACTAGCACACAGACTGAAAAGCCAAGACATTGTGTCCAACCCTACCATACAATAGTATCTAAGAGGCATATCCCCTTGCATTTATCTGAGACTTTTGCACAGGCCAGATATTCATGTCTCCTCCTAAACAAATATTGTGGTTCAAAAGTGATCTGTAATATATACTTACAGGAGGGAAAAAAAAAGTGACTGGCACAGTATCCTGCTATATCATTTGATTTCTTGCTTTGTTATAAATACTGTTTTCGCAAGACCTAATGTCATAACAGAAAATAGAAATCTACTTCAAAAGAGGAAAAGTACAGAAAAAGGAGTCACACTGTGTAGAAAAAATTGCAAAGTACCAAATCCTAAGTGTAATTTAGGGTTGAAGTAATACAATTATCAGATTCCCATTGTATGGAAGAGGGCCTAGAGATCTGGCAAGGAATGTTTTTCACATTTAAGATGTACTTGCTGCCATTCTTGTGGCAACCTGCCTACATAATTATTTTAAGGAGTACCTGCAGATACTATTTTTAAGATGTCTCCACTCCCTAAGGAATCAACTGTTATTTATAGGGCCTGAAGTTATTTGATACTTGAGATAAACACACCCTCCTTGTATCAGACCAGTTTACATTTTTTTCATTATTTCTGTAGGCAGAATCCTAATCCCCAGTGATTTATGCACTTGTAATCCACCCTACAATTATCACCAAAACCCAAACCATACTAGTGGGCAATGCTTCCTTTTTGTAGGGAAGCAACATATCTGTCCCAGAGCTATGAAACCCATGAAACTGCCATGGCCTGGTTACACATACTCTTTGCCAAGGTAATTTTTTAACAATCTCACCTGTACTTCTGAATCAGCATCAACATGCTGGAGTTGAAACCAGGTGTCTCTGTTATGATACTTCTGCAGATCTTCTTTCTGTATAGCTACCTTTCCTGAAATAAAACAAACCAGAAGCAAGAGTTTATGATATGCTGTAGCTCTACCAAGATATATTTCCATCAAAACCAAGTTGCAAAGCAATGATTTAGGGCCTGTCCTATTCAAGAAAGGCTTTAGAGCAAGGAAAGATTCTTTTGGGGAATACTTCTTTACACAATACATAATGATGAGCACAATACTGATGGATCATACAATTCTGATGAGCATCTTTTCCCACTCCATTTTGTGAATGACTTGAAAATTCCTGAAGTCCTACTCACCTAACAGAGTGAAGCACTGGACACTATGGACAAGCTTGTAAATATGCTTACAACAAAAACATCATTATTACTTCTCTGACATGCAATTAAACTTGTGGGAAGAAAAGCTTGGAAAACGCTGCAGAGATTTTTTTGTGGCTGATGCCCGTAACAATCCCAAATTAACTGTGCCCAGCCTATGTTATTGCCAACAATAATTCAGGATGAGGCATTTCATGGTATAGTTTTGTAGGAGAAGGGAAACAACTAGAGATGTCAAATCACAGCAGATTCCCACATTTGCATTTTGGGGCCCTGTCAACCCCTCTCTCTCACTCATATCTTTCAGACTTGGCATTATGCAAGCCAGAGCCACCCAAGGGTTATCTCTGACTCTAGAGAAAAGCCAGGGGAGAAAACCCACACCAAAACACTGGAAAGTTTTAACTCTTACATTTTTATACCCCTCTTGCCACTATCTGTTTTGGTCGGTACAGTAACAGCACCCAGCTCCACGCTGTGTACTAAGAGCCTGCATGACTGCAAAGGGTCAATGCAGAAATTGCTGTCCTGCCCAATCTCTCTCAGGCAGTAAGTAAAGCACTCTCTGAGGAGCAGTGAAACTTCTTCCAAGCTTCTTTCTTTGTATACACAAAGCTGAGTGCGGCATGACCGAGGAGCACGTGATGCTCAGAAAGCTGCTTTGGGTTGGGTGGCTCCCCAGGCACTGAGCAAAGCAGCATGTTTGAAGGGAAGGAATCCAGGGCAGTCAGAGACATTGACAAGGCTCGAGGAAGCTGGGGTTTGGCAATGTGGTTGGGTAGGTTTCTGCTGCTAAAGTGAGTTGCTCACATACAGTTTGCAACCACTGCTTTGTCATAAAAACACAGACTTTAACCAAATGTTGTTAGATAAAATTCACCAATGGATATATTTTTCTGGGAAAAAGAGTACCAAGGCGACCTAAATTCATGCAGTTTGGCCAGATGTCAGTAATACATTACCCCAGCAAATGTTAACAGAACACATTTACAAAGGGAAAAAAAAGCAAGAACACATGATCAAAGATTACAAAGGTGGCAAACACAAAGCACCTCCCTTCAGAAATCTAAAAGCTTACAGAAGTCTTAGCAGCAAGTTATTACACACCAGCATTCCCTCAATTTATGGCCTTTTCCTTTAGCTGGATGGCTACACCCAGCCCTCCTGTTTGCTGGGCTATACCCCATACCATGTTGCAGCTGCATTCTTCTGTCACCTCAGGCTGTTTCTGATGACAGTTTCCAGATTTCCAGTTCCAGTTTCTAAACTACCCTGCCATTCTTCCACAACTGCCGTCCATAGTATCTGGCAGGATTTCTACTCTAGTTTCTTTTTCAGAACTTCTGACCCATTACTTCTAAGTCTTGTTCATTCTGTCCTCAGTACCATCCTCTCACTGCTTGGCCTATAGAGATTATCAGATCCATCTCCTGTCAAACATTTAACTAGAAAATAACAAGGGAGACTCTTTATTGGATATGCAGAGCAAGCCACTTGAAACTTCTTAGAAATGCAGTAATTAAATTACACAAATCTGCAAAATAATATGGCAGGAAGGGTAAATAAGACATCTGAACTGTGCTGAACAGAAGACACCAAGTTATTCTGCTGAGAATCCATGGGATGACAGCTGTGTTTTTTCAAGCTTCTACTTTTATTCTCCAACCACAGTGGTTTGTGGGGAACCTAGTTTCTCTAAAACACTTGGAGACGAATACATTGAAATGCATGACCTTCCACTAATTGCTTTGGACCTCATTTGAAATTGTTTACTTTCACTGCTTGCTACCCTCACTCTACCCTTTAATCTCCTACAGAAATCCTCCACTCAACTGCAGATTGCACACACTTGGCAAACACTGTCACCTGCCATCATCTCATTCACAGCCACCTCCCTGTAAGGAGTGCCCTGCAGAAAACTCAAGGATTCTTTCCCAACATCTGCATCTGCACGTGGCATAAATGGGGTGATCACTGCCCCTTCCTTCAGCAGGGAGTTCCACTGCTCTCTGCATCAAGGATGGCAGGGTAACCCAGGTGGGTCTGGCCACAAAGTCGGTACATGATCATGATAGCAGCACCAAGTGTTCATAGGCAATGGCACGTGCCTCCAGCTCTGAGGGAGTTAACATGGTGATACAACTGTTTTGATTAGGAAACTGTTTGAACAGCACTGTTTGCTCTGCACACAAGCAAGTTTTATTAATGACTGAAACTTACTGACTGGGCTGGCTATTATCCAGGGGTTTTCATTGCATACCAAATGATCCACAAAGAAGAAAAATCTACTAGGAAAAAAGAAGAGGGTGGCAGTAAAAAGAAGGCCTACAGCTTGGCCAGTCTAAACATATACAAAGATATATTACTGATAAGGCAGAATGTTTGATCTGCCCTGCTAAACAGTTCTCTGCATACACACAGAGGAGCTTCCCTCTCAATTTGTTAATAGCTCTTCACCTGCACCAGCCATGTCCATATGCTCATCCAGCTCACATTCCTCCTCCTCTACCAAAACACAGCGCAGGTGCTGAGCACGGTCGTGCTTCTGCCCTGGTCTACACAGTCACTGCTCTTCCACTGGCTGACCTACATCTGACCTGGCTCAAACAACTTCCACAGCACCAGAACTAGGCTAAATCTAGGCCAATAATCACAAGCTGTTGGCACCTGTCATTTGACCTGACACTACACGATAAGAACCTGTAATTCTCCCTGAAGATAAACCCGAGAGGTCAGAAGGATTTACCACCACTCATTTAGGGGATGCTTTCCTCCTTGTGGTTCTGCAGCATGCTCTCAAACTCGAGCCCATTGTCTCACACTCTTTCTTAAGACTTGGGTGGCTTCCAGATAGCACCAAGAAACTCTAAATCTTGCACCTGAGGCACCCAGCCACTCCTGCTGGTTTCCTCAGAGTGGCCCCAGGCTGCAGAGTCTGCATCTGATTAAGCTTTTAGACACTGTATGGGAAGAGGCAGGAAATAGCCAAGCTTGTTGAACAATGTAAGGTGTAATTTCAAAACTTATACTAAGTTACATTTTTAGAAGTTAGATTCTCAGCAATAACCAGCAAAGATGAAGTAAAAATATTCTTCTCATCTGAACTAATTTCCTTCTGAAGCCTGATGCTCGCCAGGGCCTCAGACTGGGGGAGGGTAGGAAAACCTCACACACGGCTGTGTGTTTCCCATCCATATGGCAACATTTTCCCTATGACCATCCCCCTCCCCACTTCAGGCTGAACAGATCTTCTCTGCAACATTTAAATCCTAAACTCTGTGTTCAAAACAAAGGTGGAACATGCCACAACTGAGCTCTTTCTTCTGTGAACCTCTCTTTAGGGAAAAACCAATATACCTATTACTGAGGAGACAGTTTACAGAATAATAAAGTTACTACCTAGGCCCTGGATGGTTTTAAAGCTGCAAATTCCACTTTATAATCCCTGGTACAAACTGATTTAAGAGCCTCCTATGTTCTCCACCCATGCACCCCCATCCTCTCAAGCAGGGCATACTGAAACTGTTGAGACAAGCTAATCTAAAAAAACCCAAAAAATGAAAATAAACATTCTGTGCAAGGAGAAGAGAATAAGAAATAAGTTTCATGGGTCACATGTGGGTGGTGTTGGCATTTTTAACACAAAGGTCATTTCAACTGACCTGTTTTAGAGCTTCCTCACTCAAGAGTCACATTAACATAGCTAGAAGCCAGAAGACAGCAGGAAATCTATAATTTGGGCACAGAGGCAGAGATTTTGAACAGAGAAGGGTAGGAATTTCTGGCTATACTGCCTGGGAAAGTGCTTGTGGAAGCACCACACCCTCAGTGCCCATCCCTCACTGGTTACAAACATTTTTCCAGAACAAGTCAACGCAGCCCATTAACCTGTCCCTGAACATGTCTAGGCTTGTTAAGTCAGGGTCAACATCTCCATACAAAAACTGACAGAAGTGATAATTTGGCTCAGGCATTCTCCACCCATACACAACCAACCTTCTGTCTGCATTACCTGTTGGTGACAAAAAGGTTAGGCATTGGTTGAAGGATTACATCCCAACTTTTCAGAGTAACTTTCTAGTCTGCAGATGAGACATGTGAATATGCTAGACTAGTACAAGATTTCTTTACTGGAAAAGTAGCACAGCAGCAATAGGAAAGGAGCCTGTCATTTTAAAAGGGCACAAGGCTCTACCTGAAACATGATCCAACACATTTGGATCCAACAGTTATTTTACAGAAGTCTAAAATCAGAGCATTTCAGGAGCTCTTGTGCCTTCTCTTTAAGTTATCTTTAGGTTGGAATACCTACATAGTGAAAACAACAGAATTTTACACACTGCTGCCAGGTGAACTGATATGATATTATATAATATCCTTCATTAACAATGACTGCAGTACAGTTAATTTACAGCAAAGGGTTAGGTCTGAGTCACACATTAAAAAGCCCCAAAAGCCTAACTGAGTCTTCTCTCAGCTCTGAACAGAGACTTTGTCTCCTTCCGATAAAATGCAATAAGTGAGCCTCAAAGCTACTTCAGAAGTTGCTTCATGTTAGTATGTTAAGTACACAGACACTGTATATCACTGTATTGATTTAATATAACTGATATGAAGGTGCACAAAAAAAGGAGCTTTCAATAGTTGGAAAGACTAGGGACAAATCAGAACCAAATTTAATCAACACTTGAGGCTGTGAGAGCCTAATTATCTTGAAACAAAAAGCATCACTGCTATTTCAGCCTACCTAGATGGTTATAATTATCTGCATGAAAGGTTATTTGTCTTTAAATGAAAGTACAGAAACCTTTCCTGCCTTTTTCAAGAACAGCACAAATTCACTCACCTCTCCCATAACACAGAAAAAGATCAAAACAAGCAAACTCCCTATTTCAGAATTACAAAAATAAGGATGAGAATTAGGGGCAACATAAGGCTTCAGAGCCTTAGAAGCAGCAGAATTGTTCCCTCCTGGCTCCTGTGCAGTGCACCATGAAGCACAAGCACTATTAGACCATCTGCTACAATGGGTAAGAATTTAGTGGCAATAATAGCAGAACACTTCCAGCACAGCATTAGTGCATCCATAGAGAGTACTGAGGTATGTGATATTCATGACCTCAATTCCATTTGTTTGGGTTTTTTAAACTAGTCCAAATATACTAAGAATATCAGTTATTAAATCAATTTTTCCCCTTTGTGGGATTTATCTTGGATAATAAGGCAGAGAAAAGTAGGCTGTGGACAAAACACAGCTTCTATCCTTTAAAGTTGCAAGCTACAGCATTGCATGAACTATCTTCTATCAGGGTTCTTTTGCTGGTCACAATGCAAGAGATCTCACCTGGCTTCCATCTGAATTTCTGCTCTCCTTCCCTGCTAAAAACAGCAAAACTCACACAAAAAGAATCCTCCTCAAACACACCTCTGGTATCAATTCTCTGCCAGCTGCTCTCTGGGCCCTTAAAATGGCCCTACATTTGAGACACTGGCTATAGCCTGTGGTTGGTTGCACTCGGAGAGCAGTTCTGAATTCCAGACCTGCAGTCACTGCTGTCTGCCTTCCAGCAGGCACCAAGACCCTGAGCATGCTGCCTGCACTGAACAACCACCTCATTCACCCCCTCATTCTACATACAAACAACATTAAAACTTGTCCTCGTGTCAGGAGGAGGTCAGGAGGGCTGCATGAAAAGAGAGTTGAGGTTCTAGCACATTCTAGCACTCAGTAGTTTTGTTTATATCTGTATTTCCAGGATGAAGAAGAAAAAATACCAGTTTTTGAAAGCTCAACTTTTTTTCTCCTGCTCTTGGGAGCACCCATCAGGTTAAAAGATATTGTGAGCGCATCCTAACATCTTATTCTATGCAGAGAGTATTTACTTTAGCCTTTCTGTGCAGCTGCAGAGAACCTTTCCAGGATAATTCTAGCTTATATCTTTTTGAGACTTGCCATTGTGGAGGATTCATCTGTTTCCTTTATTTCATTAGTAGTTATATTTATATCATACTGAGTAGGTATGTTACTCCCACATCATCCACCAGTACATTATGGAAACAGCAAACCACTGCCCAAGCCATGGGCAGGCTAGAAGAAACCAAGGAACACTATTTTCTACTGAAATTTTGATCTCAGTTTCATGCTTTATTGGAGGATCTTTCCTGCACTTAAATAGCAAGAAGCACAGTTCATCAGGGATGATTTTTTCAATTTTTTCTCTTTTAAACCAGTAAAATACTGAAATAAAAAGGTGATGCTTCAGCTATATTTGGTAACAGTTACCTAATAACATGGATGGTTTGTTTGGATGTTTGGTAATAAATTATGGCAATTCTACAAACACACCTCCTCAGTTTTGGAAGTAACCATTAACAAAGGCACAGGTAATTCAAACATGCAAGCCTCAAACAACTTTCAATTCCAAGATATTCCTACTTTATGAGTGTCTCCAAGAGCTATGAGCTAGTTTCCTCTACTTTAGTCCAGATTAGCCAAGTTTAACTACTTCTGAAGGCAAATTTGTTTTAGTGCTTTACTTTGCTTCACCTCACCTAGCATTAAGCAGGAAAAGAGTTACAACCTGCCAGCATACAACAGCCACAAGAGTCTCAATTTGTCATACAACACACCTAACAACCTGTATGAAGGTGACTTAGAGCAGCTAGATTATTGTAAATGTAATTAACAGAACCACACACTAGTCTTCTCCCACTGGCTTTCTACTCCTTCACTGAAAAGCTTTAACATTTCACATCTGTGCTTTATTTAGCACCATTCCATCCTCATCAGCACAGCAGCATTTGTTCTATTCAGTTCCTGCTCAGCACAGATGTTGGCAAGTCAGTTTCATGTAGCTCTCACCAAAACAAATGAAGTGCTGAGGTGAGAAAAACCAAACTGACTTAAATAGAGGATAAATGATGGTGTACTTGTCACCTGAAGGACAGATGATATCAACCAAGCTCTTACCCAAGTGGTAAGTGATTTGGGGTGGCATATTTCCTGTTTTTAATCTGACCTGTATATTAAAGGTCACAGCCTGGCAGCCTGAGCTATTCATTACACACCTAGAAGAATACCAGCTCAGGGCATATCACAAACATGGCTTTCCTCACTAAATCTAGCTCAGTTATTGAGGTGTGAGAAACCAGTTTATTGCTATTGCAGACACAGCATGTCTCATTCAACATCTCTAAAATACTGAAAAATATCAAAATAATCATTAAAGAATATTTACCTGATATAGCAGCACTACTGTGCTAATATTCCTTCTGCTGCATCTAGCCGGAAACATCTTTTTTCCTCCATTATTATTGGAGGGGCAAGAATTGAGTTTTTAAAGTTAGCCCCATCTCCTCTGTGTTTTTCTATTTCTAACAACCAGGAGGAAATAGCTATTCTACACATTATAGACACATATTCCAGCAAATTGTCTTACTACTGCTACTTGATCATTCAAGAAACAAACAAATGTGATTTTAAAATGCATTTACCATTGCTTTCAGAATTCCTACTCAAAGCACCTCAACATACTACATAAATCAGTACATAAACTCTATCCAGTAACAGCCAATATCACTTAAACAACAACTTAAAACTAGTTTACTTTCACAGTAACTATTTGCTATATTTTATCTAAAAAAAAAGAAAAGTAATATTTCAGATCCACTGAATTTTCTTCATTATATTTGCACTTCAACCAGCATTCAATATTTTTCCAAGACACAATGGTTCAAAAGTTGTCTGTTAAGCTAACAAAATCCCAGATGACTTAGCAATTATGATTAAGAAAATGCAAATGTAATAAGCAAACATGCAGACTGAAAAGATATCTTTATCTGCACAATCCTCCCATCCTGTATGCCAAAATACTACAGCATGTTCCAAAACATATCTGCTACACATGTTCCAGTTTGAGTTTGTCTGGCTCTTCTCAGAAGTTTGTGTCAGAGGTTTCAGAGGATTCTTGTTTTTCATATTCTCTCTCCCACATCTTCCGTTTTTGGTAGCCTAACCATTCTCATCTGTCACACACTGAGTTGCATTTCTGAAGTTAAAGATTTTACCATCACAAACTTATACTTCATATTTCAATAAATGAAAGCATGCCTGAGCTCCAGTAACCCTGGTAGTCAGTACTGTAACACCAAGTCAGTATTGTAACTGGAAACATTTAACAGTGAACCAAAAGGCATTCTGCTAAACAACCATCTACAAAAAGTAGCTACTTGCTGAATTCTCACCATTTTGACCCATATGTACTCCATTCTGTGTCTCAAAACCAGCCAAAAAAACAATGCAAAGAGATGTCAAACATTTCAAATCACACATAGGTAAATTCACAAGCTCGGTAACATACGGACATTAAATTAGTCTCTCCTGGATGGAAGACACCACCCCCCAACCCCCTCCTCTGAAAAACTTCATTGCTGGATGAGCCTAAAACTACATTTTCTTCAACAGAAGTCTCTCATGATAACAGAATGTTACAAGGGACCTTTGGAATGCAAACTAAGGGCCCCTGACTGTAGAATTTGGTGGTTCACTGGGAAAGAGCTCATTTTAGCTCTACTCTGACCACCCCTTTCAGTAGGGACATCTTATAAAATTTCCTTGCTCAAGCCTCTTCAAGAAAAGGTTTAAGTCTTAAAACTGAGCTGAAGATACATATAGAATAACTAATGCTTTTAAATGTTACAGACTTTTACAAATCTAAGAGTTCCCTTGTTCAAAAAAAACTCCACTGTTGAGCTTTGCAGCTGCCGACTCCATACTGAAAACAGCCACGAGCAGTTATTCCAGAGCACTGTTCTCTTTCTAGAAAAATTTCCTACCACAAGCAGAACTTAGAGAGTAGTATCAAACTGACAGTAATTCTGGATTTTTTTCTTCCCTTCTCTCCATTGCTATTTATCACACTTCCATATCTTTGAAATGCTTTTCAAAACATGTCTCAATAAGGAGGAAGGGAAATAGAAGGAGGAGGAGAGGAAAAAATACTACAATACATAATATGCACTGTAAAATCTCAATGTAGGCAGGAACACCAGAGTTTTGACATCTAGTGCTACATCAACACTGACACCAAGCTCTGTGGTTTGGCTGACACACTGGAGAGAAGGGTTGCATCCAGGGGGCCTTGGACAAGTTGAAGAGGTGGGACAATGGGAGCTTCATGAAGTTTACCGAGGCCAAGTGCAAGGTCCTGCATATGGGTCAGGGCAATCAGAAGTTCAAACACAGGCTGGGTAGAGAATGGATTCAGAGCAGAAGAGCAGGACTTGGCAGTGCTGGTGGACAAGAAACTCAACATGATCCAGCAATGTGCACCTCAAATTTCCAAGGCAAGTGTATCCTGGGATGGCAACAAAAGCAGTGTGACCAGCAGGTGTAGGGAGGTGATTCTGACCCTCTAACTCTGCTCTTGTGAGACCCCAGCTGGTGTACTTTGTCCAGGTCTGGGTGCCCCCAACACAAGAACGATGTGGACCGGCTGGAATGAGTCCAGAGGAGGTCACTACGTTGATCAGAGGGCTGGAGCACCTCTCCTGTGAAGACAGGCTGTTCAGCCTGGAGAAGACATGGCTCCAAGGAGATTTTCCAGCTGCCTCTCAGTGCCTGAAGTGGGCCAACAAGAAGGCTGGAGAGGGACTTTTTGTAGGGCATGTCGTGATAGGACAAAGGGGGAATGGCCTTAAATGAAGAGTAGCTTTAGAGTAGACATTAGGAATGAATTTCTTTTCTGTGAGGGTGGTGAGGCACTGGAATAGGTTGCCCAGAGAAGCTGTGATGCCCCATCCCTGGAACTGTTCAATGCCAAGCTGGATGAAGCTATGAGCAACCTGGTCTAGTGGAAGGTGTCCACTTCACCATGCTTCAACCAAGGTGTTGAAACTAAATGGCCTTTAAGGTCCCTTCCAACCCAGGCCTTTCTGTGATCCTAAGATCAGTATAGTAACACACCAGTTTGCCTACCTGTGGATTCTGCAACACATGCAAAAGTTAACATTGCCATTTCCCAAAGAGAGTGAAAAATGAAAACCTGATCAATCACTCAAGCATGCAAACAAAAGTCTTTATATTTTCTGCATGTCCTCTTCACAAACTGCTCTCAGTGCCTTTGAGATTACTCTAGCAGCTCCTGAATAATTCCCCTCCAACCTCAGAGCTTGATTATTAAAACATTAACTTAGAAAACATGGAGAAAAATAAAAATATTTTCACTTCTCTATTGGCAATTTAACTTGACACGTATTAAGTGGTTCAAGAGACTGTTTTTCCAAGAAAAGGAGTAAAGCCCTGAGCAAGAAAAGTCCCTGGCCTGTTGACGGATCACTGCAGCTGCTGAAAACTGGTGACACACAAGAGATCAGATAATTTAAACAATGAAAAACTCATCAGTTGAAAGAAGGGAGCTGTTACTTTCAAAGTACAAGGGAAACGAGACTTAGAGAGAACAAAAAGCTTTCCAAAAGCTCACTCAACAATCAGAAATTGACTCCTTCCTCCCCAGGATGCTACACACTCATAAGCTCACTTACGGACAGAGAATGATGACCTTCTTTCCTAGCTCATATGTAAAACAATAATTAAAGAAAAAGCTTGTGACTGCATGACAGATTACTGTAAAGATACATGTAAAATATCTGCACCACCACTCCATGGTTTAAGATAATACATTTTATGCCATTATACAAACTGTTGCTCAACATCTGACAACTTCCTCTCTACCACCTCTGTCAAGATAGCTACAGCCATCTATTTCAAAAGACATGAATAACTGAAAAAAAAAAAGTCCAAAGCGTTCAAGCGACTTAAAATAGAAACTGTTCCCCTCAATAACAACTAAGCTTTTACAAAGTTTTTATCCCCAGAGATAAATGGAGTGTTGCGCAATTTGCTGCAGATGAAATGCACAGCAAATAATATCTGGAAAAGCAGGAATCTTGTCATCCTCAAACAGGCACTGGAAGTCTTTTAGAGCCATTTTGTAGGTGACAGCTTGCTGTGATACACTCCACAAAACTCTGCCATCATTGTACTTAGGGTACCTACAGCCAGCAGCTATTCCTCTGCTTGCTGCTAAGGCAGCCAAAGTTTAACAATACTGCACACACCCAAGTATGGGGGCCCTGGAAAACTCTAAGAGTAACAGCCCTGCACTTAGGAAAAAAAAACAAAAAGTAACATTTGCAGTAACAAATGTGAGGTTGTCAACATTTAAATAAGGTTTTGTAGCCTGTTTTAGTTAAACTGCGATCTGCGTTCACTATCACAACAGACAGTGCTTTTCTCCCCAACTTTTTAATCTATAATATTGAAGGCGTTTTTGACAACTGACAAAAGAAGGACAATACTGAGCAGCACTTACCACTATCATCATCAGCCCTATCAAGACCCCCAACTCCTAAGACTGCAAATGATGTAAAAGTTAAAATCCAAGAGAAATAAGCTGTAAGGAAATAGTAATTTATGAACACATACCTATGATGGAATCCCTTCGAAAAACATCTCTGTCAAAAATATAAAATGACAGATGGCGAAAGGTCCGAGGAATTTCACAGTAAAAGTCTTCTCCATAGAAGGGGCTGAGTGAACAAAATAAAAAAAACCAACATACACAAACACACACACAAAAAAAAAGGAAAATAGATTAGTGTTGGTACCTTGGACAAGCCGGTGCGTTTATATTTCACACCCAGAACATCACTCAGGACTGTGATGGTCTTTCCCACCACTGAATGTTCACTTTTAAGCATGGTTCCATTTTGACTCTTCCTAAATATCTTAAATGCCCACAGAACAAGATTTTTTAATGAGCAAAAAAGAACAGATACTTCTTTCTATCTGGAGAACAAGTATCTCTTTACAAAGGGGGCAGAGACCACATTATTTGTTACCACACAGTGCCTTGAAGGGTAGGGAGAGACCCCTGCTGCCAAAGAATGCTTACAGTAGACCATTAGGATAGAGATCATAAAAGCATACTGAACAGGATGGGAAAAACATAGTATAGTTCATGGCTTTTTTTTTAAGCATTTAATATACTTAAGATAAAATGCCTACAGCCATTGCATCTTTTCTCATCCCCTGCAAAGTTTTTTATTTTAAGTCACACTCAGCCAACTGATGGTAACTACGCCTTGGAGCTGGCACCATGCTTGTTACCTCTGAGCACTGAGTATCTATTTTTGCATAGTGGAATTGTATAGTTTTGTGGGTTTGGGTTTTTTTTTTTACAGTAAGACCTTTTTTTTTAAAGACATTAAAAAAATACTATCTCAGCATGAAAAGCTCCTTATGGACCTAAGGGGCTTTCTTTGGATCCTACCAATTTAAATGGGGGAAAAAAATTCTCAGACACCTGACAGCAATGCTTTCAGTTTTTCTATCAAATTACATGGTTAAGGATTTACTCCTAGGAACTATAAGCATATATAAACATTATTTATTCATTGACAGGTCTACCATTTTACACAGACCTTTCATTCCAAGTCACTCACGCTTCAGTAGATCTAAATGAGGGGATGCAATTCAAGTCATGTGGACAAATACAGCAAGCACTGCAGATGTGGACTTAAAAATATATCTAATTCCAACAGGCCAAGAGCCAGCAAGTTTTTTCTTCACCTCTTAAACACAGACCTCCTTATTGCCTTGGCTGAGCTCAAAAATGAGACAACTGTGCTGTGGTTTCAATCACTATTAAATTTTTTTGTGTTAGAAAATTAGATACACAAAAGTTATTAACAATTCCTTGAATAAGCTTTTAAATGTTTCAGAATTTTGTCAGGAAAGGTCATTTCCCTGGTTTCTTTCAGGGATGTTTTACACCACCATATGTTTCTGCTTGCATTTCTGCCTATGGGAAAAATATACTCCCCTCAGAATCACCATGTTCCCTCAAAAGCTAACTGACAAGTCTCCCTTAAAACACAAAGGCACTGCAAATTAGCTCATCAGTCTGTGTTTGAAGGGAAAATGACACCATAATTTCATGAAATCCAGAGACATCACTCTGGATTCACCAAGAACATTATTTAAAGTCACTACTCCACTAGTCACACAAAGAACACATGTTGGATGAACAACAAAGCCCAAGGCATACTCACAGGTTAAACTTCCACCACTGAATCCTTGAAAAAAAAGCATCCAAGTTACAAGAACCAATGCGAGGCCCACTCAGCCGTGCCTACTGTGAAGGCAGGGGAGGAAAACCTGACAGCTGGAAATGGCAGCTGGTTTGACTCCTTGTCCCAACTGCCCCATGCCATTCAGCACTCCTTGCTACATCCTCTCTACCCATTCTGCTCTGAGAAGTTTCATTTGGAAGCAAGAATTTCACAGCCACCACTTCAGGCCCAAAATACCTCAATTCTTTGTTAAAAGCAGCTTCTACCAAACTGGGAGCTGCAGGACTGTCCCAGCAGCCATGCTTCTGCTGGCAGCCCCAAGAGCCTCACTCTGTGCGCATCACTTGCTACACGTTTTCACACACAGCTTAACCCTAGGGGGCCAAACAAATGCATTAATATTGCCCAAATACCTAGTGCATTATACATGCAAAACACTTCCATCATTCTCAGCTTTAATAGTCTATTCAGCCATAAAATTGTCCTTTCTGCTGGAAGAACATGACAGATGAATTTATTTCACTCATGACCTTAGAATGAAACGATACTTAATGAACTGTGGATTATACATCCAATCCTCTATCAACAATATAAGGGAAGCTTCAGTGTACTGCAAGTCTAAATGCAATATAATATGCAATTATTCTGGGGGGAAGAGACATCAACGGGAACCTTTGGCAAGTCCCTCCCATTAATGTTTGTCATGGGTGTTGAACAGAGGCAGAAGACAACCAAGATCACACCGCAGCAAAACAAACAAGAGCCAGAAAAGCAGTGTGGACAACAGGAGGTACCTAGCCCAATGCATAGAATCAGAAAGAGACTAATTAACAGAAGAAATGCTGTGAAGGCTGACTTAGCCACGCAGGGACCATATCAGGTCACTGCTACTGGTATTAGGTTTATTAGTCTGAGCAGTGCAGTCTGAGCCACCATCAACAGAAGAGATGCTTTGTTCTGCTCTTGGCTTCTCCCCTGTGAGATCTTGAGCCCCTTGTAGATTCACAACCTCTCATCACTCAGGTAACACCCCTGAGGTGCACTGGTTCTTAATTAATTTAAGCAAGCAGACTGCCAACACAAGCATACTCACTCTGCACTGGGTAATTAGCCAGCAAAGTCTTAATTGTAAGAACACACATCAAGATAAATGTGGGATGTTCCCAACCCAATCTTGTGTAGCTCTGCAGAAACAGTAACTTCCTTCTGAAGGAGTCAAATGCAACCACACAAATACTTCCAGCTTCCACTGAAATGTGTGCTTTTTCTCCATGTATCTCTTCAGAACAGTACTTGCTTTGTCTCCCACCAAGACCTGAAGAGCAAGAGGTCGCAGCAGTCAAATCCCATCATTTATTTCCCAAGTTAACTTATCTTGAGCGCCAACCCCAGGGCTCCAGAATAGTTTTTCCAAAAGAACAGCTAAATCCTTCCCCCAGTGTCTCCTCTCTCTGAAAAGCCAGAATTTGTCAGATGGGGATTCAGCGAGTACTTTTATTTTGACAGAGCAATTAATAAAAAGCAGCAACATCTGCCTACCCAGCCCTCAGGAGTCTGACAACATCCTCCAAAACAAATACTGGAACTGGCCTGGCCAAAAACTCAGAAATCTTTCAAGAATCAAGTGAGTTCAGATTCAACTTACAGGTTTTGAGTTGAACTTTCCTTGTAGATGAATCAGCACTACACTCAAGAGATATTTTAATCATTCAAAGTGGAGGAGTGACAGTGAGGGCCTCCTCCCCAGCCCTGGCAGCACAGACTGCACATGAATATGATCACAAGGGAAAGGCATGGCCAACACCAGTGCTGTCATTATTTCAGTTTCTTCTGGACTTCAAACAAGTGATAGGATGTAACTGCTGAGAGCAGGAACTTGCAAGGCCAGAAACAGTGGAGCTCCCCTGAAAATGCAATTCATCTCCTTCCAAGCTGAACATAACGGTATTTTCAAACCCAGCTTCTTCAGTAAGGACTACTAAGCTCAGAACAGCTCTGCTAATCTTGTTTTGGTTTTGCCATCAAAGTAACAAGAAGAGTATCACTGCAAGCATCAGCTAGGCTTTCGTTATGAAACAGAGCTTGTTCTTAAGTCACTGTCTCTTGTTTTCCTGATGCGGTTAGAAATGGAGAAAGATCTGTACCAATTTTTAAATCCTTGCTCCAAGCTTTCAGGCACACAAGGGCCTGATTAGCCTTCTATTCCACACACTCTCCTTCACACCCCTTTCTCATTTCTCTTTCAGTACATGCACGTATCTTAATATGTCCTGAGCTCAGGGAAGCCTGATCTCAGCAGCCCTTGTTCCTTAGGAAGCACAGGGCTCTCTTCCAGCACAGCTTTTGTACAGCCTCTATCACCAACACATACACTGATCTCTCCTCAGGACACTTTCCCTAGTATGCTTCCACAGCTTTCCCCACAGAAGACACACACACAAAAAAAAATGAAGTCAGACAGATGCATAAACAGTGCAACCTATCTGAACCTTCAGGCATACTCACTCTCCCCTCACCAAAAACTTGCTTGTTATGAATGCTCATGGCATGCGAGCAAGGTATATTTTCTTGGAATACCAAGAAAACAAAACTAAAAAAGATTCCCTCTAGGTATTGTTTCACTCACTCACAGCTTTCCAGCCCTCCCCATTTCAAGGTATCTATTTTTGAATGTCTTCTAATGCATGTTTTGGCAGCGGATATTTTCAGGAGGAGACAGGGAAGGAGAAGAGAAACAGAAATTACTGTGCAGATCAAGTGGAATGAAAGCAAATAATGAAGAGAATCCTTACTTCAAACACAATAAACCCTATTAAAAGGGTTCAAAAATTGTTCACACTTACATATTTTACTAAATTCCAGAAGTATACTTGCAAGTTTATTTCATAGCTTCATATATCTACTGATATCATCACAATATTAACAGACAGGAAGAGATTTCATAAAATGAATGTTAGTGTAAAAACATTTCTTTAGTTTCAGGCTGTGTTACAAAACCTCATGCTTGTTTTTCAATACTTAGGATTCGCTAAAGCAGTTTTGTTTCTGTGTTGGCACCAGTACTTCAGTGGATGAAGTGAAAGAGCTGCCTGATGAATAATAATGAAACCCCTCAAGCCAGAATTCTTTGTGTATGGATTTTTTTAAACTGCTTTTGTGTTTAAAAGTAAGGACTATTAACATGCCACAGACAACTCCACATCCTCTGACTGTTTTAAAAGGTTTAGAAATACTGAATTCATCCTGCTGCATGAACTGAACACCAGAGTTCACATCACCATGTGAGCAGGAAGCAAAATCAGTCTGTACAAAGGAGCACACTTGTTTGTTTCTACCACTAAGCTTTTTCTACTACTTGGCTAATACTTTTTATGCTGTGCTTTGCAGCATATGTAAGGGAGTGGGGTAGAAGAGAGGAGGTTTATTCAAAGCAGATACAGCAAGCCAAATAAAATCTGAATGCACTTCAGTCTCCTACTAGAGACAAAACTAGAAGACAACAGGGAAGTAAGACAGGGCCTGTGAAAGCCAAAGTTGGTAGATGTCACAGTAGCTTTCTGACACAATTTATTAAAAATTACTAATATTATATTTGAAGCACACATTTGGCAGAGGGCATGCAACAGGCAGTATATGGCACAGGAGGCAACCTCTAAATCCAAACATATCACTTCTGCCCACTGTTGAGCGCGCTGGCTGCAATCTACCAGACACCCACTGAGCTTAAGTGAATTTTTGCTCATGTCACTGTGCAGAGACACTCGGACGAACAGTGCTTTGTTACACCCATAACCAGCCCTACTACACAGAGGAAAAAAATAAAGCAGTGTACATTTTCTCAATCCTGTGCTCAGAAGAGACAGACAGACACATGAGCTATAGTTATCAACCTCACTTGACAGTTGCTGGTTTGGCTCAATGAGGCTTACAAGGATTATGATAAACTGAAGCAGCAGCCATTTGGCCCCTGGTCACCTCCCAAAATATTCTGTAAGATGACACACACAAACAGCAGAAGTCACATTATAGCTGTATTTACTTTTTTTTTTTTTAATCTCTCAAAGTGGCCTTCAACACCAACAATTGTTACTCACATGGGTGGCTTTTCATATAGATAAACACTTTCATTCATAAACCTGCCTTGGGTCTCAAGGTTCACTTCATTCTCCTTCTTCCATTAAATCTTGCTTCCCTTACTGGCACTCTTCCCAGCTATATTACTTCCCTGCACAGCCATGCAGTCTTTGGCTTCAATAATATCCCTGACCAGGCTGAAGCTGTACCCCTACCAATCCTAACCCTTTCCCTTAGAGGCTCAGCATGTTCCAGAGCTGAAGTTTATTGTCATCAGGAATTCAAGGCACAGTTAGGTGCTGTCACATGCAGAAGACAGCAGACCCTGGGACCCTGCAGGAGTGAAGCTGTAGAACACACTACAACATCCACCTCAAGGCCTCTCTGCTCAAGGCATCTGGGCTGGGGAAAGCTGTTATTTCAAGGAGGTGAGCTGGCAATGTAAGAATGCAGAAACAGCTAATGGAGCTAGCTCAGATACAACAGCTAATTTTGGCAACATTCCAACTAAGGGAAACAACTTTGTGTTTAAAATTTGAGAAGTGGCCTGCATCCAAGATGTTATCAGAACATGAGAAGTTTAGCTACACAGCCATGAACTCCAAACACACTGGGAAAAAGGATTTAAGCAAACCTAGAATTAGAAAATAAAATTAAATATGGCAATAAAATAACTTAATGAAAATTCTGAGAGCTATTGGCTGAATTTGTTACCTGATCTAATTCTGAAACAAACACAGAATAACCACCTATTAATGAGAACGTAGTCTTAACTATGAATTTACAGCATATTTCAATATACAGTCACAAGCACACTGCAGACTTGTAGTTCTCATTGTTATGTTCACCAGAGACCAGCAAAAAAAAAAAAAAAAAAAGACTACCAGGGTTGGGAAAGTGGGGAATGTGCCTATGGCTTCATTTGCTGTTTCATTCAGGCTTTGATCACTATGTTTAGCACGTGAAAAATTCCTCAGTGAAATAGTGGTGAACTAAATAATCACAGACTCAAGATGCTTGGCTCACCTCTCTAAAGCACACACTGTCAGACATTTGATTCTTAGCGTACAACAGATTTTGCCTTTATTCATATCCTTGAAACAAATTTAGAGATGTCACATTCCTTCCATTCTTCACGTATGATTTGAGAAGCTGCCTTGATTTCCTGTTGCAGCTGACACTGCCCTTTAAGTGAATGGGCACATTTGATGCAAACTGCAAAGGCAAAGTCAGTCTTAACACCAACAATCCAAGAAAATTCATCCTCAGGAAATATCTGTAGCTAGGAAACACTCCTGGATGGTGGAGCCTGAAGTTGGGAAAGCTACTAATGGGGGAAGATAAGTGGTTTATTGAGCAAAGGGAATTAATAGGCAAAATTCTTGTCAGGCTGTTTACTTGCAGCACAGAAGTAATGAAAATTTGTAGAGCTCTGCATTTTAAAAACCACAGTCATTCTAACATACTCCTTAGGACATAAAATACACGAGTCCCTTCACGTACATCTTTGCTAGGTTATATGGAATGGATCCAAATCTACTCAGTGTCTTTGTGGATGACGGTAATATAAATATTGAATGACAAATACAAAACAGAGAAGCATATTAAATCCTGGCTCTAACTGACCTCTCCCTCATATCTTATGACTTGCATGTGACCTTCTTAGAATTTAGCGAAAGCTTGTGCCAAGTTTACAAAAACAGTGCTGCTTGAAGAGTTCAAGATTCTCTCCCTGAGAACCTGGATTTCTTGGTCTGACCAATTCACATATTCACTATTCTTGCCCAAAGACCCTCAGAGCAGTTGGATGATTCTGAACTACCCATATAAACAGCACTTTCATGTTGCTCTGTGGTTTTATAGGAAGGCCCGCCCCAGTGGTAACCAACCCTTGACTTGTTTCAGACACTACAAAGTTTATTGCAGCAGTCCTCAAAACCTTGCAGCACAAGGCAGCAGTGCCCACCATCCAGTTTAACAGCCGCCAAGAGGCTGGATGGCAGGAATGATTTAAGTTCTATGTCGTAATTTATGAGCCCCACCTGACTGCTGCACAGAAGAGGTAAGATTCAGCATGCTGGCCCCTCTGTTTTTGAGACACACATTTAGATAAAGGGCATCAAGCTCATAGATATTCTCTTCAGAGCACTGGTAAGGGCACTTGACTGGACTAGAGGATGTGCTGGTTCAATTCTTTTGAGTTCTGAATGATTCATGCATTGTTGATTTAAAAGGTTACTGCTCTCAGCTGCCTTCTCATGCCTCTGCCACAGACTAATAAAAAAAGAAAATACGCTGCAGAAGATTAGGACAAAGCTCAGGGAGGCAACTTCTTACACTGTCCCAGCATAAAACAGGAGAGGATGAGTCAGAGTCTGAAGGTTCTATAACAGATATTCCAAGCAAGCCAGAATTGGACATTCATCCAAGTCCCTCTGGGAAGAAGAGATAACTGCTTCCTTTTTTCCATCTGCCAGTTCTATTTAAGCTTTACACCAGGAGCAGGCCTGCATGGAAAAATATACATTTATGCCTAGTAGAAGCCTAAAGAAGCTCAACTGAGAAAAAATTGGTGAGGGGGGAACAGCAATTCCCAACTACACAAGGCATTGTATCAATTACAAGCCTTTTCATGCAGGTGAAGGAAAAAAACATTCAGAAATGCAGCAAAAGATGGGCTTCTCCAGGATAAATCTGAACAAGACATCATTCCAGAATCAGTACTGCTAGGGCTGCATATGAAAGACTTCCTAATTCAGATTTTCACATAAAGTATCTTGTTTTCTATAGACTAAATAAAAGTAATTTTTTGAGCTTATTGGAAGATGAGGGAGTAATCAGCTTTAGTAAAAATACAAGAAATACTTAAAACTTTATAGCAAGCCAGTCCTGTGCCAGACATGAAGTGACAGGAAGTAGAAACCAGGTATGAACAACAGACCAGAGCCAGTAATCTCCTCTTCAAACTGTAGAGAACTGTGTCAAGCTGCGTCACCCAGCCACGCAGCATTTCAGTGAGGTCTCAATTAATTTAGCCAAGCATTGGCCCAGCTTCACATCCCTGTTCCCAAACACTTGGGTAGCACTGCAATACCTCAGAAAAACAGACCAACACAATTCATGATTAAGCTGGCAAGTACCTGCCAAAGGAGCACCAGACATGAGAGGAGGAACTTCTCTGCTGCACAGAAATTCCATGGCCCATAGGGCACAGAAGCCCCAGCTGCCCAATAACTCACTCAATGGGTTAAATCCATCTGCAAACAAGCATTAAAAGAGTGGAACAGCATGACTGGCTCCTCATCCCAGAATCCTACAAAAAACAATGGGCAACTGCAGCAGGGTCTGGTATCATTTGAAAAACATCTTCTGGATGTCTATGTATGCATTTGTTTTAAAAAATGTAAACACAGTCATGAAAGATAGAGTAGCTGTTTGAGTGTGCCTCATGGAGTAAGAGCAATTCCTACCCACGGACTGGAAAGACATCCTAAGATTAACACTCATGTATTTGGGATTTTTGTCTGCTTTTCTTTTATGGCCCAGAAAAACAAAGACAGGGCTAAATGCAAAACTGAGTTGATATCAATGTATATAAGTGGATATTCAGAGACTGTAAAAGCAGCAAGTATTTCAAAAAGAGTATTTGAGAACAGAAGCTCACACAGGGAGAAGGCAGATCCCACTGACTAGGAGAAGAAAGAATGATGAAGGAGACCATCTTTAGTCAAGCCTTAGATCAAAGAAAATAGGTCCATAATGGGATTTTGAGAGGTCATCTGGTCCCACCACTGTTTCAAAAGGTGGAAGATCCCTGTTACTTAGTTGAGACAGATCATATAGAACCTATTAAAAGCCATCAGCAATACACATAAAAACGAACAAAATCTACTCCAGTGCTTCAGAACCTTTAGCAGAGATTTTTCTCCACAGTTAACCTTAACCTCAACTTCCTTCCCCACTGCAATTTGAGTTCATTATTACTTGCAATATCCATACTGGACAGACAGACCAGTTCCCCCCCTCTCAAATTTTTGTTCAGGGGAGATGTTTGGGGTTTGGGTTTTTGGTTTTGTTTTTTGGGGTTTTTTTTGTTTAATTTTTTTATTTACATATTTATGTCTACTGTCATCCCTCTTCTCTAGGATAAACAATTCCAATATTCCAATCTTTCCTCACCAGCTATGTTCTCCAGACCTCTGATCATTGCTCAGTTCTCCCCGAATTTGCCTCAATTAACTAAATGAACTTAGTCCTGTAAGGAAACCAGAAACCTTGCAATTTTGCACAGCCTCATGTACCCCTCCATCTTTATATGACAATCTAAAAACAGATGCAACTTTTCCCACTGAAGGAATTATACTTGTTGCTTATTTTTATTACCAGGAGTTTATTTTTTCAATAGAAAAATGCTTGGATTAATTCAAGGAAATGATATCGACTATTCTCACACATCCTCAGTTCTGATCTTCCATTTCCCTGTGAAGCACTAATGATCATCCAGAAAAAAAAATTGAAAAAAAAACCAAAACAGCAACAACAAAATGTGTATGACTCACCAAATCAGTTTTAAAAAAACAATTGGTTCAGGGATATTTGATTTAGGGACACTACATATCAGCTTATAGGGGTGAGGAAAAAGGCATACAGAGCAATTTTTGCTTTTTGTTTGTATACTACAAATAAAAAAGCATTAGCATCATCACTCAAAAACACCAAGGCTTAAAGATTACAAAAATTTGTGTGAAAGAACAATTAAAGAGACTTACAGGAATAAATCCCACTCACATTCCTGAATGTGTCAGGTACTTCTGAGTAGTTGGGAGTGAAGTCTAGAGATACTTCCTGAAGTACATTATTTGCAATAACAAGACAAATAGCAAATTCCTAACTTATTACTCAAACTGGGAAAAGGGTGAGAGTTATCTCTTAAGACAGAAGTTATGAAGTTGATTGTTCCTTGCTGCTTCTTTTCTCTCCACTCAAAAAAAAGTCTGGCTTACCAGAATATACATATATGCCCAGCCTAGTTCCCTTTACCTTTTTTTTATGTATAAGGATTTCCAGAAGAAAACATTTTAACTTTTACTACATGCTTCTCATTCTGTTTCATTCTACATTTGACCTCTGCAATCTCATAGGAAGTGTCCAAGATAATCAGACAGGCATCTTATGTTCAAACCTCTCCTTTCAGTTACAGCCTCGTGACAGGAAAAAAAATAAAATTCTTAACTCCCTAGGGCAGCCAGACCAATGCAAAATTCTAAGCCTAGAAAGATGCAAAATGGAGTTTAGTGAACCTTTTCTAAATTGAGATTTTAAAAGCTTAGGGAAGTACAAAACAAATATTGCAGAAAGAAAGGAGCACTGGTGATACACTGTTAGGGAAAAATTAAAATGCATTGCCTTGGTGAAGGCATTTTCCCTTAAATACAGGTCAGTATCATGACATTACTGGTTTTACCACCAGTGTTTTTAAAACTGGAAGAAGAATCCTATTCATCATCTCTTCTCCCCTCAAGGAAGTATCTTTGGAATATTAAACAAACCTAGTTAGCAGAGAATGAGAAGAGTCAACAGAACATTTATATATGTATGTGTTACCATAATGACTTCTCCACTATTTTGGTCCTGAAAACCTCCTCCTGGTCCAGGTTTACAGTACAGTAGCAATCCCTCATCTTGTTTGGCCCCGGATATGTAGGAAGATTTTTGGCTTCACCTAAAGACAAGAAAGAAAAAAACCAGAAAGATTACATATTAAAATATTATCCCTAAATTAGTCATCTGTCAACTACTGCAGTGTCAGCAACATGACTACAGAAAATTATTATGTTTTCCTTCTCAAATGTGAAGTCTCCATCAAACTTTGCAGCAGTCTCCTGTTTTCAATGCAGCAGGTCCTGATCAGGTTTAGAGCTCAGCTAAGAACTCAAAAATCCATTGCATCCAACTTATTCACATGCATTTGGATGCAGACTATCTCCTTCCATACAATGTTTAGGTTTTGATTAATGTTCTCCTAAGATGCCAAGAACACCACACAACATAGCAACCAAGCTTTTCAACACAGCCTGCTGATTTTATCCTGAAGTCATTACCAGAACACAGCAAATGAGCTGTGCAGATCACAGCTCCACCACTCACCACGGATGTGGAGATGGAAAACAGTCACTTTAGTTACAGCCAACAGCCTTAGATCACAAGCTGGACTTCAAAGCACTCTGATGGGATAATTAGCACTTGTGAAGCTGCCTAAGGCCCTTGCACAAAGGTACCATGCAAGTAATGAATATTCTTCACAATAAACATTTGTTTCAAAACTACAGCAAGAAGAAAGTACTATAATTAACAACAACAAAAAGGACAGGACTGAGCAACTCAGGCTAACCAAGAGACTAGCAAACCCAAGTGTATGAAACAAGAACAAAACCCACAGTTTTCCCCTTTACATGTTCATTAACAACCAAAGCCAAGCGCTAAACTTCCTTGGCTGACTGATAAAAATCGAAACTCTCCAACAGGAAACTGGGCAATGCCCCTCATCATTTTGCTAAAGTGTGTATCACTATGTGGAGGAGTGATTTAATTCTAAAGACAAAATTCAGACCTAAATGTAAGTCTGCAGTGCTCATGGTCTTATTTACTGTCACTCTTCCAGTAGCTGGAGATTATTAGCACATAGCATGGGTACTAGGTCATTCTGTCCTGGTAAAAATACAAGGAGTAAGACCAAAACTGCACAGACCAAGAGAACACAGGCTTGTTTGCCAGTACAGAAGGAAGCTCTAAATGATGGTAACAAATATAACTTTTTATCCAACCCTCGCAGCTCGGCTTAACTGCACTTTCCCAGACACATTGTTTCCCAGTCTCTGCCTCCCAAATAGCTTCATGCTAATAACAGAATCACCTTATTTTTTTCAACCCTACCTAAAGTAAAGACATACTTGTTCCTTTTGGCAGATTTTTCCACAGCAATCTGATGTATGTGCCTGTAAGCACTGAAGATGCATAGCAAGGAAATGCTGAGCCAACCTGCAAACTCAGCTGTTAAGGAAAGGTATTAAATGACACAGGACTCCACATTTTCCTGCCTATGATCTCTTTCTGGCACACTGTTCACACACTTTTGCTAAATGACCCATGGCATGCCCTTGGAAACATCACACAACCACATTTCTCAAAAACGGTTTGTATATGGGTATGTGCAGATGTTTTCTAAAGCTAATCATGGAGCATATATAGAGGCACTAAAAATGGACTAGAAACTGTTGCTTCAGACACTAATGCCTTGCTTCAGAGTTCTTCCAAATAAGTTTGTTCTCTCAGCTCAGCTGATACAACTTGATAGCATTCTTCCCACTTCCTTCGGAGTTGTGAGACACTGGATTAAAAAAAGCTGTCTCCACTGTAATTTGAAGGTGTGACTGGAACATCTGTTGGCATGCTCAATGTGGTGTTAAACTAAGCTGAAGTGTTAGGAATAGTTCAACTGCAGCAGCTCTAGACAAAAATATACTGAGGATTATTGATGGCTTGCTCAGTCTGCACTGAAGTCTGTCCTGCCATACTAAACCTCCAAGTTTTACTCTTGTTAGTCTGAGTTCAAGCAAGTTACAAATCAAATGCCCTATTCTCACACAGACTGAGGCCTCCAAGTCTGTCTTCTCTCCCCAAGCAAGCAAATTCCTGTTAATTTTTCTCCATTAGAGTCACATGAGACCAGCCTCTTTCCTGGATAACAGGGTACAGTTCCCCAAAGAGACAGTGTCAACAGGAAGTGTTTCAATAGCACACTGATAAGGAAGTCTTCCTCCAGGGCTGGCACTCTGTTCTCACGCTTCTTCCAAGAGAAAGACACAACATTTTCAAGCTCAAAATCAAACCAAAACAGTAACACAGCTTCCCTTTTTCTTCACTCTTCCACTTTCTACTTCAAGATTAATGCATCACATGAAACCAAATCTCTATTTTTCATCTTGATTTCCATTTTTTTTCATTTGCACAATATTCACTTAAGCATTTAAATGTAATAGTTATGTCAAGTACTCTAAGAACCACATTTTGAGAACTCAGTTCTCTTCTTTCATAGAAGACTTACAATAGGAAAGCCCACAATATTGAAACCTAAATGCAGTGTAAAGGAAGACACCATTTAGCATCACTGGAAAATGGCTGCCTGCATAGTCTGTACAGCAAATTAAAGGTCACCACCATCACAATGGTAGAAAGTGCACAGAGGGAAGATAGAGGGAGAAGACATTTTACAATAATTTCTTTCTTCAAATGAAAAAGACCCTGGAAAACCATGAAGACTAGAACAAGGGATTAATTGACCAACCCAATATATTAATCATGTTACTGACTTGAGTAGCTTATGAAAAAAATACTGTTTCTTCCCAACACCGGCAGCAACCAATGGCTGTTTAGATTCCTCCAGCACTGAGCAGTCAAGAAATTTACCAAGCTTTCGAGCACAGCTAAAGACAGCTCTCTAGCCAGACATTTTAAGTCAACAAATGCGCTCTGTTAGAGCTTCAGTTGCTCTTTAGATTCCTCCAAGACAAAAAAGTTCCCTCTGTGGCACTGCTTTGCCATCTACAATGAAGCTGAACAATCTGATCAGTATTTTTTTGTATTTGCTACCAGCAAAATGAAAAAAAAAGAATGCCCTTAATACATGACATAGTCATGCACCATTTCCAATTTCTCAAAACACAGAGCTGATGAGATGATTTATTTTGGGCAAGAATTTAAACTCTTAACCTATCTGTGCAGAAGAGACATATTCATCAATTGCATTTTCAAAAGCCAATTCCCATGTTTTTTCCTCCCTTCTTTATATGTGTGAAGGACCTGTACACTGGAGAACTTGGAGAGGGTTTGCAGATGAAAGGTCAATACACTCGCCTTTAAAACCTTCAGTTTTCCACTTCCACTAAGAAGAAATGGAATGTTTCTTAAGATGTCTAAGACCCTGACAATTTAGACTACACAAGCACTTTGTTTTGGAGCATAAGGCTTCCATTTGAAGCCACAGCAGCAGAATAATCTGTTCAAGTTTGCAATAGCTTTTCCCCCTATCCCTGCACTTCCAATGTACATGGTCCTAATTTAACTGTGTGCCCAACTCAATTTAGCACTAAGTACTTAAACCTAGCAAAGCTGATTTCAGCTGTGGAAAAGTTAACATTGGTATTCTAGACAAGTCTTAAAAAAAGACCGTACAATTCTGAGTATGTCACTGGCTTGCTATCTTCTCCCCATTCTCCTCACAGAATTACCACAAGGTTGCTACAGTTCAAAAATCAGACTACCACGGCAGCACACATAGCTTAGCCTGAGCCAGGCACAGGGAATGCAACAAGCTGGAAAAAGATGAAGGAAAAACTCAAAATTGTATTTATCTTCCTTGTTCTTTCCAATGTTGCATATTCCTGCCCTGCTAAAACACCAGCAATCAAAGGAAAACAAGTTTAAAGGGCTCTCCTACACATATGGCAAGGAAGGGCACTGGGAGCATAACTGGTAAGAACTACAAAAACTTTGAAAATGCTTCCAGAAATAAATATATATATACATTTCCTTAAGGTTTTCCTATTTGAATTTTTTGAAGCATCTAGTATTTTAAATTGAATTTAGATACTTGCCATTGTATCATCTTTGTTTTTGATATATTTCCCCAGACGCAACTTTCTGAAAAGCAAAGACTACATGACAGTCACATCATATGTCTACCTTTTGCAACAAAGTGCCTGCTCTTGTGCTGCCAAATATTAGGTCACCAGCACACATCTGCCAATCTGAATGCATTAAGGAAGATTTTGTAATGCATTAATGAATTTAGCTTGCTGTTTTCTAGCAGCAATATATTTGACCATGATGGCATGAGAGAGCCATTTCTCAAACTGTTTCAGAAAACAAACAAGCAAACAGAAACCTACCTCCAAAAAATAAATCCAATAAAAGCAGCTGAGCTTTCAATACCAGAGCATTTGACTTCAGGGAGAATGAAAGACTTAAGTACAGAAACAAAATACCTAAAATCTGAAAAGGGCATCGTATCCAAACCCACAACAATCCACTTTGTTTCTACTATATTCAGGAAAACCCTCTCCAAAGAAGCTTGCAGGGAAGCATTTCGAGAACAAAAACAGAGCAGCAATGTATGTCAAGAATGAAAAGCTTCTCCTGTTCTCATTTAAGCTCTCTATCTCAATAGAGATGCTGGAAATCTGGAAAAATTATCTCAAGCATTCCTTTCAAGCTTTCTTTCTTCTGAAAAAGCATTATTGCTTGAATCCCCGCAGATCAAGCAAAAACAGAAAAAAGAAAATGTATGTACACCCAGACCTCTGATTACCACAATTTATGCTTAAAAAGCTACTCATGCACAAAATTCAGCATATATGTAAAATATCAAGATGACAGCAAGTTTATAATTAATACTTAATTTTACTTGAAACAGAAATATAATGCCATTCAATGTGAATTAACACACAGGAATACCTAGAATTTAGTGTCTATGCATTAAATTTAAACTGAACAGCAACAGTTGTATTTATGTTGAATGCTGAGAAAGCCTTTCATTTTCTTGCATATAGAAGATCATCTTTTTTGCAGATGAGATGGGGACTAAGGGAGGGATATGACTAAAATACCTCAGGAAGAATATATTGAGAAAATAATCCCTTTTAGTATTGAAATGGTCACAGCTGAAAAACTTCCATCCACATTAGAAACCAATTTTGCTACTGAACAGCTAATGTGATAATTATATGACATTAATGTAATGTTTGAAAGCAGAATAGATGGTTACACTTGTATGTAATTCCTGTATGTAAATATACTGTGTGTACCTCTCAGAAAAGAGAGTTTGAATTAATTTTTGTCAGTCCAAATAGAAAACAGCAATAAAATAAATTTTAAAAGTGAAGTTCCAAGAACCAGTGTACCCAGCATGCAACTATGGAGCTATGTAAGTAGCTTAGTGCTCCTTTGTACTTCTGCAGTAAAATCAAAACAATAAACACTTTCTAAGTGTTTATTGCCATTAATACATGCCAGGTGTCAAAAATGTTCTTTTCTCACCACATTTTTAATTGTGTGTTTAATTCTCAAAGCCCAAAAATAAGAAAACCACAAAAATCATATATCTAAAAAGGAAATTAATTATTAAAAATAATTATTTCTTTTGAAACAGATGTGGCTAGTAATGCTACTTGTCCAACAATCTCTTTGCCTTGACCACTGGCATTTATGTGCACACACATATACACCACTTTCCTCTCATGGAGGGACACATTGCATAAGATTTCTAAACCAGGTCAAAAATAGCCATCTGTGAAGAGATTTTGATGATCTAGAAAATGAGATTTTTAGATGACCTGTTCTTAATCTAAAAGCCCTTGCCTGCCAGCCTCTTTCCACGTGAAATGATCATCACGTTATCAGGGATGGCATTTCCCCAACCAAACACCAATGAAGACCAGGCACTAGCAACACCCTCTGAGCAGCTCCACACCACAGCCCCAATACCACAGCCTTGCTTCAGCAAGCAGCCATCAAGGAAAGCACACTACATTAATTACTACTTTTTAGACAAGACTATCACGTGAAAACCCTCTTGGCTTCAGGGAAAGAGCATCAACCCCAAATCTTCTGGCATGAAACTGAAGACCAGCACCAGCTGATACCTCTGTTCACAGCCTAGTGACAGGAACATTGGCATCTGTTAAAATCCCACCTGCACAACCCACCTCACCAGTACACCCAGTGCCATAGTACTATACCACCTCCTTTCTCCCTCACATGATTAAACTTATCCTATAGCAGTTAGGAACCTTCCTACAGATCCTTCTCTGCTCTGGAGCCTGTTCTGGCACAGCAAACAGGCCTTTCTGTCCACTGTAACAATTGCTAAGCCTCATCAGCCACAGCCTGCATGGTGAACAGAACCAGACCCACCACTCAGAATGGCAAGTAGCCGAATTCCCTTCTTCCTAAACACATGTGATCAGACATTCCAGTTCTCCTTTTGCAGCCCTGAAAGTCCAAAAAACTGTCTACATATCTTGCTTTATTTTTTATTCTGGGTGTAACAGAAGCAACTGAGGATATTTTCACTGGAGAGCCATGAGAAGCTGCAGGCTGACAGTCTTACTTTTCTTGTAAGAAGAATGAACAGAGAGAAGGCTCAAAAGATCTTGTCATGATCTTAAGTACTTAAGTGCTTGCAGCACCAGGGCTTTTAATCAAATCCCAGGGCTGAGAGGAAAGATACCTATAAAGCAAGTTTCATGAGAGCTGTTTGCAAAATTAAGATTTTAGTTTGTACAAGAGGAAAAGCATAATTCTCCTCAACTCTTTAATAACTGGTTGCACGCTACTTGCCAATATTGTGGTCAACAGCAGGCATCAGGTTTCTCTAAAGATCCCCTTAGAATAGTAACTTAATCCCACAAAATAAAAAATACACAGTCCAGCTGCTTTTTAACAAGACTGAAGCTATTCTGTGCAAAAGGATACTTTTAAGATATCCTACTATTTTAAAGTAGAATACTGCCAGTAAAAAGGTGTTCTCAAGGAGTTCACATTTAAATTCAGTTTTCCTGTGGCATTCTGGTGGAAGCATTAGTTGCTTTAATGTGATTTTTTTTCCCATTTCTGCAGAAAAAATTATGAATTAGCTAGACTGTATCTGTGTTGACACAAAGTTAGGCTCAGTTCCATATATATTATTTTTCAATCCAGCTTGTGTTTTGAAGATGGTACTTTGCATCAACACATCTCATGCAACTCCTAGCTGCATTTGATAGAGACTTGTGAGGTTTTTTCCTACAGTTTCAGAACTGCAGGGAGTGGCTACAGGCTGTTCTATAGCCTCAGAATTGTAACCTTGGTTCAGATTGTGGCTTGTGCAGTTCTTGGTAAGTTTTCTGGTTTTGTTCCGAGGTGGGGCGTTTGGGAGGGGGAGTTGCTTGGTTTGGTGGTAGTTATTTTTTAAAAATGAAAATCAGCTTCCTAATGTTATGAAAGACGTTCTCTCAGCAAAGTTTAAGTCACTGAACATCTGTTGTGGGAGGCCATGAGGGAGAGATTCAGGCTGCAGGAGGGGCAGAGTAGCTGAGAGGAAGTAACTTTAAACAGACTATTCCATCATGGAGCTGCACTGAGCAAACAGCAAGCAATTTTCGCTATTTTTAGAAAAACAGTATGACACAGGAAATACAAGCAAGTGATTTACAACATCAAAAAACGAAATCCAACAAGTGTTCCCTTTTGAAAGCCTCTGTACTTCAGCATATTTTAAGATTGTTGCTCTGTACTAAGGAACCTAGTCAAGGCTAAGGAACGAAAGTACTGTTCTCAAAAATATCAGCATAAGCAAAAAGATGTCTGTGGAAATAAGTATTTTTACTTTCATTTATATTATTCACAGACAATCGTATCACAAAAAATTTTTTTAAAAGGACAATTTTTATTTATGTTCATCCCATCTTTTAAATTGCAGATCAAAAAGCAACAGCAACAATGTGGAAAAAACCAACAAAACACAAGCAATGCAAAAGGAGTGATGCCCTCCCTCTTCCAGGACACTGATCACTTCTATCACAACAAGCAACGCCAAAAATTTTTAAAGTAACATGAAAAGTACAAATCCGCAAAAGGGCGTGTTTTGCTTAGATTAAAAGCAAAAGGAATAACTGCTGAACAGCCAAAGCTCTACTTACCCTGTTAAGAAACTGTAACTGTTTCCTCTAATGATTCTGCTGTCCACAATGGCTCTTGCTTTAGAATTACATACTTAGAAAAATCTTCACCAAGCAGAGTCTCAGGGGATCAAGTTTAGATCAGGTTCAGTCTGGTCCTCTGGCTCCACAGTGTTCAAACCAAAACAAAACCTGGCTATTGAGAAACTGGGGAATTTTGAGCACAGAAGTTCAAGGCAATCTTGAAAACCATCTAAGATTTAGGAATTAACTGAGAAAAGAGTGTCTTCTTCCACATTCAAAACACTTTCTATTACAAAATTAATCTTCATAAGGGAAGAATAAGGTATTGGTATCTCCTCAACTTGCTTTACTTGAGTCTTTCTTCAAGAACAGTGAAAATAGGTACTTTCCTACAATGAGATCAAATTCTTTTTTCCCATTTAAGTATTCCTCATGTGTTTCTTTACACATGACAAGCATCCTCTGCACTAAGGAACAAGATAAAAGGAAACCCTTTAAGAGAAGTGTGATCATAACCAGTTCTCAGTCCACATGCTTATCAATGGGTTTTGAATGAAAGAGGGAAATCATACCTTTCTAGCCATAGTGTTAGGTGGCTGACAAATGCTATGCTACAAACTCAGCTCTCAGATTAGGACATTATCAAGCCCATCCACAGTATTTGTTTTACTTTAGTTACCAGGCCTTTATTTACACAACACTTTTTCCAGTAGAGTAAAACAAAAATTTCACTTGGACATTACTAAGGTTGGTGCCTGATACGGTTATAGGTGACTTTAAAAAAATTATTTCATTGTTGATTAGCCTGTATTGCACAGATGCATGACAACAATATGCAAGAATTTACATAAATTATGCTAATTTCTTGTTGCTAGCTCGCAGACCCATTAATGAAGCAAAACCAGTGGTATCTCCCCCTTCAACATCTTAAGGTGCCTAAAAGCATTTGAGCTTGACTATCAAAGCAACCACTTGGCAGCTTGCAGTGCTGTGCAGCTGAACTCTAAACTCTGCAGATGGAAGGATACACTGCCACTGATCTACAAACCCATTGATTTCTTCACAGAAAGCAAGAGGACAACATGTCTCTGCTCTGAGGTTTGGTGGTAGTTATTGCCTCTGCTCTGAAACCACATTGCCTTAACTACAGCCACCACACAGCTTGGCCCAAGAATATCTACAAGTGGCTACTTCCAGAACATCCATCCACCAACAGAACTGGACCATCATCATCATCCAAGATTCTAAACATTCCATTTACCCTGTCAACAGGCTTACTAAACAAGTGTCTGCTTTTTTCAGAAATCTCATCAGCACAGGATTCTTGGCTCCTTGTTGAAGTAAATTTTCACTTCAAAAATACAGATGAAGACAAACTGACCCAAGTATAGGGAGGAAATGACAATTGTAGCTACCATTGCCTTAAGCCTTGGAAAGTTTTCAAATTACAAGCTAAGAGTGTATGAGATTATTTTTGAAACAAGCTGTAAAGATCTACCCACAAATCTAGAGCAGTATAAGGGACTGGCTTGACCAGCACTAAGCAAAATGAACTGTAAAAAAAACAAACAAGAATTCCCCCATCCAATTTCCCAGTGTCCCAGGTGGTGGCTGGGGGAAGAATCTCTCATGGAAATAAAAGTTCACATGCACAAATACCTAAGCATTTACTTGTTCTTGCTTCATCTGCAGTCAGAGGATCAGGTCCTCATCTCACAGTACATAAGACCCATCTCTGCATAAAGTAACTGCCAAAATACACAGGTATGTTGACTTCCAAGGGAAACCAATGCAGCAGGATTAAACAAACTTCACAGCAACACAGGTCTGTTCTATTCCTGTGGATATTCTCATAGAAATAAGTGCAAGACTCAAAATTAAATTTTGGTTGTAGTTAATCACCCAGAGGCCGAGTATCTTCCAAATCTGGCAATGTTTTTTGAAGCCAGATATTCCCTATGAGTGCTCAACTACACCCATAAAATTCATCCAAAGCTAAATTTTGGCATATCTCTTTAGTCACCACAGGAATCTGTCTCACACAGAAAGAAAGGAAAATTAACAATGTGAACTAGTATTTGTAACAATTGTGAGTGTCTGGTACCTGTGAGAATCAGCTGAATATTGGAGACAAAACAAGACCACCACAAAAACCTTCACAAAAAAACCCCAAAACACCACTATTTGGATTTCTATAGATAATCTCATTTTCTCATTTTCCTGGCAAAAAAACCCATGTTAACAACTTAAAACATGAAAAATGAAGCTGTTCATAAGAACCAGAATCAAAGTCTAATGTGGAACATTAATTCATCTTTCCTTCTATTCAGGCTTTCATCTATAAATTATGACAGAGTTTATAACCATTTATTTTAGCAACTTCCAGTTCTTTAGCATGTCATAACCCTAATTTACTCTCAAAGCAGACACTGCTCCTGGGCATATTCATAACATGCAATACTTTGCACAATTTAGGTGCCTGCATTAACAACTACTATTGACAGACTCCTGTGTAAGAGGATTCAGGCCATGAACATCACACATTTTCTGAATCATAATTTGTTGTTCATTGACTAGATATGGAGTTTAGCCAGCTAAAAATTGCTAAACTCCATATCTACAGCAACATCTGGGTTATGTGCTTACAACCGAACTGTATATATTGTCCCCTCTCTCTTCCTACTTCTGATCTGGCCTCCACACATTTTCTGCATTAGTTTGTCTTTCAAACTGCTACTTCCCACAATGAACCATCACCTCTAAAATCCTGTAGTACCAAGATAAAGAACTTCAAGAGCCTTCATAACAGTATATTACATACCAGGGACTACAAACTGCTACTGTCCTAAAGTTGTTCAAAACCTCCATTAAATCTCAGCTCCATCACACACTTCCAGTTTCTGCCCCAAATACTAAAGTCTGATTCAGGTATCATGACAGTATGCCACCCATCTATGTCAGCAATTTTTGTTATTACCACTGCTTTTAAAAATCTATAGGTTTCACAAAGTTCAAGCTACTACTACATTTGCAATGTAGTCCATGTAGTTTTAAGTCCATGGACATGTAGTTTTTGTTCTTAACAGTATAATGAAAGAAGCCAAGTTTAAGCAAGATGTATTTCAGCACACTGAATTACTTAAAATTCACCTGCCTTACAGACAATTCTTTGCTAGTTACTGTGAGTCCCAAATTTAATAGACTATTTTCAGTGGGACTCCAATAATATGTCAGTTACCATGACTATAATATCTTTTTCAATATAATGATGCTGCTGAACCCAAACTGCAAGCAGTGGGGGAGCATGCAAGGGGTGAGCAGGCAGCAACCTGTGGTGCCATTTATTTTTTAAACAGGATTTCAAACAGTGACTAATCTGATTGTCCAGAGAAGGGGAACATCACATGAATCCTGGCCTGAAGAACAAACCTAACGAAGAAAGCATGACTCATTGTGCAGGCAATGTGATGAGAACCAAATGCTTGATCTTCCAACTTTAGTAACTATGGGAAGAGAAAACACATTTACTTCTTTACTCCTCAGCACTGAGTATAGATAACACAGGCACAATACTGCAGAAAAACAAGCAAGAATCTGAATATAGTCATTTATTTACAAGCAATGATCAAAACTACAGACTTCAGAAGTTTGTGTAGCTGTGTACTCCAAAAACACATCACTTGATATAAGCAGCCGAGATTCTGAAGAAACATCTGAGCCAAAATTACAATATTCCCTTGCAATTTCCACAAATATTCATATTATTCAAATTTGTATTTACAGGGAAATGTATAACTTTTCATGAACTGTCTGCAATCCTGTTGGGTTTTTAAGTGAAGTATAAAGTGGGTATTAAAAATGGAAAGTGACCTACTTTCCTTTTCTAAACTAAGCAAACTGTTAATATAATGAAACTCAATTCATGTTGGTTTATGTCGGTTTTCTTTCAGTCTTCTGGTTTCAGTTTACAAGTTAGTCATATCAGCTGCAGAAAATAGGGTAAAGTCACACTGATTGTGTGTGAAGTATTCATGAAGTGTTAAATATTTTGCATACTTATTACTAGTGAAAAAGCAGAAATAATGTGTCAATGCAGAAGGAATTCGAAAACATGAACAAGAGGAGTATCTGGCAACCGCTCCAAAACACATTCACAAAGTATTATTGTTATACACATCTTCAGTTTCATCATTCTGTCTGACACAGCACACACCTGCTCTGACTTTGCCTGAGTAGCAGAGGTCCAGCAGTAATGAGAGCTGCACCAACAAAGACGACATTCTCTTTCTCAAAATGCTTAAGCCTACACAAATATTCATATATGATAAGGCAGGATTAAGCTTTAAAAAGAGAAGGGCAGGTAAAGGACATTGACACGATGGAAGTATAAAGGCACAGAATTTCTAAACATAATGCAATACAAAAGATATACTGAAATGTACTGTTTATCTTAATTTAGAAGTCTCATTCTGAAAACTTTGCCAAAACAAACCAAGATTCAACTGCACAGTCTTTGAGCCAACACAGCTAGCTGGTGACAGTGGCTTGCTTTCATGACACACAGCTGGAGAAGGCACTGCAACCAAGCTTATTCTTCAGCCCAACAACCAAAAAGGACAACACACATTTAAGTAAACTTAAACTCACAGTTTTGAATCACAGTTATGTGGTGCAACTACTCAGTCATCAAAAGCCCAAAATACACAAAACCTTGGTTAACTCTGTCATCAGCACTTTACAGAACACATCAAGCAGGCAAAAAGTGATAATGTACCCACACACATCAACTTACAGTTCATCTTTTTCAGAGCCCAACAGAAGTGAGAAAATCATGTTTTTCTTGCTGATACAGCATGTACTAGTTTTATCTCAAACTCAAAAAACAGAAAGCAATAAATCCTTTCATATTTATTGAGGGTCACACAAAGCTGTGTTATCACATGCAGCCAGTCAATAGGTACCTAAAGGCCAAACTATACATGTGCAATATCAAGTCGTCTTGAAATAATCTTCTCAAACCCTTGTGCAAATTCATAGCTTGCAAAAGAACATGAGACTGGAGTCAGGGAATGCTTCTGATAATCAAGTGTAAAATGAAGTTGATTTCTGGATTATATCACACACTTTCACAGACTGTAAGGAAGTTCTTCACAGACATTTACAATAACCAGATGCAAAAGTTAAAGCACGTAAACAGACATGCCCATCCAAGGACTATTTGTTGGATAAAAATATTCCCTTTTTTTTACCTTTTAGGGTAGAACACAAGTTACACAGAGTAGATGGACATAAATTCATGGGCATGCTGTAGTCACAACTTTTAATGCTGTAGGATGGGGGTAAACACGTTAGAGATTTGGCTACCAAAACAAACTAATGCTTCTTTGCAGAGATCACTCGAGAATGGAAAGTCGTTCATTTAGCCTCAGTTAACCCCTTGCTCATTTCATGTGGTTTCAAAAGTAGTCCTTTTATTTTTACAAAGCAATACCACACAGCAGAGCTGTTCTGTGCAGGAAGGCTCCATCCCCATGCAAGAAGCTGGCTCTTTTGGTTGAACACCAGGATTCCATCCTGCTTCGGCTGCAGACTCCATCCCTGATTGTGCATAACAAGTCACACAGCAAACTTCCATGGTCAAACTCCATCCCTCTCAGTACTTCACAATCAAAATGCAACTTCAGACCCCTCAGATGAGGCTGCATGGGAGCAATGCATTACAGTATTTGCTAATGGAACTGCATGAGAGATTGCAGAAGCTGCATCTGAGGGCCAGCAAAGCCATCCCAGCCTGATCCACCTGCCTTACACCAAAGGGCTCTCCTGTGGAGCATGCCAAGATCAACACCTTGGTCTGGGAAGCCTCTTGCCTGCTGTCATAACAGCACACGGGGGGAAATCAAAGCAGAATTTACCAACACAGAGCCGGAGTAGACAAAGCACCAGGTCCTTTTAACAAGCCGGTAAGACAAACAGTTCCCAGTAAGCAGGAGAGGAAATATCTCACTGTTAGCAGTGTGGAATTCCAGCAGTGCTGTCACATCCATACAGAGGAAAAAAGGCTCCCAAGGGCTTTTACTATAGAAACAGCACTAATTTAGGCAGGGAAAAGGTAATATAATTGTTGCAAAGCAACCTGGCAGAAAAATGCCTTGTGACAGAGATCACTTTGATAGGAAAGACACTCTTCATGGGAAGCTGCCTGAGGTATTCCATAGCAAAAGAGAAGGGCACAGGAACTCTCAAGTGGAGACAGGGTACCTACACACAACAGAAGCACAGAGTAACACAGAGATAAGCCCAACAACATTCCCACTAAGGCAAAGTTCACCTCTGCATACTCCAGCACCGTTACATCTCAAATAACCATGCCATAACCACAGCACAACCATGCTGCTGCCAGCTATGGACTTAATGGATCCGAACAAAGACACTTTCTTCTCATCCTCCCAAGATGAGCCATTTATGAACCAGAATGTTAATTATTTCAAAAGATGTGCAGTCAAAGCAGATCTTTCCTATACTGAAGATTTTTGACTTGTGGGGGTTTCTGCAAAAGAAACTAGTTGTTTCTTATTTCCAGCTCTAACTTGTTCTGAAATTAATATACTTGCATTATAAATTCAGAAGTGAGGCAATTCAGAAGTTTCCTGCAAGCAGGAAAACAAACGCACGTTTGCTATTCAATCAAAGAAACTGCCTATAAAGCTAGGCAGAAATATCAATCTTTAAAGGAAACATCTACATCGGTAACAATATTCTAGGTCACTGTTATTTGGTTATTTCTTGGGAGTTCTTATAGTTATCACTCAAAGCTTCTCTCCTTTGAAAGGCAGATTTCTGTACTAATATGTTCTTAGCATACATAAGAGATTCCTCCAGAGAAACAGCAAACACTGCTCCATAGCATAAGTTTGGTAGGAAAGCTCAAAGGAAGTATAACTGATTTTCAACTGAATTGCAAGTCAGTGTCTTCCTTTCCTGTACTCAAACACACTCATCCTGTGTCAGAAGATGAGTAATAAGAGGATTTTTAGGCTGGGAGCAGCAATGTCCTCACCTGTTTCAGTAACACTGCAGCTTCACAGCCATTTGAAGCCACCACAGGCCAGGTGACTGCTCACTGCCCATCCTGCCCCACATGGTGCAAAAACACACAAACCCATCAAGCAGAACAGACCACATCAGCTCAGAACAGCTCTTGTGCAGCCATTAGCTCTGACACTGTAGAGGCTCCTGATGGATCCACATCACAGCCTTTTGCCTTGGTGCAAGAAATGGGCCAGCAGTGAGAGTGAACAGGATAGGGCTTGTGCAACTGCATGGCACTGGACACATATTTCATACAGGTTTATGGTATATCAGCTCTTGGAAGATCTGAGGCTCCAATCTCAAGCACTTGAGCTACAGGCTCATTGTCACAGTTACTCCTGCTGGGGTGGTTCTATAATGCCATTGATCTAAAGACTCAAGCAAATGCAACAAAGTCCCTGACAAAAAGAATCTGGTCCACTTATGGGAAGATCCAGTTCAAGTCATCATCATTCTCCATTCAACTCTATATTCCCTGCCCATCACTTAATGCTCTCTGCTGGTTAGCCTCTCCACTCTTTTTACTGATGAGCCCTTTGAAAAAAAACTTAATCCAGCAAAGTTTTCCAGACCTAACGAAGTCTTTCTATCAAAATCAAAGGGAAATAAGTGAAGAAAGCCGATCTATGTAAAACAGTACCGAATCTTGGCCACTCTGCAATGCTTGAGCTCAAATAAACCAATTTGAACTTTTTTCCAAGGCATTCTTTGACAGGCAACTTCTCTACTTTCATTTATCCTTCCCTTTATTCAGTTGAATCACCACTGTGATTGAAGCTTATACTGTACATCATCTCTTTCAAGAGGTTTCTTGCTCCCTACCAAAAAGAAGTCTAAAATACAATCAAGAAGCCCACAAAGCAATCAGCTACTCAAGTGCATCCATACCCTACTTACCATCAGTAACCCTTATTCTCCATCAGAGAATTAAATATTTTCCCCAAAAAGGTTACCTCTAATTCCATCCAACTCCATGCTGTCAGCTGAAGAGGCCAGGTCACCGGCTCTTCATCTCCAGTGCTTTCCCCAAGGTCAAGTTAGAGCTACTGCCTCTGCTGGCTCAGCGTCTCACTGGAGATGCCATGGTGGGGCCACCAGTGAGTCTCCACCTGGAATCAGCAGGTTCAGTCAGCTCCACAGCTGCCTGCCAGCCCCTGCACTCGAGGCTAGAAGCTGCAATAACAGCCCTTCTACAAGACAATGCAGGGTTATAGCAAGTGAAGTGTGTCCCATTATCACTGATCTCTCCAGCTGCATTCAAATCCAGCTATGGAGAGACATATCAGAATCACTGCTTCACCAAATTCATTACAGCTCCTACTGCAAAACCACATTTTCCCTCCTAGCCAGCACAGTCATTCCCTGTGATGCACATGCAAACTGAAGGTAAGCAGACCTATTAGACTTTATTAAAAATATTGTCTTGAGATTATTCACAACAGCTGTTTCCTCTTCAAGCTAGTGGAAAACAGATGGCAACATAACAAGAGCTAGATAATTTTAAAAATTAACTCTAAAACATGACACTTGTACAGGATGTCTTCCACTCATGCATCTCCAAATGGGATAGTAAAAATAAATTGATGCCAAATGTCATTTTGCTAGTACAATATAGCATAATTAACATATCAAGAAGAAGGGCAGAACAAAGAATACTTCAAATTACACAGAAAAGCTGCATGTTGTGTAGAACACAAAGCTGTTGTCGTAGATTCCCTACAAAACCAGTGAGAACATTGTTTATCTTCTCTGTCAAACATCTACAAAGCCTGACAGCATCAAGACACCTAAAAAGCATCAAGACAGTGCAATTACAGGTGTGGAGAACAGGGGTGTATATTTTTTAATAATCATAAGCAACTTCAGTCAAGATTCACATGGGTGGGAAACAGCAAGGAAAGTATTTAAAGTCATACTAATTATCTCTGTGAACATAATGAGGGGATTTTATTTGTGTCAGTCTGGCTCAATTGCAGCCCATCAACTCTATTTCATGCATATTCCATATGCTTAAGAGTAGAATTTAAAACACTATAAATACACAACTGTAACAGTTTAAACACACATTGAGGGAGACCATGTATTATTAAGCTACTGCATGTTGAAAAAATTCCTACCAAAACATCAGCATTTGTGGACAGACAGCAATGAATCTCAATCAGTTATGCATCTACAGGACCAATTTAGAGCCAAAGGAAAAAGTATGGACAGAAATGAAAGCTATGCTTCTCAGTACCGACTTTATGGGAACAGTTTAGGGTAAATGGTTGTTTTTTTCCTAATATGCTTAGCACTGAAATGCAGTATGCAACAGACCCTTGAACTACCAGCTCACATTTCAGGATCTACTAATGACTCTGAGTCTCAAATTCAGAGTAGTGAAGAAAACAATGCTACAACACTTTATTTTTCTGGGCAGACTCCTGGAAGTGACTACTTAAGTGTGGTATACATTGAAGAACTTACAAGGTGCAGCTTTTTTTTTCCTGGCAGAAGAATGTACTTATTTTAAAAGCTAACAAAGTAGTCTCTGCCAATCCAGACAACTTTCCAAACTCCACTGCAGATCCGCTGAGAAATGCGCTCACCTCTATTCTCCTACTCCATTTACATGCCTGGTATCAGCCTCCACCACCTATTCTATTAACATTTCTAAAAAACTAGAAAGTAAATAACCAAAGTAGCCAGACACTACCTTTTACAGTACAGCAAAACTGGTCCACAAGAAAACTTATGCGTTTGTATATCTGTTCATTCCCCTTTAAAAAAAACCCTCGAGCATAAAACAAACCACACACATAAATTGTGCCAGATGGTTAGCACATTTAGAAACAGAGTTGGTCCTAAAATCAGCTCTGGATACACTCAACCCTATCACTGACAGCACAGCACAAGCAATAGTCCCTGTGATTCTTCCACCTATCATGTTTATTGCTGTAATTTGAAGCCAAAAACAGCAGCCTCAAAGTACCTCAAAACAGCAACACTCGTGGTCAGTAAAGCAAATATACAAACTGAAATACTGCTCTCCATAATAATACATAGCATATATTCATAAAATACACTGCACATGATCATAACCTGCATAATATATACTGTAATAACTACATAACTGCTTTACATGTTTTTTTATACTGTCACATTACAGAGATACACTGAAACCCTACACAACATGCAAGCAACTTTTAACTTTGAAACTCTCTCTGTTCAGCTGACATTTAAAAAACCTTACTTTCATTTCTGACTACTTATTCTGCTGGGTTTTGATACAGCTTTATCTGAGATGAAAGAATTCTCCATTCTTTTTCTACAAGCATAATAAAATATCACATGTTGCTAATCTTTTACTACATCACAAATACATCTGAAGTGTCTGGAACAGTGGGAAGTGTTTGGTGTATTGAAGAGCCAAGTGAAAAAGAACAACTACAGCAAAAAAAGATATTTCCTTTCATACCATTTTATCTTTCTGACTTCCATTCTAAGAGCAGAAGACTGAATTTTGCAACTTGCCTGCCACATTATTCAGCAAATTTGTGATCTCAAGCAAGACAGTGAAGTCTCTGACATACTCATGTACTCTTCTAGCTGTGACTGTATGAATCAACTTCCTCTATTTATGGAAAGTGGGTACTAAATTAACTGTTGCCTTGGCATTTATCATCTACAAGCTTCATTCTCAAATTCACGGGATATCCTCTGTCCGGCACAGTGTGCCATTCCAAGGAAGTCGTGTAACTCCTGCTGGCATGGCTAACCAAAGCTGACACATGTTTATATTGCAGAAGTAAAAAAACCAAACCAACAAATAGTTACCATCTTGTGGAGCACAAAACTCAGGCGAATGGACACCCAGACTGCCATTTCCCATTATCAGACCCACACCCAGACCTGTTCAAGTCATACCTCTTCCATTAGTTCTCTCCCTTTTGTAAAGGCAAAGTAGACATAAACACATGTATTGAAAATTTGTCTTGTAGATTAGGAACTCAATTTCCAAATCTTAAACATAAATCCTGCCTCATTTTCTTCAAGAATCACAAGTCATAAATGCTGCCAGTCAGGCTTACATTTAAATGGAAGGAGATGGGGCACATGTACAGTTGATAACTGCAAAATAACCACCTGCAAAATAAATCTGCCAAGGAATCAAATTACATCATTGAGCTTTAACCACTTACAGCGTACTTGCAAGAATGAGAAGGATACCCATTTAACAAGCTTCCTTCCTCTTTAACAAGCTTCCTTCCTCATCCTTTGCCCACCCCCCCCCCCATCTCCATTTTAAATGCTTTACAACAACCAACTATATCATGTGGATTATCTAAAATAAAGTTCTCTCCCTTGTTATCATTAAGAGCTGCAAATTACCAAGAGCTCACACCCAGTAGAAGATGTTTACTGAATAGACAGTACAGCTCTGTGGTTTTCCCAGCAGGGAGGAAAAAGCCACTTAACCAGATAAGCCCTCCTTTCAACTTCTCTCCACTTCCACCTCCCTGCTGTACCCTTCAGCTCGAAGGAGCACCTAATCTTAAACAGTGCCAGAACCAACACTGCACTTAAGTAAAAGAACTCACATAAAATTCCAGAACTAACAGTCAAACCAAGCTATAAAGAATCATTCAATAACTTACTGAACACATCTCATGGGCACTCTCTGCTATGTTGTTTTGGGACATCCTATACCACTTTCTTTTAGTAACAGCAGTCAATTTCCCCCCCAACCCTGCAACTGCTGTCTCCTTAATCCTTGCTAACTTGATTGCCAGTCACATCCCTGCTCTTACACAAGCAAGATACCCTTAAACATATGGGAATCCTTGATGTCATGCATCAAGGAATTACTAAACCCACAAAGTGCAGACTTTATGTGCGTCTTAAGATAAAAATCTCTAAGCAATTTGATTATGCAGAACAAGCCTCAGATGCATTTAATATTACCCCAGTATGTGCATTTACCATTATACGCATTTAGACTACAATTCAAAATATTTTGCGTCAGTTATCGTTGCCTTTTCAGGAAAGGAGAAAATAAAATTAACAGTGATAACTTCTAACTCTTTCAACCAGGTAGAACTAGGAGGAAGACAAGGAACCACATGCCTGTCTATAAAACACTGGTCATTACTCTCCCTTCTGTGGAAGGAGCACATGGCAAGTACTGCTGTTCTGAGACCTGCCACTGTCTTTCAAAGCAGCAGGAAACTCAAATGCAAACAAAACCAACCCTTTCATCTCAAGTACAGGTCTGCAGGGAGAACCACGGCTTAGTTCATAAGCTAATTTCTACACAGCCCTCTGTCTGCTGCAGAGACTCCTTCAACACAACTCCCACAGAAATAACACAGAGAAATCTCTAAAAAAATCCTTCTGGGGAAAGGGGAAAGAAAAGAGGCAGGAAACAAAGGAACACTGAACTCTAATAGATCTCTTCTGCTAATCAACAGAAGGCTGCTGACATGATATAAGGGCAGACTTGACACAGCCTGGAGAGAAGTAAGAGCATGGACCAGAAACTTCACAAAAATCAGACACAATTTTCAAACCACAGAAAGAGGGAAGAATAAATCACTAAAAAATGTCATAGAATGAGAGCAAGATATTAGTCAAAGTACATGGATGAATAAAGGCACAAAAACACAGCTGCAAAAGGTTAAAGAGACTTCCAGAGAATTTACTTTTTGTCCATCCCAACAGTCTAATTAGCAATCACTGTGACATACTGGAGCAATAGCTGCTACCTAATACCTGGTGCCTCCTCCCTTGCCCTCATCCACAAAGGGCTGAGGAAACACCGGCCACCCAAGGCAAGCCCCAGTGGCTGCAGCAATCACACTGGGGGCCGGCTCCCCTCACACACAGGATGTGCTTTATTGCCACAGCCAGTGTTACAAAACACACAGACCTATTTTCTGTTATTGCGCCTCCACTTCCTCTTTTCACCCTTTAGGACTGACAGCACGGTTATCCCAGGATCAGGAACGGCAGCAGGTTTTATGTGATTGAGGCTAGCCCAGACAAGGCCTTAGCCAAGCAGAGCAGTGCCAGGGCTCTGAGCAGAGCCTCTCCCCCAGCCCCGGGGTCCGGAGCTGGGCTCGCTGTGCCACAGTGCAGCTGTGTAAACCCCGAGCAGCCTGCTGGGGAGCAGCCCTGGCGGAGAGCACTGCAGGAGGCCTCACTGGATACCCTTCCCCACCTCAGGGCTGCGTTCCAGCTCAGGTCCTTGGCCCTTGGCAGAGCTCTGCAGGTTCCTCTGCGCTCGGCCTTTTGCCTTATCAACCCCAACTCTGACCTGATGACTTAAATTCTGGTGTTACCTTGGACCAACTCATCACTACAGAGTTCTCTGGTGGTCACCATGCTCTTGGTTAACCCTGGCAAACATCATAAACCTGCTCTATCCTTGTTTGGCTACCATATGATTTCCCACCTCACTAGCAAGATCACTGCCCTGCCTGCTTTGTTGTCATGCTCAGCTTCCAGCCTGCCTTTTTTAATCAAGTAATCCACTTTGTGCTCTGTGACAAGTGGAATAGGATAGCCTCACATTAAATTAATCTTTTGTTCATTCAGTTCTGCTCTAAATATTAATAAAACACACCCTTAAAGCAGCAGGGCACTGGAATTCTGCTACTAAGGTCACAAGGATCACTGGAGTATTTAACCATTGTTATTCAGAACAGGGCAACACTTGTCAAGGCCAAGCAAAAGGTTATGTTGTAACATAAGTGAACAGCAGCTTTTCAAAAAGGTAATCAGCTAGAATTCAAAATGAAATTTATTACCAAGGCTATAGCAGACTTCTCTACATTGTTTATAGACTCCAAGCAACTAGAACAGAAGCTATTTGCACAAAACAGTGCTCTACACCAGGACTGAGACCTTGGTAGGACAGTGCTCAAAATTCCATTACTGTTAGCTTACAGAAAGGCAAAAACTGTATCAGCAGGGAGTCTAACATGCAGGGGAGGACAGCTACACAGGGGAAAGAGAAAGCAACAATTTAGTACCAGTTTCTTAATAATAGCTTCCCCTTTAGCTTCCATTCTTCAAAACCAAATCAAGTGCTAAAGCTGTTTTCTGCTGTTTTCCTACACCCCTCAACTGTTTCAGCTAAAACAGACAACATCAGCTCAAGAGAAGTCAGCTTGTCCAGCAAATATCCAGGTGTCAAAATTAAGTATTAGGCAACCCTTGGCTTTTGACCTTAAATAATTCAATAAAAATCCCCCAAAATCCCAGAGAACAGAAATCAGCATATTTTCTGATCCTTGTGAGAGATACTTGCTCTTGCACTGCATTTCACTTCTCCAATACTGGTTATGCCAGGCAGGATTTGCACAGAAGGCATTTGACTCCAGGTGCAGATTGACAAGAACAGGATCTTGAAAGGAAGGAAGCAAGACTTGGCTAGGCAGAGAAATAGAATCCTGCTTGTCCTCCCCTGTCCCTTCCCCTGGCAGGGTTCTCTCATCACTCTGGCACTGCTTAGCCAGTCAGTTGATTCCATCTCTATATAGAGCTGGGAAAGGTGCTTGTGAGGCTTCTGCACACTACCTTCAGCAGGGGAAGGCACATCACAAAGTAAGCACAAAGAAAGAGGAATGCCACAATGGAATAACAATGGCTGAATACATATCCAGGTCCAAGATCCTTGCCACTTCAACAAAATTGCCTTCCAGAAAAATGTAGGATTAGATGGAAATTGGCACCATGACCAGTAAATACCATTTTTCTGTCCTATCCCCCACTTAAGAGAGTCAACTCTACCTTAAAAAAGGCTTGATGATTAAAGATTCCACTGTATGGTAAGGAATGCAGCAAAGCAGCTCAACAACAATGCCAGAGCAGATGTTGAACTAAACATATGGCAGAAAACCATGTATTCCACTACAAGAACAGAATACAGATGATGGTAATGCTAATATAATAATAATAATAATAATAATAATAATAATAATAATAATAATAATAAATTATTACTCATTACACAAGTACCACTCATCCCATGGGCTGAAAGCAGTACAGCATTTTTCTTTTAAAAGTAAATATATAATCCTGTAAAGGTAGGAATGTTGTGTACACAAAGGGACTCAAGATTAAAACTAACAACCCTCATGATGGCAGCCCTCAGTTTCAAGTGTTTGACTCTGGAAGCTCACCGGTGCTTAGCAGACAGGGTAAACAATACAAGCCTTTTAGACACTGCTTCCAGCTGCCAGGAACATGAATGAAGACATATGTCCGATGTCATAATGTCACAGTGAGACAAATATCCAGGCTGTTTTACAGGCAGAACAGCAGCCATGGGTTTCAGTGACTTCCCTAAATCAGGCTGTCTTTCAAATAATTAGCATAAAAACTCAACTATCATTAACGCTAATTAGGCAATTAGTGAACTTTAAAAAAATCACACCTGAGAAGACTGTAAAAGGAATTAAGTGGGCCAGGTTAAACTTACTGTTTTATATGTTGAAGGTATGGGACTGAACCACCCAATCTAGATTATTACAAGAGTACAAACCAATTTTGTATCACAGTGATTACACTGTTTACCGCTAAGCCATAACTACTGATATGATTCTGAAGCTTGGGTATAACTAAAGATCTTTCAGAGGCATCAGTAATACCACAGAAGATGTACAGCAGCATCCTTTTGACTTAGTTTTAATTTACAGAAGTCTCAACCTCCTTCCCTTATGCCCTGAAAACTCTCAATCTCAGCCCTACAACAGAATTCACATTAGTCCCCATCAAAATCCAAATAAGTGCTCCATTCCTCAAAAGAAATACTTGAACATAGTCTTGATACTAAGCTGCTTTGTTTCAAAGATTTTACTTGAATGGTTGTTGAAAAAAAAATTAAAAATCCTGATTAAAGTAAAGCTAACCCACTGGCTCAAAATGATGTTTAGAAGCTTTATATTGTCGTCATCTTCATCCTATGCTGGCCTATTTAGTGCTAATCTCATGTTCCCAAAAGAAAACTATCACTCAACAAACAGAAAGCAATGCAAAGAAAAAAAAAAAAGCAGCACACAGTGGCTGAGCTCATCCTTCCCACACCCTGTTCCCCCCACAGCTGTGAAGGTTCAGCCCTCCAGCACAGCTGGTTTCAGGTGTACCACAGAGGTCACAGAAGCTACAAACACTGTCAGGGGAAAAAAAAAAAAAAAAAGGTATGCATCCATGACCAAAACAATGGCAAAACGGCAAGAAAAAATATCAAATAAATGCACAGGACACCTGCACTAGATCAAAGTGCACTGTGCTTTGCCTCTGTCAAAAGCCCAACCTACCCCAAGAGAAATATCCCAATTCTATCTCCGGCAGGCTGATACCCTATAAGATACATACAATGCAAAATATGTTAGCATTGCACCACAACATTGAAGACACCAAATGTTATACCTACAATACAACAAAGGCACTGATAAATCACCATCACTGCCTCCTCCAGAAGTACAAAGGGAACCAAATTCCTGTCTTTAAGGCACAGCTACAAGGTCCTGACTCCATACTCTGAGGGAAGTAGGTAGAAGCTCCTGTCCACATCTCGTATTGTGGAGTTCTGGAGAGCAATAGGGAATCTGACCTAGCCCCACACCCAGTGTTTTCCCACCACACAAGTAGTGGGTTTTTCAGATCACATTCTGTAGCACTGAGTTAACCCCATGCAAGGCCAGAGGAGTTTTGGCATATCTGCAGCCTGGCACTAATTCACAGACATGTAAGCTCTTATTTGGTTCTAAGCCCTTCCTGGATAAGATATTCATGCCTGACCCCATTTCATTCTGCCACTGTGCATGGTCTGTTAAGCACAGAACTTACTCCTATATGTTCCCCATGCAGGGTGCATGGTAGTGCTGAAGCAGAGACCCCACCTCACAAGCATCTGGTATTTCTGGTTGTATCTCAAACAGCCACCAAACATTAAAAAAAAAAAAAGTTGGACACAGTACAACTAAACCTGAATAAGATTCCACCAGACCAGGAGAAAAATACACCTTAAATTCCAGAGATTCACTCTGCAAAAGAAAGTGAAGCCCATATTCAAGAGCATGCAGTACAAGTTACTTCCAGGAGTAATTACATTTCCCATTAGCAGAAGTAGGGCACCAACATACCAATAATTTGCAGGTGTTATTAGGAAACTTTAATAACAACAACATTTTTCCACTAAACTGTTACAGAGACTGGTTATATTTAATACTGAAGCTGGCTTTAAAAGTAATTCAGATCTTTTTTTTGTTCCACTTTCAAACTCACAACTTTCTGGAATACTGTCACAGAATCAGGTGTCAAAACACACTAATTATCAGCCTGTAAGAGTTTCATTTTTACTGAAATGATTTTGCTCTACTGCAACATTCCAAATTCCCCCAGGCACTTTTTATTCCCTGTCAAAAATCACAGAATCACCATTCAAAAACAGACAGGCAGGAGTATCGGTCTGAATAAAAATTAGCTTTTTTCCTCCCTCTCAGGCAATTTTGCTTAGTAGGCCTAAAACAAAAAAAAGCCATGGGAGAGTAGGGAGAGTCACACTATATTGAAATCTAGTTCCTCTCAACTCTAACATGCAACACCAATTTCCTGAAGTCCATTGCAAGCACCACCCCACAGAGCACAAAGGTTGGCTCTACACATCAGCAGGAGAGAGAGGGGACACCAACAGTTCCCCCAGCTTTAAACAGGGCTGGATTTGGGACCATTGACCACAACCTCCTTTCTAAGCCATCATCACCTCTGAAGCACCTAAACCTATTCTGCAGCAACTACCTGGAGCTCCTGTTGGTGGGAACTCTGGTGTTCACAGTGGTCAAGCAGAGCCATCCAAGAGCTGCTGGCCCTCAGCATGCAGCAAAATTAATTACGTGGAACAATCTACAAACACAGGGTAAGACAAATATTTACAGAAGTAAGACTAGTGCTGGTCAACTCCTACCTTACATTAAGGGCAAGAAATGCTAATAGAGCACAAATGTGGTTCTTCAGGTATCCTAACAATTTGAAATTTGAATATTATGCAACATCAGCCAAAGTCTTAAACATGAAATATCTACACTGTAAATGTGACTACAGTTTATAAAGAGGAACAGGCCACAGAACATTTGCAGAAATAGCTGATGGGTCCTTTCTTTTATGTATCAGGGAATACTTTACACAAAACTCAGAACTTGAACATTATGTTCCTGGAGGTAAAATGCAACTTATCATTTGAGGAACTGAGCTAATAGGTTAATGAACCAGTGCTGCAGGGATAAGTACTCTGAAGGAAGTCTCTTAGGACCAGACTTGGTCTAGGCTACTGAGAATTTGCACAGATCAAGACAAGGACCTTACTGACAGTTACAACAGCGCACAAAATTTACAGGAGCACAGCTCCTCTGACTCGAGCAGAGCAGGTGCAAGTTTTTAGGACCTTTACTGCATCCCTGAAACATAATACAGTCCAATAGCAATAATAATCCCCTAGAGAGCAAAATGGCTTTTGAGTTTACCAAATTCTCAGACACCCTGACCAGTACAGTTACCTTTATATAAGCGCAGAAGACGTGAGAACCTTAAAAGTGGTTCTGTACCCATATAATATAATATGCTGAAAGACACACAGCTGCTGGAGTGTCACAATTCTGTCACTATTTTTGCATACCTTGTGGGAAACAAGTAGCTCTTCCCTCAGCTCCTTACAATATGTAGAAAAAATATAATGTGCAGCTACCTCCACGTACAACCTATTTCATGTAATCACTTATATATATATCTGCTGTCAGGGACATTTGAAAAAAATCAAAGGAAGACAAGAAGTTGTACTGATCAGATCTGTACAGGAGTGACAGGTCTCAGCGCTAGCACTCCTTGCTTGTATCTGCTAAAATGTATAAAAAGCAGCTAAAAAGAAGATAAATATTTCCCCAATATTAAGTTCTCCATGAGAGCAAATGCTGTCATTTCAGAGATATTCCACAAATCAAAAATGGAATGGAAAACAAATCAGCAAGTGCATTTGTAAAGAGAAAAAACAATGCTTCCAACACAAGTCTCATCTTAAGAGCAGGTGTTTTGTGAAGAAGTTTTTCAACATGTATTGTACCACTACAGTTTTCATGACTAGTAAGAGCATGAAGAATGAAAGCTGCAATCCCAGAAACAGCACTCACAGCTGGCAAATGGCAACAACAGAAGAGCTGACCACTGGACTATGAAGAACTTGCATTTGTTCCATAAAACTTGGGGCAGGCACTCAGATACATAAAGTATTCAAAAAAGCACATTTTTTTTCAGGAAGAACAGAACAACTACTTGCAAAAATTAAGAGCAATTCTGTTGGACAACTGCATCTCTCTTTTTTACTGACTTTGAATTATCGGCAACAATGCAATCCCAACCAGTAAATCTAACGTAAATATGGCTGGTTTGGAGAGGATGGACTGGTTTTGTTTTAGGCACACACAGCTCTCACATTGTGCCACAATGTCAGAGCTCAATTTTCCAAGGCTGTGTTCATGTGTTCTAGAGCAGTCACCAGCCTTTCAAACCAGAATCAAAAAGCAACTGTAGGATGTCACACCCTGTGTCCCCTGCAAAATAGATCTAATTTTCCATTACAAACTGGTGATTGTTCCTGGGCAGGGGGAGGGAGAGAGAGACTAAGAAAGGCAGCTTTTGTACTATCTACCAGATTTTTCTTCTATTTCTACCACCCTCCTTCCTACAATTCTACAAGCTGAACGACAGCCAGATAAATAAACGAAACTATTTTTCACTGAAATACGACAACAAAACATCTGAGAAGTTTCAAAATACAGTTCAATTTCACTGTTCAATTACACCATTAAACACACGCACATATCATTACCTTTAAGAACTCACTAATTGGTTTAAAATGCACATCTTAGAAGATGCTAAGAGAAATAGCTTTCAGAATGTTGCACTGTAGCGCTCAATGAAACAGGAAATGAGGAACAAAGAAAGGAATTTCATAGATTCCAGATGTACTCTAACACCAGCTGGGAAATACAAGCCTTGTAAAAAGCTCAACTCCCGCCTTGTAAAAAGCTACCACTAACTGTTTTCTTCTAGAGTTCTTGAGCAGAAGTAAGTAGCTGTAAACAATTTGTAAACAGAAATATTTTTAGAAGGAATTGGAAACAGCAATAAACTTCTTCCCTTCCCTCCTATTTTTAAGGAGTTTAAAACTCAGCCACCAGTTCATTTGGTTTTTTGAGTTGCTTTTTTTAAACATATGAAATCTGAATAAACAGTCATAACAGCAGCACAACTGTAAATATTTCAAGTTGTCCATTTTCCAATACTTGGAATATTAAAGCTGAATGAAACTCAAAAGCAAGGAAAATTTAAAAACCAGTAAAGTTGACTTACACTACATGCCTTCCATGCAACTGGAACAGAATAGAATTTAAATTTGCAAATTGCTATAAAACGAGTCATCAGTCACTTAGATTATTTTTTTATTCCTACATCTATAAATTAAAAAAAAAAAAAACAAAAAAAAACCCACATTCTAGATTAAAAATCTAGGAAATAAAACTCCTTCACAAGTTTAAAAACCCTTCTGCTCCCTGTGTAATAATTGATTACAGTGCTTCATCTTCCTTTTTTTGAAACACAAACTCAGGCCTTTCAATGCAAACTTCTTCTAAACAGATTTTGAAATCTCTTAGTAACAAGTTTAGAGACAAACAGACAAGTATATTTCCTCCCAAAGTCACTGTAACATATGAAAAGAAAGCTTGAGCATGAAGCATGCATCTTATGGAACACAGATCTGTGTCCCCCTCGTCCCCTCATCACAGAAATAGTTGTTCTTCCCACCTTTGAGACTTTTCATTCATGTGTTGCACATGGAAGAATTGAGACATTTGATCTAACATACATCCACCTCCTAGCAGCGTGTAAAAGCACATTCATATTTATGCAAATTAAACATTGCACCAAATGCTAGCTGCTCAAACCTACCAGTCATTCTGAAGTAAGTGAAACCCTCTTACCATCACATCACCCTAATCCATTTCAGTCAGTGGCCATGCAGTCACAGCTACACACCTCAGCAACAGGGAACAAACAGCAAAATTCAGCTGTTGGGCTAATGAAGGGACCTTCGTTTTACCCCAGTGCTCCCTGAGAGGTAATAACACGCAAATGCACAAGTCTCTAGCAAAGCAGGAAAAAAATGGTAATACTTCAGAGGTCTGGAATGAAAACTGAACAGCAGAAACATTAATCAGAAGCCTCAAAAGTCTTCAACATTTGTGTTCTTCACTCAACACACTTCAAAAATACAGATATGCTATATTTTTTCCCTTTCAGGCAGAAGGGGAAAAAAACCCCAAATAATCCTCAAAGACCTCAAACTTTCCACTGAATATATGAAGTGTTTTACAGTTGGCAATGATCCACTAAAATTTGAGAAAGGAAAACGGGGAAAATATTCCAGTTCTCCGTAGTTTTGAAGCTTCAAATCTCATTTTGCAAAACTTTCACCCAGAAAATCTTCTATAGGAGGAAAACAACATGTGAAGTTTCAGGGAACTTCCTTTCCCCCTGGTAGAGGTTAGGATGGGAGAGGAAGGAAGTTAGATTTGCTTTGTTTTTACTCCAAAACAAAGCTTTTATTTGGGTCCTAAATTCAGTCACCAATCCACCACGCTGAAGAAATCAGACACTGCTAAAGAACAGACATTTCATAAGGTTTAGCAAATGTCAGTAAAATCTGAAGGTTAGAATGGGTGAGTCCACAATCAGCTTTTCAGTTTAATAAAATATAACCTGTTATTAACTCCAAGATTGTGCTTTTCCTTGCTGTAACCAGAAAATACATAAACCTGGAGTACTAGAAAGTTTAAAAGCACAGCATTAAGACTTACTAATGCATGTTTTGACTATTAATATAAGCCTTAGGTGACTTGCTGCTCAGAAGCATTAATGGTCCATCAGCACACACACAATAATTTTCCTCTGACATATTTGGCTGAATATTTGTTGGTCAGATCAATATGAGCAATGCAACTGTCTGATATTTACATCTTTTACAGTATGCAGCCAAGTCTACAAGCCTCTGATTTTATTCTAGGCTTCTGGCTCTCACAAGAGCTAGCGGTAAGATTTATTCTCCAAACACATCCGTTTGCAAAGTGCATTGTAACAACATGAGAAGTGTTAAGTACTCCTTAACAACCCAAAGTGGATTTTACCTCATCCTTTCCCCTCCCCCACCTCCTCCAAGAAAAAAAAAATTGCTACATGAGATACTCAAAGACTTAATTCAACTCTTACAGAAGTGAAATTACTGGCTTTAACAGAATTATTCCTAATTTACACTCCTGTAATGGAGATCAGTCAGTGAGAAAGGATAGAGGGAATTTTAACCTGATTAATACTATCACAGGTATTTTTGATGAGGTTTTAAAATGTATTTTCTAATCTTGGTGTAGGCAACATTGTCCAGTGTTTACATGAGGTCTTCCTTAAATGGGAGCATCAGTGCAACAAATGACTTCATATGACAACAGAGTACTTGACAACATAACTGCATAAGCAGAAATCTTGCTTTGATGCAGAAAAAGGGGAAAGCTCTGTTAAGCATAAATATGATAATCAACATGAGGTGCCTCAGCTTTAAAAGACAAATGTGTGATTATTAATACCAACTAGAACACCTAAACTTTCATAAACAGCAAAGGCTCCTGAACTGAGCATGAAATCCAAGTAATTCTCAAGCAGAAGGTCAGACACACAGATACATCAATTTGTCAGATAATCTTCTTGCCATTCTCTCTGGAGTTTTAACATTTATGCTCCAGAGCAGCTGACCAAGCTGGCAGCTAACAAATACAGCACCATCAAGAAAACATAGAGTAAGGAAGGGGAGTGAACTGAAGAGCACAGAAGGAGTCAGGCAGTGTCATGATGTACCCAGACATGAACACAAGGGATGCACCTGCTGTCCCCTCCGATTTCCCATACATGCACGCTCCCAGTCAAGCTCCTGGACACTTGTCCAGAAACACCTCTGACAACCACTGGAGTGCACAGCTCACTAAAATGGAAGAAAACTAAACCTGAAAAGAAAATTAAGTTGCATTCTTTGATTCTGCTTTGCAAACTGAACTGGATTTTCTTTTCTGAGAGCAGAGGAGCATCAGCCAACAGCAGGTGGGCAAAGAGCACTTCATGGCTGGGAGCAACATGAGTAGGGAAGGAGAAAGACAAGACCTGCCTTCCCAACAGCACCAAGGTACTAATCTGGGTGAGCATATCATGATTTCATGCTTTGGACTGCAGCTATCAAACAGAATGGAAGCAATATGCAATACATAAAGAACAGCATCAGGCAGAACGGACACATAAAAACAGAGCAAGAGAAGCTAATACTGGCATCTAATTAAACCAGCAATTTCAGAACTAAAGATCTGGTTTTAACCAATGATAGTGAAATAGTAAAAAAAAAATACAAAAAACATTCATCAGTCTGAAGAGTAATGCAAGGCAATGAAGTTTTCAAAATCATTTTCTGGAAAACTGATGAAGATATCCAGCACTTGTATGTCCTTATATAAGAGCATTTGGTACTCCGACCACCAGACAATCACTTCCATGAAGAGACGAGAAAATATTTCTCATGAGAGAGATTAAATAACAGTTCTTTCAAATGTACCAACTCCAGAAGAAGATCACAAGTTTGCTTATTGACATCAGAGGCCTTGAGCATGTCTCTTTAACTGAGTCACTCCTGTGAATTTACCTCTACACACTCTATAAACCAAAACACACAGGCTTCCACTCATATATGAATCCTTCTCTACTTAAAAGAAAGTAAGGCTATGGATGGAATGCTATGGAGTGTGGTATCAGGCTGGCAGCCCCAAACACAAGCATATTCTATTTCTTAAAACTATATTCACTGCAGCATTTTCCACTGCTACCTCTGTTTCCTCCTCTCACTTGCAGAAAATACAGTCTTGCTCCAGCCATGGCTGTTCTTGACAGTGCATAAACAGCCAGGGCACTCTGCCTCTAGAAACAGCACTGGACCCAGACCTTTTCCATTCAGCACACTGAACACAAACTGGTCAGAACACAGCCACCACCAAATCTAGCAATGTCAAATACTGAAACAGCAGTGACAAATCTGCATAATTTATTCTGCACCTTCCATGGCCTGTGAGACTCAAGCCTTAATGAGCATTGCTACAGTCAATCAATAAGAATGTTAAGTTGCCACTTTATTTCACCTATGCAACATCAGTTTAAGCTGTACTTGTTAACTTTTTAATGTGAAGAAAAGATCTTGAGAAGTTTTGAATATATTCAGGGTGAGATGCAAATAGCTTTTCTTCCTTTCTTTTCTTCTTGGTCCTCTAACTTAGAAACACCGGAAAAAAACATCGTTATCTTTACAAGAAACATTTCACACTTCCTAAATAATTTTCCATTTGTTTTTTATAAATACATACATATATATATATATACATATATATATTAGTGAGAGAGAGAGAAAAGTACCTGGGAAAAATTCTCTCATTCTAAAAATATTTATTCCACAACCTTGTGCCCCATTTAAAAGGGAAGAAATCCTTTTACAGTATTATGCAATGAACATATTTAGTCGTAATTACTTCTACAAGTAACCACTTAAGGCACTAAATCCCAGCAGACAACATTAAAAGGGACACCTTCTCAAGACAAAATGGATTTCCCTGAACCACTTTAGTATTAATAGACTTAAGGGAGACCTGAAATTTGTCAGGGACAAGAGAAGTATCTTCTTAGCCTGGGAAAGGCAGAGACATCTCTCAAACATTTACTCTGCACCAAGTTTAATGGTGGAAGCCTGTAAATACCTTCTCTCGGCAATTGACCTGCTTAAACACCAGTAAACTAGCACTTAACTAAGTACTCTGCCTGACTTCACCCAAGACTCTCAGTTTCACAAGTTTAATTGCTTTCACAGCGTCTTAAACTACACAGCTCTCCATTAATTAGTAAATAAGAGGCAAAGAGATGGCATAGCTACAGACTAACCATCCTCATTCTGTCAAACTGGACATAAACAAGGTCTTGCAGTTCCTAGAAAATGGAGTGAGTTTAGAACAGGGTACACTATGTGTGAAGCACCAACCTACATCAGGTAGAAGCCAACTTTTATCACAGATATTGCACTGCTTCATGATTCTGCTCACACTTACTGCTAAGGATAGCTTATGCCATTGGAATTCTCACATTTTAGACTAAGGCCTCAACACCATGTCACCACAAAATGGCCCTTTTAAAAGATGATAAAGGAAATATTCAGAAGTTCATGAATGTCTGAAATTGCAACAAGCATTCACACTGCACCAGGGGATTGTTATTATCTGTCAGCTCAAAAGTACAATGAGTAAAGGGTCCTTCTCATTATATTGCAGTCCCAGTAAACTCTCAGTGTGCAACATCCTCCTGTCCCAATTACTACTTTCAAACTATCAGACAGAACTACAGCAAGCTTTACTACTGCTAGAAAAAATACTATTTTAAAGCAGAGCCAAATTCCCCTACGTATAACAGTACTAGATTTTAGGGACATGAAAAGCTTGCTAAAGTGAAAATTCACAAATGAGCTGTTTCTTTAGATTTTTCAAGTATAAACAAATTTCACAAAATAAAATCTGGCAGCAGGTTCTCTGCTAGCCAGCATACAGCTTTCAACAACAGAAACGCTAAACATGAGCTTTTATTTTTTCAACTGAAAGTTTAATAGTTGATGCCATTTAAGGAGAAAAAAGTAGCAATTAAGTACAGCATATTTATTAAATATTAACAGTGCAACAAAAGTCATGTTGTCAAGCAGAAGGACTCTTTGTAGTTTTTCCAGCCAATCATCAGCCACAGAGCCTTATGTTGTTTCCTTTCAGGTTTTGAAACACTGACTCATGGAAATATCAGCACTGCACACTTCCTCAAAGTGGCAATCTTATAGGAAGTGTTTGTTTAGTCTTACATGACACATTGTTTTGTTTATGTATAAGGGATTCCGGTAAAAATAATTTTCAATTAAGGAAAAAAAGACATAAGCACAATGGTTTCAGTTATGGGAAGCCAAAATAAATCAATTTCAACTAGACATCTGAACAGCACATTCGTTAACACAAGTACTACTTTTTTCTTTGTACTGTACATTACTTCCTTGCAACATGTGCAGAAGTTGCCAGGCATTAACTTCTTTCAATTCAACTAACCACAAAAGAAAGTGGACAAGAGGTAGCACAGGAACAACTCCGCTTAACACTGGTACCCACATTGACAGTTCACATTGCTGCTCCCCAGCTTCAGCATCTCAGGGAGACATCTTCAGGAGGTGCCACACCATTGTCAGTTCAACTGAGCAAGGCAAACACGCAGCTTCCTACAAAGCCTAACTGTTTCAACACTTTCAAAAAAGGAGACAGATGGCTCAGGCTAAATCCAAGCTTGACTAGAAACAACACTTCTCAGAACATGGAAGCACTTAAGAGATGTAATAAACCCACCTAGCTTAATATGGCTGATTCCATGCAGCCCATCAGTCCCAAAAGAACAAGTTATACAAGCAGAAGAAAATGCCTTTATTTACCTGCAGCTTCTTCGAAATACAGGACAAGCCAGCCATAGCAGTACACTACATTAGGGCATTCAAACATCTCCAGGCCACAGACGTTTTGCACAGCCAAAAGCCTCCGAACTGCATCTGCCTCCTCATTAAAAGAGGAATGCCAACATGGGTGTCCACTCTGTTTGCACTGATTCCTCAATGAATCAATCCTACATTTCACCCAATTTATTTTAAGGCACACCTGTATATCAGTGTTCCATTCATGATTTGCCAGCAGAGGTGCTACAGAGAAGGAAATGTCTTATCAGATCAAGCACAGAATATCTCAGAGATCAGACAGAGCTTGGCTACGAAAGAAGCTCCCAAAGAACAGAACTGACCCTCTCCTCAGCATGATAAATCAAAGCAAAACGTGGAAAATTACAATCCTTTTTTGCCCTCAAATAAGTTTTCTCTTAACCTATTCATTGAAAGATTAAAGCCTCCTGTCACTAGAAAAGGGAGAAAACTACAAGACACCCATGAATGGGAACTGCTAAAAGAAATGTACTATTGGGAATAGCTGAAAAAAGCAGTGTCTCTCCAGTGTTCACCATCTTTTCAGTGGTGCCCAGCAACAGGATGAGGAGAAACGGCCAAAAATAGAAACACAGTTAAGTTCCACCTCAACATGAAGACCTTCTTTACATTGAGGGTGGCAGAGCACTGGAACATGTCCAGAAAGGTCATGGAGTCTCCCTCTCTGGAGACACTCAAAAACCACCTGGGCATTTTGCTGTATAACCCATGCTGGGTGACCCTGCCTTGGCAGGGGGTTTGCAGTACATGACATCCAGCAATCCCCTCCAACCTTGACAACTCCATGAGTCTGTGACCTCCCTTCAGATCCTGTCACAGGACCTTTTGTAGGGAGCCTACAAGCTCCATGTACAAATTTCAGAAGATTAGGATTGCTTTACAAGGCCAATCTCATTAGGAATACTTCCTCAACCCATCAGAGCAATCCCGCCACTTCCTATTTTTGTGAAAATTTCCCAAGAGACAGTCAGCTACAGAGAAGAGTGTGACTTTGGAACACGACGGCAGAGGCCGCCGGGCCGGGGCTGCCGGGCGCGCTCGGCCCCGCCCCCTGCCGGGCAGCGGCGGAACGGCGCCGGGCATTGTCCTCCCCATGCTCCGGGAATCACCTTCCGCTCCGGCGGCACAAGCCAAGCGCCGGGATGCTCGCGGCTTTTCCTCTCGCTATCCAGCCTAAAAAACAGCGGGGATCCTTGCTGAGGTTCTACAGTAATGAAGTGCTCCGCTCCGACAGCTGAAGTCAGCAGCAGGATTAACTTTAGTCCGCGACATAATGAGATTCATCTCAAGACTTTTGCAGCTGTTATTGTATTCGATCTCCTCAACAGTGCAAAGAAATTCCCACACTCTCGTGACTTCAATCATTCAGGTATAAGATCATCACTGCTTTCTTCTCAAGAAAACACAACTAATCAAACACAAACAGCTTAGCCACAAGTCATCATCTTATACGCGGGATGCGTTCTTAGCCCTTTTACTAAAAATCCCCAGATGGAAACAACTTGCAATACCATCACTCGCATGGTGTCCGGATTTCTCCCTTGTGAAAAGATCTTTTTTTAACTCCCCTCCCCTCTTTCTAAAGAGACAGAGAGCAAGTCTCCGTCCATACTCTGTAGGCTTACTGAATCTCGTTTCTGGATGTATACGAGAACATAAAACAAACACGTAATTTTTAGTTTATATGATAAAATTTTAACTCTTAAAAACTGCTATCGCTAAACTACCTGTTGACAATTAACGAGGAAACGATCCTAGCAATGGTCTCTTTGAAATGCTAAGGCCACTGTCCAATAATGAGATTTTCTACGCAATCTCACGTTTCAGTTTCATCCAACACGCCAATTGGAGGCTGCAAATTTGCTTCCGAACGCAGGGAAACGCAAAGGGATATTTTTTCAAGAGCTTTATTAGGAAGCCACACGCCCTCGGTACGCACCGCTGTGAGCCCGGCGTTGAACCTCGCCACTTCCCCGGGAGCTCGCAGCCCCCGCGCCCCATCCCGGGGAGGAGAACCGCTCGCTCGGCATGTGGGACCGATTGTCTTACGGAAACGAGGGATTTCCCTCCCAGCCGGCACACTCAGAACTCGACCAGGGAGAGTTTAATCCGCTCGCTGACATCTGTCGCTTACTTTCTAATAATGTGGTTTGGAACTCGCTCAACACAAGAAGAAGAGCGAATCTCCCAAAGCGCCAGTCGGAGGAAGCCGTGAGGAAGCGACAGCAGCCCCTGCCTGTCCCCCTCGCCGAGGGCAGGGGCTGACACAGCGGCTCCTGCACACAGCCGCTTTTGGGCCGGCTGCACACCGGCCCTGCCAGTGACACAGAGGGCTGAGACCCGGGGGCCGCCTTCAAACTTTTACAGCGCAGCTTAGCAACAAAAAAACAAAAATGAAAATAAAAAAATAAAAGAAAAGGAAAAAAACACCTTAAAAAAAAAAAAACAGAACCCGAAAAAAAAACAAAACCCGCGAAATCCGCCGAATACCCTGCACCGCCCGGACTGCCGCCGGGGCCGCTCGCCGGCCGGACGCACGGCGCTGCCCGCCCGTCCCCGCGGCACCGGCCGCCTCCCAGGCACCGGCCGCCCGCCCCGCACGGCTCCGCGGAGCCCCCGGGCCGCGGGCACCGCCCGCCCCGCCGCCCCTAGCGCTTCCCCAGCGGTTCGCAGAGCCAGGGCAGCGCAAAGGGGCGCTCGGCGCCTCGCTGCTCTCCGCTCCAGCGGGGACTCCCTGCCCGCTGCCCCGCGCTCTCACCGATTTTAATTCTGACGCTCTGGAAGACCCGCAGCCCCTCTTCCTCCACCGCCATGGTGGTGGTGCTGCCGCCGCCGCTGCTGCGACTGACGCTCAGCAGTGCTGGAGCCCCGCCGCCGCGGAGGCGCGGGGAGCGAGCAGGAGGAGGCAGGCGAGATGCTCCGGCAGACGGGAAGGAGAGAGAACGGCCGGACGGCTCGGGACGCACCGCGACCGAGCTAGAGCGAGCGAGAGACAGAGCGGCCGCGCAGCCCAGCGGCGCGCAGCGCCCGCCTCACCCCCCGCGGGCCGGCAGCTCCCGCCCCGCCGCCGCCCCCTCATTGGCCGGCGGGGCGGTGGCCGCGGCGCTCATTGGCCCGCTGCCCGGCGGGGCGGGGGAGCGCGCGGGGAGAGCGCGGAGCGCGGCAACAGCTGGAGCGCGGCCGCCCCCCGCAGCACGGCCCGGCCCGGCCCCGCCGCGCCCGCGCCCGGCCGGGACCCCCAGCAACAGGGACCCCCCAGCGGGCACCGCGGCCCGGCAGGGGCTGACTAACCCCGTGCCCCGCTCCGGTGCCGGCCCGGACCAGCCGCCAGGAGCAACCGTTGGCGTCATGGCGAGAGAGAGGGAGGGCGAGAGAGAGGGAGGGATGTGCAAGTCCTCTTTCCCACACAGCCATAAAGAGAGGGCTGTAGCGATGCTCCAGGTTGAAAGCCATTCATTAGCGAGGAAAAGTCCCGTATTAAATAAACAAACCCGTTCGGGCGCTGGGAGCAGGCCACTCTGTCTTCCTGGCTCCATTTGATCAGCGGCAAAGCTGGCTCTACCTGATTGCACGGGGAGAGCAGGGAATTCAGATTTCAGACTTGCATGATTACACATTAAACAGCAAGAAATAGGACCTGTGTCATTGTTCAGTGCCAAACTTTGGGTCTTGTAAAGTCAGTAATTGAAATATGCCTTCGCTAAAGGTCTGGCAAAAGCAGAGCACGAGGTTCAATGGAGGTCTGCAGATTACATTATTTCAAAAACTGAAAAATCAAATTACCTTTGGTGCAGTCACAATCCCCCTAAAGAGGCTTGGAACATCCCTATGAAGAACAGCCCAGGCACATCACAGTCCAACATGTCTGATAAACACAGCAAAATACCCTTTCTCGAGCCTGCAATAAAAAAAAATAAATACTTTCCTGTTCTAGTTCTAATTTCAAAGTGATAGAAAGGCAAACTCGCTGAGGACAATCTATACATATATTAAAAAGCTTGTAATGAAGAACAGCAAGAAGTCAGAAGGCAAATCAGTCACATGCGTTATGGAGTCTGTACCAAAGAGGTGCGTGAAAGTCTGATGAAAACAGTTGAGCAATATCTATCAGTGCTTGAATAATGGAAAGTACAACATATAATAAATGTCCTTTATTACCAAAAAAAAAAAAAAAGGTGAGGTATTGAAATACAGAAGAGCAAATGAAAAGTTGGGAAGGACCTACAATAGCAGAGGAAGTCAGCTTGTAGGAAAGCCTGAGGCATCTGAGTTTTCCAACATAGGTATGGGCCTAACTGAAGGAAACTGGCAAGCTCACAGCCAAAAAAGGAAGCAATGAGTTATCTCAAGGAGCTGCCTGACTTACTGTGCCTTCCTTGTCTGCATAGCCAAGTGACATATGTAATTTGATAAAAATACTTTTACAGCATAAGACTCTAAAGAGATTTTACAAAGTACAGGCTTCCATTTACGAGCACCCATGCTGTAATTCCTTCTGCCTCGCTGTAATATGCCCAATGTCCTCTGTAACCTCATTATACCCATTCCAACATATGCCATCTTTTCTTTTATAACGCACTCAGCTCACTTCCAGCAACACTTGAGCTCCTCTGCCCGCTGGTCCTTCACATCCCCCATGATACCTACAGTACTCCTGCCCTGGTAAACTTTAGCATTTTCTGCACCATAACCCAAATTTCAATTGTCACAATACTTCTGATTCCCTTCTTTTTGTCTCACCTTCCAACTGGACAAGAGGCAACACAAGCAGCAGTCTGAACAGAAATTACAAGAATGCTGATCAGAGAGCTCACATTTTAAGAAGGACATTGTCTCAGACCAGCTAACCAGATGTTGCCTCTCAGATGCTGGATGTGACAAACAAACAATTTTGGGGTATTCATGTCTGGTTAACAATCTGTACATGCTCAGATATAAAAAGAAATATACAAAGTCTGTTGCTTTTGCTCTTTCACCACACATGCATATTCCTTGAACATATTGGTACAAAATATATACAAGCCCACTGGGCCATCTCACTGAAGAAAAAGGCCAAGCAACAATGCTGTACACAGGCACAAACAAAGAATTACAGCTATAAGCAAGTGGATCATGTTCAGCTATAAGCAAAGGTATCCTGTGCTTAGGATCTCTATAAATCTTCCTCAACAGCATCAGGGAGAAACCTGCTTCCATGCTCTAAATATTAGGGATATCTTTAATAAAATATTTTACTTCTGTGTTTGCTAGATAAGGACTTCAGCTGGCCTCATTTCTCTGTTGGAAGCTTTTCTTATCTGCAGAAAGTTGACCCCAAAATAGTAATTTTAAAAAAATCAATTTTTCAATTCTCTTCCCAGCATTTGCTGCTGTAAGAGCTGTTCTCAGCAGATACTGAACAGACTATCCTTCCCAATTTGCCATTGTGCTCTTTCCAGATAGTCATGGCATTTCTATCTATATCCTTTATGCCCAGAAAATGAAAGAACATACCTACATATAATACAGTCTTTGTATGTTCAGAAAAATCAAGCTCTATATAAATTCCCCACCCCTTGATGTGCACCCAAATTTGCAGTCAAAGCCCACCATCTTAAACCTAATGTCGTTTCACCCAGCATAAATTCACCTTGTAATCTAAGGTGCTGATTTTCTCCCACGCCCTAACCTCAAGTGTTGCTTGCAACCACACCCTGTGCTAACGCTGGGCTCACAAGGGTATGTGGTGTAACACATTTGTTGAGTAAAAAAAAATACACTGTCATGACTCCCATTTGTATTTTGTGAAAAACAAGAGGCCCATAAGCCATGACACTTGGAAATCCTTTACCCACCATCATAAGCAACCTGATCAGAAAGCATCTCAGTCCAAAGGTGTGGTTAGGGCACAGTGGCATGCTGGGCAGCTTTAGGAATGCATACCTGCCCATGGCTACACTTCCAGGCTGTTTTTCAGGATGGCCTAGCTTTGCCAAGAGCACAGATATGTCCAGGAAAAGTATGGCAAAATTTAACCATAAAGCCAGTCTTTCCTATAAAATGTAGTGGGGCACAACCAACTTCCACACTTAAGCATAACAGAAACTACCAAGATGCCTACAGAATCAATTAGCAACAATTGGAACAGACCAACATTTAAAAACATCAAAACACACAAAAAAATTAGTGAATAAAAAACCAGTGTATAGCAAGAAAAAATAGGGGAAAAAGCTGGCACCTTCTTGGACTTTTTGCCATGGAATAAATTAATATTCCTCACATGAAAATCTACAAATGGTTGCTTGCAGCTCTGTGCTGTCCAGCTATGCTTCTGGTTTCCCACCAGATCTTTTCTGCTGAAGCTCTTTGTCAGTGCTTCTGTGTATCAGTGTGCTAGTTTATTTTTCTGTCAGACTTTGTTTTCTTGACATACAGCTGAAAGCTTGTTGCTTCCTCTGTAATAAACTTGTCTCCAGATGTTATACAGTCCAACAATATAAATGCAAGCACTGTTTCAAAATTCACATGAATATGTATTTTTAAAGATGTTAAACATAGTATAAAAAACAGCCAAAGAGTGTGTGCTGCTTTTTCAATTTCTCCATTGCTGAAATGAAACATCAGCAGCAGCATCACATTTGTGTGTGCATGTTACACATAACATGTGCAGGCGACATGAGGTATGCAGCTGCAGCAGGCTCATCAAAAAAATCTAGGCAAAGTGAAATACTGCTTTTTAAGATGTGGATGAGTCTGTTAGTGACAATGTCGATCCCAACTTTCTTCATCCAAGCCATATGGGTTTATATTATCAGCTCTTCAGAGGATTCTTGAATCTAAATTAGACTACAAAGAAGGTCATTTTCTGTGACTCATTTGTGCCAAGCAAGGAAATAATTTCCTCTCTTGATCTACATGATAGCTTTCTCTTGGGAGGAAACAGAATATAAGAAGCTCTCTAATCTCCTTTTGCATTATGCAAGAAACTAACAAAAAATGAACCTTCTATCCCCAGGGTAGCACAAAGCTGCTACCTATATTTATGTGAAGGAACACCATATTTAAGACAAATCTAAGGAAATATCACTGTTATAAAAAGCAAGACTATGATCTGATGACTGAGATATTGTGATTGAATTCTAGGAAGACACAGACAGTTTTAACTAATAATATCTGTACCAGGCCTAAAGGCAGCTAGTATCCATATCGAGATGCTGCATGATATAACAACTGTGCTGACTCGGGTGATCCAATAAACATTTATCCCTGGCAAAGTGAGTGGAGAAGCAAAGAAGTCTTTGTTAGAGCCTCTGCATCCTATTCCCTGTCTGAGTGGTAAATTCAGACCTTGCAGTGATACCTCTCACAGGAAGATAGCAAAAGTAGCTGGGTATTTTTGCTCCTGAAGTCCTAGAGCCAACCAACTGATCAGGAAAAGCTGCAGTCCTTCCTTCAGTCTCCATGCATAGTGAGATATGGCAGAAATATACTATGCAAGTAGGAAATTAAGACTGAGTCTGTGATTACCTGTGGCGCCCCAGGCTAAGAGTTCACATCTGATGTACTCCAGAGGAATGATGAAACAGTAGTGAAACTGCTTGTATGGTTAGTCTGGCAGAAAAAGACTCTGGCCATTTCACTAAATAAAAGAAGAAAAGAAAGAGAATGATAACAAGAAGAAACCTTTAATTAGCAAAATGTCAGCAACAGTGACAAGAAAGCACAGATTTCACAATAGTACGGAAGTGACAAAGTCTAATTGAAGGAGAAACGTGGGAAAGAGCAGATACTACTGAAGTGGCTGTTACTGAGCTCTGTGTATGTACCAGTACATATGCATGCATGGTACACTCACACACTGGGTAAAAATAGATCTGTGCATCAGAATCAGGAAAACCGGGGTTTGCAGTGCAGTTACTACACTTAAAGAAAGATCTCCCCTGTGACCCCTGAGTACAGGAAGGGAAGCATGTCTACCTGTTTTTCTTATTAGTTACCTTCAAAAAATCCCACATTTTTGCTGCTTGTTGCTGGAACATGGGGCCAGGAAGAGGCCAGAAAGGGGGAAAAGAAAAATGACTTTAATTACAGGAAAAGGGGGCCAGTAAGAACTGGTTGTTACAATAGCCAAGACAATACTAACTTTAAAAGCTAACTTTCATGATATATGGAGGGTTTTTAAAACCTTTTCTTTTTTTGCTCTTTTAATTATTTAATTCTTGTTCCTCACTTCTAAAAATCTGTCAGTCTAGTTCTCTCCTAAAATACAGATCTATGTTAAAATTCAAGTCATTTCAGCAGCAAGGTCATAACATTCAGGATTCCAGTGAAGTTTACCAACATGAAACAGTTTCTGGTTAAACTTGCAAAAGCATTGTGTTCTGGGCCATATCTGCTTTACTTGAGCTTATAAACTTTGCTTTCCTATGAAGGAATAAATCCCTTTATCCTCCCCTAAAAGGTTATAATGTAATAAAACTGCAATAAGATCTTACAGAAAAACAAAAATAAAACCAAAACAAAACACTAAAAACCCCAGTGATGATGTACAAGAATGAAATACAGTGAATTTTCCTGCAGTTTAAAAAGTATGCATCTATTCTCATATCTTCCACATTAACCTTTTGTGAAACTGCTAGGTGAAAACTGCAAATAGTATTGAGAAAGAAAAAATGACTTGCTAGTGTTTTAAAAATACTGAATACTTCTGTTTATAAGAAATATATGGTTATGCAAACAGGCATATAAACAACCATATTTCACAAGCCATTGCATGTTGGCAGCCATAATCATCATTTTCATATCTCCTTTGCTTTTAAGTCATCAGCTCATCTGCAGTCTTCTCTGTTGTTTATGAGAATTAATTTGACAAAATAGGACTCCATCCTTACTCTCCACCTCTAAGGCAAAATTTCAGCCCCCCTCAGTTTGGCAGCACCAGTAATGTCTCTTTTGAGGGGACTGCAAGGAGAGCTTTCACCCCTTCTTCTCCCTCTTATCCACCCCAGGGGATTGTGTAGCCACCCGGAGGAAAGCCATTGGGATTATGTGACAAACATCCACCCCAAAACACAGATGAAACAAACACTTCTCTGCCTCTGAGATGTGTTCCAGTTTTGTGCCATAAGTGATGCCTTTAAGACAGATGCTGTGAAGTTTACATTGACTTGGTGAAGTTTGGCATCACTCACCCACAAGCAGGGGCACACAGCTGTCCCACATGCTGCTGTAAACCTTGACCAGACTTTTCCATGCAGTCAGGCGTTTAGTATGGGTCAGGTCCTGTGGTCTTCCTTTGCTCAAATACTCCATTGAAGCCAACACTGGAAGGTCAACTTGCAAATGCCACCCTCTCTGTGTGGTGAATAGCTCCCATTGAACACACTGGGATTACTCATGTGTGTGAGTGACTACCAACAAGAGCAAAAGGAGCAAAATCTGGTCCTCATTAAGGACTGCTAATCTGAATAAAACCTCCTTCAGTCAGTAGTAACAATCAGGCAGAGCAGCTCTCTCCGTGAGAAGCTACATAGGAAGGGCAATAGAGCACCGTTTGTCACTATATTTTAACACATAATTCTTTGAAGCATCAGTTAACTGTCCAGGCATGACTACATGGAGGAGCTCTATCCCACCACAGTTGATGAGCAAAGATAATCTTATACCATGAAACACAATTAGCCAGATGGTTATTTGGAGGTTTTTGGAATAGAAGCAATTTCTCTGATCTGGGAGATTAAAAAAAATCAAGGCTGAATTTAAAAATAAAAATCATACCACACTTGATACCCAAGTATTTAATTACATATTATCATGGGTAACTACTAATGGGCTCCAATTAGGCAATCTTAGTTTATTGCTTTCGGAAACATTTATAGCCACTAGATAATGTCTAGATTTAAGTCAATATCTGAATAAACAGCCTGGAAAACACATCATTTGTACCCAGATTGGGTTACTAGCATGATTATCATCTGCCACCTGCTGGAAATAGCTGTGATAATGCAACTAAGTTCCACAGATGGAAGGTCTGGTCACTCACAGAACAAGCGGAAATGTCAAAAAGCAAAAATGCATTCCTTGTACCCAGGAGTTTATTCCTCTTGCACCCACCGGGAAGGTTTGGTTTGCCAAAGAGGGATATTTGTGAGCATCCACAGAGAAGACTTAACATGACTTTGTTTAAACAAACAGAAATTAATTTGCTATTGAAAATGGCATTATCAGCCTGTGTCTGACCAGAAGGCAAGATATATAATCTGAAACTAATGCACGCAGCTAATCCCATCTCAGGCTGGCATAGCTGGCTTTGCCACTCTGCTAGAAATGGCACAATTGCAGGTCCCCCTGCACCATCCTCACATTGTCTTTGAGCCTCATTCAAAAAGATTGAGCACTCTGGCTTTGTGGTGGCCCATAAAACCCTCAAGGACAACAAAACTTGCCCATTCAAGACATCTCCTCTCACTCAAAAAAGAGGGACAGTGTTTGTATGCAGTATTCTTCAGAGAGCCAGAACCTTGTAACTTGCTTCCTCTGTGCCAGCAAAGTAGAGTGAGTAATCCGAGTAAGCCAGAGGGTAAATCCAGAGGCAGCACTGCAGGACTGGCCTTCCTCCCTGCCTTGTGCAGAGCAGTAGCAGGACACACAGGTACAACAAGCAGCTCTTGTCAGGGGCTGGCTTATTGTGTCTCACTGGCTGATGACAGGAGTAATTGTATTGGTGTGATTTTGCAATTGGCAGGTCTCCCCAAGCCAGCAGGCAGAATGAGACAGGTGCCACTATATTAGAGAGACAGACCTTTTTTTATTAAACAAAATCAAACACAGGCCTTAAGCAACCAATTTTTGCTTGCCCAGCAGGTTTAGAACATCAGCCCAGAGTTAGTGTTTAGACAGTTTGCATTCAGGGAAGCAGTGTCTTTCTCTGCATACCTTTCAATTATTTCTGAGGTCAAAAAAGGAGAATAAAAAGGAAAAATGAAGAATAAAAAATGAAGAAAGAGAATTAAAATTGAAATTATTTTTGAAGGTTATCCAGATCTGTGGGATGGAGTGGAAAAAGACACAAGAATACACATCCCAGGACCTAATAAAATTCTAATTCTTCATTTTCTCCACTAACTTTTTTTAGCCTATATAAAGAAACCAGCTGTTTATAGCCCTGAAAGCAATATAAAAAAAATCTAAAACATTGAGCCACACCATAGCAAGAATTAACATGAGCATGTACTACCACATGCCTCCTGAGCAGGGGAAGGGCCAGGCCTGCAGGAGCACCTTGTCCCACTGCAATGTACAGCATTCCCTCCTGGAGCACTGGCCACAGGCCATGCATCCAGAACAATGTTTCTGTCAGCATTTGCTTTCAGTTGAAAGCCTTTGTTGCTTCACCCTGCTTTGTCTGTTCTTAGGAGGTCATTGTGCTTCAGGCTCCCGAGTTTCCTCCTCTGCGCTGCTCTTAGGAGGCTGACACCTCTCCTACAGCAACATGGTCCTTGCCTGCACTGGTAAGTGTCCCTCATCCAGCCACAGATTTAGCAATGCCTCATGCAGAAAATTTGGCTGATTTCCTCCTGTAAAGCTTGGCAAGGGTCTGATATAAAGAAAATACCCAGAAGTAAAAAACCTGCCAGCGAAAGAATCAGCAACACCCTCCAGCCTGCACACACAGGAGTCTGACACCTTCGCTGCAGCCATTGCTGCAGTGACATTTGTACCCAGGGGGGCACGTGGCTGAACACAGAGCCTCACCTGGGAGAACATGGGGCTGCCAGGAAAATTCACCCAGCCCTCTGTCCCCAGACATGCTGGCCTCTGGCTACCGGCCAGGTGTTCAGCAGCAAGAACCTACTCCATCCAAGTGCCTTCTCTGTGGCCAGCACCAGGACAGGAAGGTTATCACCCAGAAAGTGACCCCTCCTCAGGCAAAGCTGGGAAACAGGGCTCTGGCCTTACCTCTCTGTCACTACCCTGTATCACCCACCCAGGCAGTGAGACCAGCCTTCCCCAGAGAGCCAAGGGCTGCTGCACAAGCAAACAGACCTCAGTGCAGGAGCTCAGTCAATTGCTCAACAGTGGTGTCCTGCCTGTCCTCTCCCTCTGTGTCCTCCTCCCACATTAAAACCCCTCAGGAGCATTGGCTGTCAGTGCTTGCCTGCTTGGCAATTTTTCTGGAGATCAAGGAAATCGTTCATTCAAGTAAACATAGTCCAAGAGATTTTAAATTGTGTAGGTAGATATAAATACATATGGATAAACAGAACTCTGTGTGGTTATAGCAATGTTTTTTCCTTCCTCTTCCTCTCTTCCCACCCCCTTTCCCTTCTCTCGATTTCTCAGACAATAAGTGGGAAGAAACCTCTTTTTTTTTCCCCAGCCAAAAATTAATTCTTGCTCAAAACTTCCAGAAGGGGTCAAGTCTAAAGGAAGCATCTGGTCAATGTGCTTTTGTACTGCAGTGGAGGCTCACGTCCCCTCCCTCTGCAGCACTCAGCACTGCCAGCACTTGTGCCACACTTTGCTCACGCTCGTGCACGAGGGCAGGCAGCTCCTGATGGAAGCTCCAGGGTATGCTGCATGCACAGACAGAGCACATCCCACTCATCCCAGCACAGCTTCCAGCTGCTTTTTTTATCCTCCTGAGTACAGATGGACTCTTCAACTACTGACTAGGGTGGTTTGCTCATGAGTTATCTGATAAGGGGGTGTGCTTGCAGGGTCAGAGTCACAGCACAGGGTCCTGTCATGTACATACTGAACTGACCAAACAATAATCTGGCTTCTCTCAGCATCTTGAAAAGCACATCCAGGGACAGACAATGAATGAAGGCAGACTGGGCTTGATCCTCAAACACACCCACAAGTGGCTCCCATCCTGTGGTTGGGAGTCTGTGCATATGTTCAAAGTCAGTCAGTGTAAAATACTTCACAGAATAAAGTAAGAAATAGACACAATTCAAAATAGCCAGGAAAGCTGTCAGGAAAAAAAAAAAAAAAAAAAAAAACCCCAGGACATATTTTCCTCTTCATACATACAGAAAAGCTTTTAAGCCTTAGAAAATGTACATTCACCATCTTTCATTCTGTTAGTAAATATACCAAGTTCACAGCAAATGAAAAACATGAAAAAGGCACTTCTGGTCATGGTGAGCAACAGTACCTCCAAACATTCGCTCTCTATGGGGTGTGCAATGGCAGAAGAAGCATTTTTTTAACTTATTCTGTAGCTGGGCAGTAAACATGAGCAGTTGCTGTAGCTAGCAGCTCCTGAGTCAGCCCAAGCTCTTCTGCCGGCAAAGGGGGCGGGAGAGGAAAGGGCAGTGACTCACTAATTTGCAACATAGTGGGAAGTAACTCAAGAATCAAATTCCAAGCAGCTATACCACCTGCAGAGCTTACAGCCCTATATATTTTGCTTAAAAATCAGACCAAAACAAAAGTGAGATTAAAAAACAAACCCAGAAACCTATGAGAGCCATAGGGTGCTGAGACCTCCAATGAGAAACTGAGCACACTCCAAGATTAACAGGTTAACAAAGTCGTCTGGTATTGACTATCCTGCTCTTGTGCTGCAGAAGACGCAAGTCTCTCTGCTGTGTGTGAAAGCTAAATGTATTTTTGCCTTAATGCATAGTGAAAAATTCAATTTTTGCAAAAAAATAATAATATTCTCACATTCATTATCTACTCATTTCTCATCTGTTCTTTAGCAAGTACCTTTTGCTATTAAGAAATTACTTGCAAGTCCAGTCTGCGGCTTTTTGAGGATGCTTCAGAAGACTGCTTTGACTAAACAGTGAAGCACCATTCTAAAGGTTTTCCTGCTGTAGCTCTAGGTTTAGAAGTGAAGTTAGTTAGAACTAGAGGTAGGACCTATTGTCCCTGTCTTCCATCACCATCTTCTGACAGAAAGGACCTGCTGAACCTTAGGTAGCTCAACATGAAGACAACCATTGAAATTGATGAGTTTTTCTTTCCTTATGTCAAAATAAAACAAAACCCTGCAATACCAATTTCCCCCAGAACCCAGTTTAGAATGCATACATGCACAGTTTCTGAGGGTAGAAAGAGAATAGGCAACCAAGGAGGAAGTGTAAAGCCACTTCCCTTCACAAAATTTAATTGAGAAGCAGCTGGGAACCCGTGCCAGGTGATTTCATTTCTTACTGGGCCATGTTTCCATCAATCTAAGAGTCTATGTTTTTCTTATATTTTAAGGGCTTCATCAAAATCAGTAAAATGATAACGATGTTGTCAGATCAGTACATAACAGATCATTAAATATATAGCATTTAAAAGACCAAGGCCAATACCCTGCCAAGCACTTTTATTTGTTCAAGAGCAAAGTATAACTGTGTTATGCACACAATTTTATATAGGTATTTGAAAAAATACACTTAAATTCTGTACTCTTTATTATTTTGACTGACATTCTCCACATCTTTCTTTTATATTAACAAGAAATTAAGAGCACAAACAGTGGGAAAAAACCCCACTTTTCATTTCCTTCCATCATTTGTCTGAAGAGTGTTTGCCTTACAGCTCAAAATTAGTAGGTATCAAGATTTTAATTATATGCCTGCTTCTTCTGTTTAAGCTCCATTTCACACCAAGTGTAATAAAAATCACTAATGCCTATAATCAACCTTACTTCAACCACTGAAATGAAAAAGATAATCAAGACACATATTAGAAAGAGCACTGGCACTGATTCTGTGTTGGGTAGTTGTGTGATAGATGTGTTGCTGCATCCACATGAAACACTGTGTAAGATCAACCTGCACAAACTGCCTTGCAGTAAAGGGGAATATCTCTGGTTCATCCTTGAACAGACCAATTCTCATTAGTGAATTTTGGTACTATCTACCAAAGGTTCCCTCCCTGCTTCCCAGTGCTCCTATATAATGTGCATTAATCTGCCTGTTTTAGAAGACCCATGGCAGCTGCAAGTTGTAATTCAAGTCTTCTCCTTAGGAACTAAGGACCTTATAAAGAAAATGCATGAACCAAAAGCAAACTTCTTCAGCAGTCTGCCAGACCCAGATTCAGGGTGCTCCATACCATGAGGACAGAAACCACAAATGATCTGTATCAGCCCAAAGTCCTCTTTGGAGGAGACCAAGCTGATCTTGAATGAGCAGAAGAACCTTTCCTATTTTTGAGGGCCTAAGTAGAACATCTTTGCCCATTCACTTTTCTGCCAAATACTGCCTAAGAAGAATGAAAGCCAAGGTGGTGATGGATAAGAACCAGTAGTCACCTTGGTAAATGGCTTTTGGAAGTCTGTTTTGTCTGTTTCTCTTAGCAGTCAGATATTAAGCAGATAAAGAAAGGTGAAAAAATCTATTAAACCCCAGAACCATTTCAGTATTGAACACATTTGCCCTGGCTTTTGAAAAGTGCATTTTTAATCAATGAAATAAATGTTCTAAAAAATGTATTGCAGAGCAAAAGACCTCACTGTGCGTTTGTTCAAAGCATTACTGAGGTGTGCCATGCAATTCAAGACTCAGTAAATATAGCCTGTTATGCAGTCCTTTACACATTGGTATGAATTAATCATACAGTCATAGATTGGTTTGGGTTAGAAGGGACCTTAAAGATTGCTGGTTCTAACCCCCCTGATAGGGATCTTATTAATGGCTTACACCACTGTCTTTCCTTCACCAGTGGGAAGTAGAGCTGGTTTGTGAAGCATAACTGGTAATCTATTTAATGTATGAATATAGTACTCTTTGCTATAACATTCAGTTCTTGTTTTCTCTTTGTTAAATGCATTGTTTGAAATGCTACCACCAGCTATTCACTCCTTTTCTGAGCAGTGATGCCATGACAACCCCCACGTGACTGGCTACAAGCATACCACAAGTCTCCAGGGCTTTGCTTTAGAAAAGACTCAGATTGGTGTTACTCACACTTTTGGTTTTTTTTTTTAAAGAGCCTAGTTTCAGAGATGCTTTATTTTGCAGAGATGCATCAAGCCTACCTGTCAATTCTACTGTGTGGCAACAACTATTTCAGCTAAAATGGCACAAAGCAAAGTATGAAGAACTCAAGAAAAGGGTGGGTACAATTGTTTGATAAAGAGCATATTCTTTAAGACTTCATCAAAGTATATGCTTACCCAAAAGGACTACAGTATCTCTCAATTAATTCTTAATGTGCTTAATGTGAAAGCTACTGATGACCAATAAGGTAGAAGAGACATGTTTTGAGAATATCCAGCAAATGTATGTATTGCTTTTGTGTCCATTTAGGGTATCATGATGATTTTCACCAAATTTAGAAGGGAAAAAGATTTGATTAGTCATTTGCTTCAAATCAGTAATAATGCAGGACTGTGCCCTCTTCAAAATCCGTAAGCATGAATAGCATCAGTGATGATTCAACTGCATTGTGACCTTAGGAAGATTGTGTCACAATACAATTAGCTTTAATACCAAGAAATAGTTCTTCATTATTTCCAGACTGCGTCTGCTTCATTAACTGTGTGCAATTTCCTTCCTTCCTTCCTTCCTTCCTTCCTTCCTTCCTTCCTTCCTTCCTTCCTTCCTTCCTCCCTCCCCTAATTTGACTCACAGGTGGAAAAAAGTTAAAGATGAGGTAGAGAATTGAATTTGACATACTTTTCTAACTAAATTGACAATATTGAAATGAATAAATTCCTTTCTGTATGAATTAACCTCAGGAGGCTCACTACTGTTTACAAGAGTGGATATTTAAACAGTGGCTCTTTTAAAGCAGGGAACTGATAGTGTAGCTGAAATACCCTCAGCATCCACAGTTCATACAGAACTCTCCTTTGTTCAGTGTGCAGAGCAGTGTACTTCATATATGCATGAAGGGCAGACTAGAGGTTAGAGATCACCATGGTATATAGTGAAGAAATGTGTTTATAGAGAACAAAATATTTGCCACAACTCAATTGCTCTTGGATTAAAAACAAGTATTAATTTCTGAGTGCAAGGGAAGAGAAAGAATAACCATCATGTTGAGTGAAGGATGGCTTAGAAAGTACAGAATTTTGTTTTTTATTATGCGGTTTGCACCAAGCAGTGATTAACAAGGTCCCCAGTGACCAGAGTGGCCTTTCCAAGTGCCCCTGTGTTGTCATGCTGGTGCTTCTAAATTCCCATGCTGGCTTCCCAGAAAATTCACCTTGTCCTGGTGCCTTGTCCTGGCACAAACACAGGCTTGCTGCAGTGAACAGCAGCTACCAGAGCAAAGGTACCTGCAGCTGTGGCACCTAGGGGCAGCAGGGCACTTTGGCAAGGTGTCCTGAATGTCACAGCCCCCTGGGGCCCAGGCTTCTGATCTACCAAGGGAGACAGAAATCGCTCTGAGAAAACAAAAGGGTCTCTGCTTGGGGATGTGAAGGCTTTGCATTGAAGGGGATTACAAAAAAAAAATAAATGAACCAGAGCAAGAGAGAAAGGGGAAATAGGAAGCAAGGAAGAAAACAAGGTACACTTCTTGGAGAAGACCACTAAAAAGATGGCAATGTTTAGGGATAAGTTATCATTTTCTCCATGCTGCAAAGGTACAAAAAATGTCAACACGTTTTTTATGAACCCAGGAGAAAATGCATCCAGTCTGAATAATTTTGCTATTTTCTTAATAGAAGAAAGGAACAGGGGGAAAAAAAATATCAAAGGATACATCTCCTCTCTGCGACATTCTGCATAGAATTAAAAAATATAATGGTTCCAAAACCATCTGTAAAGTACTGCAACAGATATAAGCGTGGGCTTATAAATGCCTGGGTTAACCTTTTACTGTTGTGCATATAAGAATGAGACAGAAATTGTTGACAATAATTCCCAGAAAATGAAATTATATTGATATGAATTCTAAAGAAGAAATCCGGTTTCTAAACCCACCTTTTGTTGTTTCAAGTTTGGAAGAGTTTGCATATCTACAAATTAAAATCAGTGTTTGCATAAATATCACATTTTGTTCTTCACACGAGTGATTTGTACTGACTGGTACAGTAATAACCCTCTTTTACAAATTACATGCCTTCTTAAAGTTATTTTTAAAATAACTTATTAGTATGATAATTAAAGGCACCTGAAGAATCAGAGGAGATAGCAGCAGCAGCAGCCAAAACTCTCACAGGTTTGCCAAGTTTAGTTTTGCTATCCAGTAAAAGTCAGCTACTTAACATGATGGCATCTAGAAAGGATGCCGATGAGCCCTGTCATCATCCCCTGAAAGCAGTTGGAGTTGAGAGCAGTTTCCTTCTGGGATCCCACCTCCTCTGAGATGACTGCCACAAAAAAAGCAGCTGAATGTTTTCACAGGAAGCCAAGCAGCTCAAGCAAATTGCAGACAAAGTTAGAAACTGCTAAACATTATTCCAGTCAATGCTGTAAATTATTCACTCTGTTCTAAAAGCAAGGAACCTGTCCTGGTAGTATGAATGACAAGTCTGCTATCAGGGATTCAAGCCTGGTCTTTGGCTCATTACAAAGGTGCTTCAGAAAGAGACATGGAAGACTTCTCTTGCATTCAGGCAGTGCTTTGGTCATGTCCTGCACTGGGTGGTTTGTGTTGGTGATGTGCTTGCTGCTTTGACTTGTCAGTCTCTTTTTTTTAAATAGCATTTCTCTCTTCTTTGCATATCGCTGAGTCTGCCTGAGCTGGAACAGTCCATGTGTAAGTTATGAGAGAGGGAGAATGTATTTCATGATAGACATTCATAGTTTCAGCTGATCCAGTGTCATTCCCTGCAGAAGACCACTCTGAGAGAAAGTGGCCTCCCCTCTTAATCCTCTCTTGCTCTACTCCATTACCAGCTTTTCTCCCATGGGGTTTACTTAGTCCAATACAGCTCACAGATTATTCTTCTCCCTCATATGTTGCATGGCTATTTAGGTCAGATGGAGATAAATATTAGTATGCTGCTAAACTCCTTTAGAATTATTAGATCTACAATTGCTCTTAATGATTGTTCTAAAATGCTTATAAGAAGAGACCTAGGAATACTTGCAATGCAAGAAGTCCTTTTCCAGTATTCTTGCCCCTCTGGCAGCATCCTAAATAAGTATTCTTTTGGAAGACATGACTTAGTAGTAACTAGTGCTTTCCTACACTGGTCTTTTTATTTCTGCTGAATGCCTAATGAAAAATGCCTGCCTTCTCTTAGCCAGTCATTTCTGTATCAGAGTATCAACCCAACTGTAACCAGACTGTATGCATTTTCTACATTTTTCCAGCATAAAGAAGACTTTGCATCTCCAGCAGGCTTTAGAACTTTCTTGAATGTTTTCCTTTTCCACTACTCTTCTGGGCAAGTCTGGCTTTGCCAATACAATGAATCATGTGTTTAATAGTGTTACTGCCAGCTAACAAAACAGAACACAGGAATTAAAAGATCTTCCATAATGATATGGAAGGATATTTCCAATGAGAAAGGAAAAACATTTCACTTCTGTTGCAGATCCAGACAGCAAAACCATTAGTGGACACACGTGCCCCAACAATACATGGCTGAAGGTACAGTATTGGCTGTTTCACTGGGCCTTCACATCTCCTCTCAGAGGAGATAAAGAGCCTAGCAGAAGGCCACAATTTCAGGACCTTTTTTTCCCTCAGTGAAGTGACTGTTACAACAGGACTATCAGGATCCATGAATAGCACATTCCTGGCAACATTAAATAACTTCTTTTATCTTTATGATTATTGATGAAATCAGACTTCCAGATTAACAAGTGCTAAAGTGTTCAGATAACCTCCTAAGATGTACTTCTGCACAGCCAAGAAAATACCATTGCAAATAACAAGAATAGCACAATCACCAAGATACAGAGCGAAGAACTGAATAATGGGATGTTAACATATTCAAAGCACAAGAAATAACAATGGGTAACCTTGACTGGCAGTTATCCTTCAAAATCTTACAGCTCCCAAGAGACAAATTTTTAATAACAGATGAGAGTGGAAAATAAATTGTTAGCTAATTTTCTCTGCTCACTAAAAGGAAGCAACATTAAAAAAAACCAAAACCAAAAACCTGAATGTAAGCAAAGTAGAAAATATATGCAGCTAAACCCCGTCAAAGACTTAATTTCCAACACAGTGCCCCTCAGGCAATGGGAGTATAACCCATATAAGGACTTCAGAATTAATTTCCTTAAAATTGTTTATCATATCACTGTGTGACATAATAATCCCCAGGCACCTTAAAACCATTTCACTAGCAAAACAATTCATTTCTTCTTCATGCATAAATTCACATGCTATATTAGGATGTGGGTTCAATTGCTGATGTTAATTTTTTTCCCATTACTGTAAAATAATTGCTGAAGTTCCTTTGAAAATGAAACACTGCATAACCCCCCCCACACAGAGGTTAACAACAAAAACACCAACAGGAACCCACTAGTCTCAGGCATGCTCCTTAGAACTACAGGTCCTGATACCTCAAGGTGAGACTGGCTCTTCCTCATCCTCCTGATTTCCATCCTCCTATAGAAAGAGGGGAGAAAAAAAAAGTGATATTCTGGTATCCAGTTTCTTTACAATCACTCTCCTCGGGGTTATTGTGTAAGGGGATGACTTAATGTACCAGTTTTAGGTACCCTTATACTGCAGTGTGACCAGCATCTGGCCTGGTTACAAAGCCCAGCAAACAAGGCAGATGAACCAGATTTCCTCCAGAAACCTGCTGTTCTAACATTAGCCACTCAAAACTGTCAGATCTGGATGAGCAGGATTTACTGTTTGTTTTGAATAGGACTTTGGAGTGTCTAGAATCAAATATGGGGAAGGAAAGGATGAGAAAGGAAAAGACTGAATTAGTATGCTCAAAACAAGACTATTCCTTCAGTGATTCTGTTCCAAGAGCCTTTTGAAGACGAGATGTTGAAGTCCAGCTATGAAAATTGTGCTTTCCCAGCTTTTCTCCATCTGGTTATCTTCAGTTCAGCCCTTCCAGAAAAGGGATTATTTGGCCTCAGATAATCATAGAAATAAGTTTTTCTCTTCACCTCTCCCCCATTCCTTCCCAATCCCTACAAATACACTTTTAGCATGGCTATATGTTCTTTGAAAAATAACATGGTAACATTTCTTTACAAATTAGAAAATGCCTCAGGATGTCCAAAGAGATTCTCTCTCTTCCGCTGGACTATTTCCATTTTTATCCACTGTTGACACAGTTAACTTTAGAAATTGAGATTATTAATATCTTCCATTTTCAAATCAAATTTTAAAAGGCTTAAAATCATGATAACAATGAAAAGAACTAGCTTATCCTCCCTCATACATTTCTCTCTTTGGTCATTGCACCCAGTTGTTGCTTCTCTACTTACTATAGCCTTCAGTCCCTCCAGGACAAAAATGGCAGGACAAAGTGGCCTGCAACTGGACTTAATCCAGATCTCACTGAAGTCAATGGAAAAGTTACTACTTGATCCAAAGCCCATCAAAGATAATGGAGAGAATCCCACTGACTTCCCAGAAATCTGGATATGTCCCATACAGTCCTAGCTTTTGATAAGAGCCTATGACGGCTGCTAGAGACAAAAATAATGATGATGATTCTGATAACCATGATGACAAATATTTATAGAAATTCTGCTTACACTGATGAAATGCATTCACTAATCATGCAGGCTGTGGTTGCAGGAGAGTGTTTCAGGGTCCAATTCACAGCATTGCAAAGAGCTTTGTCTCCCCGTGTCACTATGAAAATGGTGCAAAAAAGGGTTCTCTCAACAAGAGCACAGAGCTTTACCTGATCAGTGTCTGTTGTATGCTGAGTGGACAAGGGAACAGCAATTTTGAACACCCCATTGGGTACCCATGATACATCACTGCTGCTTGTTATGCCCTTGTAAAAACAGAATCATTTCTTTATCCCTTCTGTACACAAAGTTGGAGGAACACCAACTTTCTGCCACTGAAAGAGAGAACTGTTTGTTGCTGGAGAAGATGTTCTGCATCATGAGAACAAAGGGACAAACTGACAACAAAAATTACTATAAGTCCAAAAGGTAACATCAGCAACACTATTTCCATGTAGTTATCAAATTTCCTTCCCAGTGATAAACATAGCTAAGGATAAACTGCCGTGTGAGGACACATTCAAAAGGCTGCCTAAGGTATAATCAACACTTCAGAAAGCCATTTGCTTGTCCTGTCACATGAAATCTAATGCCAGGTCATTTTCCTCCTACACTCTATTGAAGAGACGATGGCTTTAAATTAGTTTTTCACTTTAATAACTGAGGGAATAAAAACAAATAGAAAGGGGAAGCTTTGCCCTACTTTAAGAAAATAATTGAAGCAAACCTGTTATGTCTCAGCAAAGCTGTTGATCCTGCTAAGTGAGTCATTGCTGTTGACTTTGCCAGTTGTTCCTACAGACACCACCGGAAAAAGGTAGGCCCAAGTGATGAACTAAAGCCAGAGCAAAAATATAATTAAAATTAAAAAAAAAAAAAAAAAAGAGCAGGAAGCAGGCAAAAGTGAAAATTTAATTTGCTGCTCAAAGGAGACCAAGCAAAATGTGCCTTGAAGATTTATCACTGGAAAGAACCATCTTAAATATTTTTGATTCAACAGGAAATTCACATCCCAAATAGGGCACAGCAAACCAGTCAACAACAGGGGCAGGTTTTTGAAGTGAAGGGTTTGTATAGTTTAGGTGGTTGTTATCATCTCCTGTGATTCATTTGCAGCCACTCTACTTCTTGATAGACTGACTACTCACCAAGCCCTGAAGTGTCTCCAGAAAGCCAACACTGCTCAGTTGAAATGACCCAGGTAGAACTCACTACACATCACTGTCACAAATATCCTGGCATTTGCACAGTTCCTTCACCTGAGGCAGAGTTGGTCATGGGCACATCATGCAAATCCACATCATAACACTTACAGCTTGTCACTAGTGAATAATATCCAGATCTGTGCAGGCATCAACAAGAATTACTTAATCCCACTGCTGAAGCTATGATTACACAAGATACAGAAGGAGCAGATCATCCTCCTCCTTTCCATTCCTTCTCTCCATTCATGATTCAAATGGCAAACTCCTGTTGTTTTCTTTGGATCAACTCTGGTTTTCACTAAACCTCTCCATTAGCGAATTAAATTTGTGACAGCAGCAGACAATTAACACAACAAAACCAAACAAACCTGGATGGTTTTTCTGCCACTTTCTGCAAAGTCATGAATTCCAGGGCTGCTGCCAGGGATGGAGAAGACCACACAGCAGGAGCAGGGGGAAGATGAGCAGGGGAAGGAAAAGTGTGGGTCCTTGGCTTTTTTGGTGACAGGACACTGTTGTGAGATCAACTCAGCTGCTTGGAAAATTGCAGTCTAAGAAAGCACAGAATGTTTCCAAGGCATTTGAGGCAGTAGACTTGTCTCCACTATCTTCATGCTTCTCAGCTCAGTATATCAGGTTTGTACATGAGAGAAACTTATAATCCAAAGTAACAGAAATCGATGATTAAGCATTTCAGGCACCAGTCATGCCCTCACCTACAGTACTGCATTACTGCAATTCCAAGACTGGAGTGTTGGCACTAATCTGAGATAAAGCTATAGAATTGTTCCTCTTGCAAAAAGTCCCAAAATCCCATATAGGCAGGAGTGTGTTTGGAACACACTGAACAAAGTCTATCCTCTTAAGAAGGACAAAAAGATTGGGTTACAAGGGCCAGTTAATGCAGATCAAGAAGCAGAAAGTCCTTGTGAGGGAGGTATACAATTTCAGGCAAAATTCCCCCTAACAGAAGATTGATGAATATTTCACATTCTGGATTCCCAGGCATGGGAACACAAACAAGCGTGAAGAAGTCTGATTCTACTTATATGGTTTTCCCCTCTAGTTTAATTGAAGAAAAATGAAAGCAGGAGCTGTGGAAAGTGAACCAGGAGAACTGAGCCATTCTGGATAGAATTACAAAGTTCCAGCCTTAGTATCAAGTTCAATGATGGCATGAGGATTGGCAACAAGCTGAAAAATACACGGCCAACATTGCGAGATATCCTCGTGGGCAGTGTAAATCACAGAGCCAAAACATAGCCCTGAGCTTCTGTTCTTTCCTTCACAGTTATTTCTGGATCAGAACTGCTCATAGAGCACATTTTGCTGTACTTTTGTGCTGGGGATTAACTGCATGTGGCAGCCAGCCACACAATTAACAGCCTTTCACTTAATGCAGCCACTCTTATCAAATGAATCCCAGAGCGCTCTTCAGACTTTATTAGGCAATTTGTAACTGCTGTCCTTTCTACACTCAGCCTGTGCACTGTGGAGAAATGGTGCTCTCAGAAATAATCTAAAAATTATTGAAGAAACCAGAAGCAACTGCTTACCAGTTCCCTGAGGGAAGCAGCCAGACACTGCAACAACATTTAAGGTGACCAGAAGGGCACATGCATTGAGGGCTCCAAAACTACACTGGCAAAGTACCCAGGTTCTTATTTTCATCAGTAACAGAGGTAAAGAAATCAGCAACAAAATGGCTATAAGAGGTTTTAGCAAGCTTTTCCAGAGAAAGAAATTTGATTGGTTTTTTTGCTTTTCCATGTCCATCTAGCGGGCTTTGAGCCCTCTAAGTCGAAATTCCCAACTTTCCTCCCACACAAACCAGAGGGAAGCTGCAGCACTGCCCATCAAGCAGGGAGCTGGCATCAGCTCTGCCCTCCTTATTGCCTTGGATGCTAGGCCTCTGTGGTCATGTGTCTTGATTTTTGAGGTATGTTCTCTGTCATTTGAGTCTGATACAGTATCTTTATACTATCTGTATGTTCACCATATTCACTTCCTTACCCATGACCTCTAGCCTGAGTTCGCTGAAACAAATATTTTTGAAATCAGTACTTTCTGAACACACATAAATGGATTTTCAAAGGTGTAGCTCATCAAAATCTGCCCGAGTCTGTGTAGGACAGTAAATGGCATTTCTTCTATTCCAGGACTATCCTTTTGTAAAATTTTTGGTCTCAGTTCTAATTACAGAGGGCTTGTTCAGAAAAGGCAAAGCACTCAAAAGGAAAAGAAATTAAAATTGTGGCACTAAAAGCAAAAACTACCTCAGCCTCTTCCCAGCTTCTGTCTGGACACAATTCTTGAATACAGATACATCAGTTTTACTAAAGCTTCCCAAAACTGTTTAATCGGGGGCAGAAAGCAAAACGAGAAAGTTTCAACCCAAACAGTTAAGACTTGACCAAGAAACTTCCAACTAAAAGAAAGGCTTCTACAATGAAAAATATGAGGTAGCTTTAATTACTGTGGAGGCAACCAAACAATTACATAAAAAGTAGTATGGTTGTAAATCCAGGAGTTTCATAGTCAGAAAGTTCCAAAATTATGGAAAAGTAAATATATACTGCAGCCTTGCCCACATCAGCTGTTAAGTCTGTGCTTTGTAATTAATAGGTACTGGAACATCTGTAAGAAGCAGTCATTAGAAAACACTTTTTTCCATTCAGCATTTCAGAAATGGTTAAGCCATTTTGAAGGACATTTGTCTTTTGACAAATAAGCAAACTTATGCAGATACCTGCTGCAAATCTCTTTATCACCAGGGGAAATTCAGTAAAGTTACACATGAAAATAGGATCAGTAGAAGTATTTGGCAAGATCTGCCATAACTTGTGCTACTCTATGATCTCTCTGTTATTTTACAGTTCACCTGGCACCAGTCCACAGTCAAACTTCAATACAGTCCAAGTCATATCATTTCTTGTCAAGTATTTTTCTACTCTCCCTCTGTTGCAATTGAAAATCTTTTACTAGTCACATGTGGGCTCTAGCAGCAGGAAAAAGTGAGAATCTTTTTTACATAAGGACATTCATTATAAATTCCAACTGAAGAAAGAATTTATCTGAACCACCCTTTCCACTGGCTTGACTGATGGAAATTGCTCTGGCTCTGGTGGTTCAGGCAGCACTCATGAATGAAAGAAAAGGAGAAATCCCTTTCTTTCCTCTGGAAGAGGACTACAGCTGTATCACCAGCAAGCACCTGTCAGCTTTCTTTGCTAACCAAGCTTTGGTGCCAAGAGAATAATCCTGAAAACAAGACATATAAGGTTATTAAATCAAGGCAGTGACAGGTTATTTTATATTTCTCATTTCTGTCTGCAAGAACAATTGAAAAAAAAACAGACATCTAAATGAGATGGGGAAAAAAAGAGAAAAACAGCTGAAACAAGTGTGAAAAGTAAGATGAAGGAAAAAGGAAGAGATTATGTTAATAATGGAAAGTAAAAGAAAGCTAGAACAAGACAGGGTTCCAGAAATAGCATTATTCCTGTAGTCTCCTGTGAAAGCAATTTAGGAAATAGCAAAGAATTCTTATTCCCTCTTGGATAATGACAGCATTTGGAAGTTTTACTGCCCTCAGCCTTCCTGCTTTGCCCTTATTCTGAAAGTCAGTCCTTTCCTGGCATAGTGAACAAGCAGAACAGGAGTCATAAGCCCATTTTGTGATTACAACCCCATACATCAACATATTTTGATTTCTATAGTTTAAGTCAAAATGCTGTTGTTCCTATGCAGACAATAACTTCCCACACTAAAAACAGACTTGTGAGGATACTACCCTTTTTAACTATGCAGCTAAAATTAGCAAAATTTGTAAACAGAACTGTAGAATTAGCTGGAGTGTGTTGGACAATCAGGTGGAAGGATTCATATAGTTTGGGATACTAGGAGGTTAAGTATTCTGTAAGAGTGTAGATATTAAAGACATCATGTCTTCAATATAGTGAAAAAAAACATGAAGCAAAATGACATAAAAGCCATTTCCCTTACAATTCCCAACAAAATTCCTTTGAGACTATAACAGCTAGTAAAGAAAAAGCCTAACTGGGAAAATTACTATAAGCCAGCAGCAGCTGTAGCATAACTAATTGATCTGATTACAATTTGGACTTTTCTTCCATATGACAATTTTCATCTAAGTATCCAAGACCTCTCCAGCAAGGACCCAATTGGCTGACAGCAAATACTTCAGAGTGAGGGTTTTGGAAAATCTTCAGAGGCTCTGAAGCCCCTGAGCCACTTGCCACGAACGAGGGAGAGTTCTTAGCAGAGCAATTCTCTCCCACTGCAGCAACACTTCCTTCTTTACTCATGATTTCATGCAATTTTTGTGTCTGTCACAGTAATTGCATTCACAGAGTGAAAATACTAAAAATATATAAAATTTGTTTCAAGCTTCCCTTTTAATAGGATTTAGCAGCTTGAAACAAGGAGAAGCAGCACCACATGACTGATCAACCCTTTGCATGTTATAATCTACCATTCTGTTACACCACCACTGATCTATGGTGCAGGGGACAGACACTTTTGTTCTGAAAGCACATATTCTGTATTACTTACTTTTAATTACACTTCTTCAAAAGAAAATGTGTATTAAAATTACAAATTATCTAAGCATAGCCAAGTAGGGTAGCAGCAATTATCTCAGAAGGGTTATCAATTGAAACCAAGACTTAAACCGGTATCAGCTCTTCCTTTATTTAAAATAGAATTTCATCTGCAGTCATGTTGGAGGCTGCACTTAGATATGCTTTTCTAAGGTATTTTCTCCTCTCTCATTTGCAATATGCATCAATAGAAAGTGTTTGAAATTATGACAAAAATTTCTTTCTGAGAGACAGAAAATTCTAGCACAAGAAGACTATGACTTCTTAGTACTGAACTAAGAGCAGAAATACCACCTACCATAACCACCACCTTCAGTGACTGCCACACAGCTGCAAACTCCTGGCTTCAGGAAACTGGCAGTTTCCCAGGGCAAGATCCCCAAACCCACTGAACCAGAGAGAAAAGCTTCACCATACCTAAGTGTCTGGGTCAAGAAGGAAAAAGGATTCTTGTTTGCCCAAAACAGAAGTGGGACTGGTCCAATGTGCTGCAGCAACACACATCCCAGAGTGCAGTGAGTATGTCCAGACCTCGTGTGGAGGAGGTGACCTCTGTGCAGTGGTCAACCACTCCATGAGCTCCATGGCTGGATGGAGGTCATCTCAAGCCACCAGCCATGATGGGAAAGTGCCACGACAGACAAACTCGGCTTCTGTTGGGCACATATTATCTGTTTCCTTCAACAGTAGCTCATTTCTAAAAGAAAGATTATGAACCCTTTAAACAAGAGCCAGAAAGTAATTTAATGAACCAAAACTTCCTTTGCTATCAGAAGGAAGATGACAACTTGGCTTTAGTAGCAATTCTAATTTTTAATGAAAATATCCTATGCCCTTATGGCTGAACTCAAACACCCTGGAATTCCCCTGCTTCATGTGGTTCTGGGTTGGATCATCAGGGTACACTGTAAGGGGCCAGCTATCCTTAACAAGCTACATCATTGAACCCAAATATTTCTTATCTCCTTTTCTTCTTTAAAAGCTTCATTTTGGGATAATAATAACCTAAAACACTTGACCAAATGCCACTTCCCTTATAATTAAGTAGAAAACTTACTCTCTTCAAATCCCTGGCTCCAAAATTAAAACACTTTGCTACTGAAGCACTGGTATGATTACAAACTAAATACTTGAAACAAAAGAGAACTGAAGTACCACTTATAAAAAAGAATGTTAAGAGTTACAGGAAATGTAAATCTCAGGGTCAGGTTCTTCGTTCATTTTCACTATTGTAAATCCTGGCTAGGAGCTTTATCTTCACTGCACTTGCTGTGAATATTATAGCCTTACATTAAGAAACCATGTCAAAAAACACCTGATTAACTCATTTTGAAGTTTTAAAGACATCTGGACTGAGATTACCTACCAGCTCAATGCCATGGGAAACAAGAGGTCACTCTTCCCCTTTAACTCAAATTCTTGTGCCTCTCTTCCATTCTGTTTGTCTTATACTTGTGCTCTTGAGCAAGGAAGGTCAACTGCACAAGAAAAAGCTTTTTTTTTTTAAGGAGAATAGTCTTCCAGTGGGTTAATTAGTTAAATCAGTTCATTGAAGATGAATTTAGGACTAAGCAAGGAAGGAAGGAAGAAGTAAAGCCACATATTCCTTTGGTAAAGTAGAAAAACATTTGCTCACTGCCTGGCAGTATTTAACACCAAAATAGCTCTCCTAAGGGTTGATAGAAACACATGAAATCCAGTAAAATGGTTGCAACTCAATAATCCATGTTGGTTACCATAGAAAAGCTATGAATATAGACACAATAAGGGTTTGTCCAAGTTAGGAATGACTAATCTGGTATTCACACACACACCCCTTTAAACTGGACAAACACCAAGTATGAGTGTATTTATTTTATTACTTCTTCATATTTACCACAATAAAAGGAATATTACTTAAATATTCCAAATTTGTTGGGTTTTTTTTTAACAGAGTTTTTATGATTTCAGGATAAAATTATTCACCAGGATTTCCAGGCCCAAATTTAAGCAAGGACAATGAGTTGAAACCATATTTTCTGCAGTTTTAAAAAATTGAGTCAGATCTTCTAAAAATGTTGCACTTGTATAATTGCTTTAAAAGTTATAAAACTGAAATATGAATTGTGATTGTTTTTAATATTATTTATAGTTGCTTTCTAGTTACAGAATATGCAGAGTTCATGTTTTCAAGTTTTCCTTTCCTCTTACAAAGTTAAGGAACCTTCTTTTGAAGTATTCAGTTGATGCAGCAGCAGGAACATGAAAAAAAGGGGGAGAGAAAGAGGTGTTACAGTTTTATGACACAAAAGTTGTAATAAAACTGTAACAGTGAGGACCTTTTTTATTAGATACCAGGAAAAAATTCTTCAGGCTGGTGAGCCACTGGAACAGCTTGCCTAGAGAATTTCTGGATGCCCCATCCCTGGAAGTTTTTACAGGCAGATTAAATGGAGCTCAGAGCAACCTGGTCTAGCGAAAGGTGTCTCTATCCATGGCAGGGGGTCTATAAGGTCCCTCTCAATCCAAACCATTCTATGATTCTGTGATCTTTGTTCCTTTCCAGCACTCATGTTTGGCTCTATCCTAATGTCACTGAAGTCACCACAATTGCTCTGTGTTTTAAATGTACTTCTAAAAATAAATGGCAATTCTTATTGAAGAAGGGGTGTAGGATTTAACTTGTATGTATTGAAAAACTGCATCAGCACAAAAGAGCAAAAAAAAGCATCAGTGTCATGCAGCCACAAGCAGAGGTTACCAGGACAGAGTACAGCACAATAGTTTGTTTAAATCTGTGGTTTGATCTGTCCTTTCAGTATAAAAATAGTTCCATCCCACCATACAGCCGGCTGTGAAGGATTGAAATGACACCTTCATCTCAGAGCTGAGGAACTCTGGCATAAAGTTTACTGTCACAATAATCAGAGGGTCATTCCACACCATTCTCACTATTTGCATTCCAAGACAAGCCAACTAGGGCAACAAGCAAATCAGCTCAGGTATAAGAAAACTTTAAACTCTTCTCTTGAGTGTAACAGTTATTCCACAGTCCTCAACCACTACCACAAATTCAAGCACGTTTACATAAGACTGGACACAGATAACCACAGAGTTTGAGGTCCAGGTTCACAAGTCAGTGAGAGGTTGGTGCCTGAAATATCACGTGGGCACGTCACTTCCTTGCCAACAAGAGGTGCAGATATTATTTTGCTCTTCTACAGATGAAAAGCCAGAGTCTGAACAAACATATGAACCACAATGGGTAGAAGCACTAGAGTTGATTGGGCTCCAGGAAGGCACTGTGCAATTTGTCATCCTGAAGTTCTGCTACGGCTCTCCAATTCACAAGCTCACTTCTACTGGGACTTTGTGAACAGTAATTATTAAACCATACCTGGGGGAAGATATGGCACATCAGGAGAAAGAACATGTCCATGGTGGGAAAATAGAACACTCAGGAAGGAAGGTGGAGACGTGATGGTTGATGTGCTACTGTATTAGAGGGGAAGGTAATGAAAAAGTCCCATGCCTGCTGTTGTTTTAGCCCTCAAACATCATTTCTAGCTGGAGCAGCCAAAAAAAAGTTAAATGAGGAAGGAAAGCTGAAATGGAACATCCTGGTCACCTCCACATCCGCAATCATCCTCTGTTTCCTTATTAACCAAATATAACCCAGATTTATTTCACTATCACATTTTCTTTCGAATCAGCAGATTCTTTATTTTTTTGATTAAGGCAAAGCTTGCTAAAGCTGTTGGAAAACACACAAGCTCAAGCACAAGGATAATGGTTACAGTATATATATATATATATGTAGAAATGATACACTACCACCTCCCAGCAATTCCCTTGTCTGAAAAAAGAGCAAAAGGAGATAAATACTACAAAAACCATAGGGAAGGAATAATTTTCTTACATATTTAAGTAATGCTGAAATATTTCTTCAGCCTGTAGAAGCTTGACATTTACATGAACTGTTAAAGGAATAGAAGAAAATCCTTCTTTGGTATGAACAGAGATGCAACTTGTGAAGTGAATCACAGCTACCTTTCTGCAGTACTTTCTTTCAGTACTTTTTGAGACTGTTAATAACCTGACAAAGGAATTCAGCCACAGATGAGAAAGATTTTTTGCTTTCTTACCTATTTCTTTGTCGCTCGTGACCAACAGAAAATTAATTTCACATTCTGCATCAACCAGCAAATTTTGAGTCTCATTTCCATTTTAAAACTCACAGTTCTCTTCATGAATTAAATATAACATCTAGTAATACAATCACTACAGTAAGGCTGGAATTTTAGTTCCAATAATACACTGATTAAACTCTGCCCTCAGGAGTTTCAGCTTTCAGCATGACAAAGGTTGCTTTGATTATCCCACGTCTGCATTATCTATGTATAAGGGCTTAAGTACAGCGCCATGATTTGGGAGGCATGTGGAATCGTGCCTGTCATATATAATCTATAGGCATACACACAAATTAAATCCCATTGAGCTGGATTCCCTGGTGCCTTCCCAGAGCTCAGCTGGCATAGCTGCACTGAAAATTGGTCCCATTCTCAGGAGACAGACAATCACTTCTTGCCTCTGCCTTCCCACCCCCATCCTCCAGCTGTCCCTCCTGGAGCAGCTTGCTGCTTCATTTGTGCACTGCCAGCACTTCATTGCGGGAACTGTGGCCTTCAGATTGCTCCTGCCACTTCATTAACACCATCAGAAACAGAAGCATTTGCTGAACAGCATAATATTGATAATTGGTTTAATTTGGTCTCACCATCTCTGCCAGGCTTCCATGCAACAGAAGCATGAAGAGCAAAGCTGGCCAAGCTCTTTTAACAGCCTGCATGGCAGAAGTTTCATTGCACTTTAGGGCTCCTTAGTTTAAAGCTTAGCACAAATTAGAATACAAATTAACAGGTTACAGTGCAAGAAAGCACAGCTTTAACAGGCATGGCTTGCATCTCCCAGAGGACAACACACCTTGGATTTTGGGCCAGCTGGTACATAGCAAAGAGAGGGCAGCTGCAGCCTGGCTGCATTCACATAAATCCATGTGAAAACACACAAGGAATGACAAGCAAAGAGGATGTAGACCCTCAGGAAGTACTGGTTACCCACTGGTCACAGTCCCTGCAGCTTTTCTATTTTCTGTCTTTTGCAGCAGTTCAGTCTCTCCTTTGCTACATATGTTCTCACAACCCTGAAAGTGAGCTCCTTGTGTGAAGTTAAAGTGCAAATTACTTCATCTTTGCTGCTGCTCCAACTTCATAACTGTGTTTTGCAGTACTGATACATCCTGTATCACACTTTTAGAACACACCAGCAGTCACCAGCTAAAGCATTTCAGTGTCACATCTACATCCTAGGCTAGGCAAAACGTGACTGATAGATTAAACAACAGGAAAAGACACACAGATTGGCAGGCACACGACTTGGCAGACACACAGTAAGGATACAGACCTGACTGGTGCAAGCTCACTGACAATGAGGACACACATGGAGGCAGCTCTGTCCACTGCACTGTGTTAGGACATCAGCTGAAGTGAGTCTTACTGTGAAAAATCAAAGCAAAATTTGCAAACATCAGCTAAAGAAGGTATAAAACACAGATCACATTATAACACTAGTCATAAAAATTTGCAAAATTTGCAAATCTACAGATATGGGGGAAAAATAAAATTCACAGTTGCTGGAAAAATCAGAGAAACAAAATGCCAGCATATGGTCACAAGTGCATAGAGCTACTCTGGACCTGAATCAAGACCAGTTCAAAGTACTTCAGAGATCCAATCTAAATGTTTTGCACAACAAGTTTCAGGCTTTGATTTTGTGAGCTGAAGGCAGGAGCCCATTTCCTCTAGGCTGCATTCAACTAATAACAGCTGTAAAATGGTTCTGGCTGCCTGACAAGGCATACTTTCATCCTCTGACCTTTCTGAGAAAAATACGAAGGTTGGCATAGATGTACTGGCACATTTTTTCCATCATATAACATATTATGCTGATGCAACTAATGACTACACTGTAAACACAATTTTATTTTTTGTGTTTATAATTTCTCAGACTGATAAACACTTTCTGCTATGGAGTTTATAAAAATATACATTTTTAAAAAAATCTTGTTTGTAATTCCGAGTTCTTATAAAAAGAAGAATATTTTGAATGCTATGTTACCTCCAATACCAAAGATAGACATTAGAGTTTGACGTGCTTGGGCTCCATGTTCTGTGCAATGAAAATTCCCAGTACAAATACATGGCCTACTTATGAAACCAACCAGGAAGTGGGGAGAAAAAATGACACCAACTTGGGAGTTTAAATTATGTGCCAAAATAAAATATCCTGTTTACAAAGGCACTCGGCATTCTCAGACGGAAAGCAAATAAAAAAAATAGAAGCCTTCTTTTGTTGGCTAAGTATGGTTCCATATCTTAATTAGATAATCAAATTTGAATAAAGATGTTTGCCTCCAGTTTAAAAGTGTTGTTATCTGACCACACTTGTAAATGGCAAACAGCTCAAGCCACTAAAATCAAAGGGGAGGCTAATTGTATTAGGCTAAAGCATGCAAAGGGCTTGACTTTACAAGCCCTTCATATACAGAACTCCGACTGCCTACAGGATCAGAGCCTTACATGGGGATCTGAGACATTCCTGGTCCTTTCAGTTCTATTTCTCATGCTTGAAGAGCTAGATTGCCATCTGGCATAGGCTTACAGCAGCTGCACAAGATAAACTCGAGCAAAACATATTGGCACAGGGGTAATTAACAATTAGAGGGGGCAAGTACTGCACATTACCTTATCTAAACAAAAGCTCGTGGGGAGTCCACACCCCTGAGTACATCATGATCATCTACCACCTTTTCAGCTGCAGAATTTATTCTTCAACCTTAGGGGTCTGGGGAATGCTTCATCCAAATCACTTCTCCCAAGTATATTTTGGGCTAAACTTTAAAATTTTGGTCTTAAACTATGAATGCACATATATACAAACACACACATTTAAAATATATTAAAACTGAAAAAGCTCTTTTGATAAGTTCAGTAAAATGCCTGCATTTTTTTGGTTTACTTGAATTTTATAGTACTTTCAAAGCTGCCCCCCAGCAAGCACTCCGTTTAACTGAAAATACAGTTAGACCCAATCATGCAACTGAAGAAATAGACTTATTTTTACAGAAGAAAACAATAACCAGTTCACAAGTTGGAAGAGGTATTTAATGGCAAATTACTAAGTATCATCATATCGTTCACAGAAACGACTGGGATCTTTGCAGACCTTTCCACATGTGTATTGAGCAAATCTCTCAACTAGACACAGAAAATAATTTAGGGTGGAAAGGACCTCAAAAATCAAGTCCCATTACAAGTCACAACCACACTGCCAAGTCCACCACTAAACCACATCCCCAAGTGCCACCTCTACACATCTTTTGAATACCTCCAGAGATGGTGACTCCCACACTTTCCTGGGCAGCCCGTTCCAATGTTTGTCAGTGCTTTCTATGAAAAAATGTTTTCTGATATTCAATCTAAACCTTCCCACAACTTGAGGCCATTTTATTTTGTCCTATTGCTTGTTACCTGGAAGAAGAAACCAACCCCCACCTGACCACAACCTCCTTTCAGGCAGTTGTAAAGAGAGGTAAAGTCCTCCCTCAGCCTCTTCATCTCCAGGCTAACCCTAGCTGCTGCTCATATCTGTGCTCCCAGCCCTTCACCAGCTCCTTTGCTCTCCTCTGGACACTCTCCAGCACCCGTGGAAATTTGCACATAGTGAGGGGCCCAGAACTGAGGTGTGGCCTCATCAGTGCTGAGTTCAAGGGGAAAATCCCTGCCCTGCTCCTGCTGGCCATGCTATGTCTGATCCAGGCCAGGATGCCATTGGCCTTCTTGGCCACCTGGACACTGCTGGCTCATGTTCAGCCACTGCCAACCAGCACCCCCAGGTCTTTTTCCACTGGGCAGCTCCCCAGGCACTCTGCCCCCAGCCTGTAGTGCTGCAGGGTGTTGTTGGGACCCAAGTGCAGCTTGCTGAGCCTCATATAATTGGCCTTGGCCCATCAATCCAGCCTGTTCAGATGCCCCTGCAGAATTTCCTATCCTCCAGCAGATCTACACTCCCATCCAATTTGGTGTCCTCTGCTGAGGGTGTACTCTATCCCTTCATCCAGATCATTGATAATGATATTGAACAGATCTTTATATGTGGAAGAAAGGCCAGTTTTATCTTTACATCACAGAAGTATGTGCTTTCTAAGATCCAGGTAAGAAATTTTTATGTCATGAAAGTGAAATGCATAGCTCCTTTAAAGTCCAGCTACTTGTGACTTGCTTGGTCACTCTTGCTGAGAGTGGCCATGTTAATCCCACTGTGGTAAATGTGTGGAGTTCTAGAAAGTGATTTTCAAATCCTCACTTTCCACAAGGCCTAACAACTCAACTTAGTTGAGTCCAGTAGGACTGAAAGCCCAGACACTGGACTGAGTTCATTCAGAACAGAGCAAAGGCTGCTTAGATTGGAGATACTGGACAGAAAGAGAGAGAAAGCTGCCCCATGCATGTGGTTTTGTGTTTAAACCAACACTACTATTTTGTGGATTACCAACTCTACTCCTTTCAATCACCTCTCCCCCTCCTGCTTTGGGCATTCAACTAGAACAACTTCACACATGCAGTGACCGTTACCTGTGATTCTTGTGCACAGCAACCCTGGTCTGTATGTACAATGAAACCATTTTCACAGGTACATCAGGTTCTACTCACATGCCATAACTGAAGGATTTTGGACACTTGGAGTTACCATGCTTAGAGCAAATATATGTCCTTGAGCAGTAAGCCTGGACTACTCAGAGCATGGATGAGACCTAATGCCCATCCACTCAACATCCCAAGTGCAATAACTCACAAGTTTCTGAGTCTGCATCCTGGGCATCCAAGCAATTTATGCTGCCTGTAGAAAATGCTGCCAGCAGTGCTTTGGATCTCCCATCTAACAATGAACACAAGAAAACACAGCCTCTCTGAACAGGTCCTGCCTCAGAGACCTTTGTGCCAGATTGTAATACCCCCAGTGTCATGTAAAGATCAGTGTGATGCTCTTTTCTAAGCCTCAGTCATTTTCTACTAGGTGCTGCCAGGCAGGAGAAGTGAAAACAAAACAGCACGCAGAAACTGGATCTGTGGCAGCCAAGAGATTTCCTCCTCCAGGGGAATTTCTTACTGGTCATTTTCAAGCCCAATTCAATCTCCTGCATCAACTGGAAAATGAAATCTCACAAACTTGACAAAGTTGATGATGAGAGACAAACCTGGTACCTATCTGAAAGTCACTTCCCAGGTGCACCCATTTTCCCTCCAGCCATAACATTTGGGATCTACAGGAGCCCCAAGCAGGTTTTGATCAAGGTCCAGGTGGACATGTACGTGCCAAGAGGTCAGCTGAATGCTGTACAATCAAGAAGTCAACAGGTGTTGGCTTTGCCAGAACCAAAGGGAGACATCACACATGCCAAAGGTGAGTCAGTTAGCAAAAATCATAACATTTAACACTAAAACACACTGAGGCTGGTTTGCTGTGCTTCCAAAAGAGTGCATTGATCTAGAGACTGGAAAAATCAAGGCAGCAGTTAGAGAAAAAAAACCCTTCTTGATACTCTTGCCAAACCAACAGAAATGCCACTTACATTCTTACAGTTAACATCCAAATAACTGATCACATTTCATCACGAAGAAACATGTTGCTATTGCCTGAGGCAAGCACAGAATCTACTAAGGAACCAAATAGGAACAAATGAGATATTAAGCCTGAACTTGACTAGCAACATTCCAGTTCCTACCATATTTTTGGGGAGGGTTAATATTAGGAGGACAGATTATTCTATGGAATTTGTTACTTTCCTGTGGATTGTATCTAACTGTAGAAAAGTGCAACTCAGCAAATCAGGACATGATTTATCTCTCTGGCCTTTGAAGGACAGGTGGGGTGCTCTCAGTTAATATACTGAGGAATGCAGCTCTGGACAAAGACTTGAGACTGAGACTAAGACAAAGCCTTGTCTCTCATTAAGCTAAAAACCAAGAGGATTTTCCAATTTATTTTCAAACAATTTCTAAACTTCCGGTATGTGTGAAGAATTCATCAACTACTGATAAAAAATAAAACATCCAAGGAATGGAACTCTGCTTAGTCATGCTGAAGAGGAGCTAAGGGCACTGATTCTGATTCTGATTCTGCAAGAGGCATCCTCAGCCCCTGTGACTAATGTGACTCAATGGCACCTCAGGTACTGTGGAATGGTTGGGGTTTGGTTCCATGAATCTAGACTAACGGCATTTATCTCAGTTTGCTCATCACAAAAAAGCCCTTAAAAGTACTTGTAGACGTCATCACATACTGTGAGAAATGAGCACTGAAGAGTGCGAAACCCAAGTTCCACCTTTATAAAGATTGCTGGCAACAAATCAGATGTTCTCTCCCCAGCTGAACCTTGGAATTCATTTATTTACCTTCTTTCTGGATGAAATAAAATAAACAGACAAATTAAACATGGTCAAGTGCTGGAATTATCAACATACTGGCTTGAGGAGTACGGGCTCAGTTTGCGCACAATTGACTGCTCCGAGACTCGTAATCCCGTTTAACAGTGACCCCTAGTGTTGTTCGGCAGCATCTTTGCTTTTTCTTGGGTGTTGGGCAAAAAAGATCAAATAAAATGTAATAAAATGAAGCTGCCTTTATACTACAGGGCAGTATCAATGCTTAGCCTCTGTTGTGGATGAGTGGAATGCATCTCAGTCAAAGCAGAGAGGCGGCAATATATTTTGTTGAGGTAAGGTAATAATTTGACAGAGTTCAATAAATTCCATGGAATTTAACAGTGTTTAACAAGGTTCAGTAAGTTTGATGGCAAGACTCACCTCATTAATTCATGCATGGAAGAAAAAGGCGGGGGAGGGGACGGGGGGAAGGGAGGAGAAGAGGGGGAAGGGAGGAAAGGAAAGGAAAGGAAAGGAAAGGAAAGGAAAGGAAAGGAAAGGAAAGGAAAGGAAAGGAAAGGAAAGGAAAGGAAAGGAAAGGAAAGGAAAGGAAAGGAAAGGAAAGGAAAGGAAAGGAAAGGAAAGGAAAGGAAAGGAAAGGAAAGGAAAGGAAAGGAAAGGAAAGGAAAGGAAAGGAAAGGAAAGGAAAGGAAAGGAAAGGAAAGGAAAGGAAAGAAAGGAAAAGGTTTTACTTCTGCAGTAACTATTCAAAGCTCTAAAAACCTCTTAAACCCCCATTTTCTACTTAGAATAAGAACCAATTTGTAAGTTTTCAGTTTTCTAAAAAACAGCAGAAATTCGTTCGCAGACAAACTGTTTGCTGATTCGAAACTTTTATAGCAACACTAGAGGGCAGGAGAGCAGCTTTTAAATACAAGTCTTGCAATTTCAACTCCATCTGGCTAAAGACGTGCTGAGGAACCTCCCTTTTGTAAGAGAACAAAATAGAAATGAAGTATTTCTCTTCTTATAGACTACTTAAATCTGCTAAAAGTATAATTTCTTAATTACCACATACTAGCACAAGAAAGGTAGTGCAAATTTGAGCTAAAGAAATTAGTTTGCAATTAAATGTCCTTTCATAAACACTCTTTAAACATAATCCAGCATCTCTTCATTCATTTCACTTATGCAATCTTTACTGGAAGATTTAGTTAATGTTTTTTTACGCTTCTCCTCCTCCAGAAAATAATTTTTACATATTGTTGTATATATCCCAGTCAGTTGTAAAGAATTCAGATTCACTGAGCTACCCTCCCCATCTATATGCTGAGGACCACCAGGTTCTGCTCTCACAACTAATTTCCTTGATAGTCCAGAGGAACAGCCTTTTCTGGGTTTCTGACTGCTGTACAAAGAAGACGTGAGAATTAGTGTCTTTGAACACAGTATTTCACAGAATCTCAGTGTGGTTGAGGTTTGCAGCCACCTTTGCAGGCCAGGGGATCCAACTCCCAGCTGAAGCAGGGCCATTGTAAGCTGTTTGCCCAGGCCCATGTCCAGATGACTTTTGAATATCTCCAGGGACAGAAACTCCACAATTTCCCTGGGCAGCCTGTTGCAGTGCTCAGTTACCCTCACAGTGAAAAAGTGTTCTCTGATTATCAGATGGACCCTCCTGAGCTTCAGGCTGTGCCCATTGCCTCTGCTTAGCATTGCCCCACTGGACACCAGTGACCACAGTATTTATTTATAAGATGCAGAATCATGCACAACTACTTGTCACATCAGAGCAGTTTAAAATGTGCAATCTGGCACTAAAACAAAGAAACCAAAACCAGTCTGGAACATCAGATTAGGAACTTCTGCAGAAGCCAATGCTGTTTTAAAGTGGGGGTTCATAGGACCCCCCTAAACAAGTCACAGGCTCAATACTCAGTCATGGGAAAAAGCGTGCTCAAGTCTCAGTCCTAAAGAACACAAATGTCTAGGGACATAAAATAAAGAGGGGATTCACACCATGAGCACAAATCTGTCAAAATGCAAATGTGATTATGCAAAGTACCAAAAGCACCTGCAAGAATAGTCATCGTAATCTATCTAATATCTAGATAGCGTGAGAGATTTAGTCTACTTTTTGTCTGCTTGTGGGAACATGTTCCAGTTTTTTGTTCATTTTTTGTTGGTGGTTTGTTGGATTTTTTTGCTAAAAAGCTTCCATGAAATGGTAAAGTGTTTCTCTGACATGCATGCTGATGACAGCAATGACAGGAGTGAAAAAACAGCTGCAACAGCAGTGATAAGAGATAGAAGACAGCTTTTAGAGGGTAATGACAGAGACAACAATAAACATGGTGATAAAAAAAAATGCAAGCAAAACGAATCCCAAAGATGCTACAAAACTGCTTTTCAAGGAAATCAAAACTATACATATTTTAGCTATTTTCTGTTTCACATTGCTTGTTTCTTATGCAGCCATTTATTAAATTTCTTTATGGAATTGAAGGACACAAGTGCCAAGCAATAACATCTCAGTATAAGAAAGATGCACCTGTCTGGTACAGTGACCTGAGAAAAGTAAGAGTTGTTCTCTGGATATGATTATTTCAAAATATTACATCTTAGCAATGGGATAATCGAAATCCATATTTCTTTAAAAATAAATGCCAACAAACTAGATATCATGTTGGCTAATCAGAAAATATGTCATGGATTTCCTTGTCCATGCTGGTGCTGAACTGCAGTGGTGAGCAGTTCTCTTCTCAGTTAAAGGAAATGAGTGACAGACCGTAGAGCTGCTCAAGCTGCAGCCCATGCAAGATGTGCTCAGTCTCATAGGCAACAAAGTGATCACAGTGCTCCTTCTTCACTGCCCCAAGGACAAGAGACCAAACTCTTAACCACGCAGGCACACCATCAGACTAATCCCATACAGATGTCACAGACACTCTACAGCAACTGAGATAATGCCTAAATACAACTATGCTCCTACATGTGGAGAAACTCATTGAGGTCCTGGGTAGACTCCATTCAACACATACATTCGGATAACTGTGAGACAGGTGCTTAAGGTCTCATTCTAGTCAGTAGAACTCTAATTAACACAAACAACAGGGTCCAGAGAGCCAGTCAGCTCCCCCTAATGCAGACCCATCTGCTTGGTCAGTCATATTATTGATATTGTGCCACTGACAACAGAAACTTCCAGGAAAATGACAAAATCTAGACTGATGGCAAAGCAAGCCCCAAGCACCTCATGTCCCTCCTGGTACAACCAGCTCAGCTCACCACTTCTGGCCACATAGACCCCATAAGTCTTCTTAACAGAAATCTAAGGAAAAAAAGATGTAAAGAAAATCTTAACAAAGCAGAAAATAACTCTTAGAGCTAAGTCTTACTTCAACACATACTCATAAAATTTCTTTAAACCTACATAGAGGAGCCTAACTGTTGTCAGTTAACATAGGTTTGTAATAAAAGTCACTTTTTGTGATGCAAATATTTATTTCTCTGTGTTAAAATTTGTCCTGAAGGTGTTATATTTTATTGTGATCAACATGAAGAAGCAAAAGAAGATCGTGTTATCTTCATTTCCTTGAAACAGATTTCTCTTTTTTTGATTTCTGAGCAAGAAAGATGAAGCATCCTCAAACTCATCCTAGGCACTTCTGTTAGCTAAAATGGAGTAGTACTGCATGAAGGACAGAAATCAGCATGAAAGAGGCCACTCTTCCAAAATTTATCTCTTGGAAAAAACAAAGCCAAATGTGATCTTGGTTGTTTTGATACAATCAATGAGATTCACTCATCACCACTGCACTGAGTAAAAACCTGCTGCAAAAAACAAATACCAAGATTCTTTGCTTTACAGCAACAGGTTTGTGTCACGGACATATTTTATGAAAAATCCTTTCGTTAGGATCTTTTCTCCTGAGAAGCTGAGAGGCGTCAGAAATGAAATGTAAACAATAATTATCTGCTGCTCTGGAATGCAACAGGTGGATCTTTGATTGGTGTCACGTGGTTGTTTTTAATTAATGGCCAATCACAGTCCAGCTGTCTCGGACTCTCTCGTCAGTCACAAGATTTTATTATCCTTCCTTTCCATTCCTTACTAGCATTCTGATTAAATCCTAAATTAATTCTATTCTTTTAGTATAGTTTTAATATATCATTTACTTTTAATATAATATATATCATGAAATAATAAATCAGCCTTCTGAAACATGGAGTCAAGATTCTCATCTCTTCCCTCATCCTGGGACCCCTGCAAACACCACCACAGGTTTGCATCATCTAAATAACTGCAGGACAAACAAGGTTCTATGAGCAGCAAACCCACAAAGGCTGGCTTTTTATCGACCAACTCACGTGGCCCCCTAATTTTTTGCCGAGCCCCAGCTTCTCTTTCTCCACAGTAACTCTAGTCCCTGTCCTCCCATGTCTTCTGACACAATCTCCACTTGTGATCCTGAGCCATACACATCCTCACTGGGCTCCTGGCAGGCCAAATGGAGCAGGTAACTCCTTAGCTGGAGCTGTAGCCTTCCTTGAGGGAAAAGGGGCACTAGTCTGTCCATGTCTCTCTAATCTTGACACCGACTTCCACAAAACTTGCAGAAACTGACTCTGCTTTTGGAGACCTGTCAAACTTGCTTGATAGGGACTAGTGGGATGAAAGATGTTTGGAAGGGGCAGGCCTGATTTACAGCAGCTGTGTAAGCCAAGCCAAAATAAGAAGGAGGAAATTCAAATAAAGGCCTCACTTTAATTGCAGATTGTGTTTTTGACAGCTCATGCAGTTCATCATGAACAATCAAATAACAGAAGTTCAGGTACAGAAATATCATGCTAATAAGCTTAGAAGAGATGACACAATTTCTGTATGAAAAGGTAAGAATTCTGTAAGACAATTAAAGAATGCTGGTAGGAGACAAGAGAAAGACAACTGCTTTCCTTTCCATCCTCCTCCCCTTCCATGCATGCCACAGGTGTCCTCAGTGGATCAAGTTCAGTCCATTTCCCAAATAACTTTTTTTAGACCCACTGAAAATCAAAATAACCCCTTTTTCCAACTTTAGCCATGCTGCAGGCAGCTAAGGGAGTCACACCCCATGGGAGCAATTCAGATAGTCTGCCTCTGAAAGGTGAGCCTTGCCAAGGGCTGCCCCTTGGCAGGTCTGCAGTTCTTATACACAACATTGGAAACACGGGTTTGGGGTTGCAGGGATGAAGAAGAAAAACTTCAGAATGAGGGCAGCAGATGATCATTCACTTTTTCCACTTACCTGAACAAAATAGCTGAGTTAGGGGCTGCCTCTGAAACCTTCCAGAAAGATTGACACCCACTCCTGGGTTATTTCAGAGAGAACTTCTCCCAGCTCAATACAGACCTCCATTTCAGAGGCCTCACTTCAGTTACAGTACTCAAGCCAGAAACAAGGACACTTTCCAATATCAAAGAAGACTTTTTTCATGTACAAACTGAAAGCAAACACGCTCACTTTTACTTGATCAAGTTTACCTGGTCTGGTGGAAGGTGACCTTGCATATGGCAGGTAGGTTGGAACTAGATGATCTTAAAAATCCTATTGTTCTGTGATTCTGTGAAACATGCAAGCACCAAACTGACTTAGAAACAGTAATTTAAAAGCAGCAGGAAGAAGCTATGTGATAGCACCAGCACATATCATGTCTACAGGTATTTTTAGAACAGAAGAAAGAAGATAGCTAAAAGTAGATAAAAATATAGGAACTTCCACAAAGTGAGAAAGTTTTACTATGACTGTGGAGCCTTCCTGTCAAGATTTAAGATACTTGAGTGCAAATTTGTAAATCAGTTTGTTTTAAGTGACTCTCCCTACCCTCACCACTGTTAAAAGTACTACTAAGCAAAGCAGTAGGTATATCAACACCACTTAACCATTACAGTAGTTTTGCTCTCTACTGGTTTTGAACCTGAAAGAGAAACTTACATATTATTTGAAACTACCTAAGATTCAAAATTTCCTTTGTTCACACCTAAGGTAATTTTTAAGCCTCAACCACCACTTCACAAAGATCTTGCTGTTCACAACATGATGTGTCAGCCCCATCTATTTGCTCACACCCTTACATAACTCCCAGGGAAGGAGCAAAACTATGGAGTCTGTCCATAAGGGTGCTGTCTTTGAGTGACCAGCTACTCCATGAGAGCTGATGTCAGAGCAGCTTCTTGTTGAAGAAATGGGACTGGAGCCCACCTGAGCAGAGGCCCCAGGGTCACACTGCTGTAGCCCCCCAGCACAGCTTAAGCAACCATTCCTCTGAGCTCCAGTCCCAGAAACAGCTCACTCAGATGAGCTAAATTTTCAGAGAAATATAAAAAAGCAGCACATAACACATGTTAAGGAGCAACATGAGATGATGTACTCTGCTTTGACAGTGTAAGAACTAGGCAGATGCTAAAGGAGAAGTAACACTCTCTATGTGCATTTCTGTACCTGTTTCCTCACATTCATAGAGCATTCCCTGGACCACTCCAAGATCCCACAGATGACAGGTCCTCTCTGTGCTTCAGAGCAGCTCCCAGTGACCACGGCTGTTCTTAACTGTCGCCCATCCTCAGCAAGAGCATTTGCTTCTCTTCCAACCCCCACACTTCCTGTGCATCTTTTTTTTCTTCCCCAGCCAAGATTTCTATCTTACTGGTTAGCACCAACTCCTAATTTTCATATTTTATTTCATTTTTTTGTTCTACATTTCACAGAGTTTCAAACTCAGTTTCTCTACTGAGATATTTAAACTAAAAGAGGGTAGATTCAGACTAGATATAAGGAAGACACATTTTATGAGGGTGGTGAGGCACTGGAAGGAGGTTGTCCAGAGAAGTTGTGAATGCTCCATTCCTAGAAACGTTCAAGCTCAGATTGGATGGGACTTTGAGCAACCTGGTCTAGTGGAAAGTATCCCTGCCCTTGGCAGAGGGGTTAGAACTTGATGAACTTTGGAGGTCATTTCCAACCCAAACCATTGTATGACTCCATGATTTTTAAATTTATCTTGTTCTCTCTGAATTACTGCAGTTTGCTACCTTGATGTCTCATACTGAATAGAAACCACTGATCTCTGGTGAGTTATTATAACACCTGGTCAAAGAGGGAAATGTGCCACATAGGACAAATCATGGGCTCCACCACTCAGCAGTTTCTAAATGTTATCAAAATCTCACTCAAACATCTTTTGTTGTACACAAACAGACCAACAAACCGATGAATACCTATGCTGTCATTTCCATACTGATTTCAAAGAGGATTTTAAACCAACAAATGCAATGAGTGGAATGGTAGTACTCATTGCAAGCCACAAGCTTCTGACAACTGTAGGTACAAAAGCTTGATTGCATCTTGCCATGGAAGGTATTTGCACACCCAGAAGTTGTCCTTAGGGAAGTTGAGTGTGATAATAATCCTCACTAGATATGACTGTTGGATCCAAAGAAACCACTATCACATGGATTAGTTTCTTCATTATGTGATCTAATGGAAAGATGAACAAGGATTTTGCTTTCCCCATGATGTGGGTTACCAAAATATGAAAAAGTAGCAGTCCTACAAATGCAGTTGAGTTAAAAAAAACCCAATTAAAAAAAAACCACACACAAAACCCAAACAAACAAACAAACAAACCCAAACAAACAAAAAACCAAACCAAAACAAACCCCAGAATAAATTTATGCTTTACAGCAGGTACAAATACCTACCTTCTGCAGCACACATGCTTAGAGAATAATTGGCTCCCAAAAGGTGACACAGCGTGAGGTAAAAATCTTACCTAACTGACAACTGGAGGAAATCACTGAAATCAAACAGTTTTACATCAAAGTGCAGGTACTGCAAGTAATTCAAGAGAGGGCACATGGATCCATTGTTCTCAGACTGTTTGCTTGTGACCAGCTGTCACCCTTGTGTCCTTCTCCACACTGTAACCCTGACACAAGTCTTCCTTCTCCATGGAAGCAAACACAGGTGATTCTTACTCCCACTCCAAGACATGGCCAACACCTGAATTACTTCAAATCAGGCATTTTCATGGTTCACATTACTTGGGTTTCAGTAGTGAAAGCTGACATGTTTCAGCAGTGTCCTAGTGGATGATTCCCTAACCTGTGTGACACCAAAACAGCCTGGGAGACGCAGGATTCACAGAAAACCTCCTGACACACCATCCCCCATCCCTGCAAAGTCCTGAGGGAGCACTTTCACCACAAGGCTGCAGCAGCCGAAGGGGCGCTCAGGGCAGCAGATGCCTGGTGGAGCCCTGGCAGAGACATCATGGAACCACAGAGAGTGCTGAGCTGGACGGGACCCTCAAGGATCATGGAGCAACACCCGGCCCTGCACGTCCCCAAGGGACACACCCTGTCCAAAAGCTTCTGGAGCTCTGTCAGGCTTGGTGCTGAGGCCACTTCCCTGGGGAGCTGTTCCAGTGCCCAGCCATACTCTGGGTGAAAAACCTTCTCCTGATATCCAACCTAAAAATCCCCTGACTCAGCTCCAGGCCATTCCCTCGGGCCACGTTCCACGGACAATCTTTCACTTCGAAACTGTGAAGAAGCCCCTCACCACAAATTTCTCTCTCTCCACAGTATGGACTGTAGAGAAAAGTCCCAGCACATGTTTATTTAGGGGCGTGTGGAGGCAGTGGGGGGATGCCCCGGGCGGCCTCGGCGCTCCCGGAACGCCGCGCTCGGGGCGCTGTTTCCGGGAGGGAGGGAGGGAAGGCGGGGGGCGGGTTTGGGCGCTGCACCGGCGGGCGGCCCGCGGTCCCTCGGCGGCTCCGGCATCCAGGGCGGCGCGGGAGGGACACAGGGACGGAGGGAGGATGAACCTGGAGCGGCTCAGGAAGCGAGTGCGCCACTACATCGACCAGGTGAGCACCCAGAGGCGCTGCTGGGGAAGGGGCGGCAGGGCCACGGGTTTTCCTCGAGGAAAAACCGCGCTCGGCGTGGCTCCCGCAGAGACGGAGGCCGGGGAGCGGTGCCGGCCTGTGCAGCGGCGGAGAGGGCGTGAATGGTAATGGTGCCCGTGAATTTGTGATGGTGCCCGTGAATTTGTCATTGTGCCCCGTTCTCCCTGAAGGGGAAGGAGCGGCGGTCACACCGGGGAGCGGCGGGCCGGAAGAGCCGCCTGTGGGTGTCCAGCGGGAGCCGGGGCCGCCCGGTGGGTTTTCCTGGTTTCTCCCTCGTGTGGAGAAGGAGGAGCGGAGCCGCCGTGGGGCCGCTGTGTAGCGAAGGCGTACTTGCAGGATCCCGTCCTCCCGGGTTGTGCAAGCTGGGCCGTGCCTGCCTCGGGCAGGGGGAAATGGCCTCTATCGCACCCGGGCAGGCTCAGGTTGGACAGCTGAAAAAAAAATCTCTTCGCTGAAATGGTGATTAGGCTTGGAACCGACTTCCCAGGGCAGTGGTGCAGTCACCGTTCTTGCAAGTGGACATGGCTCTCGGTGATATGGTTTAGTGAGTATGGTGGGCTCTGGCAAAGCTCAGACTTGATTATCTTGGATGTCTTTTCCAGCCTTAATGATTCTATGATCGTTAACAAGGGGGAATGGATTCAAACTAAGAAGATTTAGGTTTAGATGAGATATTAGGAAGATATTCCTTACTGTGAGGGTAGAACTTGAAACAGGATGCCCAGAGAAGCTGTGGATGCCCCATCCTTGGAAGTGTCCAAGGCCTGGCTGGATGAGTCTATGAGCAGCCTGGTCTAGTGGAAGGTGTATCTGCCCCTGGCAGGTCAGAACTAGACAATCTTTAAGGTCTCTTCTGAGCCAGACCATTCTGTGATTCCCTACCTGGTGATTAAGCTGCCCATCACACTCCTGCAGTGCTGCAGATGGCTCCTAGGAGGGCAGGGTTGTTTTCATTTGTTGATGGATTCAGCAATTATGTTGCTGCAGGGCAAAAAAGGAAAAAAAAAAGACACAAGAGGAAAATGCATAAATAAATTAGGTTAAATGTAGCATCAAACTGTTCTGCTCTTCTTCCAGTTCAGACTTGGAGCAGGCATCACTGCTGAGAAAAGCACACCCCTCAAATGAGCAAAGGCATTTCTCTGTGTGGTCAGCAAGTCTGACTGAAAGGCTGATTAGGAACCTAAACTAATTTGGTGGGTTTGATTGGTTTGGTTTGCTGTTCTCATTTGTGTTAAACTGTTTCACCAAGCTGTTTTGCCACACAGCTGTATAGACAGCTGTGCACTTCTGAGGAAGGGGCATCAGGAGGAACACAAAGTTGCTTTTTTGTGTAATAATGTGTCATCCTATAGTACTGTAAAACTATAGGATGACACTGTAAAACTGCTCAGCAGAAGTCATGCAGTGCCTTGTAGGCCTGGATTATACCTTTCTTTTGTGGTGTTGAGGTAATAATTTAAATCTCTTTTCCTGTAGATAGCTATTAAATGTGTGTGAGGCTGCTTTGTGGGTTTTTGTGGATTTTTTTCCCCCCTTAGGAGTGCAGATTGAAACCAAACTATTCTCTTGGCAAATTTGCTGGGTATTATTAATCCCCATCAAGGAGAAAATGTAGGAATAGATGATAGAAGAGACCACTTAGGTGGTGTAGTGCTTTGAGGACTGGGATACCATCAGTGTGTGCATATCAGAGCAGACTACCAGAGCTGTCCTCCAAAAGCACAAACCAGTCTCTGAGGTTCTGACCAAGCTCCAGAACTGTAGTGGTGCAGGAGGGGAGAGAAGCCAGCAAGGCTTGCTCAGTCTTCAGAGAGCCACAGAGTGGTTTGGGTTGAAAGGGACCACAAAGACCATCTGGTTCCAGCCCCCTGCCAGGGGCAGGGACACCTTCCACTGGAACAGGCTGCTCAGAGCTTCATCCAGCCTGGCCTTGAACACTTCCAGGGATGGGGCATCCACAGCTTCTCTGGGCATCCTGTTCCACCACCTCACCCCGTCACAGCAAAGAACTTCCTCCTAACAGCTAAACCTACTCTCTTTTTCAGTTTTAATCCATTCCCCGTTGTCCTCTTGCTACATGCTCTTGTAAAGTCTTACAAATCATTGCAATGGCAGAGTATTTGTTAAGTGTCCAGCATACCCTGGGAATCATATTAGGCTTCATTGCATGGACTGGGATAAAAATGAGCAGCAAGAATGCCTGGTGATCTTCTCAGGAGATAATCCCAGCCAGTTCTGTGAGATTTTTGCCTGGCACCTCAAATCTGGTGGCAACTTTAGCTGGGTCAGTGGGATGTATCTGCAAATTCTGCTTTTATCTGATCTCTGGTTGCCACCACTCTTACCTATTTCACTCACTTTTGCCAAACTGGAGTCTCAAGAGTGAAAATGTGTATCCAAGCATAAGGGGAAATGCACGCAGGCACTATGGATTTATGTGAAGTTGAAGCATCTTGACTGGAGAATGAACATTTCTTGATCAGAGCTGGTGCTGCTGAAGCTACCCTAAGTAATTTTGGTGCCCTTTTTTATATGTAGTATTGTCCTTTTTCTAAAATGTAGCATTTTTTAAACTGGAGATGGGGTTTCTTGCTACTTTTCCAGTGATGGCAATTCAACTAATGACCTATTGCCATACTTACAGAGGACATAACTTTTGGTCAAAGATACCTGCAGTGTTGGCCCTTTTAAACTATTTTTTTATGTTACAAAGATCTGAAATGTGAATCACCATTCATTGAGACCACCTGCACAAGATATTAAATTTGACTGATGTACAATGTATTTCAAAATTATTCAGGAAATCTAACCCCAAAGGAATACTAATTATTTCTATCATGCTTTTACAGCAACAGTATCAAAGTGCCCTGTTTTGGGCTGACAAAGTAGCTTCACTCTCTCATGGTAAGTGGTCACTTTTTACATTGTATTTTATTAACTTCTTTCTGATAGTGTTGTGTTTTGATGGGGTTTTAGTGCTGTGTGGCCAAATACTGACGTTTTGTGTTTGGTTTAAGTGCATTTTTGTTATCTTTGGAATGCCATTTTCCTAAATAGAGCAGAGCTCATCTTCCTTAACTTTTGAACTTTGTGTTAAAATTCATGTTTGAACAAACCTTAAGGTTTGCTTTCCTTAAGAAACAAAAAAAACCCAAGATTAACAAGAGACCATGGTGGTTTCCCCCAGTACTCAGGGTTGCCCTGGTGACAAGTACAAAGTGTGTTTACACTGAGAGGGAGTCGATGCTGCCCATGGCCTCTGGCACTTACACTTGTTAAAGTGATTCCAGGGACTTGATCCCACAAAGGCTTTGGTTGCCAGTGAGGTAGGAGGGTACTAAGCTGTGCTTCTGAAATTGCGACTCCAAGCTCTGCCAGTCTAGTGCTTTCACTGTTGTTAGTTTCCCACTGATCTTTTTATATGGGTTGGTTTTTCCTGCCCTGTGTCCAAAACCAGGATAACCTGCAACTGCTGCTTTTTTAATCTTTTAGTCATTGTTGTCTCCTTATCATGACACATCTCTATTATGACATTCTTTGTATTCACTGTCCAGTGCACCATTTGAGGTCTTTAAAGTTAAAATCTGATTATCTTTTCATTTTAATCTCTCACTGATAGATATTGTAAGTACTTTATACATATTTATAAATAAAGTTTTGTAACTCAGATGCTAGAGTATGAGGAAGATACTTCTCTAGTGAAGCAAAAGTGAACATTCTGTATTAAAATGTTTGAAGCTATATTGTAAAGCAATGGCTTATACTTTGTTCTTTTACTTTAGAGGAACCACAGGATATCTACTGGCTGGCCCAATGTCTTTACCTAACAGCTCAGTATCACAGGGCAGCACATGCCCTTCGATCACGGAAGTTGGATAAGGTAAGTCATTTTGGTCAAAGACAGGCTACTGTTACCCTTCTTTTGAGGCTCTGCTGCTATCCACAGTGGCTTCTTCACCATCACAGTAAGAAAAGTAATTAAGAAAGCTGCATTATTTAGTTCATAGGTCCCTGTGTTCAGTCAGTCAGGTTTAAAGCATTGTCCCCAGACAGGGTCACAGAGAAGAGAAGGGGTCTGAGGATGTAACTGCAGCAGGTATGGGAAGGTGGATTGTCACTTCACATGTAGTTGTTTCAATTTTCCTTCTGCTCTGATAATGAGTGGTAAAGACAAGAGTCAAGTAAGTGTCCTTTGAGAATTTAGTAGTAGACAAAGTGTTACAGGCTTGGTCAGGAAGGACTTTTGGTGCTGAAAGGGATGAAGAAGCCATAGCACTGAAAAAGGAGAGAGCAAAAGGGACTCGGGCAGTGTAAGTAAACACGTTCTCTCTTTATAACCAATGTGTATGAAACTTTTCTTTCAGTTGTATGAGGCGTGTCGCTACCTTGCAGCCAGATGTCACGTGAGTACACATTTTAACCCCTACTGGAAACAGGCTAAACTAAATTGAAGAGACATATTGGGAAGATTAGGTACCTGACAGGCAGTCAGGTGTATAGATATATAGATATATAACATAGATATATATGTGGTCATTGGAACAACAGGTTTAAGTTTTCTGACAGTTGATTTCATTCTTTAATTTCCAGTTGGGTCATTGGAGTATCCATTGTGGCACTAATTGGAAGGAATCCAACTGACCTTTTTTCCCAGGAAATACTCCTCTAATATTTTGTGGGAAAAGAATGTGAACCATTTTCGTCTCATGTCTTCATGCTTACACTTTTATTTGGTTGGTTGTAATCTGACCAGAGGAGATGTGATTTATGGTGGTATAACTATATTTAGCAGCTTTGTACTTCTGTATAAGATCTCATACATAAAAGGTAAAATGTAGTACTTTCAGAGACACGGCTGAATCAATTGGTAGATTAAATATACAGAAATTTGAAATAGAATAATATGCTGCTTATAGAATAAGATGATGGTATTTTATTAACACCTGTGTTAGCTATTTTTAGAACCATACCTGTTTCTCTGACTGCATAATTCTGAATAATGCATTTTTCTGTACATGCTTTATTTTATAATTTTTGCATATTTTTTGCATATTATAGATGACCAGTAAAAGAGCTAACTGCAGTTATAAAATGACAAATGGCCAAATAAGAAAATGCAGGCGTGCAAAACCTGCTGATAAACACTAGTTGTTGTAACCTATGCCTTTGAAACATGATGCTGTGTTTATTGGTGCTTTATGTACAAATTCTTCAAAACCTTGTTTTTTACATGCACATGTTTGATTAGTATGCTGCAAAAGAGCATCAACAGGCCTTGGATATTCTTGATATGGAGGAGCCAATCAACAAACGACTTTTTGAAAAGTACTTGAAGGATGAAAGTGGGTTGAAAGATTCTACCACAGACTGGGAGATGTCACAGTCCTCAGTAAGTGACATTATTTAAAAAAAAAATTTTGTAGGAAAAAAACCTGTGAAGTCAGAAAGTGATTTCACAGCTCTATGAATCTGGAAGTGCTTTAAAGGTTTCTTTGTCAGATAACATAATTTTCAGAAATGCTGAATTGTTCTTCTTTCAGTCACACATTGTGTGTTAGCTTGCCTGTATGAAAATAACTCAGTATGCAAAAATAAACAGTGCTTTTCGTCAACTTCTTAAAAATTATTTGCAGATGCTTTGCAGGAACTTCATGATTTAGCATTGGTTTTTACAGTCTTTTAGCTCTTTCTTAATAATGTATCCTAGCATTGCTTTCAGTTGGGCTGCAGGTTCTGAGATAACAAAGCAAGTTTTTTTTCTCCTCCAGTTATTTTTTATGAAATACTTCATAATCACACAAGTGTTGTTCTCAGTGGGATATTCTTTGATCACATTTGTGAAAATTATGTGAGGTGAAAGTGAAATTTTTGAAGCTCAGTGAAAAAATTCTGTGTAGACACACAGTTTAAAGAGATTGGTCTGGTGTGTAGGCTGAAGAGTCTGTGAAGAGTTGTTAGTTTCAGAGGTACAAATTAAAATTTCTTAGCTGAAATTACAGTGTAGACAGACGTCATTTTCCCTATAAGACTGAAGTAGCAAAGTGGGTTACATTGCTGATGTGAACTGATTTTGAGTGCTGGTATAATGGGATTAAAGGATTGTTTAGTCTGATGATAGAGTTGGGTAATATGTTGACTTTCTCTTTTGCTGACACTTTTGTGGCCTTCTGACTGAACTAAATACCCATCAAGGGAATTTGGAAAGAACATGTTAGTCAATAAACATGGTAGCACAACTGGTAATTACGGGCTTTCACTGTTTCCTTTTGTGTAATATCTATGTTTTGGATTGAAAACAAGGATATATTTTTCTGTTCACAACAATTGAGTCCATTGATTTGGCCTTTTTCATCTCTGCTGTGGTCATTCTTGTCTTGCGTGAAATACGTGGTTTAATGGTCAGCAAGGAAGTGTATGGAAGCCTTTGGAAGGGACAATTTCTCCATGTTGGATATGAAGGGAATTTAGTATAATTAAGTTACAACTCAGTATCAGAGAGCTGGATGCCAGAATTAGAAAAGATAAACTCTGTCCTCTTGTTTATTTCAAGCATCTGTTTGTTTGGCAGTAGGTAACCTGACAGAGAATTCTTTGGAATTTTCTTTGAGATAGTAGAGACAACTTTTTATTTAAAGACAGCACTAGAAAACCAGGTTCTATCATACATGAAATACTTTCTACTTTCCAGGGAGCACATTTGATTTGTGCTGAAAACTAAGTTGCAAACAATGATTCAGTCTTTGACCTCCAGTCCTGCTTTTCCACCAGATCAAGAGCTCTATATGCCTTTTACGAGGGAAGATCTATGATGCTTTGGACAATAGAACCCTGGCAACTTACAGCTACAAAGAGGCCTTGAAGCTGGATGTTTACTGCTTTGAAGCATTTGATCTTTTAACGTCACACCATATGCTGACAGCACAGGAAGGTCTGGAGAGAAGTATTTCTCAAACACAAGTAATATTTACCTGCTTTCTCAAAAAAATTAAGGCAGTACAACAAGTAACAGACTCCAAAATGTTAGGAACAGAAAATGTATTAAATGAGTGAAAATTATGATTTGTGCAAATTTGAACTTTTATTATTCAGTCCTGCAGTGCTAAGAGTTGAATGAAACGCAGTAACCCAGCTGTCCTGCTTGTTAGCTCACGAAGCTCTTCTGCTCTGCCCAGCCCAAACAAAGTTTTGTCCTGTGTTCTCAATTTCACAGGCTTTGAACCAATGAAACCCTCCTGGGGTTTGGTTAGGCATTAGTTAATAGAGTATTCTAAGTGATAACTTTTGACATATGGTGTAAATAAAAATAATGGTGTGTTATTTCATCTTTATTACATTTTATTTTAAAGTGTAGAAGGAGTAACTAATCAAGCCTTAATTTCCAAAATTAGTAATGTTATCTGTTTCAGTGTATCTGTGCTGTTATAGTCCTTGCAGTTGGAATGACCATCATAAAATTCTTTGTATCTCTAACTTCTTGAAATGTTGGATCATGCTGTTTCTTCTGTAATATGACCATTTCAATGTTTTGTAACCCATATAGAAAAAGAACTCCTTGAATCTCTACCTCTTAATAGACAATGTACGGAAGAAGAGCAGGAATTGCTTCACTTTTTATTTGAGAATAAATTGAAAAAGGTAAGTCCTAAAAATCTGGAGAATTCATTGAAAGTCTTGATTTTGGGTGTAAAATTTTCTTGAATCCCATTTATTCAGAACATGGAAATAAATATGGACTTTGTAATTTTAAAAATTTTTGATGCAGTACATCTCACTTTATGCAAGAGTGTAACAGGTTTCTGTTAATTGTTTTCTGCTGTGGTAACAACTTGAAATTCTGATTTATGTTTTTGAAAAATTATGTATTGAGAAACTTCTGGGTGGGGAAAAGGAATGTTAATAATGTAGACAAAACGTCAGTTACCTGAAAATATTAGGCTGTAAGAACATCATTCCAGGCTATTCTTATAGATAAGGTGATAAGGAGCACTAAAAATATATATAGCTCAGTTTTAATTTCTACAGCGTACATGAAACACATTGACTATGCAAGCATCTTTTGTGTCCTAAATGAGCTTTTAAATACATTTTAAAGAAGCATCTTACGAAATACAGGTTTTATGGACTTTCAGTTCAAAAATAAAAATTTTAAGAACTTGTAAGCTTCTTAAATATTCTTCTAGGATTAAAAGTATTAATACATATACCATCTAATTTTAGTTTAGTTTTTGTTTCAAATGTTGTTTCTTTTGTCTTTCAGTACAATAAACCCAGTGAAACACTGATTCCTGAGTCAGTAGATGGTCTTCAGGAAAACCTGGATGTGGTAGTATCCCTAGCAGAAAGGCATTATTACAACTGTGACTTCAAAATGTGTTATAAGCTTACTTCAGTGTAAGTGTGCAAAGCAACTTTCAGGTTTTTTTTCTCATATGGTGGAGTGTAATAATTATGCCTCGTCTTACAGGAAATACTGTTCTTCAATGGGTAAACATACATAACAATTTGATATGTATTGCAATATCCATGTCCTGTGTTATATGTGTCTCAGGTATTTAAAACGTGTAGTTTGTGTCTGGCTAGACATGGTATAATTATAATACATATCAGAAGTCTCCAAGGTAAAACTCAGCTTAATGAGCACTGTGCTGAAGCACCCTTCATCCATCCTCTTCCTTATTCTGGTACCTTCAATTTCTGTGCTCTCTGCTTACTTCTTGTTTGGCCTTCAGAATGAACTGGTTTGAATCAGTTGGTTAGTTAGGAAGTTTGATTTCTCTGGCCAATTAGCAGTTACAATGTTATTGACAGTGATCAAAAGATATTCTTAATTTAAAAGCCAGCCTGTTATTTCTAATTCTGATGGCTGAGTATCGTGTATCAGTTGTTATGGGTGTGCACTGCTGCTGGGTTCAGAGGGCTCAGAACACTGCCATGGTTTGCTTCTTAGTTGCTGTAGGTCTACACTCATGGATGTGTTTCTGAATGCCACAGGAAACAAAATTTACAGTTGAGCTAAATGTGATTCTGAAGGCATACTGCCTGCCTGGTGTTAACCTCAGGAAGCTGAGGGCTATTGTTTGAAAGCTGCTGTCAAATGTATGGAAAAGATGAACAGAAATGTTGCTTGCTGTCTGCTGGTTAAATTTGAAGTGACCTTCAAATTTAACAAAGAGAAGAGCATTTTAGCAAATTTAGCATTTAGCAAAACAGAAGAGCTTTTTATTCTGATTTTCTAATTGTATATTCAGTTTGAAAGAATTTTCTGTTATCCTCCTTTGTTAAGCTAAATTAACTGTTGTATTTCTGGTCTGAAGAGAGCCTTTATTATGCTGTTAATAGTTGTCCTTTAATCACAAATAGTTTTCTAATGCCTAAAGTGGTAACTAACTGGAACATTGCATGCTATACAAGCAGTTTGCTTTTAACACATTAAAGTTGTTGAAATGTGCATTACAGTTTTTTAATTTTTTTTTAGAGTGATGGAAAAAGACCCCTTCCATGCAAATTGTTTACCTGTACATATAGGGACACTTGTGGAGTTAAACAAAGCAAATGGTAAGGAGCACAGCATTTAATACTGCTCAACAGAAGGCTGTAAAGCCCCAATTTTAATAAAGAATTAAAGATGCCAAGAAACTCCCTTATATACCATATGAAAAATTACATCTATTTTTCCTCCTCTTGAAATGTTTCAAGAAAACAGTGGTAACTGGTAAAGAAGGGAATATCAGAGCTGACAGCAGGATTGGGGGAAGTAGATGTGCAAAGCGTTCATGGTCATGAGTGTAGCTGTCTTTTAACCACTGGACTGTGTAGCCAGGAGGCCTGTGAGAGACACTGCCTCATCCCTGTCATTGTGATTTCTGTTTCCAGGTGATCTTTGTACAGTATCTGGCCGCACTTTTTCTGCTCAACAATAAAATACAATAAATGAAACTAGACAGTAATCTTCAGCAATTGTGTATGCTTAGGTGGACATGATTATTCTGTGATAGAAAAAATTCTAGACTCTCCTTGCCTTTGCTGTTGTGAAGGCCTCTCTTTAGTTCAAACAAATTATAATCATGCAACACTTTCATTGGAATTACAGTAATAGCTTACTTGCAGCTGGAGTGGCTTTTTTCCATTCCAGAATATATAGAAAACAGTGAGTAGCTTGAATATCTTTAACATCAATTGGAAAATAGAATAAGGAGCTCATATGCTGTGCAGTCTCCCAGAATGGTGCATTATATGTACACAAATATGTCATTAGGTGTGCTGGTACTTCTTGGGGATTAGTGAATGTTATTTTACAGTTAAGTACATCTGAAAATGGGGTCACTACTCTGATTGTTCTTCTAAATCTGCCTTGAGAAGCATTATGTACAGAAGTTAATGTTTTGTAAGCCAGTTGCAATTTTTTTTTTTCTGGGCTGAGATACAAAGTGCTCCAGGACAATCTCATTGGTTTAAGAGCACTGTACTCTGGAAAAATAGAAACTTTACATGCCCTGATGCTATTTCCTTTGAAATTACATATTGTTATCCTATAGCTGATTACTGCTGCTATTAGAAAATCTGTAGTAAGTTATTCCAGTAACTAGAATTATTATTTTTACAAAAAAAGTAATCACTTGGAATTATTCCAAATAATATAATAATTTATTTGCTTTTGTCCTATTTTCAGCATATTAATGCACAAGACTCTACTTTGAAATGGATCTAGCCAGTATGTTATACCTTTTAGATGTAGGAAGTTGAATAGTGTTTTACCTTGACAAGGTACATTCAAGTGTAATACTACTGGCATTTATTGTAATGTATGGTAATGACCTAAGTTGTTGCAGAATTCTTGAAGGGTGGGAAGTAGAGGAGCTTATTTGTGTCTTGTGAAGACTTACAGGTTGTTTTGGTTGGGTTTTCTTTAGCTAAATGCAAAACTGAATCTATTTTGAGGCAATTTGAAGCATTACAACTAAAAGAAAGCATTTTGTTCACTTGTGAATTAATAATGCTAGATGTTCTGTATATTTTGTATGGAAAGCTAAAATACTTGAAACATCTAAGTGTTTTAATATGTTTTAATTTTCTTTTCTTGTTTCTTCCCACTATGTAGAACTTTTCTATCTTTCTCACAAACTGGTGGACTTGTACCCAAATAATCCTGTAAGTTGTTCTAAGTTTTTGTTGTCAGGTAGTTTCTTTTTTTAGGTGAAAGCACATAAAACTTGTAATGTATTAGTTTGAGCTACAGAATTCAACATCTGTTTCTGGGTGAAGCTTGTAGAAATGCTTTACTCCTTTTGTGTTCTCTACATTGTAATTTCTTTATGCCAAGGTTCTTTTTATAAAATTAAGTACCTGTAAAAGGTATTCAGTGCCAGTTATTTACTTTGATTAATAATTTAAAATAAATTGTACAGTAATAAATGTCTACATGTCTCTGAGCAACCTTTTCCAGTGTTTGATCATCTTCACAGTAAAAATTGTTTTCCTTGGACTTGGTCCTTATTTCCCATGTTGCAGCTTGTACCCATTGTTTCCCGTCCTATCACTGCACCCCTGAAAAGAATCTGGCTGTGTCTTGTATTCCCTACCATTAAATAATTGAAGACAGCAGTAAGCTTCCCACTTAGCTCTCTTCATGAGGCTAAGCCCCAGTTAGAAAGGCAGTTCCAGCTTGTCTGTAATACCAAATAATTTGAAGAGCTGACTGTGATTTCGGTGGAAATGTTCCTAACTTTTATAATTACCATGTCTTCCTGTCTTTTGATGCTTCACTATGTGAAGTGTGATGTATCTAATAATATTCTATTTTGATTTTAATGTGTAGGTGTCATGGTTTGCAGTAGGATGCTATTATCTTATGGTTGGCCACAAAAATGAACATGCTAGAAGATATCTCAGGTAATTTCTTTTTCTGTTTTTCCTAGTGAATCTGTTGCTCACTTGCTAAGTAAACATTTATTGTTCATGATTGTTTGAAGCTCATAAAGAGAAGCCTCAATAAACTGGTTACTATTTAAATACTTTCATTGCCAACCTTTTTTTTTTTGGTATAGCAGTTTAGCCCTCATCTGTAGAGATACTTTAAAAATGAGGAAGACTTACGTGGTGTCTCTCTAGGCAGTCACCTTCCTGTTCTGGGCAGGTGTAGTCCCGGCAGTCGCTCGTGCTGCTGAGCTAATTACAGCTGTGGGTGATCAGGCCTCAGTTCTCAGTTGAGGGACACTCAGGCATTCTCCCAGGTTCAGGTTTCATATCTGAAAGGAAAGAATTAAATGGAAAATTCTGACATCTGGTTGTCCAGTTCTTTCTGTGCTCAAGCTACAGTGGGCTTTTTAGGTTTGGTCAATGCTGTTTCCTGTAGGTGTTCTGTACGTGTAATGAATATCAGCACTGGGGAGCAGGACCTTGCTGTGGAGTAGGGCATCTGTTATGGTGCTGTAAGCTCAAACTGAGAAGGCATAAATCAACCTGTAAGACTAATTTTTTCCTGAGACCTTTACAGACAATATATATAAAGATGGGTTAGTCATTTATACTTTTTAAATGCCTGGTTATTATGAGTAAAATATTTAAATTCCTTACAAATAGCACTGTGAAATTCTTCAGGTAGCTGTCCTGAGTGATATATTTGGTTTTGGTACTGAAATGAAAAACATCTTTAAATGTACAAGCATCTCTAGACAGCAAGAAAGTATCTGTAAATTTGTTGAAGGGAAAAACAAACCAAGAAGCAACCAACATCAAAATTCACAGTTCTGGCAAAAGGCAAAAGAGATCTGCTGAAAGTGAAATAGTAACAAGATGCTTAAATATCTTGGAGAAGAATGATAGTATAAAGCTAAGAAGACTAGGGACAACTGTGGGCTACACAGCGGTTTCCAGAAAAGAAACTTGAAGACACAGTCAAATATTCATGTCTTTCATTGCTGTCATGGGTGGCAAGATACAAATGTTTGAATATCTACAGCTTTGTCTCAGAAGACAGAGAACAAATTCTCTAGGATCTGTCATGAGAAATAATGACTTTAACTGTGACAGACAAAATTTAGATTATATGTTAGGAAAAAAGTAAGTTGTTAAGGATAGTTAAGCAATATGATAGAATACTTATGGAACATGTATTACTTCCATGTCAGAAGCTTTTAAGAAAAGACTGGGTGCACTTGTTGTGAGCTGTTTAGTTATGAATGCCCTTGCCTTCAAATTCAGAATGTAATCTACAGAGCTGTCTAATGTTCTTGTCTGTAAAGTCTCTGGGTTGATGTCTTGATGCTCAGGTTGCAGTTTTCAGCTCAAGACTTGAGTGACATTTTGTATACTTCCCTGATGCATGGCCTGTGATATGACAAATGCTTATCTTCTTCAAAGCTAGCACAATTAGATGGCGAAATTTCAACCTAGATGTTCATTTGGTATATTCATATCCTGCTTCTTAAATTTGGATTTGATAGAATATATTTATTTCAAAATGTATAGCTAGGATTTTGCAATGCGTTTTGAGTCACAGTTAATGTTTCCTGTATTTTATTCAATTCTCTTACTTTATAATTGTTTATGTTCAGTAATATCAAATAATTCCTCCTGTCTGTGAACAGTAGCAGGAATAATAAGATCAATTCACAAGAATGTGTGATACTTCTAAGTGCAAAATAGTTTGAACTTTTAAAATGAGCTTTGTTTACCACTGGTTATTACTGACAATTATCTTAATAGATAACCTAACCATGTAGCATAGCATTGCTATCTGAGTAGTCATCTGAAGCAGATGAAATTTAATTTCAGATATGTTTGCTTTTGTTGTTAGCAAAGCCACTACACTGGAGCGAACCTATGGCCCTGCATGGATAGCATATGGACATTCCTTCGCAGTGGAGAGCGAGCATGACCAGGCAATGGCTGCATACTTCACAGCTGCACAGCTCATGAAAGGGTCTGTACAAACATCATATTTGAGAAGATTCAAATGAATCCATAAGTAATGTAGAATATTGACTTACATCTACTGGTTTCTCTGGGTCTGGATTGAAGGCACTTGAGATGGTAGTTCACGTTTGGACTCAGGTGTTTATTATTTCTTATCAGTAAAACAGTTTCACAACTATGAGTTTAGTAGCTTTTCATTAGCAAGGCACAAAATGGCTAATTATCTCTTGTTATAAGGTCTTTTAAGACTAAACTATCTAATTAAGAAAGGACACTTAGACTATTTTTCCTTTTAACCTAATAACTGATCTTTGGAAGCCTGCAATGCAGACTTCTCTGTCCAATTACAAAACATCACCCAAACTCATGAAGAAGAAGGAAGAAGCAGGTAAAAAAGAACAACCTGCCTCTACCCTAAAACCTCCATCTGGCTTCATATTTTTTTCTATATTCTAAAATCCCAAACTCTAAGTCTTCCACCCTGTGATATTACACACTTCTAACCAACTACACACCCATAATCCCAGTACTATCAATCAATTTTGGAAGCCTTCTCCACAGCCTCAGGTCAAATACAGTGTTCTCTTGTGGGTCTGTGCCTTAAAGCACAGAAAGTTTAAAATTCTCATCATCCAGGATTCCAACACACATCTCTTTAAACAGTAGCAATGCCTTTGCAACAATTATGTGATAGAGAACAAGGGAGGAAAAAAATCCCCAATAATTTAACCATCTACTTTTAAATGCATTATTGTGATTATTTTTCTGATTTTGTAAGTTCTAAAGTCAAGTTTTATATATAGGTAATCTAAATTTTGCCTGAACATCTTCTGAAATTTGTGAATCATGGCTGTCATACCAGTTCATCAATTGCTGCATAGTAATAGTTTGAGCAGCTCTTTCATGCTGTGGGAGGGGGTTGTAAAATGAGTCGTGAACTAATTGTGTCATATCGCATATAAAAGTATCATATTTGATTGTGGTTACTGGGAAATGTAATTCTTTTATCAATTACTTCCTCCATATTCTATTTGTAAATTAAATGTATGAATGAAATTAGAGGGAAAAAACATCAGAACTAGACTTAAGTGCTGAGAAAATACATGTAATTGCAGAGCAGGTTACAATTACCTATTGGAATTCATTCTCTTGTTAAACAGATGTAAAGTCTTTTAAACTTCCCCTTAAGTTAGTAGTCCATTTAAATCAGCTTTTACTTGTGTGTACCTGAACATATGCAAACAGTTGGCTTATCTTTATAGTTTGGGACTTCATTCTTAACGACCACACAGAAACAAACATGCACTTTGTTTTATGGTTTTTAGGTGTCATTTGCCTATGCTCTATATTGGACTGGAATATGGTTTGACCAACAACTCCAAGTTGGCTGAACGGTTTTTCAGCCAAGCTTTAAGCATTGCACCTGAAGATCCTTTTGTTATGCACGAAGTTGGAGTGGTAGCATTTCAAAATGGAGAGTAAGCTTGCAAAATATGATAAAACACTATCTTAAACATGGATTATTCTTAATTGTAATGTGCCAATATATCTAAAGTATCAAAAGTACTTATATTGAACTATAGTGTCTTTTGGTCATAGTTTAGATGGTGTTCACCTTAAACCCTTGCTTTCTGCATTGTTCTTCCTTGTGTAAGATTGAACAAGAACAGAATTTAATGCTTAAGGAACATCCAGAGATTGATGCTATCTTCTACGTGCCTGTCATTGTGTAGTTGAATGCCTGAAAGGCATCTATCTGCATACATACTATAAGATTTTGTCCAGCAATACATTTTGTCAGCTCAGGAGGTTCCAAATTTATTCTTGGGGAAAAAACCCTAACCTATATAAGAATTGTTTAGCCAATATTTTTAGTTTGATTCTGATTTTGTTTTATCTTGTTAGCTCTTAGGACCACAATGCAAAATATAGCCAAATGTAAATTACTGGATTTTACATCTAATTTCACTCATATGATGAAATAATGTCATAGAAATCTTTTTTGAATACAGTTTTCTCATACTGCTGATGAAAACTCTTCACTAATTTACTTTTCTTTCCCCCCATCCCTTCAATCCTTAGCTGGAAAACTGCAGAAAAGTGGTTCCTTGATGCACTGGAGAAAATCAAAGCTATTGGAAATGAGGTATTTATTCTAGTAACATGCAAGATCATAAATTTGTAAAACTCTGCAAATTCTGTAATAGCTTGTGACAAAACATGTTGTGCTTATTTTAAGATAAAAGTAATGCAGTATAAATTTTATTTTGAAACTGTGCCTTCAGTGCTCCTAGGCTGAGACTTGACTTGACTTTTTCTAGTTAAGTAGAAAACAAGTTTTGTTTGGTTTGCATCAAGTTTTAATAACACTGGCTCTTTAAAGAAATATTATTAGCTTTGGTGAATGTAAAAAATTGAAAAATTAGTCGTTGAATAAATGTTTTCAGCTTGTGTGTTTTGTTAAGAGTTTAAAATGCTTGTGGTATTTTTCTTGTTCATAAACAAAATTCCGTATGCATTTATATGTTTTGGTTTTTTTTAAAGTAGCCAAAATTTAGTTACAGTCTAGGAAGTTGCAGTTATTAGAATTGTTCCATTATTTTACAGGTAACAGTTGATAAGTGGGAGCCTTTATTGAACAACTTGGGACATGTCTGCAGAAAACTCAAGTAAGCAGAGAGTACTGGAGCTCCATTTCTCTAAAATGCTGCACAAATGTGTTTTCTCTCTCTTTTATACCAAGATTGTGTACCACATGAGAGCAGTGTAGAATTACCCTGTAAGAACAAGATTCTCTAAATCAGCTTGTGAACAAAACTGCATTAATCAACCCTTATATCCTGTTTATTACACAAAAGTTAAAGTACTTCATGTAAAAGCCTTTCTTTAACTATTGATTCTTATTAGGGAAATAGTTGGAGGCTTTTGGATGCTTGTACGGGTGTGAATTTTAACTCTCCACTGTCCCAGTCCTCACATACTGAAATATGTCCACTGATTATTATATAAATATATAATTAACATAAAGGCAGGTTTATGCCAATTAATTGCTTGGATTAGCACTCTTTTTTACTGAAGTGAAATGTTCAGTGGCATTATAACACAGCAAGGGAGTCTTACTTTGTTTTTTAGAACAAAACTATTTAATATTTCATTTCATCTTTCCATTCAATGAATAGAAAAAGTGCAAAGCATATATGTACAAGCGTTAACAGTTTTAACAGAGACATTTTCTCATTAATTACCTTAATCTGACTTTAACCAGTCCTTTCTTTTGTTCAATCAATGCAGTTTTTAAAAAATATTTCTAGTGGTTTTAATTACTCAATTGGTGTACACTGTAATTTTTGTTTCAAAGCTGCTAATGAGAATGTGATTATGGTAGATGAAAGCTGTACTTCAGCTTTGGTAGTAATTGCTTTGTGCTTTAATTGCCAATTAGTCTTCATTTTCATTATGAAATAAGGACGTATAACAGTTACTCTTTGTGCCAAAATCAAACAAAAGGCACTGCTTCTGAAATCTGTTCATGAGTATAATTGCAGGATTTTTTCAAATACTTGTTTTGTTTATAATTACTTTTGTCTTTTTAAAATGTCTACTATAGTTTAACTAACTGCTTACATCATGCTTTGTACAACTTTTAATATTTGCTCAGGTTCAGAAATCAGAGCTAAAATATTTTTGCATCCATGTAATCTTCCAAGAAAATCAAGTTGAGAATTTAGGCAGCTGTACATATGCTTTCACATCTTAAAAAACTCTGTAATAACTAATTTAGTAGTGTCTGTAATACATAATATGGCTATTATGAAAAACTTACTGGATATATGTGTACTGACTAGTATTATGTGGTTCAAATTTCAAAGCAGCATTTCAAATACAGTGGTAGTCAATGGGATGTGTAAATACTATAAGTGGAAGTGAAATTGAAATAATGTGAAAGGTTTGTGCAGCAAGCAAACATTTGCATAATTTTTCTGCCTCAGTTGTTACTTGGTGCCCTCTAACAACTTTTTATGTTCCTCATTGCATAATTCCATTATCACTTTAGATATTAAAATTTCTTATAAACAGGTGATACCTATCTTTAACAATGTAGAACTAGGATGTCAAATGTGACAATTTAATTTCTCAGAGTAATGCTGTAGTGTACATTTAATCCTTGTTTTATAAAATAACAATTGCAATAATCAGTGTAATTAATAGACAGTTTTCAAAGACAGGTTGGTATTTGATAGATATCATGGATATGTGTAAATCTCCTTTTCTGATAGAGCATGTTGCAAAATGATGAAGGTACCAGTGTATGCAGCACTTAAAGGTTGTGATATTTCTGCCCAGAGAGCTTTTCTCAGTTTGAATCATGTGATTTAGTCTCATACTGCTTCTTCTCTCCCTCAGGAAGGCAAATGAAAGCGACAGAAAGAAAGCCAGTGCTACAATGAGCAGCATTAAACATCCAAAGCAATTTACCATATCAAACAGCTAAGATCTCCAAATGGGACCTAGCTGTAGGCAGCTGTTTTCCTACATAAGGAGAACAATGATTTTTCAATTACACTGAGGAAGAAAATTGTCAATATCCATGAGCCTTTTGTACATTCTATTACTATGTTCAGGATGCAAAGCAATAATTTTCAAGTTCTGGCACAACTGTGTTCCGCTTTGCTAAGGAAAATACCCACAGGGCTCTGTAAAAGCACCTTTCACCATGAAGCTTACTAACGATCTCCTGTACTTACCCCTAATAGGAAGTATGAAGAAGCACTGGAATACCATCGCCAGGCTCTGGTGTTGATCCCTCAGAATGCTTCTACCTACTCTGCCATTGGCTACATACACAGCCTCATGGGCAATTTTGAAAGTGCCATTGACTATTTCCACACGGTACGTAACTGCCTGCAGCTGAAGGGCTGGTCACAGATTCTGTTATTTACTCTTCCACTCTGGTTTGGGTTTGGAGCAAAGAACCAGCAGTTTTTTCCAGCCTCCAAATGAGTGTTTATTTTATAGTCTTAATTTTTTTTTCTCAAATCTTCTATATTTTATTGGTTAGGTAAAAAATGGCCTCTTTGGCAAACTTTGAATTGCAGTTTACATTTTATGTACGTAAGCTTCTCATGCACCTGAAATAATTTTAAATACTTCCAACTTAGAAATTTTACAGTAAGTAAACAGCAGCATATGTTGTAGCTCATATGTGAATGATTTCCTGTCTGTATATATGTTCTTTTCTAGTTTTGTTTTTGTGCTTTTCTTGCTTACTACTTTAGCCAGTTCATATGATGGTGTTATTTTGGTTGTGCAATGTTTTGCTTTTACAGTGAAGAAAATGCTCAGATAGCATCGTGGAACAACAAACTGAACACTGCAGACGTATGATGTAAATGTTTTTATTTGATGCTAAATACTTTTTACTGGTTTTTTTCAATAGGCCCTTGGTCTCAGGCGAGATGACACATTTTCGGTCACAATGCTCGGCCACTGCATAGAAATGTACATTGGTGATTCTGAAGCCTATATTGGTAAGTCTCTAACTTATGTGTCTCTTGAAGTCATTGAGTCCTTTGAGAGGAGTGTTATGTCAAGGACTGCCTACCACTAGCTAATTAACTCACAAAGTAGAGGATGTCTTTCTTTGAGTTTTTTTTGGTTGGTTTTTTAATGGCTAAGTGAGTCAGAACTTAGCAGCAATTGCAGATGACCACAGGTTTTTGTGAGCAGCATGACAATACTCTCACCAGCATAAAGAAGGGAAATACTTTGTCATTAAAGGTGTCAGTGGTTTCTTTTATAGAAAATATTGATTTGTGGCATCTTAGATTGCAAAGGGAATGGGGGGGAAAATTCAACAGAAGTATGGAGTTAGGAAATCAGAGCACTAATGCTAATGTTGTTGCAGAGCAAGGTCACCTTGTCAAAACTTGTCTCTGTGGAGACAGGATAGGTTTTCTGACTACAAAAATACAGCTTTATATATGGTAAAAAAAAAAGTGCTTCATCATAGTAATACATTATATTGCCATGGGTTTAAATTTTCTATGAAGTATCTTCCTGGCAAAAGAAAAAAAACCTCTGTATTTTTTAATAGATTTCTACTTGTTTGAACTTAGTGATTTATCTGTAGTGAACACAGTTGATGTCTTGTCAAGCATGTTAAGAAGGCTGAAGCCTTAAAAGTAAAAGCCATCTGTGTGCTTTAGTGCTTTTCCTGCAGACTTTTCACGCAATTGAAACAGATGTTTCTTCTCAATATTGTCTTGCTCCATATGTAGTCATTTAACACATCTGGAAGAACCATGCAGCCATGTGATATGTATTAATGCAAACCAAGCTGTGTGTAACTTAAACAAGAAAAAAGCCCCTTGGAGAATTGTGAAGGGAATTGGCAATTACTTCTCAAAACACACTTTTGAAACTGAGTTGTGTTTCTTGTATTGTGCTTTTCTGAGAAAGGAGGCTGCTGGATTTTTTCAGAAAAACTCATTCAGCTTCAGTCATTAAGCAGCAGCAGCTCCTTGATGTTCTGAAAGCAGAGAATTATAGTAGTTTCTGAATGATAGTTTCTTTGAGATTACATTTTTGGATGTATTCATTTGAATAAACTACTGGTTTGTCTGTTTTCCTAGGAACAGAGATCAAAGACAAATTAAGATGTTATGACTTTGATGTACACACAGTGAAGACATTAAAGAACATAATTTCACCTCCCTGGGATTTCAGAGAATTCGACATAGAAAGACAAACTCTGGATGAAAGTGGCATAGTAACATTAGAGACATCAAATCAGAGGAAAAGTACAGATACCAGTCGCCCATTGGAAGAAACATTTGAGATTGAAATGAATGAAAGTGATATGATGTTAGAAACATCAATGTCAGACCATAGTACGTGACCATAAATACTGGTAGAGAGCTCATTTTGTCTAAGTGTACTATGTTTTAGCATTTTTGTTATGGTGTTGTACTTTCATGAATTTGCTATTTTTTATATGAATTCAAACTACTATGTACCTAACACCGGGAGTTTTATAGCTCTTACTTTATAAATATTCCTTTCCTGATAGCACTGTCATGAATCCCCATCTGAATCAAGAGGACCTCATTGCACTGATATAGGCCATATACATAGTTTGAATCCACAGTGTTGGCTATTTTGCACATGCCTGTGCATTACTGAAGATGAATTCAAGTTTTAGACACAACTGCACTTTGGAATTCAAGGGTATCAAGGGAGGAAGAGCTTGGGGAGGAGTCTGTATTTTATCAGCAATTGCACACACTCTCACTGTGAAAATCTGTTGGGTCCAGGTGATCCCACTGCTTACCTATGATGACCAGCACAGTAGTGCAGAGAAGTCTGGTTCTGTCCCAGTGACAATGGGAATCGTTCTGTGGCTCCACAAAGGGAATGGGTGATACCCAAATTTCCCTTCCATATGTTAGAAAACATAGACTGGACTTTGCATTGAGTGCAGAATTCAATACGAATCCCATATATTCTTAAACACGAGAAAATAAGGTGAACAAAAATGTTTTACTTCCTAGTTCTAAAACAATTCACCAAAGGTTACACATTCTCCTGAAAAACATAATGTGAGCTATGAGTCTTAAGTGAAAAAGTATCCAAGCAGAGTGTAGAAAAAATTAATAATTTAGGAGGCATATGTATCTCCTGGGCAGAGTCAGGTCTCTCTTCTTCAGTGTGACTGGCAAAAGGAGTTCATAGAAAGGGCTTTATTTTCACTTGGAAGCTGGTAATTGGGGTGTGGTTTGGGTGACTTCTTTGATGTAAACTGGGGATTTTTCCTGAACACTCTGGGAGGATCTATAATGAGTGTGTCTCAACAGCTGCTCTATTAGACAGGTCTCTTCCTTTAAAGGATCTTTTGAAAGTTATTTTTACATCTGTGCTCGTGTATCCTGAATAATTGTAACCAAGACTATCTCATGGATAATATGACAGCAAAGGCTTGTTGCTGCACACAGAAGGATATTGCAAATAGATTCTCAAAGATTCTCAAGGAACCAAAACTCCTTTTTCTCTATATCATTATTTTTAATTCAGCATATGTCAATCTAGTTTTCTAGTAAGACATCACGGCAATTTCTAAATGGAAGGTGGCAAAATAGTATTCTAGAGAATCAGGCCTTTTGACTACTGTCAGACATGGATATAAATCTTGCTAAATTGTTTTGCTCTGTTACTAATATTTCTCACTGGCAAAATGGTTTTAAATATTGATAGAAGTTCATCTTTCTTCCTGCACTCCCCAGTTACAATCTGATGCTGTGTCGGCTGTGATGGCAACATTGATTTATGGTATTCCTGCCTATAGGAATCTACTATGCCACTTCCTCAGCTTAGGTAATACAAATCCTTGTGTGGTTACATTATGAATGAAATCAGGGAACTGGAACAGCATTTAAAAATATTTTCTAGATCTGATCAATTCTCAGGTTCAAGGAGAGCAAGCCACTGCTGTGTTACTGGTTGTCAGTGGGGCAGAGTGGTTGGAGTGGGAGGAAACAGATGGAATAGTGAGAATGGGCATTGCTGTAACAGCAGCCCATCATGATACTGTGCCTTGGCAGGTATCTGTTGGAGGTTTTTTGCCTGGCTATTGCTAACCTTTGTTTATTGGTATTAAAAATTGCCCAGAAAGAAATGTATGCAAAATGTCCTAGATTGTGAAGGACTCTTTTGGATGTCGGAGGAATTCTTGATACAGCTTGACTTGGCTCCAGGCCTCTTAGGCAGCTACAGTTGGATTAGTTTGTGAGCTGGTTCATGATGTGTGTCTCAGACCAGACTTCAGGGGAAGTTCTTCCCTCCTCATGTATCTTCTGTTCAATGTTTTAACCAGCTCTTGTTCTGTCCAAATGCCTGCCTTTGTAATGGCAGCACCTGTTTGCCCTGGTCTTCTGCACCTCCCATGACCTGTCCTGCTCTTACTAGAGAGAGCTTGATGCCTTTTTGGCTTATTATGACATTCACCCTGCCTCTAGTTAAATTGAGTATTGTCCTTGTCCTCATGAGGACTTTGGTTATTAGTTCTGGCCTGACTTGACCTCAGATTCTTGATTCGTGCTGCAAGCCATTGCCATTGCCTGACTTGGCTTTGGCTGCTGAGTACAGGGTCCAGGACTGTCAGGTTGGGTGGCTGATAAATATACCCCCAAAAGGGACATTTTGGCTCTGTCTCATAACTTCATCTTTCTCTTCCAAGGATTAGTTTTGTTCCAGAGGGGGGAGATCTGAATGTTGCCTTAAAGGTTTTCAGAACAGATACAAAAAACCACAAGATATATGTGCTGCAAATGGCTCCAAAAGTTTCTTCATAGGTACTGCTGCCTAAAAGATTTGAAACCAAATAACGTGTTAGTTCAGTTGATCAGAGCCTGGTGCTAATAATGCCAGTGGTGCAAGCTTAAACCCCATGTGGGCCATTCACTTAAGAGTTGACTCAATGGTCGTTGTGAGTGCCTTCCAACTCAGAATATTCTGTGATTTCAGTTTTTGCAGACAATGCCACCTACTTTTATTATTCCACATCAGATCATTGTATTTCCTTCATGCTTTGGACAGCTGTTTGAGGACTATCAATGCAGCAGGATCTGAAGATTTGCAATGACTCTGTATTCTGATTAAATTGCAGGCATTTTTGCTCCTTCTGTCTAATTTCCATAGCTCTAGACAAGTCTGTCTTCAAATGTGTGACATGTCCTTACTTTGGAGCTTGCTGTACCTCTGCCACCAATTCTAGGAGATTTAGTCCAAGGTATTCCAACTCACATAGGAATTTTAAGGAACTTTTTGAATCTAGATATTACAAAATTCATTGATTGCAATCTAGGACTAAAAACTTGCTCTGATTGATAGGTCAGTGCTTAGAATAATCACAGAATCATAGAATGGTGTGGATTGGAAAGGACCTTAAAGGTCCTGTAGTGCCATGGGCAGGGACACCTCTATGCCAGGTCCCTTAAGGCCCTGTCCAACCTGGCTCTAACCACTGCCAGGGATGGGCATCCACAATCTCCCTGGGCAACCTATTCCAGTGCCTCACCGTCCTCACTGTACGTTTCTCGCTAACATCTAGGCTAAATTTGTCATCTCTGAGTTTGTACCCACTCTCCCTTGTCCTGTCACCACAGTTCCTGAGGAAGCCAGGCAGAAGGGCCGGAGACACCTTTGGAAGGGCTCTCCCTGCTGCCTCAGGGGCTCAGGCTGGCGCGCATTGCCGAAGTGTAGGCACTGCTTAATTATCACAGAGCCTCCCTGCGGGCATAAGACTCCTGGCCTCACACAAGTAATGGTTAATGGCCTTTTTTTTTCTCCTTTTTCCCATTGCTTTCTCTCTAGAATTTGGCTACCCCTTAGACCCTGCAGCCAAAGACTGAATAACGCGCCCCCGCGGTGTCTGTGCCCTTCCCGCCCTGAGGCCGGGGTGACAAGGCACCCGTGAGCGGAGGGAAATGGGCACGTCTCTGTGTGTTCCCCTCGCACCGGCAGAGTGGGCACCCTGCGCAATTCCAGCGGGGATGGGGATGGGGACGGAGCTGCCGCGCCTCGCCACGGCTGGCGGTGCGAGCCTCGCGAGATCCCGCCAGCCCTGCGGCCGTTCTCGCGAGGTTTCCGCCCGGCTGCGGGCGCGGCGGCTCCATGCGCTCGGAGCGGGAGGCAGGGCAGGGGCTGGGGCCGGGCCGGGGCGGCGGCCGCGACTCGCGGCTCATGGACGCCCCGCTGCTGCAGGAGTCGCCGCGCCGCGACACGGACGCTCCGCCGAACCCGCCGCTGACATCCCCGCCGTCCCCGCTGCCGCCGCCGCCGCCGCTTCACCCGGCGCCGGGGAAACAGCGGGAGGAGAAGAAAACGGCGCTGAGTAAAGTGAGGGGGCGCGAGTGCGGCGCAGGGCGCGGGGCGGCTCCGGTGGGAGGGCGGCTGCAGTGAGGGGACAGACCGAGCCCGATCTCGGGAGGTCCGTGTGTTTGTAACGGGAATTTCTTCATCTGCAGAACGAGGGTGTTCATTCCCTGGAGTCTTGGGGGACCCCCAGCGTCAGCGCTGGAAATCATTTCACCTTTAATTGTGATATCAAGGCTGGCTATTGCTGTGGCAAAGCAGCTTCTGTCAAGGGCAAGAGCACGTCTCTCTTCTCCGTCTTTATTCGAGCATTTTTCATGTAATACTTGCAGAGTATAACAGGCTGTCCAGGGATGTCACAGTGTGTCTCTGGCTGGAGACGTTCAGAACGCACCTGGACACGTTCCTATGACACCTGCGCTAGGTTACCCTGCCTTGGCGGGGGGGTTGGACCAGAGAACCCTTCCAACCCTGACAATTCTGTGACTCCTTGGGTACTGTGAGATTTGATTTATTCCCGTTTTTTTTTTTAAATTGGAAAACTGAAGAACTGCAAATGAGTATAACTCAGAGCTCAGTAAAGTTAAATTCAGATATTAAAGTACTCAGAGATTAAAACAGGTTGCCTGAAGTTTGATGGCCACTTTACTGCTTTGTGTGCTGGCATCATTCTGCCTGAGGTTTCTACACAGTTTCCTGGCCTTTATTGGGCAGGTTAGCTTGGGCTAGTGGGTTGACTCTGGGTGGCTGACCTCCAGCCAGGTGCTCTTGCACTCCTCCCTCAGCAAGACACAGGAATAAGGTATGATGGAAAAAGTGTCATCACAAGAAAAACTGACACAGTGAGGGAAGACCTCTTGGCACCTTCTTACAGCTTTCTCACAAAGGTAAATGGAGGGACAGGCACTGGATATTTTCTTTCTGCTGGGCAGTGACAGGATATGAAGGAATGGCACAAAGCTGTGTCTGGGGACGTTTAGATTGCATATAGAAAAAGGTTCTTCACGCAAAGGGTGGTTGGGCACTGTAACAGGCTCCCCAAGAAAATAATCAGCACTAAGCCTGACAGAGTTCAAGAAGCATTTGGCCATTGCTCTCAGGCACACGCTGTGATTTTTAGGGCAGGGCCAGGAGTGGGACTTCAGTGGTCCTTGTGGGTCCCTTCTAACTCAGGGTACAATATGGTTCTAACATGGAGAGAATTAATTTACTTAATGGCTAATTAAAAATTAGAGAAGACTGTTAAAAAAAAAAGATTGCAACTGAAACACCTTCCCACCTCCCCTCTTCCTTCCCAGGCTCAACCTCCTCTGCCTGGAAATACTGCAGAAGGATGAGGAATGGGGGTTGCAGACAGGACATAACACCTCCTCTCTGCTGCTCTGTCTTCCTTAATACTCCTTCCCTCCTCCAGCACGGGGGACCTGACATGGGACACTATGGGATACAGTCCTTCATGAAGTGCTGCAGGAGGGTGCCTCCCACATGCTGCAGTTGTTCATGACCTGCTGCAGCGTGAGTCTCCTTCATGGGCTGCAGGCCTTCAGGATAAACCTGATCCAGTGTGGGCTCCTCTGCACAGGCTGCAGGACCCTTCCAGGCATCTCAACTTGCTGTGGCATGGGGTCCCCCATGGGCTGCAGGTGGATGTCATCTCCACTGTGGTCCTTCATGGCATGTGGAGGAATAGTATGCCTTACCATGATCTCCTTCAAGGGACTCTGCTTTGGCACTTGGAGCACCTCCTCCTCTCCTTCTCCTGTTTGTCTGCAGGGCTGTGTCTTACACTTTTTTCACCCCTTACTCCTCTGTCTGACCCACTGCTGTGCTACCTTTCCTGTCCATTCTCAAATACCTTTCCCAGAGTCACCCTGACTTGGCTTAAGGGGCTCAGTTGTGCCCTGGGGTGGATCCATTGGAGCTGCTGCACTCTGCACTGGGCAGCCCCAGCATCCTCTCAGAGGCTGCCCTGAAAAACCCCTGCCAGGAGCAACTGGACACAGAGACCTATTACACTGAAATACTGCTGTATCAAGACTTAAAAGCTAGTGTAAATAATTTTTTAGAGATACTGTAAAATTTTTATGCAATCAATATCTATTTTTTAGGTTGATGATTAAATTGCAATGGTTCTCAGGCTGTTCATCAGAATATATCAATTATCCTACAGTTTCAAAACAATTGCAGGAACTGAGTCAGGGAATTTGTGCCATCTGTTTCTACATTATTTAGATCAAATATAAATCTCCATTTCTTTTTATATATGCAGGTGGTTATTCGAAGGCTTCCTCCTTGTCTAACCAAGGAGCAACTGGAGGAACAGCTGCATCCTCTACCTGCCCATGATTATTTTGAGTTTTGCACTGCTGATCCCAGGTGAGGATGAGCTGTTTCTGTAGGTTTTCAGGTGCTGAAAACCTAATCAAGGTGTGTGGGACATTCCAAATGACGTGGTTTTCTTCTTTTTATTATTTTTGTTGAGTTACTATTATGGCCCGCCTCAGAAGGTGGGGATAACCTGTTCTTGTTGCTAGATCTCTTGGGGTGAATTAGTGTGAAGTGACACTGAATGATCAGTATTTCTAAATAAACAATGTAGGGTTTATTATAGAACAACTTGGCTGCAAAGGAAAACAGGTATGCAGCAGTTTTGGTGGTTATTATCTATAGCAATACAACATGAAAGCATTGTAATGTGAAAAGTGCAACAACATCACCCAAGGACACAGACAAGGGGAGAAAGAGAGAGAAAGAAAGAAACAAAGAAAAAAGGAAAGAAAAGCACAAAGGAAAGAAAAACAAAGTACAAGAGTGTGAGGATCACACCACCCATTGGTCCTGCGCTAAGACTTGGTTGCTGTGCAGTCTTGGATCCAGATCTGGCAGGAGGAGTTGGGGGAAGTCCCGAATAAGTGGTGGGGAGAAGATGGCGGAACACAGCATCTTTTGGGTCTATATTCACTCTGGTTCAGGTAAATATAAATCAGGTGCGTCCTCTGGGGTGGGGAGCTTTATGTAAGAATGTGGATCAGGGGACAGCTTCTAAGACAGCACAGCTGCCCGTCCTGGCAGCACAGTTGAGTCAGTTGTGCCCCATTGTGTCCCGTCAGCAGAGATGAACCCGCTCAGGTCACACATGGAGTTCCTGGGAGGAGAAGTGGAGCACAAGCCCCACAGCCCATCATTCACCCTGTGCCTTATCAGTTCAGAGGTTTAGCCATTACACAACGAAAAGTTCACCTACTCCATCTCAACCAAGCACCCTGGCATCTTCACAAATGAGGAATGCTTTGAGTCATTATCTCTGAATAGTTCTGTTTACTCTTTAAAATATTTCTGAAAGCTGGCTGCATATGCAGAGACAATGGCATTCCTGCTCGTTTCCTTTCCAATGGAGATTTTTTTTTGTATGAATAGGCCATAATGTAGTTTGAAAACCTGTTGTTTCTTTTAACCTTCATTGATAAACTGTAACAGCCTGCTTAATTGGCTGTGAACAAGATTCAGTCTGGGGCAAACAATGACAGAATGTTTTCATGAGTTCTACTTGAGTTTAATTTCTTCATTTACCTGCATGGATTTTTATGTGCTTCATACAAATTTTTTAATAATCTAGTTTTATTCATTTTTGTCTCATGCAAATGAAAAAAGAAGAAATATTGGCTGATTTAAATTAAATCAGAATTACTGGTATAGTTACATCATTTACTCAGTATCACAGTGGTAAAATGCAATTCCCTTTTGAATAAATCAGTTTTCAGAACAGAAACAAAACACCATGTATGCTCAATCTTCATGTATTCTGAAAAACTGGAGATCCATCTTGTCATATCTTAGTGTGTGATGAATCACCCCTCCACTGGCTCGAGATTCTTTCTACTGACTAGAGAGGGATGCTGACTCTTTATTGCTGACCAAATTTGAAGTTAGGGGTTCTCTCAGAGTCAGTTTCACAACCAAGAAGAAATAAATGTTTATTTAGAGAAATTATGACTTTTTCTGACCTAGGTAGTTGCACATGAGTGCAGCAACAAAATAGTAAGTGCTTCAGCTTTTCTGTTAAAACTACAAAGGATGTGAAGTGAGGAAGGAGGAGAACTTACTCTGATTGGAAATCTTTGTACCTTAATTGCTCTTCTGAGCTTTGTCATCTCTATTTCCAAGTGGGCCTCTTTAAGGCTTCTGTCCCACCTGTTCATTTGATAAGAGGAAAATACCAAAGGCAAACCAAAAATTCTCTGAAGAAGAGTGTCAGTCAGTTGTCACTGTGTTTAGATGCACAAATGCCGATTAATAGTTAAAAAATTCCAGTTTTAATTTTCCAGAAAAGTTTGCATAGGAATTTAGGGAGTCAGCCTCTTTAGAAAAGAGAAGGCACTGACAATAGTTGCATATATAAAGTTTCGTTTTCTCTCCTATGTGATTAAATTTGGATTACCCAAAAATCTTGCTGTTTACTTGTTTAATTGCATCTGTGGCAGGTTACCAATGAAAGATACTGTTTTTTCTCTCATGCTGTCATTTGTAATGTTATTCTCTTCTGCCTTCAGAAATCTAAACTCACTAAAAAAAAATCATTTAAGTTTGAATTTTTCAGCATGAAATGTTTTGTGTTCGCTCCATTTTTCTTCATCCTGCTTTTCAAAAAATGTGTTTTCAGAGAAAAGATGGGGTTTTTTGGAATGGGTTTATCTTTACCAGGTTTGTATGGCTACAACTTCTTTCAGCAAACTACACAGTTTATGTGGGCATTTCACTGCCATTTTGCAGTGTTGGCTTGACTGATTATTTGTTTTTTGACTGGCTCAAGACCACCTTGTCCCTTTTGTCCCCTTTGTTCAAATGCTGACACATACCCATGTATATCTTTTTATGAGTCATCTCTTTACGTTACCCACTGAGGAATATACAATAAACTTCCAGAAAGTAAAAGTTTAATCAAGGTTAATCCCAGTTTTCTCTTACCCAGCAGAGAATACTAAGTATAAGGCATTATATTGCCATAGTCTCTCATGTTATGGACAGTTCACAAGATTTCAGCAAACTCTGTGCATGTGTCTTCATGTCATTCCAGCTAACAGGAAAAGCTACAGGACAAGATTGGCATGTTTTCTGTCTTTTACTGAATAGCTTTTTTCTAGATCCTGTACCATGTGCATAGTGGCAGCAATCCAGAGAATTCAGTGATAACAAAAACATGTGAAGATGAAAAGAAATGTCATGTCACCCAATGAGAAGGATTTGAAGAAGCTACTCAGTGAAGAGGATCTGTTGGAAAGGGGCATAGAGATGCTTTGATGCAGAAGCAGACAAGTTTCCTTAAGAGCTGTAACATCTCAGTTTAACCACTTCCTGTGTTACTACATCACAGAAGTTTCTATAAGGTCATTCAAATTTTAGAGCTTTTCAGAAATTCATGCCACGAATGATGAATGTTGGAAATGGGTCAGGAGCAGTTAGACAAATACTTAGACAGGTATTCATCTATGAAAACCTATTAAACATAAGTTACAAGTTTGGTATTACAAAGTCCCTAGGCTGCAGATAGTTGTAGTTATGAACTGAGTGCAATATTTGTACATTTTCCCCTTTTTAATACATTTTCTCCTGGCATTCTCTATTAGTTGCTGTTGATAAGGGCACTAGAGAGGTCTAACTGTAGCTGTTTCTACATTTTTATTTCCAAGATAAATCATTCTAGAGGACAAAACAAAGATATACATATCAACTCCAGTTTCTCTTTTTTTGTAATCTTTATAATACCTTTGTGTTATCTTTAAGCTTACAATGTCGTGTTATAGGCAAGCTGTGAAACTTTTTCAAATTTCATGTGATTAATGTAATTTTCAGTTTTTCAGTTACATCTATTTCAGTAAAATCATTTCAGAAAGTGGCTTGTGTTTCATTCCTTTTTCGGATTCATCTGATTCACTGCATTACATTTATTTTCTCTTGCATATTGACATCAAAATGCATACAAAACACTGTTTATAGATGATAATAAAGACTCTTCCTTCTTGATAGACTGTTGTGTACTCAGACTTCAAATATTAACTGTTTTTTTCCAGATGCTCTCTCCTTTCTGTCTGCTAGTAAAGGTTTCTAGGCCTATTCGAAAGATTTGTCTAATCACCAGTCAAGTGATTGATCTCTGGCCCTTCAGGGTTTGGGTAATCTCTCTGGACTGGCATTGAGTGCTGAGTGCCAGGAATTGTTGATAGTGTTCTGAGGTTATGAAAGGAAAGAAATCTGAACACAAGCCTTGCTTGCATGAAAACAGTTCAAATAGTCAGTGCCGTGCCATGTGTCACAGAGTGATAAAGCTTTTCCAAAGAGCACTCCTCCTTTTCCCTCCATAACTTCTTCCCAACATTGTGCTCAGGATTATTGTAGCTGAACAGCATTAGCACTGTAGGCTGTAGGTTTGCACCCAGGAACTGCAGCACTGAAGGGGCAGTGCCTTTAGTGCTTCAAGGGAACCACCACTACTGTGTTCTGGGTGAAATAATTGACAAGTTTGATTGGCACAACTCTGGTGTTTCTGCTTTCTCTGCCAGGCAAACTGCTCATTCAGAGCTGTAAAAAGGAAAGACTAAGCTTATTTGAAATTGTGCCAGTTTCACTCATAATGTGAATGACCACAGAAGATGACAAGGATGAAGGCCAGGGGATTTTAGCTTGACATGACAATGAGTTATCAATTACTGTATGAATGGGTGGAGGAGCTATTTGACTCTCCAAAATTTAATTGTAGAGCTCTATATACATGTAAGTATATATTTTATAAATGCCCACCATGATTCATGAGTTGATAAGTATTTTACTGAGATGAGATTGCTGGCTTTATAGTTAATATGTTGCTGTTTAGACTGTAAATAGCTATTTAAAATTATGTTCCTGTATATCAGTCTTTTTACACAATCGTGTTAAAAGGTACTTCATAGAAGAAGTAAACATTTATAATGTGTTTGTTATTAAAGTTGCTAGAAAAATAAGGACTTAAAAAGATGATAGACTAAGTGTTACAGGAATAAATGTACCCTGAAGATTGAATACCCTTGAGTGCAGAGCAGAAAAAGAAAAAAGAAACATTGTGTTGGAATGAATAAATGTGTACAATCAGACTCATCTGGGTTATTTCCATAGAGATTGCTCCAAGTGCCGACATGTGCAGTGCATCTGTCCAAAGCATTATACGTATGGAAAGCAGCATTATAGACAGCAAACATATGGCAAAATGGAACCAGCTCTTGGATGATAAAACTGAATTTCAGATCCTGAATGAAATCTGTGGTGATAGATACTTGAAAAAAGCAGGAGACACACAGAGTTCACTTCTGTAGGACTCAGCTGGAAGACAAAATCCTGAAGAGTAAAGAGTATTTTAGCCAGTAACTGCTAAATACTAAGTACAAAAGTCAAGCAAGAGTGTTTCTTCCTAGGAGAGGTTGTTAGCCTGAGAGTGCCTGTAGCCCTGTGAAGCCCTGTGCATTCTTTGCTGCATGACCGTGCTGTTGAGTTCTGAATGGATAGGTAAAGACAATCCAGGGTAGAGAGTAGCTGCTGGAAATGGTGTGTGAAACCTAGAGTAAAAGTGATAAATATGCAATCCAGTGCTAAGTATTTCAAATTTACTGGGTTTAGTTAGCTTCCCACCTAGAATGTTAATTTTACTCGCTTTTTTAGGCACACTGTACTCTTTGCTGGGTAAGAAGCCTAAGACAAGGGTTTGAAACACTCAATTGGCTGGCTTTTGTGCACTCAGCACTCTCATAGCTAACTCATATGCATATGAGAACTAACTCTTCTGCGGAAATGGCTCCATCAGAGAAGTGTCACAGCTCTGTTTCTGCAGTCTCCTGCCCTGATACATAGCTACAGTAATGGACAGACAGTGCTGTGTTATTGTGCTGCACATCAGTATCCTGATGTGCTCAACCATGCTTTTACATTGATGTATGTTTCTGTTGATGCGTGTGAAGTTCTTGAAGATGTTAAAAATGTATAGCAACAACACTAGATCCCTTACTTGCAAGGTAAATTCTAAATCTGTTTTCCAGAGTCCTGTCTATACAGACTCAGTTCGTTCTTACTAATGAGTGCTTAATAATCATATCAGATGTTCCTCCATTTTGAAAGTTATTAACTCTGTTTAAGCTGAAAGAGCCAGAAAAATATTATGTTGTGTACCAGGAATAGATTATGTTGCCAAAGAAGGTGAAAGAGATTGCATTGATATACCAGCTGAAGGAAACAAGGAAGGAGCAAGCCTTTGTATTTTCAGTTCTGTTTCACAATGAGTCTAACCATAAGGTTCTAAGTTCCTACAGGAAAAAAAAAACCCAACTGTATGATGAATCTGCTTGCTGTGCACTGAGGCAGAGAAGTGCCACAATGATGTGGGAGTGAACCCTTGTCCAAGTAACAGTCTTTAATCTATAGAAAGTTTTAGTATTTTACAAAAGCTGAAGCTGGAAAGAACAGTGGAGTAGTTATTTAGACTAGAGACTAAAACTCAATTCCTCAATCTCAGGTAATAACTGGAATGAAAATAATGTTCCCTCAAGATTTTTATCTGATGAATGTTTAGCACTTCAAGGGTGCAATCATATCAGTCTAATGCCAGGCCTTGTTTAGTTTAAACCTCAAAGCACATGAAAGTAAGAATTGTGCTGTTGATACGACAGAGAAGGAAATTTCCTTCTTCATGGCAGTCCCAGTTATCTGAGACTTTTACTGTTGTAGCCATTAGGCAGCACAGAGACATTGCTTCCAATACAGCTATATATTGCCACAATAAAATTCCTTCCTTACACATTTTAAAATACATCTTTTAACTCTGTGTAATTATGAAAAGCATTACATCTTTTCTTCTTTGAAATCGATGAGAAGAAATCTTTTTATATCTGCTTTGCATCTTGGTGATAACTCTACAGCCATGCTATAGCATCTCTCAGCCCTGGCATGCCCTAGCAGTTACCCACTTACCATTTTTGCAGTTACCCACTTACCATTCACACAATGCTGTTCCTATCCTAGAATGTCAAAATATACTGGCTATATATGGATAAAATGGCTCTTCCTCTCTTCCTTGGAAATAGTTCATCTTCTTCAAGCTGTAGAAACACTTCATAGCTGGTATTTACAAAGTAGCTAAATGAAAAAAGTGCTCTAGGTTGTTTTGGTTTTTTAACATTTCTTCTGGCTACAGGATCAAACACAAAATTGGTGGGTGTACAAAACCATTGGTGATTGACAGCACTGCTCTTTATGATCTCCTCCTAGCACTGTAAGTGGAATCCATATGGATGCATATTTTAAAAAGAAAAAAGTTACTTAGGAGCAATGTTGCTTTGAGCTGCCACATGCATTGATCCTGTGGTCCAATCCATATTTTTGCTCTTTCTCACTCATTGTGAAATCTGATTTTGAAAGAGCTATGGGATTGAAATACAATTGCAACTCTGTGTGTTTATTGTCTCCTGGTGCTAGTGACGAGTTGATCTGAAGACAGGCCATAGGTGACAATGGAATTATGAACTATTGGAATTTTAGAATTATAGGTATTTTAAAGGTATGGGCTTGTGTTAAGATTTGTTCAGAAACTTGATGTAATAGGTAGTCATCATTAAGTCAGTTTAATACAAACTGACTTATATATAGCAGTTGCAGGAGTTTAAAGCATGTACATACCATGACTCACAATAACTTAGCTGATGGGTTCTAATTCGTTAAATTACCTCAGTTTCATCGTGGTTGTGGTGTGCCAGCCCTGAGGTTTTTATCAGGCACATTAAACATTTACCCACAGAGTGGGATCTATGCCAATAAATTCTTGAAGAATCAGAATGATTTTAAGTACCTGTTTCTTTTGCTATGCTTTGGATTTTTACAGCAGCTGTTGGTCACAACTAGACATTGCATGTACATTGATAACACATGGATGTCTGATGGAGTTTATGTATTTGTGTATAATTCAGTGGATTATATTGCCAACTATTAGGCTTTTTATTCTCTCTTAAAGGTGGAAATCTATTTAAATACAGTGACAACCTGGAAGCTGCCACTTCACTGCAATCTTTTACTTAACCTTTCCTTTTCAGTGATACAAGACTTTTCTTAGTATGCCCAAGAAGTTCCCCAAAAGCACTGCTGTTATTCATCTCTCTTAAATTGGGAAATATTAAAGTTTTGATCCTGCACAGTTGGAAATTTATGCTCTGCAATTTAGGGGGACAAAATAAACTGGAAATATTTGTGTCAGTTCAGAATAAATTTCACAGTTGCATACAGGAGTCTGATGTTTTGTTACTTTTTGTCATATATATATCATCAGATGTGTAAATGCAAAGACTGCTTAAGGTAGCAGTTTCTCAAAGAAGGTGAGAATTATGATGTGATTCCTCTGGTATTATGTTTTCTCCAGCCCTGAAAAGAATAATAAGTAACATAAAATAAAATTTCTTGTTGCAGCCTTTATCCTCATCTCTACTCAAGAGCATACATTAACTTTAGAAATCCTGAAGACATCCTTCTTTTTAGAGATCGCTTTGATGGCTATGTCTTCATTGATAATAAAGGTTGGACTATTTGTAAGATATTAAATGTGTATGTATACATATACCAGTTTGAAGCATCAATTTGCTTTCTTTTTCCTAGTTAGGCCATTATTTCATCACTATGCAGTTAATTACATAAAAATATGTTAACATTTATCACTTAAAATATAATAAAGTTCAAAATATATTTGTACATGCAGTTTTGCTTGTCTATGTGGTGTGCATGCTTTATGTGCATTCTTATACTTTAGGCAATGGACTATCAAGACCATATTAAGAAAATTACCCTATGCAAACTTCACAATTCATTACAATAGTAACTGAACGCATTGTGAGCACAGATTTTTACATTTTCAGCATTTCTGAGCTAAAGTTCTGCTACTTACTCCTGTTTGGAAAAAGCAAGAAGAAAACTTCAACATTTTGGTTGCCCACTTTTAAGACATGTAGAGATTGAATTTTTAGGGCCTTTGCAGACATCTTGAGTTGAGTTCTGAGAACAAGAATGGCAAAATTGATTGCCAGTTTTAAGATGTTCAGTCTGCAAGTGTTTGCCCAACAGTAAAGAAAAAGTCTGTAACGTAGATGTGGATAGATCCAGGTCATCTGCAGGAGTATGAAACTGCCATCAATAAGAAGTGGTTTAGCAGAACTTTAGCAGTTCCTTGCCTCATTCAGGCATATCTTCTGTAAAAATTTGCATAAGTTATGTAAAATAGGCGTAGATTTGTGGCTCTCTTGTACAAACATTTTTCTATTCTGTATACTCAGTGTTGCAGAGGTCCTGTGAAAAGTAGTCCTGCCCACTCTTACTAGAAACTGATCTCTAAAGAAGCTGTCAAACCAATGAATTCCTCTTCAACATTTCCTACCTATGATGTTTTATTTCTTTCTAATATCCCTCAGATTTAGATGGTTTTTGTAGAGAGGAAGAACAACACATTCCTAGCAGTGTGCATTTCCCAGATTTAAAGTTCTGGGTGTTTTAAAATTTAAAACCAGAAAGAAATTTTTAAATTATTCTGCTAAGATTTTGCCTAAATTCAGCACATTCTTCAGTATTATGCTGGACTGAAGCCAGAATACTCTGCAAAACTAAGCTTGGACACAGTTGGCTGGTTTGACATGATTGCTTGTGCAATTAAAGAGCACAAGGTTTGATCAGAAGTGCTCTCTGGTGAGGCTTGTGGCAGCACTGCATTTTGAAGCTAAAACTGAAACAAGGATTAGCAGGTTCAATAAGGTTAACAAATGTTCTAGCAGACTGAAAACAAGTTTTCCTTGGACTTGAGCAAGGTGTAATCTTGAACCTGCTGCAAGTGGAAACCAAGTGCAATTCAAACACCACACACAGTTCTGACTCCAGTCCACAGAGGAAGCCAACTCAAAGCAAAGAATCCCTGCCAGTAAAAACACAGGCAGGAGTTGCACAGTCCATCGTAAACAGAGCAGTTACACACAATTCTGTGTGCTGAGTTTTACAGTTGTGGTTCTGAAAGGAGGTGCTTTGTTGTTTTACTGCATATTACCTGGCATTTATTTACTTTTTAGGCTTTTAGGCAACAAAGCCTTAGAAAAGCAACTCAGCAGTTCCAGATTGATTTCCCGATAGTACTTAATCACTTGTCACAGTGAGATTTTGTGATAGATTTTTCTAACCAATTTCTGCAAATAATTAAAAGGGAGCTATAAATAATATTACCAAAAATTTATTTTGCAACAGTATTCATCCTCATTTTCAGTCTTGTCAGCATATCCAAATAAAAGATCTTTTTTTTAAATTTTAAATACCTCTTCATGTCACTTTTCATTAGAGGTTTAGGAGTGAGTTGTAGAAACATTTACGTTTGCTTTCACATAAGAATTTCCCAACACGTGTTCCAGAGTTTGGAAGATCTTACTTGAAGGTAGGGAATCTTTCTCCCCCTCAAAAAAAATTAAAGATTGATTTCTTTTAAGGTTTGGAATATCCTGCAGTGGTTGAGTTTGCTCCATTTCAGAAGATTTCAAAAAAGAAGCTGAAGAAGAAAGATGCCAAAGCTGGGAGCATTGAAGATGGTAAGCATCTTTTCTTGACATCACAGTGGAAAATTTCTGTTATGAATTCCAAAGTATTAACGTAATTCAAAAATGTTTCTTCACAGATCCAGAATATAGGAAATTTTTAGAGAATTATTGTGCTGATGAAGACAAGATCTGTGCCAATCCTGAGATTCTTTTGGGAGAGATTGAGGCCAAAACAAGAGAACTCATTGGTCTGTTTTCTTGATTTTTCTTATTATTGAGACTATTCAATATCTTTCTTTTTTTCTTTATGATACAACCTGCAAGAGCTGACCTGTTCAGTCTAACAGATTTATAGTACCAGTTAAATATTTGTTTTCCAGGCAAGTAGTAGCAGTAAACCTTAAAGTCTCTATGCATGAAATCACTTGGTTTCACTTCAGCTTTTGCATGCACACACAGTGGCTTCAGAAATAGGCCTTTAGTAATTCTGAATACTTACAGATGTATTAGTAGATGAAAGATTTATTTTTAAAATACAAAATAGCTGAATATTTAACCATTGATCCCTGATATTAGCTGCTTTTATTAAGAAACATGAAACGATCTCTCTCTATTCTCATGGTCAAGATTCTGGAAAAGCTTTGAAAGTAAGGCAACATCTTGTTTTCTGTATGCATGCAGCATGGCTTCCACAGTGTTGGGGGGAATTTTAAATAAGGTGAGCACTGAAATGTTCAGTGCTAGTATGTAGTTTTCAGGATGACATGGAATTTTGGTGTATCTTCAAGTGATAACATGCAGAACAGTTAGTCTTTCCCTAGGTGTGACAACTGAGTAGGAAAAAAAATTTACCTCTGCTGTTATTTCTTTACAGTGAAAAAGTGGCCACCTCTTTTGATTAGAATCATAGAATCATTTAGGTTGGAAACTTGCTGTTCAAGAACATCAAGTACAACCATTAACTCAACAGTGCCAAGTTCACCACTAAACCATGCCCCCAAATGCCACAACTGCACATCTTTTAAATACCTCCAGGCACAGCAACTCCGTTTCCCTGGACAGCTTGTTCCGGTGCTTGACAGTCTTCTGTGAAGAAATTTTTCTTTGTATCCAATATAAACCTGCTCAGTTACATCTTGAGGCCATTTCCCCTTTCCTGTCACTTGTTACTGCTGTTTGAGAGTTAACTGGACAGATTTGGAATTTAAATATTTTAGAGGAAATGGAAATGGACGTTTAGATAACTCTGTTATCAATAAAACTTGTTTGTTGCTGTTTTAATTAGGGAAGTCACCCAATAATTTTTATTTACCCCAAATCTTCCATGGTTCTCTGGTTGACAGCAGAGTAAAGGCAGAAAAAAAATTTTAATAAGTTTGCAATTTGCAAAAAGTTTATGGTTTCAAGAAGATTTATTAACTTAAAAATATTCTATCAGGGAAGATGATTAATCTTGAGAGTTGTAGATTTCTGAGTAACAATATTAACTGAAGGCAGCTTTAAGACTTTTAATGTTCCATTTCTGTTAAATCAGAGGAAATCAAACTAGTTGCTTTATTTTTCCTGCGATTCGAAGCTGTGGCCATGGCTATCAATACAAAACCAAAGATTTCTTCAGCAGTTAGCATGTTTATAGCAAAATTATGTAAGGATTTAGCTGTGTGTCCAGTTTCAAAGGTGTTACTCCTACTGAAGTCAATGAAGGATGTGCTGAAGACTTTGCTGGCAGAATTGAGCCTCACATGCTCAGAATTTCTCCATGTAAAGTTACTGCAAACCAGCATGTTTTATGCATCATGTCAGATGCATTGGCTAATAGGTTTCCATGTGACAGAGAGATATGAAAGAGATTTTCTCTGTAGCAAGATGAAGATAAGCAATTTTTTCTGGTTTGTTTGTAGACAGCAAGATAAAATGTAAAGTTTTGCTGACACAGCTCTTCATTTAGTAATTTATTTTCTTTTAAAGATTCTTAAACATTTTAAGAAAATGCTCTTAGGTTTGTATTTGCAGTAAGGCCCATAAATAAGATGGGTAAGACTCAAGTTTGATAAACATTTTTCCCCTTTCCTCTTTTGGTAGTACTCATCACACTGCTTCTCTCCCTTGAACTTCAAGTTATAATTTCTCGTTAAACCTCTTGCACTACAGTCTTAGTCACAACTAGGATCAAGTTCTGAACTCTCAGTGCAGCTTATCCTTTCCCCAGACCTTCCAGTTACAATTTGTGATCTCTTTCAGCATGTAAAGATACCCAGAGGCAGCCACTGCTCAGGCAGGGGAACTTAGGGAGCAGGAGAGAGAGGCAAAACTCAGATCTGAGGGACTGGGGGCTGCTCTAAAACTTATCAAAAATGATGGGCAGGTGGAGAGGATGGGGAGGCATGGAAAATCTAGGAATAGAAGAAGGAAAATATCACATCAACAATCTTTATTGGTTGTTGATTCCTGCCATTGATATTTGCTAAAAAGAAACAGTGAATCCTATCAGCCTTCCCATTCATAACTGTTAACAAAATTTTGTTATTAATGAATGGGTTGCCCCCAGCATAATCCAATTTTCAATGCAAAAACATTTAAATGTTTTTGGAGTATGAATTGTGTCTGGATTTTGGCCATGTCATTTCAAATTTGTTGAAGACTTTTCTAATTCATTTTTTTTCTTTCTTTTCTTTCAAATTTTGTCATGCATTTCAATAGGGAGTGTTTTTCTGTGGTTTGAGGGAGAATCCACTATGGAACTGCAGAGCAATTTCAAGTAGTAAACATTTTCTATTCTGGGATATCTAAAAGTGACAAAATTTGTTGTAACTACCCACAGCTGTAAGTACAGGCTGAATTGAATTCTGAATTCAGTACTGACAATCATGAATAACGAATTTGATAAGGAACATGATAAAGAATTTTGTTCTCCAAGTTTTTATAGAATTTGGGTTCAGGCAGGTGACTTGATTTCAGAGTGTGGAGACAGCTCTGTAATAAAAGAATGGCTGTGTGATCCAGTAGATGAGACCTTTTATTAGCAATTTAGGAAGCCAGAGTTTTATTGGATCTGCTAATACTTTGCTATGTAACCTGGGACAAACTGCTTATCTGTTATTCCTCCTGTTTTCCTGTGGAAAGGTGAATACTAAATGTCAGGTAAATGCAAATGGTTTATGAGACTGAAAATGTTTCCTTCGTGATGTACTTTGAAAACTGGGATTGAAAAGGGCTATGTTAGTTACAGTAACGTGGGTTGTATATGGACAACAACATAGCTAGGTTTTGATGTACAAAAGTAAAAAGTAGGAATAGATTCTGAACACATTTCTTTCTTTTTTTTAATGAAATAACCATTCAATGAGCAGGAGAGAAAAGCCATTCTCTTGAACTGAAAGGTTATGATATTTAATTAAGTATCAAATTATCGTGCAACATATTTCTGTTGCTTCTAATGCTAACAGCAAAAAAGCAATGAAGTGTTTCTAAAGCAGAATGATGGGAATGCCTTCAAAAATACATGAAACAAATAGGTTTATCAATGATTTAGCTCCCTTTCAGATAAAGCTAGAAAAAGGGGGTTAATACTAAAGTAAAGAAATGAGTACATTTTAGGAGTTGAACACTATATCACAAATTTTTTGTGTTTTAGCTAGAAGAACAACACCCCTTTTGGAATATATTAAAAATAGAAAATTAGAAAAGCAGGTACGTTCAGACTTTTGCCTGAAGTTCCACATTTATGTTTCATATGGTTTTCTGTTGGACAAATTACAATTAATCATTATTGAACTCTTCAGAGAATACGAGAAGAGAAAAGAGAAGAACGGAGGCGGAGAGAATTGGAGAAGAAACGTTTGCGGGAGGAAGAGAAAAGGAAGCGCAGAGAAGAAGAAAGACGTAAAAGAAAAGAAGTGGAGAAGCAAAAGAAGATTTCTGAAAAAGAGATAAGGATCAAGGTAACTGAGATCAATGAAAAAAATTATTCTTCTTTTGAAGTTATCCAGAAGTTCTTTGGTATCTCAATGTTTATTTAGTGTACAACAGCACAGTGTGGAAACACCAAACCAGTTTTGACTAGAAGGGAAAATAATGTAGGGCTCTGACAAAATGTTTGAAAGTGTGACTGATGGCCTTACCTACCATGGTGTGCTGGTGCAGTTAGAGCAGGTAACTCAGACATCTTCACACAACTCTGCAGCATTTGGTATAAGAATGTGTAGCATAAAGCAAGAGCTTGACTCAGATTTACTGGTGGTGAGAATCCACAGAACTGTGGATATCTTTCCTCATTTGTTCTTGCAAAACAGTTTTCTTCACCTAAAAGTATAAAAATAGTAAATTCTGAAGCTGAATTACATGTTTTTCATATCTGGGCATGAAAAAAAATACTCTAGAAGTTCATAAGAAAAGGTATTTTAATCCTCAAAATACATTACCTAAAAATGCTTGTCCAAAAAGCCCCAGTATTCATGACATATCTGGGGTGATATGACCCTGAAAACTATTTCTGTCTCTGAAAGTAGAGGAAAAATATTACCTGAGAGAAACATTATGGAAGTTTCAAATATTGAAGATTAACCTGTGCTCATTTCAGAAACAAAATGGTGGATTGGAAAGACTAAGGAGTTCTGCCTAGAATTGATATGGTAGAGTAATAATTTGAGACAGTTGGTCCTTCTATAAAGTTTATGCCTGTAATACTGTACTCTGCTGAAACCCTGTATGGGTTGCTATGAGAAGAACAGACTTCTTGAAAATCGTAATCTTCAAGGTGAAAATGTAATGACTTCTCTTCTGCTAATATCGCAAGTTTTTCCCCATCTGTATTTGTGTCAGGATGTACTAAGCACCTACTTCTACATGCCTGTCTATCCCAATTCATGTGACAGACATTTTATATAATATTTCAAGGAGTGAAGTATTAATCCTGCTGTCTTTGTAGTATTGTAGAGGTTCTGCTTCTTATTTTATGGGCAATGGCATTGAGCTCTATAACATGATTTCTAAGAAACCATAGACCATAATAATGTCTTTATGTTTGTAACTCAGGAGAGAAGAGTAGGTAAGTGCTCTGAGAAGAATAGGTAAGTGCTTTCTCCAGTATTCTCCATGTATTTGAAAGTGTACAGTTGAATGCCTAATAATGACTGTCACTCCTTAGCAAATGTAAACCACCCTTTTAAAATAACTTTAAATTTTATGCTTTGTAAAATATATTCCTAGCATGTAAATAAGGTATCTCAAATCTTAGCAGGTTACTGATATATTTAGTACTTATTAAAATGCCTGCACAATAGAGGAGAATAATTTTGCATCACAATATAAAAAAATATCTCTTAGCTTCTCAAGAAGCCTGAAAAAGGAGATGAACTGGCCAGTGAAAAGCACAAAGAAAAAGGTGAAGAAGCTGACATTGAGGAAAATAAATGGGATAAATCACCTGGATCTGGGAGTATAAAATCCAAATCTTTGGAGAGTTCACTAAAAGAAATTAAGGAAAAGTAAGTAATATGTACCTTTTAGTCTTTAATTTAGATCTTAAATGCTTTCATCACAAGGCTTAAATATAAGTGGTGCATTGACAAGATGTTCTGTCACCAAAGAACCAATTTCATTCTGTGTGTGAACAAATCTCTTCCTGTTGTTTTGGTAAAAGGTGTTTTGTAGCAATTTACTGACCTGGTGGCAGTATTAGTGGATGCAATTTGTTATTGGTGAAATGCTATGAAATCCCTGATTGGATGGATTTCTGCATGAAATCTCAAGTAATTCAAGTAATTTTGTTGTTATTTCACCTGTTCCCCATCAAGAGTTCAGGTAAGGCTCTCCTTCCATTACTCATATTGAAGACTAAATTGTGCACAATGCCATACTTTTCCTTCACACATGAGCTGGCTGCAATAAACATATAAATGTTTAGGTAAGTGGGACAATGGCAAAATCGAGAAGGTGTGAATGAAAGCCTTATGATAGATACATGCAATAGACTGTCTCTGTCTCCTGCTGCCTTTTGTGTTACATTTGCAACGATAGGAACAAAAGGCATAGCTCTGTTCTATTACTGCTGTAGCCTGGAAATGACTCATCTTACGAGTGTTTTCAGCAGTTGGTTCTCTTTCTTCTCCTTTGGCACATTAGTCCTATCGCAAGCAGGACCTACCCATAAGATATGCAAGATAAATAACAAAGAAAAATATGTATGTTCTGAATGTTCCTGAAAAATTCCATGTCCTGAAACTCTGAAATTGAAAATATTCAGCAACTTCTTTATTAATAGTCTTCAAGAATGGAAACAGAACAGGCTCAACAGAAACACTTGAAGGGGCAAATCAGTTGTTTGCTACTCATAGAATCTTTCAGGCTGGAATGGACCTTTAAGATCATTGAGTCCAACGGTTAACCCAGCACTGCCAAACTGCCATTATAAACCGTGTCCTTAAGTGCCATGTCTACATGTCTTTTAAATACCTCCAGGGATGCTGACCCCACTACTTCCCTGGCTTTTTATGGATTAAACTTTTGGTGGTGCCATGTAACATTGTTTGCTATTGATCCTGTAAGTTTAATAAGACATTAATGTATATTTTGCTCATGTAAAACAGAACCTGTTTGGCTGCACAGGTACAGTAAGCATTACCTTGTGTTTCCAAGCACTGATTTTATCGTGATTTTTAGTGGGTAGGTAGCAAGCTATGAGCTATTTCAGCTGGATTGAGATTTAAAGTTGAAACTACTTTGTCACTGACTCAGAAATTGGCAATAAGCTGTAACTGCCAACTCTACCTGCAGCAGACTGAGTTGCCCGTTTGAAACCATGTCAAAGGCTTGGTAGCAAAAGCTTCCTACCACAAATCAAAATCTCACTAGGTGCATAAGTTACATGGTCAAATGCGGATTTGAAACTGCAGACAGAAGTGTGCTTCCATTCCCTTTACTTCTATTCATTTCTGCTTTCTCTGACTGTGTAACTTTGTCTTCTGCCTATACTCTAAAATTGCTTACCCTGCCATTTCCACTCTTGCCTGCCTGTTCACTGTGACTGAATTTTAGGAATCTACTTTAACCACTCTTGGAACAAGAGTTAGTATCCCTGTCACCTGCCTGCCTTCAGACACAGCACTTCGTCCCCAACAGTAACAGACAAGGGAACAGACAAGTGTTAGGCAATACTGCAGCCACAAATTGAGAGGGTCTTTTGGAGGGTCTTGCCCTGAGCCTTGCTAGGACTTGGAGTTAGGTTCTGGAATAGCATGTTAAACATGAAACAAAGCAATTTACAGCCACATACCCCTTAGCTAACATAGTATTTTATGTAAGTGTATCCATGCTACAGGTACGGGGTCAGTGTAACTGTGGTTGGTTCAGGTGTCTGTGACAGCTGGAATGTTGCTTCCGCTTGGTGAATGTGTTATGCTGATACAAGCTCAGTCTTGTGAAATGCTGAATAACAACCTCTCATTCAGGTTCTGCTCTGACTTTCAGCTCTTCCTGAGATGGGGACCCTCTTTTGGCAGCCCCACTAATGCCCAAGTTGGCATTGACAGATGCTACCAATTTTCACATTTCTGTTATATGAAAAAGAAAAGTTGTATATATAGATACACTTTTATTTGTATTAAATAATTGTGAATGAGAAGCATATTACTATTTGATCACCACACCACTGAAAAAATCTCCATCCTCTCTGATTCTATCTGCAGTTTCCCAAAATATGAAGAGACTATCAAAAGTAACTTGCTGTTTCAATTTTAAGTATTTATACATATGTAATGAAAAGAAACTGCCTGTATTTGTTCCTTTTAAAGTTCAATCTATTTTGTAATCTTTCTTCATTATTTGCAGTCTGCCATATGAGAGAAACACCCATTTACTGAACTGGAACAATGAAGTGAATAAGAGAGCTGAGAATTTTATCAGACAGGCAGCAAAATATTGTCTATAGTCTTTATAATATAAACAATTTACAGCATAGCAGAAATTAAATATCATGTTGTGGTAAGGTAATGGTCTTTGCCGAAATAAAATATGCAAAGGCAGGCTAGATTATTTGGAGACATGATAAACAAAAGCCTGGAACATAAGTATTTATTTTCACAAATGTCTTCTGCAAGTTATTTTCACAAATGTCTTCTGCAAGTTATGATATCAGTAAATAATTTTTGTTATGCAGAGACATAAAATTTACAAATTGATATGTGATACCTGCATAATTCCTTCAGATCCTGAATGTTCCTGTTCAAGGGAATACTTCCACGCATGATTCGCCTCAACACCAGGCTACAAGTGCTAATAGTGCAGCATGTGTTTATATGAAGGGTATTGGGGAACTATTGATAGGATTTCAGAGAGGGATAGAAGGCGAAGAATGGGCCTTCCACAACAGTTGCACAAAAGCTTGGTAAAGCTTTGTCTGCAATTCTCAACCAAATGCATCGGTGGACATACATGGGAGAGACATTCATCATTTAACCCTTTGTAATGAGAAGAAAACAAACTTGATATATAATTTATCTACACACTTCTAAAGTCAAAGGAAGACTTTGACTTTTATCTTTCTGTAGCTCCTTTTTACTGTTAACTGCTTGGATTTTCTTTCTCTTCGTACATACTCATAGGTCACAAAATGATAGTGACAAAGAGCAAAGAGATTTGGAGAGAAGATTTCGAGAAAAAGATCCTGAAAGACAAAGGTATCGATTGGATGATGGCAGAAAGCATAGAACTCACTATGAGTTTGACAAGTTTATGAGAAGGAATGAAGAAGAGCTGAAATGGGGGAAAGGATACAACCAAGACAGAGGAAAGAAAGGGAACTACAACTACAGCTTCACTGTGGAGGCAGTAGACAAACTGGGTAAAGAGGACAAGTGTGATGACATGGCATCCAAAAAGGAGCGCATAAGAAATAAGGTTCTTTTATTCATTTAGGATAATCTTTCATTAGTTAATATGGTTCAAGATCACAGATTTTAAATTCTGCAGATTCAGCATAAAGATGCTTTTTCAAAAGAATTCTTTTTCTCATTTTCAGTAAAACCCAGATTTCTTTCTGGGTTGTTGTCAAAGGACAGCAGCAGTTAAAATAAGTTAAGGTTACAGGCTCATTCATATTCACAACATATAGAAGACTTTCTGTCTTCATTTCAACCCTGACATTTGAAGAATACTATTCTTGGAAGCCTTACATTTTATAAGTATATTAAAAATCGTTACACTTCTGATCCATAATGAAATTTTAAAATTGTGGCATGTTAGTCTTTTAAAAACATACTTCCATTACTCTCATAAAATAATTATATTATGGATTTGCCAGGCATTGCTTGGCAGAGCAACAATAAGGACTGAAATAAATTGCTAATTCAGAGAGCGTGAATGTATGGATTTCTCAGTATTGCATACCTGCCAGTATGAAAAGGCTGTCATTTCATCAGGATAAATTTATCCCCATAGCTGTTGTCAGGAGAAGAGCAGATGCAAAACCAGTGTGAGCAGAGCCTGTATCAGGGTGTGTAGTAGAGCTGTCCCCTGTTGTCTCCCAGAGATCTTGGTATCATTTTTCTCAGGCTGGCTGATTTCACAGATGTGCCAGAGTCTTTTCAGGATGTGGCTCTCCTTGTCAGCCCCTTTCTCTCTCTCTTTTGATCCTAGATTTTCCACAAAAGATGACCAAAACACTGTTAGTGTAGAAATTTATTCTGCATGTGAAACTCTTCTTTCAAAGCAAGCGACAGATCTGTTCTGTGGGCTAAGGCTGACAAGAGTAAACTGGTCACATGCAGAGTGAGTCTGCATGGAGTGTGCAGGGAACAAGTTCAGGTGGCCTCACTGTGCATGTCAAGGAAGTCATCTTGTGCCAACACAAAAAGCCTGGTGTGCTCTGAGGTTTTTTTATGTAGAGATCAGCTGGGCAGGATTGCTAAGATTTATCTGCATTGACACATTAGCCATTTCCTCATCAGTGGCTCTACCTTTTTCTGTGGAATAGTCAGAAAATGGCTAGTTCAGAAACAGGAAGATGAGGAAAATATTTTTTCTCATTCTTGCCATGCTCTTCTTGAAATCTCTCAAAATAATCTCCAGCCTTGGAACTGGATGGTGGGTCCTAGGGGCCTTCTGGCAAGTGTTAAGAAGCTGCCTGCTTTTTATTTCTTTGCATCACACTTCTGGTAGCTTGTTGAGTCCCTGGATTAGTCCACACTTAGGACTAAAATACAATATTTTTTCCCTAAAAAAATAAGCACCATCAGTAAGGTATGTTGCAGTGTGGTGACTTTTTTCCTTAGAGTATTTATCACATAGGTGATTAGGGCTCAGTTTTACAACTTAGATATAGCATTGACAATGCCAACACAAATTTTTAGTCAGAGATGGAACCTCTTTCTGAAGTTCATTGGAATTAATTAGAAAATGGGAAATTTCCAATGTAAGTAATGTGATAGTTTTTATACAAACCACAAGCTACAGAGGCTGTGGTAGGAAAAGTCATTTTCACCCTTCATCTTAAACTTTCTAAATGGCACTGCTTGAGGATCTACTTTTATGCAGCTGTTTGGGATATAGAAAGGTGTGTTGTGCATTTCATACCACACTGCAAAGCACTAACTAGTCAGAAGGCTCAGTAGTAAATCTTGACATCTGGTCTAAAGAGAAGGAGAAAAAAAGTGGGTGTAAAAAAGCCAAGTGGGTCAAAAAAGATGAAAGAAAAAGAAAAGGGGAAATGCATATTGGGAATAAGAAAAAAAGAATGAAAGAACAAAAATCAATAATTACTTCAAAGTTACTTATTATATTACTTACTTCATTATGAAGGCAATTGAAAATTGGTATAGTTTGATGTAGGACAGTTTCAGTGCTCTGCCACTGTCTTTAAGTAGGCTGCTGGCTGTGTGCTAAACTTAACACAAGACTGATCAAAAAGCTCAGGTACTGGTGAGGTTTCGGTTGCTTCATAACATTATGTGAAAGTAAAACACCCTTACCAGGAAAATACTTCTTAAGCAGAGTTTCTAACTGGTGTATTTTACTAATGAAATTTCAAAGATAAAGAATGCTCTGAAGAGCATCACCATTTTCAGGTTGGAGGCATCTTTTCCATGGAAACTGGCTCCTTCTTCTATTTTCTCAGGATCAGAGCAGCATGTGTATGATTGGGTCACTCACAGAGCCTGCACATGCTCAAATTGTACTTACTTTGTTTATTATCAGTGCATAAATTCCCTTGCTCTCATACTCAGGATGGAAGGCAAGATGAAGCGGAGCAAAACTGTGCCATTTCATTTAGATGTGTATAATTCAAATGCATTTTATGTTTAAATTCTGGTAAGGATTGGGTAATGATTGATGACCAGTTGAGGATAATTTTGTAGCTGGTACCTGCTGAGCTGTTCTCTGGTCTGTCTTGGATTTTTATGCTTATATGTAATGTTTGACATTTCATCTGCAGAGTTGCAAGTGCACAGGCTATTGTTCTTCTCAGCTGATGTTAGTGAAGGTAGCAACATTTCTTTTTTTTTACTTGTAAATACCATGTTTGATAATTGTCTGCAGTATTTCTCCTTGTTTATGTCAAATGTATCATAGGATCTTTAATTTTTACAGCATTTTTCATTTTTTCAAAATGTTTGGCTCCCAAGAATAGTGTTATAAACCACGCATATTGAATACTAGATACTAAATACCCAGTCAATTTTCATTACATGCCATTTTTTTCCTGGTTCTTATAAAATGTAAAATAACTTAAAACAAATCTAATTTCTTCATAAATATTCAAAACTTTAAAATTCCACATATGTGTCCCACGTGGGTTTCTCAGAGCCTTAACCATTATGTCCTTCCTTCTAGGATCGTCCAGCCATGCAGTTGTACCAGCCAGGAGCTCGCATCCGAACACATGTGGGACCTACAAGTAAAACCTATGACTGCAGTGGGAAATCCTTTGAAGATGCTCTTGATAAAAAGTATGAGGCAGATAATTCAGCTGGAGCTAGTTCTGAAAAGACTGAAGAAACAGAATAAAACAGTCTGGGGGAAAAGTCTTGTGAAAAGGAATTAATTTAAGATTCAGCATCATCACAAAAATCCATTGGGCTGTTTCAGAACTCCACAGGCAATTGTATCAACAAAATAATAATAGCTCTGCCTCTTACTTCCTGTAAAAGAAAGGGAAGAGTGACTGGAGATATGTAAAATATCTTACAGCAAAGGAATATTGTTGCTTTTTTACAAAAAGCAGCTCAAGCACTCTTTGCCTAATTTAAAAGCAGTTAAAATATTTTATTAGATTTACCTTGAAACAGAAGACCCTCTAACAATTTTAAGGGAATATTTATATAAGACTTTAGAGAAGCTATGTCAGCTTCTTGAGTCTAAAGAAATTAAGTGTAAATTTGCATCAGTTTGAAATCTGAGGCACTTTACATGTATTTGGTGCATGACATGAGGGTCCACAGGACCCCTTCCTGCAAATGGCAGGGGTGAGGGCTGCTGCAGGGTGTTGCAGACAGACTCAGTGGGACCAGCCATGGGATGAAGTTCTGCAGCCAGTGGTGTTTGCAGGATGAGGCCCACAGTTTGCACAGTTGTGAGGAATGTCCAGTGGTATCTGTACCTCATGGTGTTTACATTGGTTTTCAATTAACTGTAGTGTCAGATAAGTGTTAGTAAAGCTACAAGTATGTTGTTGGAGAGTTTGTCTTTTTCTGAGCCACTTTTGCCTTTTATGTTTTAATAGATTCCTTGTGCTTAAAACAGAAGACAGCTAATGCAAACATCAGCACATTAACAATAAATCTGGTTTTAATTAATTAGCTGGTTTTTATCGTTCTGACACTGACTTTTGGGCAAAAAAAAGTGGTTGTACAGTGATGACTTTTTATAAGCTAATGTTTCATATAAGTTGCAGTAACAGGATTTGGAAAATGTAAAATACATGAGCATTCTGCAGTTTTGTTTGTTAAAAAATTAAACACACATGAATGTCAATTGCAAACTGCCATTTTGTAAAATCCAGGCCAAATTCTGCCCTCTAAGGCAGGCACATATACATGTGTATGTGTGGGGGTGTGTGTGTCTTTTGTTGGTTTCAATGATAGACGTGCGTTTATGAAAGGGCAGGATATGTTCATTTATCTTTCATGGGTGAAAATTTCTCAGTTGTCTAAAACTGAGACCTGCTTTGTCATTGAAGTTAAATAGTAAGACATTATTTTTACATCCTCTCTGAACATTTTATTATTGAGCATAACATCTAATTGTCCTAGACTGAAAATTATTTATTGTATTTTAACAGATGTTAAGCATTAAATAGAATAAAAGTAAAAAAGATTTTGACTATGATTTTGAGATGTGATACTGTGCTATTTTTTCATCTATTACTCCAGAAAAAAATAAGTAAGATGCTATTATACTGCTCTGCATGCTTCAGAAGCAGATAAAAATACAGTTGAGAAGAATTTTAGTATCAGGCTACATAAGTCAGCTTCCAACTAAAATTACTTCAAGATTAAGTAAAACTGCTGCTAGAAAATCATCTGGGTTTAGCTCAATCTAAAGTTTATCTCGTTTGCCAAGTTTATCCTGACTGCAGGAGAAAGGATTTTGTCACGGTGTCCTGGCTGAGCACTGGGAGGGCAGGCTTTCCCCTCAGTGAAAAGTCTCAGCTTGATCCAAGGAAATTCATCAGGGAAATTCTGCAGTAGAGCTGGGCAGAGCTGGGATCTTCACCAGATGAGGGTCTGCTCAAAAGCATCTCCCACCTTTTTGGATGCCCTGTGGTGACTGGAGCAGGGGGTGTGTTTCACCTGTGAGAGGGACTGGCAGGACACAGAGGAACTGTGATTTTGCATGTGCTCACAACTTGAGTTTGATATCTTTTGGGCTTCTTCTCCACTTGCACCCGAGTTCCTTGATTATAAGCACATCTTCATAGTATTATAGAGAACTAACTAAACACAGGAATTTTGCAATGTTTTTCCATTTGGGTCTTCTTATTCAAACCTCATCTCAGTAAAAACTGTGCTTAAACACTTGTGTCCATCGGATCAAGCTGGAGATTCAGGTCAAGACAGAAATTCCTGCAGCTTTTTGACAAATTTTTGTGTTCTTGTGGATGCAGGCTCCTGCCCAAAAGGGCAGAGACAGAGAACCTGTCCTTTGACTTAAATATTCACATGGAAGGAATATTCAGGACATCCAAATTTGGATATGGAGAGTGCAGTAGTCAACATCTGCACACAGCTGCAGCCTGAGCTGCATCCCAAGCTGATGGCTTGGCAGTGCCACTCTAGGAACCCTTGAGACAGCCCCTCTTGTGCAGCAGGTACTGGCATCTATTCTTGCCACATCTGAGAAGGGCAGTAGGAAGCACTGGCCACCATCAGCAGGATCTGAGCATTGCCATGGCCAACTACACCTGCCGCAAGTAGCTCAGGAGAGATAGGAACAGCAAGGAGCACCAGGAGCCCAGGGTGCATGGGAGTGCTGCCTGCAGGCTCTCTGCTACAGTGGGACCCCTCCTAAAACAGAGAAAACACCATCACTGAGCTTCCCCTCTCTGCACTCATGGTCATCTTGGGCAGTGCCAGTAGGACTGCCTGTGCCTGTGGAAACAGGAATCAGGTTTGGGATGGGAACTTGTGTAGCCATATCTGCAGGGAAGGCTGCCTGCTGGAATTGAGCATGTACCTCATGGGAATGCTGCAAAGTACAATGGCTAAAGCAGCAAAATACATTTCCAAGTCCCTTCTCCAATGTCTCCTGCACAGGAATGCAGCAGGGCCTGAGCTTGCTTCCCTTGCTGGAGGAGCTGCCACCTGCTCTGTGCTCACTTGTTCTTTTATGCTTCTCCCTATGACATCAAATAAATGCAGGCTTGCTGCCTGCCTTTGTGCAAACTCATCGTGGCGTGAGAGCTTCATTGCCACAATAGTAACTTTGTTTTGCAAATTCAGCTTAGCTGAAAGTAGAGACAGCATCCCCACAGAATGGGAATTGTGTCTGGTTACATCACAGCTGACTTCAGTGCCATCTGTTTTCTTGCTTTTAAAATATAATGTTCTACACATAGAGAGCTTCACCAAATTTCTGTTGCCTGGTTTCTCATTGAATTCCAAGGTCATTGACATTCAGGAAGATGGAAATCACTCTGTCTGTCAAATGGAGATTGGGCTCCATTCTGTCTTGATCTATTGTATTACTGGAAACTGATGTGGAATGTAAATCTTCAGTAAAAATCCCTGCATTTGTGCTTGTTGCAGCTTTAAGGAGAAGCTTATTCAACTCCAAACGTTGTACTGACAACTTTGCATTCAGTTTATAAATGCATTCTGTTGCTTCTTTTAATTTAAAACCAAATGGCTGAAAGTTGTTTTTGGAGAGTCTTTGGAGGTCCATCCATGGTTAAACCAACACTGCTCTTCATGCTGAAGGCAGTTTCTCTGCTGGCATTTATTTGCAGTATTACAACTGAACAGCCCAAACAAAAGCCTGAAATACGAACATGACAAAACCCACTCATTGGGCACAAAACAATATTGAACATCAGAATAAAATATGCCTGAAAAGGAAAATGGAGTAGTACTTCCCTCCCCCAACCTGATGGAATGTTGAAAATCTCTGGAAAATTACTTGTGAGTTGATGGTGCTGTTTGACTATTATATGATGAGAGGAGAGACTTAAAATTCTCAAGTTACTTATTGATAACTGTTTCATTAGAAAGAAAAAAAAATCTGAAACAAATGGGAAACCAGAATCTTGTATGATAATTTCTAAGTGACTTAAAGGCATTCACTCTGTCTTCTGTGCCTCCACTTGAGCTTTTCATTGAAGTTCTTGAAGACTGAAAATGTCATCTTACCAAGTGCTGGTGTCCCTCTTAGCAGTTAAACCCTCTCCCAAACTTCTTCATTGTTACATAACTAAAAAAAAATATTTTCCAGATATATTTTGTGATTTACATTTCATTAGGCCATACCTGATCTCCTGAATATACCCCATTTCCATATCCCATCTACAATTACGTAAATTCTATCAAAGGCTCATTACTGTCACATAAATATTACAGTATTTTGATTCAAACACACAAGACATTGGACTGCAGTGTTCTTTGCTCAATTCCAACTAACAGCCTGGATTATTTAAAAAAAAATCTCCAACACACTCCAAAAGGGTAAAGATTAGCAAAAATGGCACATAGGCTCATGGTCCATGCAAGATCCATAAATGGCTCCCAGCATATGCAGAAGGCAGGAGATACAAAACATGCAGAAATGGGTGATTCTTTTTGCCCCTTCTCTTTAAAAATGTTGACATAGTCTAGAATCAAATATGAAGATTCTGCATAGAAGTTGAGGGGGGTGGGTGGGGGCTGGGTCTTTTAGGGTATTGGTGTTTTAGTTTTTTTTCTTTTGCCAGGATCTCAGTTGCCAACTCTAGTGAAGAGATTGAAAAGTAATTCTGGAAGGCTCCAGGTGGCCAGGCAGGGGGTTTTGCTTTAGATTGTCCCCAGCATGGCCTGTTACTACTGATCTTTGCCCAGGTATGTGTGTGTTGTGCTGCTCCCTGTATCTGGCTGTGCAAAAACACAGACGGTCCTGCTGGATGAAACTGAAGGGAAATTCCACCTCACCTTGTTTCTTAACAATAAACTTGAATATGGGCACCAATATATGACATTACCTGCTGGAAGTTCTTGTCCATTTTGACAGCTGTTGAAGGTCATCAGCATCCAGAAACAAGAGTATGTGTACAATCATGTTCTCAGGCATTCAGTCAAGAAAATCAGGATATCAGAGGAGAAATGGAAACACTTTCAGGGCTGAATAGGTTCAATCTTGTTTCCTTAACAGTTAACAACATCCTGAAATACAAAGATTAAAGTTGCTTGTATATTGGAAACTTTTAAGCTCCTAAATTATGGATCAAATAACAAGGAGGAAAACATTTGGGAATATGTTACATAAGGTAAAAATATACTCGGGGGTATTTAGATGTATCTCCAATGAATTGTGAGCTCTCCCTAGCTACAGTGTTAGGTAACTGTTCGTTGCTCTATTTGTTACAGTTACTAATGCATAGTAAAAAAAAGGCCATTTCAGAAAGTAATTTAGAGGCCTAAGGGAAGGAATGAATGAAAAAATAGCTGTCTTGGATGATTGAACTCCATGCCTTCAAAAGCCTGCTGGCATTTTTACTGAGAGACTTCATAGGTGAATATGGTAATTTTTTACATGTTGCTTATAAAAAAAATTCTAGAACTGCAAACTATATTAAAGTGTTTTTCACAAGAATATTAACTGAAAGGGGAGATATTATGAAACTTTAGCATGATTTCATAAATCAAATTTAATCCCTAGATGTATATGAAAAAAAGTTCTAAACAAGTTAGAAAAGAAAGTTTAACCATACAGTAAAAAAAGTCTATTAAAAAAAAGTTATTCACTGTGGTTGCTTGAGATGTGTTCTTTACCTATGCTCTATTATTGGTAATCCAGCAAAAAAAAATCTCTGTGGGATTTCTTTACCCCCTTTGAGAAAACTTCTTCACTAAGTTGAAAGGCAATCCTCCAATTATTCCAAATCACTTACAGGTAACAATAGCATGGAAAAAGTTTACTTAGTCTGTCTAAGAAGAAACCTAATCAATGGGGTACACCTGGTTTATCTGGAATTTAATTAAGTGTTTGATTCCATTCTCAATGGAAATTATTCTACTAACTACAGTAGCTGGAAATTAATTTTAAAACTGTAAGATGAGTGAAAGCACTGGCAAACCAGAAAGAGATGAAAAGCTCAGGATCAAGTGAAAACAACAGGTTATTAGCTGGCCTTGGGTTGGCTTTACAGGTATTTCCATGCATGAACAAAGCAGGAGTCAGCATTTTGAGTAATAAAAACCAGATAAAATGCAAGTACAAGGGGGATGAGTAGCAATAATGTTCTTGGCTGAAGACTAGGATGGAAACAACCCGTTGGTTTTTGTTAGTCATGGAAAAACCACAATGCCCAATGATGAATGTATAACCTGTAGTCAAAGAGATATGAGCCTGGGACTTGACTACACAGAAGACCGGGAGGGTATCTAGCCTGCAGTGCTAGATTTCTCCATGACATTTAGATATGGAAAAAAGATATTAATTCCTCATCAATCAGTAATTGTAGTTAATCACTTCACTTCTGCTACATTTTCAGAGCATGGGCAGGATTGATTTTGTTGGAAACTTAGATACGACTGGCAAAAAATATTGCTTCTATCCAAGCAGCCAGGGGATGTGACAGATCACTGCTAGATGCTGCCTGTCACAGAGCCCGCCCTCTTGGTAAGGAAATGGTGCTGAATGCCCAGCCCTAACTTTCCCTGGAGGAGCTCTGAGCCATTCCTACCTATCCTCTCAGTGGGTACCAGGGAGAAAAGCTTAGCATCTTTTCCTCTGCTTCCCTCCTCTGGAAGATGTAGAGAGCAATGAGGACGATTGACAGACTGAACTATTAAGAGACAATGACTCAAAACATTGCTCATACATGGAGGTGCCAGGGTGCTTGGTTGAGATGGAGTAGGTGAACTTTTCTTTGTGTAATGGCTAAACCTCTGATCTGATAAGGCACAGGGTGAATGACGGGCTGTGAGTGAGATAAGAGCTGGATCCCGTGGACAGGATTGTGCCCCTTGCCATGCTAAGCTGTGCTTCCTTGCACAAACCACTGGGATGTGGGGCTCCCCCTCCTCTTCCCGGAAATGCGGGGAACTCTGAGTGTGACCTGAGCGGGTTCATCTCTGCTGCTGTGACACAATGCAGCATGACTGACTCAACTGTGCTGCTAGGATGGGCAGCTGTGCTGTCCTAGAAGGTGTTGAGGACTCCTGAAGTGATCTACAGTATTACATGAAACTCCCTGCTCCTGAGGAGGGACCTGATTTATATTTACCTGAATCAGAGTGAATATAGACCAAAGAGATTCTGTGTTCCACAGATTCCTCCCCACCACTTCTTTGAGACTTCTCTCATCATTCGATCACCACTTCGACCAAGACTGTAGAGCAATCAAGTCTTGTTGTGAGGCTTAGGGTGGTGAGATCCTCACAGTCCTCTCCTCTCCTCTCCTCTCCTCTCCTCTCTCTCCTCTCCTCTCCTCTCCTCTCCTCTCCTCTCCTCTCCTCTCCTCTCCTCTCCTCTCCTCTCCTCTCCTCTCCTCTCCTCTCCTCTCCTCTCCTCTCCTCTCCTCTCCTCTCCTCTCCTCTCCTCTCCTCTCCTCTCCTTGAAATTTCCTTTCCTTGAAATTTCCTTTCCTTTCCTTGAAATTTCCTTTCCTCAAAATTTCCTTTCCTTGAAATTTCCTTTTCTCCTTGTCTGTGTCCTTGGGTGATGCTGCACTTTCACATTGCAATGCTTTCATGTTGTATTGCTATAGATAAAAACCACCAAAACGGCTCCATAGCTGTTTTCCTTTGCAGCCAAGTTGTTCTACAATAAACCCTACATTGTTTATTTACAAATACTGATCATTCAGTGTCACATCACACTTATTTGCCCCAAGGGATCTAGCAACAAGAACGTGGGTTACCCCCACCTTCTGTCGTGACAAAATGTCCCTCAGCCTCCAGAGAGTCTTTCCTTAAACACTTCCAGGGAGCAACCCTCCCTGGAGTTGTTTAAGGAAAAACTGGACACAAAACCCAGTGCTCTGGTCTGGTTGACAGGGGGGTGCTTGCTCACAGGCTGGAGTTGATTTCAGAGGTCTTTTCCAACTTAATTGGTTCTGTGATTCTGTGAGTCTGTCATTCTTTCCATACTGGACAAAAAGCACTGCAAAACCCAAAGGACAAAAAGCAATTCCTGAATTGAGGGACACACAGTACCTGAGGTGTGGCCTCTTTGGCACTGGTGAGCCCACACTGAGAATCCTGCATACATTTCTGGGCCCCTCAGTTCAGGAAGGATATGAATAGGCAGATCCAGAGAAAGTGATAGAGTGAGTGTCCTACAGGGAGCGGCTGAGGGAGCTGGGGTTGCTCAGCCTGGAGAGGCGGAGGCTCAGGGGAGACCTTACCTCTCGCTACAATGCCCTGAAGGGAGGCTGTAGCAGGTTGGGGTCAGGCTCTTCTCCCAGGCAGCGAGCCACAGGATGAGAGAACACAGTCTTAAATGGCATCAAGGGATTTTTAGGCTGGATATCAGGGAGAATTTCTTTACTCAGAGGGTGATTGGTTATTGGAATGGGCTGCCCAGGGAGGTGGTGGAGTCACCGTCCCTGGAGGTGTTGAAGGAAAACTGGACATGGCACGGAGGGCCATGGTCTTGTTGACACGGTGGTGTTTGGTCATAGTCGAGGATCTCAGAGCTCCTTTGCAGTGTAGTTTGTGACTCTGTGACTCTGTGTTTCTGGCACTCTGGCATCCTCTCCGCGCTGGACGAACCCCCCGTGGGCTCCCAGACAGGCCCGGGCCCCCTGGGCGGCAGCGCCCCCTGCCGGCGGGCGCGGAGGGCGGCGCGGCCCGGCCCCGCCCCCGGCCCCGCCGCCGCGGCCGCGGCACGTGACCCGGCCCCGCCTCCCGCCGCCGCCGCCGCCGCCATTGGCGGGGGGAGCCCGGCCCGGCCCCCCGGCCCCGCGCCCGCCGTCCCGGAGGTGCCGAACGGTGAGTGCGGACGGCCCGTCCCGCTCGCCCCCCGCTCCCGCCGGCCGGGCCCGCCGCGCTTCCCTCCCTCCCCCTGGGCATCGGGCCTGGGCCTTCCCCTTGTCCAGCCCCCGCCGCGCGGGGGGCGGCGGCGGCTGCCGGTGCCGGCGCGGGGGGAACAAAACCGGCGGGGCCGCGCACGGGAGGGAAGAGGGAGAGGGGAGGCGGCGAGAGAAAGCGCCCGGAGGGGCGGGATGAATGGACGGGCGGCGTGGCCCCCGGCCCCGGGGGTGCGGCCCCCGGGAGGGCCGGGCAGCGGGCAGCCGGCGGCCCCGGGAAAGCCGAGCCCGCAGGCACCCCCTTCCCGCAGGAAAGTTAAAGTGATGCCGGCGGAGCCCCGAGCGGGAGGAGCGCGCTGCCGGTCTGCTGTCCTGGGATAGCGAGTTCGGCACGGGACGTGTCCCCGCCGGGACCGGGCCCTTCCCCGGTGACAGAAATAGCTGCCGGGAGCGGCGGCGTCGCACGTGGGAGCAGAGAAGCAGGTGCAGAAGCAAGGCTCACCACAGTTCTGGAGAGCGTGTCCTGTGAGGAGCGGCTCAGGGAGCTGGGGTGTTCAGCCTGGAGAGGAGGAGGCTCGGGGGGACCTTATCGCTCTCTACAGCCACGGGGAAGGAGAGTATAGCCGGGTGGGGATCGGCCTCTCCTCCCAGGCAACAAGTGACAGGACAAGAGGACAGTCTTAAACGGCATCAAGGGACCTTTAGATTGGACATTAGGAAGAATTTGTTCACTGTGAAAGTGATTAGACATTGGAATGGACTGTCCAGAGTGGTGTTGGAGTCACTGTCCCTGGAGGTGCTGAAGGAGAGACTGGACGTGGTACTGCATCCCATGGTCTGCTTGACAAGGTGGTGTTCAGTCATAGGTTGGAGCTCGATGATCTCAGAGGTCTTCTCCAAGCTCAATGATTCTATGAATTTTTTGCAAGTGAGGAATATAGAAACTTTGGATTTCACATTTCTCTTCTTCCCTTGAACCCCATATTCTTTCAGGGTAGTGTAAATGGAATTCTTAGCATGTTACCAAGTTTAATTCGGTTCTTGACTAGATTGCAATGCTCTAGTGGGTCTAGTGGTGCTTCATTAGCTCAGGTACAGCACTGCAGCAATAAGGTTTTCGGGGCCATTTTTGGGAGCCAACTGGAAGTGGAATTGGAACTTGGAGTTAGGAAGCTGTAGAAGCAGTACATGGAATTAATTTCTTCAGTCTTGAATCTGTCAAAGGTACATTGATTTTACACTGCAATTTAGACTGTTAGATCTTTTATTGAGAACTTATGTTGTGTAGACTTGTGATTCTCTTAACAAAGATTGAAATATTGCAAAATTACTGCAGTTCTGGGTGCTTTGTTTTTCGTAAGTCATCTGTATGTGCATCAAGTATTGTCACTTTGTAGATCTCCCCTGACTTTAACCTTTCCTGGAAACATGGAACTTCATAATCCTGCCTGGATCTGGTGCCTCCCATGTTCTTAGCATATCTTGCTGTTTCAGTGGCTGGTTGGGTCGGAGTGTTTGTGCCTTGTGTAGCTGTGAAATTTTAAAGACCTTGTTCAGCAATTGTTGCTGGTGGAACTTAGCCTGAGTAGACTGGCTGGTAGCTGGGAGTTCAGATGTGAGGTTGTGGTCAGATACTGTGGACACTTGTGGACTAGCAGGAGCATAGGGCTGCCTGTCTTGTTCCTGGTGCCTTGGAAGTGATGCCCTTACCTGCCTAGTGCCTTGCAGGGTGCCTGCTCTGCCCCACTGTGGGGTGTTTGTGTGCAGCTTCCTCTGGGAGCTAAACTTCTCTTTGTCAGTCACAACACAGGGATGTAGCTTCAAGAGAAGCATCATGCTGCCACCAGACTGCCATTCATTTTTTGGCACTGCAAGAACGTGTAATTTCTCCTTTTGCTTAAACCCAGCAAAAGTCTGGATCTGTTCCTTCGAGCAGAGGCAATGATGCTGCTGTATCTCGCTTACTCAGATTTCTTTTGCTGGGAACAAATTTGCCATTGACCCTCCTCACTGACAGAGGGTTATGACTGAACTGTTGGTCTGGAAGAAACTTCCAAGGCTGATGAAAATCAACAGTGATCCTTCCTGTGCAGTGACTGGTATAGGGAATCTTATGTGTGGTGGTAGTGCATTGCAGAGAATCATTGGGCTTTTCTTTTGGATCATTTTCCCAGCTGTGTTGGTGTCATTAAAATATGTTGCGTGTTCTCTATCTGCTTGTGTTTCACCAGGTTGATTGTTCATTGAGAGGAAAAGAGTTATAGATTTTTCTGCCACTGAGAACCAAGACAGTCTGATTTTGAACAATGATGTGGCAGACTACTTGTTCCTGTGCTTTGAATTTCTTCATGTAATGTTAAAAGAAATCTAATTTTCTGTGCTCACAGGCAGTCTAAATCTTTAGCTTTGAGCCCTTCCTTTCTTCCCTCAGTCAGAGCTTATCTTCAGTAGAGGAAGAATGGAGGTATATATTAACTGTTGCAATGCTAAGTGTAGAATATGTGTTTGTTAAAAATTACCAGGAATGATTGGAAGACTTGTAGCTATGACATTGGAATGGAGTTAAAAAGTAGAGATATCTTGTTTGCTGCCAGAGTCATGTTGTGCCAACACTTGCATGGATTCCTTCTTATATGTAGATATCTCCTCTGCATTTTTCCACTTTTCTTCCACTGGGAGGTTTTTGAGAGGTTCTAGGAAGTATGGCTTAATCTTAAGTAGGATCCTTGCGGAAGATGGGATATGGAATCCAGGAACCATCTCTGACATGGCTGGATATGTTGGCTGGGAAGACATCAGGAGGTCTCTCCTCTCTGTGCATTAGCTTAGGATGCTCCTGTTGCTCAGTTTAACATGAACTCAGCAGAAACTTCTGATGCTGTTTGACTCTACTCTGTGGCTGCCTTGCAATACTCATAACCAACTTTTGGTTGAATTTGTGGTTATCTCGCTGCCTCTGATTTCCTGGATACTTCTTCTTTCTGCCAAATCATGACTTTAGCCTCCTGGCTGCTAAGGACAAATCAAGAAAAGCAGTGATGGCTGTTCTTTTCTCAGGTAGATACATGCCCTCATTTCCAGTCCTTTCCCCATGCTGTTTTTCTGTTTTTCCTCTGGTGGAGGAGATTATGGCCAGAACTGCAATGTAGGGGACAGGAACTGGTGTCCCTGACAGGATCTTCAGCATCTCAGTGGAGAGAGGAGAGAGTTGGTGGTAGGAACCTCCGTGTGTAGGTTCTAAACATGCCTGGAAGAAGAGGGGTCGGGAGAGGTGGCTGATCAAGCAGCAGTAGGGACTGGTGGTCCCACTGCTGAGATTTATGTCTCTTCAGGCACTTTTAAACTGAGTGATGGACATTGATCTGTGTCACTTCAAGTCAGCTAAGAGCTGAGTTGATACTGATGCTGTTACTGTCCTTGACATCTGAGGATATAGTGAGCTTTTAGCCAGAAGCACTTACCTGTTCAGGTAGATTTCAGTGGGAAATGTCATGTCTTAGGAAGACTCTGAATGAGTCTTGGCTGCCTTAAGTTAAAATTTAGTATTGCAAGCCCCAGAATCTTAGTTGAATCACAGTATTTTGTCTTGCAGGCAGGATGTGGATGCAGAACAGGCATAAATGCTGGGCTTCAGGCTTCTGCTGCAGTTGTAGTGTGTTCTGTTTGGCTGTGTGTGTATTTGTTTTCTCAGTGTTGCAGCCATGGAAAGTGAGAAAAGTAGGAGGGAATGCAGAAAGAGCAATTAAGGAATGTGTTGTGCTTTGTAGTGTTACAGTAGCATGCAGCACAGGCTCAGTTATAGCCACGGCTGCACTGCACATCCTGTTACCTGAGAGTTCGAATAGGGGAATGCTCAGGTGTCCTTTGTACAAAACAGTTATGGCCTGGCAGAGTGTTCAGCTAAACAAAGTGGCCTGGGGCCTGCACAGCAGTTATTTGTACTTGCAGAGGTGGCAGCTTCTTTGTCCTCCTAGGAGTATTCAAGAAGTCCTGAGAGATACTCCAGTGACCATCTGTCTTCTGCTTTGTTTAATGGAGAAGCTGTTGCTCATGACAATTTGATCTTTGTCCTGAAATTCATACTTTTCCTCAAAGAGCTTCAGAGCACCAGAATGATGTGATTTAGTATTTGGTCCAGGTCTCTGCAGTGCGCATGGACCACCCTGACAAAATCACACCATTTATTTAATAAAACCTTTTTATGGGTTTGATTTGCAGCAGCACAGAGCTAGTTCCCTTTAATGTCTGTAATATTGCATTTACACAGAGGGAGCACGGTCCATCTCTCTCAGTGTTGCCAAAAGGATGCTGCTGAGCCCAGATTACATCTCAGTTCATGCAAGACCAAGGCCATGGGAGTCTGGTTACTGAACATATGGTTTCTAGGCTGGCTGGCTCTGCTGGTGTGGGACTCTTTAGGAAACAGTGACATGTTGTTCCTTGCACTTTCATCCAGCTAGACAAGCCAGGGTCCAGTGCAGAACAAGTTCTGATGCAGGAGCTGATGGCAAAGAGCAGTGTGAAGCAGAGTCCTCCGTGTGAGAAACCTGAGTGCAGAGGAGGGCAGCAACCAAAACCATGTAGGGACAGTGGCACTGGAGCTCAATATTGAGAAGGAATCTGGAGGGATTGACAGGAAAATCTTTAAAACTAGCTATTTAGATCTGTGCTAAGTGAACCAGCAACATCTCAGAGTTTATTCTTCCAGAAGTTTCAACAAATTTAAATTGACAAGATGAGTTAGTAGGGGCTCAGTGCTGTGCGTTACTGATCTCAGTAACTATTCTAAAACTAGATTTACTATTCCATGGGCTTGCAGCCTAAGGTACTGCAATATTAAGAGTTGTCTTGCTCAGTAGGGTGCCTCAATTAAGTAGAGATTTGAGCAGAAGAGGCAGTTACTTCAGTGACTGCCAGGTACAGTGGGTTGAGTTAAAAACTAAGAATGGTGAGTGATGGCAGTGTAAGACAAAGTGCCCTCAGCTCTTTAATGCTATTTCTTATGCAAAAGGCTTGACTGTCAAGACTTTTGGATGTCTGGATTGTGCCTGTAACTTCTTTAGTTCCAAAATAATCTCATGGTCAAAAAAGCTTAGCATTGATATGGACAATTTGTGGAATTTGGGAACCACTGACTTATTCTAACTGTTGTATTTGGGAAGAAAGTGGGAATTTTCATCATAAAGTAAAGTATAACTGAAAAAACTAAGAGGATGGGGAGGTGGGGTGAAGGGTATTTCAGTGAATAACAAAAAACTGCAGCAAGGGCAACAGGTGACATGTGAAGAGCCGGGAAATTATGAAGAGAGTAGAAAAGATTGTCTGGTAAACTTCGTTATAAAGTGTGATAAATTCAAATTAGAAAAGCCCTTTTTTGGTTTCCTAGTGAAAAGAAAATGGATAATTCAGGATTACAACCAATTTTGGAATTGACAAATTCCCTTTCAAGTCTAAAAACGTGATTACTGCAGTATGTCTTCATTATCCTAATTATGTTCTGCTGTGATTTGAAAAAAAAAGGAACAAAACCTTTTTATTTTGCTCATATTAGCAATTCAGAAATTTTTGTTTTCAAATTTAGATTTTGCTTTCCTCCCACTGTCCTGAGTCCAGCAAACAAAATATAAAGTAGTTCATAAAGATTTGAAAGTCTTTTAGAGTACTAAGACATGGTGTGCTGTGGGTTTTTACAATTGGCAAGTTATTTTGTGTTGAAGAGATACAGCCCACTGAGCGCTGCTGTCATCTTTGTTTTGTTTTCATCTTTTACAGACATTAAAAAATTGTTATAAGATGTTGGGAAGTGTTTTGGGTCAAGGCTGAATGTGGTGTGGGCTACAGTTTGGGGTGTCTTTTGTACGGCTGCCAGCAGTGCTGGGAAACTGCAGCTTATACCCCAAAGGCCCTTCCACTTCAGTGTTTGTGGAGCAGAGTAATTACTTCTCATTTGTAGCTAGGCTGTGGTCGGATGCTGTTCATTTGCCTCATGGTTGTAAAGCAGGTTCCTTCTTAAAGCTCCCTATGTGGTTCCACCGTGCTTCCCAATTGGAAATCTACCTGTTCCTGTGGCTTAATGTGATGTGTGTATGCACAGTGCACACAAAGGTGTTGCTCCATAAGCAGCTGAGCTAGTGAACCTGTATTTCTTAAGGATTTGTGCCCTCCTGCTCCTCAGCCAATCCTTCTTTCCTGGTTTTTTGCTGTATCCATCTCATCCTTTAGCAGCACTGCTAATTTGCTTTCATTCTGTCTCTATCCCAAGCCCAAAGCAACTCACTGCTGTACTATTTTGAATTCTTTCCCCTTTTCCTTAATTAAAGCTGAATCAGATACTGCTTGCTCTGAATGTTTCGAGACTTTTTGTGGAGAGGCTAAACAGAAGAAGTTGCTGCTAAGTGACATATTCTGCCTCAGTGGAGGCATTGCTTGCATTCTCTAGTTCTGATTTTCATGAAAGGTGTAGAAATGCAAAGTAAGGCTGGATTGCTTTGTCCAGTTTGATTGGCATTGACTGTAGGGCAATGTTTTTGTATAAGCCTCATTTCCATAAGAAACCAGGGGAAAAATGCTTTAGGAATAAATTAAGAAAACTTGCTTTGAATGCATATTTTTAGACTTGTTAGTCTTATATATATTTAGACAGGTAAAATTAATGTTAAAATTAAACAACAATTTTGAGTGTTTTGAAGCAGTGTGTTTTACAACACCCCCCAAAATTAGGCTGATAGTTTAGCATGATTAATCATGTAACAACTGTTTAATTTCAACCTACAAAGAAGAAGTGTGCTCATTTCACGTAAATGTCCTTTTTACCTTCCACTTTTGTGTCAGTATAACTTACAGACTGTGGCTAGACTTGGTTTTCTGCTTATTGTAGCAGCTAATCTGGTTAAATTCTTTTGGAAATAGGGGAATCTAGCCAAATCATTTTTACATTTGGCAGGGGGGGTTCATTGGTTTTTGGGATTTATATATATATATATAATTTTTTTTGTTGTTATTTTGTGGGTTTTTTAAGTCTTGTAAAAAACATTAATTTTGAGAAATTTCCATCTTTGGGGTGAGGAAAACAATGTTCTGGATACAGTGGACTGTTAACTACCAACTGGAAAAAGAAAAAAACTGCTGTTTTTCTTAAATAGTATTTTTGTTGTTATTGGGGCAACAGATTAAATGATGGAACAGGAAAAGCCCTTTTCATAATAGATGAAGCTTTTATGATCAGTGTTATTTTTTATCATATAATTAGTGAAAGGAAGTCAGTATTTAACAGATGAAAACAGCCTAGGCTTTAGACTGCTGTTTTCTTGAATTTTATTTTGGTGTTTGTCAAAAACAGATTATTTATTTTGAAATTTAATGGTGAAGATGCATTTTTTAAATGGCCTTATCTCAGTGGCATTGTTTCAAGTACTTTCCAAAGTACTTTTTGGTTTCAGTTTACCTGTATAATGTAAATAATACAATGTCAATAAAAGCGCATAAATATGGGAAGAGAAGACAATGGAGAAAACAAGTCATATTTGTCAAATGAAATTCAAACTTTGCTCTTCATCACTTGGGTTGTAATTTTATCATTTGCTTCCAGTTTTTTTACATAGGTAGGAAGGCCTATTGTTAAATATAAGCTTTATTTGTTCAAGTTTTGCTGCTGCAAAATGACTTTCAGGAGTTGGTGACACCTGTGTCTGGATTTCTCTATGAAGTAGTCAGTACCTGTGCAAAATTTATGCTTTCTAAAAAGGGACTGGGGGTGAGCAGGGAAAAGCCCATGTGGTTATTTAGGAGTGACAGAGTTGAAATTACCATGAAAGGATAACTATACAGATCTTTTTCCTTTGTTGCAGGAACTGAAAAATCCTCTTTAAAAGGTGCACTGCTGTGGAAACTGTTACTGCCTGTAGAAAAATGGACATGTTGCAGATACTACCTAAAACCACAGAGCGCTTGGAATGTGACTACTGCAGCTTCAGGGGAACTGACTATGAAAACATACAAATTCATATGGGTACCGTTCACCCAGAGTATTGTGATGAAATGGATGCTGCTGGCTTGGGCAAACTTATATTTTATCAAAAAAGTGCAAAACTGTTTCACTGCCATAAATGTTTCTTTACAAGCAAGATGTATTGCAACGTATATTATCACATCAAAGCACAGCATGCAGCACCTGAGAAGTGGAACGAAGAGCAGAAAGAGCAACAGATAGAAGGCGATTCAGATTCGTCCAAGAAAAGTGTCACGTTGGAACCACAGAAACCTACCCTTTCCCCTGAGTCAGGCAAACCCGCCCTTTCTCCTGAACTCCCCAAATCAGAACCTGTTGTTTCCCCCAAGCTTCAGAAATCATCTGTGTCCCCAGAGCCCCAGAAGTCTGCTCAGGTGACTTCCCCAGAGCCAGAGAAGTCAGTCCAGACTGTGTCCCCAGATCCAGAAAAGTCAGCCCAGGCCACATCTCCCGATCCAGAGAAGTTAGTCTCCTCTGTGTCTCCTGACCCACAGAAGCCATCTCCTGCTGTGTCTCCTGACCCACAGAAGCCATCTCCTGTCGTGTCTCCTGACCCACAGAAGCCATCTCCTGCTGTGTCCCCCGACCCACAGAAGCCAGCCCCAGCCGTGTCACCAGAGCCCCGTCGGCACTCCCCGGCAACGTCTCCAGAGCCCCGCCGGCATTCCCCCGCCATATCACCTGAGCCCCGGCGCCATTCTCCTGCTGTGTCTCCAGAGCCCCGCAGATACTCCCCAGCTGTGTCACCAGAGCCAAAGAAACCTCCTCCAGCAGTGTCCCCTGAGCCACGGAGGTACACCCCAGCCGTGTCTCCTGAGCCACGCAGGCATCCCTCTCAAATGCGTCGGCCTGCTTCTGCTTCTTCTCCTGAGAGCCGGAGGCCCGCTTCTGCGGTTTCACCGGAGTCATGGAGACCTGGTCCAACTGTTTCTCCTGAGCCCTGGAGGGCTTCACCTCATGAAGTGCAGAAGTCTTCCACAGTTTCTCCCTGGGCTTCAAAGCCTGCCATGTCGGTGTCCGTAGAATCCCGGAGGTCTGCCCCTGAGTCCCGAAGGCCTGGTTCGGTTGTGTTGCCAGAACCTAGGAGGCTCGTTTCTGATTCGTGTAAGTCTACGTCCTTTTCTGAGTCCCAGAAGTCTACTCTTGTTTCTTCTGAGCCCTGGAAACCCCTCTCATCTGTTTACCCTGAAGGCTGGAAACCTGTTCTGTCCCCTGACACATGGAAGCATTCTCCCCCTGTTTCTCCTGAGCTTCGAAAGTCTGGTCACACTGTTTCCTCTGACTCTTGGAAACCTTCTTTCTTTCCTGAGGTCCGTAAGCCCGGTGTTTCAGTGTCTCCTGAATCTTGGAAACTCTCTGAGTCACGGAAATCTATGTATTTTTCTGAAACTCAGAAATCCACCTCAGCTGCTTCATCTGAGATTCAGAAACGGGCTCATTTCCCTGAACCTCGGAAAAGAGCGTTGTTCCCAGAGACTCGTAAATCTAATCCTACTGCCTCTACTGATGTCCAGAAACGTGCTGTCTTTTCTGAGCCCCAGAATCAGATGTCTACTTCTGCTGTTTCTACTGAAGGTCAAAAACAAGCTCTGTGTTCTGAAGGCCAAAAATCCGCTCTTGTTTCTTCTGAAGTCCAGAAGCATACCCTGTTTTCTGAAGCCCAAAAACACACTTCCATTTCCTCTGAAGTTCAGGAGTCTACTTCCTTTCTAGAGTCTCAGAAATCCACATCTCCTGAAGTTCAGAAACATGGCCTCTTTACTGAGTCCCAGAAACCTACTCCTGTTTCTCCCGAGACACTCAAGCAAGCTGTTTTCACAGACTGCCAGAAATCTGCTGTTTCCCCTGATGTTCAAAAGCATGCTGTATTTTCTGAGATGCAGAAGCCTGCTGCTGCTCTATCCTCTGATGTCCAGAGACATGCTGAAACTACTGTACCTTCTGAAATCCAGAAGAACATCCTGTTTTCCGAGCCTCACAAGTCTGTTTCGGGCTTTTTCTCTGAGCCCCAAACACCTAGTGAGTCTGGTGAGAGTGACTTTCTCTCTCACAATTTAGATGATCAGAAACCACTGGATGATTTATTCTCACAGGATGAACAGTCAATATTAGCCAAAGAATCACCTGAACACATGTTATATTCATGCCCAAAAAAGAAGCTCAAGAAGGAAAACCAGGAGAACTCAGATTCTGAACTAAATAGCAGTGAGTGTGGAAAACCAGTGGTGGACTCAATGGAGATAAAGGAACAAGAATCCAACAGTGACCAAGAGCAGTATGATATGGAGTCATCTGATTACAGCAAAGAGAGCAAAATGGATGTAACTACTCCTGCACAGCCACAGTGTGTGCTTCAGTTTACTGAAGAGAAAGAGGCTTTCATCTCTGAGGAAGAAATAGCAAAATACATGAAGCGTGGCAAGGGAAAGTATTACTGCAAAATTTGTTGCTGTCGTGCAATGAAAAAAGGTGCTGTCTTGCACCATTTAGTTAACAAGCATAATGTTCAAAGCCCATACAAATGTAAAATATGTGGCAAAGCTTTTCTCTTGGAGTCTCTTCTTAAAAATCATGTTGCTGCTCATGGTCAAAGTCTGTTGAAGTGTCCCCGTTGTAATTTTGAATCAAATTTTCCCCGAGGCTTTAAGAAACATTTAACCCATTGCCAAAGCCGTCATAGTGATGATACACCTAAAAAACACTTGGACAGCCTTGAACCACTTGAAGAACAAATTTAATCTGTTTTTTTTTCCTTGTGCTAGAAAAGCTGAATTTATGAAGTGTTTTCAAAAGTGTTACTGTATGTTAACCGAGTAGTTTAGCTGATCTGACAAGTCAGAAGATGCATGGTTTATTGTACTATGTTTAACTTGTCTTATAGCTGTATTACTGAAAAGATTTACTTTTAAAAGTAATTTTAAATGCGTGTTCATGTCTTTGTATTACCCATCAGTAGAGTCATATTTTATTTTTCAGATGTACTATGTTTTTGAAACCAAAATGGATACAAACTAGTTTTGTAAAGATTTGTAAAACATATAGGCAATTAAGGACTGGAGTGGCAAGCAATCTGTATTTTCCTGTGAAGACAACTTCTTTTTTCACATTTGTTAAATGTTGTATTTTTAAAAATGTTTTTATCAAGTTCTCAAATCAAATTCTCACTAAATTGAATGTTAATGAGCGAGAATATGAGGAACTACCAATATTCCTGGAATGATTCTGCCCTGAGGTTGTAATTGAGTGTATAGACATTTGCTGGAAATTTATTGCACTCAGTTCTCTGACTTGTCTCAGATTTAGAAGCATCAAGGTACTTATTTTGTGATTCTGTATTTTGGCCATGTTTTAATCATTTACTAATATACATTAAATTGATAGATTAACGTCAGACTATGTATAGCTCAACACTTTCTCTTGATGATCCAGATGTTTGTAATGTCAGACAACCCCTAAATTTCCTGTATTTGGTGAAATGTTATGCTTTAATGTTTTAACAATAAAAAGAAACCCAACCTGGTGTTGGCCGTAATATTTTTGTTCAAGTCAAGAAGGAAACCTTTGTGTTCAACATAGTATCTTTTAAGTATCTTTGGCAACAAGAGATGCAAAGTTACCTAGGAGGTCTGCTTTGGAAGCTTCAACTTCACAGTCATCAGCCTCAGTCATCACTCAGCAAGGTTAGTCTAAATTCCCATCTCTTTCAGAATAACATGGAAATGTAAAGATATAAATGAAAAACAAGGAAAACAAGGGGGGAAAAAGGAAAACAAGAATTTATGCGCTGTTATTTAGGATGCTGGCCTTTGTGTGATTTGTATATTATTTGTTAAAAACACGTAAGTATTTTATAATTCAGAAGGAATGTAGATTTTTTGTGGAGGCAGCAGAAGGAAGAAGTGCATCTCCAGCTGAATTATGCCTAGACAAGCTGTTTTAAATATGGGTTTAGGATATGAAGGTGTTAGTGTTAAATTAATAATAAAAAAGTCTCCAAGTGTAATCTTCCACCAAAGAGCTTCAGATTGGTTTGATTGAAGCTTGTATTTTTATCTTTGTTGTCTTTTATGAGGATTTCTGTAAGGAAGGTCAGAGATATTTAAAGCTCTACACTCAGGTGACTTCTTAGTGCTGTTTATTAAGTGAAAGAGTTGCCTTCCTACCACGTCTGTATGAATAATTCAAATGCATTGTGTAACTTACTGTGTATGTTCTGTGGCTCCAGTTCAGTGTAGAAAGAGTGGCATTAACTAAAAGCCAGTAAAAGTGACTCATTCAGGACAGCACAGAATCATACAGTCATTCTTTACTTCCCAGGTGTTAGAAAATATTATTTCTTGCAATGGCAAATATTTAATAATGAAAGTCAGCACAGTGAAATGATTTCCTGACTTTGCAGCATGTCTTCATTATGCTTGGGTGTAATACTCACAATATTCAACTTTCAGGTTCTCTAACTTTTTAAAGGCTGTTACATTAATAGATCATACATATGACTGAGAAAGTGCTTCTATATGAACTTTTAGGCAGTTCCCTATCCTTGGAGAGGAACCTCTTCTGTGTACTCTTGGAAGGACACTGGTTTCAGTCCTTTTTGTGAAGAATGCTCAAGGAAAAGTACAAAAGGGAAACAATAAAGAAACATCAGATGTTGTTACAGAAGGATGTTAGCTGTGGCCACATGTGCAATACAAACTTGCCTGCATCTTTCTATGGCAAAAAGTGGTTGGTTTTATGGAATGCTCAGTCGTGTTTTTAAAGTGCATTTTCACCAGCTTTCATTCAATCAAACTAAAATTAGTCTGCAGAGAACTTGGAGGTGTTTGTTAGAAAAGGCCGTTTTTGTCTCAGGTTACAACTTCATTTGAGATTTGGGGAGAGATTCTTGCAAGAATTACTAGTTTCAGTAATATTTTATCTTCAGCATAGCTAAGAGTGTCTGAGTGGCTGTCTTGGTATATCAGTATGTTGCTTATTTCTAGATCAGAGAAATCATATGGAATGTAACCATTAGAATATGAACACAAATAACATTATTGGTACTGTTTGGTCTTAATGAGTAAATTAATTGTGTAAAAACACCCCTGAAGACCATTTAGGATTCAATGTTTTAAAATAAGAATTCTGTGCTTCACAATTGTCTATTCTGAGAAAGATTCTATCAAAGTATTACATTTTAGTATTAAAATTTAGTAGAAGTCAAGTCAAAGGAATTCTTGCTAGTTTGTATTGTCTGGCATACTTGACCAGGTATTTTTTCTGAGCTGTACAATCAAAAGAGTAGGTTTGCTTTCTTTCTTTCTTTGGGCAGAAGGGGCAGTGAGTTCATATGGGCTTATGGTAACACTAAACCTGCACCCTCAATCACAGACATGCTGGCTGAGTTGCTTATTGATAATGTCTCAACAACTCAGTTGCATTATTTCCTCACATCTGCCTCTTATCTGTCAGTTGTCTGCTGGGTTGGGTTTTTTTGTTGTTTTTTTTTTCTGCCTTTCTACCTTTTTTCTCTTTCTTACTGAATGCTCAGGCAAGATTTTTCTTATACCTCGTGAAAGTGTGCCCCAGCCACAAGTGCTAACCCCCAACAAAATGGATAAACTGTGTTTGTGTACCTAGTGTTTCATTAACTGAGCTAAGCCTTGGTGTTGTAGTTGAGAATTGCTGTTCTGTTGAAGCTGCAGGGTAGCCCTCATTGTACCTAGACACTCCATGACTGCAGCAGAGGTTTGTGCAGGTATCAAAACCAGATGTCCTGATTCCCTGTCTCAAATGCCTATACTAATATTGACTCATCAAAGTGTACAACCTTCTGAAACCCAAAACCTCAAACTCAAAGTTTAAGTGAAACTCAGTAGAAAAGCAGGCATTTATTCCCAGAGGCTTCCTCCAGTGCTGCAAGAGAAAAAATTAAAAACAGTTGTTCTGCTCTTTGTACACTCAGCTTTTAGTTTTAGTCCTTATTCTTCTTCCACGCACAGCGTTAAAACTTGAAACATATTGAGGAAAAACAGCTTTTAAATACCTCCCAAACCTCCTGCATTTTAAAAGTAAAAATAAAAATAAATTCTTTAAACCCAGTGGGGAAAATTAAATGCTTGCATTAAGAAAAAGGTACCTAACATCAGTATATGTCATCCTGACTTTGCAGAAGACTGAAAGTTTTATCAGTTACAGTATCCATGCTCTGTACTTCCAGTTAGCAGTAGTCAGATGTTCACAGACACAGGAGGGTGAAGTTTCTGGCAGCTTCTCACAGAAGATCCCCCTCTTCCCATAGGCCCCCACTACCCAAGCCTGGCCACACAAAGCCAATACTTACTGCTGCATTAGTGGAGAAAACCTGAGCAAAGTAGGACTGTAACCAAGTGGGGTGAGTGGATTGGTGGCTGCAGGCACACAGAAATCTGATGTATGCAGTGCACATTTGTCTTTTCTTCACCAGCAAGGTCTCCCTCACCTCTCTGTTTAGTCAAAGGGTGGAAGTAGTGGAAGAACTACCATCAGAGAGGGTTGAGTCAGAGTGACTCAAAAGAACTCAACTCATACACATCTGTGGCACCCTAGGGGTGGTATCCAGGGTGCTGTAAGAATTGGCTGACACCAATGACTATTGTATATTATCTTTGATGGAGTTTGGGAAAACTTCCCTGTCATTGGAGAAGAACAAATGCTTCACCCATGTTCAAAAAAGTACAGAAAGATGGTCCAGATTTCCCTCATGGCAAATATTTAATTTCTGTAGTTCTGATAAAAAATGATGAAAACATATTAAAGGTGAATACTTTGGTCATTCTATAAATGGCATTCTATAAATGCCTGATTCTAAGGACAGAGTCTTTCTGAAATTAAAGGAAAGCAGGAGGATGTGCGTTGAAGAAATCTTAAAGCTACTTCTGTTTTCTCTCATTCTGCAGTTTCCAAACATGTAACATTATAAGGACTCATCCATGCAGTTGCTACAGACCTGAATTGGTTCAGTGATACCCCATGCTGTTTTATTTTGGAGGGGAGCTGGTAATGACCAAATGAAGAATTTGGATAAAATCAGCTCTGCAGTTGAAATGATGTCTCAGCATGTCATTAACACATACTGGTAGAGCAACCTCACAGATGGGACAGAAGCTTTTTACATGAGGACCATATGTGCACTAAAGAGATAATGTAATGACCTTTCTATTGTGCTTTGGCTTTAGGGGTTACTGCTCTCAGCTGCCTGACTCCTTTTGTCTGTGCTCTCTTCCTTAGCCCCTTTTGGTTGAACTGTTCACCTGTGTGATTTCTAAAGCAGAAATTAGTCTCTTAAAATGTCTTGACTATATATTTTTTTTTTCAAAACCAGCATGATTTCTAAATGACTACATTTATGGTTAAATGAAACATCCCACTATGGTGTAAATGGGGTGTTAGCATCCAAAAGGGGCAAAAAAAGTCATGTGGGGGTGAATGGTAGGTAGTAATTACATATGTCTTAGCAAAAGAGCATGCACATAGTAGGTAAAATTTCTTCACCAAAAGGAGTGTCAAGCCAGACAGGCTAGAGTAGGCAGCTCAGGGAGTGACCATCCTGGAGGTGTTTGAAAGACATGTAGATGTGGCACCGGATATGCTTTAGTGCTGGGGCTTGCAGTGCTGCATTAACAGTTGGACTTGATGAACTAAGAGACCTTCCCAACCTAAAGAGTTCTGTGATTCTGTGATTCTACATGTGGCCTGTGTGGACCAAAATATTCCTGTTTGAATGAGTCCTTCATTACATGTCACTTCAGGCTCCTTCCAAGGCCCTGCCACTGAGCACTCTGAGACTTGTGTCAGCTGAGCCACAAACCTCACTGTTAAATGAAACGCTTTCTACCTTACTGTGAAGCAAATCAATGTGTATTAGAATGTTAAATGGTTTTCCTAAAGTATTTTGCTGCATAAATCAATTGTTTATGTAGGAATTATACCCAATGAACTGTGAAATATTGTTTTCCTCTAGTTTCCAGGTGCTCAGTACCCAAGCTACTGTCCATGAAGTCTCTTCCTCTGTACTCTGAAACAAGTGTCTTTGTTTCAAAGTCAGCATTAAAAAATTGACAGTATGGAATATTAATTTCACCTAAAAAAATAATTGCTGTGGCTAAAGGCCAGTTGGAGTTGACACAAACAAACCCTTAAACAAAGGAAATGTTCCTGATATGCATATGAGAGAAATACACATTGGGCAGAAAGGGATGTGTGTGCAAATACAGCATGGCTTTTACTAGTATCACTTGTTCACATGCAAGAGATTGTTTTGTTACAGCTTTTTCTCATATCTAACTACCCGAAGATTTCACAACTTAAATAATTTTCAGAGCTGGAAACCAAACAGACTTTACCCCCTTTGGACTGTGCTGATCTCCAGGGTGTTCACAGTGACTATAGGAGTGCAAAGTGTCAGAAAATATTAGTGTGGAAATTCTCATTGATGTGTTGCAAGATTTGATGTACATTTTAATCTGCACAAGAGGAATTATGGCTTCTCATTGAACTGTAATATACAGACTTCTATAATTAATTTTCAACTAATTCAGTGTGGATGTTATATTTTAAATTATTCTATGCTCTGACATTGCTGTTTGTGCACTGCTAGATCTTGTTTTTTTTTAGTCTCCCTATTATCTGATTCTTTTAATTTGCTCTGGAACCAGCAACACATTTCTTGATTAGGCAGTACCCCTGTTGAAGGTGCAAAGAAATCTGTCTGAGGATCAAGTGTATCAGCCATTTTTTATTTTTTGGTCCCTTGCCCAGAGAAGTTGGAGGTGCCCCATCTCTGGAAATGTTCAAGGCCAGCTGGTCTAGTGGAAGGTGTCCCTGCCCACGGCAGAAAGGTTGTAACTAGAGGATTTGTAACTAGAGGATTTTTAAGGCCCCTTCCAACCCAAACCATTCAGTGATGGTACGATTCTGTGCTACATCAGGAGCGCAGAAATTTCATTGTTCTCTGCCTCCCAGAGCCCACTTTGGTAAAGTTGTCATTAGAGGGAGCCACAGAGCAATTTATGAGCAGATCAGCTTTAAACATGCAAAGTACACGCACACACACGCAAATAGTAATAATAATAGTAATAATAAGAAGAATAGTAATAATAATAGTAATAGCAACAACAACAACAACAACAATAATAATAATAATAATAATGCTACACTAACGATTGGTTCAGAAATGGCTCTGAGCTTTTGTCCTTATTGTAGTGAATTAATTTTGGCCCTCCTATGACTGATTTCCTCGCCACTGTATCCTGAGTATTTTGTTTTAAAGCACTTGTTTGTTTTCTTTGACACCCCTCCCTGCTGTGCAGTATTCCCACTCACTCAGCACATGCATTATTTACAAAGGTGCTGAAAACATTTATGTAATCACCAAAAAATGACCTCTCTTTTGTTCTTTAGGCCACTACTCCTCTCCTCTAGGTAAGAAAAAGCTCTGAGGGAATTTCAGAGGAGCTCTGCTCTTCCCATGGAGGCGTTGGCGTGCTGGGCTGTGCTCAGGGCCCCCCATGCCAGCCTGTTGTGCCCAGGACCCGTGTTGGGCATGAGCTCTCTAAGTGCAAAGGGGATTTCAGCTGGTGCACACACAGAGAGACAGCCTGTGCCTGACAAGGGGGTTAAAGATCTCAGACCTGTTGACTGCCAGAAGATGAGGGGATGAAGCAGGGCCACAAGCACTCACCTCAAGTCTTGCTCACAGCAGCTGCAGCTCCCACTGCTTTTGTGGAAGACCCCAGCAGAGTTTCTCAGCCAAGGTTCGCGCTGAGAAGGACACACAGAAATCACACAGTGATTCAGTCACGCAGAAATGCACTGGAGGGAACTAGTGAGATGGAAAAGAGAAGAAATGTGAGAAACCACATTTAGATCCAGGTTAAACTCTCCCAGGTTTGAGCAGAGAGAGGTCAGTTTCCAAGTAAGAAATCTGAACATATGAATCCAGGTGTAGCTGGTGGTGTCATAGGAACTCTGCCTGCAAGGCAGTGGTGGCATGACTGGGTTTAGTAGAAGTGTTTCCACTTCCAGCACTCACAGCATTTATTTGTTATTGATGCACAGCAAGACAATGACTGTCTTGCTGTCACCGTGCTGGTGACATATTTATTTATTTATTTATTTTTTATATCTTATCTAATATTAAATTAGATATAAGGGAGAAGTTAGTTACTGTGAAGGTGGTGAGGCACTGGAACAGCTTGCTCGGAAAATTTGTGGATGCACCATCCCTGGATTCGTTCCAGGCCAGGTTGGATGGATCTTTGAGCAACCTGGTTTAGTGGAAGGTGTCTGTGGCAGGGGGCATGAGATCATCTTTGAGGTCCTTTCCAAACAATTCTGTGATTCTCTATTACATCCTGTTACATGTGCTTTGAGGCATTGCCTTCAGATGCAGCCTGCCCGTCTGCAGTCATATTTCCCTTTGAAATCCCAGGGAATTTTGCCTGAGTAAGGCTGTGCACAACTTATCTTACAGAGGAAAAAGCAGTTTGCAGGTACAAAATAAAAACAAGCCCTGAAACATCTGTCCTTCATCATTTTGCATTGACTTGCTGTGGTCTGGGCCATCTCCAGCATTTTTTCCTCTCTGCTTTCATTACTCCAGGCAATAATGAAGCTGAATAAGTGAAATGACAAACTTGGCCTTGACATGGTCAAAATGTTGCTGAAATGGGGAAAAATACAAACATACTGCCTTGGCCATGGGAACCTTACTGCTTCATTTATGGTAAAAAAATACCAGAAATCCTTAATTCCCTCAATTCCATAATCGATTTCAGACTTCTTTGGCACAAATCCACTCTTAGGTGTTGCAAAAAGCATCAGAGACAAAAAAGTCAGAAGACTTTCATAATTTGATTTTTCCATCCTGTCAGTGAGAATTTTTTTTAATTTTAACTTCCTACTAAAGCAACAGAAGTAAAGTTGTAGGGATGTCTTAATAGCATTGAAATGATCACCAGGAATGATCACATCACTTGCAAGCAAATGCTCCTTTTGACAAATGGTCTCGCACTGTAAGATGAACTGACAAAGTAAGATAAATGGTCTTAGGCAGGATTGTTGGCATAGCCTTCGTTGTGGTTTTGAAGCAGCAAGGAAGGATTCAAATACCTACATGTTTACAACAGAATCAGAGCTATTTATCTAAACTGGTTTATGTTGGCACAGTTATGTGCGAACAGCTGAAGTGAAGACTCCAGTTTTGCTGATAAATAACAGAAAATGAACCCACCGCCCCTGGCTTGTGCAGCATAGTTCACATTGCTTTGCAGCAGCTGCAGGATGGGATTTTTACATTTTGTGTAAACAAACAGATATGATCCCAGCACAGGGCAGGGCTCCTGCCAGGCTCTGGAGCAGCAGCTCTGCAGCCTCCTGGCCAAGGGAAAGCAGGCACTGGAGCCTTTGATGGCTGTTGGCCTGGGCTGTATCCTACCCAGATTTCTTAAAACTGGCTATTTTTATTGTTTGGCTATGAACTCATTGCTGACTAGATGGAAGTGGGTTTGTTTAATTAAAAAAAGAAAAAAAGAAAACAAAGGCCAACAAATTGAGTTAAAACGATGTGGTTTATGGCAGAAAATGCCAAAGTTAATTATGGTTACCATCTGTTTCATCAAAACCTTTATTTGCTTTGGATACCTCTATTTTCAGGTCAGGGCTGGTTTTAATATCTTTCTCAAATTTATTCCAGTGACGAGGCACTTTAAATTACCTTATTCTCTGTAACCCTGAGGAGAGTGGTGATGTCTGCACTGACCTTATGGTGCTATTTCTTGTAAAGAAAATATTGCTGTGGCTTTAATCACTGCAAGCTTTGCCCTGCAAGCAGAAAGCTTGTATAGCTGTTCCCAGGGATTTATTAAAGGAGATATCTGTGTTTCTGTGGGAGACATATTGCAAACATGAATGACATTCTTCTCCCCAGTATCTCCTTTCCACTCCCTGACCATGATTTAATTTCTGATAAATCAATTCTCAAAAAAACCATGAAGAATTCACCTCTCCTCATGGTAGCTCTGCACACACCTCATTGCTAAGAGCTGTGTCACAATGTATGAGTCAGCTACCTTGGGAGCCTTGCAGTACACTTGACTTGCAAGGCAGGGTCTGGAGGAGCTCAGTGACTGGGCATTGCGTGAGCTTCTGCCCCATGAATTGGTTGCAACACGAGGTCATTTATAGCAGGCTCCTGCTCTACTGCTGGGCTGCCTGCAGTCCCTAGGGAATGCTAGCATGTACACCACTTCTTGACTGGTTTCCAGGAGGCTTGTGAGGTATTTGAAATCAATGTTATGTATTACTATCAGCAAATAGAAGAGGCCAGGCTGTTGCTTAGGTGATAGAAGAAAGGTGCCACTGAAGCTGGCATCAGAAAAATGGCAAAGTACAATAATTTCTTTTAACAGCACATCTGTCTTATTATATACACATTCCCCAAAACATTCATTTCTCTGGCAAAGGTATCACTGACCAAACGATTGTAATTCCTAAGGCTCAAAGCAACACATGGACTCATGTGTGCTAAATCCTATGAATTCAAGGAAAATTCAATGGAGGATCTGCTTCTAGAAGGAAAAATTCTTTACCCTGCCTCCTTCAAAGAGAAACAAAAACATCCTTTACTATTCTTAGTTAGAGGACTGCACTGCTGCTACCATTCTACATAGTGAAATGACAATTCCTTGAAAATCTTGCTCCTCTTACGTCTCTTATAAATACTAACCTAATGGGAGTGATAGGGAATTAGGCAGTAAGATTAGAAGGAGAGATTGTTCCTGAATCAGTCCACTAGGATTAACCAGGCTTTGTTCCATGGCAACTTAGCTAAGAATAATCATGACTGCAAATAGTGCTGTTCCAGTTTCTTGGGTGGAGTGCAGAGTGAAATTGCCAGTCTCCAAATGCAATTGTTAATGTGTTTGGCTGTTCTTAAATGTCACTGTGGCTGTACTTCAGCAATTCAGTTAGAATTGGTTTTGCCATCACATGTGATGCATAAGGAATTCAAACCCCTGCAGGCAAGCTGAGTTCACAAGGTCCTTGTATTTTCAGATTATTTCTGGTGGGACATGATTTCTGGCATTCACAGTTGAGGCTGACAGCATTGACTCTGCCGAGAGTCACTGGTTGTACACGAGGTATGAAAGGAATATGTGGGAGATGTGGGCTGGGGAAGTCAGGCTGGCACATTGGTGGGTCCTGGTGATAAACCAGTTCTCAAGAATGTGGATCTCAGGTGGAGGAGAAATTCAAAACACCTCTGTTCATCCATGCTGCAGGACACACACAGCCAAGCCTTGTTGTGGGAGCAGCTGAGCTGAAGGGCAGTGTCACCTCTGAGCAGCTTGATTACATTGATTGTGTCTAGGAAGAATCTTGAGAATTTTTTAATTGTAAGTCTTGAATTGCTTTATATTACTTTTTTTTATTTTCCTCCTTTATAGTCCCCTACCTCACACTGAAACACATTTTTATTTTAAAAGCATCAGCCTGTCTCTTTCTGCTTGGAAAATATGGTGCTTTCTTAATACCCCAATTTAAATTGGCATGAATCATTTCTACGTATTTGATTATGGTGTCATAATAATTTAAACAAAGATGATGAGAGTGAATTTAATCACTTCACTGCAGGCAACACCAAACTTACTCAGGGTTCAGGTAACATTAATTTGTGTACTCAAAACCACTTCAAGATACTCTGGTAGGAAAAAACCCACCATATTTATTGGCTTATGTTTTAATGTGTGTTTCCAAACAGTCACTTATTTCTCCTAAAACCAGCCAAGGCCCTAGAAGAAGGTGGGTTCAGGGACATCCCTGCTTCTCAAGTAACTCTTTTTAAGGGTACTCACTGGGGTAAATCTGTGCCCTTGGGGCACTCTCCAGCCTCTCCTGCCCACAGCTATTACCAGGTTTGTTGATCCAAGAGTCTCAGCTCTTCTGGGCACCCTGCAGCCTCTGTCTACGGTGAGTCTGGCTGATGCCAAGAGCAGATGACATCTCATTTATCTTTAATTGTTTGGCCTGAGCCTGTCACCCAGGTTCCTCCAGCTGGAGGCATGTGGTGGGTACCAGCAGGGAATGGCTCAGGGGCTCTTGTGACAGCTTTGGGGATGGAGGAGCTGCCTCCCACCACAGACTCTACCTCTCCTCCCCTGGCTGCAGACAGGACACAGGCGTCCAGCCAAGACCTGACCCAAATGTGTAAGAAAGGAAGGGAGAGGATTGACAGTCGAGTCATCCAAACACAAATTCACTGAAACAAAACACTGTTTATTCCTCTGAAGGGAGGTGAAGAGCAGAAGACAGGATGAGGAGAGTGAAGCCCGTGCATACATTCCCGCATTAACTGCAGGTTTTAGTTGGGCTGCTCTCATTCTTGAGTTCAAGGTCACCCTTTATTGTGGGTGTTTCACCCAGGTGGTGTTGACAGTTCCCTTTACACACACACACAGATGCACACACCCTCCACCTGGCTTCTTTGGTAGATCAGCACCTTTCTACTTTGGGTCTCCTCTCTTGTCCTAGCTCCAGATCTGGGTTCTCACCAGCCAGACACTCACCAGGGCATTCCCCATCTCACTGCTGTTTGGCAATGGGCTTATAGTATTGGCTGAACCCCACCTTGCCTTGCCATCATTGCCTTTCCCAATTTTTTTCCCCTTCCAATTACTTGCTTCTGATTTAACTCCTTACAACCAAGTGAATAATGGCAAACTCATAAAAATTACAGCATCTTTACAATATAATATTCATCCCTGTTACATTTAAGACATGGTGCTTAAACTCTTCATCATACAGTTTCATTTAAGGTAATTCTGGACTCTGCTTACTTTTAAAATAGACATAAAAAATGTACATATGGTTTGTGTTTGTGGTTATGTACAGCCCTGTGTGCCTTTGGAAGAAAACACCTACAAATCTTGTGGAGATATGACAGATATATTCTGTGGGGCAGGTAATTTGGAAACACATATGCAAGATTGCAGAAAGCCCATCCCACTGATGGCAGACTTCAGGCTTGAGGAGATTATCCATTCAATGCACCAGGCACAGGCATAGTTTACAACAAAGGGCCCATCCCATCTGAGCCATGTCATGGGCACTGTGGTTTGCTGAAAGAGTTGTGCATGTGTGCTCATGCTACTGAAATTCCCATCTGCCACCCAATTTTCTTGTCCTGGTGGAAGCCTCGTTGTGTGCCATACTTTTGCCATGAGGAGGAGAGCTCATTGCTCACCAGCTGTGTTTTGATTCCTCTTGCTGCCCCTGCTCTGTCCTTGGGTATGTACATCTCAGGTTGTCTGCCAAATCACTCAGCTGAGGTTGAAACACTCTTCAAGACACTGGGTTAGGAAATATTTATGCAGGAACAACAAACAAGAAAATGTGGCCTCTGTGTTGTCCTTTGGCTTGGAGCTATAATTAGATGTGTCAGCAGGAGAGGGGAGCAGATGCTGTGCAGGCCAGTGCTGGCGCACAGGCTCCAGGGCCAGCTGAAGCCATGAGAGGGCTGTGCCTCCAGCACACAGCCCTGGGCAGCTCACACTCACAGCATCGGGGTAAGGCTGCAGTGTGTGTGACAAAGTACCCTCCATGCCCTCCATCTGCCCTGAGCAGGAGGTAGGACAGTCCTTGTGCCATTTACCAAGTGCATTTTTTGATCTTCAGTCCCATTTAAAAAGAGAAAAAAACAGAGAAAAATAACACTCCCCCTTCCCTGAATGATAATAATTAATTCAATGCTCTGTGCTTTTTTGCCAAGCTCATAAAGTACACCTCCTTTTTAACGCTTTGCAGGAAAATGCTGATCTATTTTTCAGAACTGATTTTATCTGTATATATTGTTGTTTAATATCCTGTGAATGTTTGGCTAAATTTTAATAAAGCAGCCAGAGTGCACCACCATGGGAATTCTATCAAAATCCTCCTGAGGAAAATAGTATTCATCCCAAGGGATGTGTCATAGGTCAAACAAAAGCTGTCATACCACCTCCTTATTTTGAAAGCACCCATCCTCTCAACTTTTATTTGCAACCAATATAAAAAAAACTTTTTGTCAGCAATTTGTCTTTTTGTTTATATGCTGGTGTGCTAACTAATTATTACAATTCCACACAGTGCTAATCTTGCCATAATGGTATTTCTAGTATGACAACTTTCATCTGCTGACTAAACAAGCACAGTCTTGCCTTTTCTCAGCATGGCCATGAGTCAAAACCAAATCACTGGCAATTGAGGATCTTAGGGCTCGCCTGCACATGGTTTTTCCATGAGTGCAATTAGACAAGTTCAAGTCAAAGCAATGCATCCCCCAAGCATGGGTGAAACTGCATTCCTGTTAAAGTCAGCACAGCTTGTCTGAATCAATTCAGTGTAACAAGGAGTCCATGTTAGAATAACTGTTCTGGAGTGCATGGACTGGCTGTCCTGCCCTGGCTGAGTATCACAACATCCACCACTGTGCCAGCGCTCCCAGAACATTTTTTTCTGACAATATAAGTGTGACATTTTAGAAAGAGTTCTTAGGACAAGAAATTGGACATCATGCCATTCACCAAAAATGTGAGACTTTTCCTTCTGCCTCCTTTCAGGTCTGGGAATTAAGAGCTTGGGCTCTGAGGCTACAGTTGGTTATAGGGAACAACACCACACAGGGAACTTTTGTTAATCTCACACCAAATAACTGGGTGCACCTTTGCCACTTACCTCAGGGCAGCAAATATTCTTCTGACACAGAAGCTCATGCAAGGGCCTCACCATGCAGAAACCTCACCACAGGACCAGACGGAGGGTAGTTGTCCTTTACCCCATGTTGTACTGTGCATGACACATCTTCTGTAGCATGGGAGTTTTCTTTGTTCCTTTTCTCTTTTTTTTCTTTTCTTTCTTTTTTTAAAGCCTGACTACCATGTGCTGATGGTGCAGGTACACAATGTGTTTGCTTTGGCAGTGAAAGCAGCTGAATAATTTCCCACTTCTTCCCCCAGCCCAGCTGTTCACCCTGTTCCTCTTGGTTGTGCTGACTGTTTGCATATGGGTAGGACAAGCCAGGACAGAGAAATAACAATGTTAAAAAGTAACTTTCAACAAAAAATCCCCAGCATTCACAGTTGCAAGGAGGACACTGACTTGTGATTGGGACAGGAATGCACTGCAGAGGACAAGTAACTTTAAAATACATTATTAAAAAAGTATTTTATACAGTCTGCAAAAGAATTAGGAAGCAGCTTGTGTTAGGGACAAGGACGTTAAAGGTACAAAACATGTGAAAAACAAGTGTTGAAATAAATAGACTAACCAACTGAAATGGCATTTGGAATTACACAAGTGTGTTGTCATCTACTGTGAGCATCACGTGTACTTCTTCAATCTGTCTAATCTAATATAAACATAGAGCAGCAGGTAGATCTAAAAAAAGCCTCTTCAGAAACACCACAGATACCCATCTTGCCTTGGGGACATGATAAGGAGGGCAGCAAACCAGGTATGGCAGCACCTGGAGGCATCATTTAATGTGTGGTTTGAAGGCATTCACATTCCACTGAGAGAGGAGAGGAGAGGAGAGGAGAGGAGAGGAGAGGAGAGGAGAGGAGAGGAGAGGAGAGGAGAGGAGAGGAGAGGAGAGGAGAGGAGAGGAGAGGAGAGGAGAGGAGAGGAGAGGAGAGGAGAGGAGAGGAGAGGAGAGGAGAGGAGAGGAGAGGAGAGGAGAGGAGAGGAGAGGAGAGGGACCATGCAAGTTCGGCATAAAGAAAAAAAGAGATAGCCTTAAAGCTTCCTTTTTGGATGCTAAATTTACTGGAGCAAATGGAATGTTTTAATTGCCACTGACATATTCAAAAGCAAGTTTTCCTTCAAAATGTTTTTTTCTTTTTTTGTCTTATAGCAAACTGTTATGATTAAAAAATCCCCCCTGTTTCCAAATACACAGCATTAAGACAAAAGACTCCCTGCATGAATTCTGGTTTGTAGGAGTAACTTTGACTCCAATTAATTCTCTTTTGGGACACTCCTAGAGCTTGTGTTTTGTAGAACTTCAGGCTCACTGATTACAGAATTATTTCTTGACTGGTTGATGAACCTACATTGATTTGTCCTTCCACCCTAAGCTGTTATTGGCAAGTACAGTGAGGTTGTCAAGATTTGCTGTGTTTTGCAGTGAGGACAGTAATGAAGCTGCCATTTGATTTTAATGGTGATTTTCTGGGACCTGGTTTGCTCACAGATGACCTTGCTCAAGGAAGAGGAGAGAGAACTTCAGGTTCTGAAGATGAGAAAACTTCTTTCTGAGAGTAGAAACAATGCTGCCTGATACGTGACCCTTGAATGGCTTTTCACTGTGATTTTAAATTAAGCTAACTGATACTTATTGAAACTTCTGCCATATTTTAAGTGCTGTTTGCATGTAATCAGTAACAACTGATTACAATTGTTCAACAGTAACAGCTTCCAAAATGTTCTCACTCTAAACAGGAGAGGATTTAACATGCGTTTATGCTAAGAGAAGATTTCTGAGCAGGATTAGTTGAGGAGACAGTGTTTGCGTTTTAATTACTTTTCTGCCTTAAGTTTGAATTCTGCTATAATAACAATGTCTTTCCAAAAAAACTTTTTCTGTGTAATTTTTCCTGACAATGCTGGAAATCCCATTAATATGCCAGTGATCATATTTCATATGTTTGTGGGTGAAATTTTGAAGGAGTTCCTGAAATATTTTGGCTATGCATAGCCAGAAATCTGAAAACTGTCCCTTCATTCTTTGGTTTTGATGCAGAACAACTCCTACCTTAGTGACACAGTGTTTGCTCCTGGCCATGGTGCTCTGGCAGGAACATCTGCACCAGCTGTTTCCTTCCCTTGCTGCTCTTCCCCCTCCCTGCCACACTGCTCAGATCCTCTCCCACCTGCAGAGCTGGGCTTTTAGTACCCAACATGCCGCTCCCTTAAAGTGTTCTCACTTCAATCTCTCTTGGCAACTTTTGTCTGGGGCCTGGAGCGAAATCCTGTAAAACCCAGCAAAGAGCAGATTTCAGCTGTTGACCTCAGCAGTTCTTGCAGCTACATCATTTCCCTGATGCTTGAGATCTGGTGAGCAGAGAGGATGCAAGCTGGCTGGCTTTTGGCCAGGGAGCTGGTTGCTCTGCACATTTCTGCAACCACTCCAGTCCATTGCCACAAGCACCACAGGGAGTTGTAAAATACCCCCAAAGTTGTGTTACAGATGCCTCAGTCCTTGCAACTGTATATGAAAGAGAAGCCAACAGCCTGACTGCTTGGGGGACTTACAGTACTGGGATATGAACAAGACCATTTCCTTGTATTCATTTCTGCCCAGGCATTGTTGAAAACAGTGCTAAAACAGTGGTTTTTTTCTTGAATTTGAGATCAAGCCCATATTCCTGGGAGTGTCCCATCCTTCCCCCATCAAGCAGGTTGGCACTTACATGAACTGATGGTCACAGAGAGTGAAAATTTAGGTAGAATTAGATACCAGCTTACCCAAGTGGGACATGTGCTCCCCTGGCCATGTGAATGATGGGTATTTCTGTGAACCCTGTTCTCTGCTTCTTGTATGTTTACCCACGCAACAAACAATATATTTATTCACATTTCAACCACATACATGCTGACAACTTTCTTTCACATTGCGTCTCCCCAGCAGATTTTAGATAGATCTTTACATTTAACTCCAGTTATTACAACACATTTAGTGCTAAATAGCTAGTCTTTGGGTGCTTTTTGTTCTGGTTTTGTGTGCTGTTGTTTGTTGTTTTGTTTTATTTTTGTGTTGAGACAAGCACTTGTATCTCTTCAGGAATAAATTCAGGCTTCCTCCTCCCTGCAGTGGTAGGCACTGGAATCATTGGGGATTTGTCACTGCTGTTAGACAGGGGTATATCAAGGGGATGTCATCTCTGCAAGGTGCCTGATTCTCTGCTAACCATCACTGCCAAGGGTCACCACCGGGACAGTCAGACCAGCTCCTGCTGCAGAGAAGGCAGAAACAGGTAAGGGAGCACATCCAGGCATGCTGTACATGAGGCCGACACTTCCTAAGGCTGTAACTCAAAACTAGCAGAGCAAATGGTACTGATACCCTTTGAAAATTTTATCACCACTTTCTAGTCCAATATTTTGGATACTGGGCCAAAATCTGAGTTTGCTTGGATTTTCCTGGGGCGTTGTTCAGTATAACTCAAGGCAAGCCAGGTGGAAAGTGTTCATTCTCAACTTCCTTCTGGGACTGAATGTATAGAAGAGAAAGGTACTTTTTTTTTCCCCCAACAGAAAGAGTGATAAAGCACTGGAATTGTCTGTCTGGAGAGGTGGTGGAGTCACCATCCCTGGATATGTTTAAAAAAAGATTGGATGTGGCACTCAGTGCCATGGTTTGGTTGAGGTGTTAAGGCATGGATTGGACTGGATGCTCTTGAAAGTCTCCCAACCTTGTGATTCTGTGTTTCTGTGATTCCTAGTCTCAGCTTCTCTGTCTATCCCCAGAACAGTCAAGAGAGTAGAGAAACTGCAATTAAAGAGAAGGGCCTATGCAACTCTAAACTTGACCATGTTTTCAGAAAATAAATGTTAAAGCTGTTACCTTGTCTCTACTGAGCATATGCAGCTCATTTTTTTCTGACATTTGTAAGCTGGAAACAGGAAAAAGCACATTTCATGCCAAACTGCAGTTTTTTTCCTTACAAAGATGGTGATATTGCAACCTTTACATAATGTTCTATGCGAAAAACCCCACTTTGGTGTTATTCTGCAGTGCCTTATCTCCCTCAGCTGACATGGAAAGAAACAAGCTTCCCCCTGCCCAAAGCCCTTGATTAAATCATATTGAAGTCAGAAAATGGAAAATTTCAGACCATATGTTCAAAGTTATAAACAACTGAAACCAAGGTATTTTTCTAGCAAGAACTATCCACCATATCTACAATGATTCGTTCTGGTTATGTTTCTTTAAACCATGTTCCTTTTTATCCCCATACAAATACATCTGTGATCTAGAGCTCCAAATACCCTGGAAAAGGCAAAACAAACAAACACAAAAATCCTCTTCCTGAGAAGATGAACAGAAAGAAAATATAATTCAAGTCAGAAACAAGGATACTGTTCACAGAAAAAAAAAGAATAAAAAAAGCCATAGCTGCATCTGCTTAGAGAAATGGCTTACACTCAGATGGTGTGTGGGTTTGTTGCCACCCTTGGCAGCAAATCACTTTCATCCCCCATGGCTCTTTGACATGACCATCCACAGCTTTATCATGGTTTCAGACGAGTTAACAGCACACAGTCTCCAAACTTTCCCAAGGGGGGAAAAATGTTGCATTTTTAATCTCTTGCGTTTTTAACATTTTTGACATATTTGTGGCTATTGCTGCATAGCAGGTAACCTGCAGAGGAGTGTGGACACTTAAATGCTTCTGTGACTACCTACTCAGCAGCTTCACCCTCAGCAGTCAGCAAACCTCAAAACCCATTTCCATTTGAGCAAATGTGCCAGGGTGAGGATGATTCCCTAATTAGCCACATCCTCTGTGTTTCACCATTAGATAACACAAGGAAATGTGTTCACAACTCACTGCTTCATCGAGCTGCTGCAGTGATTCATTCCACATGGACTGGCACTGGGAGAGCAGAAGAGCCCAGGCTGGCAGTAGGGATGTGAAGGAGAACACCATTCCTGTATGACTTCAGACAGTGTCTCTCTCTTTGCTTTTTCACAAGTGAAAGCTTTCCCTGAGCTGCCCCAAGGACCTTGCCTTCCATTTACCTCCCATAGTAGGAGATGGTTTTGGTTGGGTCAGTTCAAAACGTGTCAAAATGTGTTTTTCTTGAATGTGTGTTTCTTATAGGGGTATCAGCTGGACACCAGAGTCTCTCTGGAGCAGTAAAATACTCAGTTCCCATGAAATCCTGCTCCTGGAGACAGGACATCTCTTGATGACATTCTTGTAGTCCCAGGACTATTTGCCTACAGGAAGAAATGGGGCGTGATGCCCTGCTCTGAGCACTGCACACACAACACGATTGATGATCCTGTGTGGGATCCCCCATGCAGCTGTGGCTGGCTGAGCACCGGTGCATCCTCCCAGCACGGGGCCTGGGCTCCTTCTGTGGCCAGGCAACAGCCACGTGTATGCATCCCCAGCAGGAATTTCATCTGTCTTGTTTCACACTCTCACAACTGCAGGAAACCTAAGCAACCATTTTGGGGTCAAGCTCTTAGAATGCTGTACCTCAGAAACCTGCACACAGCCCTCTACCTGCAGGAATAGGCATCTCTGCATTTCCCCTTGATTCCATCTGTCCCAGCAGCATTCCTTGTGACCCACACCTAACCTGCCTATGCTTATGAGTGAATACTCTGTGTATGTGCAGTCTCAGGGTCTGCCACCAGACTGTTAAGAAATATGATGGGTGCAGGATTTACTGACTGCACAGCCTGGTGCTCTGAGTTATTTCAGAGTTGTTTTTGAAGGGTGCACTGTATTTTATATTACATCTGCAACACTGTTACTTACAGCTGCAGAAAGTCATTAGCTTCTGTTGCAAAGGATAGCCTCTTCCAGGAGTCTTCCCTGGGCCTGTCATGTTCCCTAAAGAAGTGAAGCACATTCCCTAAAGAGGCGAAGCAACACTCAAATGTATCATGAACTTGGTGACTACTCTCCCAGGAGTTATGGCAGTTTCAAGTATTAGAGTCAGTTCATGGACAAGTGCAGGGAGTTTCCCTCAGGAACAGTCTGTTTGGTTCAGTGAAGGTTAGCACTCATCCCAGCAGGAAATAGAGTCTTGTGGTTTAGCCCTGGTAGCTGCACACCAGTTGAGCCCTTATGAAGACATGGCTCAAGAGTGCTTTGTCAGTGCTGTGGCCAGATGGCAAGGCCTTATGCTGACCTGCATCAAGGGACATACTCTGCTTTGATCTCCAGACTGGCCAGCCCAGGCTCCTGCCAAACTCTCACCTCCAGCCTCTTTATCTGCCTCGGAGCAGGCTGACCAGCTGGGCATGTGAATTCTCAGTCCTGCTTTGTCTGTCCACATTCACTTTGCTGAGGCTTCCTTTCCCTCCAAAAGATGTCTCCTCTAATGCATTGTCATTGCAGCCCAATCTGCTCCAGAAACCTGCCTGAAGATGGCTGGTATCTGTCAAGTAAACAAAATAGTTAATGATTTTCTAAGTGCTTTGATATTAACCATGTGTACAATGTAGGGAAGGTGGGTTTTGGCTGTAATTCTTGTACCACCAAAAAAAAATCCTCTGAGTGCTTGTTCTACCATTAATGACCATTAATACACATCCTATTTTCCTGAAGCATCTGTTGTACTCATTTAGACTCTGCTGAGGACACAGACAAGGATGAGAAACTAAAATATGGCTAAAAGGAAAACATATCCTTAGGAAGACACCATCAACCATTCTCTCCATCAAATAGGAAATGAGCTATTACTTCTCATCAAAGGACTTCAACTTCACTGAAAGTGGGTTCTTTATGTTAAGACATACCACAGAATATTGTACTGTAGCATTAATTACTGCATATTACTGCATACTCATTATAATACTACAGGACTGTACAATTTTATGTTTTTTTACCAAAAGTACATGCTGGGTCTTTTCATTCTGAAAGTTTCTTTCCCCAGTTTTAGAGAGAAAAGCTTCTTTAAAAATGGTACTGAATTAAAAGTTGCAAAATTTTAATTATTTGTAGCCTCAAGGATCAAAAAGTGGAAAATAAAATGCTTTATTTCTAGCCTGCTATATTTGAACCAAAAGAAGATTGTTGTTAAAAAAGTAACAACCAAAGAAACAAACCAAATCTGATTTTGAAGAAGTGTTTTTAGGGATCTGATTCAATGTATTCTGCACTCTTTGAGGCTAGGAGACTGAAAGTTCTTCCTGTTTGCCTGTGGGCTCATGGTGAGAAGGCTTACAGTTGGGTTTCAATTTTTTGTAAGTGGAAGTGAGAGGAGGTAAAGGAAGAACTTGAGTCTCTGTCCTGCAACCATATTCAAAGTAAAATGCCCTGGTGTTTCTGCATACGAAGCCTTTGTCAGTGTTGGAATCTCTAAAATGCGCACACATCTTAAAAAAGGAGAGAAGTATTTTCTCATTGTGTCTGGTCAGTAATATTAATATATATTATTTTTGTAGCTTTGAAATGTTGTGGAAGTTCCTTGCCTTACATTAGCTTCTCAAGCAGGGCATTTGTCAAAGTAGTCTGGCATGCCAGCCTGACTTTTAAGAAAATGTCCTTAGTATTAATTGTTTCTCTCTTGGGATGCCCTTTTTTTCTTTTCTTATGAGTAAGTCTGTTAAATAATGTTTGTTAACAAACTTTCCATTCTTAGAAAAGGAGGGGCCTTTTTCCTCTTTAAGGGTATTTGTTCTACTTCTACTTCTGAGGATTTCTCATTTCCAGTACACTGGCAGGTAGCATAGACAGCAGGGTTTAACAACAGATTTTTTTATACCTGAGTCACAGGATGTACTTTGGAAAGAATATAATGTTATTTGGAAGGAATTACTGTCTCCAATGTAGGGCATACACAATGTAAAAACTAGCAAAATAAAAAAGTGGTGATGTCTCACCATTTTCTTCCCAAAGAAAATGTGGTCGCACCAGAATGTGGTCAGCCAAAAAGATTGATAAAATCAGAGTTCTGCAGTCTTTGACAAAAGGTGTTGAGAACACTGGAAGTGACACATCTCTATGATTTTCTCCTATGCAAAGGGTAACATACACAGCATTTCACAAAGGTAGCTGTGTCTCTTCTGCATTCCTCAGGCACTTGATTAGTCTCTTGTCTTGTATTGCAATCAAACTGTAAAATCTGGGGTGATGACCATCTCCTCCTTTTCTCTGAACCTCTTAGCCCAATAGGATCAGACTCATGATAAGGATATTGAGGAGCCAAAGCAAAAGTAGTAAAAAAAAAAATTGAAAATAATTAAGATAATGAAGAGTTAAACAAGGGAAGTAATAAGTACCCGTATTTAGCATATTATACATATTTTTAAACAGTTAGTAATGGAACAGATCACCATAGGAATAATAATTGTTACTATTTTTGTCTTGCGTAGATTTTTTAATCTATGACTTTCTGAGCATGCTAATTAAAGACTTTGCATATATCCAAGTACAAGTAATTCCCATCTGGAAGGGATGAGATGTAAGAGTGAAGCAATTTAATGCCAATAATATCCTCATCTGACATTATCACTGCAGATCTGGGGTTGAGTTTCCATTTTTAATTAGCTAGCAATCTTAGTGTGACATAGATGAATTAAGTACATCCTCATCTACTGTTTGGTACATGGGCCAGTAGTCACCATCAGATTATGGATGTTTGCAATGGGCAGGTACCAGCAAAGCTCTGACCTCTGAAGTGACTCAGTTATTGGCCAGAAAAATTTGAGTGCCAATATGCAGCTCTAAAACTGGGACTCAGCTTCAGACCTGAAGGTGGCAACTTCCTTTTCATTTTACCACTCACAATATGTGGTGAAAGAATTCCTTCCTCCCATTTCTTACTGATGGCATTAAGATTTCAGCTTTTCCTTTGTGGGATGGCACCCACCTCTTTTCTGCAGTAAGCAGCCAGGGTGTCAGTATCAACCAGAGACTTTTCCTTGGGGCCAGGCAGCCACAGCCCCAGAAGACAGTCTGCTCAGGAGAAAGCAGCAAGATTTTAAATTTTCACCATACCCTAATTTATTAAACTTCTGCAGGTGGTTACATGACTTTTCACTTTGCTCTGTGCCCATGGGGAGGGATAAGGGCAATCACTTTCTCCCCCAGCTGTCCTGTTTGACAGCAAGGTGAGTGATTCCCATCTCTGTTTCAGAGGCCAGCTACTCATTTGCAAAACTCAAGGGTCCAACTCTCCTTGCTTTTCACAGCTAACAAATGCCCAGTATTTCTTGGAGCAGCTCTGAGTCAGGGTTGGGAAGGTGCCACAAAGCCGTCACAAGGAGCCGGGCAGCCAAGTAGGCAAAAGGCACCGCAGTCCCATTTAGCTGTATCCTTTGGTAGCTGTTACAGTTGTAATCCTTCTTTTGTTCAGCCTGTAGCAGATGGTGAATCAGAGCTCATTTGGGCAGGTGGAAAATCTTCCAGCAGCAATGTCTGGAGCTCTGAACTTGGCTCCTTCTTGTCCTCCCCCCTGCCTGGCTGTGCTGGCCCAGGGTGCTGTGTCTGCTCAGATGGCTGCAGACAGAGAGGAGGGCTAGGGAGGAAAAGTGGCAGATGGCAGCTGAAGCTGGATCAAAGCAGGAGGCCTCACCTCCAGACAACAAGCACTGATAAAAGCTGGATTTTTTTTCCAGCTGTGTTTTGGGTGGCTATGTTTAAAAAGTATCCCTTTACAGAGAATTTTGATTTTAAAAAAGTCTACAACCTTGTGCTGTTTTCCCCATCTCACCCTGCCTGTGGGCGTGAAGGGACAGATCCAGAGCAAAATTAAAGTATCTGTAAGTGTGGAGCTCAGGTGGCAGGACCCCATGGCTCTGTGTTGACCAGATGTAATGCTTCAGCCGGGGGAATTTTTTTCAAGGGATGATCCACCTTTATTGCCATGTTTGCTGTGTGAACATGTCTGTGCAAGATGTGCAATAAAAGTGAGGTAGTTTTTTCTATGGCCTTCCTGAGTTAACAGAAAGCTGGCAAAGCTTTCATAGCCCTTCCCAGGTGCCCTTCTTGTAACCATGCCAACATGATTTGCAAACACTGAATTGGCCAAAATAGCTGTTTCCACATAACCTAAAATTTGTCCACATAAAGTGCTGGGATGGGATGAATAAGAAAGGTGAGCAGGCCTGTAGGAACTGGTATATGCCCCTGCAGTGCTATTCTCTGTGCAGCTCAGGATACAATAATGCTCTTGTGCAAGTCTAGGGGCATTTAGCAGTGGTGCTTGGTACCTGCTGCTCTTTCTTTTCACTTCTCCTGCTTTGACAGAAAAGAAGGGATGGGTTGTGCCACCAGGATGAGGCCAAGTCCTTGAATAAAGCAAGTATCAGACATCTAAAATTTGCAACCTCATGACATAGAAAAGCTAAAGAGAGACAAACACATGATAGGAAAATTTGCTAGCAGGACATGAAAATGTGCCAGAGGTATCAGAGCAGGTCTAAGAGTTAGGTCTTCACTACCCACGCTGATTAGGCAGCACTGCAGAGATCCATAGGCCTGTGCTTGCTGCCCCACCAGAAGGGCTGGTGCCACTAACTGGAGTCTTGCCATAGGACAGAAGTGTCCCAGCCACTCTGCTGTGACATTCCTGAAGCAAAGGAGATCTAGCTATGAAATTTGACAGTCTGGGGGAACTGAAACCCAAGCTAATCCAAATGGCAGAATCACAGAAAAATTTAGCTTGGAAAAGACCCTGGAGGTCATTGAGTCCAACTGTCAGTCCAGCTCTGCCAAGTCCACCACTAAACCAGGACCTCAGGTGCTACGTCTGCACTTCTTTTAAATCCCCCCAGGCATGGTGACTCGCCACTTCCCTGGGCAGCCTGATCCAATGCTTGACAACACTTCAGTGAAGAAATGTTTAGAAATGTTTCCTAGAATTCAACTAAACCTCTCCTGGCATAACTTGAGGCCATTAATTATGTTAATAGTAGACAGGGGACAATCTGTTTCTCCTGGCTTTCATCCTGATGATTAGGACCAATTCAAGCATTTCCTATCTTCTCAATCTATTTTTATCTGGAGGAGGTTTCACAGAACATGCAGTATCTCGAGGAGAGCAATTCTCAAGTGAATTGAACTGTGTGACTTATTCCAAGCAGGAAGTGGTCTTGAAAAGCTTTCCTGGTGCTCTGCTTACAGCTTCAAAAGCTATTGGCCAACCTAGGAACTGCCTTGTTAGATGACCTAGGAGAAGATGTGCTGACAAGGGTCCCTGGCCCATCAGCAGAAGGCTGGGCTGGAGCAACTGGGCTCTACTTGCCAAATGTGTCCTGCAGCACCACATGGTTGGTAAATGGTTATCCTCTGTGTCTTTCTTTTGAGCTGGGGCTCCATTCCATCAATACCTGTAGATGGAAGAAGTTACAGAGAATCCTCTGCCTGACTGCATGGCAGTAACTCTGTACTGCACCAGGTATCCTCTAAAATAAGCTCAAGGGAAAGTGCTTTGGTCTATTTTAATATCTGCACTAATTGCTTTTTTTCATTTCACAGACATGAGGTGAAATGACAAAGATTTCACCAGAAATTGTGGGGCATTGACATGCCTGGAACTGAAAAGGAAAACATCTGGGTTTCTCAAGACAGTTTTGCAACAAAAAGACAGGGATCTGCCAAAAGTTTGCTAAAATTAAAAATATCAACTAATCCTCGGGAAAAAAAGTTTGAGATGGTACTTCTGCAACTGCAGTTTTGAGTGAAGACCAAGGAGGACGGCAACAACCCCTCAAGACAGATTCCTTGCAGGGGGAAGGTGGCAGGAAAAGAGGACTCAAACCAAGCCCTGCAGGTTGGCAGGAGTCAGCTTGCAGCACCCAGGCCCTGGTGTGCTGGTGAAGGAGTCCATGGGCTCCATGTCTGAGGGAGTACTAAAGAGGGATAACACTCTTTCAAAGTACCTCTGGAAAATCTGGCAGTGCCCAAAGCACTTACTGCAGTTCTCAGGGGCAATTGTGTTATTTTCCTTTTTGTCAGGGTATCAAACTGGCTGCCAGATTCTCCACCTTATTTGCAGAAATGGAAAAGCCAGAAATAATCTCAAAAAAAAAGCTGTCTTCCAGGATGTAGATCTACAGTATAGGCTCTTGCATCACCATGGAAATTAAGAAATCTCTGACAGCTTAAATCTCACTGAGAAGGAAATAAAATAGAAAAATGTCACAACATGGCAGGATGAAATCTGTCCTTCCTGGGATATCTAGTGAGATAAAGAGTTCTGGACCAGGGTCAGACAAAGCAATGAAACTGTAACAGGCTCCTGTCAGAGGGCTCCACTGGCAGAGAGGAGTAATGTTTTGAGTGGTTAAAATGCACTGAAAATTTCTATCCTCCCCCTTAATAAACATGTTAGTTAAACATTAATGTGGTTCCTTTGCCAGTGGCATGGGTCACAGGATGGGGACAAGCATGGACAAATGACCATAAACTTGTTTGTCTCACCTGTCACAGATCCAGTGTTACATCCTGGTTTTAGCCTTTGTGGATCATATCTGCCTTATAGTGTTTCTGACATAGTGATTTGAGGAAATAGTGTTGCTGGTTAGCCAGCACAGACCAAAGGCTGCTGAGGAAGGTGCTGCTGCGCCAGTGCCTCCCCTGCCTCCTTTCTCAGTCTCTCAAATATTTCCTGCTGCCATGTCATTTGGCTGGACACTGGTGCTTCTCTGACCCTTCTCTGAGCCATGGAGCTGGGTAGGTTCTCTGCCGGTTTAAAGGACCTTTATTTTGTGCAGAGGAGTTTGTAGAACTGCAGCTTTGGGTGTCAGCGTGTATCTTGTAGGCACTGGGGCTACTTACGTGAGAGGACTGGCAGAGCATTCTTATTCTGGAGTATGGCACACTTTAAAAAAGAAGAGTTTATGAACAAGGCAGTGGTAAAAAAATCATTTCACCAATACCCATATCTCAAATATCTAATGTGAAAGAATTAAAAAGGGATTGGTGTCTAAAAGAATTTTATATGTGGAAGTGATTTTGAAAACAAGCACACATCACAGACTTAAAAAGAGGCTAAAAAAGTAGACAGATGGTCAGATACCAAATTAGATGCAATTAGGAAATGGAAAGATAATTTATCATATTCCTTATTCCCAACCTTTCATATAGACACTGGACTTGGCAAGCTCTTCATCTGCTCTGATGAGTGCTTACAATAGAGCTGAGAGGTCTGAACACTGCCAGACCTGGCAGATCTAGTTTTTTGCAGGCTCAGTCCTACCAGCTGCTATCCCTGAGGTGCTGGGTGCTTTGGCCTCACTTTTTCATTTGCTCTTCCTCTGCCCATGATTTCACATGATTTCACAATAAATCCAGCATTTGGGCTCTGAGGTCAAAATCACTGCAGCCACACAATGTAAAGCGCTGACCTACACCAAACCCTGGCTGCTGAGTCAAGTTTTCATGGTTAATCTGTTTTCCTGGCAGGGTTGGGGGTTTTTTATAGGAGCTTTAGTATCATCTGTTTGTGCTGCTCAAGCTTTATCCTGGTTCAGCCATCATCTCCTGTGGCCAGCCCAGGGACAGCACAAATCCTGTGCCTTTATGAACTTAATGAGAGAATGGAACCATGTGAGGAAGATATTGGTGTTGTCTCTGATTAACAGATTTTTTAAAAATAGCTGGAAGGACTGGAGTATCAGACCTGCACAGTGACAAGAAACAGTGATTGTGTTAATAGAAAAAAAATTAAATAAGCTAAACATTAAATCCACATGGAATGCCATGAATTTGAAGGTCTCAAATTTGTCTCCTAAGGGTTTCTGAAAGACAAAATCCAATGCTTTTTAACAGACAAATACTCTGAAGCCAGATCTGAAATGAATGCATTTCTCAAGATACCTCATCTCCTCTCATGTCCTTTTGCTTCCTGGCTCAGCTTCAGGTAATATGTAGGAGCCATAGCTTCTACAGAACTTATCACAGGCAGTATATTTTGTCTATTATTAAGATGAAGGATCTCAAATATTTCCATTTCTTTTATGAGAAAGTTAAGAATTTCTGCATAAAATTATCAATAAGGAAAATATCTTTCTCTGAAACCAGGTCCTGGCTATTCTTGTTACCTAGAAGAATGAATGAAGATAATGGATATTTTGAATTGCAGGTAGTTCTGAAAGAAATGACAGGGAAAAATAATTTTGAGTTGCATGAAAACAGAAACCTTTCAGAAATGGCTGGTGAAATTAAAACGTTTGAGAAAAATAATTTCAGGATAAATGAAATACTTGATTTGAGTAAAAGGCATTATTCTTTCTGCTTTGAGCACTGCCACACATATGAAACATAGTAGAAAGTAATTTCAAGGAACTATCAAGGCAGAAAGACCAAAAGAAATCAATTTCATTTTGAAAAAAGCAAAAGTGAAACAAACAATTTTCTTAAAAAGAATTTTATTTCTTTCTCTTAATAGACAATTATAGCCCAGCATCAAATCACAGAATCTCGCAGCATTACTGAAACTTCTCTGAGAACTAATCCCACACGTGTGCATGTAAGTTGCTCTCCAGGTGGGAAGAGGAGAGAACAGGAGGGGATGCAAACAGCCATAGGGAGACAGGAGTTGCAGGCCCTGCTGCCATCTCCTCTGGTGAGTGTCCTGAGGGACCCCAGTCCCGGTTTGCTGGCAGGACTCAGAGAAAATGAACCTGCCTGGGACTCCCAGCCTACACTCTGCACAGATGGAGAAGTCTTGAGCCCATGGAAAAAAATCAAAACCTCTTGTTCTGAAATTACTTTAATCTGATGAGAGAGAGACCTCCATATGGACGCTAAAACAAGCAGAAATTCTTCCTGACAGTGTAACCCATTTAGATTTCCTGTATATGTGGATTTGAGGGAGACACTAGAACACTGATTTTTTTACCCCCTTCCCTGTTTGTGTGTGGCACCTGAGATGCTGCCCTGACTCAGAGGAAGTTCCAGAGGGAGGAGATCTCCTCTCTTCCTCCCTCCAGCCAGCTGTCAGTGCATCAGCCTTTCGCTTCTAAGAGCAAAGGGAGTGGGACCAAGGGACACCTTGGGTTCATGCTTTGAGTGATTCTGCTGGGAAAACATCAATATTGCCTTGGTATTGGTAGCCCAGGTGCAGCTCTGTTGTTTGCCCTTGAATTTCATCCCAAATTTTCAAATCACTTTCTGTTGGATTTTCAATTTATACTTCAGGTTACATCTTCTTCTTGATCTTCCTAAAAGTTGTATTTGCTGTATTTGCAAAGGCATCATCAAACAGCTATTTGCTGCTGCTAATACAGAGAAGGGAAAAAATATTTCTGCCAAATACATGAGAGAAATTCCTACTCCTAAGGGCAGGATGTCTCAGCTCTAAAACCTTATCTGCACATGAGCTGTACTGCCTTGTCATGGCTTAATCATCTTGAGGTGGAAATGCTTATTTCTAGGAAGAAGAAGCCACCTGCAGAGGCATATTTATAATAATTTGATGGAAGATGGGACTGTAAGGTGTGTGAGGCATAAGTGAACCTGTAAGGATAAAGCCTCATCTTCATCTCTAATTCAGTAGAAACTTTCCAATTGGAGTATTTTGGCTGCACGTCATTATTTGAAAGGACATATTGCTGCAATGTAGTGTTTGCTTACTTTCTGCATACACTATGTACTCCATGGATTAAAAAAAAAAAATATTTTGGCATAGGACAAAGCAAAGACACAGTAACTATAAAACACAGCCCAGAAACTCTGATGGCAATCACCCTGCACAGCAGGGGGCTTGTATTCAGCTAAACCAGTCTTCTGGTACAGCAGGTTCTGGCTAGTGAGACTCCATTGTCATTTGCAAGCAAGCATATTTAAGTGGTTAGGATATCTTCATTCCATTTTGCTCTGATTTGGCTGCTCTCCTTGTACTCATTCTCTCTGAGCACACTTAAGGGACCAACCCCTTCATTTGCATATTCAGTTGCACAATAATTTTTCATCAGGTCACTGTTCTGTGAGTTGCCATTTGCCAAGTATTGCATTTGGAAGCATTTGCTGGTCTCAGGAGAGGTAATGCTTCACTTGTGTTGGGAAGAACAAGACAGAAGTCCTCACAGGCAGGAAAAGCTGGGCTAGATGAGAAATGCATTAGCATAAGTAAGATAAAAATTTAAGGCACAGAAATTGTAACTGCAAATGCATCTGTGTGAATTCTGGCATTAAGGGAACCCTGGAAACCACAAAGAAAATAACTGCTATTAGTCTGGGAGTGACAGTGAGGCATGTTTAAACTAAACTCCATGATGTGGTGTTCAGGACGCCCAGAGGACGTGTGCAATCACTGGGGTGTACCTGCACAGCACATCTGAGGGTTCCAGCAGCTTGCCACAGCCAGAAGGGGCAGCCTGGCCATTCTCCACTGCACTTAGCTTTGCCCATCTCTGTCCCTCAGATGAGAAGCTGTGAACCAATTCTCACCTGGCAGACACTGCTCACCTTTTACTTTCGGTGGAGTTATTTTTGGTCAGGACAAGCAGTTTCAGTTGGTGCTTCATTCCAGCACTTGGGAGAGATCGAGGTCTCTCAGGGAGTGTGAGCAGGACAGAGCTCAATTTGCAGCACCTGAGAGCTCATGTACTTCAACTGTACTCTGGTTGTAGAACTCTAAGGAGTCTGCTCCTGGGCTGTAAGAGCCCATCATCTTTCTCCAGGATTCATAGTTCTACAATATCTTTTTCTCTGTGTAGAGCTTCGGAGCTTAGACAAAAAGCCAGTTTGTTTGGGGGCATGGAGTATGTACCCCTTACACTAAGAAGCAGAGGCCTTGAGTAGTTAGTAGGCATGCTCTAAAGAGTGCCAGAGAAAGCTATGGCTTTGGACTTAGGATTGCTCAAAGTTTATCTTTTTTTTTCCCTTCCCAGTTCCTGTGAATTTACAGCATCATCGTTTCTCATCATGTCAACAAACCAGCCTCAAATACCCAGGTTTGTCCCTGCCAAGAAAGCCCAAAAAGATAAATAATGTGAAGAAAATGTCATTCAGATGCAATCACGTCAGTACAGGTTACTGCTGGCATAATTTCAGTACACAGCCTATTCCTAAGAACCCTACAACACCAGATGCAGTTCCTGCCTCTTGTGCTGCTATCCCAACTTGACAGGCACTGCTGCTAAACAGTAGCAGAACTGAAATGCTGAGGAATGTGGATGGGAAGGGACTTTCTGGAGTCCAAGCAAAGTTTGTAAGGAGAACAGCTTAAACTGCAAATGTATTTGGGAGGTCAAGATTCTGTAGAAAAGATTAATTTGAGACTCTTAGAACAGGAAAGGAGATTCAACCACATATCTTTCATTAAATAGCATGAGGAAATCCCCATGTCCAGCTTGGAAAATTTTGATATAAATTACTTAGCTACAGAATGACAGTCTTCCTGAGCAGTACTAGCTCCAGCTCTGACCCTTTATAAGTGCCAAACTCACATAATATAATGACAGAAAACAAATACAGAAAAATTGTTACGCATACAAAAGTGCTGAAAAATTGAATACTTTCCATGGTGATAAAAATAAATAAATAAAACAAGTTCTTAAATTCAAGCTGGCATTTAGGGGCTACAACCATCTAGAAAGCTTGCCAGGAAAAGGAGCACTAACCAAAGGTCACTGTTACTATTCTTTTTCTGGTAAAGCAGGAGCCAGTTGTGCTAGAGTTTATTCCATTTATTTTAAAGGGAGCTCTGATTATGTTGTTCTCTTAAACTTCTAACTACTTCTGGTTTCATTTTTTTTTTTGCCAAACCCACAAAAATTTTTTAAGGAGGACTTGGTTAGTGCAGTGCAAATTTCCATTACTCTATTTCTGGCCATTGTTTCTTTTAAATCTTACATGAGCAGAGGTAGCTTGATGGGTTTGGAGCTTAAATTCCCATTCTTTGACAATCCAAGAATGGGAGAACTGCAGCTTGATATAACACTCAGAGTAAAAACTAGGGAGGTGTTAGGTTTCTTCTTAAGCCATCTCTTCTGTTTGTCTGTATGCTCCTTTTTTCCCCCCCACATTAATGACTGCTGAACAGTTTGCAAAGAACACTGCAGATGACCAGTCTTGTGTGCTGCAAAGTGTTACATTCCTGTGCCCCTGGAAGCTCCCTGTGTGCACACCATTACCTGTCTGTACAGAGAGCCTAGCAGCTTACACTGTAATAGGAGGTGAGGAAACAAATCTGTACAACTCTTAGAAGAGGAAGAAGGAATAGACCTGAAAAGAGATCTAATGAGAATTATTGCAGAGTTGCATAGAAAATTAATTTAGCTATTCATACAAGAGCCATTAGCCTGTTGCCCCCTGAAAGAACAAGTTCTATATCCTTGCCTGTGACCTTCCATTGGGAAGGAACCTTTTGAGGAAATGAGTATGAATCAAGTCCCTTCAAGAAAACAAGTAAGAACCAATTATCTTTGTAGCTTTTGGTTTTGAAATATTTCCCACTTCCCAAATCAAAAGTTGTTTCATAAAATCCTTGTTCATCTGGTTTTGACCCTGAGGCAGAACTAAACTCCCCAAGCACCAAAGTGCTCAGGGAGCCCATAATGCATTCCAATGGCAAAGGCAGCTCAGCTTCCAGCTGCTAAAGGGCCAGGCTAAAGGACCTCTCCCTCCATGGTTCCTTCTAAGGGGCTGTGGGTGCTCATATCTGGGAGTGGGATGGGGATGGAACAGGGGCAATCAGGGTCTTTCCTGTGTAAGCCCAGGTGGGCCTGCATAGGTATAACATCAAAGCACAGTATAGGATCAAGAATCGTGCATAAAGTCACCTCCAGGTGCTGGTTTGCTACTTCAGAGCTTTTGTGATGGCCAGGATTCCAAACCACCTAACTTGTTTATTGACTATTTTAGTGTTTCCAAAACCACGAAACACTTTTCACCCTGGAGCAGCAGCTCTTCAGCTTTGAAGCACAGAGCATCCTGTGGCTGAGCTGGGAGAAGCAGCTGGTTATTCACACAGTGGTACAGGGCTTGTACACTAATGTGGCTCTTTGAAGCTAATTACCAGAACATAATGAAAGAAATCAAAGTTGGATGGAGTAACTTCTTGAACTTACTTTAATCTATGGACTCACAATTGGTTTGCAATGCCATAATTTGCTGTGACATAGTTTGTGGTATGCAAATAATGGAGAACTCTGGCTTTCTATTGCACAATTACCATAACAATTTATTTTGGCTTAAAAGTATTTATCCTCAGAAAGTCCTTGTTCCCTCCTTTGACTTTAGAAAGATTAAAAAGAGTAATTGACACTGTAATTTAACTTCTTGATGACCATATCAGTCCTGTAGATCCTGCTCCATCAAGATGCTGATACTGCTGCTGATAAAATACAAGTTGTCTGATAGAAATTTATTCCTGCACTTGACATGAACAAAGTGTAGCTAAGGCCAAACATAAGGAAGTTCTAGTTAATCATAGTTCTGGAGTGAAGTAGAAGCAATGGACGTAAATTAGCGTAATACAGAGCAATTCTCAGGAAAAGAAACCCTAAGATTTTATTATTAGCTCCCTGTGAGACTGCAATTTGCAATTTGCACTATAATTCCATCAGCTGTCTTTTCTGCTTTTGTGCATAATCAGATATAACATCACATGTCATTAAAGAAACAATTATTCTAAGAACAGACTAATAAATGCCTTCTGTTAGATGCAGGAATTAGCCAGCAAACATAAATAGACCTTTTGCATCAATACCAGTGAGGATTAACAGTGACATTTTTATGTCACCCACTCATTTGTGAATTGCCACATTGTCACAGCAAGCCACAGGGTGGAGGGAAAAAAAAGGAGACAACCAGCAAATGCAAAATTGTCATTTGTGGGAGTGAAGAAACTGTGACTATTTAAAGATGCTAGTCAAAAACTCTAAAATGAGGAAATATTTGAATCCCACATAAATTCCATATTTAAGATTGTAGGATTGAACATTTAATGAGAATTTGGTGAAACAGATTTTTTTTGGGTACAGTACTTCTTATTCACAGTCTTCCTGTGTTAACTTGGACAACTGACACAGTATTTGTGTGACTCATTTTCTCAGGCTTTTAATTTTTGGGGTATCATTTAGGCAGTGTTTCCCATTCTTATTGGAAGCAGTTTAGTGGTGTCTGCAGAGAATCTACAGATGCTCTGTATGGAAAATTGCTCTATAGGGAAATTCTGCTGTTCTGATGAAGCATGGGAACCTGAAGATAACAGGTTATTATCCAATAATAACAATTGGCTTCTTTTTCTTCACACTCCACAAATCAAAAAAAAACAGATTGCAGGAGCAGCAGGGTTAATTTGATTCTTAACTGGTGGATAGTTAAAATTAGACACTGAAAAATTAGACAAAATTTCAAAACCCAATTTTTCAACAGAGGTATTTTTTTCAGCAATTAATTTCTTAGACATACTTAGTAGGTTTTCTGTAGCACTCCTCAATACAGCAGTTAGCTATCCATGCCAGGGTATAAATGCAAGGTGTCAGATAAAGCCTTGCAGCCAGTCTTGCAGTCACACACTGATTTCCACATACATTCATTGACTAGGTTGGGCTTAAGTTCCTTCCTAAGAATATTTTGTCAGTTGAGCCTGAATGCAGTTGTGTCCTTTAAACTGAGTTTCAAGGATAAAGATTTGAAGATTTAATGATACCCCTTTGATGTTATTTGAAATTTCAGGAATGTCAAATGTTCTAGAAGATTTTGGAATGAGTTGACTGGCTCCGAGGAAAGTCATAGTGAGGTGCTAGGGATAAGTAGGAAAACATCTAGCCAAAATCATTATGACTGTTTTGGGGGTTTTTTTGTATGTGTCTGCATACATTTGCTCTATTTTGCAGGCATGATCCCTGCTTGGCTGCCACCATTTAAGCTGGCTACAAAGATTCTAGGGACTGTAGGTGAGGAGCTGCATCCCTTCCTGTATTTGAACAACATCTGATATTATGGGATGCTGACTGTATAACATCATCAGCACAAGTTTGGACAGCTTAATGCATTTCCTCCTCTCCCAATCAATCAATTTTCACTTCTTCAGTATCATTTCCCTGTTGTTTCATTCAATCTCAAGTCAAACAAGCAGGCAAAACTTTCATAAACCCATGAAGGGCCATTTGAAAAAAGCCACACTGGCAACATTGGCAACAAGAATTCCACAGCTTATGGCAACAGTTCCAAAAAGAACACTGGTGAAAAAGCTGTATTCTGAGAGTAGGTAATTCTTCATTACTGACTGTAGTAGGTCAGAGAAATTTAAACCAGAAAAGGCCCCCTGAAGAGCACTAGTGTGGAATGTGGAATATTAAAATCATTCAACAGTTACAAAGACAGGAGCTGTTGCCCTGTACTGCTTTTTCACTGTGTGTACTGGCATGTCTGAGATAGGTTACCTTTTTTTTCCATTGTCTTTACACCAGGCATTTCACTTTGAAGGGTGTGTAGGAAAGTGAACTTTCAAAATGTTAGTCATCTGTAAAGTTACAGTATTCGACCTTCAACAGGATGTGAGGCAAAGTTTTCCAGAATGTAGATTCAGTTACACAGGGATCAAAAGGGGGTCATCTGCAAGAGGATGATGTGGGCATGCCAGTTAGCCAGAAATCCCATTAAGGACCCCTGTATAAAAGATACTACTTTTGACATGGTTAATGAAATAACCTTGGAAATCCTGTGAACTACGTGCAGTGTTTCTTGTTCAAAGCAGAGTATGATTCACAGGGCTGATGTTAAGGTACACAGCACTAAAATCTCAAGGAGAAAGTGTGGTCTTTTTCCACGTTTGCCCCCAACTTTTAGTTTTGTCTCTGTTATAATTAAAATTCTGTATGTGGAGACCTTTATCATCAACACATTTTTTGTTCTTTCCACTCCTAAAATTTCAAGTGGAAAAGGAAAGCTTATGTTTACTTTTTCCATTTAATTCTTAATAAAGACATTTCTTTATTTGAAGCATCCCCATTTTCTGAGCTTTATAGACCTATTAATATTTATAGAATTCAAGTCACTAAAAAAAATAGAAAGAGAGGGAAAAAAGGGGATATATGGGAAGTAGCTAGGAAAGAAGAGGATAAAGATGCACAGCACTGTGATCCCGAGAGCTCTGTGCTTTGCCAAGCACCATCAGCAGACTTTTTCATAGCAGGACTTTGCTACCCAGTGGAAAATCAGTTGCTTTGTTTTTAGCCAAGGTTCCAGTCTAGAAGGAATCTCACTTTAATTTAAAAATCTCTCATTTGTTATCTGTTCTGAGTTAAATTGAAAACTTTGCAATGATGTAAAAAATAACAACTGCTATTCTGTACCACTGATATATCAGAGAGAAAAAAAACTGTCCCTCAGTGCATACAGCAGAAGTCTCTCCTCAATGTTTGCCTGTTTGCAAACATTGCTTCAGATAAATTTACTCCAGATCCGGGAAAAGTTTTGGGTTCTCATTTTGTTTAAGCCCCACAAATGTAAACACAGGATAAAGGCCACTACCACATTTCTCTTGCATACACAAGTTCAAAAACTGCCCAGCTCTTTAGTTATTCCAGAAAAAATAATTTGGCTACAAGGAAGTTGAGATTACTGCAGGAACTTGAAGCAGACTTTCAAAGTTGAGAAAATTTCAATACCCAAAAGCTTCATATTGCCTAGCATGCTGACAGCTGTCAGTGACTTACTATACAGTTTTTAAAAGACATACTAAGGATGTAGTACAGCAAGCTCTTACCCATGATACAACTCATTTTGCAAAGAAAATATATCCTTAATGAGATATCTTTAAGAACAATTATGTAGCTTATGAACAGATATGATAATCTTGCAGCAACTCTTTAGTTTCCTGTAGCTACTGTTCAGTGTTGATCCAGCTGATTTCTGTCAGTAGCTAGAGATTAAGAACAGTCTGTTAATTAGCCATGTCAGCTATATGAGGTACTTTGCAGCCTTTAACACCAAAGTCTTCTCAGCCCTCCAGTTTCACTCTAGTTCAGTTTATGGCATTTATTCACATGTGAAGGTGTAATACCTGTGTAAATATCAAAATGAAGTAGCATCTCTGCTTCCAAAGACGAACTGCCAGCAGCTTCAAAAGGCCTCAGACTTACCAGCGCTGCAGCCACACTGTGCTGCTGTAGACTGCAGGGGTGGCAGCTATGACACCCACAGTCTGTTCCACCCAGCCCAGCTGGGGCAGAAGGGGACATTTCAAGCTGCAGGAGACAAGTGTGAAGTTGGTAGCTAATGGTCCTGCTGTGGGAAGCAGCTGGATCAGCAGGACTTACCTGCATTCCTTTAGTTATACTGTCCCAAACTGCCACAGTCACTTCCATAACATAGATCTATAGCTATACACTATGCCACAGGTAACAAGGAAAAGAAATAGCAAATATAGGTGTCCTTATATATTCAAGTGTTACAAACATGTTTTCTGGTACTTGGATGCTTTATATCGTCCAAGTGTATGTCCAGTGAACAGAGACATCTTCCTAAGTCTGTACAGTTAATTTTGTCTTTCTATATTTAAAGCAGAAAAAGGGACAGCACCTCTTTAGTATGAAATGTCCCAAGGGATTTCTGTACCTCAACATATATTGCAGACATACTTTATCTCTTTTTTAAAAGGAAACCCCCCAACACACTTCCAGAATAGTCAACCCTTCCACCCAAACAACCATCACCCCACCTAGCTTTAAAAAAGACATCTGTTATTTATGCCCACCCTACTACCACTTTCTCAGGCACTCTTAAGGAATTGCAAAGTGAAATAACTGGGACAGCTCAACAGCCAGCCAGAAAAAGTGAAAGGCTTCTGGCTTCAGCAGAGAAGTACTGAGGAAATGCCCAGATACAGCCCACATGACTGAATTATTCTGGTAGTTAGTAGCATTTGAGATTAGGTTTACAAAGTCTCTTTTCATGGACAAGGGTTGATGAAGGATACATTCTAGAGGCTTTCTGCTTTAGACTGATAGCAGCCAGCTGCAATCATTTACCCGCACTGATGCAGAGCCATGCATGGACACTGTTCGCTTCTGCCACTCTCACCAGTCCCACTGCAGGTTTGCCAAATGCCTCTTAATGAAACAAGGGCAGGTTAAAATTGGTTAATGTGACTTGCCCCCAGCAAGCCAGGGGAGGGGACAGTTTACAGCTGTCTGTGAAGAAGGGCAGGTGCACCTAAATACACTGCAATGGTTGATTTGGCATGGCTGGTCTAGCTGAAGGAACGCTGAATATTTTGCACCTTGACCTGAGCATTACCTGCTCTAAGGGCATCTCATGTGCCACTTGCAGCTTCACTCCTTGTAAAAGTCTCAGAATATGGTTTCTTCAAGGTTTTACCATAGGAGATGAACTACCTAACTTGTAACACAAGTTTTATTAAAAGCAGACACAAAACCTGGTAGGTTGGCTCAATTTTTCCAATAATGAGTGCACATTAGGACAAATCAACACTAAATTTGGCTAAACTAAAAAATCATAGAAGATAAATTGTGGAACAGCTGTAAAATGATGTTTCATTATAACAAACTAGGAATTCATGTTTCATTTTTTCTGTCGAACTGTTCATGGTTTAGCACAAACTAAAAAGCTAGCCCCTCTCCTAATCCCTTCTATTAATCTCAGACTTCATTTGCACATTCAGATGAGGACATGAAAAAATGAAAGTATGTACCTTTTTTTTCTTCAATGCCAACAAGGAAACAAAAATGCATAACTCAACTACTTTTTTTTCTGGATGAAGTCTCTGAAGTTTAGCCTATTGCCTTCAGGTTCATATGCATTCATATAACTGAAGGTGTATTAAGTCAGGACAGTAATCTCCTCAGCCCTCCTTTCTAGCTAATGGAAAAATAAGCTAGCAATGCAATGCTGAACAGCTTCTCTTCCAGTGAGAAGCCTGAAGTTATGTTGGGCTATTCTGATGTATCAGGACTGTGCTGCAACAGCTGTAGCTACACTCAACAGAAGAGTTGTTTGTGCTTTTGCAAACAGTACTAGTCACACAAAGAAATGCTGGTAAGAGGGCCAACTTACCATCAGACATTAATTTATGTTAAGAGCTCTCAGCAAGCCATCTCTGTCAACTATTACTCTTTAGCAGAAGGGATGTATGTTTAGATACAATTTCCTAAAGAACTAGTCAAGACATTGCATGATCAGCAAGCCTCTTGGAGACTGTTCTACCAAGTTCTCTACTTCCCCCATAACCTCAGCTGCTTTCACATGCCTCTGTTCTCTCCTAAGTTCCCAAGAACACTTCCTCCTCCCTTCTTCTCTCTCTTGTGTCACCATACTACTGATTTAGGGTTGCTTGGCTTGGAGCTGCATGCATCCTGATTCACAAGCATGGTAACAGCTGAGACTTTTTTCAGTTTAACCAAAAATCTGGATGTCTGTTAGGAGCTACTGGCCATATGAAGCTTTAACATATCTTCTGGTAAGGCAACAGCTTCAAAGAATTTTTAGATACACCAAAATCCCGCAGTCTAGCTTGCTGATGAAACTTCCCTTTACAGTAGCCACCAGCTGTAGTTAAGACACATTACAAAATACCTTAATCCTAAACCCTTTTTAATTTGCTGTTGACCTTTACACAGTGACTAAAACTAGTATTAGTCTTTCCAGGGTCAGAGATATTAAGCTGCACAGAAGTAAGGTCAGTATACTATTTTAAGTTAAGCAATGCCACTCTCCCAGGCCCTTATTTAGACATATTTGTCTACAACAAAAATTGTTGCATCTTCATTTACATTGACACGAGTTATTAGAAAGTAGCTGCCAAAGAAAAATGTTACTGTCTTGCAAATAACTTTACTGTATTTTTCCATGTCTTACTGCTTGAGTGCTAGACAGCATCAAACATCCTGATAATGAAAAAAAAAAACAACACAAACCAGTAAGTAGTTTTAACACGAATATGCACCTAAGTATGTAGCATACAGGAGCCAGTTCAGAGCATTCATGGGCTCTTTTTATTTCATAAAACTAAAGCTTACAGATTCTCAACTCATAACCATTCAGAGAGACAACCATGAAAAGTGTATTAATAAAACCGAACAGGCTTCCAGGCCTCTAAAATTTCTCGAACATAAAGTACAAAAAAAGATACCACATGTTACATTACAGTCTTGCTGCCTTACACACCATCATAAAAAGTGAACAAACACATTCAGTAACTTCAGGCACACCATAAAAAAGATACCAGTAAGTGCTCCAGTTTTCTGTACCATACAACTTTATTTCAGTCACATTTCAGTCACATCTTTCTAGGCAATGTATCCAAAATATTTGACTCAAGCATACCTTTAGACTGTAAATAAACTGAAATAGGGCATCAAGTCTTCCCTGCCTCAAAAAAAACCCATTAAGTTTTAGGTCATATTATAAGAAGTAACCATCTGGAATGTGACAAGTCATAATGTGAAATCAAAGTGCTTTATTCCCATAGCGCAGAGAGACATGAGTGGTTATCCAACCATTCTTTTGTATATCTCAAACACCAAAAGAGATATTTGCTCTGTTGCACCCCACCTTGCAAAGACCTTTGGATCATTATGGTGAAATTTCATTAACTGACAGCTAAACAGTATCAGTGGACCAGCAATTTCACTTTGATACTTCAAATAATGATATAAATGAGGCATCTTCTGATCATTTTTCCGTGTAACCCAACAGCTGTCTAAGACTTGGCATTTTTGTGCAATTCTTTGCTATTTGCATGTGAAGAGAGAAACACTTCACCCAACAGCCTGTATGAAAGAACCATAAACTCTCAAAGCAGAAAACAACTTTAATAAGGTTTGGACATCAGTAGTTGCGTGGAATACGTGCTCAATTCAGATGTGCCCGTACTGAAGAATACTCATGTTCTAAGTGTTCAGCCAGAAAACTTCCCTCCTACAGAAGTCTAAAAACCTATTTATCTTGCAGAGGAAAGTTTAAGACTTAGGCATCTAATTATCTTTTCTCTTACAACAGAATTAGCTCTACATCATAATATGTATGATTAATCTTCCCTGTTTCAGACACCCCACTGTACAGGTGTACAGATTAAACAGGGAGGACTGAGGGAAAATTTCTGGTCCCATCCCACAGACATAAAGAAAAAGCGCTTTGCAAGACTGATCTTATCCATTGCATTTGAGGCAACCAACCCAAAATGAAGGCACATGAAATCTATAACATTATAGCTTATAAATTGTAAACTAAAGCTGAACCTCTCTATAATTTCTAGTCTTTTTGCACAGAAGTAATGACCAGCACCTATGCAGAGGTTCTGTATTATTTTTAATGCAGCTTTTTCCAGAAATAGTTAAATGTCACTTGCATGCCTGTGCAAACACTGTCATTTATTAGGTCTTGACATGAAGTGCAGAAACTGGTTGTTTATCTGCATGGAAAGTCTGATGCCAATGCATCAGTAGCACTTCCTTCCCGTCGCTACAAGAAATATAAGTCACTAGCAACAGCCACAGAGGCTGTCATCTCAAAAGTGCACACGCCCAGCAGCAGTTTTCCTGTGAGGTGTTCTACAGCTTGTGGCATGCATTTAATCAGTGTTTCAAATTTGGATTTTAACATGTCAAAGCCTATCTACTTTTGGTTAGCTACAGGCCAGGCACACACATGCATCTTAAGGAAGCCAACTCGGAACGTGCTTTGACAGATGCTGCATTGAAACTGGCCATACTTTAACAACTAAACACACATGAGCTGCTACACTGAGCAGCATTCAGGATCCAGGGTCAGCTCAGTACTTCAGCTCTTAAGGAAAGCTGAATATGGATATAAATCTGCCTCCTAGATTTCACTGGAATTGCTACCTTTAAAGCAGAGAAACAAGATTCAAGGTTTCCGAAAGCTTTAGCAGACGGATAGGCTCGTCAATCAGATTAAGACTTACTAGGCTGTCAAACAACAGTTCAAAGCCCTGGCTATCACTTCTCTAGAAATATAGGTTTAAAAGAACTCAAACACCACTGCTACCACTTAACTAGAATATGTAATTATGCTGCTTCGTTCAGAATGATAAACAGGGATTGGGTTTTGGAGTTCTAGTTTTTCACCCTATGCATGAATTCACACACCTTCCTTTTTTTTTGTTTTTTTCCCCTTTTTTCTCTATTTCCACACAGTGTAAGTTGATGGGATTGGCACACGAACTACCAGCAAACACAGACCTGTAGCTGTTACATTACAGAACCATATTAGAGTTTCATGAAGATTTCATGCAATGGTGTCTGTGCTCTTTTATTCTAAGAGAATGACTTTCACAGGTAACACATACAACACGATTTTCTGAATTTAAATGCAGTGAGTTACACAAAGGACATTAACAAGAATTGACCAGACTTAATAACTGGAACTGCGCTAGGTCTGGCACTTGAGAATTCACAGTGATTAAAATAAAATTGCTTTGCTTAAGACAAAACATAAGATACCAAATATATATAAAAACTCTTTGCTTCTATTATCTTGCATTAGTATTCCAACAGCGATAAGCAAGTTCAGTAGTACCTCAGACAGCAAAGACTTCTGCACATGGTTAACTTTATTCATTGCTTGCAGTGCAATGGATTATTATTTTTTAAAGTAATGTATTCATGATGTCAAATCAAGCAATTTTCAATGCATAAAGTCAACACAGGCTCAACTCTTTGATGGATTGAAGCATGGATTCTGACAGGAAACCATTCTGTACCATCTCATTTTGTGCACCCAACTCCACACTGCGCCAGGTGGTATTGCTGTTAAAGAGAAACTTAAGGTATACTTGTATATTACTGAGGTGTTCTTCTCCCATAGCAAGTTGTTTGCTGATAGTTTATAGTAGCGGTTGATAGTGTAAGAGTAAAGCATTTGCACTTTCCTTTCCCCCACTCACTTCAATAATCCTAGTAGATCCACTAACACGGGTTTACAATCCCAAAGCCTGCTTTTAGAGAGAAAGAAGCACAGCTTTTAAACACCCCAGTGTTTCTCAACCCACCCACTGCCTCCCATTTCAGCTCTGAGGGCCCGGCTGGAGCAGCTGCTCCCAGGAGCTTGAGCTCCCTGAGCCCTGCTGGGCTCACTGACCACATCGAACTGGGAGCTAAAGTGAGATACTCAGGACCCTTCTGGCCAGAGTCCACGAGTGTAGACGAGCACCCACTCGTACCTGCCTCACCTTCTGTGCTACACCTGAGGGCACTTTGGTCCGTGCATCCACCTCCCAGACCTCCTGCTCCCCGGCCTTATCCAAACACATTGGACTTTGGCCTGAGCTTGAATGACGATTTCAGGGATTTCTCCTCATGCTCTTCCTCCTCAGCGTCACCACGAAAGGAGGGAGTGTTGTGGATGATCTGAGTCCTGAAGCGGATTTTATTAAGCCGAGGCTTCATCCGTCCGCTGCCAGAGGCTTTCCTGGTCATCTCCTTGCCTTTGCCCGGCACCGCTGCCCCATCCGTACCTTCAGCTTCCTCCCCAGCGCCGTGATGGTGGTGGGAGAGCCGGTAGTTCATGAGATTAGACGGCAACACCTTGGAGAGCCTCCAGCGCCCGCTCCCATTGCCAGCATTCCCTTCCTCCTCCTCCTCCTCCTCCAGGGCCCCCACAAGGTTCCGCATGTCCCCCGAGGTGCCATGCTGCAGGTACTGCGCGGCCTTGCGCCCGCTGTAGTCGCGGATGTCCACGTCGGCGTCGTAGGCTCCCACCAGCAGCTTAACGACCTCGGCGTGGCCGTGCATGGCGGCGATGTGCAGCGCCGTGTGCCCGCCGCTCGTGCGGGCGTTGATGTCCACGGGCAGCCCGTGCCGCTGGGCGAAGTTGACCAGCGTGGCCAGCAGCTCCTGCCGCCCGTGCTTGGCGGCCCAGTGCAGCACTGTGAAGCCGGTGATAAAGTCCCGCTTGCAGAGCAGCGCCGGCTCACAGCTCAGCAGCCCCTCCAGGCTCTCCCACCGCCCGTCCGAGGCCGAGAGCATCCAGGCGTGCTCCAGGGGGTCCAGTGCCACAGAGCCGGTCGTGCTCCCCTCTTCCTCGGCGGAGGACGAGGCCACCGAGGCGCTGTCCGAGTCGCGGCCGCGGCCCCCGCCAGGGAGGGCGCCGCGCTTCAGCTGGGGGGAGCTGCCCCGCGCCGCCTCCCGCAGGCTCCGCCGGCCGCCGCCCTGCGCCGCCGCCCCCGGGCGCTCCCTCCGCCGCCCCCGCCTCGCCCGTCGCCGGGGGCCGCCCCGGGCCCGTCGCTATCGCGGTCTCCTCGCCGCCGCCGCCTTCGCCGCGCCCGGGCGGTGGCCCCCGCCGGGAGCCCCTCCGCTGGCCTCCAGCCACCGCCGGGCTCGGCCGGGGCGGCTCGCCCCGCTGCCCCGGGGGCTGCGGGTGGCTGCCGGCATCCTCGCCTGTTGCCGGCGGCGTCTCCTCAGCGCCTGCCCGTGGGGAGGGCGGCGGGCTCGGCTGCTTCGCGCTGTTCTCCGCCGCCGGCTCCTGCTCCCCGGGGGTCAGGGGGGCGGCGGCGGGGGGCTCGGGGGCGCAGTACCGGCGGCGGAGGTGCACGTACTTGACGCCGGTGCCGGGCTCCTGGCGCACGGTGGCCACTGCGTTGACCAGCTCCTTGAAGCGATGCCGGGCGGCGGCGCGGCGGGAGGGCTCCGCGGGGTTCAGCCAGTCCCGGAAATGCTCCAGCAGCTCCGCGTTGCGCGCCCGCCCGCCCCGCGCCGCCAGGAACCGCACCACTGACTCCTGCTGCAGCTCCGCCGGCTCCGCCATCGCCGCCGCTACCCCATCGCGCCGCCGCCGCCGCTCCTCCTGCTGCTACTGCCGCGGCTGGTGATGGTGGTGGCAGTGGTGGTGCGGGCGCGGCAGAGCCGCCGCTGCCCGAGCCCCTCCTCCCGGCAGCAGCATGCCCGGCAATCTCTGCCGCGGCGGCGGCACCGCGCCGCCCTCCGGCCGGGAGGCGCCCGCCAGCAGTGCCCGCCCCGGCGGCGGAGCCCCGGCCGCATCCCCTCCCCGCGCTCCTCCCCGCCGCGTGGTTCTCCCCTTCGGCGGCAGTTTTGGCCGCGTCCTTCTCTCCCTACTCTCCTCCCTCCTTCGCTGTCTCTCTGGCGGGGCTATGGCCGCTTCCGATGCCGACGAGCCTCTGGTAAGTCCCCTCCGCGGTACGGGGAGCGGCGGGTGAGCAGCCCCTGTGGCGGGGGTGAGCCCGGCGGGGCTGAGGGGACGGAGGGCCCGGCAGCGCCGGTACCCGGAGGGAAAGGAGGGTGGCGGTCGCACCGTGCGAAGGAGGAGGTGGAAGTGCTGCCCTCGGTGCGGGGCACCGGGCGCTGGTGAGGGCCGCGTCAGGGTGCAGGTCTGGTTAGCGTGAGAGATGAAGGCTCCTTCCTCTCTCACGCCGTCTAGTTCCCAGAGCTGCCAGGCTTTTAGAACACTTGTTGTTAAAGGAACTTGTGTTCAGGTGTCACTCTTCCCAGCGCTCCTGTGGCGTCTCGCGTATTTCAGGTAATAAGCCGAATCTCGTCTGTTGACGAGTTACTTCTGTGTAATGGCAAAGCTGTCAGCTTTATGTTCTGAGGACATTGAGCGCATCCACACGACCGTGCTGGAGCGTAGTTCCCATGCCTGTCGGTAGTAGTGGAAAACTCGGGGCTCAGGAGGAGTCAGGTCTGGGGTGCCCATGGGCACGTTCATGGGGGATGTCCACGGGCGCCTCATCCTTCCCGGCACCCCGGCGGGGCTGCCGGGACCCTCACCCCCTGCAGAATCACACACTGGGTATGGTTTTCTTCGAGTTTTGGAGGGCAAATCTCTGTGACATCTGTAAATCCAGTAGCAAGCTAGTTTCTTGCTTAGACTGCTAGTCTCGTTTTGCAGAGGTTTACGCAGAGTGATGCATGTAGTTTGAGATTTAGCTTTTTGGTAAGGGATGGTGTTAGGCAGTTTTGGTCAAAAATATGTGGTAAATTTAAAAGATTACTATTTTTAAAAGTTTTTTTCTGAAAGAAATAATAATTTTTAAATGTTACACAGTCTCAGGCTATGGTTTTTTTCATGCTGTTTTTGATGGGCAGGACAACTTTATATAAACCAAAATATTTGATTAAATCATAGAATCTTGGAATGGTTTGGGTTGGAAGTGATCTCAAAAAGATTGGTTCCAGCCCTCTTGCTCTGGGCAGGGACAATTTTCACTAGACCATGTCCCTCAGAGCCCCATCCAATTTAACGAATCTGGAGAAATCTAGACACATTAGTTATCACACCAACCTTTAAAAATGGGGTTGAGGGAAGGAATGAGGTGTGAGTTGGGTGATATTTAGGTGATATCAATTAGGTGATCAACTAGGTGATGTTTTTTTTCTTTTAGAAGTAGTAAGAAGGCGGATATCGTGTGGTCAGTCTTGTGGACTTTGTCTCTCTGCTATTGTCTAACAAATAAGCAGAGGAATTGACACCCGATGTCCGTGGAAAATTTCAGAGCGAAAAACGTGGCTACTGCTTTTCTATTAAGACAATGCTTCAGTTGCTGTCAGGTGGAATAGGTTTACACAGTGATCCTTGTGTAAGGAGGAGAGGTGGTGTCCTGAATGAGTGCTCGCTGCTTGGTAGGCAGCAGCAATTTACACACTGAGACAAGCTACTTCTATTTCTTTATTCTAGTTTGTGCAAAGTGGGGTGCTAGGTTATCACCACAAAATGCTAGCTGCCCAGTCATCAAAACTACATTTATGGATTTTAGCAAACAAGGAAATCAAGGGTCACGGGCTATTAGTTGCATAGTTTTCTTAATTAGTGTTCTCCCTTCTGTTGGCTAGTGATTCTCTCGTTTGTCATGCTAATTTTAAGTTCACATTCGCGGCTTTTCTCTTCTTTTGGGTTGGTGGGTTTCTTGAGTTGGTGGTCTGTGAGTCGGTGGTCACAATCTCGTCCTGCTACAATTTCCTTGGAGCTGAGTCAGTTGATTTCAGCATAGTTGCTGAATTGGCTTTGTTAGTTTCTTCCTTATATTGGATGTTCTGCCAAATGTCCTTGTGGCTTGTAAATTTTGCATTTTTTGTGTCCACTCATTAGCACATCCTTGTCCCCAGGCTTTGTTAACCTCCTCCAGGTCTGAGATCATCGAGGCATGTCAAGCCCTAAGCCTTAACAAGGCAATTCTGCTGACAAAATGATTTATTTTTCTAACATCTGGACATCAGAAGGAAATAAATTTATTCCTGTGAGGGTTTTTTTGTTTGGACAGTTACAAATGGCAGTGCAGAGGTTGGGATTTAGGCTGATGACATGAATGTGAAAGACTTCCCTTCTGCAGTCACGCTGAGCCTCTTGCACTGGCTTTTGGTGTGGAGGCTGAGTGGTTTGTGTTAGAGGAATTGTCTTATCCTAGTGGCAATAGAGGTGCTTTGAGATCAGACTGAGTACCTGGAGTTCTTAGATGTGCTGCAGCCACTCTGTCTCAGATGCACTTGTCTTTAAATGGACAGGAAACTGACAGTTCTCAGTGTTTCTCAGCTCTTTTTAACAGTAATTTTCCTCTGGTAGACTGCCTTGAGAAATTTTGTTTTCTGATGTGCTTTGAATGTACTTTTTTTAATAGCCCAAAGATGTCATATTTTCTCTAAACTGTCCACTTTGCATATGCATTTTCCCTCATCTTAGTCTAAAATAGAATTATCTAATTAGAGGAATCTAAAATGAGAGTTGGTGCAGTGCAATCTGTAAGCCCATACAAGGAAGTCCTGTTCAAGAAGAAGATGAGTATATGCTGTGAGGAATATCCATATCCTTCTAGCTACAAGAATTCTGAGACTTGTTATGCATACTTATTAGAAAAGGTGTTGCTTTAACGGGCTTTTAAGTGTTCAATTAAAAAATTTCCTACTGTTGACCGTGTGCATGTTCACAGGAAACAGCAATGGTTTCCAATTCCATGTAGATTGGAAATCTAAGAGAAAGAATAGCATGGAGCTGTCACCATTTCTACTTTTGATACGTAGTGTTTGTTTAAAAATACAGTTCATTTGTGTGGATCAAGATATTTCCTTTTAACCTTATGTATTTTAGTGTGTTCACTGCCTTGATGTCTTGGTTCTAGATTGCTAGCTGATGTTTGAAAAGGAATGTACACCTTTCGATATTTCTAATGAAATAGATACAATGCTGTCTCAGAGTTCTGGTGCATATAATGAGTGCAGATAATTTTTTAGTTGACATTAATAGCAATTTCAGTTCCAGCTCCTCAGAATGAATTCCATTTGGTAATGGATACCTTCCTCTGATTATGCTTTCTATTTTGAATTCTGATGCTTAGATTTTTTTAATACGTTTTCCTATTTTCTAAGAGCAAACCAACTGTGATCTATTTTCTCCCTACAGTTTTCAGTTTACCTTTTCAGTTGGAGTTGTCTACTTTATTTCATTCATGTTTCATAAGGTTTTTTCCCTTTTTTTTTTTTTTTTTTAAGCCTTCAAATTGTTCTGTAAAGTAAATTTAAATTTTTCCTCAAATCATGGACGAAAGCTCATTTGACAGGTCTTTTTTTTCAGACTTTGACTTTTCTTCTTCATTGCATGTGAAATCATAAGGAATGAGTTTTAGTTTTCTAGTAGAATTTTTATTGCCATTGTTAACTGATATTTTAAAATTATTTTTTTCTAGCAAAATGTTGGCTGTCGAACTTTGTCCTTGTCTGCACATGTTGGATTTGATAGCTTACCTGACCAACTGATCAGGAAATCCATCAAGCATGGCTTCTGCTTCAACATTCTTTGCATTGGTGAGTAGTATCTGGGTGCCTAAAGGCTTTAGTGGCATACCCATCTTAGGAAGTGACTGAAATTTAAATCCAGTTGTGGTGTTAAACAGTTTCTTTAATGTCAAGCATGAACTGTAATTCCACCCCTTGTCCCAGCTTTGTTTATTTGGGATTGTATGTAGCATTTTTGTAAGCAATGTCAAGAACCAAAAAATGTTGAAAATGAATGCCAGTCATTTATTCATTTATAAGCAGCCTTTTGATTTTTTTGAGTAAAAAGGGCTTACACCTGTAACAAAGAGCTTCAGATTAAAAAAATTTTAAAATTCCAAGGTGGTATTACTGAATTGTTTCTATACTTATCAAATGTTTTGCTCTAATATTTTACCCTTATTCTTAAAAGGCATTTGTTGAATCTCTGGTTTCAAAGCTAGCTACTTAACTTTTAAAAATATGTAGGAAATTAATTCAGACTTTTAAAGAAACCAAAGTGTCATGACACTGTTCTGCTCATTACTCATTAACCGATAATTTACCCTTATATGTAGGATGAAAAAATAATGAAAACATATTTAGTTTTCACTAAAAGAATGCACAAATGCACAGTTTTGCTCGGAGAAATCAGTTGAGTTTTTGTGTACACTTTCTGAGATTATTATATATTTATTTGATGTGAAAAATGTCTTCTCCAACCCTTCTGTTTAACTTTAGGGGAAACTGGAATTGGGAAATCAGCCTTGGTCAGCAGTTTGTTTAACACTGATTTTGAGGACTCTCCATCAACACATTTTCTGTCAAGTGTGCGACTTAGAGCCCAGACTTTTGAACTCCAGGAAAGTAATGTTCTTTTGAAGCTGACAGTTGTAAAAACAGTGGGGTTTGGTGACCAGATGAACAAAGCAGATAGGTAAGTGCCCTCTTGTCACTGTTATGCTGAAGTTTTGGTCTTAAGTGCAAGCTGATTTTTCTTTGGGCTTCTGTAGAAAGTGGTTGTCTTACATGTATTCCAAGTGGATGGTTAACTGTTTTCCCTGTGTGCCAAAGTAAACGTATTGTTCTTCTCATGTAAGAAATTATTTTATAATTTTGATGAACTCTGCCCTTTTCTTTATGAAATCTTTTCTTTCTTAATCTTTTATAAATGTGTGTACATGCAGTAGTTTCCTTTGGGGTGGAGAAAAGCAGGGAGTTCAATGGGTGGGTTTTTAAACAACCGAGCAGATTATAAAGTACTGTAGTTTATATAGATTAGATCTACACGGTTTTTAACAATTTCATTGTAACTTGTTGAAGACCTTAAACTGGAAGTTTAATCATGTGAATTACCGAAGGCCTTTGTTTTTTGTGTCAGTCAGCTTAGTCAGAAGATGTAGAAGCAGCCCACTGGTTTTTCAGAACTTTTTTTGAGTCTCTGCTTTCGTGAATTTTTTACAGGACTGAACTGTCTCAGCAGATTTTGTTTCTTTCAAGGTAACCGTAAAGGATTTATGTGATCTGAGTACCTAAATGGTGGTACTCATATAATAAAAGGTTAGAGAGTCACGTTAAGATTATCATGACAGCTGTAGTTTATGATATGACTGGATAATAGCTGCTGCTGGTGAATTGGGTGAAGGAGATGGAAGTAGATGCTAGTATAGCTGTTAGAGGTTTTGATGTGTGGTACAGGAGGGACCTTCTTGTTCTTTTGATTTTGTGTGTAACACCTGCTTCTGGATTTCAATAGCATTTGATCTGGTTTGTAAAATTTGTGTGGCAGAAGAAATGTAAGGGTGCACTGTTTCTACATCTAGCAAAACTTTCTTTTTGAAAGCACATTAGAATCTGGTTTTAGGTAGGATAAAGTATACTTAAAAGTGTACTTACTATAAATCAGATTTTTATTCTCTAACATTTCTCATTTTAATTTTTGGCTATTGTTTAAGAGCCCTCTTGTGTACAGTACTTCAGAAGATAAAAGTTCATCCTGTTTCTTGGTACTATTAGTTGCATATTCTTTCTTTTCTTGTATTGTACCTAAGAGGTGGTTGTATCTTCCTTATATTTAAGAGTTCTGCATTTGCACAGCTTAATTGCAAAAATTTAAAAACATCACTTGGGAAGTTTGGTTATAATCATAATTAACTTTATATCACTTTTTTCACTAATGGTAGCTAGGAAACATTTTGTTTGTATTAGATGCACAATTCTTTTTTGAGTAGTTTTTCAGAAATTAGGATTACTCTGTACACATAATTTTCTGCCCTACTTGAGCAGCCTTTTGACATGTAAAGCAAAAATCTGCAGAACAATACAAGAGAATTCCCTTCTTAGTTTGTCTCTCTTTAGGAGTAGCTAATATCTGGTTGTTAAATTTTATTTCCTACAGCTATCAGCCAATAGTGGATTATGTAGATGCACAATTTGAAGCCTATCTCGAGGAAGAACTGAAAGTTATACGTTCTTTATTTAGCTACCATGATACTCGCATCCATGTCTGCCTCTATTTCATTTCACCTACAGGCCGTTCTCTAAAAACCATAGATTTGTTAACTATGAGAAGCCTAGACAGTAAGGTAAGACTTGGAAACAGTTCCAAGAATTTGTCTTACTTTCTAAAGCATCTTGTAGCTTTTAGGTCCACTACCATGTTTCAGTTCTATATCGATGTATTTGGTTTTGTAATGTTTTTTTGGTACTGATATACTTTAAGTTCCAAATAAATGGGCTCTGCAAGTAGCTTGCAGTTCATCAATTGTTTATTTACAAATCAAAAAGAGAGAGATATATGTTGTTAAGAACATTGAAAAAAGAAGCACAACGAAGTAAAAAAAAATACTAAGAAAGTAGAACCACACCAACTTTACTTTTATTAAACCCTAAGCATTGTAGTGACATTGGATAGGGTACCTTCTATAAGTACTTTACTATTTCTAATTAAACTTGTTTCTAGTTTTGGGACTGCTGGAAAGTTGGCACCAAAAAAGCTCTGCAACACTGAAGATCTTCGTTTTAGATAACTGAAGAGGCATGAAGAGCCATGAGCAGAACACTGCCAACATGGCTTTTTCTGTGAAAGGCTGCAGTAGTGTTTTAACATACTGATTTGTTTAGAAAGCTTTGAAATAGCAGCTTCTAGTGAAATTACTTGCATTTTCTGTATCCTTAACTTTCTTCCTGTAATGAGGCTGTGTGAAGCTAAATGTTTAACCTATTTTAAGAAGCCTTGTATTATTTGGATTTAATTTGTTGAAATTAAAATTTGTTGAAAATTTTGAAAACTTAAATGCATTTGCTGTGCCTTTCGCCTTTTTCTTTGTGTTTACTAGAGCCCCTCCCACTAAATTTTCTACCTGCATTTTCTTGTTTCAGAGAAGTTTTTCCAAGATAGCAAGAATTAAATCATCTGTCTAGTCCACATTTGTGTTTGATAAGCCCATTTGGGATTTTTGTTACTTTGTTTGTGGATGTATTTTGCATTCTGAACTTCTCAATAGCAAGCAAGGGAAGGTATGGTGGTACAAAGGTAGGGGAGAGAACATTTCTGTGTGCTGTGTTGTTGGTTTCTAGGTTGTGCCTGCTCTTTACTGAACTTTCTTTCAAACAGTGTTTCTTTCGAAAGAAAAGGATATAGATCTTCGAATTCCAGCATCCTAAGAAAATACTTCCATTAGGATAAACCAAAAGTAATTCTGCCTTGAGGAATTTTGGCTTCTAGCCACCTACTGCAAAAAATTTTAATTCTGCTTTGGCACAGAGAGAGCATAAACCACACGTAACTCTGTTGTTTTATCCCTTTGCAATGGAATGGATTCTTTCTGATCTTACTACAGAAATATCCATGTACACACAGAAAGAGTTATGTGCTTTAACTGTAGTTTTGTTTCCATCTTGTTGTGGAGCATGTTTGTGGTGCTTTTAGTACTGCATTCTCCTAGTGGCAGTTAAGAACTTGGAATTTCCCAGGATGTGGGAGTCCCTGGGTATATTCACTGAGTACAGGATTCCACAAAGAGAAGATGGTATAGCCACATGCATCCATCAAATGTGTAAATCTATGTGGAAAGCTGTCTTGAGTTTCTTCCTAAATCCACTGCAGTGTACACTGTGTACTTTTGTTACAGTCTGCTGCTACAAAACAATAGCAGATTACACAGCTCAGAGGTACAGAGGGTTCTTGGGATAGATCAGGTTCATCCTGTACTCTGCAGTCCTTGAAGAAAAAAACAGAGTATCTATGGTCAGTTTATTTTTCTCTGTTATGGATTGGATGCCTAGCTAAGAATTTGGACTCTGGCATTTAGACTCTGGAAAATCCTATAGTTTTGCTTAGGATGGCATCACTACAGAACAGCCAGGTTTCATTCACAGACAAAGGGATCTTTTCCTGTGCTCTTTCTTCCTGGAAATAGTGATTATTCAACTAATAGCTCTGCAGTTCTAATTAATTCTCACAGAATTGTATGCATGTTATGGCTTAGTCTGTAAAGTATCTTGGGGATTTAGGTTTTTTCCCTTCAGAAAGAATCTTCAGAAATTTTTATATTGATTCACAGAGATACACTTAAATCAGCCTGCTCTTGGTACCAACAATGATTTCAATTACATGTATTTCTTTTCCTTCTTTGTTGCTTATCTAAAGCCACAGTTAATTTTATGCTTTTCAATTTTTATGCACTTCTGGTGATTTAATGTCAATGTTGATAGCTGTAATCACAGTTTCTGATGATTTTGTGTTTTATTATTCTTCTTGGTAGACTTTCTCTGCTATTTGTTTTCTGTTTTCTAAGAAATTCTAATTAGTGAGTGCTTGAAAAACGTTCATGTTGAAAAGACAACTTTCATGTTGAAAAAGAGTAGAGGTTAATTGAATTCTGAGGACTCTGTGTTCCATCCATTTTTAGGCCTACATTGGAGAAAACCTACGTTATTGTCCCTCAGCTAATTTGATTGAAGGTGTGAATTACTCCTAGTGTAACAGATTGTTTATACAATTCTAAATGAGTTCAGTTATTAGAAAAATAAATCCCATAATTTTATTTGATTTTAGATATTTTACCCCATATATGCTTAGATCATGTATGCTACACAATTAAGGACTATCATCAGGTAATCTTGGAAGTCATACTTCAGAGCTGGCTTGCTTCTTTTTCTTTGGGACATTTTGCTTAAGACAGAAGTCTTATTTGAAAAATATCCATTTTGAATCTGTTCTTGACATTTAGGCATTTCCATTCAGGCAGAATATTCAGAAGAATAGAAAGTGTGTGTGTTGTTTTGGTTTTTTTTTTCCCTCTCCTTCCTTTTTGCATCTGTGATCAAGGAACTCTGTAGAACACTTCATCTTCTGAAATCCAGAAGAGTTATTTATGTTGTTCTTTCAAAATACTGGAAAATTAATTATTTACATTTTTTTCCATTTGGGTATTCATTATTTCCATTTAGTTCCGAAAAATGTGTATTTTGGGAGTGATGATAGTATTTTTAAGAAAAAATTGGCATATATTGCTTCCAAGTTACTGCCATCACTATTTTAGGAAATAGGGCAGTTTAATAGAACTGAATTCTGTGTTCTGAATAATTAGTGTAAAGAGTGGTAAGCAAGAAGCTTTAGCCTGTGTTACTCCTCTGCTCGTGTCAGATACTGGAGAAACTGTGCTGCAGTGGTGAGGTGAATGGTGAGATGAAGATGTAGCTGAAAGGAGCCCAAGGAAGAGGCTCAGGGTAGGCAGGGTTTGGCAGCCAGCTTCCTTTTCTTTCTGTATTTATACTGCCAGCTTTCATTTAACACCTGAGCCATGTCCCCTGCTGCTATAAACTAAACAATCTATTTTTTTAACAGAGATATAAATACTTAATGGCATTTAGTTAATAAGTAGGCATTGCTTGCATGTGAGTACTTCGCTCTATGAGACCTCCTTCCTTGTTCTTAGAATCAATTACTTTTAAGGGAGTATATTAAATAATTGGTTGCTAGTTAGTTAAATGATGCCCATGAGAATATTTTTCATTGTTTGTGAAAATTTGATATCAATTGATGAAAAGGTTTGGACTGCAAAAGAAGTTTTAAACAGCTAATTAAAAACAATTCTATTTACAAAAGTTGCCACCTCAAAATTGAAGTCTCACACATTTAATATAATTTATATCATTCATAGGTGAACATTATACCAGTTATAGGCAAAGCAGACAGCATTTCTAAAACTGAGCTGCAAGAGTTCAAGAAGAAAATAATGAGTGAATTAACTAGCAATGGCATCCGAATATACCAGTTTCCTACTGATGATGAAACCGTTTCTGAGATTAATACCATCACAAATGTAAGTAAATGACAAAAATATTGATATTTCAGTTCTAAAACATCATTCTCTAATGCTGATTCATGTCACTGCATTCACCGTTTTCTTTAAGCTTGTAAGTTTGCATGTCACTAGTTTATTCTTCTCCTTAAGAAGCTCTTATGTGTTGGGGTTTTTTTTCCCTACTTATAAATCTTCTGCCCCTCTGCTGTTGATACATGTAACAGAAAAGAGGTTCTCATGCATAAATGGTTTTTCTAATATCTGGTTAATTAATATATAATTACTATTATAGATGGACAGATTGACTTTGCTCTTTTCCTCGACAGATACAATTTTACATCTGGTAGAGAAGATACTTAGGTGCCTTATGTCTACAGCTTTCTACAATAGCAAGTCTTACACCTGCTTTTTTTCTTTTATTTAGTACTTTGTTTTGAAATTAGGACAGATTCTCTCTAGGGATGAAGAGGTCAGATGTGACTCTGGCTTATTTTCAGTTGTCCTTTCCGACTGTGCCAGGGGTAGTTGACAAGCTCTCAGCTAAGGCTGTGGAGCTAGATGGCTTTGCCTTGAGTGCTCTGTATTTGCTGCTCTCTTGCATGTGTTTGTAGGTGCACCTGACCATGCTTGTGTGTGTGTGGGTTTGAAAGTGGGAACAGGAGCCGGGATCCCAGAGCCCATGGCTGTGCATTCCCAACCTCTGTTACCTGGCCAGGGAGTGACAATGTGCAGCTGTCCATCAGTAGCAGGCCCTTTTGCTGTGGGGAAATGTGGTGGTTTGTTACTGACCACTTCCGTGCTCTGCTAGGGATTTATTTTCCAGGTAATGGTGTTTCTTTATTTGGTCAGCTGTTGTGGGTCAGCACGCAGGCAGTGCCCAGCCTGTCTTTGTGCCAAGCCCACAGCAGTAACCACAGCACAGGTTCCAGTATGTGATTGTCACGTGAGTGTTACTGGGATATGAGCTCTGATTGAATGTGTGTTCTAGAGCAGTTTTCTCTTTGGGGCTGACATTTCCTAGTGCAGCTCAGGCAGTAGTTGGCTACCTTTGCCATTGGGACAGACCTGCTGAATCAGGAGCAACCTGCTGTTCACCAGGTCTTTGCCCCTGTGTCTTATTCTGCAAAGTGCCTTTCCACACAGTCAGCCCCAGTGTGTGCTGGGGCATGGGCTTATTCCTCCTGACATACAGGACTTAACATTGCCCTCATTTCCACTTTGTGAGGTGCCTGTTGGCCCATTTCTCCCACCTGCTGAGGTTCCCCTCAACCCACCCATCTGGATCTATCAACTGCTCCTTCTGCTTCTATTGTAGTTTGAGTTTTTTATCAGTAGATACTGCCTAGCTACTGATCTCCTGGGGGTGGTTTTAAACTGCTTGTTGGCTTTTCCTGAAATGGTGTTTTCCTCCCTAATTTGTTTCTGAGGTGTTTCTGTGTTTTTACGTATGAGTGCTGACAGATAAGACTTAATTGGTACATCTCCTACAGGGTTATTTGCCATTTGCTGTGGTAGGAAGTATGGAGAAGGTGAAAATTGGAAACAAAATGGTGAGAGCTCGTCAATACCCTTGGGGCATTGTAAAAGGTAAAAGAGTTCTTAAAAGTATCTTTATGAGCTTTTGCTGTTGTTGAAGTATAAAATTCACCAATAATACAAGGGGTTGTTTCACTGATGCCAGGCTGATTGTATTTTGGATCAACAGTATAAGGAATTTAGCAATTAATACTTGAGACTTGCACTAACTTGTAATTTCATCCTCACTGATGAATTCTTGGGATCAAGGTATGAGATGGTGTATGTAGTATTTGGGCAGGTTAGGATAGTGGCAGTACTTCTAGCACTACCAAATTTCAAACATTTGTGATTGTCAGTAAAGAGGGTTAAAAAAGAGAGAAATGTTGCGGTCTTCAGCTCAAGCAGGAAATCAGGACAGGTTGAAATATGTTCACCAGTACTTACAGGTCTTCAGTACATCAGTGTGTATATTAAAAATGATAAAGAAGTGTAAGAGGTATAATAAACAACAAGATAACCTTTTCCTAGAAGTATATTTAGTGAACAAAGTAAGTGATGATGTTTAAAACGTATTTTGACTATTTTGATACTTCTGCAAAATAATAAGATCATCTTTTTTACTGATTAGTGGAAAATGAGAACCACTGTGATACAATAAAGCTCCGCAGGATGCTTTGCACAAATATGGAAGACTTGAAGGAGAAGACTCGTGCGTATTATGAGTCGTACAGGCGCTGCAGGCTGGAAAAGTTGGGTTGCAGAGACATTGGCCCTGAGAACAAACCAGTCAGGTAAAGGACTTGGTGTGCAGCACTTGCTTTCAGCATCCATTCACTTCACATCAACCCAATGCAGAGCAGTGTTCATACATAAAACAAGTTTTCTAAGACGGAAAGAATAATTGAAGGATGTAGCTGTTCAGTCAGTTACTTTCATGGAGAAGTATATGGGTTTACATCAGCATTCTTTTTAAAAACATGAAAGCCAGTTACATTTCTGAAATCTTTCTCTTCTATAATACACCTGAGGTTTTAAATTTTTCTCAGGAAGCATGTCTGTTTTCTTTAGGTATCTATGCTTTACAAGCTTTTAAATTATTTTCATTATATATTAGTATTATGTTTTATTTTCTTTCTTAAGGATGTCTGATTATAAATAATAGTTTGGTTGGACTCCAGGTTCAGAAGGAACTGAAGCAAAAACTTTTACAAAATAAGTGGTTACACTGTTGACTTCCCACATTATATGCCGTAATAACAAATGTCTTAGCATTTTCAGGTCAAGAAATTTCTTGTTGGACTACAGGGAGTTAAAAGAGGATTTCAAAGGAAAGATAAGTTATAAAGAAGGTTATAGACACTCAGTTGTTTCATGTAGTAAAACTGTTTTCTGGAAGAAGCATTTAAAATTTTATATCCATTTTGTTTAATCTTTTATTTCCAGTTCTCTTGTCTTCCTCTTCCTTTGGGTTTTTTTTTTTTAATGCATGGGACTGTACTTTTAACTGATCAGAATCCTGCTGGGGAAGAGCTGATGCTTTGTGAATTGTTCAAGCCTTCATGCTTCAGTGAAGGACCATTACTACATAGTTTTGGTGGGAGATATTGACTTAAACCAGACATGAAAACAGGATAAGACTTTGCTTTAAAAACAGTTTCTCACCGTTTGAACCAAGGCACATTTGCAAATTAATTCATTTAGATGATGTTGAGCTGACCTTGAATCAGTGGTCTCTTGACATTTCTCTTTACTTAACAAGAATGTAATACATCCTTTTCATAAAAAGAGAACCAAAGGTGAAAGAGGTTTTAAACCAACTGAAATTAACCATAGAATTTTCATTTGGTTTACATTTAAGAATGTGTGTTAATAGCTGTTAATAGCTGTTGTCGTGTTATCCTTGTCTAGGGAAGATTTTTTTTAGAGATTTGTTCATGGCAATATTGACTCCAGTACCTTCAGCTTTTCTGAAGTTCCATTTCATGGTGTACAGCCATCTCAGGATAAGAGTTAAATTATAAAAACCATCATCCATAGAAGTGTTTTCTTCTACAAACTAAGGAATTATATCTGTAAAACCCCTACACAGTTTATGTTTTGTAAAAAGCCTGAAGTGGCAGGTTCACATCAGAATGTCCCAGTATTTTACACTTCAGAGCTCATTTAGAGGTTGTCTGCTTCTTGGATATACAGAGGAGCTGAGTTCTCTCTGGTGTGTAGATTTTACATATGGCACACTAGATGTCAGTTTTATTGAGAGAGTTTTGGCAAGAAAGTACACTTAGTAATTAGTTTTGGTAAATCAGTTCTATTGAAAATGTCATTGTTTTGGAAGGATGAGATTAGATAGATAGATAGATAGATAGATAGATAGATAGATAGATAGATAGATAGATAGATAGATATCCCATAAGAATCTAGAAATATGAACCTTTTCCCAGATTTACTGGAAAGAAAACAGGAAGAGAAAATTAAGACTAGGATAGATGTGGTTGTCCCTCAGTAATGTGGCATAGTGAATGATGCTGAGGTCTGAAAGAGAAGGTGTTTGGTGTTTTGAGAGAGACATTTTATGATACTATAAGAAAGGAAGAGAATTTAGAGGATGTGTATGTAGTGTAATTAGCAGACTAATGTAGCCTTACCCATAAGGTGCTTTATCAAGTTACTGAGGAAAACAATAAAAAGTGTCATCCTCAGCAATGTGATAGAAAATGTCTTTTTACGTAGGGGAAGTTCAGTGCTTCCCAGTTTGCTCGTACATTTAAATAACTTCTAGAATAGAGACTATTCAGTTGTTTTAGGCAAAAATGTGTTATTAAATTGCCATCCTCTTTGTCCTTAAAGATGTTTACAATATATACACATGAATTCTAAGAGCTGTAGTTTTAGAGTATAATTAATATTGCATAGCAATATATGCCTGAAGATTAAAATTTCATGCTAGTTGTATAAATAATGATCAAAATGCATGTTAAGGATTCATATTTTGTGCCTGTGATGTAGCTGTCTACATATTAAATTTGATAATAACGTAAATTTAGAAAACCTTTGCTAGACTTGAGTAATTGGCTGTTTGTAGCCTTTGAACAATGACACTTGTGTAGCAAATGTGCCATGATTTTTGGCATATTGGGAAGAAACTGCCTGTGAAGTTCCTGTACTACCCTTTTGGATTTAGAAGTAGGACATTAGTTTATTCATCCAAAGTTGTATGCTACTGCAAGGCAAAACCAGTAAATCTTGGATGTCCAGCTGCCTTGTAAGATAGGTTGTGGGCAGGCATCTGTAAAGCCTTTTACTCTTACATGTGTGTAAAACACTTTGACTTTTACACATGTGTAAAAACATGCTGACAAGTTTTACTTTTTTATGGGAGATATGGAAAGAGATGGTTTCAGCATACAGCAGAAAAATATATTTGCAATTTTGTTACTGAGTCTGAGAAGGGAAAACATAGGTAGTCTGAAGTGACTGTCTTGTGTACACTTTAAAATCACCTATTCCCAAATCCTGTAATTTTGGTGAAGCTATTTCATAATAACTTTTTAATTTGTTAGTTTGCAATTACATTCTAAGAATGAAGTAATGAAGTCAATGGATAGCAGAGTATTTAGAGTGTGGTTTATGTATTTTATGCAGTATCTGCTGCATATAAAATTCAGAAGTGAATTTTTTATAATTTTATTATTTTTTGCTACTTAAAATTGGTATTTGCTTTTCTTTGTTGTTGAAAAGTAAAAATAAACTTTTTTGTGTGTGTGCAGATGGTCTGGTCCTGCTTTTTCAATAGTGCAGTTATGTCCATTAGGAACATGAATTCCAGTTTCAGGTCATTCTCAGCAAGAGATAATTGCTGAGATGTTTTGAATGGTAAAATTTGGAATAGTTGAAAACAGAAATCTAGACATGAAGAGTGCTTCCACAAAAACATACTTCTTAATGTGCACACATATCTAGTTAGCCTAGGTGTTTGCAAGGAAGGAGAGGGTTGCTAGTGTTTTGAAGTCGGACATTTTGTTAAGTCTATTTTTCAGTTTAAGTTGTTGCTTATGGGCACATTTTTGTTTTGAAAGGAGAAAACTGATAGACCAGGGTCTGTTGAAAAAAGCTGAGGATTGATATTCAGGCTGTACGCTTGTGTGTTTAGATTTGCTGATGTTAATCATTCTCTGAGTTAGTTGTTCTTCTGTCATCATAATTACAGTTTGTTCTCCATTATAATTGTAATTAAACATTATTGTAACAGAAGCATCTTGGTTTCTCAGTATGTGGAGAATCATTCCTTGCTTTTTTCTTCCCCAAAACTGGGATATTCAGACCTTGCAGTTCTTGAGTTGTTTATTTTTCAGTCTGTTTAGAAGATGATGGCAGAAAACCAGGAAGGATTCAGTGACATGAAGAAGTTTATATGTAGAGGAAGGTTGGTGTGACTCTTGTCATGTCTGAGAAAAGAAACCTAACATTTGAAAGTCTGTTAGACCTTTTCCTTAAGAAGTCCTTGGCAATGGAGTTCATCTGACCAACTGCAGATCTTTGCATTTGAGCTAAATATTTTAACCATCTTCGAATGAGGTTGGACCATACCCAAAATACCTGGCTTTCTTGCCTCTACTGAAAAATTGATAATTCTTTAGGTCTACCACATCCTTATTATTCCTCAATATCAGCTGGGCTAGTCAACTGAGTCAAAGCACAGTGCTAGAAATACCTGACACTAGTTAATTTTTTTTTTTTTTAGTTTTTCTGATATACCTTAATTAATAGTCAAATGTTCTGCAAAAAGTTACAAGTGTTACATTCAAATTTGAAAGCTTTTAAAAGTGTAATTGAATAAACTTTAAATACCTGTGTTGTTCAAAGTGCACATTGTGTTCCGCTGAGAGTTAAATTCACTTCACTGTCTATTTATGAACATAATGTGTCTGATTTGCAATTTTAGGCTTCCATGCTTTCAGTCTCATACAAACAGAAAAAACTCACAGCTATGCTTCTGTAGAAAGGCAGGTGGTAGTGCTTGTATGTATGATTAGTTTTGACTTTCTTTACAATCCCTTACTACAAAACCTCAGTAAGAATACATCATTTAAATAATTAGTTATAACATTTAAATTTTGTAAGTGTCTTTGTACAGAGTATTTTATTCTGGATGTCTAAGCCAGAAAAATGAGTGTACTTGTGAACTTGATTTTCATAATGTGCTAAAAGAGAAGCAGTGAAACCAGTCTTCAGATAAACCAAAAAATATTTTACTATGAGCAGTGGATGAAGTAGTGTTGGAAGGACTGGCTTAAGATGTGGTGAACTGTTTTTCCTTCCTCCCCAAATCTCCTAACACTTAAGAGTGTTTGGGTTATTGTGTTGCTGGTACGCCGCACACAGAAAAAGAAATTTTGGTTTAGTTCTGTCTTGGTGATTCCCAGAACAATTCAGTCCAGGGAGAGGGGGTATTTCATGGAGTCACAGAATGGTTGGGATTGAAAGACCTCAAAGACCATCTAGTTCCAACCCACCTGCCATGGGCAGGAGCACCTTCCACCAGACCAGGTTGCTCAAAGGCCCCATCCAGCCTGGCCTTGAACACTTCCACTTGAACACGTGCTGGCATCCACAACCACCTGCACAGTGAATTTAAAAAATACACTTTTATTTCTCCTCTTCTTTTTATGTGTAATAGGATTATTTACTGAGTTCATTGTCTTCAAAGTTAGTATTTTACTAATTTTAACACAAAATTGCTTTTACCTGATAAAGTAACCTAGTTTGGGTCTGAAGATGTCCACATAAAGAAATGAAGGTCTGATTGTAGCATGTTAACTTAGTCTAGCATTTGCTCTAGCAGCTTTATCATTCCCAAAGGCAGCATTTTATCTATCAGAACTGACACTGTGTGCAGAAGCCTGAATAGTGTGAGATTGCTAGCACTTGGAAAACCTGTGCTGTAGCATTATAGTCTAAACTTAGAGATAGTGTGAATTAATACATCTGTGTGAAAACCATGCCCCTGTTTCATGTGGATTTAGGGATTTAGAATTTCAGAGTGACCTAAGTTATTTCACAGCTGATTAAAAGCCCCCAAAACAAGCCCAAACACAAAAGGGTAATTGTTCTGAATTTATTTTGTTGCCACATAGTGCTCGAATAAGATAGGAGGAGTGCTCTGGCCTTGATATCTTATGAACATTGTCTGCATGTGCAATTTCAAGATGTTTCTTCTCTCCTTAGATGATATTTTGAATACAAATAAGAAACTTTAAGATTGAGAAACTGCCCAGTCACCATAAAAGATTGAGAAACTGTCCAGTACATTTAAAGATAGAGGAGAGTTGTTTAAGCTTAGTGTTGCTCTAAATAATTAACTCTTTAGATTTTTTGGGTAAGTTTTTCCATTTATAAATGGTTTAAATAGGAACAATAAAAGATAGGACAAAAACATAAGTGTATATTTATATTAAAAGTATAAATCAAAATGAAATACTTAATATACATACCTATTTATTTTACATGAGGGTGGAAGGCATGAGTTACCTGTCAAAGGACAGAAACTCCTGTAAGCTGGGAAGGGCTGACTCAGCAAAACATGTAAAGAACAGCTCCAGAAAAAAGCTATAACATAGATCTGTTCTTAAGCCAAATGTCACAGAAGACAATGCTTTTGAGTTTCCAATAACCATTAAAACAGCTGTGGTCCTCCAGTTGTGCTCTCTGGAATCATGTGACTTAGAGAAGTTTAGGGTAAATATTTTGATGGAAGAACTTGTGTCATTAAGCAGGTTTGCTTTTCAAAGGAAGTTTGGTGTATGAGGTACATCTGGGTACAAGCTCCATTCATATTTCTTGAAAAGCAAACATTTCCCACCAGCCCTGCCTGGCAGTGCTAGTATAGACCCTGAAAATGTCAAACCTCTAGTAGTTTATTCATATGAATAAATTACTAGCATCTTTTAATTTGCCATGACATGCTTTGACATGAAAGAAGTATCTCAGTTTCAAGTTCTTGTTGCTTGGAGGGGAAAAAAATTATCTTGTGTACTGAAAAGAGAAGGGAGGCATAGATTTATAAGTAAAGAAATGTTTTATTTACTTGCTGACTTGTTTTTTTGCCAGAGATTTGCTCAATGATCTGATTTACTCCTCCTATATAGTTTCAAATATAAGTATAGGATATATGCAGTTTATTTACTTCTGGAAGAGAGGGTTCAGGAAAAAACAAGCGGTCTTGAGGTTTTGGCTATTGCATGTTGAAAAGTAACCCTGTGCTTTGGATGTTGAACTGTTTAGGAAATTGAATTCATTCTGTATTAATGTAATTCTGCCATATTTAAATATTGACATTAAAAAAAGAGCGCTATATGTTTTGAAGATCCTGTTATTTTCTTCCATTTTCATATAGGAACAATCAATTTTTTGTTACATTAGTGCTCCAGATTAATTGTTTTTGTATGGTCCTACTTGAAGACTGAGGTTTCACAATTTGGAAATTTTGGGAGATTTTTGTGGCAATTTCAGTGTCTTAGTAGTAAGCAACTTAAAGAAGAAGCTTATGCATGCTGGAGTCAGAAAGGTATAAATCAGGTCTTTAGAACATGAGATGCCTAAAGTGTTGTATTTACTTTGAAATGTAAATTGCCCAGGAGCTGTTAGCATAAGTAATTTTACTCAGGGTTGTTTACGTAAATAAAAAAATAGAAAGATAAGATGCTTGCTTCTGTTTAGGTTTCTTGAATTTTTATGTGGGAAGCTGTAGAAATTAATATTTCAGATGAGTATTAATTGTTTAAATAATTTTCTAGATTGTTGGTTTTCCACGCTGAGTAAAGCAGCATGCTGGAGAGTTGCTTACATTTTTGAACTTCAGTCTACAGGAAGTCATTGAGGCAAAGAGGCTGGAGTTCTGCCTTGAAGTGGAAAGAAAAGAAGAGGAGATATGGCAACGATTTGTGCAGAGAGTGAAGGAGAAAGCAGCAATGTTGGAAGAGGCAGAGCAACAGGCAAGCATGCCTGTCTGTCTTGAGTTTGTTTTCTGAGATTTGGAACAGCTAAGTTCTTAACAAAATCACTGCTTGATATTTATAATTTCCTAGTATTTTGAGGACAGTAATGCATTAAATCAAAAGCAGTTTGATTAGACACCAGCAAACAAGAGAATATGTCTTATGAGGAGCAGCTGAGGGAGCTGGGGTTGTTTAGCATGAAGTAAAGAAGGCTCAGGGGAGAGAGACTTCATTGCTCTCTACAACTGCCTGAAAGAAGAAGTGAGTTTGGGGTTTGTCTTTTTTCTCAATTGCTAAGTGACACCATGAGAGGGAATGGACTTAAAGCTGTGTGATGGGAAGTTTAGACTGGATATGAGAAAAACATCTTCACAGAAAGGGTTCTTAAGCATTGGGAACAGGCTGCCCAGGAAAGTGGTGAGTCACCATGCCTGGAGGTATTTAAAATATGTGTAGATGTGGCACCTGGGGACATGGTTGAGGGGTGGACTTGGCAGTGCTGGATTCATGCTTGGACTTGATGATCTTAAAGGTCTTTCCCAGCATACATGATTCTGTGATTCTATAAATGGATCTTGTTTTGGGAAGGCAGGAGCTTATGGTCTAAAGGCATTCGTGGGTAGCTGGTGCACATCTGTAGAGGAGGAGTTGATATGGTGAAGTAAGAGAGTGATTAATATAATGGTTGTGTTTCTTTGTCTTCTCTAGCAATGTGCTGAGAAACACTGGTATGCCATAACAACAGAGTAGGTGCTTTTTATGCGTAGATTGCTCTGTAAAAACCAAGATTTTAGGAAAACGTTTCTCCTGAGGCTTTTCAGAGTGGGCCATGTGCGTTTGCATGACTTCCAGATTTAGTTATTAAATCTAAGCTCAGCCCTCATGCTGAGAGGTTTGAAAGTGTTTATGTCTGGTATTCTCTTGGTTTGTTTCAGTTCTGGTGTCAAAATCTCATCTATTCCCAGCTGCCTTAAGGCTGTTTGAAAATGTGGAATGTATCTTGGCTCTGTTTTTGAAGACTTAGTCCTGTCAAGCTGGACTAGCAAGATAGGATCTTCTCATCTACTTTCTGCCAGACTCTTATCATGGTCACATGTATTTATATTCAAACACTGGTTTAATTGAAATTGGAAACCTGTGTATTTTTATTAATGTTCTTTTCTGTATGTCAGTCCCTCAGCAAATCTGTAGCAGGTTTTTTGAGATGTTCAGGTGTATGTTTTAAATAAGAAGGCAGCTTAGTATTTGTTTTCTGAATCGGTTAAGACCCCCATGCTACTTGTAGAGAAAAAAAAAAGAGGTTCAGTCCTTCTCAGTGTGAGGCTGTTCAATTGGAAGAATGCTTAGTCATGTTCAAAGCAGGTTCAGCAAGGTCTTACACAGTATCTGTGCTAACCCTTTGATATTTTCCTTGTATGATTTATACCAAGTGGTTTGTGAACTCTACATATTGCAGAATTATGGATATTAGTTTTCTAAGTTCCTGATGTGGGAAAGTGATCATGCAATCACTCCTAAAGAACATTTGTCATATTCTCTTACTGCTGTATTTGTATCTGGAAACTAAAGAAAACTGGAAATTTCTTTTGAACTTCAGATTTCTTTCACATCGTTTAGAGGAGACTTGCAGATGCATCTATAAAATTTGTCAGGTCTGCTGTGTACAGCAGGCATACTGTTACATTTATAGACTGAGTTAGTTTCTTCTTTGCAAAAGCAGGATTCTAGGAGAATTTGTGTGGGGGGAAATGGGAGATGGGGAAGGATGAAGTACCTCTTTTGTTGTCACATACAACTTCACAGTAGGTTTGAACTGGTTAAAATGCATCTGGAAACGAAAATGCATTAGTATGTCAAAAAAACCCAGTCAAAGAGCAGAGAAGTAGGTAGCTTCTTGCAGCCCACCAGTAACTCCCCAACCAGACTAACTCTGGTTATATTTAAATCTGATCAATATACACTTCCCCACTATATTCTACTTGAGTCATCTTGATTTAATCTGTCTGTTGATAATTGGTTTACCTCTAAAGGCCTCCTTATTTTGATACAATAAAGATACAGTAAAATGTAGTAGGGAATCTAGTATTCACTTAGTGCCTTCCATGTTTTCTACCTGTACTTTGAGTGTAGTATCCTGGATCATGAGAACAGTCTGATAAAAGTTACTATTTTTTTGTATTGCTGCTTTTTAATCTTAACAGTTTGGGGAAATAACTGCAATTTCTAACGACTATTAACACAAGCTGACATGGGTTTTAGTGTTATTTTGCAGAGGGTTTTTATATTGTGATATCACCACCTTGTGTTGCCAGTTGGAAATGTTGTTTTTTGTGCTTTCTTTAAATAGGTACTGACTGAATTTGAACATCTTACGCTAATGCATCAAGAGGAGGAGCTGAAACTAGGGGAAGAGAAAAAACTTCTAGGAGATGAAAAAGCTCAGTTTGTTGAGAAGAAAGCTGTCTCTGAATCGATTCAGTCACAAGTGTCTGTCTCTAGCCCTGTCAGTTTGAAGACACAAGGATTGCAAAAAGTAAGTCATCAGAGAGCAATGAGAAAGTTCTTCACATTCGCTTTTATAACTCAAATTTCAGTAATCCTTTAAAAAAACAGATGCTCCTATTCTGTGATAAGAAGACAGAAGTGTATAAAATACCCTCATGCTTGGATTTCCTTTTAGAGTAATTGCTGTATGTTCTATGAGCATTGTTTTGTCTTTCTTTTCTTTTTTCCATGAAAGAAGCAAGATTTTCAACTTGAAGTCCAGTGCTTTCATATCAGAGATGAAGGAGCTATGAATGTTGGAGAGCAGAGCGAGAGGGAGAGTGAGAAGGAGGAGTTAGAGAGAGAAATTCACCCAGGGAATTTCAGTAGTAGTATTTGATTGCAGCACTCAGATTTTGAATGGTAGGGTATGTTAGTAGTTTTATGAAGTAGTCTAACTGCTCTTTGGCCCGTATTAGATGTGTCTTCCTAGTACAGGTTTTTGAGAGAAGACATTGAAAAAATTGGCTGTAAAAACACAAAGTGCAGAATATGACCCAATAAAGATTTCACTTTCTTCCCACCCACACACTTCTTTCTTTCACCACTCTTAAAAGAAAAACTTGAATAAATTGTGAAAATTCAGAAATACTTTCAAAAGTAGTGTCCAGAATAACACTCTCAACTGATTTATATAAAAACGTCGAATTAAATACTCATATATTAAATTAAATTGACTTAAATGTTTTTGTCCTCCAAAACCAGAAGTCAATTAACTTGCTGATTTTCTTTCCTGATAATTTACAAATTTACTGCAGATAACATTTTGTTAATTAATAACTTCCTGCAGTTGAAAACAGATTTCTTGGTTCTGAATTTATTTATAACTGCTATATTCTGAAGAACTTTAGAAGCTATGTTGGTGCACATATTTCCACAGAATCATCAAGCTTTGACATTTTTGGGGTGTATGCTAGAAGCATAATTTAGCCAAAATATATTCCATTTCAACTACTGTTACAAAATTCCTTTTCCTGAATTCCTTTTTTTCTGGATTTGCATATGAAAGTGGAATTCCTGGTAACAGAAGTTGTTATCTGCACTACTATGAGTAACTCCTCTGGTTTAGTTTTATTTCTTCAGAGTATGATGAGTTTATATTCTTGTTGTGGTTTTTCAGTTCCAGCTTTATGTAGTACTGATGACAGAAGACACAATATTGGTAATTTCTCATGAGGAAGCAGTGATTCATGGTGTGCTCTTGAAGGTATAGGAGTTCCAGTTTCTTACTTAAATGTTTGGCTAATATCTCTTGTTGCTGCATTCTGCAAAAGAATAATTTTTAAGCATGATCTGCACACACACAGTGTGGTGGTTACTGTCATTGTCATCACAGGGTTTCTGTTACAGCTCTGCCTTGATATGGGTTTGCCTTAAATAAGTGTGGTCAGCTTGCTTTGATTTTAAATGCATTGTGCCAAAGAATCCCTGCCTGCCATAAACAGTTCCATTCAGACTATGAACGGTGTAGTACAAAAGTATTCCGTGAATATATCCACTGCAAGCTTCCTGAAGAGTTCTTTTCAAATGATATTGTTTATTAGTCCACTAAGTGTTATTTAATACAACTATTGACATATTTGAACCACTTACTGATTTTGCTGATAAGTTTTTGCTTGTAGGCTTTTATGTACAAGCAGTGTTCTAAATTTCAGATATGGTCTTTTAAATCAAAATTTACTGAGATATTTTTGCAATGCTGTACTGTTGCAGGATAGTTCATCTGATATCACTAACTCAATATGGAAAGTAGCTATATTTGACGTTTTGAGTGTGGCATTCAGTTACAGTTGAAGATTTACAAAAACTCCAGGTTGGTTAAAACAAGTTCTAAGTGCTTTGTATGTTTTCAGTAGTCATGATAACTAATGGGAGACTATAAGAGGTATAGTTCTCTGGAGTTCTTTTATTTGACTGTTTAAAAATGAAATACTAACTTGACAGAAATAAAATAGATTGGTTTTGCCTAAGTGTTACTCTTGTTCTGCTTCCTGTCCCTCATGTATTATTAAAAATGGGTAAGATTTCACATTTAACTGAAAAATATGAAGGTTTTACATTTGTTTTAAATATCTTAAGTCATTTATTGATTGGAAAAAGTAGGTGATTTGTGTGAACTGTACCAGAAGAGCAGTGTGATTTGTGATACTTGTCATATACCACTGTACTTACCATATAGTCATGGAATATCTCAAGTTGGAAGTAGACCATAAGGAGTTGGAAGAGACCCTTAAGGTTCATTGACTCCAGCTCTCTGCTCCTTGCAGGACTACCATAAAATCCAAACCAAATGACTAAGAACATTGTCCAGATACTCCTTGAGCTCTGACAAACTTGGTGTCACGACCACTGCCCTGAGGAGCTGTTCAGTCACCAATCTCACCTTCTATTTTACTCACTCAGTGATGCCATTTAATATACCATGTAATTTTAGAGGGTGGAATGGATCTTAAAGATCACCTAGTCCCAAGCCCCTGACATGGACAAGGACATCTCCTACTACACTAGGCTGCTCAACATTTCATCCAACCTGGCTTTGAACACTGACAGGGATGGGACATCCACAACCTCCCTGAGGGCAACCTCTTCCAGTCCTCACCACCCTCACAGTAAAGAATTTTTTCCTAATATCTAACCCAAATTTCCTCTCTTTTAATGTGTACCCATTGCTCCTTGTCCTAGCACTACCGTTCCTGACAGAGTCCCTCTCTGGCTTCCCTGTAGGCGTCCTCCAGATACTGGAGGGTTTGTTCCACACAACCTTCTCTTCTCTGGACTGAACAGCCCCAACTTTCTCAGCCTTTCTTTGTAGGGTAGGTGCTCCAGACCCCTCATCAACTTTGTGGCCCTCCTCTGGACTTGCTCCAGCAGTTCCATATTCCGTCCAAGAGCTCAGAGATGAGGTCTCAAGAGCAGAGTAGAGGGGCAGAGTCCCCTCCCTTGCCCTGCTTGGGATGCAGCCCAGGATGTGGTCGGCTTTCTGAACTGTGAGTGCTCATTGCCTGCTCATGTTGAGTTTTCCATGAACCATCACCCCCAAGTCTTCTGCAGGGCTGCTCTCCATCAAGTCTCTGCCCAACAATATAACAGATTGTTTTCCTTCAGTAGCAGTGAGAAGGAATAGATAATGAGACACAAACCCTTCATTGACCAGGAAAAGGTCCAACTGCTAATTCAGTCATCTCTACAGACAGAACAGGCTCTTATATAGGAGGAGAGGGTTAAGAGGAGACACTCGTTTAGCCCCCACACAGCCAACATATGCCTTTGTTCAGGAGAAGAAAATGTGGCAGGGCCAGGCTCTGTGAGCGCTCCTTCCTGACGAAACTGTAGCTTGATGAAAGACTATTTTTTGTTTGACTTTGTACCATTGACTGGGACGTTTGCATTTGTTGGATTAGAAAGAAGGGATATGCCTTTTTTAAAGGCGGTAACAGCAAAATAAAAAGAAAAAGATATTTTAAAAGTGATTTGGAAGTGTTACCAAGTGATCTTGAACAGAATGTAGTAAGAATTGAGTGATGTGTTTTGTCAGCACTCAGTTATCTCCCAGTGTGCTGTCCCAGCTGCTGATGTTAGTCAGCTCAAGAACAGCTCTTGATGAGTGTTACAAAACTGCATCAAAAGACAGATTTAGCTGTCTCTAGTCTGGCCACTTTGCTGAGGACAAAGACTGAGAATAGTTAAGTACTGTTTGACCTAGATAGCTCTGTGCCTGGCTAGTGCTAGAGGATGTGCTGTGCTTTGACAGCTGGGAACCATGAATAGGGACGTGGTACCACATGTCTTGGTCAGATGGGTTTCTGTGCACTTGCACGTGCTGGCCCTGCAGGACTCAGCAGCAAAACAAAACTGGTGCAGGCACCTGTGCAGGTCTTTGGAACAGGTGGGGTTGTTCAGTTGTGCAACAAAAACAACATAGCACAAAGAGAGCTGGTGGGTTTTCCTTTTTGTTTCCTTGAATTCGTTTAAGCAGTGGAGAATCATCTCTAAGTGTGAGAGATTCCACTGTTATTTTAAGTTTGCCCAAAGATGAGGTACCAGGTAAGAGCACAAGTGCACATCACAGCCTGAGAGTCAAATGTAATTCAAAGAATTATAAAGGAGCAACTAACAATACTGTCTGGAAGTGGAGAATTAATAGTGGTGGTAAATAACAACATATATGTCTCCTTATGGTTTACCTTAGCCATGTGCTTTTCAATTGGACACTTCAGAGAGGTTTATCCTGCATATGTGATGGTTTCAGGACCACTTATTAAGGTCTCTTTATTGTTATGGTACCTTCTGCAAGTGGCTGCTGCAAGATTACTTACACCCTGTACAAATCTGAAGGCTCTATTTCTTTGAATCGTTTTCTTAAGGTTATTTTGTATATTCATTCACAACTATATATTTGACGTTACTTTGTCAGTAACAAGACACAGCCATAAGGAGTTTTATCTTAAATCTGGCTGACAGATTGGGCTCAAAGAGTTGCAGTAAATGGGGCTAAATCAAAGTGGCAGTCAGTCACCCCAAGGCTCACTTTTAGGGTCAGTGCTTTTTAGTGTTTTTATAAATGAACTGTACATAGGAGTTGAATGTACATAAGGAAGTTTACTGATGATACTAAATTTGGGAAGCTGTGCACTCCCTCTAGGATAGAGAGGCCTTACAGAGACATTGGGATAGGCTACAGAGCTGTGCAGTCCCCAGCTGATGGAAATTAACAGGAGCAAGTGCCAGAAATTCAGAGGAAGTTCAGACTGAACATAAGGAAAAGACTTTTCACTGGGAGCATGGCTGGAACAGGCTCCCCAGGGCACTGGTTACAGACCAAGCCTGTCAGAGTTCAAGAAGCATCTGGAATATGCTCTTAGTCGTATGGTTTAATTTTAGGTAGTCCTGCAAGCAGCAGAGACTTGGGCTCAGTCCTTATGGGTCTCTTCCAACTTGAGATGATTTTAACTTATGGAAACACAAGCCTCTTGTAACAGCAGCAACATAATATTTATATAGAAGGAAGAATACTAAAAAAAAAAAAAAAAAAGAGTAATTTTTTAAGACCTTTTTGAAGACTTCTGTAATTCACATTCAATGAATCACTGCAAAAGGTAATTCAGTGTAATTCATGGATGAGTAAAGTACCCAGCTGGATTTTTATGAAGTACTGAGGCATCTACGTCTCCATGTTTTCTTTAATAAATGTATTTTTTTAAATCCAGACCCCAGCATCAAGGCAGCAAAGCCCTGATGGTTAAATACAGAAACTTGCAGGATTTTAAGGCAGACACAAAAAGCTTCATCAGGATCTTCGCTAGGGTGCGCTCAAAGCACATGGCTTTGGCTTCTGGGGACAGGACCGTGGCACTGAGCAGCTGTCACTGGCCCTGAACAGCCCCGGCCAGTTAAACCTGCTTTTGTCGGGGGGTTGGTGTAGAGGCGCCTTCCAACATCAGCAGTTCCATAATTCTGTGGCTCATTTATCAAGAGCAATTTCTTTTTTCTTCAAATATTCTGAAAATATTAACTACTTCTCTGTAGAAATAAAGGTGTAAGCACAGAAGGCAACATAAAAGTGCTGTAAGAGCTCTGGGCTGATGTGGTTGATTATGTGCTAGGGCATTAAAATGCTGGAAGTAGTCTTTGTAGTTTGAAAACCTAAGAGTACAATTGCACCTCATTCTGAGCCAAAATATTTTTAAATGACTTCCTGGAAAGGTGTGAGAAAATAGCATATTTTTCCTGTTGAGAACTACAAGTGAGATGCGTCAGGGTGGTTTCTGGTGACCATTGTGTGAGCTTTAGACTTTCTGAAAAGGAGTATTTATGGAGCTGCACAAATGTCTTTTGGCAACAGATCTCTGATTATCTCTTTATTTTGGGAGTACCTGTATTCGCAGTCATTAAGGAATAATCTCTTTGGGCACTTCAGTGTATCACAGTGTAAAAGTGCAATTTTCATAATTGAGAAGCCCACTAAATCAATTATTTCAAAATTAAATTCTGGCTTCAGGCAGAAATTTTCCTTTCTCTGATTTTCATATCCAAGTGTGAAGGATTTTGATATATTCCTATTCATATATACAAATCCATATGTTTTTTGTAAGTGTACCTAGAGAGATGTACTCACACCTGCTGTTGTCTGTGGATATACAGACTACTCACAGCAAGTGACAGAGGTTAGCTAAGAGTGGGCCTTGGGCTGTGTGGTTCCTGATCAGCTCAAGAGACTATTTCAGTGCTTAACACGTGGTCTGGCTGCCTGCCTACAGTGCCTGCATTCCCATGTGCTGGGAGTCAGAAATCTTTACCACCCCATTAGTCCACATACTTCTGGGGGGATGATTGTTCCTGCTGAGAAGAGGCAGCAGGGCAGAGCTCTCTGCAGATTTTACACCTCTGTCCTCGAAGAGTGGAGATGTGGACCTGCTCCTTCCTCTGGAAGATGTTATCTCCTTCACCCAAGGCTTAGAAGCAGCAGACTGGTAGTCCTGACCCCTTTGGAGAGAAGAGAGAATAATTGGTGTGTTTAGATAGATGATGGGAAGGTGCTGGTGTCTGCATAGCTGTTTTTCATGGCTTCTGTTTCAGTTTCATTGGTAAGTCTCTGGAAAGGCAGAGGCTGAGTTCCATTCCCACTTGTGTTGAAGATGGGCAGTCCTTTGAGCTTCTGGGGAAACAAGGATCCCAGTGCATTTTGGCCTGTGCAGCTGACAGGGTGTGTGAGCCCAGGCAGACAGGACACACAGAGTTCTGCCACAGCCTTTCCTCAAATGTTTGTTACTCCCATCACATCACGGGGCATGACAGGACTCATTTCACTTGCAGGCTCTGGTGAAAAATGCATCCCAGGTCAGAAACACAGCAGGCAGTACTGGTGCACTGTGCAGAGGGATGCAAAATACCAGTGCTGGTTTATGGCTGTGTTCACAGCAGATGAATGACATCCAAGCTTTGCCCCAAGGCCAAATCAATATATACCCCTAATAATTTAAAATGTACAAATATATGCTGTGTGAATACCTACATGTGAGAAATAATTCCTTTGCCTGTCCTGGTAGGGTTTGAGATTGGCATGTGTATTTTTTCTCCAAAGTTACAGAAGTTCTTTTTTCCTATGCTAACTTCTCAAGGGAAAAAATCTCTTAGCCAAGTCAGAGCATCTTCTGACTGCTTCTCAATCTTCATTCTATTTATTCTCACAAAATACACGAAGAAGTTAAAAGATACTGCATTGGAAAATGAGATCCACATTGGGTAGGGCTCATTTGGATTTTTTTTTGTAATTTGCACCCACTCAGTGAAGATGAGCTATGGAAGTAAATACATCATAGTTTTTAATATGTAATTAAAAACCTGCAGGAAATCTGTGATGGACTAGGTATGTGGGCTAACATCCTTTGCTGGTGAAAAGCACAGGCCTCTGCTCACCAAACTTGTAAATGGATCTCAATCCTACTGGTTTTTTGACTGGTAAATAAAGCAGAAGAGCTTTTGTGGAAAGTGATCTACATAAGGAAGAGAATGCATTCTGAATTCTGACTGCTTTGAGTTAGGCTTATATGAGGCCTTGGTTTCCCTAAGTACAAAATTTCAGTGCTTTATGCTGTAGCATCTTGATTTCCCAGCCACTTGGGTTTTAGAGAGGAACTCATATACATGTTTAACATCTCCAAAACCAGACTGGGTTTCCATGGTGTGGACCTGAAGTGTCTGAGTGTGTCCTCACCAGAGGAGAGCCTTCCCTGATACATAATTTGTCCTGAGATGTCAGTCCATCTTGCTGGCCTTCTGTAGCTTTATTAAGATGGTAAAGAAAAAAAAAAGACCATGAAAGAAAAAAATAAATTCCAAGTTCATGTCAGATTTTGCTCATTGCTCCAGTATGAATACAGTTTCTCAAAAATTCCTTAGCCTGATGGACAAGTTCATTGTCTGAAATGTGAGAAAGCTCATTTCAAATTGCTTCTCTAAGTTTGGCAGAGCAAGGGGCTGGGTTTAAAACTCTTCACACTCTGAAATAATTTGTGAATATATTTCCTGTAGTTTCTTACAGGCAGGGCAGGGCTTTCTCTGGTCGTTGAGTGACAGTGATCTTTGGGGAGGCAGTTGTTTTATGTGTGACTTCTTGGAGGCTCTGGAGTCATCAGAAGTTAAAAAAAAACACCAAAAAAACTTCAAGAAACTCCATCCCAAACTTCTTTTCCTGGGAAGGCAGCACTCTGGCCCTGGGAGCTGGTGTTTGCCATGAAGCCCTTTGTAAGCTCCTGTCTTAGTCAGACCTCAGGCTTATCCCTGACCTCACTGGTCTGGCTTTGGTAGGGCTAAAAATAGTTCAGTTTAAGAATCTAGTCATTGAAAACATGGTCACAGAAATGAAAGATCACGGTAACCTGAGGGCACTGCTGATAATGTTCTTGGTAAGTGAAATGTAATTCTGGTGGGTGGCACAGCAGATGCCCCAGTAGGGGCTTGCATGTCAGGTGTATGTTTTGAATGTGCCATTCTGTGCCTGTGAGGTCAGGAGTGTTCCTTGAGAGTTTTATGGGATGATATAATGGAGTTTGTATATTGGCAGAACTTACTGGATCAAAAAGTAAAGATAGTGCATTGCAAGCTGTGAATTAATTGCTGCAAACAGTTGGCTGAGGTTGCTGTCACTTTAAGTAGGCAAATAAAGGAATTACAGCCTAATATGCCTGTTGCCTTGTTTGGAAATTTGCCTGGATAGGATGTTTAAAAAAAAGCCCCTACAATCCCTGTGTACTTCTAAAGGATTATTTATAGCTTTAAAATTTTCATAAGGTGCAATAATACAAATGTCATGTCTCAGAATGTAATACCTGAAGCAATAAATTCCCTGCTCTCTTAACAGAAAGACAAAACCCACATGCAGAAGTTTCTGGGCCCCGCCTTGTGCAGCCTGGGAGGTTGCAGGTGCATCAGTGAGTTTAACTGGAGAGGAAAAAGAAAGTGCTTCCTGTTTGATAAGAAATGAAGTTGGAATTACCAAAAATGGCAAGCTGGCCATCCAAAACTGCAGAGGAATTTAAAGATGTGTGTGATTTCAAAGAAATTAATTTTGCTGTGGCCAGCATTCAGTCAAGACTGCACAAAGACTACAAAATTATCCCCAATCTTGTAACTATGTAAATGTAAGAGACAAATATAAGAGACACACCAACTGAAGTGTCCTCTGGATGTGTATTTTTGTATCATCCTTAATCTGCTCACCTTTGATAGCTGGAACCCAGTTAATAACTTACTAAAAGTCATTTAAATAATGACTTTTAAGTAATGACTTTCTTTAAATTAAATGTTTTCATGCAGCTTCACAGAAAAAAAAATAGATCTGAGACTTAGGACTTCTGTGTTTTGAAAAACCAGATCTGTTTGCAGGAAAGACTGGTTTTTAAAAAAGGTTACAATTGTCTTGAAAACGCAATTTCTTTGAAATTAGGAGGGAAAGGTATATTGTGGTTGCTGTCAGTATGGGTTTCACTGGATCTTGTATTTGGTACATTTTAGGGTTTATTTCCTCTCTTTGTGTTTTAAAGGCTGTTCTATGGAGGCTGCCAGTGAGGGGTGCTACGTGATCACCCCAGAGATGATGGAGCTCTTGAATCTGTGTCCTGCTGCCAGCCAAAAATTATGTTTAAGCATAAAAACAAACCCCCAAGCAAAGGAAAGCTGTGAAAGCCTCACTTTATAAAGCGAACATTAAAGGATTGTCAGGATTTTACTCCTCAGAAGCAGCCAGAATGGAAATCCTCAGGCAGTGTGTACTCCGTGAGAGTGGAGTGGCAGGAAGGATTCAGCAGTGTGGGATGTAAAAGCTGTCTGGCAGGGATGAGGTTTTCATGAGCAACCCAGGGGCAGAGAGGAGAGTGGCTGGGGTGGGTGTGGAAAATCCTGACCTTCCCAAGGTGGGGAGTTTGATACAGTATGTTCTAATGCTTGGATGTGGAAGACTCATTTTCTGTCTCATCTTAGTTGTCAAACACACAAGAGATTATTTTGATTTAAACCAGTTTAACAGTGTATTTTATCGTTGCACATTTTTATTTTCTTTTAATTCTAGACATAACAGTATATCCTTTCTCTTTCATCTTAGCTGCTTGCTCACTAAATCTGGTGAAGGTTCTCAGCCTTAAAGCTGAAAATGTGCATTACCTCGGTTCAAAAGAATGCTCTTTGGTAATATGCTCAGTGGTTTACATCCAAGAAGTACCCTTCAAAGTAAAAAGTCCACAGCTAATGTCTCTGTCCTGCTGTGTTGACCCTGGAGCTGGAAGGCACCTTGGCTCTGTCAGGCACTGTGCAGATGCTCACTGCTTCCTGTGGTGGCTGAGGGTGGGTTTGGAAGTAGATCAAAGTAGAGAATAAAAGTGCAGCCATAACCAGGTAAGACAACAGGAAACTCCCTGTATAAAAGAAAGAACTTCCATCTGGGATTTCTGATGTGATTTCCTTTGGTGTTGGAGTGGGTGATGTCTGATCCTCTTAAGGAGGAGCAGTAGGACAAGAGTAGTTCTGTTGCAGTGAATATTAGAGACAGTGGAAGAAAAAAGTTCACCAGCTGAGATTTAGCAGTGGCAGGAGTAGTATTTTCTCTTTCTGTCAAAGGCAAGACTTGCGTCCTGGCTCCTACAGAACCCTGAAGAGAAAGCTTTTTCTTCTCCTTTCTGAACAAAACCCAGTGAAATAAAACATGTTATTTCATTTCATTCTGCACAAACTACTCCTCTGGACACAATGAAACATTTTGTTCTCTGGCACAAGAGGGTCAGTGTGGTCTACAGTACTCATCTGCTGTGTGAAGTTTATCCTTCAGACTGCCAGTGAGGATTTCTTCAGGGCTGTGTGTTAATGCCTTGGGCATCCTGATGATGTTCTGGGGTGAACAGGATCTGGGCTAGGCAGCAAGGGACCCTGCTCATGCCAGGTGCTCTGCAGGACACCTGAGCCTCAGCTGTGCTTGGTGGCTGGAGGAGCATCTTCAGAGCCTGATGGAGGTGGTCTGTCTTCACTCAGAAAGAAAAGAGGGCTGTCACTGCCTCTCTGCCCTTCAGATAAATGCTCCAATGGCTCAGCTGGTAGTAGCAGGGAATGGGCTGATTTTTAAAGGGTGTTTTTACCTTGGGGCTAATTTTCAAAGAATTTGGGGATTAAACCTGAGCCATTTAGCAAAGAGAAAAATAACCCGTGTATCTTTCTCTGTTGGTTCCCATTCCAGCACCAGCTTGCTTTTTCTTTCCATGCTTCTCTGTGATTTCTTTTGTAGGTCATAAGGGTCTTATCCCCTTGCCTTAGTGTCTGCAGCCTGCCAGGGAGCTGCTGGCAGCAGGGCTGATGCAGCTGTACAATCTGCCCTGGAGGGATGGGCCTCTTCCCAGGGAATGCAGTGCAGGCTCTTGGTGATTAACTGCAAGCTTTTGGTTCATGTAATGCAAATGCAGCATGGACAAGAAGTAACATTTGCCATCCTTTTGCAAAAGTTTTGAACATAAGAGTTTGCTGAGTCCTGCTTGGGAGGGTTTGCTCATTATTTATCAAACCACCACTTTTTCAAGCACTGCTGCACAGCCTGTCACTGTCTGCAGCACAGGACCGTGTGCCATGGCACCCAAAGGAAAGCAGCAGGAGGGAGGAAGCTCTGCAGTGCTGGTGGCACCTTTCTGGGGACATGTGGCTGTGATGAGGCTGCCTGTGGCGCCCTGCACCATGGTTCTTAGCAAGGCAGATGCTCTTGCCCAGGGGCAGGGAGGGATTTCTTCATCCTTCCCCACAGACAGTGCTATCCCAGGATCAACTGTGAGGAAATTGAATAATGATCTCAATGTCCTTAGAACTGCAATATGACCCCATGCTTTTAGTGCTGTGTAATTCCCACTGAGAAAAGCTCTTCCAGACTCCTGTTTGGTCTCTTTCACACATGCACATGCTCATTCTCCACCTCTTGCTTTGTAGGCATATATTAACCTTTGCTTTCTGAGTGCCTCTTCCATGAAATGTCTCGGGGGCTGATTATTTTCCTCAGGAATATTGGCTTGCACCTTCTCCATGTTATTCTTATCTTTTGACTGTGCAGGATTTGTAAAGTTTTCAGGCCCTGTTGTATCATTTCTTTTTGCTTGTGGCTGTAACACCTCCTGGCTCCATACTGGCTCCAAATGCAGCATGCTATTTCCTATAAACACTAAGGAGAAGACATCAGCTGGACATCAGCTCGGATGTGTGCCAGGACACGTGCTCCCCTCTGGACTGCTCCTCTGCTGGGTGCCCTGAAGGAATGAAGCAGTGACAGGTTGGTGGGTGCTTGTCTGACAGCCAGGGGTGTGAGGTTGTGCCTTGTGCTCCTGCTGGTGAGCGTGGCACAGCTGGCTCAGCTCTGGGTGGCTGGGTGGGCATTTGGGCTGGGCCGTCTGCATGCCACTGGTGTGAGCAGCTGGGTTAGCCTGATGGACCCCTGAGGACTGGGGGCTCTCCAGTCCCTCCTGACCCAGCCTGGAAGCCTGCAATGGGTAGACAGCTCTACTGGAACTGTTGATATCAGACAGAACTTTTAGCCTTTGCTGGTGCTTGGATATTCAAGACTATTTCACTGTATTTATTTAGTGGCATGGCAGCAGCCCAGCCAGGGGCACTTACCAAAAAGCCTCAGTGATTAAAACTTTAAAGTGGAAGAAGCTGTAGTATGGAGAGAGAGAGGGGATGAACTTGGGATTTAAACGTTCTTCCCTGCTCTTCCCTGGCTGAGGTCACTTGGTTTGTTCAGTCTAGTGAAGAGGAGACTGAGGGGAGAGCTCATAGCTTCCTGCATCATGTCCATAAGGGGAAGCAGAGGGGCAGGCATTGATCTTTTCTCTCTGGTGACAGTGACAGGACTGGAGGGAATGGCCGGAAATTATGTCAGGGGAGGTTTAGGTTGGATATTAGAAAAAGGTTCTTCACCCAGAGGGTGGCTGGGCACTGGAACAGGCTCTCCAGGGAAGTGGTCACAGCACCAAGCCTGACAGAGTTCAAGAAGCCTTTGGACAACACTTTCAAGCACATGGTGTCATTCTTGGGCTGTCCTGTGCAGGGCCAGGAGGTGGATTTGATGATTCCTATGGGTCTCTTCCAACTCAGGATATTTTATGATTCTGTGATCCACATGGCAGACCCTGGGATCTCTGTTCATATTTAGCTCTGAAACAAGGACATTTCCCTGTGGCTAGGAATGCTAAAAAATAATCTTTCTGGGTCTAATATGAGCACCTATCAAAGACTCCATTTCTGTCATTTTGTAAGACATGGGATCAGTATGGTAATTGCTGTCTCAGGGCTGGAGCTCCCTTTGGGCTTGCACAAGAATTGAGTAGGTGATAAGAGCCAGAGCTGTGGGCAATTTTACATGGGTGAGGCTGTGCATACATATCCATTGCTTCAGAGGTAAAGCAGTTTGCACTGGATGCATAAAATATGATAATTCCCCAAATGGCAGATTAGAGCAGGAAGAGCACTTATTTAATGTTTTGCTACCCTTATATTTTCACAAGAGCTGGATAAAAACATTAGCAGCCAGGAGCTCTTCTGTGCTTGTTTCTGGTGGACGTGCCAGTCTGCTTTGTGTCTGCACAGGCTTCACAGGGCCCATGGTCTTCCATAAGGGTTGGGCTTGCAGTAACTTTGGGACCACAAGGGATGTGGGATAGAAAGGTGTGAACAGGAGGAAGGAAAAAGCCAATGGTGCAGAACCAGAGCACAACAGGATCCACCAGTGGATGAAGAATAACCATGGGCTTGCTTGCAGACCTTGTTGGGGCTCTGGGTCTGGAGGCAGAGGGTGCCCTCTGCACAGCCCTACAGCGGGCACTCGTCGTTCTGTGGTCACCAGTGTGTTGGCCTTGGGCCAGAGCTGCCTCCTCACTGGGCATCCCCCAGGGGCTGGAACAGCCCTGCCAGCCACTCCATTTCCCCCTGTGTTCCTCAGCTCCTGCTGAGCCCAGGCTAAACCCAAGAAAAGCATGGAAAAACATGGGGTGGCCTCAGCCAGGGTCAGGCACAGCAGTGGCAGAGGCTGATCTGAGCTCACATCTCTGCCTGTGTTGAAAAGACTTTATAAATATTTGGGAAAAGGAAAAGAGAAGGAAAAAATATGAATTTGACACACTTAAAAATTTGAACTATACAGAACTAGGTTGCAGAATGTATTAATTTAAAAACATAAGAAATACTTTAATAAATGCAAAGCAATGTTGTAACTGATCAGCTTCTGAAAACCTGAGGTAAAAACTGAGTTATACTTATTAGGGTACAATGGAGGTTTAAGTCAGACATGAAAGAGATGTGTTCTGACTAATATATTGGATTTGCTGTAATTTTATTAGGTCTGGGGCAAGCCTGGCACCGTGCCTTCCTTCACTTTACTGCTGCATCATACGAGCACTTGATGCTGTCAGCAGAGGGAAAGGAGCAGGCACCAAGAGTGGATTTTCAAATGCATATTATCACAGTTTGGCCCAAGGAAAAGTGATGGCTTAAAGGAGCTAAAAATCAAAGCTGCAGTCCTCTTAAAAACATCATTTTAGGGTCTCCTCGACCCACTTCTGGCTGTGCTCAAGCCACTAGAAAAGCCTGAACTGCCACACTACCTCCTGTACGATGACAGAGGGACTCAGTGAGAAAACAAAGAAAAAACTGTAATCTCCATCAAGCCGTAATGAAACTAAATTTTGCCTTAACTGTGTTCAGTTCTGCTGCTGCTGCTGCTGTCACATGCCAGAGGCTTTTGTTCCTAATTGAAAATGATAGGTCCCTGGGTGCTGGGGAGGCATGTGGCAGCCTTTTATTGCTGTGTGGATTATGTGCCTTCTATATTTTACACACTGCCTGGAGAAATGCGGCAGATTTTATTGATAGGGGCGACCGTCCCTCATCATGTTTTTTTCTGTCTCCCTTGCATTCTTGGTGCAGCTCATTTCCAATTTTATTAACATCTGGGATGTGGTAGGAAGGCTTCAGTACAAAAATTAGCAGAGGCCTCAGGAAAAAAAATCCCCAGTGCTTGGATTACAGAGATGCACACAAATATAATTCTGATATTTTAGTAACATATAACTGAGGGAAAAAAATCCCCTGAATTTTTTGATCACAAAAAAGTTAAAGAAATTTAATTTGTCCTCAAAAAGATTAATTTAGTCTAACAAACCAAGGAGATTAATGGAAGTGCAAAAATGAATATAGTTTAGAAACTAAGCTTCAGAAAGCAAGATAAGGTTAATGACAAAATAAATACCTTTATAACCATCTACCAAGAGTGGCTCATGACTAATGAGGTACTGGGTGGGTGTCCCTTTCTGGGCTGCACCCCTGCCCCTGCAAGGGTGGAGCAGCAGCTCCCTTGTCCCACCATCACCCAGTGAGTTTGAATCTTTGCCTCCTGCTAGGGCTGTGCTGAACAGGGGGGATGCAGTGCTGGGCATCATCAGCTGCGGGCTGCAGGGCTGTGAGACCAGCCTGCACTGCTGCAGGACCAGCCTGTGCTGCTGCCAGCCTCACCAGCACTAAAACCTGCAGGACACTTCAGTAGAGGGGTGCCAGAGTGCAGTTTCCTCTCCTCACTGCTGAGAAGAGCAGCACGATAAAAGCTTCTCTGTGTCTGTGTGAACCTGATACAAGTTCATAATCAGGTGAGAAAATTGGCTGACCTGGGGAGCTCCTTCTCAAGCTACAGCCATGCCAGCAGTGGCCCTTGCCTGCACCCACCCTAAAGCCCAGAGGGGGTTTGGATGCCCACATTTAGCAGTCCTGATTTTGGTCTGAGCCCCAGGGGTTGCGTGGCTCAGTAGCAGTGATGGCTGTGCCTGGGCTGGTGGGTGCCAGCAGGTTGGTGTCTGACCCAGCACTGCCCAGGGGTCTCAAACACTGACCTGACCTGACCTGCACTCTTCTGCTGCCCCAGCTGGCACAGGGAGGGGGCCATATTATTGACAGATGAGCCCCTTCCCTGCACTCCTGGGTAATTGCTGTGGTTGCTTCATCCCTTCCTGCTTGTGCTGAGCCTCAGGAGTTACCTGGCAGTGCACAGGGGGTGGTGGGAGATGCTGCCCCACCAGCTGCTGGAGTATCCAGCCACGTCTAAGGTGGCTTTGCTTCAGGCACCATCCAGTATTGAGGCAGTGGTGTGGTTTTCCATATCCTTGGGACAACCTCCTGAGCTGCTGGCTCCCCTCCCAGCACAGTGTCTGACTCCCAGGATGGGGAATGTGGAGGCTGGGAGGTGCCTGATCCTCCCCACCCCAGTTACTCTCCCTGGCTTTCTTGTGCTCCCCTCACTCAGCTAATGAGTATTTATTTAGACAAAGCAAAGCAGTGCTTTTAACAAACTGTCTTGGGCAACATCTAGCATTAATTTGGTTTGAGTTTCCAGAGCAATTTACTGTCCTATGGTCAGGGTAAATGGATGGAGGTACAATATGGCAGTTGCTCTCCATATTAAGCCATGGGAAATGCTCAAGAATGCATTTTACTGCCTTTAAATCTGAATGAGCGCTGCTCTATTTAATTAGGGGCTCTTCTGTGAAGACTGGAGAATTGAAGGAAGGGGGACTTCATTTTTTGCTTCAGTTTCCTTTTAAAGTACCTGTTTCAGAGTCCTCTGACATTAATAGAAAGTTTGGGCATTGCATGATTTCTTTAATGGATCCTTTTGTTGCATATCCAACCTGGTGGGAGGTCATCAGAGGAAATTCAGAAGCTGCCACACTGTCCATGCCCTTCAGGCAAGGGAGTCACAGCTCAGATCTCAGGGTGGTTTTTCCTCAACTTCATGGTGTTGCTTTACAGCTGACATCTGAAACTGTTCCAGTGCACCCCATGCTCTAGTTGCAAACACAGGTAGCCCTGGACCAGATTAAATGACATCAATCAGGATGGCATGCAGCTCAGCAAGAACACCTGGCTCTTTTCTGGTGCTGAAGGAGTGAGGGTGATATGCAGAAAGAGATGTGTATGTAAATGCATATATACATGTGTGTGGTTTATGTGTTACATGTGTGTATTTATCACAGTAGTGAAGGCAAAGCTCACAGAATGTTCACAGAATAAGCTGAGTTGGAAGGGACCCATAAGGATCATCGAGTCCAGCTCCAGGCCCTGCACAGGACACCCCAAGAGTCACACCCTGTGTTCAGCTTGTGGAGCAATAACCACCATCTGGAGCAACAACCCTCATCTCAGCCACTCCCAGGAGCTGCAGGTTGTCAGCCACCTCATCCAAGCCTTTGGAAAATCACCTGCTGTGTTTTCTGACAGCAGTAAGTTAAACAGGCGTTCTAAAATTGGTCGAATTTGCAAAACTGCCCATGGTTCTTCTTCTCCCGTGGTTCAGTGAGTCCCTTTCAAGGGATACCCTGGCTGGTCCCTAAAGGTCTCCATCACAGAGGTAGTGGGTGACCGAAATCCCTCTCCTAAATGGGGTTACAATCACTACTCACTGATTGCCCTTTCAACAAATCCAGGTTCTTTTGGCCTTTCCACTGGTATCCACTTACATTCAAATGTCCTTTTATTCATAGATTTGTCTGATTTATTTGGCTGGTCTACACCAAGTGGTGTACAGGCCCAACAATTTATACAACACACAACTTGTGTCACTTTCCCAGATCTATTGTTTTTTTCATGCCTTGTAGAGATTCATGCTCATTTTTCTGTATGAGACATATTTAAATGGGAAAATAAAAATGACACATTAATCCTTTCCTTCCTTTGCCTCTCAGATGAGCAAAACTCTTGGAGTAAACTCAAGCCTGCTTCTTAATTTATGGAGAAATGCAGAAGTCTAAATCAAGCTCCAAGAAGATTAGATTACAAACTTGGAGTGGAAAAACTTAAAGGAGACCAGTTCTGCAAGCTGCTGAAAGCTTCGAGTTATTCAAGGCCCTGAGCTGCCGTGGACACTTCTTCCCTCCCAGGACAAGGCTAAAGAGAACTGTTTCCCTGTGGAAAATGCCACAGGGCACAGCTGCCAGCATGGCAGGGGTGCAGATGCCAGCCTGGCACGCTGCCCCCATGGCACGGTGCTCTGGTAGTGTGGAGCATTTTGCAGGAGTGCTGTGCTGAGCCCGTCTGAGAGCTTTGACTTCCGCAGTGACTTTTTTTTCACAACCAACTGGCACAAAAGCTGCTGCACATCCAGTGTGGGTCATCCAGTATGAGAAGTAACCCCAGCACATGGTGGTGTCTCAGGAAGCAGCTGGTCCTGGTTGCATTTCATATTTCCAGCTGTGTCCTGTAACCATTCCAGTGTGGGAGCGTTGGAGATACCTGGGCCATGCTGCCATGGATAAACCTGGTAACCTAACAAGAGAAAGAGGCCATGAGTGCAGCAAATGTTTTCCTGCCTCTTCGAGGCACAGCAGTGTGTTTCATGAGAGGAGAACAAGCTGGGAGCAATAGACATAACAGGATTAAAATGATGGCTGCTCTTTCATTTTCCACTTTAACCTGGGTGCCTGAGAATTGCTGAAATATGGTTGAAATGCCACCGTGATGCATCTTGTTTAAAAAGTGATTTGTTAAAAAAAATCCAAGCCAAATAACTAAATCTGCTCCATTAAAATAAAATGTAAACACTAGCCCCATGGTTTAACCATTACGCTTTTTGATAGCCTTTAGGAACTGAAAGGCAATTCTCTCCCCCCCTCTGCATTATTATATAACCTCATCAGAAGATAAACAGCCTCCTCACCCCCAAACACTTTGCAATTTGCATTTAGATTGTTTGATGCCAATGTTCAGGATAAGATACTTCCTAGCTCTGTCGAACAAAACCTGATTGTCATTTAGCAGAGTGGCAGTCAATTTATGTTTCCATTAACGCAGATCCCAGACAATTATCTGGGGAGGGGAGAGGGAAAAACCTTAACAAATTGCCCTGCTGTCTTCAAGGCTGATTTTCCAGTGGGCAGCTGTAGGGCAAATTTGACACACCCAGGAGGAGGAGAAAGGGAATGACTTTCTGCTGTTGCTGGGGAGAAAGGTGTGGGGGTGGCTCCCAGACCCTTTGGCTGTGCAGCATCACACGTGAGAGCCAAGTGCCTCATGGAGGCTGCAGGGATCTGCGGCAGGGTCACCAACCCTGGGCCAGGGATGTGTCAGTCTTTGACTCCCAGCCTGATTCAGTGGCAAAGCCAGGGCTCCCTGTTGGTTTCCTCGGGCATGTGTCCACTCAGCAGCTGGAGTTGTGCTGTCAGATGCTGCCCTGTCTCCAGAGTCCTGTGCCAGTGCCAGCCTTGGGGACCCTGGCCCCTGTGGTCCTCCTTGGCCAAGTGGGATGGCAGAGGACATGCCCCCCTTGGCAATGGGATTGCCCTGCACTCCTGCCATGCACACCCCACAGCTGCACTCCTGGGGCCAGTGAGGGGTGCACACACTGGCATGACTGACAGCAGCTCTGCCAAGCGGATGCAGAACATAAATGTAATATGCTTTCCTTCTCTGACAGTAAGTTAGAGACTTCTCCCTCCCCTCCTGTCTTAATGACTTCATTTTCCCTCTGTCCCCTTACTTAGCTGTGCCCCCATCACTCCTGTGTTCCCCACAAGAATTCCATGCGTGACAGCAACCCCTCCACCAAAGGCAGCTCCCCCGTGGCTCCCCCCTGTTGTTTGCTGGAGCACAGCACCGATGGCATTGACCAACCCAAGGTTTCCCCAGGCCAGGCATTTCCCCCAAGGGTGTTCACCCTTAACTGAGCCAGTCCTGTCCTTTCCAGTGCCCGTTCTGAGAGGGGTGGGCAGGTAGCACTGGTGCAGCCCCACTCCCTGGCAGCACTCCTAGCTCATGGGCTTTTCTGCACTCTTGGCTGGTGCAAAAGAGCCCTTTGTGTTGGAAACAGCTTTCAGTGACTCCCTGGCCAAGTCAGCAGGATGCTGGCTGTCTTTCCCTGGGACTGCTGGAGTCTCCCTGGGGAGCAAAGAAGACACCCAAGTAGAGGTGGGCTCACCTGCAATGGAGATGTACCGTAAATGTGCAGGACTCACACAGGCTGTCAGGCACGGGCTGCAAGGGAACCATCTTAGTACAAGCCCTTCAGTGTTCTGGCTTGTGGCCCCTTTGTGGCACCATGGGGCAGGTGGTGCTGCTTGGTGGCTGAGAAAAATCAAGTGGTTTTCTGAAGGGAGGATAGACACCCATGCCCCAGTGATTGGAAATACATCTGTGACCACTTGGAAAGTTATTTTTGCTACATGAAAGGCTGGGGCGCGGGGACAGGGCCTTCTCCAGACTGTAGCACCTCTTGGCTTTCCTTCCAGTACAGCTCATTTATTTGGTTTGGCACCAGCTAACCAAGCCATGTAGCTGCCAGGGTCACCATGTATAAGGAGCTGCTGATGTCAGGAAGAGCTTTTGGCTGCAGGAAAGCCCTGCAGATGTTGTCCAGGTGGTTCTGCTCTCCGTGAGCATTTAGAAACAGTCAAACCATGTAACAATTTTACAATGATTATTTTTCTGTCAAAACATGGCCTAAATTCCTATCAGGCACTGGAGCAGAAGCACAGGGTGAAGTGCAGTACGAAGGCTGTGTGAGGTGTGTGGTATGTGCTGGCAGCAGGGCACAGAGAAATGCCAGAGGAACAGGACCTGGCAGAGTGCAGAGGGGGCTGGCACACCAGACCAGCTCAGAAGTAGCTGGCAGGCTCCTCTGTGCAGCGTTTTGCACCATGCTGCTTGTCAGCCAGCCAGCAAGGCTTAGTACAGGGAGTAGTGCTGCCTGCCCACATTTAAATTCTAGTGGTTCCCGCATTTCAGAATTTTGACTCAGGATCCAGCTGGGGCAAAAAGAGACTCATGTCACCTCCCATGCAGATGACCTGGTGAGTTAGCTGTGCCTCACTCATCCCTGCCCTATGTGCTCCATAACTGTGCAAAGAATCACCACCTGTGTGTGGGTGCCTTTTCCAGAGGTGTCTCTCAGCCAAATCAAGGCAAACACATTCAGACCCACTCATGGACTCATGTTCCCCCTTCAGATGCTCTGCACTGTGCTGCTGAATGGGAATCTCAGGCCTCACCCCTCTCACCTGATTTAGGGGGCATTCAGTTGCCCAGGGTACAACCTGCTCCTTCCCTCTCTTGCAGTTCCTTGGCTGGACACTGCCTAGAGGACATATGGGCCCTGCTAACACCACGCCCAAGCCTACCCAGGGCATGAGGAAAGGGGTTTTCCTCTGCCTACAAACCTGCTCAAGCCACCAGATGACCTCAGAGCACACCTGAAGGCTATTAACACTATTAGAGGCTGCTCTTTTCCTTGCCATTCTTTTTGTTTCTATATCCCCTCCTAGCCTCTCTGCCACAGCCCTACCCTTGCCACCTTGCTGCCTCTTCCTGGCCTGTACCCGCTCTCTTTCTCTGGACCTAGACACCTCTTCTCCACAGGTAAGTAGTTAATGTCTCAAGATTTTGAAGCAATTCCAGTTGTGTTAAAAGAAGAACCAGAGATTCTGACTCCTGTTCAGGCATTTCTTACCCCTAATAGGTTTTTATATATGCGGGAATTACTACAGAGTTTGCAGACCAGTCTTCCCTATTTCCTTTGCAAAACTCTGAGCCAGTTACACTGCTTGTTCACCTTGTTGTCTAACAGAGACACCTCAGTCAAGTTGCCTTAATACTTATTTTATTTAAAGAATCAGAAACACAGTCATTGTAGTTCATTTGTACTCATATCTGCCAACATTTCCTAAACCACGTTAACATTCATGTATAACAAAAACATTTTCTGAGCTGTGCAAAGTTCAAAGGAACTGTTCAATTACTTGAACCCATTTCTAGAAGAACAAACCTGGCATTTTACAAACTGAGGCCACCAGAAGGAATCTTTTCCCCGCCCTGTTGCAGGAGATGGAGATGCCCCCTCCTCCCTCTTTTCCTGGCATGACAGGTAAAAACTAGACCACAGTATGAGTCAAACCTCTCTCAGTCCAGGACCTTCTGAATGGCACTGGGTCACGTTTTTGTATCACTGGGCTGTATTAAGTTCACCTTAATACTTGTGCTCCTGGCATGGAAGTGATTTGTCCAAGAAGATTACTCAGTAACCCAAACTGTGATAAGCAATAAAGAGGGCCCAGAAACAGCTGCTATCAAAATAGAACAACTCCTCCCCCCTCCCTCCATATTTTTCCTAGAAGAAAAATATGACTGGAAGGGTTGTTGACCATTCAAAAAATCATCATCCTTCTTGCAAAATATATTTTAAAGCACTGATTTAATGATATGATATCTGCATGTTTTCCTTGATCTTCTCACACTCCAACTTTTGTCCTCTTAGAGTTAAGCATAAAACGGTGGAAATCTGGAACCATTTTAGATCTGGCTAAACAGAATAGGCAGCATGCAAGTTGTCATCCTGTTTTGTTTTTCTGACTGTAGTAAATACACCATGGAACAGAATTTTAAGAGTGTTTTAACCACTGTAACTTGTCAGAAAAACATCTCATCTCTGACGGATCTAACCCAGAATTTTTATTAGAATCAGTAACACATTTTGGCATTGCTGACTGCCTAACTGTGCAGTTTACTGTTTGAGGTGCAGTGACACCAGTTCTGACCTGGACCAAATAAGTGGAACAGATATGGCTCTAATCTCAAACAAGTCTTTCCAGAAGACATTTCTTCAGTCTCTTATTGGTTATAAAAAGGCAATTTCCTCTTAACAGTAACTAAATTTTTAGTGACTGACTCATTACAATCTGGAATATCAACAAATGCGGCAACATCAAGTATAAAAAGAAACACCCTGAAAGTGATGCCTCCTGGTTTGAAGGTGCTATAATTGGCCATGAACTGTGTTTCTGGAATTCGTTTGTTAACATGTGACAGCAAGAAGAACTTATTTTACAGAGAACAAAGTCACAGAGCTGAACTTAAACATGAATGCTCACTTACATGGGTTTTGATATGTACTAGTACACACGGCTTGAATGAAAACAAAACTTACACCTTCGCACATGAAATACTGGTAATGCAGTGATGATGTTCACCCACCAGGCCTCTTTGTTTTAATAAGATCATCTCCAGGTTACAGTGCCTCTGACACGCTTCTAAACACCCACCACATGTGGGCTTTGGCAAACAACCAGCTGCTGTCAGAGGCAAAGTATGGATACAGCTATGAAAGGCCTTTCAACACAATTGACTCCTCAAGAACCGATGTCTTTTTAAATACTCTTAACAATTGCATTATGACTTTTTTTTTTCCTCATTCTTTTTCATACAAATTACTGGCTAAACTCACATTTATTGCACCTTTAAGTCCCTGGTAGATGGAAGCTTATATTGCCTGATACAGTTTGTATTGTAGCTTGACGACGTTAAGAAATCCAGCAGTCTCCAGAACTGTACATTTCTACAGTAAGAAATCACATTTCCATAACACTAATTACTGCTGTCGCAGATCAGCTCTTGTTTCCATCATGCAACAACAGAGGAAAACTCCATGGTCCCTGCGTGTGCTAGAACCTGCAGTGTTCTTCTTATTGCCATGAAAAAGTCAATTAAAATGACTCCTCTGGGAATTACTTCCAATTCTGGAGTCATTATCACTCTCCAGACAGAACGCTGTGCTTCAGCATGGGTCTTCAGCCACTCTAAATATGTAGGAGAGAGCAAGCATGTGTGTATTCCACAGGCAGCCCCCCAAGGTGTATTTATTGGTGACCATGCAGCTTTTTCTCTTTTCCTCTATGATGCAAGAACAAGCAGTCTGATCTCAATCTTCAGGTACGTTTCTAATTTCATATGTTGAATGCAAATCTTGTTGAAGCCTCTCTGTTTAACCAAATCTTTAACAATTAAAAAAAATAGCACCAGATGTATGAAAAAGAGGAAATGTCTGATCTAGTAGGAATATATATAAAGTAGAGCAATTCTTACAGTAAAAAGGTACGTCGTACAAAAAAGCAATGGAAAGTGATACCGAGGACAAAAATCCATGCTGCATATAATACGGGCAGAAGACAGGCAAAAGGGATTCTGCTCAAATAACCACAGTTTAATGGTGGAGCCGTGCTTCCTCCAGGACCTCCCTGGCAGCAGTGCCAGGACATGGGGTGGTGTGGCACTCTTGAACACTGACACACACCAACAAACCTGCACAGCATATCTTTGAGGTATATAGAAAGCATGACATTAATTTTTTGACTCCTCATTCTTACTTGCACAATGACGCACTGATCTTTAGCTGGGGTATTCTCCACCCTCCCCTCTTCTTCCCTCGGTAAAAACAAAATCCCAGTTTAAGAGCTTCCTAGCACACCTCCTTGAACTCTCAAATCCATCTTGCATAGGCCAGTAATAAGAACACTGCAGCTCTGACAAATAAGTTACAGCAATATAACAGCTTTCCTCTTAATTTTTTTTAAAGATATCTTCTCTATAATTTACACAAAAGGTTAACAGCCAGAGTTTAGGTCACTACAGTCCAGATGGGCGTCCTTTCAGTCTGTGATTCCAGGTGGAAGGCACTACTTCAACATACCACTGTATGCACCGCACACGGTCTCAGGAGCACAGCGGGACACTGTGTCTCCAGAGCCGCAGACTGAAGGGCCTGGGGGAAGTCTTTGGAAATAAAAATGGCAGTGGTTATCAGTCCAGTTTCTCTTTGCTGTCTCTTCTTGTGCTATGCAGTTTCCCCTGAAAGCTCCTCAGCTGAGAGAGCGGCGGTTTGTCCTCAGAAGCTCTCGACAAAGCTCCCGGGGAAGAGGCCTGTCCTGCCGTTCCTCTGCAAGGTCCCTTTGTACCAGCCGTCCTCCCGCTTCTTGTGCACAAACACAATGTCACCTTCCTTCAGTTCGATCTCCGCCTCGCTCTGCGGCGGGTACGGGACCACAACGCGGTACCTGTGGAGAGAAAAACGTGCAAAGACTTGGTTAATCTGCACTTGATGGGAGCAGCTGGGCACCAGTACCAGAGATCTTGGGAAAAAACTTTTGGAAATATTAGTAAGCTACATTTTCACACAATAGTTGTGTGAAATGCAGCTACATTTTCTACTAAAACTGAGTAAGATGTAAATTTCTGGCCAGCTTTGCTGGACAGTTGACCAGGATGACTCTGGAGCCAGCCCATGAAAGCAGAAATGTGCTGTCAAATGGATGGACCACTCATGGTATCTCTGCTCCCAGCTGTGTGCTGAACCTGTGCCAGGACTTGGCTGCTTTATCCTAGTACTGCATCTCTGCTGTAACATGTCTTATTCAGCTCTGCATTTGCTCCCTCCAAAAATCATAGCATCATAGAATGATAGAACAGTATGGGCTGGAAGGGACTTTAAAGGTCATCTAGTTCAACCCCTCTGCCAGAGGCAGGAACATTTTCAACTCAAGCAGGTTGCTCAGAGCCCATGAGTCAACTGCATAAATCAGTCTGGTGTTATCTGCAAACCTCCTGAGGTGCCCTCAATCCCACCATCTGTGTTATTGATAAAGATATTGAACAGCACTGGTCCCGGTGTGGACCCCTGAGGGACATTCATTGCCAGTGTCCATTAGGACACTGAACCACTGATCACTACCCTCTGGATGTGGCTGTCTAACCAATTCTTGATCCACCTAACAGTCCATCCATGAAATCCATCCTTCTCCAGTTTAATGAGCGATGTTGTGAGAGACCATCTCAAAGACCTTACAGAAGTCCAGATACGTGATACGCTCTCTTCCCTTGTCCACTGATGATGAAAAATGGGGTTTGCAATGCTCCCTCTGCCTGTGACACCAGCAGATGTTAGCTAAAGCAGTTCACATTTTTCTTCTTATAATGTGTCTTGAGAATGTACTTTGAGTCCCTCAGACCTGGAAGGGAAGCTAAAATGGAGAGGTATCAAGTGACTTTCAAAGCACTCTCCAAACCAACGGGGAGCCCCAGTCCTGAACCATTCCCAGGGCTCTCTGGGAACTTAGTTGTCAAGTGTCACTTCATTTCAATGAAGTAATGATGTGTCTGAGCCTGATACAGCTATTCTGCACTCAGAGCTTATCAGCAGGCGTCCTTCTGAGAGCACAGACTGGGCCATTTTATATCAATGCACTTGTGTGCAGAGAAGGGAATATATTTCTACTGCATGGTTGTTTTTTCCTTCAGCACTTCTGCAGTTATCTGGCATTTGGTTAACAGTCAATAACTGTCTTGCTAATTGCAAAGTAATGAATATAGTAAGATAGTTAAAAGTTGCCAATTGATTATTACCTAAAGTCCATCTCCTGAGAATTAATATATTCACAACTGCTGCCTGGCCGCCAATGCCTGTTTGTAACAAGGTGAGTACTTATTTAAGATAATATCCTGTCTCTGGGGACTTTAACACGCCCTGGAGGCTGTGGACCATGCCCCAAGGCCACCCCCAGTGAGACAGTACTAAAGCAAGGGGCTCTCCAGTGGCAGTCACCCATATCCTTAGCAGATTTTGCTCAGGTGCCTAGTGACTTCAGCTCTGAAACTAGGCACTCCACTTTGGCATGACACTGGAAATATCAGCTTTGACTCTATGTCTGGACATCTCCACAGCCAAACAACCCATTGCTTGGAAAAGCATTAAACTCCATTTGAAGCAGGGGTTCTGTTCTAATACCTAACTATGGCTTTTTTATCTTGACAGCAACACAGTCGTGGAAAACATTTGTGTTCAAGTGCCATCAAAAATTTGCTGATCCTCTCTGTACCTTGGTTAATAAATCTAGTTGTCACTTCCTTCCTCTGTGGAAAAGCAAATAACAGGGGTTGAAACGTGTGCAGGAAACTAGTCTATCAAGCTATCATCTGTGGAACTGCTATACTTATAATATGAAGCTTTGCCAATTACACTCATTATGCAAATGAATGCACACATTATTTCAAACACTCTGCTGCAGTGTTGATTAATTAAATTATCAGAGTGGAACAATTTCAGCTAAGATGATGCTAAGTTTCAGATCTCACTACTCTTATGCACAATTGCACATATTGGAGCTCTGCATCAGGAACTCAAGAGGCCTTGAGAAATAAATATGGTTGGACCTCAACATTAGTTGAGTCCTGTGGAGGTACTCACAGACAGTTCTGGCAAGTCAGGAAACAGAAACTCAGAAAAAGGTGGTGTCTTGGGCAGGGTCATGCTGAAGACCCAGCTGGGACTGCCAGCACCTCATGTTATACCAAAAGCACAGAGATATCCTTTTAAAGCAAAACTACGTCCTCAGAGTGATGAGCTGCTAGTCCCTAAATGGTTCACATGAGGAAGCAGGTGACCACACTCAAAAGGAATGCATCCACTGTCATAAAAGGGTTCTACACAGCATCTTCTTAGCAATTTAGAGGAATAAATCTCAGTCACTGCATTACAAAATAAGGCACTTTTCCCCATTCGGGAAACCCTAAATGCTATGGTTTAAATTTAATTAACTACAGTACTTCACAAGATAGTACCAAAGAGGTTTTTGACAGAATAACAAATTACTAGCTACGAAAGACCTTGCAAATCAGTTAAGAGAGAGATGGAAAAAGATGCGATGCCTTTTCCCATGAGAGGTTTGAAGCAGAGCCTGGGACAGGCAGCCCGGCGGGGCTGCAGGGGCAGCATCCCGGCACTGCGCTGGCGCAGGGAGCTGTGCCGCCCCTCCACACCTCCAGGTGGCACCTCAGCCTCGCTTATCCTCTGGAACGGAATCCCAAGGACAGCTATTAGCCGTATTTTTTTGGCAGAAAAGGTCTCTTCTCCCAGACATCCTCCCTCACTCCCAAAAAAGCAGTCCGGGATACTTCTATTTATATCTCCCCTTTTGATTTCCCTTTTGTCCCCTTTTTGAGAAGATGCTATAAAATTGTAGGTTTTCCTATACCAAACTGTCACTTGGCATTTTAGATGGATCTCAGCCTTCTCAATTTTGTCTGTGTCACATTCCACCTCTAAATTACCAACTTTCAAAAATGCTAATTAACTGGGCAACATGATGACAAGTGTGGCAACCACCTCTGACCAACATTAACAATATTTTCTGTTGTAAATCGTGTAAATCTGTCTTATATAGTTAAAATTCTGACAAATGTTAATCATTTTGGCCCAAATTCTCAGCAGCAGTTGGCTGTATCAGGCTGAGGGTCCAACATAGAGCCCAAGGGCCTCATTACTTCCAAGAATAACACGAGGGGTTATACAGCACCAGCAGGACCCATATGAGCGCTTCCACAAACTGATCTCACGTCCTGTATTTGGGAGCAAAGACCTTCCTGTGGTCCCACTGGTCTGTAAGGGATGGTGTTCCTTCAGAAAATCATCCACTCACAGCCAGGTTTAAAAACATTCAAACCACCCCAAAATGGCACATGTTTAGGCTTGTATGAGCACTGAAAGTAAAATCTCTGCTGATTCATGCTTCAAGCTGTCCTAGCTCTGTGGGACCTCAGAGGTTGCATTTCTCTTCCTTTCTTAGTACTGGGCCCCTCTTATATTTTTCTCTTAGGAGACAGACTTGATGTTGGAAATCCCCACTGCTGGCTGCTGTGGCATCCTCGGATTGGGCACCTCATCCCTGGAGGCTACTGTCCAGGATGGGCAGTGGCCTGGGACGGGTCCTTGGTGCACAAGAGATAATACAAGAGGAGAGGCTGCAAGTAGTGTCAGCAAGGACAGGGGATGGGCTTTTCCTGGACAGGGAAACCCCAGGGAGATGGAGAGTGGGGCAAAGTGAGGGACAAGGTGGAGGAAGAGGGAGGTTGATGGGAGAAAAACTGGGAGCAGAGGAAGAAACGTGACTGTGATAAAAACTGGAAGCCCTGATAGAAGGTGTGGGTATTGCTGCTGAGGGGGGAAGCTCTGCTGAGCTGAGTCTGGGACAGCAAAAAGCCTTGTTGGGAGGGAGCCTGGGGCAGGGACATGGCATCCCAAGAAGCAGGAGACTGCATCAGTAGAGGCTGGCATTGGGGCTGAGGGTGGGATGGGCACCCTGGCAGCAATTATCTCACTGAGCTGGGAATAGGTCCATCCTCTGCTGTCAGCAAAGACCTTGCAATCCCCCTGTCCCTGTCTTCATAGCACTTGTTTTCACAGCCAAAAGAAACACCTCTCCCACCCAGCCCTCCCTTGCTACTCCTACTGAAATCTGGAAGGTGCAAATAAGACTCCTAACCTCAAACAGATGTCACCTGATGGAAGTTCTGCTTTTGTTTCTTTTAAAGAAGCAAAATGATTAAAAATATCGTGCGTAGATACATAAAGAAATCTACAACCTTACAAGAACACAAGTGTTTCACACCCATGCATCTGAGATGAAGAAAAAGGCAAATAAAATTGTTCATGACTTTACTTCTGCTGTCTTGCAATATAATCTTTCATTATATGATTGCATACTATTTCTCCCATAGGACACCTGCTTCATTTAGTGCACAAGATGCTGCTCTGGATGCGAGTCGAGGCTCTGACATGGGAGCCACCCCACCTTTTGCAGAGGTTGGAATATCATTAGCAAATGACCATGCTGAAACGCACTGAGTAGTGCAGATGTGGGGAAAGTGGCTTCTCTGACTCCTTCAGCTGCAAAGCCTCGTGCCACACTTTCCACAGAGACTCATCTCATGCACACTGCCTGCGTAGGAGTCCTGTCTGCTCTGAATGACTAATCCAGGCCCTCTGTCAGTGTGCAGGCAGGCACAGAACAGTATTGATCAGAACTGATCAGTAATTAATGGCTGAACTCAGCCATGGACACTCAATAAAAAACCCCAGAATACTCACTGAATAAATATGTGTATCCGGGACACTGATGGAACTAGAGCAACTTAGGAAAATGTGCAATAAGGCAAATTAGGTCTGCAGGGCCAACCTCCAATCTGATCCCATTTAGAGTGCTTGAATTTTGATGCTTAATGCAAGTTCCTGTTTCTCAAGTGCATGATACACTAAGAACAGATTTCATGACTCTAGTCCTGTGACTCCAACATGTCTCTCCTGCATTAGGGATACGCATCCCTAATGCAGAGGCAATGGATAATCAGTGCCAATGGACCATCTAGCCCAGTTAACCATTGCTCTTGTCTACCAGTGGAGCTCTGTTTTTTCATCCTTTCCTGGCAAATTGCAGGGATCTGCAAGGCACCTCTGCAGACTACAAGCCAAAACCTACTTTTTCATAGTATGGTGACTGAATCACACCTTTAGAAGAACAAGTCTCAGTTGGGTCTTTTACTTTTCTGCTAGAAATATCTTAGGATTCAATTTCTGAGACAGTTGATGGTTAGTTCCCAGTCCTAAGGCAGGTATCCCTACTCAGAGAAGCACTTAACCACGTGAATACATGTCACTGTTCAGTCAGAAATCACTCCTTGGGTCATTTCTCTAGTATCACTTTCCAGGAATGAACAGAACCCTTCTTCTTCTTTCCTTTTTGGCAAAGAAGACATATGAGCACAGCAAAATTGAAGTCAATGGGCGTTAAGCACATGCTTGAATGCTTCCTTGAATTGGGAGCTCAATTTCTAATGTGGCAGTGATTTGTAGAAAGATACATGGAAACATGGAGGGATCTATTTTAAAGGTTAAACTTACTACTCCCATCTTATTCTGCAGCACTGTTGTGGTTATAACTTGGTTGAAGGCTGCACGAAAACCATAGAAACACAGTGCAGATATGCCAGCCGTGACAATGAGTCTGGCCACAGCTGCTTTATCACAAGTAACATGGCAGAGTTAGTGCCAGCTACTATAAAAGAGTCAACAACGCGTGACATGTTTTACTCAGGTTCGCCTCTGGGAACAGTGCCAGGCAGCGAGGGGAACATGACTCACACACACACACATGCACACTCAACTCTCCTGTTTTGCTTCGTGTACAGTCACATTTTCTTAAAGGGGGTGGCAAGGGAAGTGTTTTGTTTTGGTGCTGCCAGGCACACAGCACACCCCTCCTGTGAGCCAACAGCGTGGTGGGATGTGGGCAAGGCTCTGGCACAGTGCCTGCCTCACCACAGTGTGTCCCTGTACTGGTCCTGTTTTTCGTACCAGCAGAAACTGGATAGAGCTGTAGGTGGAAAAGAGTGTGTGGGGCACACACAGCCTGATGGGGTATTCACTTGGCAGTCAATCACTGCCACATGAAGTGACAAGGATGCCACCTGGGAAATTTCTCTGCTCTGCTGCTTGGATTGCTGGATGCTTTATGGCAGAGAGCATCTGAAGGAATGTGGTTTTATAAACTGGTAGTGGAAACTACACCCAGAAGGCAGAGATGGGCTCTGACTATCCTAGCAAACTAGACAAATATAAAGGCTAAATGACAGGAGAGCTAGGAGCAATTTCCTTCCTAATCCAGTCATCCATAGCCAGGCTTCAGAATATCAAGAAGAAGAAGAAGATAATTGTTTTCCTCTCTATGTTAAAAAAAAAACAAACACCAAAAAGACTAAGAGTATAAACATTAACAGCACCTGCAAGAGGGTGACGCTTGCTTCACCTTTCTGTCTACCTGTCTGCAACTCCCAGACAGGTCTGCACTGTCAGGCAGCAGAACAGGCAATTCATCCCTTTAATAGTGAGCGAGCTGCAAGCAGTCAGAGCCCTTTAATGCACCCCTTGGTGCACTGGGTTTGATTGGTAACCTGGATGTGGTGAGGGCTGGAGCTGCAAGCCAACCTCTATAGGAAAAGTAGCGGTGCTTTGCTGCCTGCGTGAGCCCCTTTTTGAATGCTGTAAATATTAAGGAATGTGCTACTTCTTCCAACCTTTCAGTGCTCTGTTTCTGTGTGCACAGATGGGCGTTGGGAGACAGAAAGCCAAGTACAGCTAAGTGTACTGAAATGCTTTGCAGCTTTTTAAAATTTCTTCCAGCATCTGAATCTGTTTATCTAACCTTTTTTTCCTTCTCCTCCCTTTTCTTTCTCAGAGAATTGCTCCTACTGTGCGTATGAAATGCACCAAAATGCAAACAAGCAAAATATGGAGCTGAGTGACGTTGAATGCAAGTTGCTCCACTGCCAGATGTGAAAAGAACAAGAGGTTTGAAAAACGTAATTTGTTTAAAAAAAAAATAATTTGGTACTTCTGAGAAATTTGATGATTTAATGAGCACAGATGGATGTGGGATGAATTTCTAGCAGACAAGTGTTTAATGTATCTGCTCAGATTATTCCAGGACTAAGCATTATCCTTCCTAGTGCATGAAGGTAATTAATATTTCCCATTATGGACATGAAAAAACCCATATGATCAGTTAAGGAATGCAGATACTCCAATGATATGGAAGTTAATTCATAAATCAATTAAAGAATCTTGCCTGCTGTGTATAATTATGGTTACTTCAATTATAGCTTATTTTCAGATTTAAGACTCAGGAATCAAAATACGTAAAATGAGAGGAAGTTCCTTATCACCATATACTGCAGCTGGAAGTATTTACTCAGTTTGAGCACTCTAAATCTATTTGCTGCTGATTCCAGCACAGCTAAGAGGATCCAGGTAACCTTTGTCTCTCTGGTTTTATTCTGCCACTTAAAATAGTAATCAGTTAAATGTTTCCCTACCTGGACCACCTGCGGTGGACTGAGAAATTTGTAGGGTATGAGACTAGCCCTGGCATATTACATAATGTGTCTGGAGTTCTCTATAGTAAAGCTTTGAGAGCAGCATATTAACATCCAGCTCTGGAGATGTCAGGGACTGTACTCCCCAGCTTCTCTTTATGGTTACATTTAACTAAAGGTGCAGCAGCCCACTGATTCAGTTACACTGGTGCTAAATCTGGTTTATATTGATTTACCTTTTCTTATAGCATTAATCTGAACTGATGTAGACCAAATTAAGTGTGCTTAAATAGGGATTGGTTTTTCACTCCTTTTACTAAATTACTTTTTCATGGATTTTAAGGGCAAGAGACGACTGCGATAGTCTGTTCTCACTGCCTTCATTACAATGCTGAAGGAGTTGCCTGTATTTATTTCTGCTTCAAGTCTAACAGCTGCACCTGAACAAAAGCATCTCTTATAGAAAAATGCCAAATCTAGTGTAAAAATATTCCCATGCCTGTCCTGATTGCAGTCTGTTACAGACTGTTACCACGCCATCCCTACACTCTACCAGGTGTGCCAGAGCTCCGTGTCTCTCATTGCAAGTATATAGTTTTAAATCTTCCATTTTTCTTATGATGTTTCTCTGAGTCCACTTCACTTTGCATCACATTTGCCTCTTCTGAAATACACTGTTACTGTTTTCACCAGACCAGGAGCTGAATTAGCTCTGTACCCACAGATCTACCATACCCTTCACACACTTCCCACTTCAGTCCTCATTCTGCAACAGCAAAGGTTTCATGTCGACAGTCCAGGTTCAGGACCCCACTCCTGTTGGGCTGCACTACATATATTAATAGCCATTTTCTAGTGATTTCTTATGTAGAGCTAGATTTGATGCCAGTGAATCAATTTCCAATCCACTTAGTATCTGCTGGGCTGGTTGTGTACAGTTTACTCAGCAAGGGATTTTATGGTAACAAACCAGATGCCTTAGAAAAGTTTAAGTATGTTATGGTGTCACTGTCACCTTCTCAACTGAATTCCAACCTGCATTGAGTAAAACACTGTATATGGATGGTCCTGTAATGTCCCTTATTACACATTATCTGCTTCATGATCCCAACAGTATTTAGGGGCAGGTGCCTTGCCCAATCCATTCCCTTCAGCCTCTTTCATACACTCAGACAAAACTAGTTTCTTTCCAACTTCTGTGATTTTAATGTTATTTCAAAATTGTATTAAATACCAATTCAAGAGTGTTCCCTGAACAGCTTTTTGAAAATTCCTCAATGCTTTAGTAAAAATATGTTTTTCTCAATCACCTTCTGAGTAGAAAGCACTTTAACAGCACTGTAGCTGTGTATTATTTATTCCCTTCCCAGTCCTCAAGCTACAGTCTTGTAGAAAACATTTACCTGAAGCCAGTGTGACTCTGCACATGGAAACCTATCTCTTTTCTGCAACCCCCAGCTCTTTTCTGGTCAGTTATCTTTCTTTCCACCTGCTTTTGTATTTTGGTATTCCTGTTCTTTTTTCAGGTTTGTGAAGTCAGCTAATCTGAGGCATACCAACAAGGTGGAGAGCAGACTGCTGAAATGAACTCCAGAATCACTCGTACATCCCTCTCTAGAAACAAGCTACCTTTTTGGTAACAGGTCACTGAAGATGGCTGTATCTTTATGTATTCTAAACAAGAAGAATTTGAAACAATCTTTGGTATTGCAGAACAGGACATGTCCAGATGGGACATAATATGCAAATTCCTTTAACTTATTCCTTAAGTTAAAATACAGGAATCCCATTTAGAATGTGGCATTTGCCAGCAACATTTACACCATTTGGGCTGAGAAAGCACTGCTGTCCTCCACATTTTGACCAGAGCTGTGGAGTGTCATGGACAGGTGCTCTTAAACACTTTAAACCTGCATGGTGTACCAAATGATTTTCAACAGGCAGCATGTAAGCCCTGTCTTCCTAAAAGACAGCTGAGCCATGTACAGTCAATCCACACCAAAACTGCAACAACTCTTGAGCAAGCTAAACCTTCATCCCTCCTCCAACTGCTCCCTGTGGATGCAGGCAACCTCAGGAGAAACACAACTTACCTTTCCCGGGGCAAAGGCTTGGGCTCTGGCCGAATAGCTGCCATGGAAGAGAGGGGAGGCCTGGCAGGTGAAGGGATGGAAAAATTCAAATCCAAGGAGCCTGTTTTCCTGTGCAGAGGCTCCAGCCCCATGGCTCCTTGCATCTCACTCTCGATGGGGCATGAGCCAGCTCTGCCGTGACTGGAGAGGGAGGACAGCTCAGGCCCCACTGCCCCTTGCAGAACTCCTTCAATGGCTGTCTGGGGGTCGTGGGTGGGGGACACAGATGGTGGGGAGCGGGACTTCTTTTTTGTTGATGCTCCTGCTAGAAGTTTCAACAGCCCGCTCTTCTTCTCCTTCTGCAAAGGAACCAAACAAAACACGGGCAGTGAGCAGACATACCAAGTCCCTTTGCTTTCGTTTTGGAGAACCTCAATGTGTGAGGCAGGAAACCTCTCAAAACTGCCACAGAGGTGGATCCAGGTAGAACTTGAATTTTTTATAATAAAGATCCTATGAAAATCCCGCCCCATTGAAAAGGGCTTCAACTAATTCAGTAGAGTAAGGACCAAACATACTGCAAAGATTATCCCCATTTTCAAATCTATCCAGGCACTAATCATGTGCCTTTTCATAGAAAGAGTGCAGATACACTAGTACAGCAAAGACACAAACTTCCCATGCAGAGAAGACAGCAAGCAGAGTGCTGCTCTCTCTCTTCAAGAAGAATCCTGTCCCTTAATAGAGATACATCCCACAAGTAAGAAGGACCCATGGCTAAAAACCTCTGCTGGGAAGCACCATGGGCTGAGGAGAGATTTCAGATCCCAGCCCAGTGCAAGAGAAGCATTCATCATTACTGCCTCTTTTACTATCTGATGCAGATTTACAGTAGGGAGAATGGAGGCATGAGAATTAGTTTAACAACTCTTTCCAGAACATGCTACCCTTCACATCCTGCATCGCACAGCAATAACTATGTCTCCCTCTCAGAAGGGGGTCACTGCCCCGCATGTGTTAAGGTAAAGGTATCACCTTCACGTTTGAAGATAGACCACAAAATTCACAATTGGCAATTGCAGTGGCAGTGCATGGGAGGTTTCAAAGTTCTACAAGGATTTCTAAAACAGAGAAATGAAAAGATGATAATAGCACCCTTTTAATTAATGGGAAGAAAAAAAATTAGCCTATGTTCCTGAGGAAACACATCTGACCTTTTGGATTTTACAACAGTGTGAGAAATCCTGCCGCACATTTACCTCAAGCACACACAAATACCAAACACTGTGTCCTTCATCTTGAAAGTTTTTTGGCTAGTGGTTTATACGTAGAAATTGGCCATCCTCTGGCACGTGTTCCACAATGTTAGGTTAGAGTTGCAAACCAGCAATGCTGTGCAGTAAATTTTCCATTTTTTCCATTTTTTAAAAATTATACAAGAATCTTTGCAAAGGTCTTTTAGATTTCTTCCTCTTTTGTCAGAAGTGCAAGCCATTACCCAAACTATTTTCAGAGTCTCAGGGCTGTGAAGTTTAGCTGTACTTGATAATTTGTTCAGTAATAGGATCCCAGGGGATAAAATCAAACCCAGAAACAGCAAGACTTACGGAACAGAAACTCTGTCTATATATTCAAGTAGGAACACTTGTTGGAAATACAAGCCAGTAATTTATTTATTCTCTGTAGACAAAATGTCCCATGCAAGGTTTAAAATTATGCTCTTTTATGTTCCGACTGCTGAAGTAATTTCTCAAAGCAGCTTTAAAGAATAGAAAGGCTACAATAAAATAAAGATAAGACTTTAAAAGACGCTAGGATTTACTAAGGCAAATGCACTTGGAGTATCTGGTATCGCTGCTTCCAAAGTTCTTGTCTGCATTCTTTAACTGCCATGGACTGGTAAGAAAACAGAAATACCTTAGATGCCAAGACACAGAAGACATAAAATGAAGCACAGTTGTTGTCACAGAGCCAAAGCCCACTGATTTTTGAAGAGCAGAGTCTGAACTGTTGTCCTAGGGTGATCTGTGCATCCAGATCCTGGTCTCCTGCATACCACTGGTTATGTTTTAAAATAGTGTTTTGCACTTACAGGGTCCATCCTGTCAAGATGTTCACCCAGGCAGAATCCATGGAAGCTAAGGGAGGCCGGCCATATGGCATCACCAGGTCAAAAAAATTAAATCAATTCCCCTGGAAACAATAGAAAAGCAGACCAAATGCCCCTGATAAATATATTCTTTTCCTGATGGGAAGGGACTGTATGGAAAGTGTGCATGCTGGAATTCACCTGAAACACCAGAAAAAATGCTGCAGTTTTTCTCTCACTGTTTAATTAAGAAATATTGTTGCTGTCATCATTATATAAAATTTTAAAGCTCGTAATGAAATTGCAAAATTCTTCTTTCCCTGTGGCACACTGAAACAATATCTCTAATGATCCCAGCATCCTGTGTCAATATGCATTTGAAGGTGTCCAAAGGTCAGTGACAGAACACAATAGCCATTGTGGGGCTCTGGAGAAATGGCTATTGTGCAGCAGTGAGCACTTTGAACCTCTTTAATTGGCAGTCTTGCAAATGCAAAGTAACTATGTGAACTAAAGCCCTGTATAACAAACAATTAATATTCCTATGTGGTAGCAGCTTTTCTCATTTTTGCTTCTAATTTAAATACCTTGGCAAATTTTCATTAGAAAAATCTTGTGCAACTGAGACCATTTAAGGCACAGAAGCAGAAATATTTGGAATGAAGGAGGTGCATATACTCACACCCTTCTACACATTAAAAAGCAGATGAGCCTGACAGTCATTCAGTTTTGTTTTTAAGAACGGCTTCCACTCCACAGGCTTAGCCCTGGCATAAACTTCTACTCTTAAGCTACTATCCCTCAGGAAACAGAAAGCTATAACGAACTTGCTGATCTATTCTTTGTTCTACTTTAATAAAAGGAAAAATAAAAAATTGATTTTTAGCTCCTGCTGAGTGTTTTACTGAACTTTTGAAACTAAGATCTGTGGTCTTGGAAGAGAGAAGATGACTTAATTCAATTGCTAAGCCTAGTCAAAACCCGAGCAGTGCCATCCTTCAAGCAGTGTCCTTGGGCAAGATACTTAGAGGTGACCTGATACCAACCACTTTGTGTGTGTGGAGATTAGACAATATGTCCAGCTCTTTCTCCCTTTGAGTCTGGCTCTCAGCCTTCTGGTATCACATGGCCACATCCTCTGCTGATGCTGCTTACAGCATTTCAAGCAAAAGAAGCACTGTCAGGAACTGATAATTTACTGTGATATCACCCATGAGAAAGAGATTGGGTTTGAACCTTCTGTGATCAGCAGTTCAATCTAAACCATGACATGCCTCTCTCTGTCTGTAAAATGGGACTAAGTTGAAAGTCCTCCAATTGCTGTGGGAATTTGTTCATGATTCTAGTGTTACAAAGCTCTACATTTCTTTGGGAGCAACCAGCTCTTTTCCATGGCTTTAATATTAAAAAAAAAAGGGAATGGGATGTTAGTATTCAGTCCCAGCAGTGATTTATTGCAAATGTCCAAGTATTATGAATTGATTTAATATTTAGTGTAATAGCAGCCATCCTTCACTAGAAATTAATATTTATATGTCTATTCAAGACAGTCCTTCAGCAGTTTCACTGTAAATCAATGAAGCATTAATGGACATAAATGCTGTAGAGAAATCTACACCAATTGGTTACAGACTGTGTCACTTTTGAATAGAGATAACAAGTTTACAGGGGAGATATCTGATGACTTTCAGAAATGTTTTTGAATTAAAAAAAATAGTTTAGTTTCTTTTCCATTCACAGATGGTTGTTTTATTGTTTTCTAGGAAATCTGTAATCTACTGAAACAGCTGTGTAATTATTGAGTTTTCTTTGTCTAGTAGCTACATTTCCAATTGACTGCAAACTGTGTTTGACATCCCTACCCCCTGAATCTGCCAAGGTCAGACCTTCACATCTGTGTTGATAGATGCATTCACAGTGTGGACAGCACTTCTTCCATCTCCTGGTTACTGCCCACATGTTTATATGAATTTAAATCATCACCTTTGTGTTGCCCAGGTTTTATTCTAGGACGTTCAGAGTCAAAACCTCCAAACCATTAATTTCAAAAGGATTCAAAGGAAAGCAAAAGAACAAAATTAGCCCTTACAAATAAATTCCAGGCTGTTTCTAGTTAAGAAAAAAAGCCCCAAAAATTGACTGGGAACACAGACAGTACAGTCAGCTCAGAATTTTTTCTCTGGCACAGCTGACAGTGGAGGCTCTGTTCCTACGGTGTAGCATGAAGGAATCTCAGAGGATATCAGTCCCTAGCAGCACAAGGATGGGATGGGCAGCACTTCTGTGACCCTGGAGCATATCCTTAAGGAAGCCAGCATTTGGACAGGTGTAAGTTCCTCTTAATATGCCAGTGTGAGAATGTTTGGGAAAATGAATACTGTCTGAGCTTAAGAACTCACAAAGGATTAGATCAAAATTAAAGTCTGAGATATGTAAATGTTGAAATATTTTGCTTCACAGTAATTGGGGATGATTTTTCCCCTCATTAATAACTCACTTGAAGATAATAACTAGCTCTTCTTTCAGCTTCAGAGATGAGATGAGCACAGAATGCAGCTACTTCATTGATGACTGAGTGATAACAGAGTCCCCTGTCTGCAAAGCAATAATCATGCCATAATCTAAATACCAATTACATGTACTGGCTATATTAATACAGATATATTTTTTAAGCCACCCAATACACAGAACATTCTGGTTTAGTTTTTTTCCTCTGCAGCTCCTGATACTTAATTTTCTGCCTATCCAGGTTCATTAAACAAATGAGGAAACCTTACTGCAGCTTTTAGAAAAGCTGTCTCCGGTCACTGAAATGAAGTAATTTCTCATGCAACACCAGTTACATCAATAGATAAGACAGCCAGAGGGAGAAGAAGAGGTTTCATTTAAAAATGAGGAAAAAAGAAACAAAACTGTTTAATGCTGTCCTGAGCCCCACGAGGGCTCAAAAGCCCTCACAAATCAGGACTCATCTATTAGTCAGTACCCCCAAACCACCACTTTTATTGCTTGTTTAACTTGGTCAGTGCCTGTTTGAGTAAATGTAAGTTAGTGGCTGGAGAACAGTGCATTTTTATTCTGATTCCAATGTGGCTTCTGGTGATTGATGCTTGCATTGAAACAGCAGGTCATATTTTGGATTATGTCTCTGAGGAAAAAAGCTATCTGGGTTTTTTAAATCTGTAAAATTATTTGACTTGGGATTTTGATAATCATTCAAAAAGCCCTGACAAAAGTCCCAAACCAATATCATCTCAAAGGGAAGCTTCAGGTCTGAAATACCTTTGGATATGTATTTATCATGTGCAATTTGCCACTATTTCTCATGAGGCATTGAACAAGACAACAGCAATTACTTACTACACAATTTCCTCTGATTTTAGGGAAAGACTAGTCTGGTATCATGTATTATATGGAAATACTTGCCAAAGATTTAGTTTTTAATGGAGACAACTGCTCCTGGCCACAAGTCTATTATTATAATCTCACTATACATGTTACATGCCAAGAAACAAAAAGGATTTTAGGATCACAGTATCTTTAGCTTTTAAATTCCAGTGACAGTAACATGCATACAGATGTGCACAAAACATTTTATTTATTTATTATTAATTTGAAGATAGATACTATTAAAAACATAGGAAAATAAACAAAATGTCTTGCTAGACCTGTCTAGGAATTTTAAATGTTTTGAAAATGAAACTGAGAATAAGAAATTAGTGTTCAGGTCCCAATACAGCAAAGCACAAAGGCACTTCATCATGTGCTTCTATTGAACTGAGGTGGATGCAAGGCTTCAGAGACTACAAAAAGAGATAAAGAGGGAATCAAAAATATATATTTCAATATTCAATTTAGATGGAATATTAGCTCTTTGAAACACTGGAGTAAAGTTAAAGGTTAGCTTAAAGGAAAAAAAATCTAAACCAAGTGAAGAGGAAGCAGAGAGTCTCAGCTATCATTAAGCTTCCTGGAGGCTGCAAAATTCAGAAGAGGTAGAAGGTCAAAGAGACTCTGACAGGGTTAAGGGTGAATGAGATGAACTGCTTCCCTGATACTGTAGCAGTTTTAGTGCTAGTTTATCCCGGGAACAGCTGAAACACAGCACAGGGAGTTGAAAACTACTGCTGTGATGAGGTAACTCAAAATTGTGCACCGATAAACTGAAATGCAAGAACATCAGCAAAGAAGTGATGAAACTGTGGTTCTTAAGAAGACTGTGTGACATTTTCACTTACTTCCAATCAGCCACTCTCTCTAGAACTAAGGTCAGATGCATGTGTTTTAGTCCTAATTTTAGTCCACCTCTTCTTTTGAAGTGTGAGCAACCTCTTTGGTGCACAAAATAAAGGAGTAGGCCTGATATCCTTGTACATTTGACACTCAGCTTTTTCTTTGCTCAGCAATCTACTGGATTTCAATTATCCTCCAACAAGTAAGGGAAACTCAGCTCAAAGCATGGAGATCTCCCCTCTCTTTTCCAGTCTCCTGCCCACCACACGGCCTACATAGAGAAGCGTTAAGTATATACTTTGGGCATGCTTGGAAAGCAGAAAACTGACAGGAAATACTGACCTACAAAACCCCTTCCTGTGGAGATGGTACGTGGGAAATGGATTGATTTTTTCCCACAGTACAGGAATTAGGGGGAACCTAAATGAGATTATCAGGCAAATGGTTGAAATGAAAAAAATAGGAAGCACTTTTCCACATAACACATAATTAAATGGAGACTTCATGCACATAGTATTGTAGAAGCCAAAAGTATGAAGAGGTTCGAAGGAGATTAGACAAATTAATGGAGAACAGACCTAGCAAGGACTATTAAAAAGTGGTATGAATCCAAACTCTGCTTCAGTAAATCCCAACAGGTAAATGAAATAGTACTTAAAGCACACACAGGGTAACTCCACCTCGCTATAAAAAGACCGTAAAAACAGTAACGTTCTCAGAATTATTGCTATGCTAAAAAATTTAGGTATTTTGGCAAAAGTTTAGGAAACAGGACAAAACCAGGAATGAGCCCTCCCCTGTGCCCTCTCAGCTTTGGGAAATCAGCTGTTCAGGGACTCCTCAGCTGCAAGGGTCTGAGAGAGGGCAAAAGGCAGCCATCAGGATGCAGTGTCAGCCAAGGCAGAGACACAGAGCATTGGGAACCGCAGCCCCAGAGCACTTTCACAGCCCTGCAACTGCAATTTGGATTCCTCAGCTCCATGTCTGCTGTGCAAACCTCAGATCCAGGGCTGCTGCACTCACACTGCACCAAGGAGCCACAAAAGTCCTGGTGACAGGGCTAACAAGGCCCTATTCCTTCTCGGATACCAGCTTGCTTCCTAACCTGACATTACACTGCCTTTGTACATGCCAAGGTCTTCCTTGCATGGGGGTCTCCTGCACTATGATACACTGTGTCTTGAGGACCTAACCTAATCTGAAGCCTAGAAATGTTACACCTTTGTTTTAATACAAATCAACTGTGGTAGACTAACTGTACTTTCTAGAGAACTGGAGCAAAACAGCTGGACAGACCATGAGCATTCTTGTGAAACTTTAGGCTGATTTATTCAAATTAGAGGATAATCCATCACAGCTTGACTACAGCACAGGATTCTGAAATGAGAAAAAGATGTACAATTAAATCAACTGCTAGATGAACTACTTAAAATTAATGTTTCTAAATGAGATGGTTTAGACTGACTGTTTAGCTTGCTGCTCCTTGTCTCACATAAGGAAGTGAAAACGATTTATTGGTCCGGGGAAGCATTGGGAGCAACACTCAGATTTTGCAGTAAGCCACTCACAGAACACCTGAATGAGAGAGAATCAATGACAGAAGTCACAATGTGCTTTGACATACTTTAGTCTTACACGTAGCTGGCTCTGGCTCTACCCATTCATGAGGGATAGATTTTGTTTCAGAAACAAACAGTTAAAATTGCTTGGCCTTCCTTTGTAATCTTGTTAAATGACAGGCAAGTGACACTTGTACTTTTATGGAAAGCGGAAACATGAGGGTAAATGGTTTGGATTAGTGGGGGCCATCTTGTGCTTAATCCCTGACGTATCTATTCCCGCTTGGTTGATCTTGTTCCAGCAGCTGTGCCACCTCAGGCTGGAATTTCAGCACTTCCAACAAACCACACAGTACTGGGCTGGCCTGCACTCAGAGGGAAGACTGCTTGTGGAAAAATCAGATATCACAGGAGGTATATTCTCCTCTCAAAATCAATTCCCCATTGGAAGAAAAAGAAGGTTTGTCAACAGACAGTGCAAAATTGCCAGAATTTGTGTATATACTCATTATGGTGAAATAATTCCTTCCAAGGATTAAACAGCTCCTAAAAGATGCATTTAGCTGGAGACAGGGGAGTCAGCTGAGACTGACAGAATACATCACACTTGCATGGACTGTGGCCTAGAGGGGATCAAAGCAGGAGCTCCTCTTGCCTAGATTTCTTAAAATTATCTGGGCTTTGCACTGCTGCTTGGGCAGCCTGGATTAAGTGAGGGACAGGAATGAGAGGGGCCCTAATGGTCCTCAGATGGTCTGACCTTTTAGAAGCAGGTCCCTGATGCCATCAAAGCCACAAGCATGAAAATTTTGCTCTCTCTGAAGGCTAGCCTCTAGTTTTGGCAGTTATAACAGCATCAAATCTGAGCATTCCCCAAACATTTCTGATTTATTTCATGCATTAAAAACATCGGGCCTTGTCCCTTCTCCCTCCTACCATCATGACAGCATATTTCAAACAAAGCAATACTACTAACACGGTCAAGCTGATGGCATCTGTTCTGGGTGTAAGAGAAGCTCAGCCCCCGAGCACACAGGGAGCCACAGGTGCTATTTTTTCCATGGGCATCACAGGCCTCACTGGGGTGTCTCTTGCACAGGGACAGAACTGTCGTCCTGCACACTGATTTGTGATCAATTACTGAAGTGCATAAGCTTTGCAGGCAAAGCAGCTGAGGTTTCTGTAACCTCCCCTGTCAACTGTGTTACAGATTTTCACTCTTACTGTATTTCCAAGCAGCCCTGTGAATTACTCCCAGGACACACTAAGATGACTGAAGTAGTTTTCTTGCATGAAGATCAATTGATCAAGTATACTCTTTAAAAAAATGAAGAAAGAAACTCAGATTAATTTTAAAGTATTGCAAAGAAAATGGCTGTCAGTGTCAGATGAATGACCAGGCATGTAAATGACAATTTCTTCGGTAAAGTCACCAAGGAACTGTCACTTTCCAAATGCCACAACACTTGGGTTTTAATTACTAGAGAACTTTGCCATGGCAAAAAGCTTGCTTTCTCAAGCCTTGGCAGCATATGTCATAAGCACATCCCTTCTTCAGCAAAAACTAGTATTTCATTTTTTTTACTAGTTTCATCTTTTTTCTGCTTAAAAAATACACCCTCCCCCCATTTGCTTAAAATACCCTATACTAAAGACAGGTCTCTAGGAATATAAAATTCCTCTTTGTTAAAGTGCAGAGCAAGAAGGATCAGCAATGAGAAACAGGACTAACCAAAGGGAGTAACTAGGGCATAAGCAGGGAAGGGAGCCAATAGCACTGCAGCTTTTTTTTTCACTTTTGTACTAACCCTGGTTTTACTTTGCTATCCTGTCCCTCCATTTACTTTCCCTTCATTTGTCTGTTTAGCCCTCTTCTTTTTCCCTGCTACATGACCTGCAGGTACAACCATGAATGAAATGCAACTGAGTTACACTGATTTAACTAATTACCACTTGTCACATGTGCTACCCAAGAATGCTCTCCATTGCTTCATTCTATCCCAACTGTGAGACAAAACATGTTAGCTCAGATGTCAGGCTTAAACTGATCTGGGTAACCCAAGATGTGTGAGGATATGCTTTATGCCAGAGCTGACAGCAGGGTAATATCAGTGAGAAGTATCTCACACAGGCTGCACACAGACTCACATCTGTAACCTCGAGTGCTCTCTGAACACGAATTTGTTGCATGTCTGGATTGTGCTATGCAATAAGGCAGGGACATCTGGTTGGTGTTTTCATTTGCAACTACTGCAGAAATAATTACCAATGACAGCACATATACAGCATATTCCTCTTCACTCTGCCAGCTAGTTGACTGATGCAGAAGAGGCCAGTGTGACCTGAAATAAATGGTAAATCCTGCCAACCAATGGAAAGAAATGGTCAATTTTAACACATAAGTTAAAAATGCTTCTGTGAAGATGTTGGGCAAATATATCTCACATCTGAAAATGATGGAAACTATATAAAGATAAAATTACTACTGCACTGGAGCAGAAATGACAGCTTTGTCATTCCATCTCTGAGCCTGCCTACCACAGAAGAAGATGAAACACCCTTTACACAAGTCAGATAACGGTGCAAAACTGCAGGGGCTGATCGACAGACTGGCAGGCTTTCTGATTTTCATTTTAGCAAAACAGAGAGGGTAAACATTAACTTATAATTGTCCCATCCTCAATTTGATCCTGGTTGATTGGAATGTCTCTGCCTATAAAGATAACAGAATTAGTAGCCCATCAGTTAAGCAATCACGACTTCTATTCAAGGTCCTGTACTATGATTACTTTGCTATATCTGACAATCTTCCCAGAGCAGAGTAGGCAATATGATGAATATCTTGCACTCTTCTTCCTGCCAGAACAGCAATGTGTTTGTTTGAGGACCTCCTTCCAGTCCCCCTCTTTTTAACTCAGCAGTATTCATGCTGCTTCAGAATTCCAACCACAGATAACCAGATGCTACCAGTTGCTTTGCAATGTTTTCCAGTTAATGATTTTCTGTCAAACCATGAGGACATTTCAAGTAGGTACCATTAGGGCTTGTCTCAGTCCTAGCGCTAGTCAATCTTTCCATTAATTACTTGCTATGTGAGCTACTGAGTGTATTCTAAGACCAGCAGTGGGCACTGAGCTGATTGAGTCCCCAAGCAGTGTCCTGGTTTTACCTGGGACAGAGTTAATGTTCTTCGTAGTAGCTTGTATGGTGCTGTATTTTGGACCACACAACAGTAATAACACACCCTGCTTTAGTTAGCAAGCAGCCCTTGAACATTGTTAAGGCCTTCTCTGCCTCTCACCCACTCCACCAGCAAGGGGGCTGGGGGTGCAGCCAGGACCTAAGTGACCAAAGGGATATCCCAGACCGTATGGTGTCATGCTCAGCAACTGGAAGCCTGGGGAAGAGGTAGGAAGTGGGGCACATTCAGGGTGATGGTGTTTGTCATCCCAAGTCACCAGCACTGTAACAGAGATGAAGACCTGCCTGTCAGTGGGAAATGGTGAGTGAATTCCCTGTTGTGCTTTGCTTGTGTGGCAGTTTTTGCTTTACATGTTGAAGTGTCTTTATCTCATTCCATGAGTTCTCTCACTTTTACTGATTCTTTCCCCTTCCTACTGTGGCAGAGAGTGGCTGTGTAAATCTAAGCTGCTTGCCAGGGTTAATCCACAACAGCAGGATTAACAGGGTAAGAATTCAAAACAATTTTCCTAAAATGGAGAAATGATCCCAAATCACCATAATGAAATCTGCAAAGACAAGCATGATATGCAACTGCTAGGAATAAGAAATCAAATGCATACTGCAATATGAGGAGTGACTGGCCAGCCAGCAGCTCTGCAAAGGGACATAGAAGTTACAATGGATCACAAACTGGGAGTGAGTCAAGATGCTGTTGTGGAAAAGACAAGCTTTATCTGTAACCAACTTATATATCAGTAATGGAAAGTGCTTATTCCACCCTCATTTGTACTAACAAGATCTCAGCACAACTCCACTCTGGGACACTACTCCACTACTCTAGTTTAAGACTCCAGCAAGTTGAAGACTGCACAGAGGAGAGATGAAAGTGTAATCAGAGGTCTAGAAAACATTACTGTGAAGAAAGGCAAGGAACTGGGCTCAGTGAGGTTGAACAAAGAGAATTCTCAAGGATAAAACACATTATTAGCTCTCTAACATGTGAAAGGCTGTCAAGAGACAGCTGACAGCAGTTCCATCTGGAACAAGACATGAAGAAGCAAGATTGAGTTATAACCATGAAAGATTTGTGAGGGGTAATAGAGAATTTTCTGACCAGAGGAATATGAAAGGACAGGAATGGATTGTTCAGGGAAGTTGCAGAACTGTCTTCTTAGTGGAACAATTTCAAGAAAAGTTAGACATCTGTGGTGGGAAGTCGGCATCCACCTGACTTCCTCACGGCTGATGAATGGAAATCCATTCCAGGCTTCTGGGCCACCATCCTTACTGTCTCTGCTGTCCAGTTGTATCTCTCAGCCAGGCTCACTCTTAAGTCTGCCAACCAGGAGTATCTGGCTTGGATATAAAACCTGTCCAGAAAAATTTTAGAAGTTGGAAAATCAGTTTCCTGTTTTATGTCCTAGTCAAAGCCTAGCTTATGCATTTCCCTTGCCAAAGCAGGCACCATTGTGTTGATAGGATCTGCCTGCCTGACCTCCTCCCTTTTCTGTCTCAAAACTAGAGATATGAAAAATAACATGACGTTGTACAGGAGGGAATAGAGATCTCTGAGGTCATAAAAAAAGCCACCTAGTTCCATTAAAAATATACTAGTTCTGGACTGATCATGACTTGGGACAAAAAACTACAGCACAGGAGATCTACTTTACTGCAAAATAAGTTGGCCATGGACTTGCATTTAATTACTTTTCTCCCTAAGGCATCTGGTGATGAAGCCCAATGCCAATCTGCTTCTATTCTGCTGAACACAGTGATCTGAGACTGAAGGTTAGTATTACAGCTTCTGCAGTATTAACTTACAGAAGCATGTCAGTGAATATGAACCAAACAAAACATATGTAAAAAAAGGTAAAGCAACAGGTTGAGTTCTGCCTTTATAATAAATTGCTTTTTAGAAGGTTGACTGCTTGACACACTATATTAATTGACTACAGGCAGCCTGCAGATGTAGTGTCAGAAAAGCGACTTGCATGGTGTGCTTTTTGAATTCCTGAGACTGATCTTTTCTCCAGAGGGCAAAATAGTAACATTTTTTTTTCAGTCCTTCAGAGACTTCCATGTCTTCTCTGGGTCGGAAGAGAATTACTAGATGCTTGAGACATTAGAGTCAGTCTGGGTTGTTATTTTTTTCAACTGAAAGTGGCTTTACCATTTGGCAAAAGAAAGGCTAAGGAGTTGTACATTTTTATCTGCTTCTGCAATATGAATAATAAACAAAAGTGTACAAAATAAGATAAATATCCCTTTGCTATAACTTAGTTATGCCCTTGAGTTACATAACAAAAATAGTAACATGCCACAGATATTTGTTGACTGTTTCAACATGCTATTCCTACAGTATTGATGTTTTTTCAGAAAGGCAATTTCTTTCAGTTTATGTAATTCTTCTAGTAGAGCTTGCTGAAAGATTTCTGCATTGACTGTAGATATTTTAACCCACCTAGGAAACAGAAACATTGGCACTGAAAAGTTGATTAGAGACAATTTTCACAGGAAAGTTCAGGCTTTGTCTCCATAAAAAAAATGCATTGGCAGTTAAAATTAAATTTCTTGTAGCTCAGTGAGTAATCTCTGTTGCCTCTTGGTGGTTTAAGACTTACTGGCTTGTGAATTCACAGTTGGAAAACCACTGAAGAAAACAAATGAGTCCTGAATGTGCGGGATGCCAAGATGCCACCAACTCTGACACACTGCAAGTTGTTTCATTGTTTTCAAGGCATCTAGCTTCCTACTCTGTTTTCTGCTGGAATGGTTTCATCATGCATTTCTTCCTTCCTGGGAGTGGTGGGGTAGTGTCAGCTCATGCCAACTCTGTGTCTTACTGCTTCAGGCAGAAAGGAGAACTACAGGGACAGGAAGATCATCACACTCTGGGCTTTTTAAGTCATGCATGGGGACTGCGACCTTGATGTCATGAGGGAATGAGAGATGAAAACGTGTTCCTCAGGAACATGTTCCCTTCAGGGCAGGGAGAGGGCAAAGGCACGAGGGAATGCTCAGCTGCAGAGCTGTGTGGTCTGGGGTGGGGATTGGCCCCTACGATCCCACAACAGGCGGAATGTGTCAACGTCTCCCACTGATAGCACAAGAGCACTTACATTTCACCCAACTAATCCAAGGACATACTTGCCATCCCCACCCACAGCCTGGCCCCATCCAGCCATCTGGTCCTGCATGATTTCTTCTGCAGGCAGGGGAATGCCATGGGAACACCAGTGCCGGGATGCTCACACGCAGACACACACTTGCGCACACATACGCCTCCAGCCTTCTGCTTCCAGTGCTCCCTTGCATGCTCTTTCTTTTGTCAGTTCTACTTTCTTCCTCCAGCCGTGCTAAGGATTTAGAAAAAGCTCCTGGGTCCTCTGTGCTATAAAATTAGGTCTCTACAGGTGCCAGGAGAATTCTGTGCCTTGGCATCCAAACAGCTTCATCTCCAGTTAGCAGATAAACTGAATTTCCTCTTGAAGTTAAAGCACTCTCCAGCCTCTCTTCCCCGGGATCCACTTCCCCTTAAGGCCGTAGAATGCAGCACAGAACCACTCAAAAGAGTGTTAGAGAAATCCACTGCGGACACTTGAGAAATCCTGTGACAGCACTGTGAGGCAGATAAGCAGAGGCGGGGGGAGAGGAGAGAAAAAAGGAATAGCTTTCGGAGATTGCTTGGCAGCAAAGTCAGCGCTTGAAATATCTGTGGGGAGTTTGAAAGCATTTCCTAACATCAAAAATGTGAAGAAGAAAAAGAAATTTTGATCAATGACTTATTGCCCTTGATCTAAGCAAAAGAATCCTAGCCAGTCAGAAATAACAGAAATCTGTTTTATTGTAAAGCTTAAGTTTTCTATGTTTTGACAGCTGGGGCTCATGCTTTTGGCTGGGTAATTTGCCAGCTTTAAAATATTCATCACTGAGTTGCCAGGTTTTTGTCCTTTCAAATTGAGCTCTAATGATGAAGGAGTAGGTGCTGGAGAGATTTTAAGCATGAATTTTCTGCCCTAAAACAGAACTTTGTCGCCTGAGTTCTCATGACCAGAAAAAGAGGTTTCTGCTCCCTGGCCAAGTTTCTGGTGAATCACTTGGTGGTCACTGAGGCAAGATTCACTTTCTGGAGCATGGGAAGCAGTGGCTCATTTGTGATGAAGACAGTCCCCTTGCCTTTGTTGAGAGGAAATGGATTAACAGTATGTATTCTGTGCACAAATCTTGAAAGAACTGAACTAAAACATTCCAGACTAAAGCATCCGTACCAAGAAACAAACTGGAACATGTTACACTGAAAATTCATTAGCTGATTCTGAAAATGATCTGTGAAGTGCTGGTGTTGGTGGCTCTTGGATCAACTCAGATGTCTTACAGAGTACTCAGGAAAATTAGTGTCACAGAATTTATTCTTTTTGATGCAAACCTGTAGATTAGTATTCCAATGTTGCTCCCTCTTAATGCATCCTACACTTATTCTAAGAATTCAAGTCAGGCTCTTCTAATCTTGTGCATTTTTTTTATTGCTATGTCTTGCACTGTTTTCATTTCATCACTCAGTTGTTATCATTCCATTTCACACCTGTACAACTTAGTGGGCTTTCTTAGTTGAACATATGGGAAATATTTTTCCCAAATTGAAAAATGTTAAATAATTTCGTATCTGCTAAGAAGACTGAATTCCTCTTCCAGAAACTTGGGGTCAGCCTTATAGACTTGGTATCTGGAAAACCTGCTTGCATCAACTCTGTCCTTAGCTTCCTCTACTTGTCACAGGTGACCGCTATTTTTGTCACATAATTTTATATCTACAAAGTCCTTGCAAGTGCTCAACACTTCACTTTTGAGACTGATCTTTCATTTTCTGGATAAGGAATTATAATGTCTTTGGGGATATGAAGTGATAACAAATCCCTTTCAGTCAGGCACAAGTTAATATGAGAAGAAGTTGCAATGCAGAGACTAAGAGTAAGTAAAAACTGAAAGTGTGAAACTGCGTAGAATCTGGTTCTTCAGGCAGTTTCAGGTTGACCATCTGATAGCTTAATTGGACAGCTAATGTGAACTAAGGTCAAAGAGCATCTCAAGAGTTTATGAAGACAAATTTCTAAAGGCCCTTTGATCTAGTCTCTGATGCTTCATAAGGCCAGAGTGGGCAACTAAGTGCATGCAGGAGGCCTGCCCTGAGGGATGCTGCCAGGTAGGACTGGGCACTGGGATGCAATTTAGGAGAAGGATGAGAAAGGCACTGACAGGAAGGGGGAGTGGTGGAGAGGGAAGTCTCTCTGGTCATGTCTATTCTGGCATAAAGACAAGGTCAGGATTTAGCAACAAAGCTATGTCTGCATCCATTAACCTTTGTGGGCTTGGCTTATATCTGCTTCCTGCTCTACTCTGCACTGGTACAGCCTCACCTGAAGTCCTGTGTGCAGGTTTGGGCCCACAATGTAAGAAACATAGAAAGCTATTAGAGAAACATATAAAGCTATTAGAGAGCATACCATGAAGATGGTAAAGAGCCTTGAGGCGAAGTCATGTGAGGAGCTTCCGAGGTAACTTATTTCATCCTGGAGAATGAGAGGAGACCTCACAGCAATTTACAACTTCCTCATGAGGAGCAGTGCAGGGGCAGGTACTGATCTCTTCTCTCTGGTGCCCAGTGACAGCACCCGAGGCAATAGGCTGAAGTTGTGTAAGGGGAGCTCTTGGATATCAGGAAAAGTTTCTTCACCCAGAGAGTGGCTGGGCACTGCAACAGACTCCCCTGGGAAGTGGTCACAGAACCAGCGCGACAGAGTTCAAGAAGCATTTGGACAATGCTCCCGAGTATGTGGTGTGCATCTTGGGGTTGTCCTGTGCAGGGCCTGTGTTCAACTCCTGTGCAAGGAGTTGAACTTGATGATCCTTGTGGGTTCCTTCCAACTCAGGATATTTTATGATTCTATGAACTAACATTCTCCCAGGACAACACAGGAGCATGGTTTGTGCCACACCACTTACCAGGACTGTTCTTGATGAGCAGTCTGGATGTGGCCATCGTATTTTGGGGAGAAAAAAAAAAGCTTAGAAGCATGGATACAAGTCATGCAGGGACATTTGCAGGGCCAGAAAATAGGCCTTGGCTTGTTCTGTTTTGCAATGCAGTTCTCACACCAGCATCATGCCAAACATACTGTATCATTTGAGGAATTTATTTTGAGCAGGACCAATACTTGAGAAAGTGAGTGACACTGGTGAAAACAGACAGATGTTTACTGATTTAGTCTTCACATGCAAAACTGTTGGTGTGTGTTCAAAGTAATTTTCTGAAGATGTATCTCTTCTTATCTTAACATCAGGAAACAGCAGCCTAGTGTATTTTCCCATTTGTTATGACTTGTTAATCTAGATCCACTATATATTCCAGAGATATAGTTCCTAAATTTAAAGCTGCAAACAGACTTGTTCTCTCAGCATACTTGTAAGAAATGTTTAATTTTACATTGCCAATTTTCAAATATTTCCATATACTCTGGCTAGGTAAAACAGTAAGGAATTGCTGTAACACAGTGACGAATTAATGACTTGCTTGATAGCACAAGCTCTTATTTTCCTCTCTGTCAGCTCTTGGGCCAGACATTTTGGAAGAGTTTAATCAAAATCCTCATCAAAAGCCAAATGACTGGATTTTAAAGAAAGTTTAATTACAGTGGTCAAACCACCCAGCATGATTTGCTTGATTTGATTAACATAATGAGGAGCTCATTTAATGAGAAATGCATTAATTCATTCAAACAAGTGGTTTTATCAGTAGTATTAAGCATCAACCCAGATTATGTACAGCAGAAACTATTATAGCAAAAATTGAGCAAGGTCAAAGCAGTAGTCATACCATAATTACAAGCTCTTAGCTGTAATCTACCAGTTGAACTGGGTAGTATCCCTGCCCAAAAAAGCAGGATCCCTATTTTAAAAAGCCCCCAAACCATACAGTTTTGCTCCAATTCCGCAGCTGAGATCTCCATCTCTTTCTTTCAGATGTTCAGAAGATTTGGGAAGTGACACTGAATTTTTTGACTTCCAGACGGCTACACATGCAGATATTAGTAACAAATGACAAAGAACTCAAAGGAACCCTCCTATCACTCCACACCCCTAAAGGAAATGGATGTTGTTCATTTGCTCTTTGTTTTGCCTCTCTCCCGACCCTGTGATATCTTAGGGATGCTCCCATCCCTAACCTGGCATAGAGTGACCCTGGGGAAAAATTAGCATTTTACTTCTGGGGAAAGGAACCTACTTTTTGGAAAAAGAAAAAAAAAATGCTTCAAGTGGGAAGTATTTGAGCAAAAGAAGAAAGAATCTCCTTCACACTTTCCTCTCTTACACTGCCTTCTCTAGACACATTTCACCCTGTATTTCAACTTCCTTGTTTCAGCACCCCTTCCTCTGGGCTTTGCGCAGCACCCTTCACCTGGCACCCCTTCTCTGCTGCTCCCTGCTCTATCTCCCAGCAGCTGCCAATGCTCTTCTCTCTCCTTTGCTGCCCTGACCACTGTTACCTCTGACTTCTGCCGTGCTCCCTCACCTTTACTCAGGCCACTTGTCATTCCTGCAGTGTCTGTGCTGCCCTGCGGGAGCCGCCTTCCCTGCTGCTTCCTACTGTGCCCGTACAGCACTGAAACTTCTTTGATTTTCAAGTGCTCTACTTCTCAGCCTGCTTGGCTGCCAGAGTACTTTCCAAGTACTGTTGCACAGTGGACTTCAGCACTGTCTATGGCACAGTTTTTCATCAGCTACTATCAGCAACTGGTAAAGGAGACCATGCTCAAAACTGTTCCCTAAGGAGAAAGGAGGCTGGTCAAAGAGCTGAGATGTGGAGCCCAAGTCCAGTTGCAGATGGGACACTCCAGGATTAGATGCATACCAACAAGTGAAGACTGGCATGGAGGCAGAATTTTACCTCCTGCTTAAGTCAGCAGGAATATGACAGTAAGACACTACTATTAGGGTACCTAAATGAATGTAAGTACGAAGGTTCACCTGCTGCTTTGGAAATTTGGATCAAGATCTTCAAGAAATAAGCTGAAGCAGAGAACTAGAGATGTCAAAAAGTAGACCTAAGGATTTATTTGTTATATTAATAGAAAATGAGCAAGAAAATAATTCATGCTGATCTGAAAACCACAATCCTTAGGATTATTTCTGCCTGTTGCCTTTAAACCACAAGGAAATGAGTAAAAATTGGAATTGGGGTCCCTTGATTTTAGAGAAATCGTGGGATTTGTCTGTATATGACCGCTGCACACCAACAGGAACCTGTGATATTGGCATATAAACATTTGCACAGAGGAAAGCATTAACAGTGATGACTGCACCGTACACTCAGCAAGGCTATTCCCAAGGTGAAGTCGATTCCATCTTGGAACAAGCAACACAAACAGCATACGTGGACTCACTGCAGAAGCTGCCCCTTGGCGTCACATTTAGTATCCCTGAGTGGAATCAACATGGGAAATCATAAAACATAAATTTTTAGAAGATCATATCTTAAAACACTTTCCCCCACTATCCCCCAACCCAGCTTTCAAGCAGACAATCAACATTACTAAAGTTATAATCTGAAGAAAATTCCCCAAGGACCAATATATCTCACCATAGTAGAGTGATAAATGCAAAAAATGCGATTTATCTCCACAGGCCTCAAAAAAACCATGAAAAACAATGGATACTCATCATGTCAATCCCTGAATCCAAACTACTTCTTTTGAACTATGTGCCCTCTGTACCATAGTGAACTCACACTGACAATTCCTGCATGAAAGAAAACCATGGTTAATAACAACAAAATGTCTCCTAAACCATTTATTCTCTGATCATTCAGCCTTTTTCCTCAATGGTATCCTACAAAAGACACTGGAAAGACTAAGCCAGGATTAAAGTTAACAACTTCATGGGACACCAAAAATTGTTGATTCTAACAGCAACGCTAATTTTATGACACATTACAATTTACATCACACATGAATTGCTAATCTCAGTTTCTCATGAGATAATTACCTGTGCATTTCTTCCATCCTGTGTTCAGTAGAGCTGAAGATCTTATTACCTCTCCTCTTACTAACTTCCCCTCTGCTCCTTTCATCTCAAAATACCTGACTGATTAATATAATGAAACTGAACTAAAAAAAAATTGCTTCTGATCTTTGCTTATCTGGCAGCTTGCTAGCTACGTCTCTCCTGTTTTTCCTCCTTGATATTTTCTGATTTTTTCCTATTATGTGTACTGATAACAGACACTGCCTTTCTCCACTGATATTCCCTCGGAGTGTTATGACACTTTCCCATTTACCAAAAAACCTGCCCAAACAGCCTTCACTCTGAAAATATCAAGCCCTGTTACAGATATGTTTCTAGTTCTGACTCAGAGATGCCTTTCTGAATAGTTATATGGCTTTCCTTCTGGCATTACCCAAGCTCTCAATTTCTTCAAAGAAATATTTGCGCTTAGCAAACAGTAAGAAAACTTATCTGGCCGAACATCAGTCACTATTTCTAAAAAGAAAGGAAACATTGCTAATTGAGATTTTTCTAAAATGAAAGTGAACTATAAGATGGACAAGATTCAGGAAAATGTTGTTCAGCTGAGGCAGTTATGTATTGCCCAATTGAATCAGAAATGACAATTTTTATGGTTACTTCTCTCTGATACTTCCCAGATAGTGAACTGGTCTTTGGCAAGTCCCATTGCAATGATGTTGTATATTATTTCCTTCTTCCCTTCATGCATGGAGATCAAAAACCTCTTAACTTTACTTCTCTGCATCCCAATTCAGTAACTTTAGGCTGTAATAGCTTGGGAACGGTTAACCAGTATCTCAGGACTGTGCTCAATATAATTTTGTCTACAGACTTTCTGTGTGTAGTATCACATGAATTAAAATATATGGACCTATCACTTCATGCATTTTAGGAAGTAATAAATAAGCCAGTACACAATGCTCTGAGGCAATGTGTAGCTCTACCATCTCCTGCCAAATGCTGTTCCCTTCCTTGGACTTGCAGAAATAGCAGGTGTTGTTCTGCTTCCACTGCATGCAGACCTTGATTCATACCTGAGAGCTGTTCTTTGTAAGCACATACCTAAATGTCACATCCAGGGCAGAATTTCTACACCCTTCTTCTTTCACCAAAATGCATTCAGAGAAAATTCAAGACAGGATCAAGGAAAGCATTTTAAAACTCGTATACCTCATTTTGTGCAGCTAGGGGTTATCTGTGGCCCAGAGGACACATGAGACCTGCCACCTCAGTACTACTATGCACAAAGAAACTATTTACTCCATATGTGTCTGTCACCATGGAAAAAGCTCAGGGAACATACGGAAAGGATTTTTTTCAGGTTCAAAGGAAAAGCAGGCCCCCACATCTCTTCCTCCTACTCAGATACAAACCAGGATCTTGCTCTGCTAGCCAGTACAGAGATAATGTTCAGTATTGATGTATGGAAACTGCTGACACAATGTAAACATTTGGGAAAAGCAAAATATTTGCCAAGAACTTAAAAGGCTGGGTGCTTAAAGCAGCTCTCCTCCTTAAAGCTGGCTTTCCTTAGCCAGGGAACACGTACCTAGCTATCAGTCCCACTGCGGGCTCCCAAGAGATTGACCCTACAGTACATTGTACCTACATCCCATCCAGCAGTACCCCATTGCCTTCTTCTCCTTTGGCTGTGCCACTGCAATGAGAGTTTCTTGAAGAAATTGAGATGTTTCTGGAAGAGTGAAACAGTTCCTATCACTCAGGAGCCAATGTTTTGCTGTGCCTGAGGCACCTGCTGTGTGGCTGGTGCCACCATCGGCCTCTTTGATGTTGGGAGGCAGACGGATTCTGACTTGGCCATATGGCTCTGATGGCCAAGAGCCCGCTACATCATCGCAATGCACCACTGCAAATTTGAAGATTTTGGCGCTGATCATGGGCAGAAACACACAAATTCAGCCCACCCAGCCTTGTTTCCCATCCGAGAGCAGGTAACACGAGAGCAGTGTTGAGTATAGTGGTGGGGGGAAAGATGAAGTGCACAAATAATGTGAGATGAGGATGCCCAAGCTGTCTGGCGATGGAACCCAGCTTTCGCAGGGCGCCGCCTCAACAGCCCTGTGTGACGGCGCCGCGGCAGCAGCATGAGGCACACAGAGGCACACAGAGGCCCGGCGGCCCTTACCTTCTCGTTCTTCCTCTCCTCGGCTTTGCCGGCAGGCCCGGGCGCGGCAGGGCCGCCCAGGGTTCCGCTGCCCACGTCCCCGTTGAGGTGCGCGGCGCTGACGTTGGGCGGGGTGATGGCAGCGGCGGCGGAGGTGAGCGGGATGAGGGGCCGCACTGCCGGGGCGGGCGGCTGGTGGCCGTGCTGCGGGGACACGGCGGGGTGAGGCCGAATGGCCGCGGCGGGCAGGCGGGAGGGCGAGCTGGGCGTCCGCAGAGGCGACACCGTGGCCGTGGGTCGCTCCGGGGCCGGCACTGCCGGGTGCGCTGCGGGAGGAGCACAGAGCACGGTTACATCGCCCTCACACTGCCTCGATGGGCCCTTCAGCGGCCATGGCTCGCTTGGGCAGAGCACGGTGTCAACGACACCGTGGGTTCGGTCCCCTCAGGGGATTATTCACTTGAAGGGCTGGCATCGATGATCCTTGTGGGTCCCTTCCAACTCAGAATGTTGTGTGATTCTGTCTGTGAAGGTGCCAAGGGCCCGATGGGGATATAAACTCTGAGCCTTTGCCCAGGATATATCACCCTGCAAGGGTTTTTGGCTAATTCCCCTCCTGGCTGCAAAGCCTTGCCCGAAGTCACCAAAATTGGCTTGTTTCCCCCAGTGATGCCACTGGGGAGTGACATTCACAATCCCTGCCCGTGCCTGGAAATAAATTCCTAACCTGCTGCCTTTTAAAAATACATTAATTCGTTCCAGCTGAGCTGTTTTCTGCACCCACCCCCCCCCCAGGCCCTCCTGTTAAGGTGATCGGTTCTGGAGCAATGCAGCACGGGACCTAAGGGGTTAGCCCAGCTGATCCACGCTGACCCTGCAGACAGCAATTACAAAAGAAGGTGCCTTGTTTCAGCCCTAACAAAATGATCAACTGCATCACTGTGCTGCACAGGATAAATTAAGCAGGAATTCACCAGGGGATTTCTGAGCTCAGCCTCCTCTCTGCCAGCAAAGTCCCTAAGGGACTATGCAGTGCCGTTTTAGTCTGGCTGCTCCTGCTAAGCAAATCCTGCCTGCAAGCAGTGGGAACCGGGAATTAGAGCTCGCCCATTTAAGGGTGACTGTGACACACTGATGAGGTCAGCTCCCCAGGGATTCCACAGTGTGTTACATGCTTCAGGATGCAAAAAATGTGACAAAGCTCTGGGTCTGTTTCCACAATGATGTTGTCTATGACTTCCAGCTTGGTTGATTGCTTAGGTGTTACCTAAATACAGCTCCACTTCAAGTATGTGCAGCCTAAAAGCCGAGTCCATACTCAGACATTCTCTCACATAAATGATTCAATAATAGGACTGGCTGGAAAGTGCCCATTTAATAAATGATTTCAAGGTTTCATAATCTTGTTTAGTTCTGTCTCAGTGCAAAATTTGAACTTCTGAACATTTTTCTGAGCACAACATGCTCACTCACCCCATAACAGACTCTATTTTGGTCAGGTTATTTACCTGGGATGTGAAAACATAGAATGTGATCATCACACTGTTCTCTTATGTGGAGAACAGCTCTGGAAAGCCATCAGTTCCCTTTACATGAGCCAGTATAGCTTCATGGTTGGTCCAGTTTAACTACATCCATTCCTGACAAAAAACTTTGAGTCCAGCAAATCAGCTTTTCTTTGACCAAGTTGCATTTTACTGGAAAATTTCTGACTGACTTTGATCTGTCATTTTCTGACAAATTCATCTGAAGGACAAACTTTTATGCAGCTGGAGTTCATTCAATCTCTAACTAAACAACAATGCTAGAACAACTCAAACCACTAGTTTCTATTCCTATGGTTATCACTGGCACCCATTGCAGGGATTAGATTGATAGAGTGCCATTAATTGTGCTCACTACACCAGCTGAGCACTCCTGCCAGGAGGGAATTTCATCTCCCAGCCTTCTGCCCTATTATCTGATGTGATACTAAACATGATGGGCCAGTCAAAGTTTTTATGATTCTCCCTTAGAGAAGCTCCTCTATAACATCTTATTCTTACTAATATTTATAGCAAATCAGCTACACTATCTTTAGCTGGTCTGTAACTTGATATCATTTTACCATGTACAATGAGGAAGGCCCTAAAAGTTGTTATTACAGATGCATTCAAGACTCTTCTTACTATTAGTTATTATCATCCCCTCCCAGGACTACCAAAAACATGCTCTAAAAGTGCAGTTCACTTCCAGAAAGCCAGGCAAGGTACTCACTAGTTATCTGGAAATTATTCCCTCCTGATTTCCCCATTTGGAACCTGAGTGATAAGCAATTTTGCTAGGAGAAATCTGATTTTTTTAGGATGGTTAAACTTGTTGGATCTACATTTTGAACTACTGTTTGTAGGGAGCAATGACTTTCCTAAATTTAGAGAGAAAGCATACTAATGGAATTTCTCTGCGTGTACCTGGATACAGAACACTGATTAGATAATCATATTAGGTACATCACCTCTTTCATGTAGGACCTAGTGTTTCCAGACACAAAGGAAACATAAAACATGAGAAACAGTAAAAGAAATGGCCTGTGAAAAATCAACTCTGAGCAGAGTTCTCACACTTTATTCTGTAGTTTCATCTGCTTACTGTTACAATGTATGCCTTTGCTCTGGGATCTCTGGATCTGGACTGTGCTGCATCAAACATGCTATTAATTAGCAATGCTCACTGAAGGCTATTTTTGTTCTACACCACTCATATTTCGTTTTGGGTGTATTCCTACATTAGTGGCCTTGTAGAAAATTGATTTGTTACTCATGTATATAGCAAGCCAACAGAAACGTGATTTGAATACTGTGCCAGCTTGCCTCTCTTGTAAAGTTTTTCCAAAAGTCAGTGCATTGACCTGTCCTGCACGGGCTCTGGTCCACAGCATGCTGGTGAGGACAGCTATTATGGAGATAATTACTGATAATCATGAAAACTTCCTTTATTTATCCTGGCAAAGATTTATTTAATTAAAACAACAATCTCGTGAACCTTCTAGAAAGGTTGGAAAACTCTCTGCTTGGGAGGTTTTGGAACAGCTCTGTGGTCCCTGGATCACCCTGCCTGCCAATGCTTTGGCACTTTAGAGATGTCAGAGTGACCTAGAGGAGCAATCTTAAATCAGGGAAGCTGCTGGAGGTGTGGAAAGAGGGTGTGGTGCATGCCCGGCCTGTGGGGTAGAGCAATCTGTCACCTTGGTTTCAGGGGAGTCACCTGCCTGTTGACATGGGCACAGGAAGCACCAGGAGCACCTGAACCTTTCCTAAGCACTGCACCCAAAAGGGGACATTTTTCCCTTTGTGCTGTGGGAGCAGGGGACCTTTTGGAAGGGTGTGACTTGAGAGGAAAATTCTTCAGCATTTTCTGAAGTAGAGAAAAAGAGGATAAAAGGATTATTCCCCAGTGTGACATGGATGCCTTGTAAAGCCCTGCACTGTTTGTTGAGCAGAGGAGTCTCCACTGTTTCAGACTGAGATTCTCAAGTATTTGATTATGTTTTCTTCCCTTTGGTCTGGACTGTGTAGGAAGTGAGATTAGATGGTCAGCATTGTGCCTTCTGGCTTCAAAAGGTATGAATTCATGACTTACTCTGCAGGGTATTTCTCATTTGTGTTTGCTCTGTTTTGTATCTAAGACCTCAGTTTTGAACAGTCACAGTCATTACTGATCTTTGTAAATACAATGGCTCACATCCCTATAAAATATCAGAAACAAAATGTTTTAAATTTTGCTGTATAAAGTTCCACCACAGGATTTGCTTTTACTTTATTCAACATCAGAAGCTGTTTAACATCAGGGAAAGGGGAATAAATTGTACTCTAGAAAATTGTGCTGTACATCAGAAACGGAACCTAGAAAGAACAGAGGCCCCCTGGTGCAAGAAGCTCTTATTCTCACTTCAAAAAGGTGGCAGCAGTTTTCAGATCTTTTGCTTTACCACTAACACAGGGTCCTATTCTGCCTAATAAATACCTTTCATCCCTGAAGCCCGATGAAATGCTTCTTAATTTCAAGGCATGTATGACTTGCTCTGCAATAAGGGCAGTATTTTTTATCAGCAAGCCGACTGGACTCAGAACTGTTAATCTCCTTAGTATACAGAGTTCTTTGCTTTCACTCAGATAAATTGTATAAATATTTGTAAACACTACAATCTATTTCAGCTGTAGCAACAGAATGATCTGATAAACACAACGTGGTTCCCAGAGATCAATAGAAACCCATAAATATTACAAGCAAAGCAAACATACTCTATCACCAATGCCCCAACTCCACCCTGCCTGGGCTACAGCGAGGAGGAAAGCAGTGGGGACGGGCACACTCTGGAGGGTTGCCCTGGAGGGGTACCCCAGCAATGGTGCCAGGCAGGAGGCTGGGTGAGCACTTACCCATCTGCATGGTGCTGCGGGGCTGGCTGCCCGCTGGCTGGGCCGAGTACCGCAGGCAGGTGCTGAGCTGCGGAGAGGCCGCCTGCAGCTGCCCGTGCGTCGGGGGAGCGGTGATGGGAACAACCGGCCTGACAGCCATGGTGGCATTGCTGTGACCAGCCACAATGGGGTGGATGGCTCCTGGGGCTACTTTTGTTGTTGGAGCTCCTACAGCTCCGCTGTTCCTGGGCTGCCCAGCTCCCACTGGCACCCTGCATGGAGACAGAGAAGTGCAGTGTAAGCATGCTGCAGAGACCCCAATACCCCACACAGTGCTGACAAGTACTTCCAGTTACTTAGGGGGTTTAATGTAATACCCTATCAGTTGTTAAAGTAAACTGAGGTATTGATATCTCGGGATCTTGTGGTGGGCGCCGTGACCCTGAGAAATGTTAAAAGTCTCTTTTCCCAGCCCGAACGCTTGAAGAATGAGTTGGAGCTCTTCATTTCTCGGTCTCAAGGGTGTTTATTGCATTTTATCTATAAAAAATTTTCTCCTGCCCTGCCAAGGTCTGTCCAGCAGGACAGTTCCAGGCACACTGCCTGCCCCCGGGGTGGTGTTATGTCTTTATACTAAAAACTATGTATACAATGTTTACAATAACTTTCCAATACCTATCACCTATGTCAGACAGTGAGCTTCTACTCTAGACCAATCTGTAAGCGCCAGCATCATAGCAGAAGATGGAGGCCAAGAAGAAGAAGGAGAAAGGCTGGACACACCCAGATCCCTCCATCTTGCCTCCTGAACCCCCATTCTAGAAACCCCAAAATCTACTTTTCCACTCTGTGATAACTTCACTATTATTCTACTTAAACTGTTGTGGCTTGCTGGTCTTCATATAAGGTTGGTAATTTGCTCCACAGGTCATAATCAAAACCACAGGTGTTTTGGGCTCCGTGCCAGGGCTTCTGAGCCCCCTGGCAGGGGTCTTGGCTGTCCTGGACAGCCAGAGGGATGTCCTGGGTTCCCACATTGATATATACTTATCTTTATAGGACCCATTTATAAGCAAGCTGGGGGACATTTTCACCCCTTTATTCTACAGGAAGAAGTGCAGGCTAAAAATAGAAAAGATAATTTTTCTCATAATGTCTTTTATTACCCTATATTTCTGTCTGAATAGTTTCTAGTAAAACCACAAATCTTAATTCAGAGGAAATGGGTATCTCCCAGATGTCATTTTGTGTGCCAGAGGCTATTTCACATGGAGTGATAATTAAAACAGACTCAGAGATCTTTTCTTTGGACCAAACCTGCATACAGCCCTACAGGGAGAAACAAAGATGGATAACACAATCTGTGTGTGGCTGCGTGAGAAGCTGCAGACTTGACTGGGCTTGGCTTGGCTGAACACTCACTTTATTGATGTAACCAGCCCTAGCTTAGACTTGCTAAGAGGATGCAACAGGGACAGGAATGCAGCTGACCTGAATGAAAAAGAAGTCCAAAGAGTTGTTGACACCTCTCTCACTCCTCACTTTAAACTGCATGCCTAATTTCACCTGAGTAGCCAAGTCCGTTCAGAGGGGAGGGACAAGGCTTTTTTTCTTATGAATTGAGTTCAGACTACAGCATGTTTTGATCCTGTTACCACTGAGATAAAAACTCTGACTAGGACAGAAGGACACTCAGGAAGACAGAAAGACATCAGTGGACAAACTCAGCTGCTGCTGAGCAGCTCTTTCTCTGTGTTTCTTACTCAAGTTCCTGAATAATTTCCTTCCTCAGCTGTAGATGCCATGAAACAGATGGATCATTTTGTGCTGTTTTCTTCTCCTGGGCTACTTCTTGAGCCAAGGTCCTCTTCCAGGAAAGGACAGCACAGGGGATATGAGGCACAACAAAGTAAAATGGAGGAAATGGAAATGAGGTAGTGCAAGGGTTTAGCAAGAGAGGAGAGAATAACAGAAAAAGTGTTAAGAGTCATCTATGGAGTATAGAACTGGGAGAAACTCTGGGTCCCCAAGACTGCATGGGAAGACAGAGAGAAGAGCAGAAAGGAGTATGTTGAACAGTCTGGTCTGGTTCAGAGGACATGGGTGACAGAAGAAATAACCCTAGGAAAAGTGTGGAAAACCAAAAGAGTGGAATTCTGATGGAAAAAGACCAAATCACAGGCTGGAGGGTATGGTCCAAAAGGGCAAAAATAGCTATGCCTTCTGCCCAAACCTCCCTCCTCCTAAAGTCGCAAGAGGAAAGACATCACTGTTGTGTCATTGACTTGACTCATCTCATGGTGCAAGGTTTGCCTGGATTACATTTTACTAAATAAATCTGATTTTTTTATTTTCTTCAATTTTTTTTATAAGTCTCCAGGTTGGGATAAGCTGGGAATCCCACCAGATGGAAATCTTGACTGTCTGTCATCTGCTGTGAAGAGCTGGCAGGGTGGCAGGAAGGTTCAGCTGGAGCTGGCTTGGCCATCTGCACTAGATTCAGTTTGCCAGAAAAGCACATCTAACAGTCCACTGAGAGCTGTGTTCAGGCAACATGCACACCAACAAGTACAGAAACTATCTGTGACTCCAACAGAGATGGGTAGATGTTGGATGTGGCAAATATTCTCTGCTGCCCCATGCCTGTGTGCCCATCTAAAGAGTTTTGTTCTTTTTCTGTAATGCTCCACTCACACACATGTTTTGGCAGCAAATAAATCTAGTTCAGTGTTATTAAATTCACAACTTCTTTTCCTTGGGTTTTGTAGGGTGTGGCAGAAAAACATGTATGAATCTAATCCTCTGCTTTTCTGTCAAAGGGGAACAATGCATGTTGAATGTAGTGGAAATAGGAGATTTTGTTGATATCAGATTTTTATTGCTGTTCTCACTGAGGGTGATTTATACAGGAATTTAATTAGCCCACAGGATCATAAATATAATCATAATGCTGCTTTCAGGTTTTGTGGAAAACACTTTTGCCCTTTAGCACTTCTCTGTCTTGTTCTAGCTGTGACATGCTGCATTCAATAAAGTCTTGCTGATTCAGATAACCGACCCTTCAGCACAAACCTCCTCACTAATTAAGAGCTGAAGAGGCAAGGAGCAAAGCCAGCCAAGGGACCCTATAAAATAAGGTAAATACCTTTAGGTTGATGAGCAGTGAAGAACCAGTGAATTAATACTTGGGGTTTCCTTACTGAAATGCAATATTAGGACTTTCATCAGGCTTAGTTATTGCCTTCTGATCTGTTAACTTTTGGTGTTACTCAGAACACATGCAGCAGACTTGACGTAAACTTTAGATGCAACAAAGCTGGATCAATTTTTCAAGATCAACCATGTCTGAGTTGTGAGGTGCCCTTTTCTGGAGAGGAGTCAGAGATGGTGGAGACAGTGTGCATGTGGGAGGAGAGACTGAGAGCACATGAGAAGGAATGACTTTAGTTTGCAAATCCACAGTTGCTCTAAAGGAGATACAGGCATACATATGCCAGCAAGGAACATGTAGGGCAAACAGTCTGGGACACAGAGATGGACTTTCTTCTCAGCTTCTCAGCTTTGACTTGGTATTGTCCAATACTGAATTCTGACAAATGGCATTCCTCCCTCAAAAATGCCTTTTTTCCTTTTCTCATCTGCTGCAGCTGAGGGAGGGGTAGGTAAAATCAGACAATTTACTTAACTCTCCTACCACTTTAGAATTTTAACTGTTCAAACATTAGACCAGATCCAAACTATCCCAGATCTCTGCTTTAAGAAGAACAAAATTGACATGATGAGCTACTGAAAAGCAAGACACAAGCATTTTTATTTTGTTACGTGTCCAGTAGTTTTATAACAATAAAATCATTAGCCAACAGATTCTTTACAATAGTAAAACCTGGGCCTATCAGAGGTTATAAATGCCATCATCTAATACAACTAGTGTAATCTCCTGAGGACATGGATGACTCAAATGCTACAACCAGCAAGTCTCATTACTGAAGTCCACAGTGCAGAGAATTTCTGGAAGGGGAATGTGATTTAAAAGCAGAGCTACATTGTTTTCAGTGCCACCCAGAATGCCCCAGTAGAGCCCGGTGGTCCTCACCTTGAAACGGGTGTCACATAGTTGCCTGGGAAGACCCCGGACATGCCACTCCTCAGAGATGTGCCCTTGAACCAGCCGTCCTGGCACTTCTCAATGACCCGGTACATCTCCCCTTTGCGCAGCTCCAGCTCGTCGTTCTTCTGAGGCTTGTAGGCATACAGGGCTAGGTAGCTGTGGGGAGAGGTCACACAGGGAGAGAGCACACAGATGACATCAACCACCACCTGTCCTGCTCCAACTCCAGCCCCACAGAGCAGAAAGCACTGTTCAGAAGTTGTAGTTAAAAAGGGACATCACTACAGGCTGCTTCACAAACAAGGAAGGGCAGAGACTGGATTCTAAGACAATAAGGGAATAACTAATCAGAGTAAAAGGTAATTTGGAAGTTGATGAGACTTGCTTCTCACTCAGAGCATAACCAAAGCGAAACAGTGCCACAAAGCAGCACCGAAGTTAAGGATGTAGCAACAGTTTCAGAAAAACATGACAATTACAGTGACAGCCAGAGTAACAAGGGCTCGAGTAAGAGGGCTTTGCAAATCCTGACATCTGGAAGAAATATACATTCATACGCTTCAGGGTGGGATCCACCTCTGTTTTGGAGTTTAAGAAGAAAATAAATAGGTAGGCTATTTCAAAATAGGTAGGCTATTTCAAAAGCTTTTCTTGCAGCTTTCTCAATGCTATTTATGCTGGCCAAGTTTAGAAACAATGCACCAAACTGTTCTGATCTGGTATGGTAATTCTTGTACTATGCTGATAAAACAAAAAGTGAGAAAGGGTCACATTCTGCAGGGGTATTTTTATTTAAGTAAGTGAAGTGGTAGAATTTGGTTTTGGATGTTTTGCAAGTATACTAATAAATCTTTAATACAGGATCCAATATGTAGAACTTTAATTTATTTAATTACAGCTTTTATTTATTCCCTTTGTTTAGAGTCTTCCTATTTATCTCTCTTTTGTTCTTCTGTTACTACTTCAGGGATATGTCTAGTGTTGTGAAATGACTACAGCTTAAAATCCCTACAGAGACTCTCTCTGTTTAGAGAGATTCTTGTTGAAAATTAAGAATGATTGCTCGCACTTTGGGAAATAATGGAAAGTCAGGATAGAATAGCAAGAGTGCACACACAGAACAACACTTTCTTTGTAAATACCAGATTTTTTTTGTATTACTGCTTTTCTCCAGATACAAAAAGGGATTTCTGGTAATTCTTGATCAAGGTTGTGCCTTCCTGAGTTTTTTTTATTTATTTGTGATTTACAGGCAGTGAACATAGACTAAGAGAAATGGAAAAACAGAGAAAGTGCATTTACACTACAAAGTGCAGCAGAATGCTCTTAGACTCAGGGGTGGGTGAGAAGAGGCTTGCTGCCCACCTTATAGCAGTGAACCAGAGAAAAAAACAAAACTATAGCAGTTGTAATTGTACATTTTCAGCCAATAAAAATGATACATGACTTTTTACTTCTGCTCTCCAGGAAATATAATTGAGGAATAAATCCTGTTATTTTTCTTGATTCTACTTCTTTATTGTACCATATATTTCCTTTTTTTTTTTCTGAAGGTAGTAAATAAACAGCAGTAATGAGCAGAATATGAACTATTTGGTAACAGCTCCTTGGGGAATCTTAGGCTGATGTGCCTGTCTCTGTTTACCACATGGATCATGTACAAAGACCTAATCAGAAACTATATTTCATTAGTCAACAGATGGGAGAAACCACCCTGCACATCCTTTTTTTAGCCTATATAATCGGGTGGTCTTGAGCAGGTCTGTAGCTGTTCATCTGACAGAAAACATGCGGCTGCATATGATCAGAAGGACATAAAAATGCGTCACCCTGACAAGAAATAAGGTTGCATGCTTCAGTGCTAATCCTTCAGCACTGTGCTCTGCAAGGACATAACAGAAAGTGCCAGACTGCACTCACTCGAGGGAGCAGAAAGTGTGACTTTGACTGTCCCTCTTGAAATTGCTGCTTACACAGGGTTCAGATTCAGAAGCTATGGGTAAAGCAGGGGGTCAGGGATAGAGCATTTTAGATAGACTCACTTAGCCTTTTCCCTCCAGGGGCTACATGTAATAATGTAACTTACAGGTGGAGATTCTAGAAGCAGGTGCAAGGAAAATTACCCTAAGTGGATCATAGGCTGTTGTGCCTTGCAGCTATCTCCAGATCTCCTATTAGTTTCTTTTTGTTCTCTCCTACTAGCTTCACCCAGCAAATTCCCCCAAGTCAGCTACCAGTAAGTCTGAATATCCAATATCACAATGAGCCTAAACATCCTCTGGATAGAGTATTGAAATCCTTGCAGAGACTAAAAGAAGGTGTACAACAGCCCAGCACAGATGTCACACCAGAAAGACCAATCTCTGTATGGCTAAAGTGATGAAAGCTTGTGTGTGACGACCATATAGGGTGACCCTGGCACAACACAAGTGATGAGCACTTTCTTTGTGGACCAACAATCCCACCTCCTGTGCAGGGGGGTAGTGAGGATGCCCATCCCTGGGGGTCTCCTCTTTAGCTGCAGAGGCACGGGGTTCTCCAAACCCAGCGGCAGGCCCAGCCTGGGTCTGCAGCCCACCCTGTGGGCAGGCATAAACTCCACTCCTGGCAGGGAGGCAGTTGTGGGAGAGCTGGGGGGGATGCCTGCTCTCATCCATGGCTGAAAACAATCGGATTGCTAGCAGATTCCCTCCCCAGAATTTGTTTCTGGGTTTTTCCTCTGGCAGGAAATTGGGTCTAGTGGTCCCATTTGCTGAGGATGATTTTGCCTTAAGGCAAAGTCTTTGGATTTGGACACATTTCACTGTTCTCTAGATTTTAGGTGTGAAACTTCACCAGCTAACTCTGTACAGCCTTGAAGAAAGTGTTAAAACAACAATCTGAAATCTTGCAAAATGTAGTATCAGATTATTCCGGGGTATGTGAAACAGTGAGGCTAAGGCTTCGAAGTGGGACCTAGAAGAACCCAAAATGTTTATTAGAAATTCCCTGAAAAAAGGTTGAAGTGTGAAGTGTTCTTGGCCTTGGGTAGCTGCCTGTGACTCTGCTTACAATGCAGAAGCCCCAGGGCTTTGTCTAGAGTTGCACCTCCCCACTACTGCTACAGCTTTCAAATAATGCATCTTCTTTGACTGGAACTTGGCTCGCAAATGCAGAATGACAGACCGGATTACAAGGCTGCTTCACAAGGGAGATGACAGGAGAAGCATGGGAGGGAGCAGGGGAGGCTTGCTGAGGCATGGAGTCGGGGGCATTGCCAGAGAGCTGGAAAATGTCCTGATTCAGCAACCAGGTACTTCAAATGTTGCCAGTTATCGCTTTCTTGTCAGGGCAAATCTTGAAATAAACACATGCCCCACTATGTGCCACACAGGCTGTGCAGGGTGACCACAGGGCAATGATGAGACCTGTCTATGGGGCATTCAGTGATGTGTGGCATCTCTCAGGTATAAAGATCGCAAGTAGCTAAGAAGAAATATTTTTGGTTCTGATCAAACATCCCTATTATTCTTAAAGAAGATCTATTATTTTCAGGATTTTGTGAATTCAGACCTTGTTTTAGCCATATCATAAAACCCAAAAATATGGATATGCATATGTGTTTGTGTGTGTATAGTTGTCCTGCTTTTATGAGGTATATGTGTTGAGAGGAGAGGATTCAGTAGTTAATTAGACAAGTACCAGATAAACCAGGCTAGACGAGACTTGCTATAATGAAGTCTACTCTTTTTTTTTTCTGTGAACCTTCTGTTATTCTACGCACTACTCAACAAGACTATATGCCAATTCTGTGAATTTCATTCATTGCCTTGTTCATTCATTGTTGATGGCACCAAAAAAGTGCAACTGGGCCATTTTTTTCTGGCTAATCATGAATAAATCAGCTGTTTGATTGCATGGGACTACACCTTTTTAAGAGCTTTAAATGAAAGAGGATTTTCTCTAGCTCAGAAGTACTCAGTTTGTTTCACAGTGATCCATACAGTTACAATAAATAAAGTCTAAAAGGGCTCACACAGAAAGGGGGAAATCTTGCCCTGCCCTTCTCTTTTAATTTCAGCAGAGGCTGCCTCACGTTTGAAATTGCAATCTCTCTCTTCTCAGAATGCGCCTGAGCTGAGATTTGGGCATTCAGGTTTCAGCACACACACACGCACACACAATTGGAAACAAAGAGTACACAGTGACTGAGATGAGCTGCTTACATATTGAGGGGGAGCTGGACCTTCGGTGGTGTTCCCTGATCTCCAATTATTGCACTTGTCCTGGGACCAGCCACTGTGGCTGTTCCAATCAAAGAGGAATCCTGAAAATACACAAAGAAGAACACAAAAGGATTTAAGATGAAGCCCATCATTTCCTAAATTGCTATGGGGTGTATGCATAGAAGAATAAACCACATATTTTATAAATTCCTGGATTTTCTAACTTCATTATATTGCCTTAAAAAAGGCTTATTCTAGCCTTACACATTCCAAAAATACATTTCTGACACAAAGGATTAACAGAATTTCCATGTACCTGTCAGAGAAATTTTATTTGTATGCACATCTTAAAAGTTTTACAATGTAAAACTACTTAACTGCTTTGTAAAGTCAGCTCAGCATGTGCATGTGCAATAGTATCTTCTCTGATAAAAGTAACCTTTTCCCCTCAAAAACTTGTTTTTAAATTGGTACCCTTTTGGTAGTGGTTGTGGATCTCTGGAGAAGAAGATACTATTCAATTTCCAAAATTCACTCTTATTTCTATGTACTCTTTTTATCATCAGGAATATTCTTCTCCTTCAAAAGAAGGTGACTACTCAACCCAAAACTTTCTCTGAATGGAGAAAGTATTCACTCCACTTTTACCCCAGAAAATAAATCTCTCATATAGACAGCTGGACAGATCTTCTCCAGCTATTCATGTGAAAGGCAATTCTAAATGCAATCATTCATTTCTCAAAGCCTAATGCTCAGCCAAATTATGTAGGGCAATCTCTTTTTGAGTTGTCTCACCAAAGTCCTCATTCATCTATGTCAAAAATGAATCCTAACTGGAAACGTCTCCTGAACTAATGCCAAGGCCTGTAGCAACAGATCTTTACTGCAGACAGGGCAGAGCTGGGCTGATGGGACTTGTAGTGGTTTGCTTGAACAAAAAGTTTTCTAAGTCTCACCATATGCTGTATGCATGTTCATATGCAGAATAGCTCTACAAAGTAGGAACCAATACCCACAAATTGCAGGTTCGGGCAGGGTGTGTTATACTCAGCAAAGATTCTGAGCAGTTCGCAGGCCTCCACTACAGCTTTTCTGTTTCAAAATTCTATCTAACAAACAGTAAATATTGATTTTTGGAACACAAACATGGGGACAATTTTTGCACTTAAAAATGACACTGAATTAAACCAAGACACAGAGTTAAACCAAGACACACATTGTTACTTAATTACTGGATTTCAAGGTTATCTCATTCCAAAGAAGCCATATAATTATTAGTGTTCTGTCTTGACAGTGCATTGCTGAGCTATATAGCTTTGCTGTTTATGAACACATTATCATTAGGAAATCGTGCAGCAAAACATGGAAACACTGCACTGTGATTCTAAAGCTTTTGGCAAAAAGCAGCAAGATGTCTCATCTCTCACCAACATCTACACTCAATCATCAAATTGTATTGACAAGTACATCTCCTTTTTCTCATTATTTCCTCAAACTTTCTGGCTGCTTGCTCAAACAAAGAAGGATCCAGGCAGCTCTTGGTCCTATGTGTAAAAAGCATTCTTTCCAGCTCTGTGACTAAGGCTTTATTAATACTGCCTGTCACGTCAGTGAGCTAGTATCAACTTACAGAAAAAACACACCAGCCCACTAAAAAATTTAGGGATAGCTGGAGAATGATCCTCATTTGTTACGTTGAGCTGGTTAATGGGGTTAGGGATTGCAGAAGATGTTGGGCTGAGACACCTGGCAGCTGTCTCATCCAAGAGGTAAATGAGAAATGAACTAGTTCAAACTTCTTCATGTTGTGCTACCACTGTATGCCTGCTCTGGACTAGAGAAACAGTCTCTAAGAAAACAGAAAATGCATCAGTCCCCACCCTTCCTTGCTAGGAAAAAAATTAGATTTTATGTCATGAAAAGACAGATCTGAATGAACAGCCCCAGGGTGCAACTGTAAAGGCAGAGAAGATCACAGCAGGAAAGAATAGAATAGGACAAAATGGAATAGAGTAGAATAGAATATTTATATTGAAAGTGACCTGCAACAAGTATCTAATCCAACTGCCTGACCACTTCAAGGTTGACCAATTAAGGCCATTGTCCAAATGCCTCTTAAACACTGACAGGTTTGGGGCATCAACCACTTTTCTAGGAAGCCTGTTCCAGAGTTTGACCACCCTCTCTGTAAAGAAATGCTTCCTAATGTCCAGCGGGACATTCCCACAGGACCACTCCCTTGCATCGTGTCAGTGGACACCGGGGAGAAGAGCTCAGTGCTTCCCTCTCTGTTTCCCCTCCTCAGGAAGCTGTAGAGATCAATGAGGTCACCCCTCAGCCTCCTTCTCTCCAAACTAGAAAAGCACAGTGTCCTCAGCTGCTCCTCTTAGGACATTCCTTGCAGTCCTTTCACAAGATGTGTTGTACTCCTCTGGATGTGTTCAAGGACTTTCACATCCTCCTTCCATGGTGGCACCCAGAACTGCACAGAGTGCTCCAGGTGAGGCCACACCAACACTGAATACAGCAGGATAATTTTGAGTGACTGGTGATGGTCTGTTTGATGCACCCCAGGATGGGGTTTGCCCTCTGGTGTCTCACACTGAACCTGCTGTCCACCAGCACCCCCAGATCCCTCTCTGCAGGGCTGCTCTTCAGCCACTCCTCTCCTCATCCATACTTGTGCCTGGCATTACCCCATCCCAGGGGGATCAGAATCCAGCATTTTGAATTGTTACATTTCCTCCTGCTAATCATTGGCCAATGCTCCAGTGTATCTACATCCCTCTGCCAGGCATCTTGTACCCCCTCAAGAGAGTGAAAAGCACCTCCCACTTTGGCATGATCAGCAAACTTGCCAGCTGTGCATTCAACTCCTGCATCCTGATCATTGATATATATGCATATATATATATATACTCACACACACACACATATATATATATATGACAAAACTGGCCCTAAAACTGGGCCCCAAAGAACATCACTGGTAACCTGTCAACAGCCAGCTGTAGTCCCATTCACTGGAATCCTTGGAGATCTGGCCTTTGGCCAGTTCTTCACCCAGTGCATCACAAGTGCACTCATTCCATGGCTAAGCAACTTATCCAGAAAGATGCTGAGGTACAGTATCAGAAGCCTACTAAAATCCTGAAAAAACTGTATCCACTGCTTTCTCTTCATCCACTATGCAGGTGACCTTATTATAGAAGGATATCAAATCAGTTTAATGGGACTTCCCTTTTATGAACCCATATTGACTGTTCCTTATGACTGTATCATTCTTTAAATGCCTTTCAGTAGCACCCAGTATAATAATCTCAATAATTTTTCCAGCAACTGAGGCTAAATTAACAGGTCTGTAATTCCCTGGGTCTTTCCTCATACCTTTTTTTGTAGACTAGAATAATATTGTCAAGCTTCAAATAATCAGGACCTCCCTAGACCTGCAAGATCTTTGACAGATTATTGAGAGGGGTCCTGCCATAACATTCACTGGCTCCTTCAGAACACTTGGATGAATCCACGAGGCCCCATGGACTTGTGTGAACATTCAGCTGATACAGCTGGTCCCTTACAATTTCAGTGTCCACAAATAGAAAGTCACTGTTCTCACATTTATGGTCCTCCAACTCAGAGGACTGGGAAGCTGTAGGTCTGCTAAAGAATAAGACAAAAAGTGCATAGAATGCATCTGCTTTTTCTTCATTCCTGTTAGTCAGATTGACCAAGTACTATCAAGCATTCACCACCTCCACCAAGTATCAGCCCAATATTTTCTTTAGACCGCATCTGAAAAAAGAGCCCTTTTTGTTATTTGAAACAACGCTGGCCAGTTTCAACTCTAATTGAGCTTTGGACTTTCATGTCTTCTCACTGTGTAAATGAACCCCAGCTCTGTACTTAGGTTCCTGAGAAGCCTCACCTTGCTTCCAGAGGTCATGCAGTTTCTTTTTCCTCCTGACCTACACAAGGAGTTCCCTGTTCAGACAAGCTGGTCTTCTGTTCTGCTTGCTTGACTCACAGCATGGTGAAGTTGTCTGCTCCTGTGCTTCTGAAAGGTGAGTCTTAAATACTGACCAGCACATGTGGACTCCAAAGTCCTTAAAAGCAGATTCCCAGGGCACTCTGCTAAGTAACACCCTGAACAGCATGAAGTTTGCCCTTATGAAGTCCTGGGAAGCAACTCTGTCATCCTTTGTTTTCTTTACAGTGAAAATCCTAAACTCAGCCATTTCATGAATACTGTAGCCAAGATAGCCACCTACTGTCACATCCCTCATAAGTCCTTCTCTATTCACAAATAGCCAGCCCAGGAGGGCATCTTTCCTAGTTGGCTCACTAAATATGAATGACAAGCAGTTTTCTCTATAAGCCTCAAGAATTTCCAAGATTGCCACAGAAGTATGATATTTCCAGTTCATATCTGGGAACTTGAAATCTCCCATAAGGACAAGGGCTACTGATCCAGAGAGTTCTCCTAATTGCCTATAGAAAAACTCACTGGTGCTTACATCCCAACTGGGCAATCAGTAGTAAACACCCTCTACAATACCTGCTTTGTTTTCCTTCCCCCCAGTCTTCACCCAGAAGCTCTTCACCACATCATAACTATCTCTAAGGGCTGTGCAATCAAACCTCTCCCTTACTTACAGTGTCACACCTCCCTCTCACCTGTCCTGCCTCCTCCTGAAGCCTGTAGCCCTCGGTGCCAGCACTCCAATCACAGGACTCATTCCACTAGTAGCAATGATATCCAGTTCTGGGAGCTGACCAATGCTTCATCTTTCTTGTAAGACACATGCTAACTCTTTTTTAGCTCCTATGATCCTCCCCCTACACACTGCAGCAAAGTCAGTTTGCAGAGGTGCAGCTACCCCAGCCTGGAGTGGCCACTGCAGGCACCCTGGGCTGAGCCTGACTGACTGCAGAGTGATGAGTTCAAGCCAAGAGAGAGAGCAGCAGTCAAAGCATCACCTGTTTGCCTGTTTGCACTGACAATGGGGCCTCCTGTGTTTTCTGTATTACTGATGATCTCAAGTGCTTCCTATTATGCTTGACTAACATATAGTCCAAGGGATTAAGAAATCACGTAACTACTGTTCATATTGCTGGATGACAATTTTGCTTTCTTCCCTTGAATAATCCCAAAGATGTCTCCACAGTTCTGTATATATCTATCTACCTGACATTCAGTTTCTTGCCTGTATCTGGTTACTCCAATATTACTGCATCTGGTGCCAGCCTGGCACCTACAAACCATTCATTTTTGCCACTTTGTACAGCCTAGTATCCTATACATCCAAACTCTAAATCAGCAACTGCTTCCTGATTGTGCTCTGGTTTTTCTTTAGCTGCTCTCCCTACAGGCTTTGACATGACTGTGTACTTTCCAGTCTATGACCCTGCTTTTCATCATCAGGTTTTACTCCACAGGACCTTCCATACATTGAATTCAGTTCCTCTGTTCACATCTTGACTTTTACTGTCACAGAAGTACTGTGCTCTTCAGCTTCATGTGTCTCTGTGCCCCTTGCTGTATTCTCTTGGTGGCTGCTTGATTGCTACTATGCATCTGAATATTCACCAGCTTTGCATTTAAACTACAGTCCCTGATACAGTTGGTGAAGTCTTTCTAAGCTGATTCTTTCAAGGTCCTCTTGTCTCCTGTATGTATCACTAATTAACTCATATCATAAAATACAGTATTGCTAGATTATTTTGCAAGATTGTATTTGCAATAAGATTTTGAAGAGACTTGTTTTTGCAAAAGAATAATCTCCTATTTCTTTATACTTCTTTATACTTCTTTTCTTTATACTTCTGATTACCTGAGTTGGAAGTTTACCTTTCTACTCTTCACACAATTTTATGTGCATCTCTCCAGTAACCAATAATACCAATAATCCTCCTGGAGAACACAGCAGGCCTTTCTCTATCACAGCTGGTAGAAGGACTTAGTACATTTTCCTTCTTTATTTAGCCCTGGAGCCAGGTTGTACTTTTGCTACTGTGATCTAAGGAACAAGGTACTAAACATGTCCTCCTTTCCTCTTCATCTCCTCAGGGGAATGGGATCCAAGACAATGCTCTGATTTTCTTGTTCTCTGCTTTGATACCTTTTAGGAAGTCTGTGTGCCACATCCTTGCTTTCTGATGGCATGTCCCTACATGATCCATCTTCCTTGTGTGGCACCAGACACACAAATAGAGCCATGCACAGACATTACACGGGGAGGGCTCAAACACTGCAGCATTTGTGTCTTAATCCTTCTTCAAACTCTGCTACTCAGCATTGCTAAAGCCTTACGGGTAGGAGATGTCTCTGACAGCCAGGATTTTAAGAGGCACATAGGCACTTACTGATAAAAACAGGCACCTTGCAGAGTTTTCTCGGAGTGGCATTAAGTACTTCACTGCCTGATTCCCACAGATTTTATTGCAATTTAAGTAATAGGAGTCACTTCTGAAAATACCATTTGGTGCTCTTCTCTATCCCTATGTGTCTCTAATGCCTTTAAACATTTGGCCATTGAATTTCCAGATGTGACATCCTCCTGGGTGATCACACACACACCTCTTGATTAGGAGGCTGTTTAATGGTGGCATGCAGTTTTCTGAACCAGGCACTGCCAACTCTGATCCCATTTACTTAGGCCTGTGAACAGCCACACCCAACTTCTTCAGGCTCCCACTTCAATCTGGCATCCTCCAAGCACCACTCACCACTGTTTCAGGCCAACAGCACCAGCTCTTTTCTTCTGGACACTACAGACCCAGATGCCAGACAGCAGGGGAAAAGCAGCTGCGCAAAGGTGTGCTGAAAGCCACCTCCAGATCCTTCTGCACTAATTTCTGCTTCTTGGTGACCATCGGTAGCACAGCAGCACCACCTGTACTGTGCAAGGCTAAATCCTGAGTAAAACTCCCAGACTATACACACAGGCACCACGGTGCTGCATGGCAGGTATTTCACTCCCAGCTCATGCTGTGCCCTCTGTTTTTATCACCAGCTGCTCTGGTGTAGTAGGTGATTATGTACTAGTGGGCTGGAGAATAATATTAAAAGGACTTTTTGCCTTTTTTTTCCCTGTAAACACAACAGCTTCCTTATGACCACTGAAACATTACTCCCCCCAAAATATTATTGACAAGCCCAGAGATACCAGGAAATTAAAGGTAACAACTACTCATCTGGTTTGAAACATCTTCTCAAATTCATTCCCTTTCTCTTTTCCCATCCACACTTTTATCAAAGGATAAGAATGACTAGTTTGGACTTACAGCATAAATTAAATTTTTCCTTCCCTTGCAGATTTACTTTAGATTTTCACCAGTTCTTTAAGGCCACATTTGTGGTTTAATTTGAAAAGACATGGTGCCTGTAGGGATTAGTGAAGTGCCTTGCAAAAGCAAGAGATTCAGTCTTCGAGCAGAATAGAAGTCTAGAAGACAGTGATAAAACTAGGAACAGAGTAAAATGATATTGCAGGTTGCAGTAGCCTTCACTGAAAAATAATTGTTCCTATCATCTAGAAAATCAACCTAGAATTCTCAGTTTGGCTTCAAAGAAAATCCATCACTCTCTCACCACAGGGCACTTATCACATTCATTAATTCTCAGGAAAAATTCTTTTAATGTCTCGAATGCATATTTACAGCTTACTTTAAATTTCTCTTTAATATTACTTTAAAATAAGAGGAAAACACCCATTCAACTCACATAAGTTGACATACCATCCTCTGGAAATATCATAAAAACAGGCTAATGGTCTTTAAGATTCCTGTGACTCGTTTCTCTAATTTGCTGACTCCATAAAACAATGACTGTGGCAATGATTCTGAACCTTAATGCTCCTAGAAATAATGTATTAGCACTTAATGCATGGTAGTGACACCAAGTATTGATGAAAAGTGTTACATGCAAGATCAAGTAGCTTCATCAAATGCTAATTATCAAAGTGGGGGCCGAAATGGACTTATCAATTCTAGAGGAAGAATTTTTTTTTTCCATAACGGTGTGTGTGAAAAACAAACAAATGTGCAGGATAACAGCTGCAGCTGCATAAATAGCTGCATAAATACCCAGTTCCTTCCTGCAAAGACTGGAGCTAAATTTATATGATTTACTGAGGGGTTCTTAAAACCTGCAAGTATCTGTGGCTGTGGATGAAGATGAGGCACAGTATTACGCTAGCTTTTTCTAGGACCAGGTTGGCCCTGATTATTTTTGGTTTATAATAGACCAAAAACTCTAAATCATATCTTCTCTCAGTAGCTCATAGAGCTATGCAGAGAGCTGGAGAAGTCAAGTAAATTAATTTTCTGAGCTTCCATTTCTCCTATCCTGCAATCTAATGATGCCTGAAAGTTAGAAAAAAAAACCAAACCCAAATATTTTTGTCATTTTCTTCTGAAGATTCATCTGACATTACTGTCCATAAAAGTGCTGATTATTGTGGCTCACAGCTTCTCAGCTCCCCCAAATGAGAACTAATTAAGCATCATGTGGATGAGCATCATGAGAATTATATTTTATTCAGCCTTGTTTCTCTCAGACTATATTCAGGGTATAGCTCTCCACCACAAGGTTTTAAATAGGTTTGTAGTAAATAGTTTCTTGAAATTCTGGGATCAAAGAACATGAAAAATCAAACACAGAGACACAGGAAGGCTTCAAGTGAAAGCTTGACCTGTAAAAGACGTTAATTTAATGCCACACTCATAATTGTCCTTTTGATAACTGTACAACAAAATCATCAAGATCCTGTGCAATGCCTCCTGTAGGAAGTCCCTGTCCAGGGAGAAAAGAGTGGTAAACAAATAAACCCTCCAAGCAAAAAAAGAAGAAAATATACACTTTAGTAATTTCTGCTCAAATGTCATACATGTAGACATAGTGTGTGCCAGATGAACAGGATTTTATGGTATGAGGTAAACACCAAGACAGTATCTCACTTGCTCTTGAGACTTCTAAACCAGTAGTTGACTGGCAGGTACTGTAAAGCCTCAAGATTAGCTGTGTGCAAAAATTATTTTAGTGGCAAAATGTTTTCAGGTTACTACCCTGAGGAGCATCTGGAAAAAAACATATTGTTTTTCTTTTACTGGCAATGGGATTTCACGCACAGTTGAATAACCCTTTTAAAGCACAACTTTCTCTTCCTAGTTCCTGTAAAAAATTAGGTTTTATCTGGTTCTTGAAAAATCTTTCAAAACATATTTGTGATTAGGCATATTGTAGCAAAAAGAGAAGACACTGTCTCTAACCTGGTAGTTCCCAAAAGACAATTTTGCTTTGACCTGGATTCCTGCTAGCTTATGTAATCAGTCCATAGACTGAATCAGCTCATGAGCCTCATTTGCAGCAGTTTTGACAAATAATGAAATATATCCCAATATGCACAGAGCATATTCAGAGACCTATTGGTAGCCCCCCCCTCCAAAAAAAAGGTGTTTACATTCCTGCCTAAAACTTTCTGTTTAAAAGAAGTTAACTCCTTCCCACCTACAACCACCCATCCCGCAACAAGATTTTTAGAATAGGCAATGTCTGGAATTATAAATAACAATGAATAGAACTGGAAATGTACAAAGATAAATAATTAGTTTATATTAGACCTTAGCAAAAGCTCTTATGCATTTTTTGTGACATATTTTGATCTGAATTACAGAAAGACAGGTACTTTGCCATTTTGACTGGTGCCACCTCCTGAAATAGCTGCCCTTGGTTTCACCTGTCTCGCTCTTGTATCCAGTCAGTTGTCATTCGCAGTCAGCAAAAGAGCAGGTTGGATAGAATTTGGACTCCCAGCCAAAGCTGAAAAATACATGAATTTGACTTATATTTTCAGAGCTTGTTGTGCACTTGAAAATTCAAGGTTCATTTTTAGTCTCTGGATTTTAGGTATAATCTGTACGCCTCTCATGGTCAGCACATTTAGGTTATCAGCCAAGGCTCAACCAGAGTTCTGCTATTACATTTTCTCAGCTAAAATTCAGCACTTCTAAATAACTGATAAGGACACACTTCCAAATGATTTATATAGCAAGACACTTCAAGGAACATTTTTCATTTCAAATACTGTCAATCTTTGGGATTGGGAGCGTGCAAGACATTATTCTCAGCTTTTCCTGAACATGTGTCCTCTGGTTAGGAGCTTGAACTAATACTTGCAGGTACAAATTGACTTCTTGTGTATGGTGATGAGTTGTCCAAAACACACACAGAAGTTCTTTCTGTGGGGAGGGTCCTTTCTTCCTCACTCAGCTGTTACCCTGGTGTGCACAAAGCCATGCTTCATTATTCATGAGACGCTTTTCTGTCAAAATCCAGGGGATTTGGAGCAGGACTGACCCATGACCTTTTCAACTAGCAGGGACGAATAATTCATAAGGGGTGAAAATGGAAGCAAGACGAGCCATCTGAGGCCTAGGCATGATTACCTTCCAGGGGGACCTTCCCCACTCCCCAAGGAGTCTCAGTTACGAACCACTCCTCTGCACCCGTAACCTAATTCAGCTTCGGCTCCATCAAAGGCCTGCAGCACTACTTACATCTTCAATGAAAATCCATTTTGCCAGTATGATAGGACATTCTGCATGATGGAAAGACACTATTACCTTTCAGATGGAGATCTTACATTTAATGAGTGATGCTTAGCATGCAGCAAAAAGCATACAAACAAAATTTGTTGCAGGCAAAATTAGGATTCCAGCATTGCCTCTTTTAAATTAAATGCTTCATATCCTGGCTGTTGTGGAATTCCAGTCACTATTTTATCCAGCTGAGGTGACTTCAAGTTGATTCTTCTACCTTTCAAGCATCCCAAAGTTTGTAGTCAGTGAAGATGTTTTTTAAGACCATAATTCATTTCAAAATACATCTTGGCTTTTGGAAAACAGCTGAGCTGGTTCTGCTTAAAGAACAATGAACACATTATGGAAGGCCAGCAGTCTTCGATTATTAAATTAATAATATGCAGAACTGCTTTCAAAACATGTGATTTCATAGTCTGGTCTGCATGTCAGTGCAGAAATCAGTCAGAAATCTGTGCCCTCTTGGAGGCTTATATTAGTCTAACGACTCATAAAAACAAAAAAAGCATGTCAGCTCAGTGTGGAAGTCTGGTTTCAATTCACAAGAATTGACAAAAGCCACAAGAATAAAGCACCATGCATGAAATAACTTCTAAGGGGTGGAATATATGCTACATTTACTGAAACATGTAAAATTTGCACCTAAAGTTTAAGTTTGTGCAGTAACTTAGGCAGTAAGCCCTAGATGTCTCTGTTTCTTCTCATGTCAGCAGAGAGAAAGCAGGTGCTCCACATGTAGGTGCCTCAGGTCTGCAGGGAAAACTGATGCTTGTTCAGAGGAGACTGTTTCGCTGGCTTGCCTTGAGGTAGGGGACTGGATGCCATTCAAGAACTCCTGTAATTGAATTCTGCTTGTTCGAAGGACGGGGCTAGAAGAAAACTGTGTTGAACTTCTTCAAAATGTAGAATCCCCCTGCAAGCTAAATACCAATCCTGATACATTTCAGAGAAACTCATACCTACAACGGATTCCTTTAGATTCCTTTATTTCTTTTTATTAAGAGATCTATTAAGCAATGAAAAAGTGCCTGGAAATTTCAAGGATGGGATATAATGATACAATAAACCAAATTTACATTCTAGTTAAAAAAATGACATAAGTTTGCTAGATACTGAAACTGTAAATTTGTTGTGTCCCTTATAAGAAATAAGCTTTGACTGAATTTGCTGTTGCAAACCAGTAAGGGCATGAGATGGTTACAGAGACAACCACTCAAGGGCTGTGACAATGACATGCAGGACAGAGAGGTTCCTCTTCAAGTGAGGAAAGAAAAGGTGAGACATTTTCCTGCAGCAGACCTCACTAGTGAGTTCAGCAGCTACATGCACATCCTTCCTACAACCTGACCATGCTCTCAGCAACGCCCCTGAGCACTTCTGAAGCAGCAGTAAAATCAGTTTGCAGATTTGTCAAGATGTCAAAAGCAGAACAAGACATACAGGGCATTTACCTCAGAAATGCCAAATGCATTTTAGAGCAAAAAAGTCTGAAGACAAGATTCTCACTGCCCTGAATGCCTTGATGTAAGAGCTCATGGGGCCCATTGTTTATGCTACTCTGGCTGGCATTCAGCCATGTGAATAAAAGTGCTGAACTGATATTCTGTCTAAGGCTGAAGCATCATTAATTGCTTCAGAGCCATGTCAGGTCTTAGCAGATGGCAGAGAAGAGACTGAATTTCTGACATTTTTAATTAAAATGTAACCTCTATTATTATGAGATTAATAGTTGTATAAATATAGCTGCACAATTTTAATGGACATTTGGTAAGAGCCAAATTCTGTATTTTTTGTAGACAACTTAGAAGGCTTAAAAAGAGGTGAATGCATGTTGTGCTTTCATTGCTAATCTTACAAGCATTTTTCTGAAGGTTGCTCCTACAGTCAAGAGAACATAGTGAAAACTTCAGCCTCTATAGACCCCTTTTTTCCCCTATAGATCTACATTCATTGCAAAGCTTTCAAAGGAAAATGTTTAAATCCCTCAAATTAGAAAGCAAGGTCCCCAAAAGCAGAGATAGGTATTAATACATGTAAATGCCACACTTGGAGTGACAGGGTGCAATGACACTTTTTGACAGAGGGAAGCCTCTTTTCACTAAGGTTGATCTGAGCTACCAAGACTCTGCTTCCCTGCCTGGATTTTGGCCAAGACAGTTTTGACCAGCAGTGATAGAGGCATGTGCTCAGCTGCCTTGTCTGCAAACTGGCTCTATGCCCTGGGGCAGAATCACTCCCCAAACCTGTTCCCACCATGGGCTTCATCACACCCCATGTACATGTCTTCCCATCTGCTGCAAAGGACCCAACCAAGCTTCCTGTGGGTTGGATTTCGGTAATCATAACTTGTCACCGGGAACATCAGGCCCTTCTTGTCCTCTACCACTTGTGTGCAAATGACAAAATTGTTTGAGAAATGAGTGGGGTCTCACATACCAGTTGTTCTGTTAAAATAGGGGAGAATAATCAAGGCACTTTTTGTTTCATGGTATAACTTTTGTGGTTTACTAGCTCAGAATGAGTCCTCAACATGACTCTAAGAAAAAAGGGTGTATGTTGTGTTTCTCTTGACTAGCACAGGACCAGAAAAGCCACTATCACATCTTTGTACAGTCCATATGTGTCACTCTCAGTGCCAAAAACCTGGGTGTCATTTACTGGAGAAGTTTGAGACCCTCACTCATGTGTAGTGCTTATGCTGCTTCACAGATGTCCCAGTACATCTTGACACCCTGCTGCTTTGTATGGGAGCCATTTCCTCACCTTCACCCTCCTCCCTGCTGGGGGCTGAAAGGAGGGGAAGACCTTACACCACAGAAACCCTTCCTGGAAACGGCATGTGGAAGAAAATGGGTGCTATTACAGTTGGACTGAGCTTTCTCTCTGCTCCTACATGTGGATGGGCAGTGAAGGGAGGTGGGCAGCTGAGGCAGGAGCAGAGAGTACTGCTCCACTGTGGCAGTGTCCCCTCAGTACAGTTTTGGCTGGCCCTGCATCACATATGGTGTGCATTCAGGCACCCTGCCTCCCCCAGAGTCCTTGTCCACCTGTGCTGCAGGGGCCTGGGGCTTGTATCTTGGGTCACAGTGGGGCACAGCTATCAGGAATGACCCCATGCACCACCCTAGCCTCATAGGGGAGACCCACCAGCACTACAGATGGACATAAACAGGCATTTCTGCCCAAAGCAGCCCCTACAGTTTGCTGCTTGTCCCTCTCCCAGCCATCTACATGCATACCAGCATGGCCAGTGGCTGTAACATAGATTGCCTCCTGCTCCGGGCCACCACAGGTTTGGCAAGTGATCCATGTGTGTCCCTGTATGGGGACGTGGATGTGAGGGGACAGAAGGCATGCCCAGGGAGAGGAAAAGGGCAAGGATGGCTTTTTTCAGCAGAGTGTGGGATGTGTGGGAAGACCTTGTAATGCTGAGGTTATTTTGGACTATGAGACTATGAGATAGAGACTATGAGGAACTGGTCTATAAACCACCTGTGGGTGCTAATCTGCACACACACTGTGTAGATGACTGGGCAGGAAGGCTGAGGCAGAAGAGCTTTGGGACTGTGACTATTCTCCTTTCTCTTCTACACCTTCAAACTGCAAATTACCAGTTGAATTTCCTTATCCATAGAAACAGCAGGCAATTGCAAAGGGTTTCAGTGCACCCCTGGTGAGTTTGGCTCCTGTTTCTGCCAGGACCCCAGAAGCAGCCTCTTGGAAGCTCCTTTTGGGACCTGTGGGGGTGTCTGGGAGGATGCTCTTCTGCATCCTCCTTTGAGAGGGGGAAGGATGGAGAGGGCTGCTGCACTCTCAGCATGTGTGATGGTTTAAAAACTCCTTGGGTTTTTCTGAACAGCAGTTACTTGCAGGGTACAACACTTGTCAAAGTGCAGCACATTTGCTCATCCTCCAGTGATCTGTACAGAAATAATTATTCCAAAGATCTTTTTTTATCCCCAGTGTGTGAATTTCAGACTGACATTGCTACCCTGCAGAGTAACAGATATGTTCAGGGTAATGGAATCACTCAAAATTATTCCCTTCTACAACAGAAACTGCTGTAACTGTTGCATTGCTTCTAACAGATTGTAGGATTACTTTTTGTTTCTAAATTGTTGCAGTAATGTGAATCCAATTTAGCCTTATCCTCCGGCTTCTCACGCTTGCCCAGTGATTAATGCAAGGTGCCAAGTACTGTCACACCAGGATGACAGCACCATGTGACTGCTTCATGCGAGGGTGAGCCATTTTGGAAGAGGTGACCCAAGGGCATGCCACCTGCTAAGAATGCCCAAACCCCTCTTGCACCCCACGTTACCTGGGCTGGAGCACTGGAGGAGAGGTGGGTGAGGTCCCCGATCCTGGCAGCTGCCCGTGGGTCACTGGAGCTGATGAGGACAGGGGCACTGATCTCCATGGAATGCCGGTTGCTGGCGGCCTGGGAGGACTTGTGAGTCATGCTGAGGGCGGTGAAGGAGTGGCGCTTCTTGGCGTTCTTCTTGCCTTCCACCTGCCTCTGGGCTGCGCCGGCCGCCCCCGCAGCGGCCAGCGTGGAGCACGGAGCCAGACCCACCGCCGCCGCCGCTGCCACCGCCACCGTCTCCGTGGCCAGCGGCAGGTCACAGCCAGAGGCCGCAGCCGAGCACGTCTTGTCCATCTCCATGAGCTGCTTGGCAGATTCATTCAGCTGTGTGGGAAGGAAAAGAGATAGATAAAGAAGTCGTAGAGAGCGATGAGGTTCCCTCCACTGCAGAAAAGGAGGCTCAGTGGGACCTTATCTCTCTCTACAACCACCTGAAAGGAGGATGTAGCATGGTGAGGGTTGGTCTCTTCTCCCAGGTAACAGCTGACAGGACAAGAGGAAATGGCCTCATGTTGTGCCAAGGAAGGTTTAGAATAGGATATTAGGAAAAAATTATTCACTGAAAGGGTTGTCAAGCACTGGAACAGGCTGCCCAGGGAAGTGGTGGAATCAGTGTCCCTGGAGGTAATTCAAAGACTTAATAGACATGGCACTTCAAGGCCATGGTTTAAGGGTGGACTTGGCAATGCTGAATTAACAGTTGGACTGGATGGTCTTAGAGGTCTTTTCCAACCTAAATGATTCTATGAATTTATTTGATTTATGAGGTCAGATGAATTATTTCCATCCACTTGTTAATGTCAGGAAGGTCAAAAGAGGCAAAGTAAGCATCCAGAAGAGTTAAGCTAGAAGCAGACACCATAAATTGGTCCACGTGAAGCTACAGCATTTAAAAACACAACATTACCCAAAACAGCTTGTCCCAGGCTGCTGAGTCAGAGCCTGGAAAAGGAGGCAGGAACCTCTTCATCAATGTTTTGCTATTCTCAGTTCCATCACCGGCCTGGGCTTGACGTTTGGCACACATGGTTTTGATCCAAGGGTACAGCTTCCAAATCTTCCCAGTTTCATTTCCCTGCCTCCCACCTAACACAGGTTATCCAAATGCAGATGCAAACTGAATGCATTTTCCCTAGCTGTACCACCTAAACTTTGAAAGAGCTTGATGGCCATGGCAAGGTTTGCTCAGCATCCAGCTTGAAAACGTGTTTTCATCAGTTCTTTTGAAGGGTTTAACACTTCACCTACAGCCCATGAACTCCGCACTAGGAGGCTCAGGCCAGCTTTCAGCCCACTGTTCCTCATCCAATCCACACTCACAGATAACCTCATGTCTATGCAGGCCAGAGGAATGCTGGGTGGTGCAACCCTGTCACTGAAGTCTCTTACCTCCCAGCCTACATAACTCATCCAGGAAAGCTACATTGTACATGGCTGGAGAGATTTCAGGCGCTCAGGGATGCTACCATCACTAATGATACATGAAGTGCACTCTGAAGTCAGCAGTGCTTTCTGCACAGCACTCATTGCCAATACATCTTCCCTCAAGGGATGTTAACAGCTGATGGAAAATGCCACATTTTGCCAACAGACCTTTATATTAAACTAGGATACACTGCAATATGTTTGCATTTAATGAACAGAAACAACATATGAGAATGGGAGCCACAGCTAATGCGCACGTGCTTTTGCATTCACTGCTATTCTGAGACCCACATAAACCAGAGGTGTATGTAATACTATGCTGGACCAAAATAAAGACAGCTTTTTTTTCCATAACTACTTTTATGAATTATGGCAGCATCCAAGAAACAGTTGAGGACAAGACTCTAAATAAAAAAAAAAGAAGAATAATTTCTGCTCCAAGCCAATTTTGAAACCTAAAACAAGTGCAAGTAAAAGGGAAAAAGAGAGGGAAGGGAAAGATAACAACAGAAGCGTGCAGCTAAACAAATGTATAATTGCGTAGCTTTTATGCCTCCCAACCACTGTCACCATGCTGTAAATAAAAGAATAGATGTCGCTAGCCTTAGGCCGGTCCTCCTGAGTTTGAAAGCACTTCTGACTCCACGAGGACTCATTCAGTGTAACAGAACACTAATCTAGAAAGTAAACCTCAACTTGCAGGATCCTTCTTTCTGTGACAGCTTCCACTAAGCCAACCAAGAGCCTCCAATTAATGATGCTCCACTACTTTCAGAGCTGCTGGGAGTCCTGCAACCATTCAATTAGCAAGTCATTTTCCCAGCTGCACTGTCCAACTTGAGACCATGCTTACAGCCAGCATAGTGCACTGCACCTGCCAATTTTTGCCGATAACAGCTGATCCTGTTTCAGATTCTTCAGAAACATCCATTATTTCCCACTTCATCATGCTCTAAATTGGTACAACCTAATATTTGCCAGCAGGCTCCAAGTTGCAAGGAAACCAGATGGCTTCCCTCCCTTAAGTAGGTGTTACAGCTCTGCTTACCCCATTGATGAAGATAGTCTAGCTGAATTACTTGAAATATTAAGGAGAAAAGGATAAAGCTATCAAATATGTATGACTCTTCAACAGCAGAGGGTGAGGAAATTTTTGCTAATCAACAGCAAGAAGAGAAAGAATACATTTTAACTCTTTGAGATAGGAAAAAATAGACTTAAAAAAAATTTATAACTTCTGATTTTACAGCGTGCTATATGTGGACCACGAAGTACTCCAGCTCTTGATATCCGGCTCTGAATCTCTTGTAAGAATTAGATTATAAATCCCACTGTCTGGAATCCAATTTAACACTTAAGCTGTTCTTTTTAAAACAACAAAATCCCTTACTTTTTTGTTCAAAGTGGCACCTGGTTGAAATGTCAATAAGAAAGCAAACATCTAAACATGAAGTGATAAAAAATAACCCTGTATTGATATAAACAAAAGTAAATCTCTTTATCAGTAGAAGATTGAAGGCAGAAAGAAAACTCTTCCCCGAACAGTCAAGCTAATGAACTTTTGAGAATGTCAGAGGCTTCCTGAAATACTGGGAAAAAACTATTTTGGTCTGCCAAGATAAAAAATGCTTTATAGCCTTACAACTTTATTTTTGCAGAGAACTGTTTTTAAGCAGCTTTGCCCACAGATGCTGGAAAGTACTTCCCAAATAGGCTATGAATGCCAGAGAAAAGTCTGCTTACTGCTTTGTAAAAGCAAACAGTTCTTCCTCCTCACAAAAAACTTTTAGAAACCTTTTTTTTTAAACATAAACATGATTGCAAATTTCTTATTTTAAACTCTGAATATGTAAACAAGCATTGCTTTCTGGTGTCTGTCATCTGATCTTCGGGCAGATTTGCTTCCAGATGAGAAGTTTAATGGAAAGTTCTGACCCACAGTCAGTGTCAGGAATTTGACATTTCTGGAAGCCTGTAGCTCTTATGACAATCTCTAATACCAGAACTCAACTTTCTCACTCAGTTTTGATTCTTTCTCTAGAAAGATCTTACATTTGTGTTTGTGGTCCTGATAAGCCCAAAGTGACTTGAGACTTATGCCCTTGAGACTGCAGAGAGACTGATTTTACCCCAAATCCATTCTTTGCAAAGGGGATGTCCTAGAAAACTTGACATAGGATTTAGAGGGATAAGGCTTGGATTTGAATGCCAAACCAGTCAAACATTCCCAGCAGCCCTGCAATCCTGTCTAGAATGGCAAAATCTTGCAACAGCAAGCCTTATATTATCTGAGGGACTTTAGCATGCAAGAGATGTGATGAGATGGTGCAGTAAAACTGTTCACAGTGTCTGAGTGACTATTGGCTGTGAGTCCTGCATGCTGAGATAAGGATGCACCAGTCTCAGTTCATGGAGCTACTGTGGCTATTTCTCAGGAAGACCTTCCCCAGCTGTGATTAATCATATTGGAGACAGCTCCAGCTCATCTGGTTTTGGGAGTGAAGAAGGGTGGGAGTGGAATACCTCTGTGCACAGAGCCTTGTTCACCTCCAAACAACCTTTTCCTACAATGGGAGCAGTAATCAAGTGCTCTTCATTAAAAATTTGGTGGCCTTGATCAGGAAGCCATAGTCTGCACCTTGCCACAATGCAAGCTGTCATGACATTAGTGTCCAAGCAGAGAGCCCATGTGATATGAACTAAGGGAGAGGTTTTTTCCTTCTTGTGGCTTTTTGATATGACTGTCTTAGATACTCTGCTTGTGACTTTACCACACAGGTGACAAATATTAAGCTACATCATACAGGACTTCTTCACTGCCAAAATTATTTTTTATTAGTCTCCACATAAATCTATTTTTTTTCTGCAGAATGTATTATGGTGACTTTCTCTCAGTCTGTGTTGCACGTGCTTGCATGCACAGATATACATACACACTTCTAATTTCTAATACACGTGGGTTTAAAAGGGACCACCTGTAAATGCTTTCAACTTATTTCTCTTTTAAGGATGAGTGGATACAGGAGAGAAACTGTCATCTACACTGACGGTCCCATGTGGGATCAAATATGTCCTTTATATCCCAATATGACTTAATGAACTACAGTTTCAATGGGCAACATTGTGCACCTACTTACATACCCCAAATGGAATGAAGAGTAAGGAAAACCTACTTCTTGTCCAGTGTGGGTGACAATTTACTCTAAGTTTACTTCAATTAGCAAATGATTACTTTGGAATTTCTTGTTGTTATTATTATGAAACAAGAGAGAAACATGGGAAATTTAGGTCAGATTTAAATAATTTATCCCTACTACATCTCCCTTGACAAATATGCCAGTGCATTTACTAATCCATGTTAGTGTCAAAATTATCCTATCCCAGTTTAGACTTCCAAGGGACACTTTGATACACTGTGGTCACAACAGCAGCTCCTGGGTTGTGGCATTTCCCTCATAGTTCTGTCTTCTGTAAGAAGGAGGACTATTCTGCTATCGAATACTCTTATTTTTTAATCATTTAGGTCTGGGTAAGGGATTAATTTCTGACTGACATCTGCCCTATCAAAGACAGGACCTCGCTGTGTGGCTTACAAATATACTTCAGCATGTACTTGATACTGTGCAGACCAAAGTGTTACTAATGTGTGACTAAAATGTCATTCTTCTCTAAATAAGAAAAGATTGCTTAAATTCTCAGTTTTACACACGTGATTCAGTATTTTGATAAATTAGAGCCAATTTGAACCAGAAAGTACACTTTATTAAGACTTTCACTTGCTACAAAATCTTTGTTTTCTCTCTTTATGGAAACTATTAGCTAAAGAATGGTGCTGTTCAAATACAGATATAAGATTTAAACCAATTTTAAAAGGAAAAAGTTACAAATCCCCTCAAATCTCTACATATCCAATACAGAAGAACAAATTGGAAACAAAAAATATGCTCAAGTTTTTAGAAAGGAACCACTGAGCAGAGCAGAAAACAAAATTAAAATTATTAATAAAACATCTTCACAATGTCCCCCTGAAAGATTGAAAATATTTTCACCTAGGGACTGCTGATTTTTATACTTTATGGTTCATAAATATTGAGAAGATTGTGCACATCACTATTTTATGCCTTGCGGAGACTTTGGCAACTTGCAGTTCTATATCTGATTTTGTGATTAAAATAATCAGTCTGAATTTATTATTGCATTTTCACTTCAGAGTAGGTACTATCAGGAAATACTAAGTTCATAAAGTGCCCTCATTAAACTAGTTTGCTAGTATTATAATGTATGTTCTGAAGCACAGTGAGATTATTAAGTAACTGAGGGCATAACTATACAAGATTCTTCTGTCTCTGCAGGGTTCCTGAGAGGACTGCATCTGTAAAAGCATTTTTAGACCCAAAAAGTAGTCTTTCAGAAAGCTAAACCAGCTTTTCCTTGCTATTATCCCTACTGGCAAATGCAGGATACAATCTTTCTTCTGCTGTAGCCAAGTAAAAAAACAGCCTTCGACTCAAATGGACATTAGGAGGAAGTACATAACACTTTCTTTACCTGATACTTTACATGTTCTTTGGTAGGTTATTACAGAGGACACACAGCAATTCCAAAAGCTTACTAGTGGGATATTAGCAGACAAATTTGTGCCAAAGGCTCTTTGACCAAGTCATGTTGAATGTATCTATAATTTTAATATTTTGTGTTTAGTTAATTCTGATTTAAAAGTGTTTAGAGAAAGTCTCCAAAGTTCTCCATGGACAATTTAAATTAATTCAGCTAAACCTACAAAATCCTATGCCAATTATTCATTTAGGCACCATTTTATGAAGAGTAATTAGTAAGGCACAGTTTAGGAGAAAATATTATAGACATACCAAAGCAGTACTTAATGGTTTTGTGTTAATCTCTAACAATCCGCTATTGCCTTTTCTAATTTATTGCCAGAGAGGAACAAGCAAATTTGGAACAGATTTTCTGCAAGTGGTTTATCCATCATGGAAGATAGATTTCTGAAACCCACACTGTGATTGAGAGCAGAGTTATTCCATTCACCCAGAAAACATAAGAAGCACAGTACATGTGCTTGCTTGAACAGATTCAAATGAAATGATAGCTGCAGAAATACTTTCCTAGGACACATCTCAAACTTCAAGTGTTCTGTTCCTCCAGCCATAGGTAGAGGCATACACCTCATTCTCTTTTCCAAAAGCCTGCTGAATATGTCAGCATGTTCTCAAGGAACAAAGTCCCTAAAACCCTACAGCAGACAGCCTTCCTAACCAGGGTCATCCACATACACAACAATGTATAGTCCAGAAAAAGCAAGCCAATCATTTTTGTCTACAACATGGGTCTTTGAAAGGCAGCAGTACTTAGCAATCTATTTGCCTGTCCTACAAGATCTTTCTCATTTAGCAGCAATGTCACTTCTAACGCACTGAGGGGCTGAAGGAATGTAGCATATTAGAACAGCATGTGCTTGGACGAGCGTGTCATCATGATCGTGCAGAATGAAACTAAATGATGCGTGCAGCAGAAGTAAACACTAAGCCCTGGGTGGTGAACTGGGAATTTTTTTTCTTACCCCTTTTTTTCTGAATAGTTTTAAGAAGGAAAATGGTCTGCAGTGGTGGAGAACAAGTTTGGTGTATCCCAGAGAAATGCATTATCTGTTCAGGAATTAAGCACAGCAAGAAACCTTTTGGAAACTAATGTCTAAAGAATGGAGAAGAAAGAAAATAAAACTAAATGCAATATCATTAAAAATAGATTACCTTACCAAAAAGAAGTATGCCTTCTAGATCCCCCTCCATTTCCTGAAACAATGCTAGCTATTTAGCCTTCAGCTCTAAGTATGAGGACTCTCTTGCTCTGATCTGTCATCTCTGAATCTCTGATCTGCTGTGTACCTTCGATATGCCTAAGGATTTCCTTTTTCCTTCTATCTGTCCCCTATAGACACCCTTTTCCATAATGAGACACTCATAACTGCACCAAAGCTACTTTGAAAGCAAGAAGTGTAACCAAATACAGCTTTACTCAACATCAGAAAGAGTGGGAGAATACAGCCTATTTTTACTTATAAATTATTCAGAAAGCTAAATAAAAAGTGCAGTCATGAATTCATGGGCTTGATCCTAATTCCTTTGAAGTCAGTGGCAAAACTCCAGCTGCCTTCAACAGTGGAAGGACTGGTGCCCATCTGGCACCAATTTCAGTAGCAGAAGAGTCCCTGTTGAAGCTTGTGTAGATTTTACTGACAAACTATTTTTTCATCAAAAAATGAAACTCATTGGAACTTAAGTATTTCCCAGGAACTTGCTTGTTTTGACAAGATGTCCATCAGGAAATTGTTTTGCAGATGATGTTTCTCAGCTAAGACAAGAAATTACCAAAGTCACAGTGGTTTAGGAGTTCAACAGTACTCCTGTCTGAAAGTCCCTGTGTGGAGGAATAGCCATGGGAGACCTGAAACAACACTAACACTTTCCAAACAGAAAGCCGCCAGCTTTCTGGCTGTGCTGAGTATCCTTCACTATTGTTCTTGTAAACTGGAAAACCTTTGTGACTCCTCTCCTGAGTCCAGGTGTCCACCTGCACCATGAGGGAGGAGGTTGGTGCTAGCAGAAGGGTGAGTAGCCTTATGCTGGGCAGCAACCTCAGCTAGGGACCTGGATGAGTCAGGAGGCTTTGAGGAGCAGTTCAGGTGATGTCCTCATTCCTCACCAAAACCTGGCAGCTGTATGAGCCCTGTATCATTACAGCCAGTTACTGCAAAAGGGAAACCCTCTGAAGGAGTTTTGTGCTAAATCTAGAAAGCCCCTCCCTTGTGAAAACTTCCACTGTGAGCCAGCTGTACCTAAAAACTTCAGCACAGGCTAGGAAAGATTGTTTAGATCCTGGAGCAGACCTGTATGGATCCCATGTAAACTATACACAGTATCTTTAAAAAAGAGTCAAGTTTTGTGTTTTCAGAGTTTTCAGGCAACTTTCTACCTCCTTCCTTCCTTAATGTTTCACAAGGCTCCTGTGCTATTGCTTACCCAAGTGATCAACAATACGCATAAAATTATGAATTAACTGAAAATTGACAGGTCAAATACTATCAACTAAGGAAGTTAAATACCACCAACTAAGGGCAGAGGATGTCTTCAGGGTTAATGCATGCATCAAGCCTGGGAGTCTTAAAGCAAATGGATTTCAAATTATGGTGTGTGGCCCCAAGTAATTATAAATGGGTTTGTGAACCAGGAACATCATGCTCATGTTGTTGCAGAGACCCTTCTCTTCCTAACAGCTGCACTGTGCACACATGCTACTAGACATGACATTGTACCCTTTTGCTCATACTCTCAGATTTGTTCCTGAAAATATAGTTCTTGAAAAGGCTGGTTTTGGAGTGATCAGGGTTGTGTGAAAGAAGTAACAATACCATGTCATTTTTTAAAGGAAAATCCTTGCTTCTAGCTTAATGAGACACAAGGAGGAAAGAAAAAACCCATGTATTTGCTGAAGTCCTTTATAAATTTGATAAGAAAAGTGTTCTGGTAGGTAATGAGAAAAAGACCTATACCATCACCTCACATCATCAATGCTATCTGCAGAAAGCATGAAGTTGGATAAATCTTTGGAGGTCTTGGAAGCTCTTGGAATTGCAGCACAAGGAGCCCATGGGAAAGCCAAAGTAATTTTTCAAGTAATGCAAGGTTTTGCCTACACTGAGCAAGCAAGGAGTCTTTGTTGCAGTGATTTACAACTCTGTGTAGAATAAGAAATCTTGTGCAATCAGGGAAAATTAAGTTTTATGTGCTGCAACTGAAGATTACCTGTGGGGCATTGCATACAAATAAATGCACTGTACTCTCTATCTCTGATAAAGCAGAAATGAAGAATGAAAGCAAATGCCAAGAAAATGTTTTGGTTCAATTGCTTATAAAAGGAACCAAGGTATACACAATTCAAGCAGATATTAGCACTAAAGGGTTGTGATAAACAGCCTTTGCCCTGTGTGTACTATATTTAGAGACCTTTTTTCTACACAGTGTTCTGGCTTCTGCTTCCCAAATACAAGACAGAAAAGGACTGCTGAAAGTGGTACATGGCATTTGCAATAGTGTGACATCCCATGGGGCTGTATAGTGAGATTCTCTGTGCATGGAGCTCCTGCTACAACTGGCTATAAAGCAAGGTTGCTGGTTTTGGTGGAGGGCTCCTGCAGCAGCTCCAGGGTCACACTGCATGCTTCTCTGGAAGCAGCCAATGGATGTCAGCCCTCTGTCACAAAACTGCTGCATCTTTGGAGCGATGCATCCAGCCTTGGGGTTTGCTATTTGTCAGTTGGGGTGAAAGAGTGAGTCAGGACAGATTGTGCTGCTATTTCACCAAACTATGGGATAATTCCCGAGAGGGAGAGTTCTGAGATGCTTCTCTGAAATGGGGGATGAATTATGTGTTTGAAAAGGGCAGCTGCACCAGGATACATGAATCGTTTCTGTGACAGGGAGACTGGTCTTCTTAGCTATGCACACAGATTAAAAAAAGGAATTGTGCTGAGGGAGACATGGCTTGACAGCCTGAGTTTGTGTCTCCTGTGGTTACTACAGTGCAAACTCTGCTTTGAATTGCCTGCACATTTAAAGCACCTTCTTCCCACAAAGATGTGCTGACGCCTGGTACAGCAGCATGGCTCTTTTTCCTCTGTGGGAGCATTAATTTGCATCCTTTTTTGTTCTATGCAGTGACCAGTTATTTAAAAATGATTTTTACATAGCCCTGTCTCACCTTGGAGACCTCTATACTTCTGTCATACTGTTAAAAGGCAGACAATGGATTGGGATGGCATTATGGGGCAGGGGCCATTGCACATGGCATATTGCACACTGCACAACTGGCACATCTCTTTTTTTCTGGAAGCCTGACCAGTAATTGAAAGCCAATCTGTAAGAGATGAAAATAAGTTTTCTGTGCTATATGATGATGCAATTGGGCTCACAACCCTCCCCCCTCACCTTGTGGAAGAAAAATCTGACAAGGGTGAACTGTGATAAATTCCCTAAACTCTGCAAATTCTTGACTGAAAATGGCAGCACTCAACCTCACACTCATGGCACGACTCACTGCCCCTCACCTCAAAGAACCATTTATAGACCTCTTTGGAGAATCTGAGATACTAAAATATGACTGGGGGCAAGGTTGAGTTCAGAGAGGGAGGTCTCTCCATTGACTTGCCAACAGCTGCAGTCAAAAGGACATTGAACTCTCTGGCTATCAAACTAGAAATGTTACTTGTTCAACTTTTTGAGTTTAATTTCTGGTTTAGGGTAAAGGCCGCATACCCAGGGCAGTGGAATCACGCAGTGAAGCAGCCAGTGCTTTTGCCTCTTGTACACCCATCTGGAGCTGGATCAATGTTCTGGTTCCTGTCCAAGCCTGCTCTGCCACAGGTGTCACTGCTAGATAAGAGGTGTGCCATTTCTTCAGCCTCAGTGAGCTTGGAGCAGATCATTGAGGATGCTCAGGCACATGTGTCACATTACTGCAATAAAGTACGATGATTGCCAGCATTAGTCACTTTTATGACATCCATATGCAAATGCTGTTTATGCTAGTATGCTACAAGTGGAAGGAATTTGGAAAACCACTGCTCTAGGCCATGCTGTTTGAGCTCTGAGATGGCAAAAGGAATGGGCTAGCAAAAAACCTGCACAGTAGGAAATCTTTCTGAAACTGCAGAACACTGGGGTTTTTTTCCTGTTTGTGGGATTACTCAAGCTCAAATATTTTCCTAACGCATTCCTTTCTGAAAACAGTCTGCCTGCATTGCACCTACATTCCGTAGGCAGAGAGACAAGTTGTCTCAAGGAAACTGAAATTTTGCAAACTGTGACCACATTGTGTGATGCAGTCACACAGAAACATTTATTCATACTTATTTTTGCCATTAAATGCTGAAAAGCTCCTACCACACATGGAATTCCATTATGAGAAGCATTATGCAAACAAAGAGCAACATGACAGCTCTTGGCCCAAAGAAAGTACAATTTACTTTGTAAATTGTAATTTTAGGATGGGGACAAGAGACAATGTATAGTTATAGACAAAATATACAATGCAACAGTCTTATCAGCAAGATGAACAGAGGATTTTGCACAACATACATCTTCTCTAGCCATCACAGCCAAGAGCAATTTCAGAGAAGAATCTGGAGGAGCAATTCTGATGCAAATGTTTGAATCATTCATCACAACAGTGAAGAACAGAGCACTATGGAAGAAAATTTGGATTAAAAAAAACCTGACGAAGTGATTGTCATAGCTGGAATTCAGTAATAAATAAAAAACAATAGACAGAGAGTAAAGAGTAAGCAAAGGGTTGCAAGTAAGGGTGAGTTTTACGAGCTCTAGAGGACAGAAAAAGACTCCAGAGAGAAAGAAAAGAAAAGATAGCAACAGATGTCATCAGACACAGCATTAGATTGTCAAGAATGAGCCAAGTCTGCATTTGCTAAGGATGCAAAAAAGATGTAGCCATAATCAGGGTATGACCTGATGAGAGTCTGGTCTTTGTAAATGCTCAGCAATCAGGTTGGACAAAGAGTGGTAGAATTGCCAGCCACATGAATGAATGAAACCACTCAGGAGGATGTGATTCCCACTGGCAATGTCTTTATTACTTGCCATGAAAGTACAATGTTCCCTCTTTAACCAGCGGCCAAAGAGAAAGTAACACACTTAACTGTGTACTGTGCACTGCACTGAAAACTCAGGCATGTGCTTAGTGAGAGTTCCTCTGTGCAAAGGCAGACCTGTGTGTCACTGGAATGTTGTGGAGCTGCCTTTACTTTACCTTAAACTCATCCCTCGGGAGTGCTTTTGTGCCTTCAAGGACCCCCATAGGACAAAACCTTGTGCTTGAGACAGAGCAGTAACCCCTAAGCAGTAACTGGTCAGGGTAAACTATGACAGTCCCCCAGGTGCTTTAGGGCAGAGAAGCTCAGTGCCAGTACCAAGAGCTCTCAGATCTCATTAGGCCTGGGAGATTTCCAGGAATTCAGTATTAATCATCTCTATAGCTCTTCTTCCATTCCCATAGTTCACATATTGAGGGATAGTAAAATCTTGCATCCACCAAACCAATATATCCACACTCATCTCTTTCCTGAGCAATGCACCTATGGAAGTGAAAGGCTTTGGCTGGGAACAGGCAAATCTAAGCACTAGACTGGAGCAAGGAGGGAAGATGCCAAGGAAATTATTTCTCAAAGGTTAGAGTCATTGTCCTTCCTCCTGGGCTAGTAAAAGCAAAAGGATACAAGAGGAAGTCATTACTATAAATTCCTTACTATGTTGTTGAGGCTGAAGCAGATCAGAGAAAGGGATCAAGGAGATGACCATCAGGGAGTGCTCTCCCTCCTTCTGCATGGTTGCTTTCTTCTTGAGAAACAGAGCTGCCTCTTCCCTCAGTGCCATCCCTTTAGCCATGTGATAAGAGAAGAATACCTCCAGCATGAGTCTACCACTGTCTGAATGCTCTGGCACCTCTCTTGCTCTATGCCAAGGTTTCCAGAAAAATTCTGTTACAGAAAAATTCTATTATAGAAAGCTCTCTCATGAAATTTCCTGTCAATTTGATTCAATTGTGTCTAAACAGATCGGAAGACTTCAAAGTCAGATTTAGAACAGGACACTCCCTCCAGCCTCCCTTAAGCAAAAACTAATATTATTAACCTGGTTTATGGAGTACCTAGTATGCTTTGTCATACAATTATAACTTAATAAAATAATTAGATTAGTCAAGGGACAACCAGGAGGTGGAAGAGGTTGCTTGCACAAAGTCCCACATTCCTCACCTCACCATTTTTGCCTGATGGCTTACAGCACAGTGCAATGGCAGCACTCACTGCAGGATAAATGTGCGTGGGAGTTGCTGCCTTCATAGACATGTTTTCCTGCAACGTGAGGTGCCACATGGCCTCCTTCTCCATCTTCCCTCTTTCTGCCCTGCATCAGCAAGGATGTTCATGTGACTGTGCAGTAAAAGTAACAGATATGACTGGAAACTAAAACAGCTCCGACTTAAATGAATAGCTTTCAACAGGGTGACTTCCCTGATTCATCTCAGCATGAAGATATATCTGGTAGTCCTGGAACATGGAGGCCAGAAAGAAAGAATTGTCACACATGAGTTAAAAGCAGGACAATCCATTTGGCAGCAGCCCTTGCTTTTGTCAGATTAAAATAATGCCAGTATTACACTCAAAAACGATGCAGCAGGAGATAAAATAAACAATGGCTGGTCTACTTTGTAAAGGAATAAAGTAAGCAAAACCAATGCGATTTCTTCTACAGGATAGACTAAACACAAAGGGGTCAGCCTTCAAGAGTCCTGCGTGTTCTAGAGAAAATCTGGAAAAGATAGAAATTCCCAAATTAATTCCAACCATCTTCCTCTGTTTCTGATTTTCCCCTGTTTAATTTGCAGACTTTTCCTCTAGTCTTTTGAATTTGGCTTTTTCAATGTTCAGCTCTAACACCTAACAAAATGTCAGAGGATTTCAGACTTCAACATCTGGTTTTGGCACAGCTAATGACATTTTTAGGCAAAAAACCAACTTCATCTGTTATTTTTATTATTTGAAGCATGCATTCAGCATACACACACACTCACAGATCTTTCTGTGCCTAGAATAAAAGCAGTTTGACCACTCCAGCATGTGTGACAATAAGTAAAGAAAGAGGTAAAAGCGATTCATTGTTACATTCTATCAGGAAACTGTTATTCTTCAAACTACTCTTCTTTAGAGGTTCAAGAGGTCAAATTCAGACACATTTGTGACTATTTACCATGGTGGAATAAGCATAAAAACACAGAATGGTTTGGGTTTGAAAGGACCTTAAACATGATCTAGTTCCAGCCCCCCCTGTCACAGGAGAGGTGTTCCAGCCCTCTGATCGACTTTGTGGCCCTTCTCTGGACTTGTTCTGACAGGTTCACATCTTCCTTATGTTGGGGTCCCCAGAGCTGGATGCAGCACTGCAGGTGGGGTCTCATGAGAGCAGAGTAGAGGGGAAGAATCATCATCCTTGCCCCACTGGCCACGCTGCTTTGGATGCAGCCCAGGATGTGTCTGGATTTCTGGGCTACGATTGTGCACTGCCAAGCCTTGTTGAGTTTCTCATCCACCAGCACCTCCAAGACTTTCTTTTAAGGACTGCTCTCAGTCCATTCTTCATGCAATCTGTACCTGTGCTTGGGATTGCCCTGACCCAGGTGCAGGATCTTGGCACTTGGCCTTGTTGAACTTCGTGAGGTTTGCATGGTCCCACCTCTCAGGCCAGCCCAGGTCCCTCTGGATGCCATCCCTTCCCTCCAGCATGTTGATTACACCTCAGAGCTTGGGGGAACCAGCAAACTTACAGAGGGTGAACTTGATCCCACTCTCCGTGTCACCAACAAACATTTTAAACAGCACTGGTCCCAACACTGACCCCTCAGGAATGCCACTCATCACTGCTCTCCACTTGGACATCAAAATGTTGACTGTCACTCTTTGAATGTAACCACCCAGACCATTCCTTATCCCCTGAGTGGTTCATCTGTCAAATCCATGTCTCTCATACTTATGCAACATGCTATCTTCTGAAAACAAAGATCAGAGGGGGCTCTAACAGGCACTCCTTGGTAATTCCTTTTTGGTGTCACTCTCATCAGCTGTCCCTCCTGTCCCTCTGATGGAGAGCATCTTACCCACCACCGGCATAACAAAGGATAACATGTGCTACCACCTCTGCCAGATCTTTTCACATTCTGGGATTTTAATATAGGACCCACTTTTCTTCATCACTCCCAGCATCAGTGCTGTGGCAGACATATGAAAACATTTTGCTCTTTGCTCATGGGGCTCTAGCCACCAGCAAAGGGGCAGAGAAGGCAGCCAGTTTGCCTGGGGTGTCGCAGACATTTTTTCACTAAAAATCCTTTCTTGGGATTTTTTCCCTTCTGAGGAGCTGAGGCCTCAGAGACAAAATGTAAACAATAGTTATCTGCTGCTGTGGAATGCATCAGGTGTGTCTGTGATTGGGCCATCTTGAATGTTTATAATTAATGGCCAACCACAGACCAGATAGCTTGGACTCTCTGTCTGAGCCACAGACCTTTGTTTTCATTCTTTTCTATTCTTAGCTTAGCTAGCCTTCTGAGGAAACATTTCCTTCTATTTCTTTTTAGTATAGTTATAATGTAATATATATATGTATATATAATAAAATAATAAATCAAGCCTTCTGAACATGGAGTCAACATTCTCGTCTCTTGCCTCATCCAAGAACCCCTGTGAACACTGTCACACTGGGGCATCTCCCAAAACTCTGGTACTGACTCTCCATGTTTATATTTGGATTTAAGATCCCCACTCAGAGTTTTAAGGCATTAGGAAAGCTCCTCAAGAAGGGAGATAATTCCCCAAGAAGGAAGATAATTAAGATGTGCAACATGCACTAACAAGAACAATAGAAAAAAAGATGAAGAATGCTGGTGTGAGAAATAATTAAATCCTCTAGGATTTTATGTTTAATTAACTTCTAGACAGTGTATCTGTTGACATATAGCTTCTTAATATACATTCATGCATTAGCTCTAGGTAAGTGAGACTGAAATATACTTTCTTTTCAAAAGGAAAAAGATCCCAGGAAGTCATCAGTGCTGAAACAATCTTTAGAAGCTGTCAAAGGTGATCAATGGCTGGAAAAGACAAAAGATCTCTTCAGTATCTTCCTAGAGAGCTGGACTACTGAGGATAGGCTCTAAACCCCACTCAGAGCCCTGTGGGACAGAGGGTATGCTCACTTGGGAATGCTAATTTCTAGTGCTTGGAAACCTGCACGATTGCTGGGGTTTGTCACTGCAATGGTTGTGTGCTGTGAGGCTTCTGAGCACCACTGCCAAGTCCAACACATTTGTTGCACAGGCAGAAGTTATCTCTAAGAGATGTCCTATTTATTTACTTTTTCCTTCAGAGATCATCATTGTTTTGTAACACAAGCAACCCTGCAACCATAACAGAAGAACAAAAACTTTGAGGCAGAACCCAAAACTCAGTGTAGAAATAACAGAAATGAGACAGAAATGCATCTAGGACCCAGAAAAGATATATTAAAGCACAAGCCTGGCTCAGGTGATCTGGAGGTGAAGGGAAGGGCTGATGTGCTGAGAGCACAGGGAAGTCGCAGCAGATGCAAAACTCAGTAGGCCAGATCCCAGTCCATTTGCACCAGGCAGGATACAAACAGGATTTTGCAGGGGAAGTGCCAGAAGTCCTTCAGTGGATTGTGGCTATGGACCAAAGTCTTGTTATCAGATCAGCTTAGATACCTAAGGAACCTAATTTTTGGCATCTAGGAAGCAGCAGCACTTCAAAAATGCCCTGTACAGATATAGAATTGATATATATGACTCTGAAAGACTCAGGAAATAGGCTTATTTGCAAAGGTTGTGTGCTTGAGTTGGTTGTGCTGGAAACCTGTTTTTTGCTATAAGTTGCTCCAGATAGTTATTTTTACAAAACACAGTCTAGGAAATTCAGATGTTACTCATAATTAGGAGGGGTGGGTGGGAAAGATATTTTTGGATATGACAGCTGACAAATTTCTGGTTTAACACACCCTGAAACAATAAGAGGTGATAACAACTCGGATCTGGTTTTGATGAATAGAAATATTGGTCTTAACACATAAATCCAAATAATTTTGAGCTCATTCAAATGAAAGTAGGCAAGAGTAAAATCAAGAGAAGACCTGTAACTAAAACTGTCAGTTCTCAAAAGGCAAATTTTCACAACCTACAGCTGTGTCTAAATTTACATGCTGGCTCTCACCATGGCTCACACAGATCTCATAATTGTCTGGGCTGGAGGATGACTCAAATGTGACAGTACTCCTACCTACTTCTGTATGCAGGCTTCCCCTCTGTGGCACCCACCTGAGATGAACTTCAGTGTAAATGTGGTGTTCCCTGACAAAGAAACCAGAAAGCAGCCCTGCTTTGACTTGTCCAGACACAGCCTGAGGGGACTGAGTGACATTTACAGGTCTACAGAGCTGAGGTGCTCAGCTAGTCCAGGGGACACCTGACATTTAAGTCAAAAGGTTACAGTGAACCAGTTTTGTATCCTCTAGATGGAGGAAAGTGTTAGAGAATCTGTATGAATGATCACTTTATGAAGGGTGCTAGAAACCAAGAGAACTTAAAAGAAACCAGCCAAATTTAAAGAAAACAAATTTTCTGCCCAATGTCACGCTAATTTACATTTTACATAGGAAATGAAATCAAAGAGCACAAGGTTCTTTATTTATAGAGCCAAAAGGGAACATAAGAAATCAAGCTGTTATGCAGAAAAATGGGCCACAGATTAAAAATAATGTGTATATATATAAGTAATAGATATATAATAGAAGAATACATATTTATATATTATAATGTGTTGTATATTTAATCTTTTTCTCACCTCTGACAGCTAATGCTCTTAGTTTTCCTGACTAACATAATCTTTATTTGAACTTCCATAGACTATTTTACTTTGTATGCATGTAAGAGTACTTTAAATCAATGAGTTTTATTCATGGATTGATGTGAAAATAGAGGTCCCTCTTGCAGCCTACAACACAAATTCTGCATGTTTTATTTTGAATGTGAAACATGAGAACTGTATTTTGTACTCCATTCACACAGAAATCTGATACCAAGAACTATCTTGGTAATCTTAATCTTGATATCTTGATATTTTATACAGGATAAAAACAAGTGGGACCAAGTTTTTGGAAGCTATGAAGGTGCAGAAACAAAATTCTTAAAACAATATATGCACAAAACTTGAAAATGCATATCAATAAAGCTTTTCAACAGAAATTGGCTGAACATCTCTTAGCGCTCACATTATTGTCAGCTTTACAAGGTTCTTATTCCATTTTTATCTGACATACAAAAGGAGAGAGAACAGAAAAAAATCAATTGTGATGTTAATGGGTATAATTCTTAACTCATTAGTGTTACACCTACTTACTACTGGGATGAATTTGCTCCTCTGAGATTTCATAAGTCAGCTTTTCTAAAATCATCTACATTAGTTTCCATCTACCCACCTTTCAAAAGATTCCAATTTTATTCACATTAAATGATACTTGCAAGGCTAAAATTAACCATTTTGATAGTCCTTAAAAACAGAGATTGCACATTCTTTTTGAAAAGGGCACCAAACAAACATTAGTATTTAATGAACATCTAATGCTTCAGGTTTTTTTGGAAGACTTTCATAAAAGATACTCAGAAAGATTCAGAGTGTGCTGCCACCAAGACCACACAAAAATAACTGATGGGTCAGACATCAAGGTTGAATTAATTATGAGAGTCCCATAGGGACCCATCTGTCCTGCAGCTGAAAGGAGAAACCAAACAGACTGAGGATAGATAAAAACATAGAAAAGAAGTGGACAGGGCAACAATTATTTGTTGAAAATGGTCAAATAGCTATTAGAGCTATAAATACACATGCAGACACATCTGACTTTTCAATAATATATTTCACAATAACTGTGATGACTGCCACTGGAGACACCAGCATATTGGGAAATGGCTGATGGGAATTTGCCTATAGAGAAAAAAAGGACAAAATCTGCCATCCAGACTGAAAGGGTAAACCATCTGCATTCATTTGCAGCTAACTAAAGGCTACTCTCAGCAAAGTACATGGTTACACAGCTGAGGACCTTCTGCTGGGAACATGGGCATCTGTGACACCACAGAACAACCTCAGCTGAGATCCTGTGCTCAGGTTCACCTCTATGGTTAAGCTGTTTTAGGATGACTTCTAGATCCTGCAGGACAGCACAAAACTTGAATGGATAGTCTGCTCTGCAAAGATAATTTTGGAATGAAAAGAATTGTTTTCTTTAAGAAATGCATTTGCCTTTGGATTTTGTTTTATTCTCACTTCTGCTTGAACTCTTTTTAAACCCTGACTTGCAAGAATTATTTTCCCTGGGGAGTCTTCTGGACCTATGCTGCAGGGCATTGAACCCATTGGCTCTGCCCATTCTCCTCCTCCCTCTTTCTCCCAGACCTCCTTTCTACTTTTTTCTTTCCTTTTTGACTGTGAAGAACAGGAGAAGATCCTCATTACCCTGCTTCACTGCTCTGTAAAAAGAATTTTAAAGCTCCTAATATTACTTAATCACAGCTTTCAGTGCTCCTGCTGCCATAAAACATTATAACAATGGGTTGGCACTTCATCAATTGTAATTTGCTGATATTACAGTCACAGTAGCGCCCAACATAATTGCCACGCTCTACCACTGCTTCATAAGGCTTCTTGATCTTGGTCAATCTTCTTCTTTGCTCTGGGGGTTGCAGGCAGAAAATTTGCTCTAATAGCTCAGATTTTTGAATTTCCCAGTTCCTGCCCATCCGAGCAGGATGCCTCCCTCCAAATACTCAGCACACCATTGCCCTCAAATTTCACTCCCAGTAACTTAAATCTATTAGGACACACTTTACTCTTCATTATTCTCAATTTTGCATATAGCAGCAGAACACAACTTTCAAACAGAGATAATAACAGCAGTTATTAAGAATGAAGAAGCTGGCTTGAAGACAGTAAAATAAAAGAAATTTTGTCAGGGCTTTGAATTCCTTAGAGGTCCAAAACTCCTCATAGCAAGAGTATGACTTCAAACCACACAGATTATTAAGAAGACGTTTATTTCAGGACAGAAGGCACCTTGAGGATCAACTGCATTATGTTGTGGGGTTTTTTCTGTAGACAAATGGAAATGTAAGTTATCAGCCCAAGTGACTTCTACTGAAGATGAAGGACAGCAACAAAGTAAGAAGAAACAATAGTCCCAACTCTCCCTGACAGAACATATTGTTTGTGATTCATGCTGTAAAAGTAATCATTGTGAGCTGTGAATATTCGTGCCTTATCCACTTATAACTGCTCTGAGGTTGGGACAGAGATGATACTACAGAGACAGGAAAAAGCCTCTCTGAAGACACGCAAGCACCCTTGTTAAACACTTGTAAGGAATAAAGAATAAGATCCATGCCACATTACACTCATATGGCTGTACAGACAACCAAACAGGATGCTGAGATAGAGACTTTCTAAAACTCTGCAGGGGCAAGGTATATTTTGACATCTGCTGATGTTTTGTGCCTCTTTCTGCCACCAGGATCTGGCTCTAAAAGCTTCCTTTACAGAAGAGGTGATCCTGGTGAGGAATCTGCTAACCACCCCTCCTCACCACCCATTGCAAAAGCTTTGTAAGCCCCTGCAAAAGCCTCTTGTGCAAGCACCTGTGTGAAGGGTAAAGCAGCTCATTGCCAGGACAAAGTGTTGCCATAGGGGGCCAAAACAAGGATTATATGCACTGTTTGTAGCCCTGGCATGCTAAACCCTGAGGTCCTCAGTGGCTAGCTTGTTTTCCAAAGCTCTGGCTTGCATAGCAAGGGTAAGAGCTCTTGTCTGGGCCGTGGGAGCAACTGGGGACAGCAGAGCCTGCCAAGCTGGAATTCACTCTGTCCAGAGTGCAGGGCTTAGGATGCCATGTGAAATCCCACACACTTCAGCCAATCAACTGACACAAATGGAAGGCTACTGTGAGAATTAAACTTTGCTTATTCTACACATTTTGCCAAGATTTTGAAAACCACTTAATGGACTTAGACAGACTTGAGGAGTGTTTTTAGATTCAAGTACTACTTGTTTAATGGATTTACTTTATAAATATCAGCACTGAGATTTTAAAAACTTCTTTGGTACTTGACCTGCTGATTCCTTTTAATTTTTAATGCAAAGTAACATTTGAAGCTGGCAACAGTAACATAATTGTATAACTTGAATACTTCCATAAGCTCATCTCATATTCAGAACAAGGCCTTCATCCTCTATGTGGATGAAATAGGTGTCCAATATTGTAGTCTGGAGGATCACTTCCTTTTGGTTTTACAAGCCACTGCACAAATACTATGGGTATGGCACCCAAGCATCTCATTTGAATAGGCCTTTCAAGTCTCCAGGTTTCAAATTTATACAGATGAAATACATGTGTGTGTATGCACATGAATTTACACATAAGTGTATACAATTGAACTTTACCTACTCTGTGTATATGGTATGAATGTATATGCATGCAGACCTTGCTACACATGTTCTTGGCCCCTGGTGCTGGCTACCTGGCTATTTGCATCTCTTTAGAATCTGCAAGCATCACTGTTCTCACCCTGCACAGCGCTACCTGCTGCTCCTCCATGGCCACCCAGGATGTGCTAGTGCTTGGAGAACTTCAACAAGTCTTCAGCAAGACTTCCCTGCAGGCTGTTCTTCTGAGGTTATGAGCCCTTCACCCTTCAAGAGCAGTAATTATGGAGAACAGATACCTAGGAGTGGGAGAAGGATCAGGATGCTGCACAGTGCGTAGGCAGTGCCAGCCTACAGATGAAATTAGAGCTGGGGAAAGGTGCTGAGGTGCAATGGTGGCTGGCTGTGCAGAGGTCTCCAGTTCACTCCTTCTGCAGCAAAATTCAGGACAGTAACATTGCACTTGCCCGGAACAAGAAAAAGAAGGGGAAAAGGATGAAATCTGGGAGAAACCCAGCTTTCTCATTTAATCACAACAAACTGAACATGTCTCACACATTCAGAATAGAAGAAAACTAGTCATTAACTTATGTGAGGCAGCTGGTTTCCCAATAACAGCTCCTACACATTCTGGTGTTAATATTATTGTTCTTGTCAACTGTGGGAATGCAATGTATATTAATGATGGTTTATTCCAAATTGGTCATTGCCGGAGTTAATAATTAGGTAGTCAGGCACTAATTATCTCTATTTTGTCTCCAATCACTAACTAAGAAAACTGGAGAAGTAATTTTGGAGGCAGGCACCAGAGCCACACACAGTAAAGCAGGCTCTGCTGTGGGCACAAGAGATTCTTCACTGCAGAGAGGCACCAGACAAAGTCTGGAAGCAGAGTTAGGGAGATATTGCTCTGAGTACTGGGTGCGGAGTGGTAGCACCACACAAAAATACACATGCATGTGATGCCCATCTGCTCTTTCCACCCCTGGTTCACCCATGAGGGAGGAAAGCTCCTTGAGGACTGCCTGGCACCTGGACAACAGAGCTGCACCAGCAGGGCCACCACTGCTGGCTGCAGCCCTGGGCCCAAGCAACATTTTCCTGGAAGGGCACCACCAGCAGCAGGAGGACAGCAGTGGGAAGAGGTGGAACCACAGGTATGCACAGAGGAAGTGAAGTCTCAGCATTTACTCTGAAATAAGAATCCTGTGGAAATTACAACAGGAAAGGGCTCAGGATAAAGATGGGTCTGGCACACATGGAATGAGAGCCCTTGGGCACATGGGTGGAGGTGCCTGAGCCCCTCTTGAGGCAGAGGACACCCTCAGCAGGTGTCCCCTGCTGAGACACAGACCCCTCTGAAGGTCTGTGCATTTAGATCATGGCTCTCCACCAGCCCAAAACTCACATCTTTCCTCAGATGTGTGAAGGTATCCCAACTACAATCGTCCTCCCCTATTTCCCCTAAGCACTTTGGAGATTACACCAAAGGGGAAGTCTTTAGAAGGAGTTCATGTAACATATTTTGCTGGTCACTTTAAATTGAATTGTGCCTTAGAAGACAGCAGCCAAAACAGTTCCCTTTTCAGTAATTCTGTTTTAGTTTCTCCTTCTCATATAAGAATATTTGAGGTTATCTTGCCCTTGCAGGCACAGAACCCCCCCAAGATTTCAAGACCAGCATCCACTACCGTGTGTTAGAAACTTACCTCAACATAGAGGATAGGGAAAATGCCAATCTTGTCACCCAACATTCCTTCTGCCCAGTTGTCATCCACCCTCCTGATGACTGTCAAAATTTCATCCTAAAATCAGAGATACACAAAACACATAATCAAATATTTTCAGTAGAAAGATGCCAATTTTTGGTTACCCAAATGATAGCTTAGAGAGTGAGTACACAGAGGAGGTCACAAGCCAGGTAAAAGTGTTTCCTGAATCCTGGACTAGCAAAATACCTGGCCCAGCATCTTTTTCCAGGCCATCGCACTCAAAGTGCACTGAAGCACCTTGCAGACCAGTGCAGCTCATGCTGGCTGTCAGCAGCTCCAAGGGCTGAGCACAGCAGGTGGGAACAGGTAACTCCTGGCTTCATTAGGGGGAGAGAAGAATGTCTGACCCAAGAGGTCACCTACAAATCACAGGTGAAAACTCCTCAGCATGAAGTTGCCCCTGTGCTTCCAAGGGTCTGATGTGCTCTGGAACACAATTCAAAGGGAAGCACCAGTACAGCACAGGTAGTCCTGGAAACACTTCCAACAAGGAATAGTACAAGGTGCTCAGCAACAAGCCTACACAGCTAGCACACTGAATGTCAGTTTTTTCTTTAAAAAATATTATAAGGTAAAACTGCAAAGCAAATAAAAAGCCAAAAATAACATGTCAAAAAACCAAATTGCATTCACCTGTTGGATCAGCTTCAGTTTAGATACAAGTTCATTTCCTAAAAACAATGGTATTTTGATATTATATTTAATCTAGGGGACCATATAAGAATTTCAGGAGATGATGAACTGCTTTGTGATTATAAAACAAGAGATAAAGCAAAGTACAAACCAGATTCATATTGCTCGAATTTTCACTTGGCATAGTTCACACCCAGAAAATACAAGTTATTAGGAAAGGTCAAGTGACTAGAACAAAACCCTGACTTTTCCCAGTTTGAACTACTGAGTTTGTCAATGGATTTCTGCTACCATCCCTTTCTTCTGGGGTCGTCATACTAAACTCAGGCTTAAACCAGCACTGCTTTCTACAACAGCCATGGAAGGCAACCCTCTCAACGGGGCTCTGCCTGGATGCTCAGATCTCCTATGAGAAAAGGAAGGAGTGGGCTGAGAGAAGCTGGGAAGTCAGCTTTGTTCCCTCATGGCATCCAATCTTTCTCTGCTCCTGTGCAGGAATTTACTAAAAAGAAGAAAATCTCTTCCTCTAGAAAGCTGAGACAGAGTTCCCTGCTGATCTCACTTTATTTCTGCTGCTCACTCTGTGAAAATAAGAGCTATGTATGGTCTACCACGCTCCATGTAACAAGATCCTGATGTCAAATGGCCAGGCAAGTGCAGCTGGTTTTTTTGCAGATACTTCTCACATAGAAAAAACTCCCACAAATTCCTGATCCAGGATGTTCAGATCACGGATTTGCCTTGATAGAAAAATGACCAGAACAGAGATGTGATGTGATGTACTTAGTAGTTTTTGAACATGTGCATTTTGAATACATGCACTCTGAAATAGTTTAAATGTTTCCTTTGCATTATTCATCTGAATGATCCATTAGGGGAAAGCTCATAGAAACAGCTACAAACTGAGTCCTTCAGCTATTTATTACAGCTGGAAGGATGCAAAAAGAATTTGTGCATTTAATTTCCTGAAGAAACAGATAGCATTCCCTTCCAAAGCCCTGTCTGCACAGACCATTTTTGATCTGTTTAAAGAACAGACAGTAATGCCTCTCTGCAAAGCTTCCACACACTCTTACAAAAGACCGATTAGCATAAATTTAGAATCTAGGTAAAGGGTGTAAACGAGGAAAAGAAACAACTGCATCACTTCAGGGACCTGCTATGAGTGTTCCTACTTTTTATATTTGATCAGCTATTTCCCTAAAAGAGTTTTTTAAAAATACAAAATGTGATGTAGTCTACACTACATGCACATATATAATCTTATGTGTGTGTAAGTGCATACACATGGGTATGAATAGAATCATAGATTGTTCAGGTTACAAAGGACCTCTAAGATCATTGAGTCCAACCATTAACCCAGCACTGCATATAAATGCATATATATATTTGCAACTATTTACACATGTAAGAAATTAAGGAAAAAAAATTAAACTGTAAAACCTCAGAAGCTTTTGACCAGATTTTGCTAGAAGTACTGTGCAATCCCATCTCTGGAGCAGGCTGTACAGACACCTGGCAGGAAAGGTTTATCCTGTGTTTACTTTGCCCAAGGATGGGGTGGGGAATGGCTGACCTTTGAAGATCCCTTTCAACTTTACCTTCCATGGATGTATGAAATCTGGAAGCATTTCCCTACACTGAACTTCATTTGGCTCAGCCAAGTCTGGCTGCTGAATATGGTCCTATATGAGAAATGCATCCTTAGATATGTTGACATGCAAAATTAGTATCATTGTGGGAGAGCAAAGTGAAAATTCTTGAGAATTCCATTATATAATTAGTTTTAAGAAGGCTGTTGAAAATCTTCAGAATTACAGCAAATCCCAAAAAATCTTTTGAAATTTTTTTATTACTAGAAAGTTTCTTTGAATTTGCAGCCAACGACATCATTCTATACAGTGAGCTGGTGAAAGCTTCAGCATGAACTATTTTAGAACCTTATATTAGTTGGATAGCCGTGCTACTTATAAATTCCTAGAAAGGTTCCCAAAAGGATCATGAATAGCAAAATGCCACAGATCTCTTGGCATACCACTTCACTATTTCACATTGACTAAATTGATTTCCAGGCAGCATAAAGGAATCCAAGCCTCAAATCTCATTTCAAAAGCCAATGGTATCCACTGTAGTTTGGACAAAGATATGTCGCGCTCCTCTTATGCCTGTTGCTAGACCCTTTAATTATTTGCTCTCTCCTTCTTGCTTGAGTTTCTCTCTATTCATCAGGGCTGGATCAGCCTTGTGACAGGCATGTGGGACCTGCAGTTCCAGTTTATAATCATTATCAGAAAAGAAGTCAAAGATAAATCACTTAAAAAGCTATCTGATTGACAGAGAAATGAATCCTTTTGCTGAGAAAACAGCACAAAATTGTGTCCAATAACAGTCATGATTCACAGCCTGATTTTTATTCTAGTCATTAATGGCCATTAACGAAGCAATACAGAGCAGCTGTGCCTGCTATTCTGCAGAGATAACTACTCCATCTAGATCACTGGGGAGATTGCAGCGATGGCACCACGTGCTGCTTGGTGAGTCCAGAGACAGCGCTTGCCAGCTGGCACCAGAATGCTGTCACCAGCTATTGCTGGGATGGTCCCTCTGTGAACAGCAAGTGCTGCTGGAATTGAGTGCTAAGGGGCTGCTCCACAGCCAGGAACAAATATTGGATGTGATGGTTCTAAGATTGGCATGGCTCTTGTTAGACACCACTGTGGGCTGGGATCAAAAGTGTTGGAAAATGAGGGAAACACTTGATGTTATTAAAAATGTGATGAGCAATGAAGCATGGTGAACAGTTGATGCTACCTTGACAGGTCTGAGCCTCATCGACCAGCATCACTCAGCCTTCTGATGGCCATGTGAAGATGCATGCAAAGGGTGGTCAAACACCACCTGATTTTTTGACAAATGTGTGGGCTGAAACAGGACTCAGTGTAAGGCTGGAGCAGCTACACAGAGAACCATGCAACTACTTCAGATTTGCACTGCTACACCTGAGAGCAGAATCCTCTTGCACATGGTTTGTACCAGCGTTCACAGCCCAGAGAAAGATAGATTATTTTTTAAAACAGAGACAGCAGGATCCCATGTCCATACTGTGGTACCACGTTAGGAGAGATTAGAAAGCTGAGCCAGTAAGTATATCCCAAGAGCACGCAATTAGGCTCTGTAGGCCACAGCAGGATCCCAACCACACTAGAGAACATCAGAAGTACAACTTCTGAAACTACTGGCATTACATTGGTGCACAGCTGACACAAGGCTGGAACCAGTTGTTACATAGAAAAAAATAACTGCCTGGTTTGGCTAATCACTGCCAAACACTGAGGGAAAACAAATTAAGTAGGAAATCTGGGTAAGTTCTATCATCTTACAGGCAGCACAGAGGAGAGAACAGACGTGAGACCCTACACCTGTATGTATGGCTTCTCTGGGAAGAGGACTTGAGGGAGCAGTCCAAATGGTGCAAAAGAATGTGGGAGCTTTGTTTTTTGCACTGGATACTCAAGACAGATTTTTCTCTGCCCCTCCTGATTTTATTCTTACACATAAAATTATTACATTTACATCTTTGGCCTTTTATTTGGAGAGTGTTGTATCCACAGGGGATGAAAATAGGTAAATGGCAGAAGCACCCTGCAGCACTCCTCATGAAGATCTGTGGAAAGGAGCCTTCATTTTTTTGCAATACACATCTGGAACAATGAAACATTTTCATTTTGAAAAATGTAACAAAACAAATTAGTAAGAGGAAACACCAAATATCCTCCCTTTGTTTTCTTTTACTGTACTGGTAGGTATTCTGAGTGCATAGTAACAAGGGGGATGGGAAAAAGCAAAGCCCAGCGAAAGAACAACAAAACAAAATTATAAACACTATCCCCATGTTTGAGTTTCCTTCTTGTAACTTCTCTTTAGAGGAACACTCTTCTTTATTTTATGTTTATAAGTAAAATCCAATCACAAGTGTCTGGTAGCCTTAAATGAGTTGCAGTATACAAATAGGTTATATTAGTTTGTGTGTTATGCCATTGTAACCCCTCTGCCAGAGGAAGGAACAAATAGTGTAAATGAAACTGAGACCTGATCCAGCATCTTCAGATGCAAACTGAGACATTCAAGTGATGCATATCGCCCAAAGTGACAAATCACATCTCCAGCACTGCAGTGCTCAGGACTCTGTGCAGAGGAACTGACTGCATCAGCAGATGATCTATAATCTGGGCTAAACAGGAACCTTCATCAGCACAGGTGACAGCCAAAATTAGCATTGAGAAAACTGATGAAAACATGACGGTGAAGTCCCAAGATGAAAAATAGATTTTTCACTGTCAGGGAGAACAATAGGCAGGACATAAAAACTGTTACAAGGTGACAGTGTGTGTAGTGGAAAGGAGCTAAAGAAGAAAATAGCATTAGAAGAGAAACCAAGCTCCCTTGGGGAAAACACAGTCATCAGGGATAAAAGGATGCCGACAGTAACACGAGGGGTGAAAACAAAGAAAATTGAGAGATTGAGAGTAGAGCTATACAGCAGGAAGAAATGCTCCATGTGAGAATGACATTGGACAGCCAAGAAAATGAGAACTATCACTATACAAAGGCAGTTATTGTAAAGGAGGTTTTCTAATATATGGCACCAAATATATCAAATACAAAAGTGTCTAGGAAAGGACCTGCTGTAACAAAAAAGACCACAACTGCCTGGCATACCTATTAAATTTCTTAAGACTGAGCAAGCAAGAAATACTTAAAGCAGAGAAGGAAGACTGCATCTCAGAGAAGTCACCAGTGTACCTCTGGGCAGGCAGCGAGAAAAACAATGCACCAGAAAATATATATTTACTGATAAGGTCTCAGAGGTAACTTCTGGCTAACTTTCTGTTAGTGCAGGGCTGTTACTTCTCACTAAGCAGCCCACTTTCTCACAGAGATTCATGGCTCCAGGGAGGCTGGCTAGTCGCAGGGTTTGCAGTGTTTGCAATCAAACACTTCACTTGCTATGGAACAAAAGTGCTTACAAATCCTTTGTTAAATAAATATGAGAAAGTATACAGTCTAGGAAATTGCATTCTGCTGAGAAACACTGCATGAGTGAAAAAGATGTTACATTCGGTGGGAAAATTACATGCTGCAAATAATTCATTCAGCTATAATAAGTAGCTTCAAAAGAGTAGGTCAGTAAAATCCTGGTGAAGGATATTTTTATCGTCTATTTCATATTCATTTTCAGCATAACTGTTATTACTTTATGTGATACTATAACAGCCGCAGACAGCTGAAATAAAACAGAAAATGACAATAAACAGGTTCTCCATGGCATTCACTGCCATAAATTAACAATAGGGGATAGGCTTTATTTTACTGTGGGTTTCTTGATATCCATGAAACCCATCTAAGGTCAACACAAATTGCTAGGGAGGGGAGTGGGAGGCAAAAAGCAGGTGGGGAGGTGGGGGTGAAAGGGAAAACGTGACGTTTTAAATCCAAAGGAAATTACAATATCTCAGTTTTCTCTCATTCCAACAGGAATTTATTAAATATTTTGGTTTAAAAAAACCACCAAAGACTGTTTTTTAAATGTCTGCTTTTTACTGTCTTTATGTTCCTAAAATAGGAAATGCTATTATGATGATAGTGTATTTCAACTGCTAATTGGTATGCGGTATGATGCAATACACATTTTGAAGCTGAATGCAATTTTAAAACACTGGAGCATCTGATTCAATAAGGAACATTAAAAGACACATTTCCATTAGGGTTTTTTTTTCTGAAATTTGAGTAATTCTTGGGGAACATTTCCATGCAGATGAAATGCATGCTTTTTAGAGGGAAAAAATGTTCTCAGAAAGCGTGTAGCCAGTTCTACTTATTGAGGTTCACTAGCTTTACACCAGCCTTGGTATTCAAGGCACAATCTCACAGAGTGCAGGGTAGGCCAGGGAGGCCAGGAAGGTGTCCCACCAGTCCCAGCACCCCTGTGCTCCTGGCTCAGCTGCCAGCACCACATGTGCCCCATCACTCCCTACCTAAGCAGACTTCTGAACATTTTAAAAAACCTATTCCCCTACCTTGGTGAAGGTCAGGCAATCCTTGTCTTGATCTTTATCCTTTATTTCAAAGTCATAAAGTGCTTTGCCCTGAGGTGGAGCTTGTGGGAGGGGCTTGATGCACTGGATGTAGCTGGCGGGGAAGAAGCCGTGGTTGCCATTGAGCTCCCCGTGGTACCAGTTCTCATCCACCTTGCGCCGCAGGATGATGATGTCCCCCTTGTTAAACTTGAGGTCACCAGGCTCCTTTCCCTCATATGTGTACAGGGCTTTGCCATAGGGAAGCTGAGAAACACTCTGGGGAAACAAAACAAACACCTTTAAGCAATCTCCAGCCAGCACCAATATCATTCTTAGAGTCGTTTAGCTGGAAGCAAACTGAGCAGCCATGGTCATTTACCAAATGACCCCAATGACTGCAGCAGACTGCCACATAATGCTATATGCTGGACCTCAGGAAAACTAGGATGCAGGGGATGATAAGCCTGAGAAAGTAGGTGTGTTACATCAGAGCAGGCACTGTCCATCTCATGTAGCTCAGCTGAAACCTGCAGTACCCTCTTACACCACCAAGCATCGCTTAATTTGCAAAATATCCTATGTAAGCAGAACTATATGTTTAAACAACTAAACTTGGATGTGTCAAAAGGCAAAATATTAGACATTTTGACCTTCAGGGTTGCTTTGGTTTCTGAAGCTCAGAAGAGAGACAAAACAATACATGCTTGATGATTCACAGGGTTATAAAAGCTGGTAAATTGGTAATTTTTCATTGCATTTGTTTGAGCATTTCCAAACATTTTTGAATTTGAAGCCTTTTGTTTAGCTTTTGATTCTGTAACCAAATACTTTTATTTCTTTCAAAATCCCCAAATCTCATGCTGCTCACTGAGGGCTACTGTAAACAGTTGTAATATTCTTTGTTGCTTATGAATTAATGTCCTTGCGGAAAAGTGGAGTAGGCAGAATGCCCCAAATCTTTCTTTTAGAACTAAAAAGAGCTCTGAAGCTTTCACTGTCATTAAAAAAATAAACAAACTTACTAAAAAATCATGGCCCATGAGAAAAAAAAAAAGCCTAAAAAGTTCATTGTTAGGTATGATAAAAGAGTGAAACCTATTTGATGGAAGCCACTTGAGTATGAAGAATTCTTCCCAGAGTTCATTTTGTCCCAGTGAAAGGTAGATTATCTCAGCCAGGCTGGGATTGCATGGACAATGTTTTGGTGGAAGTACTGGTTTATGCAGCCCCCGTCCTCCCCATCTACTTGCTCTTCTTCTTGCTGAGTCCCACAGAGCAGGGGGTAACTGTGTTGGACACAGCCTCCTGCTGCTTTGGTCCTAGAACAGTTCTTTAACCCATCCTGGAGTGCAAAAGGTGTATTGCTGTATTATCCTATACCATTTTTCATTTTATTCAATTTGAACTAAGACTCAGCTTGCAAATATATAGCAGCACATAACACAAGGGATGTTAGAGGGGTCCTTAAAAATCAACCTTCTGTAAGAAGGTTTCTGGGTTTTGTTTTCCAGAGTTGTATTTACAAAAATGACACAGTTTTCTTTGCATACACATGCCTTCGAGTAGTCTGTTCCCTGCTGTGCATCATGCTTGTCAATGGGCTGTCCTATAGGGACAATGAAAATGTAAAGCTATATTTAATAAAACACCCTGGTATTCCCCCAGGTGTTTCTAATGCCTGCACTTCTGGATGACATTCCTGTGCCTAAAATAACACTCAGACGCATTCCCCAGAGGGAAGGTGGAGTGGCCTGACAGAAACATTGCACTTCCAGAAAATGAGAAGCTGGGAGGACTTTTCATGGTTAAAGCCACAAGCAGAGGCATTTTTCAATTCCGATGGGTGCATTAAACGGACCTGCTCTGGTGGGGTGGGTTTAATGCTCTTCCACCTGCATCTTTCAGCAGAAGGAGAAGCAGAGCCCTGCCTGCACTGCCTGCACTGCCGGCCGGTGCCTCCACCGCTCCTGGGCACCAGATGGCCACTGCAGCAGGCACACACCATCACACTGATCAAAGAGCAACTTTCTTCAATGCACCTTCACACACAGGCGTTAACTTACTCATTTTTATTAGGAAAGGCTTTAGTAGCTGTGCAGGTCTTGGAATGCTGTGTGAAATGTTTTTGCCTACAGCCCACACTGAAGGAGACCAGCAAGAGGCACAGCTCTTCAGGGCATGATCCATGTTGTCTGGAGGGGGATTTAATTTCTTTCAGATGTGTCCCCAGTTCTAACTTTTCTCATTAGCAATTTGCAGTTCCTCTGCAAGTCCTCTGTATTCTTCTGGATTTTGCTGTATCTGAATGGAGCTACCCACTTAAAGACCAGTTATTTTGGAAGCTCCTTCAAACATAACTAAAAAAGCATACAATCAACAGCCAGCTAACAAAGCATCAAACAGTCTCTGCCAAATCAGTGGCAGCATCCTACTGATATTTTTTCTCTCTGCCAGGATGGTTATTTCCCTTGAAAGCAAAGTGTTGCCCCCCTACACAGCATTTTCAAGCTTAAGCATACAATACCATCAAACTCCTTAGGTAAGGCATAGATTGCATTACTCATTTGAAACTAGGAAAAATCCTCCACACTAAGCTGAAAGACTACAGAGCCTTGTAGCAATTTAGAAATAAAAGAACCGTTACTTTAATTCATGCTGGGAGAAGACAATTTATCAAAGGAAGAGTAAGACTTCTGCCAGGTGCACACTGCTGATCCAGAAACTTGCCTGGCAAACATGCTCTGTATCACTCACCCTAGACGGGACCTTCCTATTCCCAAGATCTTTGTAGCAATTCAAGGTCAGATCACTTCCTTTACTTTTTAGCCAATTTCTCTTCCCAAGCCTCATTTTACTGTGTAAAAAGGCAACAGAGTAGCCCCCAGTGCTACAGGAAAGAAAGTAGATTTTACTCCATTTCACACTTCGTCGATGAAATTCTTATGCAATACATGCTGGGCTTTTATTGATAATTAATTGGTCTGGCTAGAAGATGATTCAGGTCCCTGTTTTTAACTTCAACTGATGTAAATTAAGACTTTTAAGAAAACCAAATCAACTGCAAGACATAAATTTGAAATCTGGCATTGTTTTATTTGGAGACCTTAATGTGGGAATTTGCAGTTTAGGTGCTTGTGTTCCTCTTCTATTTCATGGGCTTATCTGTGGGCCATCTAAGAACTGTCCTACACAGTGAAGATCTGGGCAACTGACAGTGGGAAGGACTTCTAAAACAAACTGCTCCAATTATCAGCTACAGCTTTTCTAATTCTGAATCAAGGCTTTTCAACTAAAAACTCTGTAGAGCCAGTTTTAAGGTGGCTACTTCCTCTATTCTAAAGCTTTAAGTGTCTGCTGAAATCAACCAAAGAGAGAAATTTAATATCACAATTACAATAAAAAAAAAACCCAAACAAAACAAAACCCAAAAAACCCAAAATACCCTCAACCAACAAACCAACCAACCCCAAACATTCAAGATAAACTCTTGAAGCTTCTTTGATTATATATTCTGGCCAAAAGATCTAGCTTTCAGTGGACTTTTCATGGTCACATTATATTAATGATTCCTAAGAAGCATATTTTTTGAAGTTTCTCTTTCTTGTTCCTATTTTTGGTTAATTCATAAGTGAGAAGCAGATCAGATTCAGAAAGTTCCTCTGAACTACATCTGAGAGGAGGGAGCATTAAGCATCTTTTAGATATAGAATAAGAACGATCTCTGCTGCTGTTTGCTAGTTGTAATGTGGTTCTTAGAAATCTTCCTCTGATCTTGATTATCTTCCTCACTGGCAATCTTTGTGCAGACAGTTCTGGCCTATGCACTCCCTTCTTCTTCACTTGACTTTCCCAACTCAAAGGAAAAGAGGTTGGCCAGGACTGATGTCTGACTGACATTCAAACTCCCCAAGCCCTGCTGATGAGCATGGCCTTCCCATTTTATGTTCAAAACCTCAGCTCATGCCCCGTCCTATTTCCCCTCAGGTCTTTGCTCCATGCAGCAGCATTTCAGCCAGAAATCATCACCTTCAGAGTGCCCAGGTGGTCTTTCCTACAAAAGCTTCTAATCTAAACCAGGATATAAAGTAGCATCCCAGAGATGAGACTTAAGCAAAGCAGAGACAGGCAAGGTTCAGGGGAGGCAAAGCACATAGAACTGTTTCTCCAGCAACTGCAGGAGGCTCACACCTTCCTCTTGCTCCCTGCTTCAGCAGAGCAAAACCTCCTTACCCTTCCTGTGCCCATTCCATGCATGAGCACTGCCACAGCAACTGCTGGTGGACAACACTGAGCCTCTGCACTGCACCCTCAGCATGCACTTCATCCCCTGCTCCACCATCTAAGTCCCTGCTCATCCATAGAGCCTCATCTTGGCATCTTCTGCCTCACTATGTCCATGGAGAGGAACTCCCTTTCCAAGCCTGGCCCCAGCAGCATCGTGCTGCTCCTCTCCCCGTGCCACTCAGCCTCACAATGGCCACTCCTGCATCCAGGCACCAATGTGGTGGCAGCCTGGCTGTCCTGTGAGGAGCTCAGCAGAGACCACCACCCCACTGCCTTCCTCCAAGTCAGCTCTTGACCTGTGCTTCACTGTGAGGAGCCCCTGCCATCAACCCCCTCCCCAGCTGCCATGAAATCCGGTCGGGCACAATGCAGGTGGCTGCAAAATTAAACAGCCTCGATATCTGACTGCATCAAGCAGTTGATTTGCCCTGCTGGTTTATTGTGAGGCTAACTGGCACTTGGCTATGATGTGTATTAAATTTCAAAACTCTGTGTGGGTGTGTATAGAAATAAAAAAAATTAAGAAAGGAAGAAAGGAAGGGATGAAGTCACAGTCAATGGCAACAGCCAGTTTCTTTTTCCTGCCACTAAATCCATGCTGGCACGATGCTGAATACTGCCAAAGGTTTCTTTTCTATTTCAGCAATCAATACTGACGTGAAAGCCTGAAGCGTTAATATGCTGAAAATCCCCCTTGCAGAAGACTCAATGATATGTTGGCAACTCAATCATTCTGCATTTGTGTTTCAGCAATGTCAAATAGCAGCAGTTAAGCAGAAACCTGCTGGCAAATTGACAAATAACAGCCATGAAGCAATTAACTGGCAAAGCTGGAGCATTCTTCATTATGTATCCTGAAGAACAAAAGGAATGGGAAAAAACCCAAACATGCTTGCTTCCAATAAATTCTCCCAGTAGAAAGCTTAGTAGAATGTGAGCTGCCCAGATAGAGCAGGTCTTCAGTTTTCAAAAGTTACAGAAAATAAACTCTTTCCCTCTGTGCTCAAAAGCAATGCAGGCTCCAACAGGGGTCAGAGCCTGCCAACTTCTGCATGCAGGACTTGGTGGAGGAGGTCACTACTTCAAAAAATTGTCTAATGCTTGCCCAAAGTGCTATGCAGGTGCCTATAAAACAAGAAATTAAAAATAAAATAAATAGGGCAAGGCATCCAGCTACTAAACCCAGACAGAATTGCTATGATCCAACCCTTCTCTCAAACTAAGCCTGTGTTTAGATCCTTGAAAGCCTAGAAACCTCTTGAGGCTCCAGCTATGGCTCCTCTCTACAACAGCAAAGCAGGAGATTGTTTTTCTGCAGTGTGAAAGCCACGTTAATGCTGAAGGGTAATTTCTCTTCCCAAGCTCTTGCCTTGTGCAGCTCAAACTGTGCAAAAACCTCAACCTCACTGCTTCAAGGGGTTCCCTTGCACATGGAAATCCCCCACAAGAGGCAGGTGTGATTCTGCCTGCCCCATGGGGCAGCAGCATCACCTGACCCCTATGTCAGGGGTGAAAGAATCAAAGAATTGGAGAAATGCAAAAGGTGGAGGAGTATTTAACTCCTCTTTCCCTTTGCTCCGTGAGTTTTGATCATCTGAGCTAGAGGTGAAGCAGGAGGGGATAAAGCCAAACAACCTCAGAACACACTGCTGGAACAGCCTGATAGGGACAATAATTTTTTTTAAAAGTCTGTAAGAAGTCACTTCAGCAAAATACACTGGCATGTTGCTTGTTGCAGTCCTTCAAAATTCTCCAAGATCTTTCTCCATACCCCCCATACTCCAAATATATTTCTCAAGAGTCTGTTCCTCTGCATGAATGTATATGCATTTATCTCTTTCATCAAGCACTATCAAGTGTAAACATCCAAAGTAAATTCAAAGTGGATAAAGAAGAAAAGGAAAAAGTAATGAAAAGTAATTAAAAGCATACACATCTCAGTGGTAAAATACAGTTAAACACAAGCTATTAGTATAAAGCATAAATAATAATTAAAACACATACTGCTAATTTTTTGCTCCATTACTCTGAAGCATCACACATTACTCTGAATTTCCCAGTCTACACAAGCAAAGATTCAGCAGCGACAGTTTGGACTGAATTTACGTTTTCCAACTGGTAGGAAACTCCCCACAAGCAGGCTGGGTAGCACTTCAGCATATGGTTTCCTGACACCCATAAGAGCTCTGCAGAAATCCCAGCAGCTATGCTGGAGAGGACAAGGGCTGTGTGATGGAGCACCCATCCGCAGGACTGCTGAGGAGGAGATGGGCTACTCCACTCCCTATAACTACCCTATTACTGGGATCTTGGCATCCAAAACTCCCATTCAAATCAGCTGAGAGCAATTTCAATCATGAGCCTGCTCAGATCCCTTTAGGACACAGAAGTGGAAGGCAGTCTGGCACAACGGGCAGCTCCATTGTGGTGGCAGTGACAGCCGTGTCAGCCAGACTTGGCAGGGCAGCAGGGACTGTGCACTGCCTGCTTGCTCCTCGCTGCCCTGCCCACTGCACTCCCTCTCAGTTTAACACCTTTCCTGAGCTACACCTTTCATCTAAACTAAAACACGTTGCTCAGTCAGCCCTAGGAAGCAGGAGAGAGCACTTGTATATGCAGCAAGCTAAAGAAACAAGGGGTCAAGGCAAACTTTAGCCAGTGCAGTTAAACCAAAAAATGTATACTACCACCAGATCTGTGACCCGCAGAGTTTTTAGTGGCTTTTGTCCTCAAGAGGAATTCTCAGGGTGACAGATCATGAATCATCATCATATCTTACAGCAAAAACTCTCAGAAGTGCTTTGTCTTCTGTGTAAGATGGTTTGTCTTATGTGCAGTGATTCAGAAGTACAGGCCACCTGTCTGACATATCTCAACAGTGACACTGCAGCATTTGCTTTCACAGAAAGCTGATTACAGGAAAATTAATCAAAGAGAATCTAAATTTGCAGAAAGAAGCAAAGACAAAACCCACTTATATGCTGTTAGTCAGCTCTGCATGACAGATCAGTAAAAGCCCGAAAAGTCACACTTTGCATGTACAACTTTTTTGAAATCAACTTTAAGAATAAAAGTATTTGAGATGACAATAGAAACAGCACCATGGAGAATGAAAACTGAGTGTAATCGTTTATATACTCTGGAGAGTGGCATGTTTATTGATAGTGCCATATAGGTATTAATTAATCACAATAAAAATTAAAGTTCTTAAGTAAAGATTTGCTGTTTTATTTGACAAAATGGTTAACTAATATTTAGGCCCTGACCCTTGCTGATGGTGCTGCAGATAGGCTGCAGCCCTTGTGACACCTGAAGACAGATGCATGGCTCCCACCTGGAGTAGAAGGGAAAATGCTTTTCCAAAACTAAAAGGTCTGGGAATGTCTCTTCACATTTGCAAGAGGTAGCCTTTATACATGGAGAGGAAGTGTCCAAACAGATTAGGAGCCTATCTGCCATTTCCAGAGATGACTTCTGCAATTAGCATGAGGTACCGGGGGAATTGCTCAACAGATGGAGCATGAAGGCAGGCAGGTACAGCATCATTCTCGAACATCACCATTGCTCTCCAATGAACAGGGAACAACAGTGCTCACCACCCCAGAACAGCACAGGATGGTGTTCATCCTCTTCAGCAATGGGCCAATGGAGCACAAACTGATCTTCCAAGAGAACAGTGTCTGACAAAGTTATTTTGTAGTTTATCTGGCAAATAGGCACAACTTGCATTTCACCTTATAAGGTCCATATTTGTACATAGCAAGATTAAAGCATGTTTCAAAGTTTCTCCTAGCAAATGCAGTTGATGCATACAGCCCAACTGAGAAAAAAAACCAGCAGGCTTTCCACTGCACATCTTTTCACATAGGTCTGTCTGGGATTCTCCACTTTATCAATATTAGAGCTGAGTTAGTTTTACAGTCCAACGCCATTTCTCTTAGAAAGATTCACAACTTGAATGGAAGAGCGCATCTGATCTCATAATTGCAGCTAACAGCTTCATGTCCTCTGCACAGCTCACATTGCTTCAGCCCCTCACTCACTATCTATCAATATTTACACATTCAAAGATCTCTATTTCTTAGTAACCTGTTGTTTAAGTCAAGTATTTTCAAACTACATGCTCTCCTATTAAACAACACGTGATATTCAGGGTCAGACTGGATTTCCAGCAGTGAGTTCACAGCTATGGCTGCCCAGAGAATCAGTGCGTAACACCAGCCAGCTGTTTAACCATGTCAGTGCAAAGTCCCTCCAGTTCTGCAAAACCCCAATGCTTCCAAACTCTCTGCTCTTTCATAAGTGATACAGAGAGCACACTGCTGGAATTGCAGGTCAGTTTCTGGTTTCATTTGAACCACTTTAATTCTGTTGATCTTGATGAAGTGTTGTGGATGTAAAGAAAATTCCTACCTGGTATAAAGGTTTACCTTACAAGTAATCTTCTGTGAAACAAAGCTGAATGTCTGGAGTTTCTACTGAGGAGAATATTTAGTGATGTGCTGGCCACAGCCTTCACAAAAGCTAGGTATGTTCTAAGAATCTTTCCTTCACTTTTCAGGCAGAAAACATTCACTGGATCCTAAGGACCAAATATGACGCTGATAATCCTGTGCAGGGATCTCAGTGAAAGGATTGTCTGCTGTGCACAGACACTTCAGAGCAGAAGCTGGTCTACAAAACATCCCAACCAATAGCTGACACAAATTCTAACCCAAGTATGCAGTGTGGCTTCCTGAGAAACCATCAGACAAAATATGCCTCAGCTGACTGCCTCACAAGGGCAAGAGACACCAAACACTTCCTGAGCTTCAGGAACCAGTGGTGGGTTAACACGGAAAAAACAACAAATAACAGAAGAAAAAAAATTCCAGCGCAACTCTACTAAGCAAACTGACAGCCATGTGCTATTTGAGCAGTTCGAAAAGGAAAGACAGCACAACTGGCTACATTTAGCCTGCCAGAGCCACCAACAGAGACAAATCAAATAAGAGCTCCCTTGAAGCTGCAAAGAAACACAAAAAACCTCCTTATATTCAAGGCACTGCAACATTATATCTTTAAAGTTGCCTTGTGCACTCAATTCAAATTGTCTTAAAACCTTTAAATAAACATGAAATCTTTCATTGATTACCCCCCAGATGACACCACTTTGGTCAGAATGATGACCCAGTTTTCCCAGCCCCCTGACAGGAACAGTCCTTGCTTGCTTTTTAATAAAAGAGATGAGTTAAAAGTCAGTTCCCTGTGCAATTTTGAGAAACTGAAGTTTTTTCAGGCTTCTTCACTTCCACAATGGCAGCATTTACAGCTCTGGAATTTTCCACAATTCCTTATGCTGTAGGTCACAGCAAGAAAAAGAAGAACACTTTGGGGAAAATACAAGAAGTATTGCATAAAAGCCCATAACATGAATCTCTGCTGCAACTGCTTCATTTGATCTTTCCTGGTGGAAGCTGACGAAGCACGGGATAGCTTACATTTTCCAGCAGTGTCTTTGTAACTCTGCTAGCCAGCCCAATACCTCTGGTTTACTTTCCAGCCTTTCCACATCTTTCTTTTTGGCTCTTTGCCTTGTGACTCAAGTGTTTCCTAAGCAGAAACCCTCTCCCACCCCAGAAAGGACTTTATGGTCCAGTCCTGCTACAACTCATCAGAGCTGGGTTTCCTCCTGACAGAGACCAGGCAGGTCCCAGCCCAGAGGTCCTACTCCCAGACCCGACATTTTTGGCACTTTTCTATTGCAATTTTTTCCCTCTCAGCGGGACCACAGGGAGAAGAGAGGGGTAAGGAAGGGCTTGGAGGTGAAGCTGCCCCAAAAATGGAGTGGGCAGCTGTTATTTACCATCTGGCAAAGCTCCCAGAGCTCAACAGAGGGAGCCCCACTCCGGTGAATCTTGCCGGCATTGCTACCTGTAGAGAAGAGACTTCATTATTTCTTTTCTTTTCTTTTTTTTTTTTTTTTTTAATAAATAAATTCACACCAGGAAAATCTTTGTCCTCTCTTTCTTCCTCTCTTCCCACAAATGTTAACTTAAAGATTACACAAAAGTTTCTTCCATAATTTCAACCACCGAGAATCAGGAAAACTGGCACCTGAAACATCACAAGCCACTTTGGCAGCCTCAGCTCACAGGCTGCAGCACCCAAAGAAAACAATCTAGAAAAATTTAAAAATTAAGGATTTTTAAAATTAGCTTTCTGAGGTGACACAGTTGGGGATTACTTCTCTGTATGGACATCTGCCTTTACTGAGGAGCTGAGGAGTCTCTGAGGCAGTCAGAGTATTGCAAGGCCTGAAGAGTGAAACCGGGATGGTTTTTTACAGGGGATTAAGCAGGGTCACTGCCAGGGTTTCCAAGGAGTATGGGAGAGGCAGTATAAGATAAAAGACTATTAAGGCCCTCTGATATGGGAATGGAATGGAAAGTGCCCACCCAAAGAACCTGCCTGTGGTGTCAGGGTGGCCTGTAAACTGAAATGGATAAACGGGTGAAGGATGGGAAGCCAGCCTTGATTTTTATCTCTGATGAAGGGGAGGATCTGATATTCCTATTTAAACCCAACTTTGCAAAAAATCAGATCTAATTTATTTATACAGCTTTTACTTTTTGCTTTCTGATAAATAAATGTGGTGCCTAGGAAGCATCTATTTCTGTTGTATCTTTTCCACTGCATGCGACCACAGAGCAGATTCCTGTGCTACAAAACTGAAAATATATCCTCTGCTTTCCACTTGTCCAAAGTTTTCATAAGACAGCTTTAACAAATGTACTCTAAGAGAACTTTCTGATGTGGTATTCACAGTTTCATAAATACTGTATTACCTGAACTGTGCCTTCCCTGAACTGACAGGGCGTTTGATAAATGCACCGTGGACTGCATACACAGAGGAGCTAAAGAACATGTTTCCTTGGTAGCTCAGTTGTAAACTTCAATAGGTGGATAAATTCCCATGTCACTAGAGAATATTTACAACTGAACCTTATTTATCAGCAGCGTGCCCTTACCAACAGCCCACACAAATCCTGTTATACAAAAATGGCTATGGCTCTTTTCTCATAGTTAAATGAAAATCACAGAGGTTTCTTTTGCACCAGGACAGGTTTTATAGCCAGTGAGAAGAAATTGCATTAGGAGATGCTAATGTTGAAATATTCTTGGCTCAAAACGTCAGTGTGAGAGGAGCTGGCTCATCCACATTGGCACTGTGTGAGCAGCCGCCTCGTCCCCTTGCTGTTGGAGAACTTCTCAAGTGAGAGCCCATCTGGACTATCCATCCTCTCATTGTCTGAAGAAATGTACATGATGACCCACTTGCCAGGAATTTAGAGAGATTATTTCCCCTCTGTTTGCTGTGATTAGCAATATGAAAATATCTGCTATGCAGTAAAAATGAAAAATTTGTGCTTTTTAAAATCACAGCATTTCAGCCCTGTTTATCAGAAGTATCCCCGTGGTTGTTATTCTCCCTCAAAGAGGAAGAGAGTTCTTATTTTTCAGAATCCCTGCCCACTTTTTGGTGGGACTGCAGGTTCCCTGACATCCCCCACCCTGCCTCCACTTTGTTCTCCTACCCAGATCCCGTGCCCTGAAATGATTCATTAGCTGCAATTTCCTGACACACGCTTTCTTCATGCAGATGATTAGGAGTTGCTTTCAGGGCTCAGTCCTGCTGACAGGACAGGCTGGCACCTCCCTGCAGGTCAGCCAGCTGGCTGCCAGGAGGGCTTTAATCAGCTCTGACTTTGACGTGTGCTGGGCACGCTGGGCAGGGGTGCCCACTGTGCTGAGGAGGTCAGAGAGCACCTTGCACTCCAGTGCTGCCAGTCCTCATCTCCTCTGGGCTGGAAAAGGCCTCTCCACTGCTGTGCTGGGCTCCCATTAGGAACAGTTCAGCTCCTGCCCTGCATGCAGCAATCCCCTGTGCAGTTTGATGTTCGGGAGCAATAGCAGTAGGAGCAGACAAGGAAAACATCAAGGAAGATACAAGGCTTCGTAATGCAAATCATGCTTTTATATCATTCTCCCAAATCCCCTTTGGGGAGAGGAAAGTTGATTATCTACAGAATATGGGTCAAATTTATGCCTTAAGGATCTTTCAGCGCTTTGGCTGCTTGCTGACATAGTATGGGGTTCCTCACTGCCTTTTCAGGTTAATGCTTTCAAAGCGCTGTCCCTGGGCATCATCATCATAATCATCATCATCATCATCATCCTCAATTTCATAATATTACTAAAAAAATTAATTTCCTGCACCCACTCCCAGGAGTTTCTCTCATGCTGAACTTAATTGATGCTTCCTCCTGCACTCTGAGGAATGATTAAAATGAATGCTGCACATGTTAGGAAGCACCTTGGATTTCAAACTCTGCATGGTTTCTAATTAAAGAGACACACAGAGGATGCTTGTGCTACATTTCACTCCTCTCTAAGGCTATTATTATTACATACATTTCAGCAGTAGTCAAAAGAGTCTCCTCTACCTCACATAATAGGATCCTGATTTAGACTGGATAATCACCAGTCGTTGATCTGGGTGAAAAATGTCTTTAGGAAAGGGAAAAGAAAAGGCTTGTGCTGTAACCAGCCCTCTGGCAGAGAGATTGATATTAATGACAGAAGTGTTTGAATTTCTGGCTAACCTAGAGCATATAGTATCCAATGTTAAGCACTGGCTAATGAAGTACAATAAATAAAAAACTAAAAACCAGCTAGAAAACCCTCATCACAATCAGGGGTGCCTGATGTTCAGAGATTTTGGAGGAAAAAAGCACAGGTACATGAGTGTCAGCACTATTCCCACAATTCCCTACCTACCTTCTCCCTCCCAGTTTTGTGGTGTCCCTTTGTCTTGGTGAGAAATATTTGATTCCTGGACAAAACTGCTTGACTTCAGGTACAATTTTTGAGATGCTGGTGACCTTTACCTACCTCAGGAAATCTCAGGATCCAAGTGCCAGGGGGGAAACAACCAGTACTGAAATCTTGCCCCGGTTAGACATCTGCATCATCAGCACCTGCATTTGACATCAACAGGGCTGCAAACAAAGCTAATACCCCCAATTTTCTGTGAGAAGATATGGGGCTGTAAAGCTCAGAGGGGAAAATATTTCACATAGATGTGTTATTGATACAAAGTCAGCTCATAAACCCTATCTTGCCAAGCTGTGCAGTCATTTTGAAAACTGCAGCTACACCTTGCTAGATGCAATGACCTTTCTGTTTTCCAAGGCCAGCTTCTGACTTTGCTTACATGAATGTAAATAAATCAAGTGCTCTCCCACTGCTCATAATGACAGTATTCCTGATTGTCACTGTTGTGGCAGCACACTCAAGTTCTGTGGCAAATGACACCACGGGAAATGCCATGATAGCAATCCTATGCTGCATTGCATGCATGTTTTACCACCAAGTAATACTTAAAATATGGGATCCAGTTGCTTTTCCAATGTCTTGTGAAATGCTACAGGTTATAAATAATTCAAACTAATAATAACAGGATGTTTGGGCATTTGTTTTTCAGGTTTAAGTAACTGTCTAACTTGGTGAAATAAACCGCTTTTACTCATATAGTTTTCTCTGCTGATAAGGGAATTATTTCCAGTTAGGCACTCTGCATATTAGCAATAGAAAAAGACTTAACAAACTTAACAACAAAGCAAAATAATGCAATGTATATATTTTTATTACTTACTCATCTCTGTATGGTTTCAAATCCCTTCAGAATGGAATTGAACCCCTGTGCCTCTACCTTGGGTTAATGCTACAATCACAGGCATATTGTATGAAACAGGCTTCTTCTCTGTCCTTGTTATAAAACGAAAAAGTATTTTGCTTTTCAAAGATAGGTTTTAGACACAACTTTGGGAAAGGATTAGGGTATATCTCACAAAAGGAGGAAGAGACTTTGGCCCCTGAGAGGGGCAGAAGACATATAACACTTCCCTAGCAGCTAAACCATCACACCAACTTTACCTCTCCCTCTCTTCAGCTAGCACCTCAGGCTCCCAGCCTGCCCTAACTCTTCCCACTGGAATTAGGCCCCTATTTCAGGACAGCGACTCTGGTACGGAAGCGAGACATCTGCAAAACACAGGTGAAGTATGAAGTTCAGTGTTGCTTGGAAAAAATATAAAGATACTCTGAAAAAGACTACATCTTGTATTTCCATGACATCAAAACCAATTCAGCTTTGTTTCTCTGCTCATTATGCTTAATTATTCCATCATGCTGCCTTCAAAAAGCTATTCATAGTTATGTGTGCCATATGATCTCAGCACATCTGAAGTCCAAGGGTCTGCAAGTGCATTTTGTGAAATAGCAGTGAATGCTCTGTGGTCAAGTCATCTCTCTAAACTGCTGGAGAAAGCTGCAACTCCCTGGACTCTCTCAGCAGCGGGACCTAGAAGAAAGACTTTGAGAAAGAAGTGGCCAAGTGTGCAATTTTATGATATGTGAGCCTATCTTCAGGCAGATCCTTGCTGGTTAGTGTGTCTGCGGATTTAGCTCCCCAAGCTGCCTCCTCTGGCTGTGAGATGAGGACAATGTGCTGCTGCACAAGGAGTGCAGTGGGACTTCACACCTAAATGGAAGGGCCCAGAAGGGAACTAGAACCTCCTTTTAGAGCAGCAGCCTCCAAATGGGCCCCATAGGCTCATCACTACCCTAAACACACAGTTTCAGTACAACAGTAAGTGATAGCTCCAAGTCTAAGAAAACACACTGGATCTTTCACTTGAGCAGATGGGAATTACCATGCTATATTTCAAAGGATGGGAATTTAATTTCCATATCATGCAAGTGCTTTCTTTTCACCACCTTATCCCCCTGCCTGCCAGAATCTCAACTAAGGAATTGTCCATATCCTCGTTTGAATGTTTCTATGGATTTAGAACTTGAAAGATTCTATCTGTGCTCAGAAATTATGTATAAGTCCATTACAGCACAACAACAATTCAGGTGTAATTGCCTAGCAATGGAGGCTGGAACAAAGCAAGTATGAGCAAATTCAGAATCTGAGCAAATATAAGAAAAGTCAAGTTATAATGGAGAGAAACCCCTTTGAGGCTGCTGGACTCCCACACGGCCTCTGAGTCTAATCCTCTGCAATCAACAAGAAATGTTGTAATAGATTTATTTCTCAGGTTCTCAGCCACTTTTTTTCTATGGGCTGCACTTCAACACAGGCAGCAAAGCACCTTCAAATCCCTCTCATGAACACCAAGCAGGAATGACCAGAACCTGCAACTTTCACATGGTAAATGAAGACTGCAGGACATAGCAGAAGCAATGTCGAGGTCCTGCTCCTGATAAAGAAGGGAGCTCAGAGAATTTTGGTAAGAGGGCTGGGTCACCACGAGATGAGAAATACCAAGAAGAATTGAAAAACTTATCACCAATGTACCTTGTAAGCTGAGTGGAAGAGAAAGCTTCTTTCTGACCACAGATGTAAAGAATGATGCAGGCCTGAGCAGACACTTGGTATGACTCTGTGCCCTGGTGCACCCTGACCCGTGTCCTGGCTCTGGATATGGACAACACCCAAATCCCTGCAAGAATGCCAACCCCAATTATGCTTTGTCACGCAACCTGCAAAAGTTCTGCAGCATGAGACAAAGGCAATGTAAGCATGATGCAGTGTGACAGTAGTTTTAAAAGCCTTTTGGGCATATCAGTGTAGCACATACCTAGTGATTCATACTTCTAGAGCACTAAACATGCCATTACTCCTGCAGGAACCTGATAACTGTAAAAATCCCCAGATATATAGAAGGATTGTTCAGCCAGTGAGATCCTGTAGCTACTAGATCAATGTCTTCTCACACAGATAGGAAATGAGAAATTATGTGTTCAATAGTTCAAAGACACAAATTTCTCCTTAAAACAAAAAGGTGGGGGGGAAATCAAACCCAGTTCCAAAACATTCTACTGTGAAGCTGTCATCCCCTCAATTTGGTCTCTATTATAACAATTGTTGGCTATTTTAACACAAAAAAATTGCACAGAACTTTGCAAACTTACTGTCCCACAGGGTTATTTCAGTAGAAGTTGAAAAGTGCTTATGGCAGTGGAAAGATCCTGTAGATGAACTCTAGAAAATAATTTATTGGCACGAATGATGTCCAGCAGAAGTGACAGAAAATGCTCCTTAAGGGAGATCACACCCATTTTACCTTTGAGTAGATACCACATGAAAGGACAACAAAAGTTTAAGATTTTTCCTTCCCTGTTTCCAGTATCGACTTCACTCAGGCAAATAATCAGTCTGCATCTCCTCTGAACTTCCATCATTATGAGTGCACACACACCCTCAATGTCTGATGTGCATACATTATCTACATGAATTAAACCAATTTGCATTTGTACACTGAGCAGCTGGCCTGAAATTTACTCCAGAATAATTTTTTTTTTTTTATGTCCAAAAACCATATATGCAGCTGGGATTGCTTATGATTGAAAAAATGTGGTATCTTTATAGCCAACAGCATATGTATTCAGTATGCAGATCTACAAATATTGGATTCACTGCCAAAAATCATTGTTAAGCAAACTGGCTGACTCGCTGCATTTTCCTGATGAACCAGAAGGAACTTGCTGAAGAGAGGTAGAGTACTTGCAAAAATTTCAGATCATGGATTTGTAGTGTGCACAATGCAGTGTGATCCAGCTAGTCCCAGATGAGCAGTAGGTCCCTGCAGCAGAGCACATTTCTGACTGGGATATGAGCATAGATCCTGGGGAAGTGTCAGCAACATTCTGATGAGCCCAGATAGTGTGGCCATATTCTTGCAAGGTAATCTGTGTGGAGCAAAGTCAGGGGCCTCTGCACATAGCTGAGGGGAGTGTTGTAGACCCACCTAACAGCATCCACAAGTGACACTGGATGAAGGTCTTGTTTTCAAAGGGGTTTAGTGGCCTCTTGAGGTGTAGAAGATGGCACATGCAACAACCTCTTCCTTTGCAACACTTACCCAGAACAGCTATTGCTTAGTTTGCAAAAAATCAAAAGTAAATAATTAAAAAAAACCCCAGTCTTCATTTATGTCTTTCTTCAGAACATTAACAAATGCTAAATTCCCCCCTACTTATTTCAGATAATGGAATCTACATAATGAGAATCATTTTTAATAGACTTTCTCTGTGCTCTTACCATGGGCATATTTTTACCCACTGTGTGGAGCTGACTTTGCACATATTCATTCAGCTATTTTAGCAGTAGGAGACTAGGTTAACACACCAGTCATTCACTCCTGGAGATCTGGATTCAGTTCCTGGCCTACATGACAAGTGATAATGAGTTTGGTTATTGAATCTCCAGGGGATATTTGTTCGCATTACTAAGCAACCGCATAATTTGGCAAGATGTGTTAAGTATGTGCTAAGGATAAGACCAGGGGCCAATTGCTCAAATGACTGACACAATGCAGCCTCCCGCTCATCACTGCAACGAGCCCCTCCTTTGTGCAGTCCTGCTGGAGGTCGGGAGAACCGGTGCAGGATTTTCAGCCTGTCCATTTCGCTGTCTGCGCCAACACAGCCCAGTGCACAGCCAGGCAGATGCCATCTGAACCTGCAGATACACAAAGAAACACAGCCTATGTCCCTGCTCTCAAACTCAGCACATAACTCAAGGCTACTTTAATCAGTTACACTTTTTCAGCACTTGCTGTACTCAAGAAATAATAAAACATAATTAAAGCTGAGGGGAAAAAGGGATGTAAAAAATAATTACCTAGTAGTAACTTTTGCTTACCTATTGACATGGAACTCTGCAGGGTTGGCATTGCTAGGGCTTTCTCTGCAAACACAATGTTTACAAAGCTTCATTTATTTAATTTAAACAAAATGACAATTGAAATTTGTATGTTCACAAAACTCCATAAAAAAACATGTTGTCCATTGCAAGTACCAGTAACACTGCTATGTCACACTGGCTAAAATTTCAGGCTTGAATTTCTTTGCAATGGGCGGATTTGGCAAAAGTAGTCACTTATCCTAAGGGTACTTCCAGATGATCTTCTTTTGACCCTAATGTAGCTGACTGTGCCTCAGATTCAACAGGAGGCACAGGCAAGATTCTCTAGATGTCCTCTAGACTGGTAGCACAACCACGTGAAGAGATTGGGTCTTTCATGCTTATGCCTGTGGGTGGGTATATAATTGCTATGATATTTCTAACAAATCTGGCAATCTCCTTTCCCTGGGCCTCCATCTAATAGATCTGTGAGCTCAGAACACAGTGCCTATCCCAGGATTTGGAAAGAGAAAAGGAGACTTTGCCTTGTCTCTGCATTAGGATAGCACATGTGTGGGTGCTATGTACCCAGAGCCCAAGCAGGCAGGATTGGCTCTGTGCTCCTGCACCTATGGATCTTGAAAACTTTTGGGCCAAAACACTAAGGTGTATCAGGAGATTTAGGTATCTAAGGACAAAAGGTGTTCTTCACTATTTTCTGGGCTGAGGTGTCTACATTTAGGTAAGGGATAGAAAGCAATCTGGACCATTTCCTTGACATACTCCGGTAGAAATAAACCTGATTCATGAGCCATAGCCATCTGCTACAGATTAAGGTTCAAAAGGGGTTAACACTTCCAGAAAATAGGAAATCCAGATGTCACTTCATCACCCACTTGTATGACAAAAGTCAGAATTCATTGATAGCTTTTGCAGGAATTAAGGTTCAGCACCTGGCAGGTTTAAACCTGTAGAACAGAAGAAAAAAAAAAAACCAACCCAGAAAATGAATAACTGTGCTGCCATTGCAACAGGAACAACTCTCATTGTGGGGATGACTGGTAGCTGAGTAAATCTGGAATGGCTGCGAATCAGGAAATTACTTGTCAGCCAATTCCAAGTCTTTTTTTGGCACACAAACCTCTTGGGGGGGAAAGTGGCAGGAATGAGGCATTTCTGTGTGATCATTTGGGAATTTTATGAATAAAAAGATAAAGTTCACTTGCTATGAATCACAGAAAACCAGAGAACTCTGCCTGCCACAACCAAGAAAGCTTATGAATAAAACTTCATTGAAGAGAAGCTATGGTAGAGCGCGATGTTACTTGTAAACAAACACCAGTCAGCTTATGTTCACCATGCCCTGGGACACACAGCCAGCAATTAAAGAGCTCCCATTTACAGTGGAAATAATGCAATGGCACTGCTCCAGCTTTCAGGGAAGGTCTGGACAGTGTAACATCTGAGCTATCATGGAAGGTGGATGTGAGGGTGATGTTTCATCTTGTGCTGGTGAGAACACGGGGCTCCCCCCACACCGCCCCCACTTCTGGCAGTGCCTCTGAAACACGGGCAGGAACCTCAGCACAGCACTGTGGGTGAGAAAGATGGTTACAGCCCACCTGATTTGCCAGCCCACCCAAGAAAGCATTGAGTCGTGTCAGAAATGACAGATAAAACATTTGCTTTGATTTAGAGTGCCTGCCTTCTATTTAGGGGATACCAGAGACTCCCAAAGTGTGAGCGAGCGGCAAAGAGAGGATGGCATCTAATCTAGTGCTTGAATTTATTTTATATTTATTTTTCTCTCTTCTCTCATAACACTCCACCTTCCCCAGATTTCCTCTAAATCAAGTTCTGCTCCAGTCTGATGCACTTCTTCATAGTTGTATAAACCTGTCTGCTCAAATGTTCCACCTGCAGAAAAGCTGTGCCAGCTTTAACTTCATCAAACCAGACATAAATCCCACATGTGCCAGAAAGTGCTGCTGAAATGCCAAAGCAAGCCACATTTTCCAGGTCTCCTGCTGGGAAAATGAAGCGCCTTTCACCCCAAATGAAGAATTTGTAAAAATCAAGGAACAGTAAAATTGCTTTTTGCTAATTGGAAGACCATTAATATAAACACCACTTTCCTCACGTATAAAGCTGTCCTCCCTCCTGCCAGATTCTAAGGATAGTATTTTCATTTATTAGAGCATTAAGGTGCATTCATCTCCTGCTAAAAAGCCCAAAATGATACTGATGGGAGAAATGTGAATATTCATCTGAGATGGGGGGCTGTGAGGCCACATTGGCCAGTATCTTCTCCTGGGCACTGCAAATAAGGTGTCACAGAAAAAATCCTTCAGCCCTGCCAGAGCCCCAGGCAAGTGTCCCCAGAAAAAGCATGTTGGTCACTATGGTGTCAACCATAGACACTTGACCAAGAACAGAGCTGGCACCTGTCTCCAAAAATAACAGGGCCCTGAAACTCCCAGGTAGATGGGCCTTGTGATCCGCTGACAGTGCTGTAAATCAAGGTTAAGCCATTGCTGAAAAGGCAGCTCAGAGGAAATAAGCATCAAGAGCCACTTTACTTTTGGCACATCAGATACTGAGAAATGCAGGAATGTGTTAACAAAGGGCCTCTTGACTCAAAAATCTGCCTCTGTGTCACACGAAACATGAGCCGTGGCAAATTCAGATAATTAGGGCCTGATCTTATTTATGGCATGATTCATTAGTATGCTGGTGGTGTCACTAGAGCTGGGGCTACTAACACCAGCAGAGAAAGTGGCCCTACATGTTGAATTTACCACGCCTGGACATCTCTGACTCCTGGAAGCTGCTGAGACAGCATCTGCTGCAGGTCAGCTTTCAGCTGGAGGGATTAAGCAGCTCAGGAACTTGGTAACAGGATATGGGCACTTCCATCCCCACTCCTGGCTGCAGTTCAGCCCAGGTTTACACTGATCTGTGTGAATGAATGGCTGTGCCAAGAGGGAGACACAGCTGATGTGCTCTACTTGTGCTTCTGCACCATGGAAGTACAGCCCAGCACAGCTTGGTTGTCTTTACCAGGGAGAAACTGCTGGGAATGCAGTTAAATGGTCTCATCTGTCCCTCAGTGTGGGGTCAAGGCATACTGGTGGGACAGGCACGGGGTTCTACTACTAACTAGACAAGGCTTTAGAGATTATTTAGGAATATTGCTAGTTCAGCACAGTCTGCCCAAATGAAAGCTGGCATTTTCAAGCAATTTGTGAGAAACAGAAATCTTCAGAAATATTTTGTTCTGACAGTAAAATAAAATTAATTTTGTTCAAACAACAGCTTAGCTCTTCTAAGCTCCAGATTTCCAAGGTAAAAACGTTTATACTGTATATACTGTATCTGCATGTTAAAATAACCTGGTTAATCCAACAGAAAAAACAATCCCCTGACTTTCCCTTAAAAATCAAGAAAAATTTATCAGGAAAACACACCAAACATTAGGGATCAGCAGACTGCTTTGGGTGCAGGTTGTCTCACTGCATCAGCATTGACAGGTTAACGGGTCCAGGTTCCCCCTGAACCCACTGAGAGTCAAGGACCAGCCATGTCCCCACGACTCCTCTTCCCTGTAGGGTTTCCAGAGATGCTGAAGAGTGCCTGCAGCCCCGCTGCTGCCCCCACGATGCTGAGTTTGCTGCGAGGGAGGAACAGCTCCCTCACCCTGTGGGCTGTGCAGGCTCCTGGGGAGGGCAGCTGGAGCCTCCCAGGGCAGCTGGCAGGGACCCTCTGCAGCTGCAGCAGCAGGACTTGCCCCAGCAGGGTGAGGTAATGACACAGTTGTGGTCTGTTGAGTTGGAACAGGAATTTCTCTGGAATCGCTTGCTGCTTATAAATGTAAAAAAGTAGTGTGCTTGTACAATGCCGAGACTGAAGGCTTGAGCAGTGGGACAGATAATATAATACTCCTTCTGTGGCAGTGTCATTAAATAGAACTTTGCATAGAAGCCAAAGCACAGCACTACAAATCTCTCTCCCTGGCAAAATCCTCACTGCCTGCATTTTTCTGTATTGCTCATTACCACCAGGAGAATGATTTATTTTGAAATAGGAGGGAGAGGAGACACTTGGCACTGCAGCTTTGAAGAGATCCAGTCTTCTGTTCTGCAAAAAGTATTCCAGCAAAAATACCATTAAGGAAAAAAAGATAAAGGACTGCACATTGAAAGGAAGAAAAATAAAAGATTTTGTCAGTGTGAATTCCTAGATGATTCACATGCTTTCCCCACTTCCTCAACATACATCCTTACAGTAGTGTGACATCTGTAAAGAGTCTTTCTTTGATGGGGAAATTCTCCAAGGAAGGTCAGCACAAGGTGTTTATGCAAAACAAAATCTCCCCCTGCTCTGGTGTTAATAGTGCTAATGGGAATGACTGGTAATGTGAGGCAGCAAATAACAATGGCCTATCACATGGCCAAAGGATGGAGGCACTCATGAGATGGCAAATGTTGACATAAATTCTGAGTACATGACACATATGACATCTGCAGAGGGGAGGGCATGAGACAGCTGGATACTCTGTGTTTGAGAAATGAGAAACTCTAATTAATTAAGCTGTGGTGACCCCTTGGCATAGCAGAAAATACCTTCTTGCAATGTCTTGTCTCTATTTTAATGCAGTTCCCCAAGGGGATTCTAGGCACATGGGGCACCTATCAATTCCCCAGTCTCTTTTAAAAAAGGTTCAAAAGAATTATAATTCTTTGGCTGGCCTAACACAGTAATGATTTTGTTCCTTCTGAAAAAATATATACATAATGATATTAAAACTCCCCTCTGCATTTAGTTTTAATTTATTGTGAATTCCTCCAGAATGAGAAGAAATGGCCTCAAGTTGTGCCAAGGGAGGTTTAGATTAGATATTAGAAAAAATCTCTTCACTGAAAGGGTGGTCAAATATTAGAATTAGCTGTCCAGGGAAACACCACACCTGGAAGTGTTCAAAAGTATATGGATGTGGCACTGGGGAATATGGTTTAGTGGTGAGCATGGTAGTGCTACGAAAACGGTTGGACTTGATGGTCTTAGAGGTCTTTACCAATCTGAATGATTCTGTCATCATCTAGTCATAAACCAGAGGTGCCTTTGATACCAAACTCCCTAAAAATGCAGTAACTTGGGGTAACCTGCTCTGGATTTCTGATGGCTACCAAATTATTCCCAATCTCTATAGTTACAGCTTCACCTTCCCTCTTTTTTAATGTCTCAGGAAGCCAAGTGTGGAAGATGATTTGAAAAGTGCATTGAAGATGCTGAAGATGAGCAAGTTTTGTTCTCATCCTCCACAGTGTGGTGGCCAGTGCTCAGTTATGCAGGAGGCATTTGCTGTTTCTTGGACTTCCTGACCAAGCCCCCATCTCAGCTGCAGAACTTTGCCTACCCCTCCCAGTCAGCATTTCTACCATCATTAGCCATACAGGTTTCCATTGAGTTTTTCCCACAGTTATCTGTGTGTTGGGCAGTTGTCACTTTGCTGCTGCCCCTTCCCTGGCTAAGCAGCCCTGGGAATTGGGTAAAGTGGATAGTGGGGCCGTGCTGACCCGTTTGTCAGGAATGAATCACTGGCTGCACAGATCAGGGTTTGTTGAAGGATGCCATCATTTGGTCATGTACATGTAGGAGTGCCAGTTAAATCGGATTGACAACCCTTTCCCAGCTCAGTACAAGGGGAAATACCAGTGCTGACAATATGACAGCTTTCAGTCAGGCGCCTGTGGGAATGGGACAGTGTGACAGGGAACAGGCTATTAGAGCATGCCATGTCACAGACCCAGAAAATCCCAGACCAGAGCAGTTTAACTACTACAGACTCGTTAGGTACTTGTCTTCTTTCATTAGCTCTTGTCGAATCTCATTAAGCTAACAACCTAACCAATGGCAATAAACCCCTCCCTCAGCAAACACCATGTAGCTCTAATTGGCATTAAGAGGAGATACTCTCTGGCCCCTGTGTGTCAGAAAGGTGCTGTCCTGCAGCCCTGGCTCCTTGGTGGCAGCCAGCACTGTCCATACCTGCTGTCTTCGAGGCCAGGCAGCTCCCACCTTCTCCAGGAGCAAAGACAGAGGGAGAGGCACTCGTGTAAGTAACAGATCTTCCATAGGGCTGGGAAAGGGAATTCAGGTACAATTTTGCTATGCCCTGCTAATACTGAATCCTAACAAGGTTCTCCAGCAGCAGAGTGTAGACCACTGCATGCCCTGTGAGACTCTGCCCGGAGGACTGGCACTGTCAAGGATGGTCCTACAACTGGGAGAGCACTTGGCTCTCCTGTACCAAGTTTTTACATTCTTTAAATATTGCACAAAGTTATATTTTCACACCCAACTATGATAAAAACTGGCAATACACAGCAGATTTACTCACTCAGATTTATACTTGTACCAGCAGCGGCGAAAATCTGCCTCATTGGTTTAGTCCATGCAGTTCCATTTGTGGAATTATTCATTAGCACTTCATTTATAAATCAGATTTTAGAAAAATTATTGGCAGCATCTCCCACTTTCAAATTCCAGACTTTAATAAAAATAGATTTCCTTTTCAGTGTTCTGTGTACACAGTATCTAGCAATAATTTTTTAATAATGTTTGTAAAATTCGGTCATAAATCTTTACCATCATCTTTTGTTTATGCCATGGGTGTGCCATTGAGCACAAGTTTTATTTAAAAGGGAAGATGCACAGAGGACAAGTCCTTTTAGCCCCCCCATTGTTTTCCTAAATTGTTGCCCAAGGAAGAACAACAATTTTGCTTCACCTTTCATAACTGGTTAGACATCAGCTTTCTGACTTGCTTCAGAAAATTTGCTGCTCTTGGCTCCTTGAGGCACAGCTACAGGACAGGACCAGCCAGGGGCTGGTGCTGAAGAGTTAATTGGGGTTGGTGAAGCTTCCCTGGTTCTCCCTGCCAGCTCCCAGCCCACCCAGTCATGGGTCAAGGCACCATTTAACATCTCAAGGAAGGGCAATCACTTGCTGAGATGATGTGATTTGACCACGTGAAAAGCCCCCATGCCTCCTTATCCACTTAGAAACAGATTAGCACAGTGTGCATTTTGCTCAGAAATATCTGAAAATATTAATAAATGATGAGATTGATAGTGCAAACTATTCCTCACATAAATGCTACCCTCCTTCCAGCTAGTGCCGTGTCTCATAAGTCCATCAGGAGACTCCAGGTTTTTCAACTCCCATAAAAGACTAAGCTCTTGGAGGGAACTACAGCCTTCTGCTCCTGCTCTGGTGAAGAGGAAAATCCATTGGAGGCCATGACATAGGCATGTCCATTGGCCACTTCTTCTCCACAGCCACAGGCAAAAGCCAGTGGTAAATTCTCTCTTTAATTAAATTTGGTGTTGTAAATGTATTTTTTTTAAAATACAAACATAGTTTTACAGTTCAAGAAGGTTTTAACTCACATCTTCAGGGATATGAGTAGATAAAGCTTGTCTGCTTTAGTGGTGAAACACCACCAGGTGATTTTCCTGTCTAAAAAGGAGAAGGCAAATTTTGCTGAAAAACAAATTATCCTGCAGTGCATGCATTAATTGTAAAAATTTATTTGGTTAACAGAAATAGTTAAAAACCCCAGCTACTCATCTTATGCTCTGATCAAGAAAACACTGGGAGATAAATATTGCTGTTTACTATTTATAAGTGCTAATAAGTCTCATCCCATGAAGTAAACAATTTCATTTCCAGTCCAAGAGATTCTCTTTACTGAAAGAAAAAAGCACAATCTGTTTTTTCAAAACACACCAAAAATGGTCAGTATTAGAGAGGCCAGTATCTACTTATAGAATTTCCTTCTCTTGTGATAATCCCCATCATTTCTCATCCTCTATGACTCCTCCTGCATATTTCAATTTACATGGCACATTTGCTCTGATGATTTATTAAATTAAATGGCGAAAGAGGAGAAAGGGGAAGAGAGCCCTTATGTGGGAAGAGAGGTTTAGAACAGATCCAAAAGAAAACCCATTGTGAGACAGATGAAAATCATAACTGGGGCACTTCTGTTTTTCAAGTGATCTGTTTTTCAAGTAACATGAATTTTCCCCCTTTGATCTAACTATACTGTGGTGTGGTGATGGTTTTTTGTTTGTTTTGAGCAATTTGTTTTGGTTTTTTGTTAATTTTGGGGGTGTGTGTGTTTTGTTGTTTTGGTGTTTTTTTTTTTTTTCCAAGGAATACTTAAACTACAACAGCAGTGAGCAAAAATGTGGTGGATGTAAGGAGCACTTAATACCAGGGCTTCAGCACTTCACAGAGAGAACACTGAGGGCAAGGTCTGTGGTTTACAGACCAACACCTCCTATTACTGGCACTTTTCAGGAAGCCTCTTCATGCTGTAAAAATGGTCTAAAATTATCAGCCTTGTCTCTGCGTTTCCTTGAAAGTAAAACCAGATTTTGTACCCAGCGAGGAAATGTTACCCACCTTCTGCTTCCACATACTAAATGCCCTGTATTACTATTCATCTGTGGTTATTTTACTAGCAGGAAGATGGAAAGGAAAAATGTACAAATTCAAAAATATGTCTGCAGACAGAATGGAGCTCATGTACCTATTCCATTACAGACTCTGCTGTCTGCTGTGATAACAAATACTTGTGGCAGCAAGAAACCCGAGCAGCCCCGCAGAGCCCTGAGCAGATCACCCTGTGCACGAAATGTGATCGGGCTATTGTTTAAGATCTGTTTTAGGGGATGAAAATATTTCTCTGTCAACGCTGTGAAGGTAAAACAAGCTCAAATTATCTGCTGTGTAAGCACCATTCACATGAATGAAATATGCCCAGGGACTATGAATCTTGCGACAGACCTTTCCCAGCTATATTATCCATAGCACACTCTACATTTCTAGATAGGAAATGCATTTCTTTGCTCCCTTGTGTTTGTTTACCTTGGTCTTCTCATTTCTACTTCACATTATTGATATCTGCAAGGCAGCCGGCTCTGTTGGGATGATAAAACTGACAATTTCAGAGCCACACATCCTTGCTCTAAAAAGAAAGCACTTTGCCTGTACCCCTCACAAGAAATTCAGGTGTGAACATGGTCAAACCCTTTTTGGGAAGCACTGAGGACAGGAATTGTCCATTGCTGGTTGGAATTGTCCATTGCAAGGCCTCTCAGAAGAGTGCACCTGTGCTAATGCCCAGCCAGAGCCTTGTGAGATGCCACATGTGACATGGAGAGGCATGGAGAGACATGTTTTTAACAACACTGACAACAATGCTGCCCTTTCTGTAGTGCACATCACCACTTCCCCTAAACACAAGACCAGCAGCAGTGACAAAAAGGAAGAGCTATGAGCTACAAGAAGGAACAATTTAAGAATTTGGTATGTGTACAGAGTGGAGAACATCACAAAACCAAATTAATCACTTTAGAGCCCCCAAACTACATAGAACTGTCTGAAAAATAGTTAAGATGACTACAGCAATCAACACTATCACTAAAATTCTTTAAATTTTGAATGTAAATAAGTTTAAAAATACATCTCTAAAATTTAAAATTTTCCCTCTCCTGAAATTAATTTAATATTTAACCTGAGGCATTGAAGGCACTTACTTATAATAAAGCCGCCATCAGTCAGTACTTTTAACTGCTACTTCTCTATGGAGATTTGCTGGCTTACCTTTGCCATTGCTACATGCAGGCTGAAAGAGTGGGATCATCCCAAGGAGGACAACAGGCTGGCTTCTGCTTTGGTTGCTGCAGGTGCTCCCCAGAACTGCCAGCCCTGCACTGCCATAGGCACAGCACATCCCACGAGCAGCAGCAAGAGAAGAAAATCTTAAATGCAGCACAAAACATACAAATGGCTGAACAAAGGAGCACTCTGCAATCAAGCAAAAAGAAACTCAAGTCCTGGTTCCTTTCCTAGAAATATTTGTGCCAGTCTAAGATGATAGTACAGACATTTTCCCAGGGAATAAAGAAATCTTGTTTTTCTGAAGATAACAGTACGAGTCTAAAACAAAAAGGGTATGGAGTTATTGTATCCATTCCAAGAATTTAATCTACTGAATACACTTCCACACAAAACCAACACACTAATATGAAATCAACTTCTCTTTATCCATCTGACTAGTTCTTATGAGTCACACAAAAAGAATAGCAAATGTTTTTCAGATTCAAAATCTGAAAAATTTCAACATAATTCAAAGCACGAACTTTTGAATGGTTCAATGACATACTAAACCAAGCATAGCTCCTTTTATTCCAGTTTAACATCAAATTCCAAACTCTCCTGGCAGATCCTACATCGAGGATCTTTGCCCTGTTAAGTCTCATTTCTGCTAATCATCTGCTGAAAGCTGAATAAATATGCTTTCAGGGCAGCCAATGTGCTCTGAGGGCTTTGGCTGTCTCTTGATATGAAGGATCCAGATTTTCCTCGTTCCTGGTTCTTTTGGTTGTTGTTGTAGTTTTGAGAAAAATTATGTTAATTCCTTGAGAGTATTCCAAGCTTTCTCTTTTTTTTATTTATTTTTTATTTTTACTTCAGTAATTATTTCCACATCTTTGAGTGCTTCCAGCTTTAGAAATATTTCCAGAATTCCTCCTGGTGGTCACTTTCCCCATCACATAAAAGGTGGTAAGCATGCCACATTTGTTTTTCAGTAACTGGAAGGCCTATAGCTAGCTAGCTGTGGAATAAAACTACTCCAAAGCCAGCCTTAGTTCTGTTTCAGTTTCAAAGTTACTTCTTACTTCCACACAGCATTAATTTGGGGATACAGCAAACACATTTGTCCTAATTTTGAAATCTGACTCAAAGGTTTCAAGTGTTGTTTTTACTCACACTGCAGTAGATCTTTCTACTTTAAGGAAACATTTACTACATATTTTCAACCAATATGAGGTTTAAAATCTCCTTAAGGTGATGACCTTCACAATGATCCATTTCCATCACAGCTGAATTTAAAATACTTCTTTGAGAGTACACTCTGCTTAATTTTCCATGCTGAATGAGACTTGGTTTAGAAAGCCACTCTTTTGGAGAGGGTGGATTTCCAACGTAAGTTTTGAAGCGTATCACAAAAGTTAGGAAGAGGTAGGGAAAAATCAAAACAGTAAAGAGTCTTTCAGAGTGATGCGCAAAGAGGACTAGCTGGGGACCTGCTCATCACAGCAGGGTTCACTTGGCTGTCCTCACTCATGGAAGTAGGCCAAGGCATTCAAAGGGAGCTTCGCTGAGGAAGTGAGGTGAAGCTCGGTGTGAGCGTGGCAAGAATTATCTTCAGCTGGACAAAAGAGCCAATCTCTCCTGCTCAGTCCTCTCCTAAAAGTGTGCCTTACCCCATACAACCACATTCCGGTTTTATTTGCATTTCCACTTGGAAGTCTGAAAGACAGGGTGATCTAGGGATCTGTGATGCTTTAATTGGTTCACTTGGGAGCCACCCAGATTTGAATTCCTGATTTATGTTAATCACAGGCTGAAAATTCTCTTTCTGCCAGAGAAGTTCTTCCTATTCCGCCCTCACTTAACGTCATAGCAGGGAAACATACATGAATGCAATTAACATTTATGTTCTTGACTTGACTTGGACAGAAAAAAATAGTCTCTGTCAGCTAGTGTAAAATGTACCACTTCTATTTTTATTGTAAGAAGAATTAAATAGCTCAGGCTTTTGAAAAGTAACAGACAAGGGCTATGTACCCATCAGTTCTACTTCATAGTCTCAAATGTTACATGTATATATTTGGGTGATTAAAAAAACTCAACAGGAGAAATCAAAGGGTTTTCAAAAATGCCGATCAACTTTCCCACTCCTGGGTTTATAATTCCTTGACTCTTCAAGAAGTTGCAAGGAACTAATTTTCACCCCATGGAAAAGCAAGACTCAGCCGACTCTGTTGCATGCTCCAAAAGTGCATCGGGACACTTTGGAAGAGGAAGTGTCTGCCTACATCAGCACATGGCTTGGAGTCACAGAAGTGGATTGTCAGAGTGGAAGAGCTGGTGCTGAGGACCTAAGGACGATGCTGTAGGAGCTTTGTGAGCTTTACTTCACACAAGTCTCCACTCTGCAGCCATGCACTAAATGTCCATCACCAGCTGGGGGGCATCACGTGTGGTGGACTGCATCTTCCCACTGAGTTTCCTCTGGAAAGTACCAAATTGGTGTGCTTCAAGACCACCCTGTTGAAGAGCCAAAGCACAGTCAAGCAGGATGCTTGGATGGAACACTTCAAACACACATTCCTGGTCAAAACAATACCCATGGAGACAAATGGACAGTGACCAGACAAAGCCAAGGAATGGCATCTCCTTCTGCCCCAGGAAATGTGACAGAACAAAGTGCCACCTCTCCTCAGCCCTATTGCAAGCTCCTACCCTTGTGGCTGAAGGAGGCTGTCACACCTCTTCTATCCCTGATGTTCATTCTTCTGCACTTGCATCAGTTGGCTTAAGAAGAGGCAGTATGGGTCCACTACATGAAAGAATTAGTCATTCACAAAGCTCATAGTCTTTAAATTCTGGTAATTTGCGCTGGACATAGGTGAAACAGGATTGGTAGATTTAGAAGAGTGTGAACGAGGTGTGTGTGAGCCTCCAGCCCAAGCAGCAGCAGTGTCCCATTGATGAGAGAGACCTTGTGGAGCTGGCTGGGGTTGCCCCATATTTTCCCCCAGCATTTCCCCCACCAGCACTCATTTTGCCATCCCTGCACCCCTTGTAATTTGAGCAGCAGTTCATCATGCTTTCCTCACCATTTATGCTGCCCCATGAAATGTTATAATTACCCTGATGCAGAACAATGTAGAGAAGAACCAGAGGACTTACTCATCTGACTGCCTTTGATAAATGGAGATGAGGAACCTGATCCTCTCTGGACAGCCACAGAGATTTGGTCACTTTAGGGGAAGCCCCAAGCCAAGCTGATTTTTCCTGCAGTGGGAGGCAGAGATATTGAAGGATGGGGAAGTCAGCAGCTCCTGAAGCACCTCCTGCCTAGGCAACAGAAGCACTGCAGTAAAGTCTGTTCAGACCACACATCTTTCTCCCATGTGCTTCCTCATCTCCAGCATAATAGCTGCATATATAGCCTCCAGCATGGTAGCCTCTCTGCCCCAAAATCCTGAGTGGATGGATGAATGAATGAATGAATGAATGAATGAATGAATGAATGAATGAATGAATGAATGAATGAATGAATACACAACCCTCTGGCTTGTTTATCCTTCAGCTGCTTGAATTCCATTCTCCTATTAACCACAATCCACACAAAGCAGTGTTTTTTTATCAGCCATTCCTCCTCCTGTCCAGTTTCTCTCCCAAAAAGTCTGCTCCAGTTCATGTAGAGCGACATCTTCCAGTTTTGCCAATATTATGTTTTGAATTTATCTGTGTCTTTTATATAACAAATATTTATCTTCCTCTTGTGTCCTAAGGAACTAAGAGAGGGAACTTGATCTTTAAAAACTCATGTTTTGTAAAAACCTCCTGTTTTGTGTGTCATTCACTTGAGTTACCAAAGACCAATTTTCCCTTAATGAGGTCTCAGGGACCTGGAGAACCTGGACAGGACAGATGAAGTGGAATTGCTTCATTTCTAATAAACCATAGGCATAGTGCAAAGTGCTCTGAGAGTATTTCATTCAGCACTTATTTATTGTTCATAATTCACCTCCTTCTGACAGGGAAGGGCATGATAGAGCTAATTTAATATTTCCATGGTCAGATTCCATTCATATTTGAGTGAAATATCAGTAAATAAAACTGAAGCACCATTTATTAGGCTTCTGAAATTGTCACAGGTTAGGTTATCAAACACTGCGGGCCGACAGCATGAAAATTAACTTACTATCCTGCTCACCAGACAGTGCCCAAAGAATCACTCAATCTGGGTGACCAATACTTTTGAGAAGGCCTGAGTTCTTCCAAAAATATGGCCCAAATAAAAAAACTCCAGCTGAGATAAATGAGAAGCGTGTCAATATGGCAATTTATACAGAATTGTTTAATGGAGCTGAGCAAAACTCTTTGGTTGGGGTGGAGAGAAAAGAATGTGTGTTTGGTGTGTGGGAATCATGGAATGGATTTGTGCCAGATTGCTCCAGGCCGCAAAATATTAAATCTTTCTCATGCCCCAAAGGAAAATATTCCATCTCAGCACTTATCAACTGAAGGAAAGTTGGGGTTTTCCTCCCCAGAGACTTATCTATTTCAGTCAACATCTAATGACTGGCCATTGCCAAGTCCTGGTTCTGCTGCGAGAAGCCTGGAGATATCAACAACATTGGCTTGGATTGGTATTTGCAAGTCCTGTAGCCTTGCCTTTCAGCAATTTCCCTCGGATTTATTGAGATCCAGAAACCTGAAATATCTAAATAAGGATGTTACAGAAAGCTTAGGAAAATTAAAGATTCCTTCAGCCCCTGGTAGATTCAAGGTAGATCTGAACTAATGCTGAGTTTCCAAAATACTGAGAGAAGTATTTCCTTCTCTTTTCCCCAAATACATAAATTTCTTTAGCTTACTGCAAGGTTAAAAAGAAAAATGTGGAAATTGCATAAAAAGAAAGCTTGATCTCACAATATTTCCAGCTGCCTTTGGCATCTTAAAGAATATTGCGTAGGTTGCTGAACTACTAGTTGTACATCCAGCCTGACCCTTTGAAGTGCACACATCTTAAGTTCAAAATGAGTCAGAGTTTAATAAAGTGATTTACTTAAATTGCCCATATTTCAAGGGCCAAACGCCCCATTTAATTTGAATGCCACCAACGAACAGCAATATACTGAAAGTCTGGAAGAGACCAGAAATCTACCAAGGGTGAAAGCAAGGACTTACATGACCCAAGAAGAACTACATCAACATTTCCTACTTATAACCCATTATGAAATAAAAGGATTTTGCAGGCAAGGCAATTAATGTAAAGAAATCTAAGAAAGATACAAAAAATATCAGAACTAGTCAACTAGGTGTTTTAGCTAAATTTATGCTTCTGGGCTATGATTTATTCTAGTGGATGTGACACTTGTTGAACTGTCATAGTCCGCCCACAATCAGTGTTATTTGCCAAATCAAGTCACACAAAGACCAGGCAGGGAAGGATCACTCACTGTAATACAGTACATCTATCAAAAGGGTTATTTTCATGGACTTGGTTTCTAATCAAGCAGCAAATCATTCTCCAGTTTTGCTATCAAGGACCATTACTTTTAGGAAGTGCTTAATCTGAAAAAAATGCATCTACTTGAAACTACAGGGCATCTGGTAAGATATACTGAAGACAGGGGAAATGAAATATGTGCCACACAATTTACCCTCCCGGCAGCATTTTATGAATAGCTTATTTGCGGAGAGAGAGGTGAGTTGCCAGCAAGACAGGAGTTTTAGCTTCCTATTTGTCTCGTTTGCTGAGTTATTGCGAAGGTCACTCCTGCGCTTCAATTGCCTGAGTGCCACTTTTGATGAGGGAATTTTCAGATTATATCCCAGGTGCCTCAAATATTTACAAAAGGCTTCAGGGTACATGTGCCTTTTTAATTTAAGTGCCCAGATAACATTACAGTTACATCTGCATGTTAAACCATTTTCCCATCCAAGTCAGGGTAAAAGTCTGTAAAGCATCAATGTTGCCCCATCCAGACACAATTGTTCTCCTGCAGATAAAACATCCCTACCAGGGCATGCTGTGCCACCTGGATGTACTTCCTGGGCCATTTACTGGATCCCTGTGACCTGCCAAGCATCCCTTGGGAAAGCCCAGGGGACTGTATATGAATACAACCCAGAGGAACAAGAAGCAATACCAAGGTTGACTCCCAAAACAAGTTTGTCCTTTCTTTCACATAATACAGATGTTGCAGACCTAATAATTGAAACAAATCCATTATGAAGAGAGACGGATACAGAACCCTTTATCAGCTCTCAGAAACCAACAGTGATGGCGGCCCAGGGCTTGCACCATCTGAAGAATTACTGTTCTTGTCTTCTGTGAGTTTGCTCTCAAGGACAGTTTTTCTCAGTGGCCAAAACAGGCCAAGGTGTCCCTACTCCTGCACCACAGGTCAACATCCTGATGTCTTCTGTAATAGGAAAAAAAGATGAATAGACATAACAGGCCTGATAAAATTTCATGCTGGGATGGTTGAATTCTGCTGGATGTTGTTCACCGTGATACTTTGCTCCAGGAGGGATCTCACTGAAATTCATGGGGGACAATTATTTTTTCAGCAAGGAAAAAATGAGATAAAAACAAGTACTAAATAGATGTAAGCAACACAGTGCCTTCTTCTCTTCCTTATTTCTGCAGATCTCATCCAGATTTTTAGGGGAAATATTTTCTTAAAAATTATTCTTAACTGTTTTCACAAAGGAAGAAATTTAGTTGCTGCTTAATGAATCCCACTAGTAGCCATTTTTTTGTTATCCACAATGCACAGACCATAAAGATTTACTTTGTAATGGCCATTCAAAATGTGATCTAGATAATGAAACACATTAGATCAATGTGTCTTGGTGCATCCCCTCTGCTGCCACCCACTCACTCTGCCTGCATGTGTCTGCTAGTTCCTGACAGCACAAGGAAATGCCTCTACTTAGTCACCATCAGGTGAGTACATACATCCAAAAATTCCCAGAGGAAACCAGGTTTTCGATCTAGCTCTAAGTACAGATAATCAACAACAAAGCTTATTTTTTCTTTTTCACATATTTGTTTCAATTACAGCTTATTGAATTCTCTGCAGCCACAGAGAGGGCTCAAGCAGTCATCAGTGCTGCTTAGAAGGTAATTCAGGATGCTGTCTGGAATATTTGTCCTTTTTAATCACCTGCCACACATTGCTCTTTTAGGATATTGTCACTCAGAGACTGAAGAACAAAAAGGAACATTAAAATGAAAGGGTGTCTGTTTGAATGTGGCAATTCCCTGCATAAAAATGAGTCCCATTAACAGGAAAGCCCAACCTATCTCCAGGCAATATTTCAAATCCTTGTCTGCCTGTAACCTCAGAGGAATTTAATTCCTTTATATTATTCAAATTATACACTAGAGGAAGAAATTATGAGATATTGGTCATTTTTAATGCTTTCTTTAAAATATATAATTAAAAGAGCCAGCAGACCTACTAACAGCAATTTTATCATGGCAGTCTAAAAAAAATCTGAATTTATGGCATTTACAAAGTGTCATTTTCTCCTATAGTCTTTAGTAAGTAAACCATGATTTAATCAATTTCCCTAGCAGTCTCATTCACTAGTATCTGAGCATGTAAAAACAGTAAATGAAATAGTAGTGGACCAAAATAGGTAAAAAGGAGTCCTGAAAGAAGATATACAGTGCTCATTCGCTCCTTAGTTCAAAACTTAAACTGCGCTCAATGTTTTCCCTCTTCCTAAAGTAGTTCACTGCATGGTTACTGTCTGGTTTGGAAAGTCCTGGGGGACTGAGTATTTGGGCCAGACTTTTATCTCGGTTGTCGGATTGTAAATCTAAAGAAGCTTGCTGATCTCAAAGGTATTATTCCAGTTTATGGGTTAGGAGAAGTTCTGCCAGAGCAGTGCACATTTAAAAGAACAACAACACCCTTTCTAAACTCAGCAGTTGTTCAAACAAGTAAGCTGAAAATTAACTGTGTTGTTGGGAACTGTCACCAAAAGGGTAGGACCACAACTGATAACATCCTATTGGAGACAGGCTCAAAGAACTGGTGTTGTTCTGCTGGAGAAAAAAGGCTCCATAGGCACCTTATAACACCTACATCCCTACAAGGGAGCTACAGGAAATCTGGAGAGGAACTTCTCACAGAGGCATGTAATGACAGGACAAGAGATTAATGGCTTTAAATTGAAAGAGGGTAGGTTTAGAATAGATATCGAGAAAAAAATATTTACTGTGAGGTAGGTGAGGTACTGGAACAGGTTGCCCAGAGAAGCTGTGGATGCCCCAACTCTCTCAGGGTTCAAGGCCAGGTTGAATGATGCTCTGAGCAACCTAGTCTGGTGGAGGTGTCCCTGCTGTGGCAGGGGAGTTGGAATTAGGTGGTCTTTAAAGTCCCTTCCAATTCAAACCATTGTTTGATTCTGTGATTCTATGGCTAATAGCTACATATTTACTTCACCACTACATTCAGTTCTTTTTTTACGCTTTAGTGTTGTGCAAATCACTTCTGAAATCCAGGGTGTGCTCAGCAATTAATTAACATTGTATGCACCATTATGAAAATTGAATGCCATTAATGCTAACATTTAAAAATGTCTTTCTTCTCAAAACAGCAGGGAAAAATGTGTCCTGAAATGTGTATAATAACTATGTAAGAACTTGGTTCAAAAGGATTTAAAAAGGAAAAAAACCCACCACAATCAAGGAGGCTTTTTTGGCTTACTTATATATATATATATATATATATATCTGTGTGCATAAAAAATACATTCTTCTCTGAGAGTGAGGCTGTGGAGAAATTCCAGCAAGTACATGCACCCTTTTTAGGATCAAATATGTAGTTTTAATTTTATTTGTGCCACACTTAAGCAAAAGGCCATATTTAGGTGGGAAATTGGGCATCACTTCCAGAATGAAAAGAGATGGAGGGTTAAATTGCTCTGGAGCAGAACATGCCTTTGAAACTCAGATGACCCAAGTTCACATCTCCCCTGTCTCTGGATAGCTGTGAGCACACAGGAGGTGGATGCTATTTATTTATTTGCTTATGTACTGGAACAGTTCCACTTTCCTATAAAGCACATGCTCACTGGAGCAGGAATCCACATTGCTCCCTTCCTAGCTCTACTACTGGCAGGATGAATACTGTTTCTGCTCTGGTGAGTACATTTAGTACTTCATAAAAAAACACCTTCAGGACTAATGGCTGAAAGCAACCATGCTGATGCTTAAGGCATAGTCCTAGTTGGGGTGTAAACTTGCCTAGAATTGACCAGACATGGATGCCGTCCTGTTCCTGCTGTCATGCTCATTGGCTTCTCCACTGGGTTGGCAAACAGTGCTTAAGTCTCATAAAGCAGCCACTCTCAGGAAGAAAAATCCAAACAGGAACTATTCCCAATATTTCCCCAACCCAGTTTGGTTGGGCGTTTTTCAGTTTTTAGCCTGGTTTTCTAAGATTATGTGATGTTACAAACTGCCTGCTTCTCCAGCTGCCCTAGGGACTTGGAGCCCGCTGGGCACTTTCAGCCAAACCTGAGGAGCAGAGTGGAGTTCCAAGGTGGCACCATGCCCTGCAGAGGAGATGGTGGCGAACCCACACCAGCCAGGAGAGCCAGGGAGAGGAGGGAAAAGAGAGCAACAGTCTGAGTTCTTGCATAGACTGGAAGAGCTACAGTTGAACCATGTATTTCTAAACAACAGAGAAACCTCATGGGGGAACAACTTTGGCTGGAGAGCCTACCAAGGGATGTACACACATTGCAGCTGCAGCTTAATTCAGTTAAAAGTCAATCAAGCAAGAGACAGGCATCCATTGGAGAGCAGGCATTGTTAGTTTGGCTGCTCAAGGAGTGATTTGCTTATTAGCTGAGACAGCACCTCTCTCAATGGTACACTGAGGGAAAAATTAATGCGACTGGAAAAAGAATATGGGGGCACTTAGGGTTAGTAGGAAAGCATAACCTGAGAAGCAAATATAATGAGTAGAAGACCACAAATCCACAAATTTAATGTTTTTTCCACAATTAAAACTGAAATAAAACGATAATGGGAAGAATTGACTTCACAAGCCAAAAACTGAACTCATCTAGTTCACCGTGCCAAAAAAAGCCCCAAATACAAGGCATCTGCATCTTCGTTTTCCATGCAAAAATGTATTTTTTCTGTTCTGCAGGATTCTAAATACCATCTAATTTCTGAAAAAAAAAAAAGCACTATTAACAGCTTAATTTAATGTCTCACTGTTTAAGTTACGAGGTCTTATCTGCCAATATATACAATTAAAGGACTTATAAGGATTTCTTAAAAATAAAAATAAAGCATTTTCTGTTCTGCTTCTAATACTGATGCACAGGCAATTGCAGGAATTACGTGAAGTGAACTGGATTTTAATTACTCACTTTAAAGATATAAGTATGTTGATTTATGTTTAAAACACCCTTTTTTATGCAAGGGAAATCTATACTCCAGCACCTCATTTTCTCTAACCTTTCTCTGTTCTAAAGTTCACAGACAGACCGTGCTTCTGGTGAAGCTTCTGAAGTTAACTTCAGTTCTTTATATTTTCCAACTTCTTAGCAGAAGTAAAGACCTCTAATAATTTGCAAAGAATAGGGATCTGATCCTTTCAGATTAAAAATTGATAGAGCACTCTCTGCACAAATATGCGTGCAGGAAAGTATTTTAAGAAAGTGAAATCTACCCTTAAAATCAATGGGGGAGATGACTTATAACATTAAATAAAGAAATTAGCACAACTGTGAGAAACATGGGAGATCTGTTTCCAGAACTGAATCACAACTTTAGTAAAGTCTGAAAGCATCAACATATGTTATGAGGGAACGTAAATATCCTCAGCAATACTTTCTGTGTAGATAATACAATGTTCCCTGATAAGTGTGTTACTCAGTGCAACCATAAACAAGCCTCTTTCTTTCCCCAGCTTTGTTCTCTTAGAGTGCAGCAAAAGCTCATGGTAAAACAATGTTCTTTTTCCCCTGGAGCACACTCTATGCCTAGCACTCTCTAACTCTACGACTTGCCAAAGTTTCTCATTTAGAAATTACAGAGGTTTAGCCTGAGAAACTCAGATATTCAGCTATACATTGTTGAGGGAAATCTCCTTTCCTCTTGGCAAAATAGGATTTGCATACATGCAAGCACGTAGCTCAGTCTGAATTTCTCATACTTCAGGAATTTGAAATCATCAAGACCAAGCTGCACTTTGGGTTGTGACAGAAAAGCTCATGCACCAGTTCATGTCTAGCTGAGACATTAGTTTGGTTTTCACATTACTAAGCTTAAAACCCCTGAAAATGGAGGGGGAAAAAAAAGCCATAATGATAGAAATATTTTGGGAGGTAAAAACCTGAAACCAAGTTTAAAAAAAAAAAAAAGCCTTTTTTATTCCTAGCACTACAAACCACAGCTGATCAAGCTGGAATGACTCTGAAGAAGGTTCCACATTCCTCTCACAGTTATGAATGGATAAGTCTCAAGTACTGCCTTGGGCTCTACTTGGATGGAACACCAAAAGGGTAAATGTTTATTTAAGTCTATGTCAAACACTTTGAATGTTTTCAGTATACAAAGCTGAGCTAGAATGTCATGAGTCAGTGAATACTGGCACATTATGGTATTTCCTCCTCTGCTGTAAAGGTATTTCATCTTAGAAACACGGGTTTGGTTCTGATTAAATTTGGGCACAAATTCAGACCAGTGCTTTATTTAGGAATATGGATATTTCCATTCCCTGAAATTAATTCCTGGACCTTAAAAAAACACCTTCCACCAGACCAGGTTGCTCAGAGCCCCATCCAGCCTGGCCTTGAACACTTCCAGAGAGAGGGCATCCACAGCTTCTCTGGGCACACTGCTCCAGTGCCTCACCACCCTCACAGTAAAGAATTTCTTCCTAGTATCTAATCTAAACCTGCCCTCTTTCAGTTTAAAGCCATTAGTCCCTTGTCCTGTCACTACATGCCCTTTGAAAAATCCCCCAAAAGTCCAGGCTTTTCTGTGGGCTCCCTTCAGGAGGTCTCCCTGGAGCCTTCTCCAGTCTGAGCTCAACTCTTTCAACCTGTCCTGGTAGGAGAGGAGTTCACCCTTCTGATCACCTTCATGGCACTCCTCTGGACTCACTTCAACAGCTCCATGTCCACATCCCTACATCAGGGCTGCCAGAGCTGCATGCGGCACTCCAGGTGAGGTCTCATGAGGGACCTCATGAGAGGGGAGAATCACCCCACTCAACCTGCTGGTCACGCTGTGTCTCACTGTTGTAGCCAGGCACACTCTCCTTCCTCCTCAGCTGCTCTGCCACTCCTTTAACCCTTGCTTCCTCTGTACCCATCTTAGTATGGAACTGGGAGCTTGAATCCCACTGGAAAACTCCTGGCAGTGCTTTGGGTGAGTGTTCCAGAGGAGTGCACTGGCTCAGCTGTGTCATGTAACCCAAAAGTAAGTAGCAAAGCCAGTCTGGTGTCAGCAGACAGAAAGCTCCAGCTGGAGGGAGAGGCACTCTCAGGTGATAGCCCTCCATGCCAGTGGTGCTGCAAAGCCCTGTGTCCTTCCGAGGAGCAGGTGAACACAGCTCCCAAGCACCAGGAGATTCAGGAGAAAGGTGATGGACAGAAAGAGGAACGCCAAGTTTACTTTACTGTCTTCTTGCCACGGGCAAACCTGCCAGCCTGGACAACATGACCAAGCAGAGAGCTTCTTCTAATAAAGGTCTGTCAGTCAACTAAAACACCAAATAAAATCCCAGGCACCTTTTCAAAAACCCCTGAAGGGTGATCAGAGGCAGATGACCACCAAAAAGGATAAGGCTAGGACAAGCCTGGACATCATAACTTTCTATTCATCCTCCCAAGTGGGTCCCTTTTATTTATCACATGGGACAGAGGCTGATTGTGTCCACTCTCCAAATCCCTCAGAAGCTACCCTGGTTCAGGGTTGAGCAGGACTGGTGCTGCAGAGCTCCCAGTGTGTTTGCAGCGATGGCAATGAAACACTCCAGCAGAAACTAACATTGAGGGTGGGGGCAGGGGGAGAGACAATGATTGTTTCTAAGAGGTTCTTTTCTCAATCTATGAAGACAAGACAAGAGCAGTGTGCCATCTCTGTCGGCTCAGAGTGCACTGGCTGGGTATGTTCTCTCAGTGATATTAAATGGACTCAATAATTTTAGTTTCATATTTCCACTTTTTCAGAAAATTCCCCACAGCATTATCAAAGTTATTTTGCTATTAAAGTTATTAGCTATTTTGCAATTTAACAGCAATTCAATGAACTTTCCATGAGTCAGGATGGCATTGACACAAACAATAATACCACCATTTGCCAGTCAGAATAATTTTCTTTATGCCCTTGGTAAGTCTATGGCAAGTTCAGCAATGTATCCAAAGACAAAGTTGAGGAAAAAATGCCCTATCCCAAGCTTTGCATGCAGAAGTGCCAGTCACTGGTACAGCACCACCATCTGTTTTGCCATGTACAGGCATTACAGCTTCCAGAAGCCCAGTAAAGCACTTAGCCATTAAACTTTCTTATAGCTTTGGACCATCTGCTTCTTCATCCCAAAGGTTTCTCTACCTACCACCTTATATAGTGTTTACCTAAGCTAAGGACCAGAAGAAAAATCTCAAACCTCCTCAGTAAGGACTGTGCACCTTCCAGCACATACTGGTTCAATGGTACAGTTACAAAAGCCTAAAAAATTATCTTGGACACACTGAGTTTAAATTCCACATTTCACACTACACATAAGGGTAATGTGACACGTGATGCTTCCAGGAATGCATGCAAAGGCTCAAAACAGAATTATAATGAATTCCCAGGGAATTTATCAACAAAGACTTTTCTCTTATTCATTCCTTTAGCAATGATCTATCTTAAAGGATAGCACAAGAATGTGTAGAGCCCACAGCATCTTTGTTTGTATACTTTCTAATATAATTTAGATCCCTAGAGATAAATATCTTTTGGATTACCCCATTTTATGCCTGAGTTCACTGCACTTTCCCACTGAGAAAATATTCTGTCAATCAACGTGGGTCCTGATTCCTCTTTGTCATACGCCAGTTTTCCTCCACAGTGTCAAATCCAGAACTGACAACTTACAGCAGGCAGAACAGATGGAAACACAACTGCCCTGAGCTATGGAGATGCTGCAAACTACTTTTAACAAATACCAAAAAATTTATGAATGGTTTATAAGCAGCATTTAAAAGGTGAAGCAGTCACCACAGCATCTTCCAACCATACAATCTATACCTGCAGTTAAGAGGGTACCTTCAGGGGCAGCTCAGTTTAACTTATATTTAAATATAACAGAAGAGCTGGTTATTGGCACCCTGCCAAGTGCCCAGAAGTGCTGCACACAGAAAACCTGCAGGATCCTGGGACTCTGTGAACCTCAGTCGTGGAGCCTCCCTCCTGGCCTGCAGCTCCACCACAGCCCTGTCCCACCTGCCTGCTTACAGAAGAGCCTGGACCTTTTTGAGTCCCTTGCTAAATTCTCATGATACCTTGGCTGGAGAGGCAGAGGCAGTGGTTAGAAAATGCATATCTCAAGAATAACCCAGTTTTGCTCCAGCAGACATCAGCCCTAAAACGGCTGACCCAAATGTTAGCTCTGTGCATGCACTGGCTTAGTTTTCAAGCTTTGAATGTTGTATACATAAGTTGGTATGACATGCATTTTTATCTCCAGTACTTGTTTTTTAATGTCATCTTAGCCTCCTGAAACAACAGAGTTTCTCCACTTAATAAAGTGTGTAACCTGAAAATAAGAATAATTTGCTATCAACACACAAATGAAACAGTTGGGAAGGGGAAAACAAAGAAATAAAAAACACATGGAGTATATTCCTGAGAACAAAAACCAGGCATGAAATGGTGTAAGTAAGATTATAGCAAGAAAAGATCTGACTACTCTCTGGGAAGTAAGATTTTCAGTGTACCACCTGAAGATACTCACACAAGTAGCATCTGTGTAAATCAGACTGGAGAAAATGGTGCCCCTGTCTGGGCAGCCAGTGCATTAAGAAATAGGCAGGACTTTATGGTAAAATTTGAAAGCTTCTCCAAATTTCTCATCAGTGTGACATAGAGGTAATTAAAACTAGTGAGAGTTCTTATATATGCTTATTGGCTTCCAGCTTCCCAATAACTTTTTGCTTTATACTGCTAGGCCATTTCTTTTTCTTGTGCTAGAGATATATCAAGTCCTTTAAAAAAGAAAGGCTAAGAAAGGCAATTCAATCCCCCAGATAAGTACTTTAACACATGCTTTGCTTAATTGATTGGAAAACCCTAGTAGTTTCTTGACTTAGACAACATAACTTCTCCAGTGTCTGTGCTGTTTATTATAGAGTGAGACAGAAGAAGGGATAGGAGCCACAGGAGAACACACTACCTTTGGGACAGTGCTGGCTGCAGAAGCTCACTCTGCTGACCCACAACCATCACTGCCCCCTTGCACTGCCAATTGCTGCCCCTTCAGGTTTTGCAGTGCTGCCAAGCTGCACTGATCACCCAAGAGATTGAACTTGAAAACAGCCACTCAAAGTACACCATAAAAGTGGCAGCTGCAGCAGATTGCAGCCACCCTTTTGCACACCAGCCAGCTCCTGGGAATGGTCCCCAGGCTGAGCAGAGGACCAGGCCCAGGAGACTGGTGCCAGCTGGGCAGACCTGGTGCACCTCGCCGGGCTCATGCTCACCAAAAGCCATCTATGTCTGTGCTGCTGCCAAAGGAGATAGTCGCCACTGTCCTGATGGGCCCTCTTTCTTTCCTCCAGCCTTGTCTCTTTCATAAGCACACACACACCCACCACACACACACACACACACACACACACACCACACACACACAGAATATTCTGAGTTGGAAGGGCCCCACAAGGATCATCGAGTCCAACTCTTAAGTGAATGTCCTGTATGGGGGCACCAGTGAAATCAGTCCATTTGAGAGTTTAGGTGGACTGAAAACACAACCTTTTTTCTCCTTTCAGTTTTGTTGTGTTGCAGTGATTAACCTGATCATCACAGGGATGTCTGAGGGCAAGTGCCTCACAGGGATGTGATAACCCTGTGAGGTTAATAATAATCAGGTGCTTAATGTAAGAATAAGTAGGATGAGCAAATAAATGCAAAGCATTATTCACTTCTTCAGACAAGAAACTGTTTCCTCAAGACACATCAGAACAGGAAAAGCGTTTCCATGTGCAAATGTGTTAGCTAACTACTTGTTTTAACTAATGTGATTTTAAGCCTGACTTAACATTAAATGTGGACAAGCCACAGGCTTCCCCGGTGATCTAACCACAGCCAACCTACATGTTTTTAAATAAGGCCTGCCCTTGCTTGTATCCTACACTCCTAGAGTTTTCCTGATTGACACATTTAAATTTAACTGATGGCTTGAGCACACAAACCCAGTGATCATGTTAGGAGGATGTACACAGGATTCACTGGTGTGCAGCCATCCTGGGACCCAGTTTTGCTGGTGGGCTCAGGCTGCAGAGCTGCAGAGCTGCAGAGCTGCAGACATCATCACACCTCAGGGGAAGAGCACCCTGCAGTTTCAACAGAGGGCTAAATGCAACACATTTAACTCAAATGCCATCTTCCAAATGGTGCAGAGATCTAATATGGGCCTAATCCTGTGTGCCCACAGAATGGTCTCTAGTGGGAGGTTCCCAAATACTTCGTGGATCCTACACCATATATCTCACAGAGAGAAGAGGCATAATTATATGGGGACCATGATAGAATTTTTCAAACGTGTGGAACTAGACACGTGGGAAACTGGGGAAAGAAACCCCAACTGTGCTTCTTTCCTGTTCCTCAGTCTTTCAGTGTGTCCTATATTCCTGCTTTGACCCCTCTTGCAGTATCACTTCTAGAAGGAGCTGAATTACTGGAGGTTGTGTTCATATCCCCTGCATTGAGCGTAGCCTCCTAAATTTCTTCAGGAGTTCAAGCTGCCTCAGCACTCTGCCACAGTCATCACTTAGAGACAGATCTCTCCACAGCTCCTCTTGCAAACCTTTCTTTCTTCCCCAAGAGAATGAAAGACCTTATTTGAAAATGTCAGCTGCTGAGCAAAAGGAAGATTTTACCTTATTTTTGACACGTTATTTTCTAAGCAAGGTTAAAATTGGTGAGTTTTTCCTTTACCAGGTGACCCTTCAGAACCTATTTCATCAGCCACTGGAGTTCCTCCAATCCCCTGGGGCATACTAATGTATCCACTGACATTTGGGCACACTTTGGCTTTGAGGGCTAGGATTTGGGCACTGGGGCTAAGCCTTGGACACTTTTGCTGTATGAGGCCCTCTGAGTTACACCCCTCAATTTCTTGTCAGGCTGTCACCTGAGAATTGATACTCTGGGTTTAGTTAGTGAGGCATCTCCAAAGTCAAGGGAGCAAGGAATATCTGCCACAGGGCTGAGACCTCAAGTTGCTGCATTTCTTACACTGTTGCAGCAGGCAACATCTCTGGAGGTGTGAAAAAAAGGAAGAAAGGGTAAAACTCAGGGTTCTGCACTCTGTGGTAGGCAGTTCCACACAGGGAATATGCATCAGGCAACACATCCCTGTGTAGGAGACCTCAGCCCTGTTTGCCCACTGCCAGCAGGAAATCCACACCTAATTTCAGAAGTGAGGCCTGAGTCTGTTACCTCGGGCAGGCTGCAGACACAAAGGTCTGCCACCTAAGAGTAAGGAGACATGACTTTTGATCTCCTGAATTTAAGCAGGTTTTTCTTTTTCACAACAGACAAATGTTGCTTGACAAATCTAGTAATGAAACTTTCATAGATTCTAACGTGTTCTTCTGTAAAGCACAGCTCTGAGAAGCTGCAGAGAAAGGCTAAATGAGCTCCAAGTCCCCATTCATGCTGCATGATAACATTCTCTGTGAATAAAAAATGTCTTTATCACCCTTCTCCTCCATGAAAAAGCAACTCTGTGACCTACTACTCCAGCTGATTATAGCTTTACATTTCTAATGGAAAAAGGAAAGAAAAGCAAGCCACCAAGATGAAACTTTGAAGACTGTCAGCGGCATGTGGCTTAATTAAAAAGAAAGTATTTTGGGTTCCATATCACATCTGAGGAAGACAGTATGCCTGTCTTCCTGGGATGTGATATGGAACCTAAAGACTGTTTAATACACCTACTAACTGTTTATTTTAGCCTTCGCATAAGACTCAATTTGCACTCTGCAGCAAGGTGTGACATGGGAAATTTGCATCTACATTTGAGAGACCTCATCAGTCCACAGGAGGACCAAGAGGCATGCCAACTCCAGAAGGCTTTGCTCCATGTATCTCCTTTCCATGCTTTGCCATCCCTCCCCCCAGCTCAGACCTCGTGCATCAATGGAGAGGAGTTACTTGTGTACCTTGCTTTTTTTCTTGTTCCAATTATGGCATGAGTGAATTCTGACTGCATTTTGATGCCACTTGTAAAGTCCAAGAACAATAGCATTGAGACTTGTAGCTGCTTTCTACATTGTGCTCATTTTTAATACTGCAAAGCCAGAATTCCCAGGGTATTAAAGAAGCCAGAAGGGAAAACAAAAAGACCAAAGCTATGGCTGCAGTGCAATTTATCAGAAAGCACTGAAGCACATGCTTCATGCTGAGGTTTACTCAGTACACAGAATGATGTGGCAGACATATACATCCTTCAAACTGTCCCAAAACCAAGTAGGATTACACACATGAAGAACATGTTAGATTTGGCACAGACACTCTTGTGTAACCATTTTAGCAAAGAGAAAAGATGCTCCAATTACTTTAATACTATCTTACACTCTCTATAGATTCAACTTATTTAATTGCATTAAGTATTAAATCTGGCCTCCAACCATAACCTAAAGTTTCCACAGAATTAAGTACTCCACCTATGCTATGGGCAAATAACATTTCCTCTTTCTGTATATGACTATGCATGTACAAACAAAACCAGCATGTATTATGTTAACAGTGCCTCTTCTTCCCCTCCTGAAAATATTCTTTGCTACTTATAAATGTTGTATGTGTGTATGTTCTCCCAATCATTTTCTGAAAATGCTTCACAAAAAAAGCTGAAGCCTATCCACAAAAAGAAACATGAGAAGGATCCCCAAGGAAAAATCAACAGCAACAGGGGCGTACTGCATCACTCTTCCTATCCCTCAGAGTCCCTTTCATGGTTTCTGTGACATTGAACACAGTGCCATTGCTCTGAACTGAAGCCTAAAGATAGTTCAGGGGTTAGGACATCCCATTTAACTCCCACACAAAGGCTTCAACATAAAACCCTTCCCTGATTATTTATAGCATAAATCAAGACACTGTCCACAAAGAGTTGGGCACCCAAGCCTGCCTCAACCAGCCTTATCAATAGGTTGTTGTTTTGCCTTATGCCAGGTTTATATTTGCTGCAATAATCATGCAAATTGAGGGCGAGTCATGCATATATATTTGCAATTTGTGTCCTCAGTGTTTACCCAGCCCCTTTGGGAAAACTGTGGTGGAAGAACTCGAGCAAAGCAGGACCAAATCAAAGGACATACACAGTGAAACTGCAGAAAAAGCTGTAATAAAATGCTCTCAGAAGCAGATTTTAAAAATACTCAGTGATCAGTAAATGGATTAAGTTTTATGCGACATGCCCCAACATTTCAATCACTTATTTCACCCATTTTTGTAATTTAAGTCTTTTACAATGAGTTAAAGTATCTTGGCCTACATTTTAACAGAGAATCTATATTTTTATGAGGAATGATACATATTTTTCATTTTTATTAGTGTCTGTAACAGCCCCTATTCAGGTTTCAAAATATCTGAGAGAAGAACCTGGTGTTGTTAAAGGGCTGGCTGGACAACATGATGCAATGCTTAAGCTGTGCATAGTTTTAACTGTAAGCTATTTGTTGAAATAAAATGAAGACTCATCATCACATAAATATTTCATGAATTCGTATCAGATTTGCTGAATTGTTAGCTTCAGACAAAAGAAATCAGTGAAAAATGGAAAGGCTTCATTTTGACATTTTGAAAATGAAAGGTTTTGATTTTCTCATTTGAAGTTACTTCCATATACAAATTTTCCTTATTTCATAGAATATTTGAATTTGTTTGAAACCAAAATAAAATCTTCCATTCCATGTCAAACAAAATGTTTCACTCAAAGCATTTTGGAGTCTGGGGTGTACAGTTGTTATTAGCTCTCCATTCACTGAAATTTTCATCTAATTCACTCTCACTCTGACATGAAACTATCCTTTTTTCCTCACAGGCACTGTGAAACAGAAATGCCTGTTGTTCTCCATCCTCTGCTCAGTGGGCATTTTTCATTTTCAGAATCCTATATTCTACAAAATGTTTTTAATATAAGGAAGGCGTACTCAGTACTTCAAATACTTTTTTACTGGTAGGAAAAAACCCCCGGTGTAATAGCAACAGAAATACCCAGATCATGTTTTCTTCCAATTTAGAAAGGCCTCCTTAGAAACCTCTAGTCTAAGGCCTAGGAACTCAGCCTTTACCATGTTAATTCATGAATGACAATGGGATTCAACGAGCCTTTAAAATCACCCAACTTCACAGTTGTAGCAGCTGTGGTATCATCACACAAGGTGACTTTTCAGCATAATGCAGATTCTGAAGAGCAGACATATCTCATCCACCCTGAAAAGCAGGCATCTGGCTTTCTGGCAGTGTACGAGCTTCCACTCTAGGCAATGGAGAGAAACAGGCAGTTAATTAAGTATTTCATCCTATTCTGGGAGAGATGTCTCAAACAAGGAGGAGAACATACCTCTGGAAGTTCTGGCTCTAGCAAGCGACTATAAGGGAGTGTTTGCTGACTGCATTTCAGGGTGGATGCCCAGTTTTCAAATGAGTCTGGCTCTGGCAGCCAGCACAGACCAAAAACTCCCATAGCCCTGAACTGGGAAACACTGGCCATATCTGCAGTGTTCTTTGCCAGCTCTGTGAATCATCCTCGAGTCCCCATGGAGAAGCAGGTCCCATTTCATGGCCAAGTGAGCATCACCATGGAAATGCTGATTTGCTATAGCTCTGCACCTTTGTCTCCATCATGAACACCAGAAGAACCCAGACAAGGAAAATTGCATTTATTTTTGTGTATCTTATTCCAAATGCCTTGAACACAGTACCTGTTCCCAGGTGAAGCTCAGCAAAAGGAGCAGTTATCAAGCTCTCTGTGCTTCACCTCCAGTTTTCTACCTGAGGAGCAGGTGTTCCTGCAGCTATTGCTTGTTTTTCTTAGTCACCTTTCACAGAGCATTTAAAGGCTGTTCAATGAACTCCCCATATAAGAAAGTTTGCCTGCCCCACACCCTCCACTTTCACCGTATGTTCCTGCTGAACAGCCACCTTTCCTCCCCTCCCAAAACCTGAGCAAGAAATCTCAATAAACCTCCACACCACCGCTGTCTTCAAGAAGGAGAGCAGAAGCAGCAGGAGAGAGGATGTGCTGGTGTTTGCCTGCAAGCACCCCTCTTCCCAGGGTGCTGGCCACTGCTGCTGCCTGTGGGGGCAAGCCTGCCTGCCTGCTGCCCCGGTGCATGTGCCAAAATGCAGCAAAAGGTCTTGCACTTGCCTGACAGGCACCCATGCTTCTTCTTGGCAACGCACTTGATGGTTAGAATCCCTTCCATTCCATCATCAAGCCTGGGGAAAAGAAGCACCACCAGGGCCATCTGGAGCCAGGCAAGGAGGTGCCATATTCCCAGACACAGACGTGTTCTCCACTGTCGCCCCGAGGACAGTTTTCCTAACAAATTATTACTTCTGAGATTTTCCCCCTCTTATCTTATCTTTAGACATTCCAGCTATTTAAACCTTGGCATGAGGCAGAATAGTATCATCCAGCCTGACTGCAGTACACTTCAGTAAAAAAAATGCATCTATTACCTAGTGCTTTCTCACTGAGAGTTTGTCTGGGCACAATTCCATTTACTAAAAGAAATATAGAGAAAATTGTTTTTCTAGAGCCAAAGATGAGTAACAAATACGTTCTTCTGTAAATAAAAATCATCCTAATATGCCACTTAAAGAAGAATCTTAGTCCGTGGAAAACTCAAATAAAAAGACCATTACTGTGAAGCAAAATACATTTCTTGCTTTTCTCTTATTTTCAGTAGTATTATTGTAGATATTTGTGTCTAATTGTTCATTCTTCTGTGTTTCTACTTTAACCCAGAGTATACTCAGAATTCTATGAAGAATTGTACTGGATCCAATGCTCTCAAAGGAAAGTGTGTTGTCACTGAACCACTGCAATGACTTCTCTGTAAGTTGAAGCAAGAAAAACTGAAATGAAGGCACTGGAAAAGATCTCATCTAAGTGCTATCTTCTAGTAGTAAACATATATTCTGTGTCATTTAAACATAGTATATTCTAGAAATTTTTTATGATGTTTGAATTTCCTTTAAGTGAAGTACACTAAAATGCAGGGGTTTATTTTATTGAATAGATGTACAATTTGCTGAGAAAAGTCAAATCATTCTATGTTCTGCACTTTACATACATTCTGAGTAGTGTGTCAAAGAGGATGAGCTGCAGAAATCAGAATTGTCTCTTTTGGGACTAATTGTCAGTAGCAGAATTCCGACGATTATTACAGAAACTATTCTCCTTGTGTGTCTAAGTAAGAATCACATCTAAAATGTTAGTTGCTAATTTAGTCTGAATCCCTCTTATGTCTGCTGATGTTATGGGTGATTTACCAGATTTTAGATATACTTGCCAGATAATTAATGCACTGGCAGAGCTTTAGTGCATTTCTCAAGCTCTGTTAATTTTCCACATGTTTGTATCCCAGGCATAAAATCACCTTTTGGTGGAGTTCACAATATAATATGAAAGAATGAAAAAAAAGCCAACCCAGAAGATTTATAATTTGTGTCTGACTGTAAATGCATGGGCATGAAATTAGCAGGAGCACAAGCAGAGTCATTCTGGTTTGTCAATCGATAGGTAATGCTTGTCTTATTTCAGATCACAGGTGTCATTAGCTCGATGCTCATTTTCTCTGCAGATGCTGTACATGCTGCAGAGGAATGGCATGTGCCTGTCCAGCCTCCTCAGAGTCCCCCACAGATGTCTCACTGGCACTTCACCACTGTCCTCATTACTATCACCACACGATGTGCAAATGAGAGAGCTCCATGTGAAAAGTCTATCAATTACTGAGATCTTGAGACTCATCAAGACTATACCCATTTTGAAGGGAAGTAAAATGTTTTGAAAATGCATAAAAAGAAAACCCATATGGGGAGAAATTACTGAAATAACATGGCAATATGGGAAATAATCTTCCAGACCACCCATTTGTACAATTTGAAAATTACTCATTCACTGGTAAGATACACTCAATTGTGGAGACATAAAAGGTAGCAATCTTTTTCATAAGTACTTTAGCAATACGTATGTAAATGGCATTACAATTGAATCTTGATCAGAAAATCCTTCTGTGTATTGGCGGATTTATAAAAAAAATATCTACAAAAAGAAGTGTGCAAAATAACAGAAAAGTTATTTTCTCCCAAGTTTAGGGAGAAGCCCCAGCAATTTAAGCTTTATGTAGTTATAATGTGGGGTTTAAGGTTTATGACAGCTACCTTAAATAACTACTTTAATTGCCTCCTTTATATGTAATAAACAGCAGTTATAGATAAATAATTATATAAATTAATTTTTAGAAGCTGTCACTGAATGACAGAGCTTCAGAACATTCTGTATTTGCACACTAATACCCCCAAACAAGAAGACCAAAAGACCCCAATATGGAAGACTTTATAACAAATCTTGCCATGATGGTGTCTTGACTCAAGAATTCACAAGTCATCTTGAGTTCCAAAGGGTGGGGGTAGCAAAAGCACAAGCCCTGCAAGGCAGGCATGCAATATGCAGTGTCCTTCTGGAATAAGGCTCTACTGGAAACAGGCTCAGAAGACAAAGCCATAAGGTCTTGCTGGCTGCAAAGCCATATCAGAGAGAAGGAGGAGCTGGGAAGCCAATGTTGGCTCTTCATGGTTTGCTGCAGCATATGAAAAGACCCAGCAAAAGAACAATTTTCTTCTCACAAAATAATTCTTCTAACATAGAACCGCCAGGAGGGTCATAAACTATAAACATTCATAGCTGTTTATTTATCTCAGCTGTTAACAGGTTTTTATTTTTGTCCTGACATTATTTAATATGAAACACAACTAAGGCAGCCGAGTTTTTTGTGCCACCTTCACAACCAGGAGACAGAATTTCCCTCCATGCTATGATATCAAGAGCTCTCTGGTGAAATACAGATGATTATGAGAAAGTTGAAGAGATCTGTCACTGAAAAGGGATTGTTGCCAGTAGTTTTCATCTCAGTTACCACTATTTCTCCTTCCTAAATGTTATCAAAACAAGAGCATTAGTACTGATGAGGTTATGCAATATATTTTATTCACTGTTGAAACCATTACTCATATGAAAACCAATGGGCAAAAAAGATAAAACCAGAGAACTTCTGATAATTCCATCTCAGAGTTTTATGTCATATTATTCTTCACATAACTTCTCAGTATCATCTGTTCCCTTAACTATTCTGATGTGGCCATGTGCACATCTCCCACACCTGAAGCAAAGCCCTTTTCCACCTCCACTCACACAACCCAACCAAGGTAGGGCTGTCAGTGTCTGTGCTCCTCCAGGCTGGTCCTCAGGCCCAGCATGTCCCCTTCCCACTGCTCTTGCAAGGCATAAAGGATGTCTTCAAGAAGACACAAACACACTAAGCATAAGAAGTGAGTACGGAGTCTGGAAGTCAGTCCTTTCTTAAATGTCTTGCAATCCAGTAACTATTACCTGGTACATCATCTGAAATATTGTTAATATCCTAAAACTCCACCCATATAGGGAGCTCCCTACCTTAATTTACATAGTTTCTTTGAATTAGGAGGCCTTCCTAATGAATGGGCCAGTTCAGCAAGTCATAGTAATTGCTTTGTAAGTCTGCCCTAACCCAGAAGGGATATTATGTCCTTTTTTGTCACCACTGAGCTGGGAAGTACGTTACTATTACCACCTGCTTCATACACGTAACCTTGCTTTTTTCCAGAAAAAAGCCAAAACATTAATGTTTATTGATGAACTCTCTTTTCTGCATCATTAACAACTTTGCCATCTCCATCAAGTAATGCCTTATACTGTTGCTAGGATATCTTTTTTTTTTCCCAAAATACTTAAATAATCTTTACTGTCCCCAGCTCTGCTAACCATTGATTTTTCCCTGATGTCTTTAGCTTCCCTCATCAATTATCTACACTTTGTAACTTCTAATTTATATTGATTACCATCTCCTACGCATTTTTTTCAAAATTTAGCTATAATATTGCTTCTTTCTAATTACTGCCTTTTTCGAAATCCTGAAACAGAATGGGCTTTTAGACAAAAAAATGTCCCGCTCTGTAAGAGAATCTATGTCTCCTCATCCAATAAAATCCATTTTTAAAACTCTTTGCATTTTTATAGCAAAAGATTTTCCCACAGTTTATTTTACTACTAATTTTCCTCAGCTTTGAGTATTGATCCTTCTGAGGAACAGTGCAGATATATTACTTGTTCTTTAGTGCCAGGCACCTGCATGCCCATACTGAATGCAACCAGGCTGTGATCACAGGGTCCTCACCGGTCACTCAGGCAAAACTTCTTTATCCATTGTAAGAAAATTTTAGAAAGCAGTTGCTTCCTGAGGTAGGACATTCTCATCCATCTTTTATTCAGACTTTAATAACGTGTTAGCATTGTCTTCATGAGGCAGCATGTCTCCCACTGTGATGCCCTACATCCCTGCCATTCTTCCTTCCACCCATCACAGACAGAAATGTAAGCAGCACCTTACAGATTTTACCCTTTCTGTTAACCTTGTGAGCGATCTGAGGACATCCACCACCACACTGTTCACTGAGGCTCTGCTGATTAATATTGACCCACATGCTTTCAAGAGCCCAGTGTTATCCATATTCATACAACAGGCAGCACTGGCTTTGTGCAGACTGTACTGTAGATTCACGCCACTCCCTCTCCACCCTTCTTGACCTCTCTGTCTTTTACAAGCAAGATAGAAACCAATGACCTTAATATTTCAGCGTTAGAAACCCACCTATTAGTTTTTAGAAATGGCATTTGTACCATAATTGCATCTTTTCTTCAGGGATAACGTTTCATTTCTACAGCTTGTCTGAAGTATTAATGCAATTTCTAAGCACTAAGATTATCTCTTTATCTGACATTCTATATCACATTGACTCATTTTGTTTTGCAAAAAATTTCTAAGTTTGAACTCTTTACTGCTCTCTCTTTTGTTTTGTGTCTCCTTTGATGAATTATCTAGTTCCTTTGCTTGCACTTTGTATGTACAGGACTCTATGGTCTGGCTGGGATGTGATGTATAATTTTCCATAGAACCTTAACTTCCAGCTTTACCTCAGAAGGGCAGTCATCTATCCAAACCCTGCGTCTCCTAACTTCTGTGTTTTTTCCCTCATTCACTTGAAATGATATCTTAGAAAATCAAACTGGCTTTTCTCCATGTCCTTGCCCAAAAATCTTCTATAATTTGCATAATTCTACATTTACCCAAATAATCTCCTCTATTGTTAGTAACCATTGGTGGAAACTTGCCAACCTTACAGTTTCATTCAATTTTTTTTTATGTTAGGGAGACAGCTGACAGATTTCTTGCTGAATTCTCTATTCATTCGCCTAAACATAGTACTGCTTGTGTTACTTGAACTGAAGAACCTCGTAGCAGCAGACTAAATCCTCAATTCCACAAGCTGTAACCCCACAAGTATCTCTCCAGTGGCTCTCTCTTCTGCTCTACAAGAGAAAGTTTCTCCCATAATTTTTTTTCAGTGGGTATGTGAAAAAGGGCTGCTATTTCTAGCAAGGCAGCACGTCTTCTGGTTTGCTTCCATCATCTCATCATATTTCTTAAATTTCTAATTTTTCCTTTTCTCCTTTTCACACATTTTTCTCTTTAGTATTTCAACAAGATCTGGTTGTCCAAGTGTGTTTCTTTCAAATACTGCTCATTGTTAGGACCCTGGCTTTTAAAATCCCATAGGTTCCCCTTCGCTGATGATTAGCTTGCACTCACATACTGGAAATCTCATTTTTTATCAAGAAAAGTCAGTCCAAAGTAACTCCAAACTCTGAGTCTCACCAGAGGGCCATTGAACCTGTTACTGCAAAAACATTCAGATGTTTTCAGGAGGCTCAAAGAACCTTGCTCTTCTAGTCCCAGAGAGAACAGTGAGCCCTGTCCAAGAGAGACGACTGCACAAAGAACAGGGAAAAGGTGCAAATGCTTTGACAAAACACCAGACAGAGCTTTTCACCTCTTTCCTCAGAAGCAGCCTGCAATTCCTGCCTTGCCTAGGTGAGCTCTCCTTTGCATAACCCTGCCACGTCCCTGTCTATGTTTTATGTAGTATTTGACCATTCTCATTTTATAAACTATATCACCCTGTGAGACCACAACTAGTTCATTTAGGACTGCTGGAGAATAAATGACACTCCATTTAGGTTATTATGTGAAGATTTATGCAGATTAGCACAGATATGCCATGGTAAACTATGTCTGGATTCACAACTTCAGCAGTCAAAAGGGAAAAAACCACAAGGGGTCTAGCTACATCTATGCACACGGGCTTAGAATCATCCCTCCTGACTTCAGAAACTTACTTGAGGCTCCCAAACTGAAAACACAGTCACTTTTGCCTCCATATTTAGGCAATGAAGAATGAGAGATGGATTGAGTTTCTCTTGAAAAGAGATGGAAATCAAACTGCCTTCCAGAAACTGATTATTCCTCTCCCCTCACTGTATGAAGGAGGCCTCTGCAACAAGAGTTAGGTGTGCTAGTCCCTCACAAAGGGCAACAGCTAGCAAATACCAGAGAAAATTGACAATATTTGCTTCCTTTGAATTAGTATTATCCCAAAATAGAGTGGTCAACTTCCTTCCAAAGAGCTTTCTTTAATGCGAATTTTTCTAACAGGCAGCTTTTGTGTTCCTGTCAGATACAACCAGTGATTTGATATATCAATAACAGCTCAGTACTAAGGTAACTTAAGATTACAAAATGTTGATGTGTGGTGTTCCAGTCTTAATGTGCTTTTCCTGAGGAGCACTGCAATGAGGCCAGTTTTCAAGTGTCATTATGACAGACTCCTGGGCTTTCACTTTGACTTCTTTTCACATCTTCTTGAGCTTTCCAATGTCTGAAAAGGTCATTTTGATATGTGGAGATCACATGTTAAAAACCTGAAAGCAAAGTCCCTCACTAATGGTGAACTGAATACAATTGTTTGGCAGTTCATCACATAAATTGTTTTATACATTTTTGGGGATCGTAAAAAGAAAAATTGTACTTTGTCCTCTAAGGAGGAGATATAAAGATTACGTCCAAGAGACATCCTTCAGCCACTGAGAGCTGGAATGCAGATTAGAATAAGTGGGTGGGGAGAGAAAAGGCCACACAGTGAGAGTACTGGCAGGTGAGAGAAGGTAAGAAAGAAGTCTGGGGAGTTATAAGGAACAACAAGAAAAGATAATATTATTCCTAAATGAAAGTATGGAGGCAGGCAAAGAGGACACCTACAAGGCTAACATCAGACTTTGGTTATACAGTCAAGTTAAAATATCTAAATTTAATACAGATTTTCATAACTTTCATTTAAAATTTGTGCTAATTCCTTTTTGGAAATGCATATTTTGTTTATATTTTATTCCAGTTGTAGGTGGAATAAAGCGATTAGCAATTTTAATGAGGCAAAGTAATGTTAATTAAAACCAATGAAGGAGACCTCCCACAGCTTGCTCTGGCACTTGAAGCACTCTGTCTTAAAGACATATTGAAAGTAAACAGATGCAATCTATCTTTCTGATCTGTCAGGAAAACATTTTCTTCAGATGCCTCAGTGTTGAGAACAATATGTAAGGCTGATTGCCTTGGTGGATTGCAGGAAGGAAGAGTTTTGGTCGTTACAAAAAAAGGAATAACATTGATACATGAAATTCTGCCTCAAGTCCTTTTCTCTCCAAACTGAAAGAGCACCCAGAGAAACAATCCACAGAAATTTCCTCCCTGTATGCACAGAGCCAGCATGCCATCAGTTCTTCCAGGAGCAATATTCCTCTGGGACTCCGTGAGTGAGGGTGTGACAAGGTTATTTGCAAGTTCTGAATCAGACCATCACACTCTTGCAATAGGTTTGGCTCTGCTAGCAGGACTCATCCCACCAAAATGGGCTGGACCACTCAAGGGGGCAGCAACACAGGTGGAACCTAAAAGACTGGGATCTGAACCAGGTATTACTATTTGATCATAATAATATTTACACTACTTAACTATAGTGTAGTCCTTCTTTAGCACTCAGATATGAAATCATGAAAGATACAATTACACATATGCCTAGCAACATGCTATACACATACTGGCCAGCAAAGCTGGAGGGAAAAATAAAAGGCTGGAGGGAAAATTAAAGGGGTTAAACAAAAAGATAATCTGGGCTTTAAGAGCTGAGATGTGTTTGGAGCCTCTGTGGCTGGAGATGTGGTTTCAAAGGAAACCATGAAAAAAGTTGCACCAAAATTTACAGGGAAAGCACAAACAGTTAAATTTGTTTATTTTTACAGTGATCTGAGGCAAAATAGAAATGTTAGCAGCAGTAAGAGAGGATTTTTGGGAACCATTTGTGTTCTGTTTTGTTTCTAGTTTTCCATTTCTATTTTATCTGCTAACATTGCAGACTCAGGCTTGCAGAAAGGCTAGGATGGAGTGAGACAGAAATTTTAATATATATGAACTTGACTTGGTAAAGGCATGTTTACCATTGTCCAGTCAAGTATTGCCACTGACAGCAGAACTGGTTGTGAAAGAAATGGGAAGCACCATGAAGCTTTTCCAAGACCAGCAACTTGATGAGCAAAATCTCAGTAATGTCATGACCTCTGACACTGGGTGTGTACTGTATTCTTCCCTTAATTAGCATCTCAGTAGAGTACAAGTGCCTCTAAATGATGGCATGAATTATTTTCATACACATGGCTATTGATACCGTGCACCAATTGTAAAATATTTTAATACTCTGTGCAGTTGGAGATGACGTCAGACCTTCTGAAATATATTGGGAACCTCTGGATCACAATCCAAAGTGTGCCTGGTCTGCTGAGGACATAGAGGTACAAAACTAGGATGCCTTTAATGAATAAAACACTAGTCACTGATACCATGTGCATTTTACATACTTTCCACTTCACTGGCAAAGCAGTTACAGCTTTCACTGCCTGGAGCCATCCCACATTGGGCTGTGACTGGATCACATGTGAGAACACCAGCACATTGAGGCGGTGCGGTCTTTGAAGAGGAAACGCTGAAATGAAACCAAACGTGCTGCCCAAAATGTTCCTGGCACCTCTGCCTCTGAGTCAGCAGCAGACCCACACCTCAGCCTGTTCCTGGGGTCACCGTGCAGCTCTGCCCAGAGGACCAAACCACATGCTTGCCTCTGCTCAGAAGAGCTGCTGCTCAGCTTCTGGTTGTTTGGCCAGATTTTAGAGCAAACAGTCAGACCCTGTCTGCTACCTCAACTTCTACAGCAGTTTCAACAGAGTATTGTAACTTCATTATTTTTCTGCCCTAAACTATCATCTTATGTCCTTCCACACTGCTAAAATAACTACCATAATCCATGCCAAAACCATAAGGCAGCAATACTCAAAACCACATTAAGGCTTTACCTAAGCTTGCATTCAGTAGGGTGAATTTAAAGTACCTCAGCACTAATTGCACAAAAATACCCCAGCACCAGGATCCTACCTGGTTTGAACCTGGCAAAGAGTGTGCCAGAAATGCCAAAGAAATTCAAACTGGAAGTACATGAAAAACTGGCCCAAATCCTAAGACAATAATGCTTCATCAATACATGCACTGATTTAACCATATTTATTCCAAATTGGTTTTAAGACAAATTAATGCAATCTGGAAGCAGCTTATTTTTGTGCAATACCATCAGAGAGACTGCTGGATAGTGTTTGGGTTTTTCTTCAGGACCCAGCTACACCAAAACAATTGGCTCCTCCAGGAAGAGATGAATGTTGATGGAAAGATCCACGATGACCTAGATAAATCATTGTCTTAACCTGGCATTCAAGTCTCTCAGCTTCCTTCATGCATGGCATTCAGGTCCCTTCTGATGGTGAGTGCCTGCATGTCCCATACATGGGAGAATGTAATGGGTATTTGTCTGATTGCATGCGCCAAGAGGAGCAGGGGAACACTAAATGATGGGGCTCTAGGGACAGCCCACACCCTGCCACTGGGTCCCCTCTCCCCAGAACCTCAGTGCAAGGTGCACCTTGCCAGCAGATCACAGCTCCAACCAGTCTGCAAGAGCCAGACACCACAGCAGAGGATGGGAGCTGCAAAATGTCCGTTTTCTGTGGAGTCTCCTCGTCCATTCACAAATGGTGCACAAGCTGTGTGCTGGATTTAGCGTAAATTCACTGAGTTTTTCTCAATTCCACCCACTATCATTCCAAACTGAGAAAGACCATAAACAACTTTTGCATAAAACTAAGTTGATTAGGTTTGCTTTTTGGCTATTTTTGTCTAAGAGTGCTTGAAGTTTACTCCCATTGTATATTGATGACTATAACAGTCACTCATGCATCCCCCCCTAGACCTGGAGGTGAATGTATAAAAGGACAGAATGTGAGTGGTTCAGCTGTCATTTGCATCTGTGCAAATCAGGCCTAACAAACAACTTCATTAAATAAATGTAATTGCACCAATGAAAACAAAAGTTTAAACACCTTATTTCAAATACTTCTGACAGACTACAGTTAGTGCAATAAGATTTAAACTCATGACAATCTCAACTGTTATGAAAAAAAAAAGAGAATATGTTGATTTCTTGTTTTCAGTTAAACATTTCTCTTTCTCATCACACCTTTCCAGCAGAGCAAATATTTTTTGATTGGGCCTAGGAACCAGTGTTTCCTAAGAGATCTATGATGAAGACTATTTCCAAAGCATTCAGCTTTCCATTTCCTGATTCTGGCATTTCATTCACTTCAGTGTAAACTTATCCAGTCAAAAAAGGCCCTCCTTTTTTTTTCCAGAGGCCTCATAATCCAGCCTAGACATAATGCATCCTACTTTACTTAATGTCTAAGGTAGATCTTTTACAAATTCAAAGCAGATTGCTTTTTTCTTTCCTGCTCTCCAGGCTATTCTTAGTTACCCATACGAGTCTCAATACATCCAGAAAAAAAACTGCCTTTTGCCTTTTGGCTTTGGGAAGTAGGAATTATTTCTGAAGAAATTTATAAATATTTGCTCCAAATGCCTGAACAAATGAGTTATTTCCTGTGACTTGCCTCTTGATACCTTAAATCTGTTAACATTTTGGCATCAGATCCTCTGTTCCCTCAGTGTCTCAGATCACAGTGGGAATTGATGGCTTATGAAAAAAGGACAAAGTAATCTCTGGAAACACTGAGAACCAAGAAAAAATAATTAAATAAAAATAGAAAGGAAAACAGCTTAGGCTCATCTGGAAGCAGAGGCTGGACTGAGCAAACATTAGCAGTTTCTGGTGGCTCTATTATTCTGGTGGTTTTCCTGCTGTCCCTCCTACATCTCCAAAGGGCAGATTTAAAAGGCTTCATGTCAGTGGGTCCCTCATGGCCCTGGGGCTGCTGCTTAGGATTTATGAGAGACTCTGCAGAGACCTCAGTACACACCCAGGAGGAGAACAAAGCATTTGGTGCATTTACAGCCACTTCTCCACCCTCCAGCCAGGGTTTTACTCCAGCTACACTCACTTCACTCCAGAGAGAAGTAGGGCCAGTCAGTGCCTGTTAGCCCATGCTTCTAATTTGATGGGAAAAATATTCTTATCAGACATTGAAAATTTGCTATAGATGCATTTATTGCTCTCAAAACCTGTGCTTGGGGGATGCTACCCAGTTCTGGGAGTTGGAAGCAAGTTGAAAGCATTATTTTCTAATGTCAGGACAGGGCTGCCCTTTAAAACCAGATCCACAGTTGCCAGTACTTCAAGGAAAACCCCAACAGTGAGTTGTAGGGGCTGGACATGCCTCAGACAACAGGATCACATGAAAATCCTAATCCCTGCATTCTCTGCTCTGAAACAAACCAACTGCCCAGAACAAGATCACTTATGGAGGGGGGAATATATCTACATCAGCTAGTTTTAGTCTTTCCCAAAATGACTACACTCCAGAAGCACTAACAAAGAAGCAGATGTAAGATTTTGTATGACTTATCTCCAAGGCAATTATTTATAAATCTCCTTGATTCATTATGTGCCAAGCCTAAATTAACCCCCTAGTTTAATAACAGAAATGCATATGAAGCCTTGCACATTGCACCAGTTGTGCACGCTAGGCATTTTGCTTTATAGATTATTTTTGATAGCAAGAAGCAAATTTGTCCCTTTGGAATATTTTAGGCAGAAAAATAACTTTCTCAAAGAAAAGACCCTGGCTAGGGCCAGTTGCTGTTGTGGGATTTTTTAATCTAGGTCCTCCTGGAGACTTCTGAAAGGTCAGAGAAAGCTGACATTGTATTTGGTTGAGAACTGCACAGAAAAAGCACATCCCAGATGCTCACGTGCACACACACACATAGAGTTATGTAGAAAACTTCAAAGTATGGTCTTCATCTCCTCCTTCCCATGATAAAATAAAACTATATTGCATGAGTCCCTAAAGACTAGCATTCCCCAGGCTTAGCTATTTTGCTTATCCAACAGGCATCATACTCCTGGTGGCCAGAGGCAGTGCAAACCAGGAAGGATGGGGCAGCTGGCACACCATGGTGTAGTTCTGTCTGTGCTGTAATCTCTGCAGCATCAGCTACAGATTTGAAGTGGCAATGCTATTTATGCAGTGTAAAAAGCATGGCAAAGTTCATGTTTGGAGGCTGATTTTATTTATTTTTTACTCCTCTCCTCCACCCAAACACCAATTGTTGTTGCTTTTTAATGAAAGTCAGCAAAGTAAAGGATTTTAATTTAGGCTGTCAGTCAAAAATAATGGAAGTGCTAGAAGGCCTGACACTGCCTCTTTTCTGTGTGCTGACTGAAGCTGTGACAGGGGATATGTTTCAGCAGGGGTGAGGAAGGAAGGACCAGGGCCAGAATAATTAGCAACCAGACCTTATCTAGGACAAATATTACAAGGGAATAAAGCCATAAAAAGCTGCATATTTGCTGATGCTAGAGCAGATATGGCTTCTTGTGACAGGAATAAAAAAAAATAATCAAAGCAATAGAAATTGTGTTCTGTGTTATTACAGTATCTGGCAGAAACTTCTCTTTAATCATGCACAGGAAAGTCAAATTCAGAACAGGAGCTCTTAAATAAATGTCCACAACCACACACAGCATGGTGCTGGCTATGGCCAGGAGCCTGACCAGCTGAGTGAGTGATGAAAGCCTGTGGGTGCTCTTGACTGGGGGCTAGCCTTGCAAACCATCCCTGTATCTGCACAGAGGCTGTCACCCTTGGCACCGAGCCCCTTGGGGCAGCAGGGACTCCCTCCCCCTTTGTGCTCCTCAGGGCTCACAGCTCCAAACCAGGTCCAGAGCAGCCCTCTGCAGCGGAGTAGACAGGTCAACGTAGGCAAGGCAGATCCAAGGCAGACCTGTTCCCCTAGGGACACCCACTGAATGTGGGGTGAGGGAGCTGCTGGCTCAGATTGGGGTGGCAGGTCCCAGGGGCAGTATTGTCCCCAAATGCAAGAACCATAATACAGAGGGGACCATAATGCAGAGTGTGCACCAAACAGAGAAGAAGATTCCTCATGCCTTCCTCATCACACTAATTTTCATAGAATCATTTGATTTGGAAAGGACCTTTCAGATGATCAAATCTAACCATTAACCTGTCACTGCCAAGTTCAACACTAAACCATGTCCCCATGTCCACACATCTCTTGAATACCTCAAGGATGGTGACTCCACTGCTCTAGGCAGCCTGTCCAAATGCTTTGTCAAGCATTTCTTCAGTGAAGAAATTTTTCTTAATATTCAATCTAAACCTCTGCTGGTGCAACCTGAGGCCATTTCCTCTTGTCCTATGTCAAGTCACTTCGGAGAAGAGACTGACACCCACCTGGATGCAACCTCCTTTAAGATGGCTGACAGAGAGTCATAATGTCCCCACTGAGCCTCCTTTTGTCCAGACAAACAACCTCAGCTTCCTCAGCCACTCCTCATAGGACTGGTGCTCCAGACCCTTCCCCAGCTCCATTGCCCTTCTCTGGACACTCTCCAGCCTCTCAGTGTCTTTCTTGCAGCAGGAACCCAAAACTGAACACAGGATTTGAGGTGTGACCTCACTGGTGCTGAGTACAGGGGGACAATCCCTGCCCTGGTACTGCTGGCCACACTATTGCTGATCCAGGCCAGGATGCCATTGGCCTTCTTGGCCACCTGGGCACTGCTGGCTCATGTTCAGCTGCTGTCACCAGCACCCCCAGGTCCTTTTCCACTGGGCAGCTCCCCAGGCCCTCAGCCCCAGACTGTTGCAATGCTTGGTGTTATTGTGATCTAAAGGCAGGATCCAGCACTTTGCCTTGATGAACCTCATGCAATTGGCTTTGTCCCATCAATCCAGCCAGATCTCTCTGTAGAGCCTTCCTGGCCTCCAGCAGATCAACTCCCTACCCAGCCTGGTGTCATCTGACTGAGAGTGGGCTCCATCCCCTCATCCAAATCATTGATAAATATATTAATCCAGACTGGCCCAAATACTGAGCCCTGAGCAACTCCACTAGTGACTGGCCACCAGCTGGATGCAACTGCATCCACCCCTGTTCTCTGGACCTGGCTATCCAGCAGTTTTTACCCAGTGAACAGTGTACCTGTCCAACCCATGTTCCACTCTCTGGTGCTGAATGTCTTTTCTCCCATCTGTCCCTCCTTTCATTATTTCAAAAGGAAGTGGTATCTGGTTTGTTAATTCCTTTGACATTAATTTTCTATATGGCATAGGAGGATAACATCTATAAAAAGCTATCTATCTATCTATCTATCTATCTATCTATCTATCTATCTATCTATATCTATCTACCTACCTACCTACCTACCTACCTATCCATCTATCTCTCACAAATGAAGAAATAACTCAGCCTTAAATGAGATGCAACTCCTGATTAAATTGCTACATTAGTTATATTTGACATGCTATAACCTCGAATACTGAAATACTGGAGAAAAAAATAAAGCTGTAAGAAAATAGAAGGATGATAGTTTTGTACCAGACAGTTAGGCTTCAATCATTTTGGTTGAGATGCTCAGTTTTACTCCCTCAGTTGCTTTGTAAAAGGGCTACAAGTCCAATTCTCTTTTTACTTCCAGCATTCTGGGACTCATTATTTGCCATTCACGATGTTATTAATTCTGGCTGCCTGAACATTTTCATTATCAGAGGAAAAGGAGGTAACCAAAGATAACTTGGCGGGCATTATTCCTGTTTAGGTGCTCCTCTGAGATTTCCTTTTGACTGCAATGTATTTCATTAATTCGGAGGACATTCTGGCATGGATGTCTAATTAGATCTGCTTAATGGATTTCATGTCACAGAGGCATGTAAATCTTGCCACAAAAGACAAGGTTTGTATTGAGAGATAATATCTTTTATTAGACTCCCAGATAGAATTGAAAGGGATGGACGTAATTTTCACTTTTTTAAAAAGAAATATTTTGCTATAGACTTTTTTACCTCCTTTCTTACCTCATCAGAGAGCCAGAGCTACAAAGACCTGACAGAGGCAGTCTCTTCATGGCTTATTTTAACAATCACTTGCTTTTCAATAATCTTTTGCCACATCTGTATTTTTCTTATTTCTGCCAGAAATTTAGTCTTCTGACATTCATCTGTTTTACCACCCACTGCATGTTATACGCTATAAATGTTTATTCAATTTTACTTATTCAGAGGAGGATGGTATCCCAGATGGGGTTTCCTTCCAAGTTTCTATATCTAAACATCACCCACTCCCAGAGATTACAAAATGCTACTGGAGACATTACATTTTTTGTGTTACTGCTCACTTGAATTGAGTCAAGTGTATATTCATCAGTTGCATACATTTGTCAGTTTGAATACCCAAGACTACCCTTAAAATATCCATTAATTCATCTCAAATCTTTAGTAGAGTCCTGCAATCTTTAGGGGGAGAGGAATTGCTGTGCCTGACTTGGTGGCTCTTCTGTTCTCATGAGAGCAGCATAGAAAGTGCACATGCAGGCCACTTTCATCCTTCAGCTTAAGCTTAAATTTTTGATGCTAGAGGTGTTTAATGTAACTGACAAAGCATATTCTGCCCAATATATTAGACACCACATAAGAATATGTACCTAATTTATGGTGGCTTTTTATGCCTGATACTGGTATATGCTGCAAATCATGCAAAATAGATTACTACAATTTCAAAAACTTTAGTACTTTTAACTAGTATTTTATTCCTTGAGGTCTTAGGATGCAGTTCAACAGGAATTTCAGATCTGTTTTGGCAGGTACTACAAAAATTCTGGATTGATCTTGCTAGATTTCTTATAAACTTCCAATCCCCTTTTTCATGTTGCTAAAGACATGGTTTCAATTATATCCCATGACAAATTGCATGGGTTTATTCTTTGTGACACCAATGCTGTATCATCACCCACTGTGTATGACACTACCTTCAAAACAACCTGTACCTATGTTTGTAAGGCACAAAAACTGCCACTTCTAAAAGCACAGTATTGTCATATTCTTGGAAAAAAAATGGGCTTTCTGTTGTGAAAAAAATCTCATAGCTGTAGAAACTAGAAATTAATTATCTCACATATAGTCTTGGTTTGCAATGAATGGCAAAGGGGGGATGTATCAAATCCTACCTCATCAAAATATAGCTTTATTTTTTAATGTATAATCAGTCATGAGTCAAAACTGGTTTTTAAAGGCCTCAGTTTTAGGGTATCTCAACACTGATTTTCAAAGATTAGGCAACAAGAAAACTCTAGAGATCAGACAATGATTACTCAATGGTTATTAAAACATAAAATTAGGCACATCTCATTTCTAACACAGTAGTGCCTTAAAATAATATTGCCTTTCTATTTTCCAAAATTTCATCCTCCACCAAGTCCAAGGAAGGCAGTAAACTTCCCTAGTGCACAAGAGGTTATTCCCTTTGCAATATTGGTAATAGCTATTCAAAATTATGTGTCTTCACAGTCTTCTTCATAGAGCTAAGTGAGAGTGGGTCTTGGCAAACAGAAGCTCCACCAAGCAGGTTTGTAAAAAGCAGGCACTTGCTGATATAGCAAGACCTTTAAACTGGGTAAGCTGGAAACTGGTTGCCACAGTTCTCCATTGTCCCCAGACACAGCACCCATGAAGGGTTCACTCCAGCCTACACCAGTAACACACAAAGCCATTAGCATCGGTAATTGCTGCTCAGGGCCTTCAGGCAATGATTGCATGGTCTCAACTCAGTCCACTCAGCACAGGTGGCCACATCACACAAACCACTCAGTGCTGCATGGGCAGGAGGAGCCAGCTGCCCCCTTCTCCCTGGAAGCCCCTTCCTCCTGAGCACATCTGGGCTCTCCCCAGCAAGAAGAGGGACACACATTTTCCACCATCAGTTAGCTGCTTTTCTCAAACAACAGGCTCACTTCTAGGAGGGAGGAAGAAGAAAGTCTGGGGCCTCATGATAAACCAGGGGTATTAATAAAAGCAGTTTGGTTTACAGGATAAAGTAGAGCCTTTTTCATCTGCAGTTCAATCTACCAACTTAAAAATATGTGAAATCATATATTTATGTGAAATCATTGGCTTCCACACCACATGAAACAAAAAGCTTAAATAAAGACTGCTTGGGGAAGTAATTCTAAAAGATAAAGAAAGAAGGACATCTCAGACTGAAGGTCATACTAGACATTTCTCCTACCCTGTAAAGCTTGAAGTACTGAATGTAGTGTTGTGGTAACGCTGGGCATAATAGCTGTCAAGAGATTTTCTTTAAGAACGTAGATGAGGAGGGGGACAGGTCCAGGAGAGAATCTCAGATGCGCAGAAGTAGAGGGAGTTATAAGCTTTCAAATTGTGTTTTATTTGCCTGCTGCTTTAGCCACTTTAATTTTTTCCTAAAACTTAAACCTCCTTCTAAGCTTCTGGTTTCTTCAAGGTGCAATTTATCACAGTCCTATTTCATTTTGAAATGCACTAAAGCATGAAGGCAAAAAGGGAAGATGAAGTCTATTTAATCCCTCTGTTGCACTGCACTAAGAGCAAGCAAACAGGGAGTTGTAAGTTTATGAGGAAGGCAGAAGAAGAAATAGGAATGGAGTAATCTCATTGCAACTGGGTTCGAAGATCCTTAAAAAAGCAGCAATAAGCTTCCAGAGCTCAGCTATTTGATTGTAGAGCAGAAAAGCACTTTCAGCCTAAACTTGACATCATTTGGCATCTCCTTAACTAGCGGGGCAAAGAACACACTGCTATTTTACATGGCTATGAAGTACATGCCACAAGAGATTTTAGCTGCAGTGAGGGCCAAGTACAGACATCAAAGGCTGGCATTTGGATGCAAAGAAGTGAGAAACACACTTTATTTCTCATAATGAGAAATGCGACTTATGCTTTATCAACCCCAAACTTTTAATAGGAGTTACATAACACAAAGCTCTGCTCCTCTCTGCCAAATAGCTATCAAATATTAAAGAGATGAGCACGGGCTCTGAGAGGGTGGTTGTATGATCACTGTGCAGCAGCCTTAATGTGCACGTGTGAGTGCATGTGCCTCTGTGTACGTGAGCAAGAGACTCTGCACAGCAGGGTGCATCCTGAAGGTCAGTAAATAAACCCATAAACCTCCTCTCTCTGTCTTATATTCCCATCATTCCCAGTTGCCCCAGGAGTAAGGAGCCTGAAGCAGGAAGGAAAAGAATTGGGTCAAGCACAGTTTGCAACCACTCTGCTGGTGAGATAAATGAACTGTCAGGGATGGGCTGTTGATCACAGAATGAAATAATTATTTGGGTTTGGAAGGGACCTCAAAGACCATCCAGTTCCAGCACTGTGGGCAGAGACATCTGCCACCAGACCCATCCTTCAACACTTCTCGGGATGGAACATCGACAACTTGTCTGAGCAACATTTTCCAGTGCCTCACCACCCTCACAGTAAAGAATTTATTCCTAACACCTAACCTAAATCTACCTTCTTTTGTTTTAAAGCCATTCCTATAAGTACAAGCCCTTGCAAAAAGTCCCTCTCCACCTCTTCTCTAGACTCCCTTTTGGTACTAAAAGGCCTCAATGAGGTCTCCCTGGACTCTTCTCCAGGCTGAACAGCCTGAGCTCTCCCAGCCTGCTCTCATAGGAGAGATGTTCCATCCCTCTGATCATCTTTAGGACCCTCCTCTGGACTTGCTCCAGAATGAGTCCAAGCCCCTAAGTCCCACAAAGCAACATACGTGTCAGAGATAGCAGTGGTACCAACCCTCCCAATTCTGGAGATTTTTTTGAGATCCAGTGATGATGGAACAACATTAGTTGCTTGCTGACTCTGGTAATTTAAGTCAATCTTGTAGGTTTTTCTAGAGAGGAGGAAGGAAAAAGGAAGCTGCCTCTTGGATTCACAAGACTTGAAGTTGGCAATATTAGGACTGTGACTAGAAGAACCAAATCAAGCATTGGGAAGAAGGTGATATGTGGGGAAAACTCTGTTTTCTGGGCATTTTCAATACTAACCTTCAGTTTAGATACACTTTCATGTAGTGCTGAGTATGCAGGGAGGTAAGCCCTCCTGACAGTGGATGAGGCTTTTCAAGTGGATCAAAGACCTGCAAGGCAAAGAGGAGTGGGATGTCTCCATTGGCTTCCAGGTAGTTTTCTAATAAGACGAAGTACAATTCGATTCCTTTTGTACTCTCTGCTGATATAGCCATTTTCACGGAGGGAATAAAAACAACTTCAGGACTTGTGGGGAACAAGACAGAACTGCTGACTGCTTGGTTCCAAGTAGTTCACCAATCAGTACAGTCTAGTCAAAAAGCATGCTGGACAGATATATTTAAAAAAAGCACTAAAATCTACTGTACTTTTGAATTTTTGATCCAAAAGTAAAAGAAAATAAATTGGGGAGGGGGGGAGAGGGAGAGGGGGGAGGTGGCAGGGAGGTGGAGAGAAGAGGGGAAGTGAAGCTGAAGAGTAGAAAAAAATGTTACTCTGATCCAAATACTGTAAAAAAAAATTGGAGAGTGTCACAATCAATGAAAATTAAATTCAAATGTGAACTTGAACAATTTCACTGTCAGGTAAGCTGAGGTCTGAGCATGAAACATGTTGCTATAGGCTCTATCTATAAGGCACTTATCCCAGAATTCGGGATATTTATGTCAGAGGTTATTGTTCTGGCAGTGGAATTAAGAAAAGCAGAAAGAATTTATCACAAAATTTGTTTAAATTGTACCTGCTTTGACAAAATATAGACATGTATTGAATAACCCAGGATGCGATACATGTTTTATAAAGGTTGGTAAGATTACTGTGGAAGAACCTCTTTGTTTTAATGTATTTTGATGTATCCTGTGTGTGAAGTCTCTTAATTTATCTGGAAGCCTCTGTGACAAGCAAGTTTGCTAGTGAATTTCTGAAACTTTGCCTAGTAAAAAGATTTTCCGTTATGAACAAAAGAAAGAAAGAAATGAATCTGTCGGTGGTTAACATCACAAACAATTTAGCAGGGAGCACTTCATGAAGAAGAAAAATAAAGTAGTCCCATATTCACGTTTTAAAGAAAACTAAAAATCAGAAAAATCGTTTTCTAAAAGAGATAAGCTTACTTTGCATGTGTCCTACTTTGGAAGGTAATTAATGAAAAACCCAAAACCCAGCTAATCAAAGACTGCAATGTTCTTGGTAACAGGTGAAATTAACCCATGAGAGTCTCCCCAACATGCTTAGCAATGTCTTTCACTGGTCTTTGCCATCCATTTAAGTCTTAACTGCTCATTTTTGCCCTATTGTCTAAAACCTATCAATAGGCATTGAAAATTGTGCATCCTGTGGTCTGCCTTTGAGGCAACCAGGCTACAAAATACAGTGTCCTTCCCTAAAAATGAGTTTCTTCCCTTTTTTTTTTTTTTTTTGCCACACCCATACACCATGAGCTGCCAAAAGGTCATTGATGTCAATGCAGGCTTCTGGAACAAGGAGACCCACAGAGGACATGAAGCAGCATGGCCCAGGACCAAGCTACGCTAACACGATGGCTCCTTCTTCCACAGCCTCCTCCCTGCAGACCCACAGCTCACCCCTGACAATGCCCAGCACCCACTTGAGCAAACTAGACAGATCATGCAGCAACATGTTCATTTATAAACTCACCTACTCAGTGTGTTAGTTAAACTTACATTAAACTGTACTCCAAAGACAGAAGTTCAAGGATTAATGCCATGTAAACAATGACAAGCTTTTTGCAGTAAATGAAAGCCCACCAACCTACAGCTGAGTTTAAATTGGCAGCGCCTGCCTTGAATAAATGCACTTCAATGCTAGCTGCTGGCATCACAGCTACACTCACTTGGGTTTATGATTCAGCCAATGTTAGTCCTTTCATGAAACAATGTATACTAAAGCCTTCTTTTTCTTCCCCCCAAAAGATCATCTGTGCTTTTGGGATCTCTTTGGATTCATTTTCAGTACAAATATGTCATGCTATGAACGGGGTATTAAAGAACAGAATGGTGGCAGACTGAACTCTCCCTTTTAGGTTTATGGTCAACAGGCCCCAATAAAAAGAGGACAAAAGAAAGTGGTTTTTTTTAACTGCCACTTAAAAGTGTCAGCTATTCCCTGAAGCTCAGGTACTAGACTTAAATGAGTCAAATAAAAAGAAAACTCAAATGATAACAGTGTGCTGATGGACAGCAGGCAACTCCACATCAGGCAACATACTGGGACCCTGATTACTGCAAAGGTCTGCAGAGGATTCCAACATTGCTTTGCCCTTCTTGTGTTTGAGGGTGCCCTACTCAACAGGAAAAGGCACTGTTGCTGTGGTTACTCATGCCTCCCTGGAATATGACCAAAGACCCAACAAGTAATTTTTGTAGTCCCACACAATCACAGTCTGAATATCAACTTTTCTTTCAAGCACTACTATTTATACTCGATTGTTTTCAATAGCACATTAAAAGCCAGCTGGAGCAGGAAAGAAGGATAGTGCAGAAGATATACATGTTTTTTACTCCAGACACATTAAACCCACAGCCTTATTATGCTTTGTACTTCAGAGACATTAAGTAAGCCTTTGATGAACATCTATTTTAAAAACTGTCAGTTATGCTTCATTTGTACTGTCCCTCTTTAGCTCCATGTGGTAAGGTATGTCTTTTAGTGTAATAATGATACAAAAAATTAACAGACTCCCTAATTACTCAGCATGGCTGCAGGGCAGGGAGCACAGGTCAGGCTGCAGCACTGGCAGTCACCATCCAATTGCTCTCCTGACATCCATGGTCTCTCTTCAACTGTGCCCATTCCTTCCCTCTCTTTCTCCCTTTATTTTTCTCTAGAATATATACCTTTTTTTCTAACTCATTGCTTCTCCTCTACCCACTCACAGCTATTGTGTGAACTTGGGCTGATAACTGGGTTTAATTAGCCATACTTGTATAATGTAGCAATACAATTTCAATATGACTGCTATGTTAGCAGTAGTGGACTAATATAATGGTCTACTGAAGCGCAGCATTGTCCGTAAAATTGAAGGTACAGCTTCTCCTAAAACACAGCAAGCAAAGCCACCCACATGCTTCATGTACTATTAAAACACCCTTACTCAAATTCACTATCAAACAGACTTCTGAGAAGAAAAAGTGTATCTCGTAAAAACATAAGGTGGCCTGAAACTAAATGCATATTGGTTTACGATGAAAAAATGGCCCTGTCACCAGCTGGAAACATTATCCGCACAGCACTTAAAATGTATTGGGAGAAAGGACTGCAACAAGGAAATCCATGTCATGACCTTGGTGTGAGAAATTTTGCAGCTTATGTACATGGTCACCTTTTGCTTGATGCCTCTAGATCCTTTCTCATTTCGTTTATTTTCATGATCTCTAATGTTCTGTGCACACACACATATGAGAAATCACTGCAGAGGTCTCAACTACTCCATGCTGATAAATACATTTCAAAACATTTCTCTGTCCTGTCCAAGGACAGGTAGCTTTTTTCTGCCATAGCCAAGAGAAAAGTCACACTGCTAAAGCTGCATGTGTACATGAAGTCAGAATGACGAGGGAGGGATTATGTTTAGGGAAATTTTGTTTATGCATAGTAAGGGATGTTTAAAATCTTCAGGGATATGAGTGCTGGAGCCAACTTGGAAGCAAATGTTCCCACCCTTGCCCACAGTAAGATCAGCAGAGTGCTGTTGGGAAAACTCTGCCTCTTCAGGAAAGCAGGTAGCACCTACCTTTCCCCTCATCCTGTTTTAAAGCAAAACTGAGGAGCTTGGTGTTTTCCACAACAACTCAGTAGTCAGAGTGTTCAATCACAACAGGGACAGCCAGGTATAGTTGCCTGCTCTGACTAATTCAGCCCAGCCATTTGAGCATCAGTCTCTCGGGTCTGAGGGAAGGGTTCTGAACATAATCTCCTGCCAACAATTTTCCAAACTGGTTCTTACCAAACTGTTCAGTGTTCTCTAAAACCTGATATTGGCTGTGCTAAGGTGAGTACAGCATTATATTGTGGAGACAGGACCCACACAGGACCCTGGGAGATCAAATCTCACAGTTCAGGCCAGGAGAATATAATACTTCAGTGTGGAAGAGCTGCAGCAGGAGACACTGAAAAGCCATCTGAAGAGGAACAGCGTGTTGATCATGGGGAGTGGGGGGGAGAAGGTATGAATTAACACACATCCCCTGATTATGATAATCCTACACGATTTGCCAATCCCTTCACCATTTTCCCCTAGCAGCTGAATATGCTGTCTCCTTTAACGCTGCTGTTCCACCAGGGGCCACCTGTCTGTACCATCCTGCAGTGGTCATTACAGGCAAGCACGTGGTACCCTGTCACACCAAGCAGAGCTGAGAGGGACCTTCGGGACTCCAGACCACACCAAAGTGTTTTGATATCTAGCAGTGTGTAGTGTGGAATGCCAACTGAAGGAGATCTAGAGAGATGGATTAAGGAATGAAGGCCTTAAAAACAGAGTGAAAAGTCAGGTCTTTCTAATCTCATTCATCAGACTATGGCATGTTGTTTCTACCGTCCAACAGGTGGGTCTGGACATTGTCACCTTTTATCCACAAGTTCTCTCTTAGCATCATTACTGCGACACTCTATTTGTAGTAAGATGTTTCAGTGACTGGCAGTGCTTTTCCAGCTGCAGGATTTCAGATTGGGAAAATGAAAGGGTTTGCTGGCCATTCTAGACATGGCCAGGGTGCACATTAGGGCCTCTCACTACTCACCTTCTATTCCATTCACAAGCAGAACATGCCAGTCTGACTGCAAGGCAATCCTAAAGAAAAGTTTGATGCAACACTGGGTGCTGGGAGAAAAATGTTCTGCTTTCTCCTTGCTGATCTGTATGATGGTAATGACAGGATACACAACATTTAATCACTTTGGTCAGATGGTTGCATGGATCACAGAATACCCCTGCAAGCACCTGCTTGGCAGGGGTCCAGGTGCTCGGACACAGACCACAAAGCACTGTGTGAAGTGCTCAACAAGGAGCGGGGCTGAGGTGCAGCTGGGCTCACACTCACCTTTCAAATATCAAGGAAACCATAAATGGCTTTTGATTTTAAATCCAAAATATTTAAATTCAGGGATGTCTGGGCTTGCTGCTGTTGTTTCATGGCCCTTCAGCAGGTGTAACACAAACTCCAGTATGACACAGTCTGTGACCAAGAGCCCGCACTGGCAAGGCTGCCTAGTGGCACATCCTTTGTAAAGATGGGACATCTTCCAGTGCAGGGGGACACAGCATCATGGATACAGGACATGACAGTAGTGGTGACACAGCACAGTCAACAAAAAGCACTTAATAATGCCTAGAGCCATCTAAGTTCAGCCCGTTGCAGTGTCTCCCTAAAAGTCAACATTTAAAGGCAAAACTTCTCCCATCACAGGACTCCCCATGTTGCAAATGAACCTCCAATTAGTTTCATTAGGGCAGCCTGCAGCCAGAACAGGACTTGCCAAGCCACAAACCCTGCAGTTGGCAGTGCAGCTTTATCTGTTTAGGAAATAGGCACCTTTGCTCAGGGATGCTGCCAAAATGTAATGGAGGAGCAAAATCCAGTGTGGAAGTGCCTCTGAAATGCTGTAACTCGAAAACTGTGCCTGCAAACCTGGGGTTTTTTTGTTGTTGTTTTTGGGGTTTTTTGTTGGTTTGTTTTTGTTTTGTTGTTTTGGTTTTTTTAAAATTATTTTTTCCCCAGAACAGTTGCTGGGAAGGTTTTAGATGGACATAAGCAAAGACTTTTCTGATTTGAGGTTTTGTTTGTCCAGCTCTGTTCCTCTTTTCTACTTCTCCGCAAGCTATTACCTAGTAGCCTTTACTGTAGATAAGAGGCTGGACCATGGCTGGGGTTGAATCAGTACAGGGTAGATTTATTCTGCTCCAGCAAATGAAGTTTGCCCGGATTTACAGTGATGCAGGAGAAGAGATTCTCGCCTGTTTCTGCTCTTCCAGTGAGGGAATTAGATAGGGAAGCATGACCATCTTGTGCCTGAGGAAAAAATATATGTTAGCACCCCATTCAGGAATAGTGATCATCCTTGCTATATAGCTCAATAAAAGAGTAATTTGAATTGAAATTTTGTATTTTGTGGACAAGATGACCCAGTTTTCACTTTCTGATTTATGGGTTTGTTTCAAGGTACTCAGTGTTATCTCCACAGCCAAGTTAAACATGATTTGTTCTATTCTGGAAGCCCAGAAATAGACAACTGAGAATTCTTTTAACACCAGGAAATTCTCATTTGGCATAGAACCAAAACGGCCAGCTGTACACAGTGTATGGGACCTGTCAGGGACACTGCTGAGCCAAAAAAGCATGATAAGACTGCAAATTACAACAACCAAGTTGTTGTTTTTAGCGTTCCTGCCTCCATCCCAAGTATCTTTGGCTGTTGCACTAGCTAGTGCTGGTGATGTCTAGTACAGCTGCCTTGAAAGGGAGTTTGATCAAGGAGGCCAGATCAGATTTGATGTGATAAATTAAATATGACAGGTGATGGTCTCTGCAGTGCAGGGTGGAAAGCTGGGTGTAGAATGCACTGCTCTGCCAAACCAACAACCTTCTCCCCCAGATGCAGTCGGCACTGAGGCCAAGCTGCCTTAGTGCCAGGCAAGCTTCCTCCAACAGCAGGTTTGGCAGCGTTGCTGTGTCCTCTCCAGGAACTCTGGCTGGCAAAGCCCTGCCAGCTACAAATTGTACCTTAGCATGGCTCAGCTCAACAAAGTTATGCTGGCACAAAGTCCCAGGGTGGACTGGCCAAGCCTTGTTAGGGAGCTGTGCTATTAGACTGCGTATCTCGGGTGCTTAAAAGCACTAAAACTTGTGAATTGACTAGTCTTGGTGGACTGAGAGCACCAAAACTCACCCCACACCATCATTATCCCCTGGTATTTAAAAGAAGTCCTGTCCTTAAAAGAAGTGTAATCCTGCACATCCTAAGAGTTGTGCTACCTCTTGGGAAATACAGCCCTGCCAGGAATACAGCTCACCAAGGGGCTGGGAACATGAAGTACCCAAACTACCACTGCTCTGCAGCATTGCAGGGCAGCTTGGGAGCAACTGGCTCCAATTTTCTCTCTTCATTTTCTTGTGAAAGCAGATGTTTTCCTCATAAATTCCATTGTTTTTATGAAAATCATCCTGAAGGCACTTTTTGAGCCTTTTTCATTAAGTGCACCCATTTACCTTGAAATACAACATTAAAGCAATACCCAGCTGTCAACCATGTGATTCTTTACATTTGAGGTCACTTTGACCAGAGATAAAAGAACTAGCCTCATTAGCTCAGCAATTTTGGCCAGACATGTTGATAGAAGAAGCCTAAATTAATTTAACTTGTCACACATTTGCTCCAACTTTTCCACTACCTAAACATGCAGGTGTCAAACATCCTCCGCTCCTTGCACTCTCCTGCTTCCCTCTTTGTAGAGAGTAGAACTTACACACATTTGCTTTGCTGTTGTTCAGAACTGTCTAACTATACTTCTAAAGAAAGTCAGGCCAGGGAGTGAGGCCAAGAGCTGGCTCCTGTTGGCTCACTCCCCTTTGCTGCCTGCTGTTTTGTCTCCTCAAGACAGTCTCTGGACATGTTCCTGGGGTATGTTGCCCCATCCCCTAAGGCTGACATGATGAAGACTACCCCACATTTTTCTGTGTCTTCCCTAAAGCGTCCCCCCTCCAACATTATATCAGCACATCATCATGGTGTTCTCATGTAGGAGCTGCATGTGCTTTCCTCCCACAGTCCCAAGGTACTGAACCCAGGTCCTCCATTTCATGTTAGCAAAGCACCACGCTGATGCTTCCAGAAACCTGGAATTAAAAAGATGCACAACAAAGAATAATTGTGTCTCAGGACCACCACTGACTATTTGGAGCTTAAGGAGATTTAGGGCTGAGGGCTGTGTGTTGTGGATGTGGCCAGTTGGCTCCTAAAGGACCCCTCAGGTTTAGGGACAGGGGACAGAAGGAGCAAGCACTCTCTAAGCTGAAGGCCTTTGGCTCATGCAGATGTTGCCACTGGTCCATAAAGCTGAGTGTCCCCATGCCACTGACCCAGCACTGCCTCACCTGGCTTGACACTTGCAGGAACCCACATGTCTGGCAGCATTTATGGGAAAGGAGATGGCTCTCCTGCGAGCAGAGATGTCACAGTCCAAGAACACACCTTGGCTTGTCCGTAAATCCTTCTGCAAACCTACCCATTCGTGTACATGCTTTTCCAAGCATGGATTTGTAAACATAGTAAAGAGTACCTTACTGTTAGAAACTACACATGAAAGCAGCATGCAGGTTCAAGAACAAATAATTACATGTTCTAAAACTTTTATCAACTTTAACTCAAATAGTTTCTGTAGATAATCACGTGCTTTCAACAAATTACATTCTGAGAAACAAGACTGCATTAAGTAATTGAAGAATTGCTCTACAGGAAATATATAGTAAGACTCTGCTCTCTTCTAATTCTATTTTCAAAACAACCATCTTTTTTAACAAATATGTTGAATCTTGATCTTTTGTTGTTGTTACTGTTGTCTGCTATTCCCATAGCAATAAAAAACAATTGCAACTAGTGCATGTGTGTGTTAAAAATAGCCAACTACTTCAGAAAGTTAGTCTTTGTTTTTAAAATGTCTCCATTAAGGTCCATTAAGATATCAACAAACTCAAACAGTTTGACATGGCCAAGAAATGTTCTCAAAATGAAGTTTCTTATTGATCTTCAATTTAATTTTAAAAAGTTCTGTATTAAAGTGTGACAGCTTAAAAGACTATTTAATACTCATATTTCTGTGATTTTTGTGCATGACTGAGGAATAGAGGAGACAACAAAGAATCAATATTTTTCTCTTTGAAACTAAAAATTATCTCCATTAGATAATCTTAATATTTTGTCAAACTAGGAGCTTCAGCTATTTAAAACCAACAGTTCATCTAAAGGGCTGAAAAAATACAGGTTTTTGAATGTAGATATTCTCAAGTTGATATTTTTTAAAGCTTCTGATAGGAAGGGATTAAGAAATTTTAGACAGTCAAATTAATGCGCTCTCTACTTGAAAAAACTATTATGGTAAATAAGCTTCAGTATGGACACTGAGACACACATGAATTTTTGAAGACTTGCAATAAACTTATCATATTTACAGCATATCCAACTTCATGCTTTATTAGTGTGACCTCAGTTTTCATAAAGAGTGAAAATGGACCTCCAACATGAAATCTCTTTGGCATTTCAGCTGCAATGCTACTGCTGAATGCAGAATGTAAACTGCTTCCCTGCTTTCATTCTCCTAATGAAGTTCTTACAGCTTATTATTAATACCCATTTGAACTAATGTTTTTAAACATGCATAAATACCAGAATGTACTACTGATTTTTTTTTTCTCCACCATGCAGAGGCTGGTTGAATTTATCTGCTGAAATTCAGATTCAAAATGCTTTCATGGAGGAGGATCCACATACAGACCATGCCCGAAGAAGACACTTCCATCAGCCCTTACAGTTTTATGAAAGAAGTTAAATAAAATGACATCAGGAGAACAAAAGTGAAGGTCCATAGAAGTGCTTCTGGGAACCACATGCCAAAATCTTTTGGGGGATGAGCCCAGGGGTTGTGGATGTTTGTGCTTAAGAGGAGGCAGCAAGGAGTGAAGGACCTGGGCTCCTGACGTGACTCAAAGCCATGGGAACTTCACCAGCTTCAGAGGGCTGCAAACCAGCTCCTCATAAGGAAGAAGGAAGGACTGGCAGGGCAGTGTTAAAAGAAAGGCAACCTGTTATTATGAAAGGCAACTGTCACTGAAAAGGGCCACATTCAGCAGGCAAAGCCGCGCTAAGGCGTCACATGAAGCATACTGTGCTGTTCTCTCCCTCCTGGCAAAAAAAAGCATCCACCCTAGTGAGTTTCAAGCACGAAGTCCCCCCCTGAAAATAGTTTTAATTGTGTGCATTCAGATAAGCAATTATACTAAAGGCTATTATGCCAGTTACCCCAAAACAATATAAATAGTCATCCTGCTGACAGATAAAACACACGGTGCCAAACTCCTTATAACAACAGGACAGGCTATTAATCCCATTCAGTTTTGATGATATAATGCTATGGAATATATTTCTGCCCACATTACTGACAATTAATGCAGCTTACATGCTGAGAGGAGAAGCTTTGTGTTCAAGGGGAGTAAAATTTCCATGTAAATGTGGGACAAAGGTACCAAATGGATGGCAAGACTGAAAAGGAAAGATTTACTACTCAATGTGCATTTTGCCAAAGAGATTCTTTTTAAAAATAGTACTAATAGCAGAGAGATGTCCTGCCTGTTAACTAATTGGATTTGTGCAATTCAGGCACACTAATTTATACTGAAACGGCTTGCTTGCCTTCCCTCTTCTCAGCCTGGCAGATGGACTAGGCAAAAATGTGAAATTCACTCAGTCATTGCTACTCATAGCCCACTTAATTCACAGGCCTTTGTCAAAACTTCTTTAGTTGAGATTAAAAGAGAGGGTACCATATCTATCATAACCATCTGGACTGAAATCTGCCAATCTGGACCGATTGGACAGAAGCCTAAACTGTACTAAAGAGCAAAACCCTGTTGGGGCTCAGGGGAAAGAATTCAAGGGCAATGGAGAGGAGGTGCTCCAGGAGCTGAGCACATTGACCCTGAGCTCCACCCCTCAGCTCCTCTGCTGTTCATGCCACTAGAGACAGGTCCGTGAAGAATGCTAATCAAGGCATTAGCATTTTATATCTTTCTCTTTTATTTTCCTTTTTTCTTTTGACAACTGACGGTATTTATACAAAGTGGGAAGCAACTAAGAACATAGCCTGCATGTTTTACTTTGAAAAACGAGGAATTGATTAGGTGATGTGCTGTCAAAGCATCATACTTTTGGCTAAGAAAGCTCTTTCTAATGAAAACATAGTGCTGGTGGCTGAGCACAGTTAGTGTATTGACTATGTATTTAGGATTCATCAAAATCAAAATCAAAGTGCTCAAACTGCCTCTGGCACAGGATAGAGGAGCCAGTCTGAAAGATGAAGGGCAGGACATCAGTCCAGGTCGGCTGGTGGGTAGGTTTAGCTCTGATTTCATCTGCTGATAATCAGGAGTTGCCATAGATCCCCAGATTCCTCATAAAAACAAGCAGCAATCTATATTTGCAAAAAGCAGCTAAGGCTTTTTAAATCTACACCTACCTCTCCATGGCTATCCCCAGCTTTTTAACCTCCAGAGTGAATTATCATGGCAATCTCCACACCCTACAAAGCTGTTAGAGCATTGACTTGTTTGGTTTGTTGGTTGGGTTTTGTTTGTTTGTTTGTTTGTTTGTTTTTTTAAGAGTGTCCTACCTGCAGCCAGGTATCAGGAAAAGCAATAGAACTTATTTCTTACTGAGTGAAATTCCTTCAGGCGTGACAGGTCCAGGTTTGTCTCAGTGCTACCCTTCACTGTCCAACTGAGTACTGTGTATAAAGGTCTTTGGCTGTGTAAGAGCCAGCTCTGGGAAGTGGGCAGTATGGGGATGACAAAACAGGTAGGCATTATGTCCTTGAAGGTTGCATTTATAAAAATCCACTCTACCAGTAAATACATTTTATTACAAAATATTATTTTCACTGCACACACATTTCTAATATACGTGCTTGTGAAAATTTGGGTTGTATATCTCATCAGATATTCAGGGTAAAATCTGTAGGTGGCTCTATTGACTTGAATAAATTGACTTCAGTTTCCAAAGATCCTAAATCTGATTTTGATATATTTAATTTTAAATACAGCTGACTGAGAGCAGAGTGACTTTATTAAACTAAAAATCTTTTACTGGACAGAGAAGAACCACTAATTACTTATTTTATGAGCTGGTGCATTTAGTTTACATTCATCTGACTTGATTCCAATATCAAACTTATTTTAAAAGCATCATTATATACAGTATGGATTGCAGTAGACTAGATTTTTGCTTCTGTACCAGGTTTTTGATTCTATGGGTTTAAAAGGAAGAGAAAAAAGTTCTATATGTAAACAATACTTTTTGTTTGCAAAAAAAAAAATTGCAAAATGCTTTGCAATATTTATTTTTTAACATCACCAAGACAGCAATGATAAATCAGAGGATAGGACACATGGAAGTATATGTAATACTGATAGTATTATAAGAAATAGAAGCATCCCCATGATATTTACATGTAAGTAATGAATTTACATTATTTATACTAGCAAAACTGCTTATGAACTTTGTTAATGTTTTCACTTTATCTATAAATGACATTAGCAGCCATTGTTATTTCCAAAGGGATTACAGATTGTGTGTAAACACAAAGCTAAGAAACAACTCCCTGTGTTAAGTACTCAGAATAGAGAACACATTAGAAAATATTTTTACTGATGTAACATCTGGAACTCCAGAGGAGGCATTGAGTTCCTCTTAGCTACAGAATCAGAGCAAGAAGCAAGATTAAAATATGCCAAGGAAAGCAGGAGGCAAATGGACAGAGATGAGGATAATGATATAGTGAGACAAGGTACCCATACAGAATTGCAATCCCTGGAGCCACAAGTGACCACCTGTCCTGAGAGAGAAGCCAGCAGTAATAATTGGCTGGTCTCACTCCCATTAAGGAGTTACAAAGTAACAACATGCTATCTTTCACTGTTTTTTTTTTCTCCCCAAGTAAAAGGGACTGTATAGATGGGAAGAGTTGTGTATTTATGGGTAAAGCAGAGAAGTTATTAAGAGTGGTACAAAGATAAGGTTAGGCTTGGATGATGTAATGTGCTGATAAAGCTGGGAGAGCTATTTCCTACCTGGAGTGCTTTAAAGCCCTTGACCACTGCTGCAATACTAACCAGTTCATTAGGGTTGGGACATGCAGCAATTTACTGAGAAATGAAGTTTCAAGGTGCCGTATGTAAAATTACAAAAAAACCACCCAAGTTTTCACAGCACTGTTTCCAGAATGTTTTGATGTTCAGATGCATTTAATAAAAAACAAAGACAGCAAAGATGCATATTCCTGAAATGCCATGGGTAAAGGCCAGAGGGAGATGCACTTTCTGTACAAGAGCTGGGTTTCTCAGCAGCAATGGCCAATTTTGTGCCTTTGAGCAGGACTTGGTCAGGACCTTCCATCCCCTGCTGAAGGCCCTATGGCCTGGCAGCACCAGCCTGGGCAGGGAGCAGACCTCAGCCTCCTCCATCTGCTGAGCCTGCTGCACGTCACCAAAGCACAGCTGCCCCTCTTGGCAGGAAATGGGTGAATACAGGACCACCACTCCTGCAGCATCCTTCACAGGAATACGGTTGTGTGCTACAGGCCACAGATTTTCTTGGATGGCATAGAGCAGTCTGTGGGCACAGGGAAGTGCATTACTTCCAGTCCCCAGAGTGGGACAGCTCTGGGGTCTGGGTGATGCTGCAGCTCCCATGCAATAGTGGTGGCTGTTTGGCAGCAGCTGGTGAGCCAAGGACCGCAGGCTCCCTGAGCACCTCTCTACATCCCCCTCTGCTGCAGAGAGCTTGCTTTTTCCCCCATTTAATGAATATTTAAGTAAGCTGTGCAAAGTGGGAACACCACTGGCAAAGCAAAAAGGGTATTCTGGGATCAGCCGCTCCCCTCCACGTTTATAGGAACTGTTCCTGGAAATGGGTTCAAGTTCCCCCAGGCAGTAAAGGGAATTGAACCTCTCCCGTCTCAGGTTAGTGGTATAATTATCTTCAACTGAGTAAAAAGGCAATGGGTTCACTCTTCCTCTTTGGTTTTCTAATCTAGGCTTTTATCTCATTTGCTTTTATTTCAGAGCTTGAAGATGAAATGTGACACAGAGAAAAAGAAAACACTGGAACAAGATGCATGGGGTTTTTTCTTTCTTTTGGGGCAAGAAAGATTTTCTTTGACTTGATTTAAACCATTTTTTTCACAATTGATTGCCCTTTGTCAGAGAACTAAAGAATGAATAAATGTGCTATGAATCACAGTTTGGAATTTTATATCAAGCTCTCTGTTGATTTTTTTTCACTACTAAGCAATGCACACACACAAAACTTGCAGTACATTAACAAATAAATGTCACATAAAATAATTAGGTTCCATTAAAAGCACAAGTTAAAAAATGCTAAATATCTTCTTTTTAATGACTCCGTTTTTAATGGAGAAATCATATATCCATATAGCTATCTATCCCCTGACCACAGTTAGTTCAAGTGGTATTTAAGGATATTGCAATGCTTTTGGGTAACAAATAGAGTTGCAGTTGACCTTAAGTTGTTTTTGAAAGTCCTTTAAGTCCTAAAACACAAAGGGAAAAATTCCACAGAAAGAGGAATACTTGCTTTTCCTTGGGCACCTTTCTCTCTTGCAAATTAGTATTTAGCAAATGTCATTAAAGAGAGTTAATATTGCCTTATCTGGCTCAGCAAGACCTGGCAAACTTCACGAGCAGAAAGTTGAAAACACTGCTTCTAATTTGCCCTTGTATTCCAGTCACGTTGCTGGTCTTGGCAAGTTACTCAGGACTATTAAAATAAAGTAGCAAATAGGAAAGAGAAGAGGAAAAAAAAGACAAGAAGAGAGCAGAGCACAGGGTCAGATGCAGCACTCCTCTGACAGGCAAAAAGGGAGTTAAATGGCTGTACAGCCCCAAAAACCACCTGCAAAAGTAAAATCACCCTTCACTCTGCAGGAAATCTTTTCCTGAGAAAAAAGGGACTAAAACAACTGGCAGACAGAAAAACTGGCAACTGGCATCTTTTCTATCCAGTTGTCCAAACACTGTAATGGTATGGTGGTGGTTAAATGTGTTAGAAAGGAGCAGCTCTCTGGTGTATTTGACCCAGATTAACAGTCTTCACGGATGGGAAGGTGAAATCGTGGTTGTATCAGGAGAGCAACTGCAGGGTAAAGGGTTCTACAGACAGAGCCTGGGACAGTTGGGAAGGAGGAAGGCACCCTGCATGTGGATGGAGTTTGACCACACACATATTAGTCCAAAATCTCCAGGTCTCACTACCTCTCCCACAACTGATATGTGAATGAAAGATGTTAATCAGGGCCTAATATAGATCTTTCTTTTAACTCCTTCCTTCTGGGGAAGGAAAACACTTGCCTTGATCAGTAATACCTGTACATTGCCCTATTCTTACCAGCAGTCCAAAACGTGTAAATGCACCAAACTTCTCATTTTGTTAATTAAATTTGTCATAGGAAAATGAAACTGTATGTCACAGATCAGGCTATTGTCACTCTTTCTATAAAAGAAGTGTTCCCATACAGCTGATGGCTGGAATGACACAGGAGGGACAGCATGTACCTGACTACTTTGCATTGTGTGGATTTTAACTCCCTTGGCTATCTCAGCATTATTTCCCCCCCCAAAAACATGGCTGTGATGTCTTCAAAACCACTATACAAAAACATTTGGGAATTTCTTACTTTTTAAAACAGTTGTCATTTCACAGAGTGTTTATGATTTGTGTGGGATACAAATCAGAGAATGAATTATCATTAAGGGTTGAAAAGACCTCTAAGATCCATAAAGACCAGCCATTAACCAAACACTGCCAGGTCCAGCAGTACAGCATGTCCCTAGTGCAGCTAGTGCCATCTACATACTTTCTGAACACTTCCAGGGACAGTGATTCCACCACTTCCCTGGGCAACCTGTTCCCTGTTCCACTGCCTGATTACCCCTGGCACAACATCTCTATAAAGGAAGCATTTAATGCATTCTGCAGAGGGCTAAATCTTGGAACAGAAATGCCCACATCAGACAGTAAATCATTGGCAAAAATTCTTGATCTTTCTGTACTAGCAGTTAACCATAAAGGCAAAGTACTGATGCTGAAGCACATTTCCACAGGTTCAAAGATTTTCTGCTCACTCCGTTCGTACATGCCCTGTTCAACATCCTAAACTAAAACTCTTTAGGTGACAGAGGAACTCCATCAGGAGACTCAGCAAGACATCTTGAAAGACACTTTTTTTTGTTGTTATTATACAGTGCTAGCATTTAACTCTGTGTTGTCATGGAAATCCTCTCTTCCCTAAGATGTTTAAAGTAAACAGCCATCTCTCTGCCTTTCTTCAGTTTTCATGAATGACAGCTTAACTACCACAGCCACCACTTATCCACAGGTGGTTTTGGCCATTTTAGGGGGTGTTTCTCATATTTTTTCACTTAAGTCTGGAATAGAGGTCAAGGCATTCCTCTCTAATCGCTGACCTTTCTTCCCTTCAATTTCTTTTCTCTGCCAGCTGCTGGGGAAAAAGCCACAGTGCTATCCATTCATTGATATCCATAGATGAAAAGGTATCAGTTTGAAATATCCCACCTTTTAAGACCATGTGAAAGTTTGTATTCAAAAAACACCCAGGTGCTACTTCATATACTTCTTCTGGTAAAGAGGAGGTGAAGAAAGGAGAGTCATCTGTGCGTAAATGAGTAATATCAGCTTCTTCCTTCATCAAAAATGATATTAACAACATTGCTGTATTTGCAGAAAACATGAAAAACACTGAACTCACTATGTTACTATGTGGGAGCAACTATCCTCAACACAAAAAAAGATTTTTTCTTCAGGGTGTCCACTAAGACAGACAGCAATGCAAATGATGCTGCAAGTAATCTCTTTTTTGGGCTTACTTCCCCAGGTGTTGTCCAAGACAAAATACCTTGAAATTCTGCCTTGACAGATTAGATGCATTGTTTAAGGGAATCATATTTTTTCTGTGCTCTTAACCTTTTAAAAAGGAGATATGCTCAGGAAGATTGCTTATTGACACAAATCAACCTAATGTTCTCCTTTTAGAATGAGAGCAAAAAATTTAGAAACTAGTGGCACCATACCTGTTTTGTAGTGGCAAAGAAAAAACTGAACAAGTAAACTAGTGAGCACTGTGCACTCAGATAAACTCTTTCCTGCTTTCCTGTGCTATCTGTGCATTACCACCATACTAAGAACCAAGGGTGTCCCTAAGGTACCACAAAACGCTTCCAGCAAGCATCAGCAGGGAGGATGCTTCTGCAGGGAGAAAGGCTTTTCAACAGGGCATGAAGCCACGTGTACAGCAAAACAAAACTGTAAAGCTCAGCAGTGAAAGATGTGGAGCTGGCAGAAACACTTCTGTACTGCTGAAATGAGTGCTGCTCCCACTCATACCAGGGCTGCATTTGCCACATCACAGGTCTCTTCCCTCTGTTTCAGGGTTGCATTAAGAAATGAGAGACACAGCACAAATTTGCACTGAGTGGCAGCAGCACTGGCTGTAGGAAAATGCTGGTGCTTTGCTGTTGCTTTCCTTCATCAATTCTGGGACAAGCCATGCTGCTCAAATAGACCCTCCCCAGCCCCCTGCCTTAAGCAGAGCTTTAAAGGAAACTCACTCATTACAAGCACATAGAACCCAAAAAATTAGCTTTAAGGTAGGTTTGCACTGCCAAGTGACCTTCTTATTTCTCTTGTCTCTGAAAACTAAACCACAGGGTTCATGTCCCAGACTGGTGGAGTGTTTTGCTACTGTAAGTTTAACAAAAATGCACAACTATTTAATTGCTTCAATATTCTGGTTTTTTACTGTTACCTGAATTTGAGTCATCTGAGACTTTTCCACTAAACATCACTGACTGACACCTACAGTGTTCTCGTACTGTACAGTCTATTTCCAAAACAGACCCTGTAAACTTAGGGAGAGAAGGGTGGTTGCCATTTCAATGTGCCCACATCTTTCTTTTCAAGTCCTCTGTTATTCATATGCTGGGAAAACAAGCTTGGAACACTTCAAATATAAAACTGTTCTTTTTGTTGTGTGGTACTGTTGACCTAAGTCACAAAGCGTACCACTCAAAGACCAAAACACCCTTTCAGCCTACAGCAACATCCCTGATTTATTTTAGCTCAGGGAGTTAGTCCTTCAGTTTGAAATACATGCCATTGGAGTGAATAAAGCACAGAAAATTAAACTGTTTAAATACTTTCTATGGTAAAAAGTATATAAAGAATTATCTGACATGAGTGTGATGCAAGTTGTCTAATGACACAGAGGTCTGTTCTCTCCAGCTCCCCTGTGCTAGGTCACAGACTTGGATAAGGTAAAAGCAAGGGTAATGAAGCACTTTCCTCTACTGCTGAGTCCCATATCTATCCTATCTGTGCCTAATTTTCAGTTGTGCTAGGATCCATGGGTGGAAAGTGCCACACCAATGCACTTTGTTAGCCTTTTAAACAGAAAATATCTTTGGTAATCATAAAACTAGCAAAGAACTAGAAATATAAATGTCTCAATCAATAAAATATAATAGTCTGGCGTGGTATCAAATCCAGAGTTATTGTCACCACATAAATTTTGGTCTCATTCAAGGTTTAATACAGCATAAACAAGGTAACAAAATTAAAAATTGTAGGGAATGGAATGGCATCTTCAATTGTTTATGAATGATAACACTAAACAAAACAAGGAAGAACAGAAAAAACAAGCGTGTTGGAAAACAACTGTTGAGTTCGCTATACATCAAACCCAATTTTACTTCTGGGTTCTCAGAACGGAGCGTTTCAATTTTCACACTCTGAAACAAACCATACGAGAGCTTTAAATGATCCAGATGGGAAGCCTTTTGTTAAAGCTTTTGAAATCAACACTATAGTTCTGTTTCATGGATGAATTTTGGTTGGTGTGTTATTGCAATCAGTAATGCTAAAACAGTCTGTCAAGCTCTCAAGTAGAGAGATGACAGAAGAGAGAACTAAGGGGAACGAACACACACAAACACCCTTTTAAAACCCATAATGTATCATGACTTTTTTTTTGGAGGACATGAATTGAGAAATAAAGAAAAGGCAGACACTCAGGAATGGCCTGGCTGGTAAATCACAGCTCATCATTCACACACCCTTGAATTTATGGATGAAAGCCTGTGAGAAACAAATAAACGGTATTTCCTATATGTAATAAACTGCAGGCTGGACTCAGGATCCTAAGTATTTTGTAAAACAAATGAAACATTACTTTCTAAACACAGCAGTCCAAGTTATACACATAATGAAAAGATGATAGCATAATTAATTAACCCTATCAACATGGTTTTACGGGAAACAGGTCTGGTCAAGCAAACTTGCTGTTGTTTTCTGACAGAACAATGGGCAGAAGCAATCTCCAATCCCAGGACAGACTTCTGTGCAGCACCCAGACACATGCATAACTAGCAACCCTGACTGTTTTTAAAAGCACTTACACAAAATCAATGCAGCTGATGCCAAATCGATTAAAAAGAAGCTGACAATGAGTTCATCCACATGAATGAAACCGCTCTAATCATAAATGGGCTTCATCATCTGAGAGTAGCTTTTTTAATGGGGCCTACAGGGATCTGGTTACAAAACTGCTTCGTGTCTTCATGAATGATCTGAAAGAAAATACCAATCAATTTTCAGTAACAGCTGGAGAAGAGTCAAAATTCAGGGCAAGGGATGGGGGGGCAGATAAACACAACTGTGAATGTGCCAATTATTTAAATCATCTTGCCTGACAAGGAGAGTTCTTCTGAACTACAGTAAACCCCTGCACCCCTATGAAAAATCACAGGTGTACTGGCAAGGATTAAGGAATAAAGGATGAGGGTCTGTGGCAGCAGGGAAGTCCCTAGGCAAGCACTGTACCCTGTCCCAACAGCTGCCCATCCATCAGGGGAGAACACTGACAGATTAGAGGGCTTGGATTCAGGAAAATGATACAAAATTTATCTGAGATTGAGGAAATGAAACAATACCAAAAGACTTTCTTAGTTGCCCAAGAGAGCTCAGAGGTGACTTGTTAATAACATTTAGGTTGTTACAGAGGAAAGAGGTTTCCAGTCAAAAAGTGTGCTCTAACCTAGGGAGAAAAGACTAGAAATAAGTATAGAAATAGAATAGAATAGAATAGAAATATCTAATGGCAAACCTAGATTCAGACTAAAAGGCTGTATTTAACATACCAAAACCTTTTCCTAGGTAAAAGAATTTCTTGTTTGCTTTGCTGTTATCAACAAAAATGGGGGGGAAGGGGGGGGGGATGCACCAATACAGGGGGTATGTATCTGTTAGACCTGAAAACAACCAACATTAAAATTAAAAATAAACTTTCTATAGACGTATAAAGTTCTTTGAGGTTTCACTGAAGAGATGATGCTGACTAAACCATCCCACTGAAAGATCCCTTTCCTAAGAACAACCACCATACAGTAAGGCCTTGAAGGGGTACAGCAGAGATAAACAAGGAATGCAGGGGGATGTCCTGCAGCCCTCAGCTGCTGCTCCTGCAAAACTTAATCAGATGTAATACAAGACTTGCAGGTAGATTAAGTGCTTGTTATTTTTTTGATAGTAACACTTCTGTTGTAATCATGACTGCCTAAGCATATGGGGCAGGCAGGAGAGATGAACCTTTGAGAAAAAAGGATGCACACTTTTGGGCACACACAACCCCCTTTTACAGGTGCAAGGTAAGTTATGGAGCAGAACAGGATGAAAATCAGAATAATGGTGAAAAAGGAGGTGGTGGTGTAAAAGAGATGGATGCTGGGGGATGGTCCTCACTGGCCTTGGTACAGTTTCCCCTTGCCCCACGCTGGCTCCTGCAAACTCAGCACCAATTCCCCCTGCCCCACAGCCCCCTGAGGCCAGCAGCAGGGCTGCAAGGCTCCCTGCACAGTCAGCACCATGCAGCTGCTTTAATAAGTAACTGCACTTAATTCATTAACTCTCCAAGATTAGCAGAAGACGCACGCCACAGCCAAGACCAACAGAGCCAAATAAATTCAGAGTTTTCATGCCAAGTCACAGAGTTATACCTAGCCAACAGAATTTGTTTTTAAATGAGGAAAACATTCACTAAGTACTTTTCATTCTTCAGACCTTTGCAAAACCCTCTGTAGGATTTGCTTTAAACAAGGCTTCTCCCAGAGCAAGAGCCAACAGAAAACATGATGAAGACTTTTTTATTTTAATGACATTATTTTTAATTGCATAAAAAAGTGGATTCTCAGCAAAAAGTCAGTTTCAAATTTATCTGTGAATAAACACAGTGAAGAGCTGCCAGACCTAGTGAAAACTGCCAGGGTGGATGTGAGTGGAAAGGAGATTCTTCAAGAAAATCCTCTGATACCAACTGCCCAGGTTTGAGGGACCAGCCCTGCCTGCACCAGGCATAGCATGTACCCAGAAATGCCACTCCACTGGGCACTTGCAACCTCTTTACATCTATTAACATTATGGTCACTGCAAGAGGGCTGTGTTATACTGCAATTCCAAACAAATGCAGCCTTGTGTTAATGATTTCATGCTCGCTTAACTTCACTGCCAGGCACCAGGCAGGTCAAGAGCCCTCTGCGTTCCCATGCAGGCACTTTGCATTAACAAACTGCTGCTCAGGAAATAATAACTTAGAGAGCTCTGTGAAACCAGTCTGGCTTTAAGGTATGTACGTACACAAACCCATGAGGAAACACCACACACACAAATTGCAGGAGGACTTGCAAAGAGGCTCCATCCATTAGAAGCAATGGGAGGTGGTCCCTTCTCCTGGAGGGTCTCCTTCCACTCTAGCCCTGCCCACCCAGTTACTACACAAGCTCATCCCAGCTCCCTGCCCCACCAGCCAGTGCACAAATCCATGCCCAGTTCAGTGGGCAGTGGGACCTCAGAGAGCCCTCTGCTATCCTCCATTGCCCCAGGGTGATCATTTACCAGGGGCTGGCAACCAGGCAAAACTGAAGAGTCTCTGGGGCAGACCCCACACATCAGGTGCTGGGTCCAGCACATACACCACGCACAGCACCTGTGCACATCGCATCCCTGGTGCTGAAACAAAACACCTTGCACTTTTGACAGGAAGGAAAATATCAAGCTAATCCCAAGAACTTAATATTATAGCTATTCCTTAAGAAACTCCCCCAAAGTCTGTGCTTTGCAACTGGTAAATGTATTATTTACCTAAAGAAATCGTATTACTATTACATATCCAATGTACACTAACATAAGCTTTGTGTGAAATTTGTATGAATGTATTCCTCTACCCGAGCTTAGACATAAAGATGCCAATAGCTTCTTCAAATAAAAAGGCAGAGGTATGAAGGCTGACAGCAAGCTCATCTTTTAAATATTCAAAAAGTCCCCAGGGAATTATAAAACTCAAGAACTACAGTGCATTATTTAACAAAAAAAGTAAGGAAAAAGTAGTTTTTCTTATAAAAGGTGACACACAGTAAAGTGTAATTCACACAGTATAAGAACATAAAACTATGAATAATAACCTAGTATTAAGTACATACAGAAGTTATTATTAGGGGAAATCACAGATTTTCTTTTTACTATAGATTTGGAAAATTCTGAGAAGTGACAGGACCTTATTAAGAGAAGTTTTTCCCAAGTGCAGCTCCTTTTAAAAAGCCTTGAGAGTAAGAATTTATCTATACTTTCCATGACCCAAAAAAACAGAATTCAGTGAAAATTGGGAAGGAAGGTGTTCATGGCAATCCTTGGTGAGGTGGGCTGGGACAGTGCCAGCCTCCCGCGAGTGTTTGCAAACTCTGGGTCTTGGCTGTCCCAGCCCTTGGTGCAACATCCTAGTGACAAACCCCCTTCCCAAGGTAGTTCTGTCTAACATGCTGTGACAGAGGAGCACAAAGTCCCAGTGTAAAGCAGTGTTGCTGCTGCAGAGGATGCTCTGGCCTTCTTCAGCGCCTGCAGCTGCTCTTGCCTCTCCCATTTGCTCCTGCCAGTGTGAATATTTGGATGCTGTGCAGTGAGCTGGGTCAGGGAACTAACCCATATGAAAATTAACCCAGGATGAAGTATAATTAATTTCCCTTTGGTTTTGCTCCCTCATGCAGCTGGGCAAACCCCAGCAGCAGCAGGACAGGGAAAGGAGAGGGAGAAAAAGCATTAAAAGCAATACATGGGGTAAGGAGATTGGGATCCCCTGCCTAGAAGGAGTCTAACAGGACAAGCATAAAAATGTTTAAGCCAAAGGCAAAAAAAGCTTCAGGTCCTATGCCTCTAAATCCTTAGACAGAAATAAATTGGATGGGAAGTTTATATTTTGCATCATTGCTCCAAAGTTAGTGGAAGCAAATTTCTGAGAGGCAGCAGGAGGAGGCTGGTGGTGAGTAGGACTAGACCAGCCATCCCCGTGGATCCAAATAAATTCTGCTGGCACAGAGGACACAGCAGCACACCACCACAGCACTTGGGAGAGCCAGTGGCATGTGTCAACACCCTGAGGGACCTCAGAAGTTCAGCTGTTGTTTATCCCAAATGCTCAGCCCACACCTGCTCCACCTTGCTTGGGTGATGCTGCTTTCATTGCAAGACAACCCATCCTGTAATGAGAACTGCCAAAACCATAATGGAAGTATCCCTGTATAGCGCAGGTAAAGCTTTTTTTCTTCTCTCTCCTTTGCTTTTCAGTCACTTTCCACCATGCATTTTTCCCAACCCTATCCCTTGTGTGACAACATGATGTTTTAGTTTGTCAGCTTTTTTTGACACTTTGGCAAACAAGCCGCTCCTGATAAACATGACTACCCTGCAGAAATTACAACTCTGCACCCTGTGCCATTTATGGCTGTCATATGACTCTGAGAGCAAACTTTACAGCAAACCTTGAAAACTAAATCCTTCCTTTCACTAGCTTTTAGGACTATAATTCTGTCTATTTATTTATTTTCTTGCTCTGAACTATTATTTCTTTCTTCTTAAAACTTCTGCATAAAAACTCTCCAATGTTTGTAACCCATTTATCCATAAAGAAAGGGTACATTTCAAAACACCAGTACATTTGGGATAGAATTAGAGAAAAGTGCATTTTCATAGCCAACTTCCATATGGCAGAGAATTTAGCTCCCTGACTTTGTCTGCCATTGAGATATGCAAGCTGCTGTCAGGTGTGTAGACTGATGAGGATTACAGTATTGGAGGCTCATTATAAACATACTAATTAGTACCATGAAGGTGGCAAATGCAGCACTTCTGACAATGTGAGTACTAGGTCACAAAAGACAAAAAGCTGCTACTTTAGAGTCCATAATAGCATTGCTTATGATGGCCAAACCAGTGAAGTAGAAAAAAGATTAAATTTTTTCACTGGATCACTGAACACTTGCCAGAAAGATGGCACTAAAATCCAGGCAGTTAAGTTTTCTAATTCATAGCCAAGAAGTTTGACCCTAGTTCATACACCAATAAAATACCAGCATTATATCAAATAGGCTATTTCATATTCAAGAAGTCCTTTCACTAACAGAAGTATTTTCCCAAAGCTTACTAACTGCTTTTCCTTCTTTCCACAGTAATTTAGAATCACTCTAATGAGAGAAAGTTGTGGTTCAAATCAGAAAACTCTACATCTTAAGAATTGGCCAAAACCCACTGAGTACCTACATTAATCCAGAAATATTTTCTAAAAACTCTAGCACATGAAGAAGCCTTTTGTATATTTGTTTCTCCTGCAGAAATGGCAAAAAGGAAGAAATGGAAGATCTGGACTATAGAGAGTAAAATTTTGTATGAGTTACTAAATAATCTCTCAGTTTGCAGACCATAAAATTGCACAAAAATCAGTCTTCGTCTTTTTAAACTGCAGAGTTTACATAAGATTGAAAAATGCTTCACATCAACATCAAAACACGAAATAAGATTATGTCTTCTGTTTGATAATGGACCTACAAAACACAAAAATCACTCTTCTTTAATCTTTCAGCTCAGTCTACAATACAATACAGAAAAAGAATGGTAAGATTGTATGCAGAGGGTGCTATGCAAATAGGGAGCCAAAATCTCATCCGAACCCAAGGTGAAATTCACAGAATTGAGAATATTTTCTACTTTCACCTACAACTAGTTCTTACTTCCCACTGACAGCTGTGTAGAATTTGACCTATATTTTCTAAAAGAAATTTCTTCTTTTAATAAAACATGTATTTTTAGATTTCATTCACTCTCTTTGGGCAGCCTAATAGTTTTAAAATAAAAATACTATAAAGAACCCCCGCCTCATACCCATATCAATGAACAGCCTTCAGGGAATGCCAGAGCATTAACCTGCCTGATAACTGCATTAACCTTTCCCCAAAGGACATTTTCTCTGAAACGGTGAAAATCTGCCAGTGTGTGTCTTCCACCATGTCACCCCATGCCCTTCTGTTGTGAAAGGGCAGTAATTACTGTAAAACAACAGTTTAAGGCAGACAACTGCACTGATGATTTAATCAGGAAATTTCCTCATAGGCTCTCCCAGTAGGAAGGACTTATAAACACTGCTATCCAGAGTCTTTTCAAAGTCAGGAATAACAAATATTAATTATCTTCCATGGACTACCTTCACGGCTGTGTCTGTAAACTGACATACAGGAACCGTGAGGATTAATTACAAGTAATGAAACTCACTTCTGCACTGCACAGTTAAACACAACTCCCTGCAAATGAGTTTGACCTTTCCAGCACCACATGCTCTGGAATTCCTTGCTCAGAAGGGGATTACCTGCAGCCAGCATCTTCACATGGGAACCAGCATCACATTTGAGACAAGCTAGGAATCTGGCTCTATATTCAGGCTTTAAAAAAGATAAAATAGATATTTGACAGAGGCCATCTTTTAGTGGATGACCCCATCTGAGCCACTGACAACTTACCTGGCTTCCTGTGGAAAATTCTTGATAACACATGTGCAGACTTGCACAAACCTGTGAAAGGTGTATCTGCACTAACACAAGCTCACTACAGAAAGACCTGGATTGTGAAGCTTGAAGCTACCCCAACATCAGAATGTAACAAGACTGAACTAGAGTGGATATATTATTGACAAACTATTCAGTCCTAGTGGCACACTAAGAAACATTCCCATATACTCAAGTAATGCCAATAAACAAGTAACAGGATGAAATTTTATCATGCGTTCCATGGTGGTATATTGGAAAAGAAGGAAGGTCATAGGATATTACAGCAATATTTTGCAAAATGAACATGAAAAATTGTATCTAATGTAATTATTAGTTTGGAGACACATGACTTTTGTAAGCCAGTCACGTCAAAACACACCTTCTGCATTTTTTCTTGAATCTGAGATGCTGCAGCCTCGAGTTTATGGACACAAAGAATACAAAACAAACTGTTCATCAAAAGATCTCATTGGCCTCAAACATACTATTTTGTGTCACTGTTTGAGCAAAGAAATGATTAATGAAAGTGGTATGAAACTAGGAAAAAAAATGCTTTAAAGTTTTCCACAGACATGCTGATTCAAAAAATCATGTCTTAGAAGTCACATTTGACATCAGAATTTAATGACCCTGATAAACATAATCCTCACAAGCAGAGAAAGTCAATTCCTTGCCCTGGAGAATGTGGACTGCCTCCTCCTTTAATGTGCTCACTAGTAAGGCTGGGAACTGCCAGGTTGCTGACAAGTATTCGCAGGTCAGTTTGCATTTTTGTAGACTTTAGTTGCTGCCTCAAGTCATCGCTCCCAGCAGAGAAGAAACAGTTTAAAATGCCACAAAATTGACAATCTCCACTCTAGCAGAGGAAAGCCACTAAATCTGACATCACTTCTCATCACCTACGCCTTATAGGTCAGACATGTCCAACTGCAAGTTAAGATTAAAAGTGGCTTGCTACTAATCTTAGCACAGACATTAGTGCTGCTCCAATACACTGTCTGTGCAGCAGGGTGGGAGATGAAATAATCAGCTATCTGGCTGCCCTCTGACCTTGGCTTGGAAGTGTGTGGGGGTGGGAGCAGCATTAAAAACATATTTAATGATCTCTGCCCATTCGAGTCATAGTAATAATTGTAACAAAAAGTACTAGTAGTCTGACTTCCAGATCCTTCAGAAGATGCTGACAACTCTGACTTATGTCATTGTCAGTCAAATAAATGCCATTTATACAATACCTCTTGAAACTGGCATGTCTCCCGCTTTGTCTTGCAGCTGCTAGCATGACTTGGGATTCAATGCTCACAGCAGCTTTAAAAAATTTTAATGAATAATTACACCAGCCAGTTTTCCATATCACTTTAACTTCATCAGTATTATTACCTTTGGAGATATTCACGTAGACATCCCACTGGAGCATTTCAAGAAAGGCCAAGGATAACATATTTGGATCTATAAATTTAACATGGAACTGTTTCCGGTGATTTCCCTAAGGATCTGTTCCCTGGGTGCATTTTTTTTTTTTTAAACCAAACCAGAAATCTGTCACAAATAAAGAAGCAAGATGAAATTGTCTTTTTCCTTCTGTGCATCTAAATGAATGCAGATGTCTGCAGATTATTAAGATTTCTTGGGAAATCAGTGACCATAACAAAAACCTTTTGCAACCCTTGATGAGCAAAAAAGCCATCACTGAGTTGTGAACCAAATTTATAGAGCAGAAATACTTGTCAACTTCATCTAGGTCAAAAGGTGTGAGGTATAAGAGATTTCAAAGATAATGATTTGCATCATACAGAACCCGTCAGTCCCATTCTCTTTTAATTACCTTCATCACTACAGAGACAATGGGCTTTTTGTTTCATTCTTTCAACTTCTTGGACTGAGTCCTGATACCCTATTAACCACAGTACTGCAAATAACAGTGAAGGGATAACTAGCCTTATTAAGAATTAGCTCAATTCACCGTTTCTCTGCTCTAAGCATCAAATCTGAACTATCCTGCCAAACCACCTGCTGATAACAAACATGGGAAGACCGTGTTAGTGGTAGAAATAAAAGGTCTGACGTTTTACCACCATCCCAAACAGCCACAGCAGAGCTGCTGGCCGCTCCTGGCTGCTGCTGAAAGGGGAAATGCTGCTGGGAGTCAGCTGAAGGTCGGCTGCTGCTGCTGCTGCTGCTGCTCTTAGAATGCAGAGCTAGTTTAAGCACAGATGCAATACAAAAAACCTGCACAGATGGTTTTTGCCAGTAACTCTTGAAGAAGTTACATTTATATTCACTTAAGCTTGGTGTAAAACAGCAACATTATCGTCAAAATTAATGAATTCATACTTTGGTTTCCTGTAATACTTTTTTGCTGTTAACTGACTTACCTACTTCTGCACTGTCTATTAGACAGCAGAAGGCAAATTTTCACCACCCAGAGTATTCTCAGTTACCTAAAATTCTTCACTAAATAGGAACGTTTATTACCATGAAGGAGTTGTGGTTAAAATAAAACAAACACAGATTTCCTGGGAGAAAGATGGCCAAAGTTTGAAGTGCAAGTACAGAAATAATCCTAATAAGGTTATGTTTGGTTCAAACCAGTGACTCTAGCCTACACATGAACAAAACAGCCTAATCCCATGCTTGATGCCAATGCAGGCTTGGCAATATAAATAATTTAGATATTCAGCATTAGGTAACCCAGAGCTCAGTTCAGAATGGAAACTGTGACTAGCTCCTGCCTTAAGTCATTCAGCTAAAGAAAAAGGTTCATTTTCTAAAGAGAAGCACACTGAAGGTATCCACATGCCATTTGTTTTCCATTTCCCTGAACGGCCAGGTGACAAAGAAATCAGTGTAGTCTTAATGGGATTTTTCCTGGTCCCCAGGCCTGGCTGGCTGGGAACACCACCTTGCCCCATCAAGCACTCCTATAAACTGTTGGGGACACCTCAGCCCCGAATGCCTCATGAACCTCTTTCCCCTCTTCTGTTAAATCACAAGGACAGTTCACCAGAAGAGCCAGGGCAGCATTCATCACACCAGCCACAGTGCACAGCCCTGCAGCTGGTCCTTGCCCTAATCTCACCCCCCTGCCTCACATTTGGACTATAACCATGCCTGAACATGTAACCTTTATGTAGATAGGTTACCTAGGGATTTTTCCTTCAATATTTCTTGAATATTTTGTTCTGCGAGCACCGTTCCCAGTAATTGAATAATCCAATAATTCTCAGCAGTGACATACAGCTTAGTTTCTTTCTAATTTGAGCATGATGATGCCTCATAAAAGAACTGGGGCAAGCCAAAAAATAAAGGCGTTTCAGGCAGTAATGAAATCTAAAATGCTCGCCTGCATCTATTTATTAATGTCACTGCAGAGCAAAAAAGCAATAGAGCATCAGAATGAAAGTGCATCTGTGGCTCGCCTATCGCCGATCACACGCACACAGCGTTAATTAAAGGCTGTAGCACAGGTTTCCTTTCTTCAGCCTTTCTGCATTATTTCATGTATAACCCAGACTAAGATGCTCTGATAAAAGCTCAGTAGAAAAATGTCCGAGCAGCCTGCCAAGAACCACACAGACTTGGCCTGTGGACAAAACGCAAATACACAACTGTGGAAAGGAAAACAAAAATGAGGACAGAAAGCCAACTACTCTTTAATTTTGTGATATGGAAAATAGAAGCATGTTTTTCAGCAGCTGATTGCTTACATGGAAAGTTTAAAACTTCCAGCACAACCAATTGTTGTTCAGAACCAGAACCATGTTGGAGATCACTGGGCTCCTGACTGCGAACATCATTTGAGCAGAGAAAGGGGTTACAAGGACCTCGGAAACAGCTCCCCCCCAACAAGAGTAACTACTAACCTTTGGGGAGAAAACATTTCCTAGGAGTAAAACCTCCAAGAGATTGTCACAGAATTGTGCTACTCCTGTTTGAGTTTCTATTATGAAAGAGCAGGAAGGTATTTTGACACTGAGCCAGATTTTTGAGAAGAATGCATACAAAGTACCTCTCTGCACAGCAAAATACCATATCTCTGTATCTCCGGGCTAGCTGTTTGTTAACAACTTTTTTTCTGATAACATCCAGACCAGACAGCTTCAGTCTAACACAGTGTCCCTCCTCCAGTTTGCACAGTCCTGAACTTTCATGGTGTGTTACAGCACCCCACTGTTCAGTACAGTGTTTTCCAGGAATTCATGTACATTTACTTACAGCTAGATTTATAGAAGAAAATTTCATGTTGATCAGCTGACAGTACTATACATGCAAAGCAATTTTGACATTAGCATGATTTGAGAAATGCTATTTCAACTGAGAAAGAAAAGTCAGAAGACAGGCAGAAGGAATGAGATCATGAGCCCTTCCTTTAACAACAATGAACTACCAGAGTGGAATGAGACTGATGGATCTGGGTACTACATTTGTAATACATTTCTGTACATTGGTGTTTCCAGGTAGACTGGTTACCCAGCCTTCTCCTGAAAGGGAGAATATCTTGAGGGAAAAAGAAACAGCTAAACAGAGCTGTACTGTCTTCTTCTTTTCTGTCTGAACCTTCCCTCCCCAAACAAACAGGCAAACCAAACCAAAATAAAACAAGCAAAAAAACCTCAACCAACCAATTGACCAAAAAAAACCCCAAAACTTTTCATGCTATTCAAGTCCTTGATTTTAATAAAAAATTATTCCACTTACTTTATTTTTTATATTTTTAGCTTTTTGCATCATTTAGTTTATATTACCATAAACAGTTTTGAAAACACTGAAGCAATTCTGTAGCTCTGTTTTAACTTGAGCTGCAGCTTCTGGTAAATAATGAACTATAATGACTTCAGCTTGATGTCTACATTTCTGCATGGCCCTTGCAAACTAGACCCATTTGAAAATCCCCCAGAGTAAAAAGGTTAGCTGCCCTCTTTCCTGGCATTTATCTCTCCTGTCTCCTCGAAAGGCACTTTTTCACCAACCCTCTTCTCTCTGGTATGTTGTTGCTGTGTCTTCCCAGAGAACACAGCAGCTTGAGGAGCTCCAATTCCATCTGTTCACAGATGTAATTCAGCTTCTTCTGTTTCCTAATTGAAGGTTGAAAATCCATCACGTAACAGGAGCAAAAAATAATTACACTACACCTTACTGCATGCAGGGTTCACACACTCAATATTATGATGACCCAAGAGGCATTTATCCTACCATTGAAGTTCATTAAAATACACCAACTAAAGAGGCAATGAACAGCAGAAAACCTTGACAATTTCAAATTAAATGACAGTAATTAAGTAACTTTCCTATACCTTATTATGGCAACACCTGACACTGCCTATCAAAAGCCAGAAACCTCACACAAGGAACCACAAGAAAATGTGACCTTTTATTGTTCACTGCTAAAAAAAAACCCAAAACAAACAAAAAAACCCTCCAAAAAACAAAAAAAAACGAAAACCCCAACCAAAAAACCCCAAAACCAAACAAAAAACCGCAACAAAACCAAAGCCAACCAAAGCAAAGCAAACCAAATAACAACAACAAAAAACCCCACCAAAAAACAAAGGACCAAACAAAAAAAAACCCCAAGCCCCAAACCAAACCAAACAAAAAACCACAACAACAAAAAAATCCACTCAACAAAAAAAAAAAAAAAAAAAAAAAAAAAAACCCACAGAAATGTAGTTCTGTCATATGAAGACAGCCAAGATGAATTACATAGTTGTTTAGAGAATTAGTAGGTACTTTACTAGTAGATCATCTTCTACTTCTGAAGTGGAACTATAAAGGTGGTGGGTCACCTTTGCTTAGTCTCCAAAGCCCTTGGAGAAAGGTCAAATAAGAGGACAGAAACAACTTTGAAAATCACTGACAGCCCAAAAGCTCACAGGCCCATGATGAATACAATAACAAGCACTAAGGCATGTGTCCAGAAATTCACTTATCTGGAGTCAAAAGTTCAGATAAATGACAAGCAAAGTACCAGCTTTCTTCACAACTGTACAACACACAGGGCTGGAGTACTGAGCATCTCAACTTCAACAAAAGGTCTGAAGCAGAAGCTCAGAATTAATGGCCCTGTTTAGCGGCAAAAAAAGTACAGGAACTCTGCCAGTGCCATTCCTGTTAAAAAGACATACTGCCCAAAAGACAAGGTCCACTTTGCCCTTTTTCTTGTAATCAACAGGATTGTAAAATACAGAGAACATCTTACAGCCAGAACAGATTACAAGTTTCTCCACTGATGCTTGATGTAAAGGCTGTGCCTGTCATGCACAACATGTCACATGTCCCCCCATCATGTGACAAACACAGATCTGCTGACATGTACCCGCCAGAGACCCAGGAGAGAAGGAGGATTTTGCAACTTTTAAATGCAAAATCACTAGGCTAATTCTTCCACCTCTCAGTCTTTTTTATTTTCTTTTCTTTCATATTAATTCCCTTCCATGAATTGCCCGTTTTCTAAGCCTCATCCCACTTTTCCATAATCCAAGGAAAATTAGGATTCTTCTTTTTTTGTACACTTTTGTACCATTATTGGTATATTTGTGACCACCCTATTTAGTGCCTTGGTTCAGAGTAAGAATGTGTGGTCTGCTTTCAGACTGCTTCTATGTCTTATGCCAAAATGTGCCAGACATCAAACTTTGCTAGAATCCCGGTCTCTTCTCTTACAGCCTGTATGCTGCCATTTCTATTCACCATTCCTGCTGTTTTAGTAAATTTTCTAGCCATGTAATAATGGTCATGCATCTCTGATGCAAATATCTTTTCATGCAAGATTTCAGGAAACATGATGTCAAATATCCAGCCACTTAAGCAGCTCAATGTCTGTTTTTTGTAAAGGGCTATTCAGTGATAAAGTGAAAAAGAACCTCCAGCAAGATAAATATATATGCAAAATATAAATATATACGCAGTCATCTTCGCTGCAACAGCTGCTGAGGAAACACGGGATTTCCTTGACTTAAAAGAATTGAAATTATTCAATCAGGTGGAAAACAATTTCTGAAAAAGCTCTGTATTTTGCTCTGTTTCACTGCATTAACCCTAACCAGGTGATCAGAACCATGAAATTTTTTCCTTTTTAATTTCTTTGACTGTTGTAAATAAAAACCTAACCCATTCCTCCTGGCCACAGAGTAATTTCATTCACCACCATTCTCCATTCCCATTCAAACAGCATCAGGGTGAAGGCATGCCTTAAGCAAACACACCTTCAGCAGCATGCTGCCATCACTCTATTGAGCCTTGCCAGGCTCAGAAAAACCTGAGGAGCTGCTGAGGCCAAGCACCCCAACCCTGCTGCTCACAAATCCCCTTGAGGCTCTGAAAGCACCCCTGCCCTCTGTGAGAACAAAAATCAGCACAGCTAAAGTGTTGTAAATACAGCCCTCCAGGTGATTTATCAAAATGCAATCTACAGGCAGTTAGCTGCTGGTAAACTGTGAGTTTTCCTTTTCATTTCCAGGTATTAGAATGAAAAAAAAAATTTTAAAACCCCAACAAACAAACAAATAACCCAACCAAAAACAACAACAAAACACAAAAAAAACCCCAAACAAACTGAAACCCAACACTTTTTTTTCCAGGACTCCTTTTCCGTGTTAGAGGGACATCTCTCACGGCCGCCCTGTTGTAAATGCACAGCGAGCCCCGTGGCAGGGAAGAACGATGCATCTGACTCCATGTTGTCAGAAGGCTAATTTATTACTTTATTATGCTATATTATATTAAAGAATACTATACTATGCTATACTAAAGGATACAGAAAAGATACTGAATGCTAAGAAGATAATAATGAAAACTCGTGACTCTTTCCAGAGTCCCAACACAGCTTGGCCCCAATCGGCCAATGAGTCAAAACAACTCACACCAGAGTCCAATGAAGCAATCACCTTGGGTAAACAATCTCCAAACACATTCCACATGAGCACAACACAGGAGAAGCAAATGAGATAAGAACTGTTTCCCTTTTCTCTGAGGCCTCTCTCACTGCCTTTCAGCATCCCAGGAGAAAAACCCTGGGCGAAGGAATCATGTTCAGAGAATGTGAATGCCACACTGCCCCAACTATTAACATGAAATCAGAAGTAACACCTGAAATCATCACTTGGCACTCACAGTGATGTCCCGTGATCCCACATGGAGTCCCATGAAAGCACTCCACCGTGTGCTCCTTCCCTGGCCGGTCCTGAGCCAGTGACAGCTCACCCAGCTTTGTAAACAGCAAATCTCAAAGCCTTGCCAGGAAAAACAGTAGTCTAGTGCAGCTAGACTAGGTGAACCTTGCAAGGACTTCTTCCAGAGATATTCTGAAGGAGGGAAAATAAACTTGCATTATTTCATCCTACTGCATTTTATCCCTGGGCTGGTCTGCTTACCCACCCATTCCAGGACCAGGAAGGTAGTTAGAGCAGTGTCTTTGCCTCTTTCCATCCCCAGACCATCCTCATTGCTCATTCAAGGCTCAAGGCTTGTGAGTGCCTCAGAGAATCCCTTAAGCACAGTACAGCTTTCTCCTGCTTAGAATGACCATGGTGCAGATTCTGCATTTTGTTTGTTTTCTGATACTACAAAAGGGAAAAACACCCTTGAACTGTTTATGAGTCTGCAGGGACACAGGGATCTCCCTGCTGTGTGGCCACAGCTCAATATTCCTGTTACTGTTTATTAGTGGCGTAATCTCTTTCACAGACTGATGATAAAGTAACACCAACAACTCAGAGACACATGGTGAAAACATGTTAAATTAAGCAAACAATGGATTCCAGGTGCAGAAACATTCAATACAGAGTAAGTTACCCATCAGCTTTTTTATCCTAGAATGGTCTGGATTGGAAGGCATCTTGAAGATCATCTAGTTCGATACCAGCTTTTACACCTATTGGCTTGCTCTGACTCATGATTTTGTAGTTCACTGGCCACACAAAGAAAACTCAGGAATTGTTTCAGAAAATATTTTTACAGTATCATTTATTATCCTTCTTAACTCTCTGTTTCAAACTGTATATACATGGATAAACCTGCTTCCTCTAACTTGACTTAAAAATGCAATCTAAGCATCACATAATTCAAAATAATTGTTTGGTTCCATTAATTCCTGCATGGTGAGTCAGAGTTTACTGAGCTTCCAAGCAATGACAGGACACAGTGGAATGAGAAAAGGGCTGAGAAGAAAAAGGACAGGCTGGGGCTTGGAAAGCCTTCCACACAAGAAGACCCAGAACAGACTCAGCCTGGGCAGCATGAGTATTCACAGTTTCTTATTGCACAAAAATTGTTCAGTGAAAAATTATCAGTCAGCAGGCCTGAAATAAATCAAAGGATTATCTTTTTACTGAAAGCATAATTATAACTGAATCTGAATGCTACAGGATGTGGTAATAGCCAAAATTGTATGTGAAAAGTTAAGAAAGAAAAAAAGATAATAAATAAGAGCTTTCTCAGAGCATTTCAGAGAGAAATCCATTACTGACCTCCAAACTACACACAACACCCAGCTTAGGAAACTCCCAAGCTGCTGGCTGCCAGCAGCAGGCAGAATATACCACTGAGAAAAATTGCTTTAAAAACATCCTCCATTTTAGCATTTTAGACTCATTCCCTGAGCACCCCACACAGGTCACCATTAGAAACACGCTACTCAGTGAAATGTATTTCTGCAGGAAAACCCCTCCTGGTTTTGCATTGCACTCAAAAACTGAACTGCTCTCAAGGCAATGGTGCCAGAAGAAAAGCAGCAGCAGTGCCTGGTGTACACATGTATAACACATTTGCATTTTAAAAGCAGTATGTTTGCCACAGCTGAAATATTCTTACTTCCCTCAAGTAATTCAGCATTGCCTTTGAGAAAAAGTGGCAGCAAAGAAGTGGAAGGAAAAAAATCCCAACAGATTTAACATATGGGTATCTTGGTGAGGTCTAGGCGGCAGAGGCTTCCTCCCTACCCTTTCCTGAAAATGCAAAATCAGTTCTGTTCGGGCTATTGGCCAGAATTTGTACTCCCTCAGCTCCTGCACCAAGCATCTCATGGACTGCATGAAGGACATGGCCTTTGGGCACTGAGAGAGATCAACTTCCACCCCACTCTTCCCCCAGGAACACCAGCTGCTCCTTCCCTCCATCCCTCCATGGACCAGTCAGTTCAGGTACCCTCAAGGAAGGATAACTTTTCCACTGAGGAAAACATCTTCAGCTTTCTTATCTGCACAGTACAATGTGGGGAGAAGAGTTATGCCTGCTTCCCTCCAGACTGGAAAAAACCATGCCCAGATCATCCGCCTTCAGGGCAGCTCTGTGGGTGCTACTGGCACCTTTGGTTATGATAAACTGCCAATGCTGAGCAGGGAAACACCGACTTTGTTCCTGCCAGGGAGCGCGTAGGTGTCAGTGCCAAATCCACAAGTTAATTAAAAACTGTATTTTCTATGGGAAAACAACACGGCCAGCATAATAGAGCTATAATTATAGCCAGGTTTCCACTGGCAACTTGTTAATTGATTCTTATTCTGTTTCTTAAAGGAGAGCAGGGCTCCTGTCACGCCCTCTTTCGTTCCTGCTGCTGTAATTTCTCCAGCAGTATTCCCAGCAAAATGTCAATACATTTGTGCCTCTGCTCTAAAAGGGGATCAGCATGGTGTTGCATGATACGCAGTGTCCTAAAAAGTTGCTCTGCTGCATGGCAAATCAGTACATGTGTAATTACCTACATAATTTTATATAGAGCATCAAGAATGAAAATATGATAAGTCTCATCTCTCCTCAGCCCTGCTCTGTTGTCATGGCAACTGGACACTTTCTCTCTCCCCCCCTTCCTTTTTCCCAAGGGACAAAGAAAACCACCAGAGACTTCACAAATCAGCATACATTAGGCACAAATAGTTTGCCAAATGCATTTGTTCACTGACATCTCTTACTTCAGTAATTGTGTGCATTGTGCTCACTGAAGTGAGCTGCTGCAAACACGGCTGCCTGCTTCCTGCCCAGCACCATCCCTGCAAAACAACCCCCCTATCCTCTTCTCCACCTCCACTTCCCTACACACACTCAGGCAAACTCTGTCAAGTCAAGCTGGGTGGCTTTTTTTGTTCCATTTAGACATTATTTTCCTTTTTACATGTGCACGGATGAATGGAGGTGAGCTCAGTTTGAGTCCACCTGTACTGCCGAGTCCTAAATTTCCCTGGCAAGCAACAGGTTGAAATAAATACCTATGTCCTGTAGGCAGCCTTTCACATGTGGCACACTACAGACAAGAGAAGCAAGGTCTGGGATTCGTGACCCAGGTAGGTGGAAACTTTCACAGCAGCGCTGCTTGTCTTGCAAGCATCACCTCGGCTGCAGGAGGTTTGTGGACTGGGTCTGGCACAAGTCCTTCCTGGGAAAAGCAGCCGGATGCTGCCTCCCATCCACCCTCCGTTGCTTAGTGCTCTGCCAAACTAAACTGACAGGCTTTCAGTGTCCCTGCCAGGTGTTTGGCTCATACCAAGGAAGCACTTTGCTTTGGTTTCGTTGGATGTGCTCGTTAAAATGATTCTTCTATTCCCGAAAACAAGACTGGGGAAAATACAATTTTTGTGGGTACTAAACCCAGGATCTTCATAATTTTTCTTTGTTTCAGAGTTGGAAAACAGGAGGAGGGGGCCATATGTGTTTGTATGAGTAAAATGTACCTCTTTCTGTTCCTGTGAAATTTCCACTGAGTTTGAGTGTTCAAATCCCTCCAAATCCCACTACCCACATGGAATGAAGACCATCACCCATAATGGTGGATGCTAACACCCCCACCACATCTGTGACACTGGAACGGAGACCCAGGGAAAGGACTCCCACCAAGCCACTGCACACACCCCTATCAATGCTAGATGCTCCCTGGCCTCGTGCCCATGCCTCCCTGCTGCAGACAGCTAAGGAGCTGCTGATCACAGGCATGAAAAACAAGACCCTGGTCCCAGAGGCAGCGCGTGGGCAACAACCAGCCACCCGTGAAAATGTCCTCCTCAAAAATAATGGGGCTTCTCAGTGCTTTCAGTACAAATGGAAACAAAGTGCTGCAAAGGCGATGATGACCTCCTGTGCCAGCTGTCAGGAGGCAATGTGGGACGTGACATCAAGGATAAAGACTTGCTGGCACCCTGCACACCCTGCACCAGCTATGTCCACTTGCGCCAGCAGTCACCAGGCATTGTTCTCGCAGATGTACCAGGCACTCTCCCATTTCGGGTCATAATGAGCTGCAGATGTGACAGGCATTTCAGATTCTGAATCTGCAGCAATGAGACATTCCACATAGATGCTTCTGCCTCATTTTTACTTGCTAATTTTTAATAATGACAATTTAACTTCATTGTGCGTGTCATGTACTGTAACGGCCAATTCAGAAATCATCGTAAAGGGCTCTGATTGCTTAAGAAATCTTGCAAATAGCTTTCCAACATTTTTTAATGAAGTGTGTATTCTGAAAAGTCAGAATTTCAGATTTTCAGAATATCACTTTGATAGTTCTCTAGAGGGAAGTAATAAATAATAAGGAGGCACGATACTTTGGAGATGCAGAGCCAATGCCTCAATTAGAGACATCCCCATCTCACTTTTAAAAGACTTCAAAATCAGCATGAAAAAAAGCTGATATTATACAGAATATATTTACACACATCAAAGACTAAGTCACAAGTGAAAGCTTAATTAAACTGAAATTTGGGTTGATCAATTAATTCATGCACTTCAGAAGGGAAAACACCTTATATAACTCCAAGAAACTATGATAAATGTTGGAAAGGCTAGACTTTCCACAGTGAGGCAAAAATCAAATCTCTCCAAAGTTTCACGTTTTACTCCATCTCAAACCTTCATGCTTCTCACCTTTCACATGATGATGCAATTAGCTCCAATTTTCTGGTTACTTTTGACACAGAGCTAAAGACATGTACATGATCCAGGGATACACTCCTGCTGTGGTTAAGGGTACAATGAATGCTATATTAGAAACGACCCGAAGTTTCCTACAGAGTTACAACTCCTCCATATCAAACTCCAGAGCTCACTCTAAAAGCTGCTTTCCAGCACTGTTTATTTAACATTAACCATGGCAATGTTAAATGTCTCCTCATTTCAGGGAGGGGCTGCAATAATATAAGCATTGCAGATGCCGGCAATACACAAAGCAAGATTCTTACAAATTATGTCTGGTATCACTGCCTCTCAGCACTCATGAAGACAGATTCTTTTCCAAAGCATGTGTTAAAATGCTGCAGAGGAACACTGTTTGCAAACCCAAGAAGTTCAATTAAATGACACTGACTTCTATCTTATTCTGCTCTAACCGCAACCCAGTATTACCTAGTTTTACATGTTTGTTTACTAGTTAAAGTAATAACCCTGAGGAAAGGTTTGCAGCAACATACTTCATGTAACAAAGATAACAGGTCTTTAACAGATATGCACATCATATTCACAAAGGGAACATGTATACGCTTATTTTGGTAGCATTCTTATACTTCACATACGCATGCCTTAAGCACTTGTCAACTGAATGCAAGTCTGGCAAGTGTATGGAAATGGCTTTTGCTTACTAGAAATATCTGGGGGCGTCAAGATTTATGGATTTCTAAAAAACGTGAATCTGTACTTCATATTAAAAAAAATTACACAAATGTTCCTGAAAAACAGTCTTTTTCACTTTTTAAAGTACTTTTTCCCATTCTATGTGATTTCCCCACTTGTTACAAAGAATTAATTCTGTATTATGAAAGATTATGGTGTGTAAAGTCTCATCTCAATTCGTTAATTTTGGTGTCTTTAAAAAGAGGGACGGGTAAACACTGAAAAGACGCAGTGCAGAAAATGGGTTTTGACTTCAGATTTGGAAGGACAAGCATTCCTCCGTAGCTCAGATCATCGCAGCAGGTTTCCAGGAATAAGTAAAACAAACCCAAACCAAAGCGGGAGGGGGAGTAAATCCTAAAAATCTAGGTCAGAGGAAGAAAGCAGAGAAATGCAAAGCACCGTTTTCCATGAGCCTCACAACCGATTGTGGGAAGGTCTCATCTCCTGCCACACTCGTGCCTTTGTGCCACTCACTGCTTGTGGACAGGAGCCACAGGAATGTCCCACAAAGGGGCTCGAGTGGCATCAGGTCACATGGGGGCAATAACAACCTGGCTGTACTGAAGAAAGGTCACCTCAGGGAGAATTCTCTCGCAGTGCAGCCTGCACAAAACTTAATTTTCTCGATAAAAAGAAGGGCCAAAGAGCAAAAGGGAAATTCTAAGAAATTCTGTTCTCAAGGTAAAGCCTACAAATATAGAAACACTTTACTGCATTTTTTTCATAAACAGACCAGGCATACAAGTGGTTCTTACACCCTAAATTTTTATGATCCTCTATTTGTGATCTTCATTCTGCTGCTCAGCCACCTGGTTTTACATTTACAGATGGCTTTGAGATCACAGTTTGTTATCTTATTCAAACATAATTAACAAACACATTTCATCCTCTTGCATCAACAGGGATCTGACTTTTCATGATAGAACAACAAAAATGGAAAACTTCAGCAGATGTAGCCAGTTATTGCTTTCTGTCATCTACTTAAGAGACATCTTTAATACCTCCTTCTATTCTTGCTGCCTTCCAAATAAGACCTTTCCTATTGTAACAGGGATACAACTCCTACTTAAAGTCACCATATTTTTTTTGCCTTTGAATAGACAAGCAAATTAACTGATAAATGCATCTGTTATTTTCTTATCTTTTGTATTCAATTAACCACTACCATTCTGAGTGACAAAAACTGTCTCTTACCATCTGCTCACTAGAAATCTGCTTTAAGGCTGTTTATAATTTATCAATCCTTTTTTTGTTTTGTATTGGGTTTTTTTTTTAATTCTTAAAGTAGTGGATTTGCTTTCCTTCTGGCTTTTGCTTTTCTGTTAGGTCTGCCATGAAGCTCACAGCACTGCATTTGAAGCAAAGAAGAAAGAAAATGGTTGGACATTGTACCTTCTCATTGCATTGTAACCATACCAAACCAGGGCAAGTATAAATTTAAGAGCTGCATAGGAATGCACAAATAACTGGTATTACATCAGAAATTTTGTTTCTAGTATCTTGCAATCTCTTAATCCTCAAAGCCTGACTTGGGCACTATGAAGAAGGCAGAGGCCAGTTGGCTGTGTTGGCCCCACGACCACTTGCCTGCCTACAGCAGGGGTGTTTTCCAAGTTGTCAGGAAGCAGCCCACGGGCATAATCCATGTCAGTCACCCAACAGCCATTTCTAGCCATTCTCTTTCCCAAAGCAGGTGTAAATGCAGGCCCAGGTGAGACTGGGTGGCAAAGGCATGTGTTGGTGGACTGGGCTGACTCTGCCTCCCACTCATGCGCTCACACGTGTTTTCACAGGTCTCAAGCTGGAAGCTGTACTCAGCCCTGGAGTGATGCAGCCCCACTTCTTCCCTGCAAAACTAGCTGGGGCTGGGCTCTGAGGATCTAAGGTGGAGCTGGTGTGGCACTGGTCATCCCTAGTACATATCAGATGCTTCCAGCCCAGCACTGAGTGATCCCAGCCTCTTCTGATGAGAAGCATTTCTTTACCACTTCTGTGAATACAAAAGCAAATTATCTGATGAAAACAGCTGTTCTTTCTTGATCATGTATGTTTAACTACTTACAATCTAGTCCCCCTTTTTCTGGATTAACTTAGAGTGAAGTCAGTCATGAGAGTCTTGATCATCCCCAGTGCTTACTTTTCACTCTGTCTGGTTCTGGCTTTGTTTGCTCCAGTCATCTCTTCCTGACCAGTGCCTCAGCACCCTCCTGGGAATAACTCACTCTGGGGAGTGCTCCCCCAAAGCTGGAGAAGACAACAGGCACGGCTGTCTATGCTCCATGCAGCTTTGTAATGTTATCCCAGCAGGTTTCAAATGCTCAGTTTGGGTCTGACAGCTTCATGCCATACCTCAGGTCATGCACCATGCATCTTCAGCTTCATGAAATAAAACCATCACTCCAACAGAAAAGAAAAAACTCCAAAGAGAAAAGAAAAACACAAAACCTACCATGCTTATACCTCAGGGCTACTAGAACACCACATGGGGCCCCAAGGAGATTCATGGTTAAGTTCTGTGTGGGCTGGATGCACCAAGCGTGCTCTGGGTAGAGCTCACCATAAGCAATACAGGTGCAAACCAATCTGTGACTTGGCCTCAGGGCTAAAGGTCAGTCCCTGTCTTTCTTCTATGTTAGTCCAGTGGGTCTGAGAGATAAAAGACTCCTTTGGTTTGTCTGCCAACAAGACAGACTTTCAGTATTTCAAAGCACATTGTCCAGCTAGTAACTCCTAGCATCCTTTTTCATACTTCTTGGAAAGCGTTGTTCCTTGCTGCTTATCAGGAGTCCTGTAACAACTCCAGACTGCATTGCCTTTCTTGTCTGACCTCTTCGAGTACTTCTTTGTCACTAACACTGAACTTTTAACAATACCAACCCTTACAAAGCAATTCTAAAATTCTCTCTGCAGAGAATGCAATGGTTATCACAGCAGGCCAACTTTCAGGTTTTGTGAAAGTACCCACCACTGTCTGTGCCTCAGTTCATTAGGCATGAAAGTGAAAAAAATACCCAAACAACTATTCTCTTAATGTACTCCATTACTCACAAAGATTCTGAGGATGAACACATCTGCATCCCTTCCTTCCCTTTTTATACATTACGATGAGAACACATTTGGCACTTGTACCAAAACTGGACACAGCTTCGTGAGCCTGACTTCACACACCCCTAGAACTGTCACCATGTAATCCAGTGACAACGTCTCCACTCTGCAGTCCTTCCAACTGCAAAGTGCATAGTCCTAAGCCCACAACTGTGAGGGAAGAACTACAGATGGTAAAAGAGCTTAGTAGCCCTGAATGAGAATAAGAAGTTTGTGCCAGAACAGTGAGGAACCATTAGTAACTGGAGCTTTGTTACTTCTTTCAATGATGTCTTCACTAGCCTCTGCAGGATTTTTATTCAAATTATGTAGGAAAACAGTCCTTCACTGTTTCTACAGAAAATGAACCCCCTTTAATTTTTTGTCAGTTTTTTTCTTTAGTTGGTACCAGAATAATTAAAAACCTTTAATGTCCATGATTTGTCTGTATTCTTTGTTTTCAAATAAGCTTTTCTTATCTGTGAAAAGACTGTCATCTATTTTCTCAAACTGCAAGAGATTTACAATAGCTAGGGATTACAGTAAGATTGGGTTGTTCTTAATTTCTTTTTAACCATCTCAGTGTCTTTTGCAGAATCCTTAAATCTTGTCCTTCTGTCAATGAAAATTATCAACTATTATTTTTATTATTGCTTTTCCTGTTTTATTTGTCCTGTCCATCCTGATCTTTTCATTCCTTTTATAAAAATCCATAAAAGGATAAAATATGTGGAAGACAGATAACTATACAATGCATTCCAGAGAAGATTTATCTATAATTTACTTAGTTCATTTCAAAATCACAGCATTTGTATCAGTTTTGTTTCCATCTTCTACAGCAGCCCCCATCAAAATATCACTTCCTTCTTGCAAGGAAAAGCTGTTACCATGGTATTCCCATTATTCCTAACACAGAGACTGGGGGAAAATTTGTTCAGCTCCTTAGAAAATTTTCTTAATTCCAATGCAAAGGATGGCTGGGGTAGTTGCAACTGAACTTGTCCCTGTTTTGCAGGCTGGGGGCAAAGGGAGACTGGTTGGTGGCTGGCAGCAGTGGCTGGAGAGGCTCCTGCACTCAGTACAGGTCCCATCTGTTTCCTTGAATTACAATCCTGTCTGGGCAAACACCACAAAAATTTCAGTGCGGTGCAGCATAAAAAAGCTTTCCCATATCATGTCTGCTTGCATATGAATTTTAAATGATCCTACTACACAAAAATGGATATTTTTTTTTAGTGAGAGCAATGACATTTTTTGACTCCTTGTGCTGTGGCCTGGCTGAAATCATTATAGAAAAGCATGGAGAAGCATCTGCAGAAAGAATGACATTAGGGAAAGATGATTGGCCTCTAAACATGTGATTAATGGATATGATCACATCTGGAGAGAGTGATCCTGCTCCCTGGGAAAGGCAGGAGTACCCAGGAACAGGGCTTGGGAGGCTGGTGGGTTTGTTTCCAACTTTGCTGCAGCAGAAGTAGGGCTACAATAAGACACAGGAAAAAAAGCTGCGAAATGCAGGAAGACACTGTCAGATGCAGCCAGTCTGGCTCCAGGGAGAGAAAGGCACTTCTAATTCAGAACTTCTCCTGAGGGCAACTTTTGTGGTGGAACCTCTTCAAACCTTTTCTTCTTGAATACCTGGGTGACACCACCACTACAGAGACTTGCTCAGATTGTCTGGGCACTCTCAGCCCTTATGTTTCCTCAAGAAAGTGGAAGCTCCCTCTGTGTAAGAACGTTGGCTGAAAACACAAGCTCTGGTCCAGCTGCTGGCTTGGGGTTTGTTTGACCCTTCCTCAAGGCCCACAAATGACACCTGCCCCACCTGTCCACACTGATAAGGAGCAGCTGTGGCAACAGCAGCATCACCACACCAGGGAGGGATAGGCTGCCATCAGATGTCCCACTGAGACAGTAATAACCCTTCAGATTCCCCAGCCAGGGAGCATAGATGGGTATCTTCCACTTACAGAAATTTATCTGGGGGTGTTGACTTGGCTTCTGTTTAAACTTACATTAATTCAATTAAAATGGCATCTTCAAAAGAGGAATTTAACTTGATCTTGTTTTGAAAATGTTGAAAGGAAATGTTTCAACCAATGCAAAATTATTACTGTTATTTTATATTCAGCCAAAATGGTTCAGCGAGCAGATTCAGATGCCCTAAGACTTCTGGAGAATAACAAGCTGGAAGGACAGCCAATTTTTTGCAAAACTCTAGCCTGGATTTGGTTTTGTGCAGCTCTGTCCTTGCTGCAGATTTAACTTGAACTATCTTCACTCCTGCTCCCCTCTCAAACTGAGCTGCCACTTTAGAAAATGGCAGAGTACAAGCATCAGGATTAGTGAGTGGGATGATTCTGTTAGCAGTGCAAACATACTACAGTGCTAACAAGATGGTCAAGTGAAGTTTTTGGATGAAGGGTTTATTTGTCAAACATGCAGTTTCAGAAGCATTAAAAGGATTCACAACTTCCACTTGAATTTTAAAAAAATCTGGTAAATATTTGATATGTGTTACATTGCAAAATATTTTAGGGAACTCCAGCTGCTCTGTTTCACCACTTTTTCTAAAAAATAAAAACCCAAAGGTTTCTCATCTTTCATTTTGATACACCCTTCACAAGTGGCACTTTGCTCTTGCCAAATGTCTCAAAATATCATTTTGCATCAACATTGACAAAATCACAATCCACTGCCTATTTCATTGGACAACCAGAACAAGTCTCACAGTCAGAGGAAGGTATGTGGTTTTGGCCACGGGACACAGGCATGACCTCCTGCCTGATGGGTGGCATCCCAGGTGTCACAGCCTTCCCTGGGGTGACAAGGGAGCAGGGGCTGTTAACTCAGTTTTTCTCTTCCTGACCTGGAGGGTAACTGAGCAGCCTCAGCACTTCCGGGGGTAGAAAACAATAGATGTGTCTGGCACAGCTCCACCATGAGCCATTCACTCACTAGCTAGTGAAGCAGATGTTTTGTTTTCTGGCTCTCCCCAGTCTAACTCACCTCTGAAGGCTGCAGCAGCAGATGACACGAGTGACAACAAACTGCTAGTGGCAGTTTTGAAGCCTGGAAGTATTTCTGTGTCAGAGAAAGCTGGCTGAGCTGCTGGCCTCTGGTAAGGCAGCAAGGAGAGGAAACCCTAAGGGATGGCTGATCTGATGCTGCTGGTGCCCAGCAGCCTCTTGGAGCTGCCACAGGCTGCAGTACCCATCACTGCAGAGACACCGTGGACAATGGACTGCGAATTCATCTGCAATGCCTATTGTAAGTCTTATTTCAGTGAACCATCATTGCAATCCCCTTCTGTACTACATATTCAACATCTACTCCAAAATAATGTTAAAAATAATGATTGACTTCCAACAAGCAGATGGCTCCTAGATCCTTCTCTATTTTTCTGCACCCCATAAGACTTGGGTTTTTTCTTCAATATATATACATTGTGATATTAAGACATTAGAAGTATAGAAAATACAGCAGTTAAAAACATGATGTAATTAAATATATCCTCTGAAAAAAGCTCTCAGCAGTCACTGAAACTGCCAGAGCTGTTACTCCAACATCAATGTCCCAGCATTCGGCAGAAATCAAACAGGTGAGTAAAACTAAAACTTCTTTCAGGCTCCTTCTGCAGAGCAAGTAGTCAGATGGATGAACCTTTGGGGGACACAGCTGACTGGATACTGAATCTCATCCTCCCAACTCAGTTCCTGCACAGGAGTCTCCAAAATCACAGTAATGTCTGCTTTTCCTCTGCTGCATCTACCAGGGAAGTCAGCAAGGCTCAGCCTGGACCTGGACTCATGGCACACTTCAGGAGCTGCAGGGAAAGGTGATGGCACAGTACAGAAGGGAGGGAGCCAGGGCCCAGGTGTACAGCTGGCAGCAGCCTTGGGGACCTGTACCCAGGCTGTGCTTCAACTCTTTTCTCAAAGGAAGCCAGCTGGGTCAGTCAGGCAGCTTGGAAGAAGAACAGTACATACGGAATAGCCACTCTCTGTCCAGAGACAGAACCTAGAAGCAGTCTAGGGAGATAAGCTATGAGACAGTGCAGGTTCACCCCTGTGCTCTATGGACCTAATAAACTGTGCTTTTCTTGTGGGGAAAAAAATCACCAACTCCCCAGCTTATTTATATATGAGCCTGTGTCTCCAAGAAGAGATTTTCAACCATCTTTAGGCATTAACCAGCACTGAGAAATCCCCAAGAACAACCTTATTTGTTCACATTGGGCTGTGTATTTGCCTTTTGTGTTTCTAAACACTTGCTAAGGAAAATGGGGTAAATGCCCAACTTCAGTTGGATCCTGAATTAATACCTTGCAGCCCATCACCTGGCTAAATGGTCAGGACACCAGAATGCTGCTTGCCCACACAGCACCATGTCCAGGCTCTCACACATGTCTCTCACCATCAGGAAAGAAGCACAAAGTTCCTTAAATCAACAAGAGACTCTGTTTATAAAGCTGGCTGTGTAATATTCCCCTTCATCTTTGCTTCAGCATCAAGGACATCAAGGCCTTTAAGCCATGTACAAGCAAGCATGCCTGCCCCCAGCCCCTTGCAGGCTGAGAAACTAATAGTGAATTCAGATATATCATCCTAAGTGACAATTAATTGACCTCAAAGTTGCAGCAGCTCCAGTGGCATCGTGGCTGGCTCTATTGTTCTTTAATATGTCATTCATATGTCATTCAGAGAAGGTTAGCTGGCTCCTGCAAGAGACATTTGAAGGACTTGCTGAAGCAGATTGCCATCTCAAGAGAAGATTACATTATGATTCCTTAGACTCCAGTTTTATCATAGTGTGGGTGATTTGTGGGCAGAGTACAAAAGAAAGGAATGGACATTTCAACATTTCTCAAAAGCTTTTAGTTTTCAAGGGACTTACAACAGACATCATAAACTTTGCAAAGAGAGATACAAAGACAGCATCTCACCCTTGCCAGCCAGCTTTGCTACACCCTGTTGATGGATTAATGTCACAGAAAAAAACAGCTGTAATTCAGAAATGGAGGTCTTGTAGCATAACCAAACACTGTTGAAGACCTGCTGAGTTTGGAAATGAGAAGTCCTACACTAATAAAAAATTAAAGAATTTCATTCCAAAAATGAAGGTAAAAAAAGCACGGAGATGCCCTTTCCCAGTATCCAAATCTTCAAACTCACTTCTAGAGTGCCTTAAGAAAACAAACTGTTTGTTTTGTGCCACGGCACTAAAACCCACAACCACCCTGTGGTGGTTTTTGGCAGGGATAGAATTAATTATTTTGATTTGTGCCAGAAACGATGCGGGCAACTTGGGGATGTTTTAGCAATCAATAAGCAGGGCTTATACAGAGTCAAGACCTGTTCTACCTCTCACCCCCGCCACGAGGGGGCTGGGGGTGCACAAGGAGTTGGGAGGAGACACAGCCAGGACAGTTGACCAGAGGGATATTCCAGATCATATGAAGCTGGGGGAAGAATGAGGAAGTGAAAAGGGCGGGGCTTCTTTTTTAATTTTTCCTAGGCATTGTAGCAGCCTTGAAAACTAAACCTGCAACCCATCCAGCTACTGGGAATGACAGGGCAAAGGCGGGTATCTGGGGTAGAGGGTTGTGCCAGTGTGCAGTATTGGTCATCACTCTAATTCCAGTGTCCCTGAAAGCACCAGCACCCAGCAGAGAGAGCTGCTGGTGGGAACTGGAATGCACACCAGCTCCAGACCCACAGTGACTGCCCTGGTTGCTTTCTCTGGACATTTTGCAATCTGCTTTCATGACTTTTAAGCATCATCTTCTTAATTCATTTACGGCAGTGGTGGAAACTTAAGGATTCCATCCCCTTCCAAAATCATCTCTTCTTTCAGGCTTTAACAGCTTCTTTTAGATTTACCAGTGTAAGTTCCTATCTTCCTTTTTCCACACACAGAGAGTACATCTGTAAATGAGAGGCTGAGAGCTACATGAGCTCAGAAAAGGTGTTTCAAGAAAAGCAAAGACAGAAGAGGAAAAAACAGCAATTTCAGTTAACAAGGGGTGCTATGTAGTTTGACGCAGAAGAAACAGGGCCTGACGTTTTTCTCTGATTTCTATGCACTTTTATATGTGGGTGTAGGTACAAACCCCTGTTTAAAATCATTTGTGTACTACGACACACCAATCTAGGTTGGTCAAAGTACAACAGTGGGGACTATGCAGTCAAGACAAACAGGAATTTTGAACTGCATTTAACAAAACAGAAATTCTGAGTAAGTTCCACAAAGGTTGAAAATAGCTTAATTCAACAGCTATTGTGTAAAGATGGAACTTATTAAACATCTTTTTCTTTGGTTATGCAGGCTTCCTCAAAAAGCTATTATCAAGGTTTTTTTACAAGGAATATAAAAGGGCTATTTCAGAAAACGGCAAATTAAAATTATCTTTTAGATTATCTTATTACATTCAGACATAGGCAAGCGGATGTGATTTTGACACTCATGCCTGTTTCTGAGAGAGGACAAGCCTTTCTGGTACACTTTGGGTGACATGAAGGATCATGAGAAAATTCCTGACACTTTCAGAGAACAAGGTGGTAGCTGCAAAGCATTTGTAAAACTGAATAGCGGAGCTGGAATCTGAAGCACCAGCATTGACACGACAGAAACAAAATCCACTGACTTACACGTTCCTTTATAATAAAGGCTTTGCTATCCCACACATTATGTATCTGTGAAGTTCAAATGTAGGTAAGAAACTCAGTTAAGGCACTGGAACCCCCCAGGGCAGGAAGACAAAAAGCGTCTTATGGGGTCTGAGTCACTCTTTTTACAGTGCTGCTCCTTTTCTGCACCTGGGCTCACTCTGGCTGGGGAGCCACCCTTCCCTCCCAGGCAGCACTGAGGGGGGACCTGCCCGGACCAAGGGCACAGAGGGCTCCTCCCTTGCCCAGGACAGTCTGCTCCGAGCCAGACACCTTGTTACTTGTGATGAATCTGTATCTTTAAAGAGTGATGCAATTTTCTATACTTGGGCACAAAAACCAAAATGAAAAACACAGCACAGGAGTCAAGCTATATATTGGCTAGTTTGACAAATACATCAAAGGGAAGACTATTTCAGAAATACAAAACCTTATTATAAAACAATGATGAAAACATATTTACAATATCTGATTAAACAAAAGAAATCAAGTTTCTTGGATAGTACACCACATCCTTGTTTGTTTTGGTTTATTAATAAATGGTGATAATTATCTTCCATTGCTTTTCTTGTAAGAACCTAGCATCAATATTGTATTTGTTTCCATTAAAATAGTTATTTATAGGCTATCTCTTACACTAAAACCATTACAGAAAGATCAATTTATCAGTAAACTTTAATGGACAAATAAACTGGAGACAACATGTTCAGTCCAAATCAGATTTAGCCTATTATTGGGTTTCAGGCTAAGGACACAGAGAATTGAACCTTTGTATATTAAACAATAATGTAAGCAAATGCAGTTTGCATCTTTGTTTGTTAGCTGGATTTCCAAAAGCAACAGTAGCCTTCTTCACTGTTAACCCTTTATTTTGTGATCAATTTGAAGCAGAAATATAGGAATATGATATGACAGGGCTATTTTTGTATCATTTCCATCTCAACCACAGGAAAAGGACTCCAGCAATATTCTGCAGTGAGTTAACAAAAAGGTTTGCTTGAAGTTTGACCACTCTAGGAGATCTGCCCAAACATCCCTGAGGCTGCAGGCAGGACAGCAGGCAGGTTTCCAAGGAAGGACAGAAGGACAGGCAGCCTGTGCCTAGTGACTGGCTCCAGGGTGGGCACTACCATCAAAGTAAGTGCTGTCCTCCTGGGGATGGATTCTGGGAAGGATGCTGGGATGGCAAGAGGTCCAGCCCGAGGTGAGCTCTCCCAGTCCCTCACAAAGAAGAGGACAGTGAACCAGGTTACTGATGTATTGGCCTCACAGAAAGGCTACTGGACACTCAGTTCATTCCATGGATAGGAATAGGAATTTCCTCTCAAATCCTGTGTGATGTACAAGTGGTGCTCAGCATGTCAGGAGCCACCAGAGACCAACCACACAGCAACCCTGGTCTGCAGCGAGGGGATTTGGCCACTGGCAGCAAGTGCAACCATGGTGTCGCAGACATCCTTTTTGTGAAAATCCTTTTCTTTAGGATGTTTCCTTCTGAGAAGCTGAGGCCTCAGAAACAGAATGTAAACAATGGTTATCTGCTGCTGTGGAATGCAACAGGTGGACCCGTGATTGGTCACCTGTGGACGTTTGGATTTGGTAGCCGTCACAGCAGAGCTGGCTCTTGCTCTCTGTCCAAGCCAGCTGCTTTTGTTATCATTCTTTCCTATTCTATTCTTAGCTTAGCTAGCCTGCTGAGGAAGCCTTTCCTTCTTTTCTTTTTAGTGTAGTTATAATGTAATATATATATCATAAAATAATAAATCAAGCGTTCTGAACATGGAGTCAACATTCTCATCTCTTCCCTTACCTGACAACCCCAGTGACCACTGTCACACCATGGAGCTCCTCTGCACTGTGCTCCTCGTGCTCTAGCAAGAGCCAGTGTCAACTGCGGGTAGTACCTGCATAATGTTTATGCAAATCTGTACGTACTATGCCTTTAAATGCATCTATTTTCCTTTCTCCTAAACATGTTTAAGGGCAAACAACACTGCCTATCGAATTCTTGACTTTTCTTTTTATTATTTTTGAAGACATCACAGATATATTTGAAGCAAACTAATTGACTAATTTGGCCTGAGATTATTACATGTCCTTTATGGAATAACTACTGAAAAATTGCACCATAAATACACAGGTACAGCATCTAGTTAGATGAAAAGCTTTGGTTCTCACTGAAAATACTTTGTGTTTTCCCATATACTGATATATGATCCTCAGGTTAGTAACAATGACACATGACTGGGGCAGCTAATTGAGTGTTTTGTCACATAAAGTAAGCATATGTGAAAAGCATTTAATCACTTATAGCCATGCAATGTCTATTTGAGCATCAAAATTATTAATTCTTAAACAATGCATTACTAACACCAATGTTTGTAAAAATTCACTTACCCTCACTGCAATGGAGTTCAAGCAATTTACTCTTTTACTGCTTATTTCTAACTGGTCTAAATAGGACACTGGCAATAATGAGCCAATTTCAGTCCAAAGCAATTGAGACATCTGCTGTGGCCCTGGGGCTGGGAGCTCGCATCCTGCCCAGAATGTGTTCCATACTGACAAAGCTGTACATCCAAATGAACACTCCCTCAGGCAAGGCACAGAGCTGATGGCCACAGCACACTGCTGACAGGCATGATGGCTAAGCACAATCTGGACAACTACAGAAACTATTTTTTAAACTAAAATAGCCAAAAAAAAAAAAAAAAGAAAAATTGAGTGAGTAATTTGGTATCTCTGCAAGTAGCACACCCAAAGGAAAAGTGTGGTTAAGAAATTAAAATACAATGTAGGCTTTTATGGCAATTTTAGATATGAACCCTTAGACACATACAAGAAAAGTCTATCCTAAAGAGAGCAAGGAAGGCTTAGGTGATAGCTGGTCTGTTTCTACCATAAATTCAAAATTGTGGTGATGTCCCTGGTATTCTGTGTATCTGATCCACACATGCACAACAGCTCTGCCATGCATTACACACATCAGATTTATCATGTGGGTCAGGAGCAATTCATGCTGCAGATGCAAGGAGCATGATGTGTCTGGAGCCTCTCAGACTGGCAGCCAGTGCCCAGCAGCTGTTGGCTCTGGGTTGTTGGATTTGCAGTTTTCCAGCTTGAGCTACTGCTCACCCTACTTACTGGGCATCCAGAAATGTGGCAAGGAACAAAACACAAAACAAGACAAAAATAAAATGAAAAAAAAGGTACAGCAATGTGTAAAGCAATAGTCTACCAAGATTACAAGAGGCAGCAGAGCTGGCAGACGTGCTTCTTTTGCCTACACCTTTATACTAGGCAGATGCAATTGAAATAAAAACTGTGACATGAAAAATGCCAAAAAGCAAGAAAGGAGAAACTGGTCAAATTCTAGTAACATGAGTGCAAATTAAGTGCCTATCTGCTGTACATGCCTTTGAAAATCTCTGACCTAAATTGAGAGAGAAATATCCTTTGCAGAAGACACAGAGTGCCAAATACAGATTTTGGATTCATCTATGAAAATAAAACAGATTATGTTACTATCAGAGAGAGTACAGTGAAGCATCAGCCCTCCCTTAAACCCAGTTACATATATACATATATAAATAAATCCCTGACCTGCCAAATTTCCTTAGCCAATGTAAACTGTTTTTAAAGATATTCCTATTACATGAATAAACATCACTTCCTATATTTTTGTCAACTGAGTGTAAGGATTTAAAGAAGACAGATCAAGTTTATTTTAGATTCCCTGAGGAAAAACAAACCCATCTGTCCTCACTCCTTCCCCACTGTTTTACAGTGTTCACTATTAGTTATTTCCATAACACACCTACATTTATCCTTATCTGCAGGAGGAACATTTATTTCACAAATACTCCTGTCAAATCATCCTAAAGTGCCAGTAGTTAAAACAAAAAAAGTGAATCCCCATAGAAATTAGATTTATAACATAGGAAAGGAGATAAGGTGAGCTCTAACCTGGTGAGTCTGAAGCTGACACCATGACATCTCTCACAGAGGGTGACATGGGAACAGATAGGAGAAGTTCAGAAACAAGTATACTGGGCAAAAGAGAAGTGTGATGCCTGCTTTACTACATAATGGTGGGCTTGTTATCATAATGGTGCTTCTTTAATAGTTTTCTGGTTGAAGACATCACAGTTGCTTGCTCTTTTCTTTCCCTCCACAGAGGTGGCATATATAAAAGGTAAAGCCTGGCACTACCTGTAACAGAGGGGCAATCCCAGTACAGAAAGTCCCCAGCACTGAAAGTTTTGTCTTTATTTTCACCAGTGCACCACAAGATCACAGTCCATGTTCCCTTTTGCAAGAAAATGCTCCTCTAAATTTGGAGAAATCTTAAAACAGTGTATTATCAAATCACAATTACTTACGCCAGCAGAAAGCCATATTTACTGACCTTCAAAGTACACCTGTAAGGGATGATGCTCTGCAGAGTTCCATGGCAGAGAGACTTCAGCTTTCCACAACTGTCATACAGGTTGGGAGAATACATGTGCACAAGGAGGTGTTTCCAAGCTCCTTGCTATTTAAGCAGGGACTCAACCCAACATTTACAAATGATCCTGTATCACAAACTTCTATTGACTGTCATAACTATGGCTTTACACAGTTATTTCCAGGACAGCAGCAGTCTACAACATTTCTGTTGTGCTTTCGCTTTCTGTTTTGGGACTTCAGTTTCACTCCCTCTCATCTCCACTGGCAGTGCTGCTGTTCCCATCCATGCTTAGGTGTGAGTGGGGCATGTTGCCATCCTGATAAGAAAGTTAGGACTGTAGGAACTGAACTGGAAATTTTATTTCTCAAAAGCTGCTTACTGTATGTCTCACCTCTGCCACATGCAAGCCTCTGAGGCATGTCTCTCTTAACACACATTTCCACGTCAGTGGATTTGGTGAGTATCTCAAGACAGTTCTGTTTAATGTAGCTCTGAGCTGTGCTGTTTCATTAGTCTCAATGGCAATATCTCAACCTACCTGAGCTGCAGGTTTATGTTTCTCTGCACTGACACTTTGAACACAATTTACCTTGTGCTCCAGATAATCACAAATCCCATCTGTCTTTGCTTTAAGAAAGACAGAGATCCTTCTGGGGAAGATCCTGTGCTGCTCTGTCTGCTAAAACTCAAGTCTTGCGGTACCCATTTAAGATGGATGGAATACAAGGGGACAGCTGGAGCAGGCAAGGAGCCCCACACTCTGGCTACATCACCCACAGCGCTCCCACCAGTGCCCTCCCAAGGAACAGCAACAGAGAAAAGAGACAAGGCTGGCACAGGGCCCCTTCCCATGGCTGCTCACACACAGCAGGGCAGACACAACTGCAGACCTCAAGCTGATCCCCATGTCTTTCTGGTAAATAATCTGTCTGGTCAAGGCAGCTTCAGCATGACATAGCTGGGAGGTTGTCAATGGAGATCCCCACAAGAATGGTGTGAATGTGTTGGCACGATGTGTGCTGTGAAGAGAAACCCACAGCACACAAGTCAAGGGCAGTGAAGAGAAGAAAAGCATCCTATCCCATAATGGATATCAAAACATAAAGACTGTGTAGGAAAAGCTGGGTCTTTTTAAATAGCCTGAAGGAGACCGAGCTGTTTGCAAGAATTATTCTCATTACTTCTAACAGCCTGCCTCCAAGAGATGTTGGACAGATGAGGTATGTTTAGATTCTGCTTCTGTGATTTTTATTTTTTTAATTCTATCTGAAGAAATAGCATTTCCATAAGGTTTGACTGTATCATAAATTTCATGATAAGTACTCCTTCTGTTATAATGCCTACTGTGGTTGGAAAAGCTAAGTTTAACTGAAGCTGAATGTACATTTGGTTTCTATATGGCTTTGTTCTAAAATCACAGCAGTCTTTGTAAAACAAGTTCCAAGCACAAAGACATAAATGGTTTACTTATTTTTTTCTTTTATTTGCTTCCATTTATTTAAAAACAAAAACATTCTCAACATAAGCAAACACAAACAGCTTGCCTCAAACTTGAATTAAGTCCTATTTAAAGCACACCACAAGGCTAATTTCTAGTCCTGGCAGTACAGTGATACTGATAACCACATTATGCTGCAGAGCCCAACTGTGGCTTCCAGAGAAAACAGAACAGATGAGGATAAGTGCCTCTACTTCTAAACAGAAGAATTCCCACTATTCCTCAGGCTTATTTAACAAGGATCATAGTACATGGGTTAGTGAATGTACATGTTGTTGGCATCAACGTTATCCTTTCTATAGAAATTCCATCTATACCTCTGGAAAGATGAACAGTACAGCAATTCACCTTAAATGCTTTCACCTACAGCAATTCACTAAAAATGCCTTCTACACCAAACACACAAGAATTATATAAAATATCATTTGTTTTACTTCTTTCTTCCATAATTCTTGCAGCCTTCAAGACCACAGGACAATTTTATCTAACCCTTAAAGTATTTTCCACCATCATGTAACATTACAAGGTAATGAGTAACCTTTGAGCAATCTTCTACCATTTAATCCAGTCTGCAGAGCACAAAAACCTGGCCAGCCTGTTCTATAAGTCAGCAATGCAAGTTTCCACAACCAAAAGAACACTTTGTAGATGTTTGCTCCTACTAACAGAGCAATCACTTAGACATGCCATTGCCAGTCTGTCATTGCTGAAGTGGTTTGAGTGAACCATTCATTAAGCATCTTACTGCTCCAGGTTTAAATGTGGCTTGAAATGGAAGGTACCTCAATGTACCTTTGCAAGGCTTGAGGTCCCCAGCAGCAGCAGACCAGATGGTCAACAAAATAAAATTAACAGCTGAGTGATTTCCACATATGGTAGCACAGTGGTTACAATTCCCAATGACAACATGAAAAAAACCCTCCTGCACCTTTGACCTGGAATTAAAATTGCGGCTTTATTAACTTTGATCAGTAAAAATGAGCGGTCACACAGAAGCGTTCAATACCAAGCTGGATGAGTCTCTGAGAAACCTGGTCTAATGGAAGGTGTCCCTGGCACCCATGGCAGGGAAGATGGAACTAGAGGATCTTTAAGGCCACTTCCAAGGTCCCCACCAAACCATTCTATGTTTCTATGATCTCTCTGCTGATACACCATTTCCATGCTTAAAACATCTGTTGAAACTATTGATGTCTCATATATGGTTTTTTTGAAACAGCATTTCAGGATTAACAAAGGCCATGGTACAAAACAAAAACCATGGTCCTTACCACGGTTTGATGCAAAACAGGAAAGAAAATCCCAGTCTTCTAACACTGCAAAGCAGTAGTTTCTAGTATCTGGCTCAAGTACTGTTGTCACTGCCCAGGCAGGAGGGGACAGATTGTTGAATCATACAATCATTAAGACAGAAAAAGACCTTTAAGGTCATCAAGTCCAATTGTCAGCCTACAACCACCACCAAATTAGCTATTAATCCATGCCCTCAAGTGTCACATTCACATTTTTTGAACTATTTCAGGAAGGGCAACTCCTCCAATTCCCTGATTACAATGCCTAGCAACCCTTTCAGTGAAGAAGTCTTTCCTAATATCCAAAATAAGCCTTCCCTGGCACAACTTGAGCCTGTTCCCTCTCATCCTATCACTTGTTACTTGGGAGAAGAGATTGACCTCCACCTCACTACACCTCCTTTCAAGTGATTGTAGAGACTGATAGGTCTCCCCTGAGCCGCCTTGTCTCCAGGCTAAACAATTCCAGCTCCCTCATCTCCTCCTCAGCAGACTCCTGCTCCAGACCCTTCACCAGCTCCATTGCCCTTCTCTGGACCCATTCCAGCACCTCAGTGTCTTGTAGTGAAGGGCCCTAAACTGAACCCAATAGTTGAGGTGTGGCCTCATCAGTGCAGAGTACAGGGGACCAACCACTTCTGCTGTCCTACTGACCACACTTCATCTGACACAAGTCAAGACAGTGCTGACCTTCTTGGCTACCTAGGAATTTGGTGCTAAGAAATGAAATGCCAGCTCCCAGGGACTTGAAGACCTTTACCTGAGTGTCTCTAATCAAGGCATGCCCACTCCCACCACAGGAAGCTGTGGGAATGCTGGACCCAAGCAGAGGTGCACTGCAGTCAGGTTACACCGCCAAAGGCTGTGGCACCCCAGAACCCAACAGCGCACCTTTCTGTAGTGACACACATGGAAACCTGTTGATTCTGACCACAGCCTGCAAGCGTGCTGAGCATTGAGCTCCCCTGTACAGCTAATTTAAACATGCTACACTCCTTGAGTGTTAGCAACATCATGTGTTTTCCATAGCTGATGAAGGGATTTAGCTCCAGGTAACTGCAGCACACCCACAAGTCCCCAAAGAGTATTGTTCCTACCATTAAATTGCTGAGCATTTACAGTAGACAATAAAAAAACTATTCACCTTTAAAGCTCTAATTCAAGCTCCACCACTTCCCAGATTCATAGGCACCAGAAATTAAAAGCCGTGTTAAAGCATCATAGAAAATGAAGAGGGCTAGAGAACAAGCTGGAAAACAACTGTAGGATGTGGCAGTACTCAGTACACTTCCCCTTCTCGTATTCTTTTAAGACTTTAGAAACTCAACAGTAGGTCACGACTGCAAGAATAAAATCTCCTCTTACAAACCTAAGAATAAGCATTTGAAAAAATAATGTTTTCTATCTCTCTACCGATGTAATCCTGTTGATGCATCCTTGCAAAACACCGTATTCCTTAACCCCTGACACACCTGAAGCACATGTGTTTGTGCAAGAGTGATTCCATTAGCCTTACCCAAAATGTCACCAATTTGCTGCAAAACTCTGGCTGCTGAAATGCTCTGTGCACTACAAACAGAGCAGGCAGGCCTGCCCCTCTGAGACTGTATGAACACCCATCTGCTTATTTTCAACAATATACCTAACTTCACACCTGCATTTGTAACTATTCCCAGGGAATACTATGAGCCTGGAGAAAATAAACAAGGCAAAAGAGGGAAAATCTGAAATCTTTACTGCTTCCTAAAAACATCCTATAACAGGTTTCTAGAAAGCAGTGGTTACATAAATAACAGGAAAAAAACCATCACCCCCATGTCTGCTGCTTTCCTGCTTTTAAAGCCAATTTCTGAACAACAAACTTACCTAGAGAAAAAAACCCATAGTACTAAAAAATCCAAATAAACAAACCCCAAACACTGGCAGGAAAAGCTCATTTAGAACCACATGCCCACTTTTTTTTCTTTTTACAGACTTCTCAAACAGACCAACCCACAAGTAGCAAGTCCATAGAAAATTGTTATATGGTAAGCTGCAAGCATGAAGGAATCTCCAGAAAATCTCCTCTTGATAAGAAAGCAAAGTAACATTAACCTCACAGCCAGAGAAACTGAGGTAACATTGTCATCTTATTGCAAAAGTTCCCATACCTTCTCAGTGATTTCTCATGGCACCTCCTCACAGCACTGACTCCTTCTTCACAGCACAACCAACAAACTCCATCTCTCCTCACCCAGCTAACCCACTCTTTTGTAGCACTCTTCTTATTATTGGACACAGCTGTGGCCTATTAAGGGCAGGCCTGTTCCTAATCTTTGGTGATTAGCACAGCTGCAACTCCTCAGGTGTGAGACTACCTTCTGCACTACCTTTATTTTCTTACATTCTATCCCTCCACAAGATAAGGGGAGGTCACCTGAATGACCTGGCAGCACTGGAAAGCTGCGCTACTGCACTACAACTAGTTGTTGTTACTAGTAATTCTTTTTTGCAAACAGCCTTCTAATAGGTGATTTTGCAGGTTAAGTCAGGAACCTGGCTTTCAGGAATTTATGGTCTAAGTTGCCAGAAAAAATGGTATGTGTCCTGTAAACACTGGAAAGCTGATGAGCAGAGCTCAGAACAGCCAGCAAAGGACACACCTGTTCTGGTTCTGGAGAACCATCACTAGGTACATTTCTTCATCATTCAAATGGACCAATTTTAACCTTTTTCTCAGAAATACATTTCACATAATTGAAATGTTCTTCATTTGGGCTTTTTGCAAGAGCCCAAATAAGGCAGCTAAAGCAAACTTTTAGAAACAGCACACACGACAACAAGATTTTGAGTGAGGATGCATCTCCCTTACTACTGTCCAAAGATGTTCAGAGAAAAGAGAGGGTATTAGAGGAGCTCTAATTAATAAACATTCAGATAAGGTTCTCAAAGTTGAAGTAAGGCTATTGATCTCTCCTTTTTCCCAGCCTAACCAGAAGTTATAGAAGGGAAACAACAGAAGGCAGTTGCACCAGGCAGCTTTGGGGTCTCTTCTCATTCCTCCCTTTCCCTCAGACAACCTGCTCAATTCCTGAGTTAAATTCTGCCTCTGTCTGAAGCTGTAGACATCCACTTTCAATCCACATTTTGAAGTGGGGAGAAGCAAACAGAGATGGCAGGGGTCCCAGGAACAGGTATGGCCACAGCCCCATGTGATGGACAGCATGGTCCCACCTCGCATCCTCACCCACCCACCGAGACCATGCACCCCTAAGCAATGATGGGAGACAGCCATTTGCCACACAACTTCCCAGGCTTTCTTTTGCCTGTTGGGTGCATGTAAAACCTACCTGTGAAACATGAAAGTAAATTCATAAAAGAACTGTTAATAAAACCCAATATATTATTCAAATCCAATGACCTCTCTGGCTTTACAGGGTGAAAATTAGTACGGAAGCTAACTGCAACTTTCAGTAAACACCACAGACAGATCACTGTCAGCATATTTTCATTAACCTTTGTTAAGCTAACTGAAGCACTCTTATATTATACCAGCATACATAAAGAATGAAACTTTGCCATTAAAAACTGCCATTGTCAAGGTACATGTAATTAGAAATAAAATTATTCAGTCTGTGCTTCTTTTGGACCCTCAGGCTAGTAAGACCTGGTACAGTATTAGTTAAACTCACAAATAACAAAAATTTTTAAGAGGCTTTCACCTTAATTTAATTCTACAGATCGAGGGTCCACTTTGAGCCTAATTAAGAGCCTACCACAAAATACTGGATGGGTCTATGTAGCATTTTTAAAATGCTGCAAAAAGGTTGATTACTGTTTTAAGTCAAACAGAAATTTGTAAAGAAATGGTTTGTAAGGTACTTACAATAGAGTTCCATGGTTTGCAGCCATCCTGTTAGTGTGAAGTGTAAGACAAATAAGAATGCATTTCTTTTCTAAACATTAATATAATGAACATCAGCTTTCTAGTATTCACCATATTCACCATTCTTCCTCTTACTGATTTAAGACTACATTCTGAACTGAATTAAACCTAGAGCTCTTATACAAATTAATTTGAAACCCAAGAATGGAATTAGCTTTTGGTATCCATTAGCGTGTTTCTGTTACACATGAAAAATACTCTGCAAATATCCATTAAGGAACCTGAGAATTTATTCTCCATACAGGGACTGAAATGTAGCACACCTATAACTGCGGACAAGTGGAAGCCCATTAGCAGTTACTGTCATCATCCATGAGATCAGCTGTGGGGAGATCACAAGCGAGCAGGGAAAAAAGCCACACAAAGGAGAAAAATATAATCATTTGTACAATATTCCCTTTTATGTCATACTATGCCCACTAAATAATTAATTACAAATACATCAGTTGCAGTTAAAAGAAAAAAAAAAAGAAGGGGGGGTGGGGGAAATCAATGAAAAGCTCACAAATGTAGCTAATGAAAGAAGTACAAGACGCACTGGTGTTGCAAAGCGCCCAGGTTAAATGCTGAAGAAAGCGCTGCCAGCAGCAATCGCCGGCAGGCATCTGCGCGTGATTAGCGACTCGATGCCACAGAATCCGCTCTGCCGAAGAAACCCTCCGACCTGAGGATCCTGACACCAGGAGCCAAATGTAAACTGTGTCATCACCCGTTCCAGATGGCTCTGAAAGCATAATGCCACACTGTCTGTGCCCAGTTTTCCACAGCAAGAGCACCACAGAGGTCAGAAGGAGTCTGTATTAATTACTCCCCATTGTTGGCATCACCTAAAATTCCTATTCATTTCTGGATTCTATCTGTAAATAAAAATTCTCATTAAAATGCCTCAGAGGAAACACATTCCCATGAGTTAAAGATACGAATCACACATAAATACCCTGCCTGTTACCATGATTTTATGTGAATACAAAATGAGGCTTTCAAAAACTACTGCACATAAAGCATGACTGTTTTTATTCTGGGAGTAAAAATCATTGCTGTAGAAGAGTCTCTCTCCTTCACCTCCTCCCTGACTATAGCAGAGACAGACAATACATGCTTTTGAGATTTTACATTGCCACAGATTCATTTCTTTCACATTACAGGCGAGACAGCTGATAACTTGCTACCTGAAAGGCAACTGTACGGGCAGAAAACTACCCGAAAAAGGGAAACAGCTCAGACAAGAGAGTTCACAGTGGTTAACCTCCTGGAACACATTAGCTACACCAACTCCCAGTTGCCCAGACTAAACAACCCCGAAAACCTCTTGATTTTATTCACTAACAGGAAATGATTCAGATACAGTTCTGCAAAGGGAGTCAACAAGAAGAGGTAAATTACGCACACTCACTGTACTACATTTTACTGTGAAACAAACAAGTACAAAAATTATTCAGCTCTGATGTAATTTTTTCTTCCTTCCTTCTTTTTAATGCTTTTCCCCTTGGTAGACACATCTGAAATAAAACACATGATGCTTTTACCATAAACCTTCAGTACACATAATTTTTTAAAACACGCATATCCTACAGACCCCTGACAGCGTAGTGTCACCAGGTGTGAGAGAAACTGGGATCTCTTACGGAGAATGGTGCCTGCAGATAAATAATCATGAAAACCGAAGTGCTGTCAGGTCTGAGGCTGCAAACAGTTAGACTTTCTTTTTCCTTTAAAGCCTGCTTTTCATGAGAGATTTACTTACCAGAATAAATGTTAAACACTCACCACTGCAGAAGCATATAGAAGGATCACAATCTTTTCTGGCTCCACAACTCATCCCAACTTCTCTATGAAGCACAGCTACAGTCATAAAATTAAAAAGTTCTTTATCCCTTGTCAAACTACCTGATACCAACAACAGCAGAGCACTCAATTTACCTAAAAATAACATAAGCCTCCCTCATCTTAAATGTATCTGTACCAATGAAACAGCCAGACTCCAGGCTGAACTTTCATGGTAAGTCAGAGAATTAATACCTTTTAAAACGATTTTAAATGTATTGTCCCTATATATCCACATATATACTTAAAGCCACGTTAAGCAGGCAGAAGAATGATATTTGGGATAAACCCCCAGCATTCCTTCATGTTTTGCTAATCAGCCAACACCTAATATGTTGACTGCTCCATCACCAGATGCCTGGAGCACTGCTGAGATAAAGGACAAATTCAGATCCAGATCCAGCAGCTTGTCCCTATCATCTGTTCCAGACTTTGTTGATGTGGACTACTGGCAATTATTTCCTATTATAAAAAAAAATATTTCCTTGTTATAAAAAAAAAATTTAAAATCCCAAGAGGCCTAGTAAAACCCCTTATGGTCCATTATCATCTAGGCTTTAAAAAATTAAGAGCTGTAACCAAGTGCCATGCCATGCAGCCAGGCAGGACCCATGCTCAGGATTATTTTTTCCTGAGACTACTTCTGCAGCCCTTCATGCCAGCAAGGACTTACCTAAAATGAGGCTTGGGGGAGGTGCAGGAGGAAGTGTCTGGTTGAGCAATTTGACCTCATACAGAACTCCAAGGGCTGCAAATGGGTAGGAAAGCAGCAATTTGCCTAGTGCTGAGGCTTGCTGGGAATCAGCTGCTCTTCCAAGTCATGGGAGGTGGCAGCTCTCAAAATGCCAGCCTGTGACAATTTTAAAATATGGGTTTTGCAGTGTGCAGAATTCCACAGCTGGAGTGATGGTGCTGGGCAGGGCACAGCTCAGCACACCCTGGCACTAAAACCCCTCACTAGCTGGGCTGACATACTCTGTTCCCACACTCACTTCAAATGAACTCCCAGCTGGGGGAGATGCTTTCCTGAATATCTGGATGTATTGTACTGGATTTTTCCATTTCATCCTAGGGATCTAGAAACATATCAGGGCTCATCCTGCTCCTACTGTTTCCTTTTAGTTTGATCTTATATTTAATAAAAAAATGCCAGCAAGTGACTTGTAGGCTCTGCTGAATCGGGCCATCAGGACACAGGTGGTTTGTGGATCTTTCCAGAATTACTTCTTTGTTGCAGTTGTGTCCCTCCCATAAGAGAAGGCTGAAGGCAATGACCACAGGGTTCCATTCATATATATGGTGCTGGCAAACAGGCCAAGAGTGCTCTATTGCCTTACCCCACTTTCTGTGAATTAGCAGGAGGCACCAAAAGTGATCAGGGTCCTGCTGGGTCACAGTGTGTCACCCATAAAGAAAGAGTGGTCTCTAAGACCATCCAAAGCACCCCCTGTACCAAGGTACCTGCTGGTAAGACAACAGCAGCCACTAGAATGAGTAAACGCCTCACATCCCACAAGTAAATTTCTGAGCAAGTCATCTGGTTAAAGCAAGGCTTAAGTTCGGGATCTTTTCCTAAAAATGACTATTAATTGGCTCAAAAAACCAATTAAGAGGGTCAAATGAGGTTTGGTATGACTGCAGCTAAATATGTCTGTGATAAGGGCACCTGCAGTGAACAACACAACTGAGCAGACAGGGAGGAAGCACTGCAGGGTCACATATAGCTGAGCCAGTGTCAGGGACAGAGAAACACATTAGCAACCTGCAGGGACAGCAGGGGACAGGGCACCACTGGTTCAAGTAAATGCTGCCATGTCAGCTGGTCTGCAGGGCAGGCTGGTACAGCAGAGATGTTGTTCCCTGCTTGCATAAGAGATGAGAAATTAAATTCAGTGAAAGGCACTCCCTTTGAGAGATGGGGGGACTAGGATGACACTGCAGTTGTTTGGTTCACCCTTCCTCCCCTTCCAGCACAGAGGTGTGACCAGCAGAGTGAGGGGCTGGGAGTGGGACACACGCTGAGCTGGTGGCAGTGTTAAGTGTGCAGAAATGACTGATGACTGCCCCTAGGGGGTTACTGCTGGGCCACACTTAAATGAGTTATGTCGTTAAAACAGCAGCACCTTTAAGTCCCATAATCTGCATCTTGCACATCCAGAACACAGTCCTTCTGTTCATCCTCCTCCACCTGTTGCTAGCTGTAAAAGTTTAGTGCTCTTATTTCTAACACAATCCTAATGTAAGCACAGGCAGTAAAAAACAAAGTGCTAAACCCAGTTCTTCTGGTTTTGCATTTGTTTCAGACTGGAATTCACACAACTTGCTAACCATATGGTTTATGGGGCTTACCAGTCCTGCAGGGCTCACAGGACTCATCAAACCTAAAACTGAAGAGTATACTTGCTTCTGAATTCTGCAATGCTTATGTTGTCCTATAAATCACTGTCTTCACTCCCTGGCTCCTCATCAGGAGCCAGGATTTTTTCACACCTGAAGTGCTTAGGACTTTCAGACACATCTACACCAATCATTATTGTGGGATGGCAAAGAAGGCATGGGTGAAAGAAGATGCATGGGTGAAAGAACAGCTTTGACATTTTTTTCCTGTAAACACGGCAATTCAGTTATTTTGCTAGATGGAGAACCTGGTAGGGGAAATCACCTTGTTGATACTTATGAATAACCTTTATACCTTCCAACCAGAACTGTCACTTTGTATCTCCATTCCTTCTGAATATTTCAGGAAGTAGGCCATATATAATTAAAAGATGCCTATGACACTTGCAATGCTCATTGTTCCTGCAACAGCTGACAAAGAGCAGTAACCCCAAAACTACATTTTATAGTCCTGCTTTTTGCACAGCTCCTGCAACTCCTCTCTTATGAATTAATCAAGTGGAAGATTTCAGCTGTTTTCTTAAACAATTCCTGATAGGAGGATGTAAGTCACCACCTTGCCTTGTGCTAAATAGATGCAGACAGGTACAGCCTGAGCAGAGTTCAGTAGCTACTTGGAGGAAATTGTCTCTAACCTCAAGTCAGCCCTTTACTTCTGCAGAGGACATGTCAAAAACATGTTTAATTGAGAACACACTACTAGAGCTAACCACAGGCAAAACTGTAGTAACAGAGATTAACACAAGCATACTTTTAAAGCCTCTGTTGAACTAGAGCCTTAAGTGGATTCCTCACTTGGGAATGGGGAATTATTGTCAGAATACCTGCATCTCTAACAGGCCACTGGGAACTCCTTTCAAAATTGGTTCTGAAATACTCTTGTTTTCAACATCAACTCTACTTGGGAAACAATAGAATTAATTTAGAGAAATGGTTCAGAAAAACATATGGGTTGCATGTCATGTCTGGGCTCCTTCAAAACCTGTTTCCTTCCTGTATTTTCAGAAAACTCACCAATACCAAAGGGAACAGTAGTTATGAACCCCATATGCTTTGAATGCATAATACACCTATATTTTAGTCCTGACGTTGTTTGGCAAGCCCTTCTGTTTCTTAGAAAAACTAGGCTGTAAGACTTGGTGACCTCTTTGTTTATTATATTCATCCATTCAATACTGCTGACAAAGTGACTGCTTCCTTTGATGGCTTGTGATGAGCCTTGCCAAGTTAAACAAAGGACTCTCTGCTATTAATCTGCTCTTCTGATTTCTCTCTTATGAGGCTGAACCTGTTTATCAAACAACTATAATAGCTATAAATACTCCAGATTAACTCATAGTAGCACTAAAGCAAAGACAAGCTATACATTTTCAGAACAGGTGACAATTTCCAAAGAAAGAAAGACTCTCACATCTGAGTGGCTGAAGTGGCTGCACCTTCCAGCTCTGCTTCCAATTGGTCATAGCACAGATATGAACATTAAAACACACACCCAATCAAGAAACTAGCCAAATGCATCCTTTAAACATTGACAAAGAGGGAGCCTAACAATGCAACAGGTTTACAGTTTTAAGGACTGCTTACTTCTGAAAGCACCATCCTCACTGCCATGACCTGGCACAGTCTCTGTTGCATTCATGTGCAGTTCAGTACCTCTGTTCATGTTCCTTGCCAGCTGGTGGCTGGGGACATGGGGAGTTGGATTAGGCTCCCCGCAGAGGTCCCTGCCAAACACTCTGTGACTCTGTGATCTACCAGCAGTGCGCAGGGACACACTTCCCATATTCAGACCCCAACTATTCCACACAGCCTGTGAGGCACCTCAGCCCTGTTTCGGTGCTTCTTGGCAGGTGCCTGTCAAGGACCCTTTGGGCTGCTTTCATCCTACCAGGTGAGCTTGTTCCTCAGCGCACCTGGGAGTGTTGGTCCCCTGGCCCACAGCCTGGGCTAAAAACCCAGGGCATGTTGCTTCCACCTGGTAAGAAGTATTGAATGTGGATAACCCTATCATTTATTCTGAACTAATTTAGAAGGCTTTAGTGCATTAAATAAGTTCATAGTAGGAGACAATTTTAGACATTTTATTAATATGCATTGCAGCTTAGCAGAGATATGTGTAGAAGTTACAGTCTGCGTATGCCCAAATCAACTTCACTCACTTCAGTAGGAAATGAGACAATCAAAATATGATTCACTAGAAAGAAATGAGCCAGGGCCTTTCCACTGACAAACAGCAGAAAAACAGATTGATCACAAACACCCAAGAGAAAGATGTGTGTGTGTTGTATAGAAGGGGCAATAGTGCTCCCATAGCTACAGATGAACGTTTGTCTTAGCAAACCATTTTCAATCAGTAACATTTGTTATTTTTAAGGTAAAAATAGCAACATTTATTTTGAAATAAAATAGCAAAGGTTCACTGAGGCAGTGAGTTGAAGTGGGACCAAAGTTTCCTTCTTAATAGACTGACCCCTTGCTATCAACCTTCACAGGAAAATACAACTCCTGAATCAAAACATTTATATTCTTCTTTATTTGCTTTTCTTGTTGTTACAGGAGCTGCTTTGCCAGATGGTGGTTAGCAGATGAGCAGTTTCCAGTGATGTGGTTCTCTGACCTGTATTGCTGATGCACATGATATTTAAGGGCTACTGGTTCAGCAAATAACATCTGGGTGACAAATCCTTTCAGGACAGGTGACAACCCTGTCAAGAGCACCACCAAAGGATACCTGTGACAGCTGCAGCAGCAGAGGCATTTATTCCCTCCTGACTTTTCTGGGAGAATTTCAACAGGAGAGGGCGGTGCAGGCACAACTGAACGTCTCCCAGTGAATGATTACAGCCTCTTGATCGTAGGTTTCCAGGAGAGAAGCCACCCTCGGTGTCCCTTCTTGGTTCTCTGGAAGGCTGCTGTACGCCATGGCTGGAGCTTGCTCTCGACAAGTACTGATTTACAGCAGTTGTATTTTTATTAGAACTGCCTTATAAACAACATCTGCTAAGAGGAAAGAAGTTGATTTTTTTTTTTTTTTTTAGGATTTCTCCTTTTCCATTGAAATTCATAGAAGTTTTCAGAAGAACTTTCAGGAACCTACAAGAAATGGACAGCTTTGACATGAACTCTTACCTTGCCTTTTTCCCCATCCTGCCCCCCTCCACCCCAGTTTATTCATCAATTCTCTAACACTGGCAACAATCCCCTATACCATGGCCAAATTAAATGTACCAACTGATTAATATTTTCCAAACTTACTCAACATATCCTATTTCCCATGGAATATGTGTCTAAGAGCATCAGTTTCCCAGTGTCCAGATGTACAGACAAACATTAGGAGAACTTCCCATATTTTATCTGTTGCAGTAGGCACCAAAAATGAGGATCATATTTAAAATTCTCAGAAATTCCTCAGAAAAACAGAGTTGTTTTTATTTCAAGCCTTTCAGGAGGTCTGGGAGAGAAACAGTTAAAAATAAAATTATACTAAGGTCAGCAGAGGCAGCATCATGATTTCCATGTTTTCCATATTCTCCAGATATGGAATTATTTCTTCTAACAATACAGAACAAAATACTATTTAGCACGAGAAGTAAATTGAGGCTGTGTTTCATCTTTTTCCTTTGCCAACACAATGGCACTGTCAGCAATATAACCTTGAATGTCTTCATTTTCATACATTAACCCTTTGAGCCCTGCAAATTTAAGCAGTCTTTTTGCCTCACAGAAGAGAAAGTGCATTTTAAACTCCTGAAACAATGGAGAACAGAAATTTTAATTAAAGTTCTCCTTGTACACATGCACATATAACACTCCCTTTAGCAACAAAAAACCTCTTTAAAATTAAACTTATCATGCTGAAATAATTAACATAACTCCTGGGAAAAATGCATAATCTTTGCATACCAAATGCCAAAATGTCTAAATTAACTGTGTTTAATAAATATTACATTTCTCTTTGAGTACATACACTCAGTTAATCATGCACTGATAGGCAGAAAATATCTTTAAAGTGTTAGGTATTGTAACTTAAGCATTTTAAATTTGACTGATGTTCTGGTCTTTGCAGGTCCCTGAAGGGCTCAAATCTTCGGTTCTCAGGACGTGAGCCAGCTGGAATAACTTTGGAAAGAGCAGGAACCCCACATCAGCAGTGCTTTTGCACAGGTGCCAGTCTGGATGCCATCCTGCTGCTCTGGGGTGAATCCCTGAGCACCCTCATGTGCAGCACCCAGCGGCTCGGGGGTATGGACTGCTCCTCTCTTCTGGCCAGGGTGGCAGCTTTAGTGGGCATCCAAGCTGGCTTCATGAGCTCATGATTCATGAGTCCCACCAAACTAATTATTTGGTACTTTTGTCCCCAGAGCTTGGCACGAGGCTGATTGCTTATTTCAGGGTATCAACATTTTGGTCTGAAGGGAGTGAATTTACAGCAGGAAATATTGGAAGTGACGGACCCTATCTCTGTACTTTTCAGGAGCCCATTTTCAAGCCTGCCTGTTTATAACACTCACTTAAAATCAAATGTCAGCCTCTCTCAATACCCAAAAGGGTGCAGTAAAAAATTAACATCATTATTTGTTCTGTGTGCTTAGCAAAATTTAAATGTGACTCAAAAAAAACCCCAACCTTGACTGCAAAATTACACTGGTGTACGACTCTTCTGAGGTGAAGAGCAACAGAATTCAAACGTAAGAGCAACAGAATTTCATTCAGTCTCCGGTGTTTATCACCACTCCTCCACCCTGGAATCAATTACATCCAACCCCTGGTTTACAAAATACAGAATCACAGCCAGAGGATGATTCAGTTCAGCTAAGGGATGTGTTGATCCACAACATCTACTCGTTCCTGGCCTCTCCTCCCAAAATTCAAGGTGCACTTGCATCCCAGCTGCAATGCTCCTCAGCCACAACTGCAGCCCCTCTGCAAGGTCTTTTAAATGGAGACACCAGCCCTGGCCTAGCCAGTCACTTCAACAGACACATGTAATCTTTAGAATCATAAGAATAAAAGCAAGTTATGAGCATTGGTGTACCATTCAGCAGCTAAGTACATAGCAGCTGTATTTAAAAGTAGCCAGTGAAAGCAAATTAATTATTTAGATATATTTATCGGATTTATAGGTCAGCTGAAGCTAAAGCTACTTAATTGAAATCTTGATAACAGATTGAAGCCTGTGCTCGATCCTATACTGTGAAATGCAAAGTCTTTATTAAATAAATCCATTAAGAAGGATGATAATCCCTGTGGCCTTAAATATGAATAAGGTGCAATGTAAATAATAAAAGGCAAAAATCCAATTTTCATGCAGTGAACTTTCAAATACTCCGCTGTTTCCATTAAATTACCTTTTATTCAACATATTGTAATGGCACTGAGGGCACATCAGGCTTCCTTGTAATACAGTTATTGTTCAGCATAAAAACTGGTTTTTAACTTGAAACAGAAAAGTGAAATATTTTATTTGGCTTCTCTCATATGTCAAATGACATGAAAATTGAGAACAAAAGCTTCACAGATGCAATAAAAGAGAAAATAAAGGAAAACTAAACACATGCAAACAAAAAAAAACCCCAGAATGTGAAGACAAAAGAAAGAAGCAGGGTAAATAATAGCACTTTTCCAGTTAATTTTACAGCAATTTAATACTAGGAAATAGAACAGGAAAACCATTTCAGCAACTAAACTTGACTATAAGCCAAGAGCTGTAGCACACAGCAAAGGAGGTGGAACTCGTGTGAAATGTCTGTCACACTCCTTCCAAACAGGAGGATGATGACAAGAGCTTGAGTGCATCAAGTGCCTCAAGAGCACAGTGCTCAAGTCTGGAGGAGTGTGATCACTCCCTGGTCCTGCCGTGCTGGCAGTGGGTCCCTCTGGTCCTGCTTTAACTTCTAATCCACAAAGGAAGCACTGATATTTACTGTTTTCTATGAAGGATTCTACGGAGTTAAGAAACACTAACTAAAGATTCCTGTATTTATTGAAGAACTGGAAACTGTAACAAAAGGTCAGGATTTTACTGTTATTGTTCAGAAAGAGAACGCTCATTGCAAAATATAAACAATCCATTAAAGATGAAACTATATTTGTTATGAATGTCAAATGATTTTTCCACTATAAATTTTTCTGCAAATCAAAGGAATTCCTCCAGCAAAGCTGTGATGGAGTAAAGATAAGAGAATGACTCTATTTTTATTCAATTCTATATTCAATTTGGAAGCATTACACCCAAAGAAACCTTTCAGCACAAAAATACAACTTTCCTTGTAGCATCTTCATACTGCATCACAATGTTTAAAGAATCAGTGGCAGAGATGTGCACTACTGTAACCTCATGAAACACATACACATGCATTTTACAATATTTACTTTTCACTGTCTATAGCTGTGTATTGCCACAACAGACCCCTGGCCGGGTAAGAATTAGTATTGACTCTATCATTCACAGAAGGCTGATCAATCCCTTTATTATATTATATCATTATTAAGAAACCCATAGAATTTATAGACAGCAACAATACACCTGGACATAATTGGTCCACCAATCCAAACACCATCACCACTGGCTAATTAAGAAACCACCTTTTGGTAAACAAATCTCCATAACACATTCCACATGTTCACAATAACAGGTGCAGCAAGTGACAATAAGAATTGTTTCTCATTCCTTTCTCTGATCTTCTCACAGCCTTTCCCAGAAAATCCTGGGAAGGTTGTGTGTTGCTCTCTGTGGCCAGAAAGCTGCTGCCTCAGCTGTGTCTGCCACGTCCTATTTTCTGTGCTCATTCTCTGGTCATGGAGTCACAAAATCACAGAATGGTTTGAGATGGAAGAGACCCTAAAAATCATCTAGTTCCATCCCCCCTACCAGTGGCAGGGACACCTTCTACTGACCAGATTGCTCCAGGCCCCATCCAACCTGGCCTTGAACACTTCCAGGGATGGGGCATCCACAACTTCTCAGGGAAACCTGTTCCAGTGCCTTGTCAGTCCTCACAGCAAAGAATTTGTTCCTTATATCTAATCTAAATCTACCCTCTTCCACTTAAAAGCTGTTACCCCTTGTCCTGTAACTATAGGCCCTGGTGAAAATAATCTCTATACATCTTTCTTGTAAGCCCTTTTTAGGTACTATAGGGCTGTAATAAGGTCTCCTTGGAACGTTCTCTTCTCCAGGCTGAACAAACCCAAGTCTCCCAGCCTGTCTTGCTAAGAGAAGTGTTCCAGCCTTCCTCTGGATCCCCTCTAACAGGTCCACATCTGTCTTGTATGGGGCACACCAGAGCTGGAGTACTCAAGGTGGGGTCTGCTGAGAGTGAAGTAGGGTAGAATGACCTCCCTCAATCTGCTGGCCATGCTGCTTTGGGCGCAGGCCAGGACATGTCTGAACATTGTCAGCTCATGCCTAGCTTTCCAGGCACCAGTATCCTGAAGCCCTTCTAGGCACAGGGGCTCCCAGTCCATCTGTAGCCTGGTCTGTAGTGACAGAGGTGTTTGCCAGAGGGCCAGAACCTTGCACCTGGCCTGGCTGAACTCCATGAGGTTCACATGGACCCACTCCTCAAACCTGCCATGGTTCCTCTGGATGGCACACCTTCTCTCAAGCATATCAATGGCACCACTTGACACGTGTCATCAGCACATTTGCTGAGGGTGAACTCAATCCCCTGTCTATGTTATTAATGAAGATAATTAATGAACAGTACTTGTCCCAGTAAAGAACCTAAGGAACACCACATGGTGTCCAGATCTCCATTTGGACACTAGCAATTCATTTGGTCCATCTCTGCTCCAATGCTGCTCACAAAATGAATAGGGAGTGTCAAAGCTCAGAAACAGCTCTGCTACAGAGGCTGTCTGCTGCCCCACACAAAGAGGATCCTGGGACAAAGGGGTGATGGCAATGGGGCAGTGAAAAGGCCAAGGGGAGATGGCAATGGGGATACTGAGATGTTGCTGCCCAGGCAGCTGTAAGCAGCAAGGACCACCAGCAGCACGGGACATGACAGGGGCACAGAGTGGGCCATGGGGGTTTCCTGAGCTGTCACCTCCCATCAAGCCAGAGTGAAAACATCCTCCCACACCCCAATGGAAGCAAACCCCTCCACGGCCTGAATCCATGGTGATGAGGACACAGCCTCCATATGAGTCTTTTATTCCTGACAAACTTGTTTCCTTTTGCTTCTTGCACAGGCAAAGAAAGAAAATACATTAAATAAGAGGGAAAAAGCAAATCTATTCATGGCATGCAGAGCAGAAAATAGTAACACCTGACAGACCTACAGTGAAGTAATACAGCAATCCATCTGTGCAAACCATTATCTTGAACAATATTTTCACCAAGTCAATGAAGCAAAGCTATTTGAATGATGTTTCTCAAGCTCTTACTCCTAGGAAGGACACTATTGCCTTCCAGCAACACTCTCCAAAATGGTTCTACTGAGGTGCTACAATATTGCTACATACTACAGTAGTGATTTCTCACACCTCCCACCAAACAGAGTCGGAGTCCTAAAGAGCAGATCTGTCAAGTAGCAGATTACTCACATTCTTCATTAATTACTGAAAAAAGCCACAAAACCCAGAAGAGTGTATATTTAAGCTCATTCAGACAAAGCTACTAAACAGCTATGATACTGAACATTACAAGGATCAGAATCTCCTCATACTATTAATTTCTTGGGTCTGCAACTACATGACATCAAAAAATGAAATATTGCTATAGAGGCATCATTTAATGCTCTTTTAAACTCTTGAGGAGAGGGAAAAAACCCACCAAAAAAATCCCTGAAGTAACCTTTACTGTTTTACCTGAGGTTCATTCTGGTCTTTATCTGCTTGCTGCCAATGGCTCTGAGTTTACACACTAATGAGACAACTGCAGGCTGACCACAGTCTGTGCTCAGTGTTTAGCTTCTATTTATTTCACCAGCGCTGACTGATTTGGGGAATCGGCATCACTACCCACAACTCATGAGATGACTCAATCAAAGAAGCACATATTCATCAAAAGCATCAGACCAGCTGAGGAACCTCAAATCTATCCTGTTTCCTGCTATCTCTAAATTCAACTGTGAGCTCAGACTCCTTCCACTCCAGCCCCTGCAACAACAAAAAGTCTCCTGAATGATAACTACGGAAAGTATAAAGGAAATACACCTCTCCTACATCCAAGATCCTAAAACAACCACCCCTCTTTCACCACAATTTTCATAACCAGATGAATTTATTCTCAAATGACCAACTTAAATAAGAAAACCCTCTCTTTTACTACGCCATGCAGGGTGGCATTCTAGCATAGAAACTACTCACTACATGAAGGGTATTGCTGAGGGAATCACAGAAGGTTAGAAGAGACCTTCAAGATTATCCAGCCAGCACCACCATAATCACCCCTAAACCATATCCCAAGTGACACATTCAGATGCCTCTTCAACACTTCCAGAGATGGTGACTCCATTCACTCCAATGCCTAACCAGTATTTCAGTGAATTTTTTTTTTCTAATATCTAATCTGAACCTCTTCTAGTGCAACTTAAGGTAATTTCCTTTCATCTCTTCACTTGAGAAAGGAAGAATTTAAACTTCTGTTTTGTATAAAACCAAACTAACAAAAAGCCAAAACATATGAACGAGGCTGGAACAAATGGAATACCTCCTGGAATTTCTGAACCTCATTTGATGAAGAACAAAGAACTACAAAGAATTGAAGAACATCAGCCATCCCCCTTCTCCTCAGTACTGTGCCCCTTTTATTGACACCTCTGTGCACCCTGAATTCTCCTCCCATGTTCACTGGCCAGAGACAGCTGCCCCTGCCTCTGTTTTCTAAGTAAGTGGTGGCCTATGTGAAGAGTGGTGGTCAAAGCAGGCTGAGTCTTGGGCGTGTTAATTCAATGACAAAGCACAAGCCCACCAACTCCTTTCTTGCTGTAGCAATGAGGAAGATGCTCATCATCAACAGCTGATCATGTCCCTGGTGCAGCACAGGTTTCTGAGCTCAGAGAATGGGGTACAAAGACTTAGAAAGTTCAACATGGTCTCCAAGTCTTATTATTGAATACCAATCTACAATGGTGTCAGGGCAAACTCTCCCTAAATACTTCCCTCATATTTTTAAGATTAGGCTATCACACAAGCTCTACTCCCACAGGAAACTGAATGTCCAAAATGCTCCTCTCTCATTTTCTGCCCAGCCCTGTGCTGCCTTTCAGTATGACTCTACTTGGCACAGTCATTCTGTCATTAGCTACCACCAGGCATCCCCATCTCCCAGGGTCCCTGACCACTAGCACCACCAGCGACTCATGAAGCACTTAATCACCCACGTCAAAGGAGCTCAACTTCTGGGTCCTTCTCTGAGCTCATCACACAGAAAAAAAGGTGATGATGCTCATCCTGAAAGCTGGACTCTGCAATATAGGCTAGAGAGGATGTGCTGATTTGGGAGGTTAAAAATTCAACAAGCAAGAGTGAAGGCACAGGCAGGTGCCCTAGCCCACTGTAAAGTGAGGATTCATGTGGAGAAAGAGGACAGGAGAACCAGAGGCCAGCTCCTGGACAGACTGTTCCTGCACTCTCCTGACTGCTGGATGTCTTCAAATGTGATGAAGCACTGCAGTAAGGACACAATGACACAGATCCTTTGCTAGATCTTCTGTTACCACTACCAACAAAGCACTTTGCTTTTGGTATTCCTATTTTTTGTATCTTTTTAAAGGTGGGTGAAACAGCTGGGAGAGGAGATGCATTAAACAGCACAACAAACTCCCTCTAGTCCTCCAGATAATCACAGTGCTTGAGGCACCAAACCTATTTCATGCTCTCATTTATGGGCGTAGACAGGGCTTGTCTCTCTGCTCTACACACTGCACAAGGCAGCAAATTAAATGCTATATCTTGTTGGTTTGGGTTTTTTTAATACAACAGGTAAAACCAATTCTTAGCAACAGTGATTTCAACAGTACAAAACTCATATGAAATGAACATCCTAAGTGGAGAAACTGGAAAGCAAACTGGTTCTAGGAAGAAGGGAAGGGAAGGGAAGGGAAGGGAAGGGAAGGGAAGGGAAGGGAAGGGAAGGGAAGGGAAGGGAAGGGAAGGGAAGGGAAGGGAAGGGAAGGGAAGGGAAGGGAAGGGAAGGGAAGGGAAGGGAAGGGAAGGGAAGGGAAGGGAAGGGAAGGGAAGGGAAGGGAAGGGAAGGGAAGGGAAGGGAAGGGAAGGGAAGGGAAGGGAAGGGAAGGGAAGGGAAGACTGGCTCCTGAACACCTTGTGGCTCTGAACACCTCTGTACTTTTTGTAGTGTGCTGCTGACAAGACAAAGGGAGGAAGACACCAACCTTCCCTTTAGCTACTTGCTTCCTGGTTTTAGAAGCCAGGGATGAAGGGGAGATGGCCATTCAACCCTAGCCATTGAGTTCTTGTTTATTAGGAAGCAGAAAATGACCTCTCCCTGGCTGAACAATATTATTGCAGATGATGAAACCTCCACAGTCCCTTCTTTAAAATGTGCTGAATTATTTTTAACAGTAGCGACCATCATGGAAGTTTACACTCAGACAGAAGTGAGACTAACTGCACATAAAAGGAAGTCCTGTGTTTATCAAAAGAACAGTTAAAACTCTAGGAAAAATGAATTTTTCCTTCTGCAATATAGATAAAAGGTAACATGCTTTCCTTTTATAAAAAATTTACTAATTTTTAGAAAGGTGTAATTGGTTCAGATTTTACACTGCTGCATGAGTGTGAAATATAAATAGTCAGATGTTTCCCACCAAGATCTAACACCATAATTACCTACACAGCAGAAGAGAATAAGCAAAAAATTTCATCTCATGGTTGTCAACTACTATTTTTACTGTATTTTATGACGTGTGTGTGTATGACTCTATTCTCCCAGGGGGGGTTTATGATTTGTTTTAGAAAGAGCATATGCAAAAGAATGAGGCTCTCCACACAAAAACTCTTGGCTGAAATGCAAGATGCTCTGGACTGAACACAAAGATGTCCTCGCCTGCCTCTTCCACAGCACTGCACTCTCCCTACACACAGCTGGCCGAGCAGCAGCAGCCCCAGCATGGATGCATCGTGCCCACTCAACATGCTACAGATCCCACTTCTGTCAGGAGAGTCTGTGCTATTTCTGTGCCTCATCTCGTGACATTTTAGCATGAAATCACAAGGAGGCTCAGCAATGAGCATCAGAAGAGCCCATCACGACTTGTCCCAGCACCCTCAAGGAACAGGCACCTTGCAGCACACCGGGACCCATTCCTCCTCCTCCTCTCCAGCCAACTCCCTGCTGCACATCCCTTCTCCCTCACACAACAAGCACAGGCCTGTGTTTTTGGGGTGCAAGAGGAGGCTGTGTGGGTGCACTCCTATGATCCCTTGAGGACATGTGTGCCCATGGACACACATCCAGAGATGCGGCTGGACCAGTCACTGCGCTGTGACACAACACACACCTGTGTCTGACAAATAATGCACAGTTTACTAGATATGGACACGAGAATGCATGGAACAGGCCCACCTGACAAGAAAATATACATTCGGGGAGATAGATATACAGATAGATATAGATATATATAGTATACATACTTATATTTGAGTGTACCATGTTTACAGACAACTAAATGTAAGTTGAAGTCAATCAAAACACAATCAAAACAAAATCTTCCTTCTACTTCCTTCGACTTCACTGCATTAAATAATTACAAATTCATAAATTACTGCTGTTATTGGAAATGAAAACATATTGATTTGCTTATAAGGATGACAATATTGTAAACCTGGTACAAGCTGAAATAAAAGCATTTCAAAACACATATGAAGGCAGCCAGTAAAGAGGCAGCCTACTAAAAGCTGTTAAAGCTGTTTCAAAATTAATTTAGAAATTAAAAAGTAAATTTATAAAATCATGTCTTTTTATAGTAAGTCACAGAGGAGTATTTTATTGGAATTGGCCTGAAAGTAATCCACAAATAAACATGTTCAGTAATGTTTACTGAAATGATCACTTAGGAAGTAAATACGACAGTGCCTGTGTTTGGCTGCCTTCTTGGCTGTTGCAGGGAAGGCAATCAGGAGGCAGCACATCAAACACAGCAGTGTCCCCTTCGTTTGGTTAGGGCCATAATATCTTAACCCAAAGGTCCATCCACTACTGCACAATCAACATTTTAGACCTCTCTTTCCCTATATTCTTCTTGCACTAAACCCACTCCAATGATGTATCAACTGCAGCAATTAATGAACCTTTGTCCAGAAGGGAAAAGACTGTAACAGCTTAATGAGACAGTAATATGTATTAAAATCAATATTATTCAGATTATGTATCTATTCTAGTCCTCCCTCTGAAAATAACTGAGACTGTAGGAGAAATGATCATTAGCATTTTGATAACAATCTTGCCAGCCTTCTGTTAAAATACTTTCTCTTTAAAGTAAAACTGGGATTTGTTATCTTATACAAGCAGACCACTCTAAAATTAGCAATGGCAAATTCACATTGGTTTGCATCAGATTTTAAAAAAACTTGGAAAAAAATTAATGCTAACTTGCCTGAATAATCAGACTCTTGTGCTTGTTGCTGTAGCAGTGGAAAGACACTCTGAGCATTGACTAAGAAGCAATCTCTTCTCATAAATACCATTTTTGTGCACAGAAAGGCACTCCTTAACCATATACAGCATTAGTTTCACTTGTCTGATAAATCATATTCCTGTTGACAGCCAACATGAGGGACAAATTCCTCCCTACCACAAATCCTTTAGGTATCTTAAAAAAGAGGCTTAATGCTGCAAAGCAGGAAAGGGTTTTGCACCTTTGTCCCACTGCCACTGCAAGTGGACAGAAATTCCTCAACATTCCTGATTCAAATTGTATTATGCAAACACCATGATGAAAGAAAACAGCTCCATCTCTCCCTTTTTTTAATTAGCAAATCCCACAGACTTCTTTCTCCTCCTGGCACCCAGCACTGTAAACCAGACAGCTAAATCCTCCTGTTTCCAAAATGGGCGAAGATGGAGACCTGCAGCAGAAACAGCTTTACATTGTTCATGAGGATCTGTGTCCCTCAGAAACCCCTGCCCTCGGTCAACCACATGCAAACAGACCAGGCGCACCAAAAATCCCAACCACTCCGACAGGACAAGAAGCCAAACTCCAGCAGGGGCCAACCCATGCTCTGAAAGTGCCAGAAACCAGTTGTAAGACAAAGCCAAGCAAGTTTTTCACTATTTAACCCCTCAATAGCCGGCCTGCAGATGTGAAAGACTGAGCCCAGGGCCAGGTGACGAGTCCTTCCACTGACAGCTGAAGAGCTCCATCAGCTCCTTTGGGCAGATATTCAGCTGCCCATCACCTGAGTTCACAGGTCACTCCAGCTGATAGCAATCAGGGAGCAGCAAGTTCTGGGGAACCAATGGAACTTATGCTCAAAAGGCTGGTCAGAAAGTGCTCTTGATTCCAGATGTTTTACATTTTTCTCTCTGCTTTTGAAAACAAAATGTCTTTTTAATACCAAAAGTAATACTCTCTCCTTCTGTTCTTCCCCTAAGAGCCATCTCATGTACATGCATCATTAAATTAATGTTTGTTCTGTCTAAGGGAACAAAACCATTCAAATTACATACAAAGACAATTAGATTAAATTATTAGGCACACGCTCTGGGTTTTTCTTTTTAAAGCTATTCAGACAATTTTAAAGGTTTTTCAGCAATCCTCTAGCAACATAAGCAAAACTTCCCACAAAGAGGAGGTAACAAATTTAACATTACTGCTGAGGAAGACAGTAATGGAGCCAAGTGAGTAAAACTAGCACATCAGCAACCCCCCCTCCACCCCATACAGTCAGGAAAAGGCATGGCTCAAGCTGCCAGAGGAATCCAAACTAGCAAAAGAGAGAGGATGTAGGGCTGGCAAACGGGGAGAACCTGTTTGCAGGCCCATCTGCATCATGCACTAGAAATAAATTTTTCTCATTGTTTAACTCTTTCTCTCTTTTTTTTTTTTTTTTTGTGCATAATGGTCAGACCAGTAACTTTGCAGCCAAAGTACCAGGCTGCTCCAAGCAAGAGGCTTCTGTCATTAGGAGCAGTTTGTTTTGGTGCAAAACTAGGGATAAATAGGTAGCTTTCAGCTGGCACTGTATTTCCCTGTCGCTCCCTCCCCAGCTGCAGAAGCACAGCTGCTGTGGGAGCTGGGCAACGCCAAGGTCATGCAACTTTCTCAAATCCTGTAGTTTATCTTTGTCCAGGCGCTCATGTCCTGATAGAACTAATCTTGGGTTCTTCCCATAACAGCTCATGGCAGATTGAGAAAACCTCCTGTAAAATATCAGATTTTAACAGGACTGCATTGAACATGTTTGCAAAAATTTAGTTTGATATGTGATGAGTGAATGCAGGAAAGCAGAAACCGTGTTCATCCCCAGCAGTTTTTGTCTGTAGAAGCTACAAAGTCCCTGAACACTGAATAAATCCAGTGCTCTATAGGTCATCAATTACAATGTTGCAATGCTTAAAGACATTAATCAGAGTGAAATATTAGTTATAATGCCTCCTGAAGCTCAAGGAAAGGTTTCTAAGAAAGAATGATCTACAGCTTTGAAAACAAGTGCCATTTCACAGCTGATGATATTTCAGGTGGGTCACTGAAGTGCAAGAGTAAACTATGGTTTTAATCTGAAATTTAAGCACTGTTTCTTAAGAGAAGCAACATGAAATATTGAACAGAATAGTGAAATTAGAGGGGACAGTATAAATACAACAGTGCAAAACTCAAGAACTACCCAGCCTTTTCAAGATGAAATTGTAATGGGATTACCAAACCAAAATTATGGGAGCAGAAAAAAATAACTCTATAGTATAAGAAAATACCTTCTCAGAGAAAGAAATCCTCCATGGCATAAATAAAAAATTGTTGTAACACTCTATGTGGCAGCTTATTGATCGTATGGACACAGCTTCATCTAGAAAGAGCATGCGTAGCCTCCTCCTGACCTGCAAGTGCAGGCACCCAGCATTACCAGCCAGTGCCCTCAGCCTGTCTGACCTGTTGGGCACCCAGCCAGAGCCAGGAGTCTGCCTGAACATGAACTGATAAGATTAGAAACAAGGAATACAGTGTACTGTTACAGTCCATGTGCAGCACACATCACTGCATCCCTGTGCCGGCACTCCCCGCAAACCCGGCACAGCATCTCTGCCAAACCCCACACAACAGCAGAAAATAGCCCTTGTAGCTTCAGTGTATGCAGCCAGCACTTTTCAATTTTCCCAAAACCCAGCTTCTCTTGTAATATGTTCGTAGGGCAGCTTCCTTTGGAAGACTGAGAAGCACGCAAGGGTGGGCTAGTGCTACTGGGGCAGGTTTCCAGCTGGGAAATGTGAAGCCCAGAAAGGTCATGCAGCTCACTAGACATCAATGACCATGTTCTGCATGTGCTTTGAAACCACAGCAGAGCTTTAGGGCAGCTAGGCAAAAACTGCCAGGGTTGAAATGTGCACTTTAGGGCTGAGTTGAGCAAGCCTATCCATCTGTCTTTGAGTAACCAGCTACGGAACATGGAACCCTGTCATACGCTAAACACTACCAGCATTCATCATGAATCATTCAGAAGGATGACGTGCAGGGATTAAACTTAGCATTCACATTTGACATCAAGAGGAGTCCTATAGAGGCATGTCACACTGACACAAACTAATAGGGAGGGTTTGTGGCTAATGACACAAAGCCCTCTCCACTGTTTCATGACTTTTTTAGGTGTGATTGAGCCACTGCCAATTGGTCACCCCAATTCAGAAGAAAAAGTCCACTGTCAGCACTGGCCCCCTTTGGTCACATCAGGTCCATCACAGATTTTTCTAGCTTGCAAGTAAAATAACATCATCACACAGAAAAAATCACAAGTAAAAATACTCTGTTTCTGGAAAACATAATGGATATAAAGATGACACCTGCAAATGGCACATTTTCTGGAAAGTCTAAGTGCTCAGTGAATGATGATTTTTTCTGACACAGCCCCTCAGCAATCCCCTCTCCTTTGCTCACTCATTTCTGTGGAGACAGCTTCAGCTGCTGGGGTTTTAAATACTTCTGGCTATATTCTTCACAATACCCTTTAGTATGGTAGTTAATCTCCTGTGTCAAAACATATTTTTAGCCATCTGCCAGACAAAAAGGAAATCCTCAAGATCAGAGCCTTTGACACACGGAACATCACTCCTTTTTGGATGGCTTTATGACAAAGTTCAAGTGCTGATCAGCGAAACTACAGGACCAGAAGCAAATAAATCAAAGAGAATGAACAAAAGTAAGGTAAGTCCCTGGGTTTATGTACATGGCACACTGCTGAACAGCACTCCAGTCTGTGCAAGCCTGACCATTAAAAAGGCAAGACTATCTTCTGCCCAAGACAAAGTACGTCCCCTTCACAATCCTCTCCTGCTGTAATATATATAAATGCATATAAACGCCAGATTCTATCTGCTTCCTCTTGTGTAACCCAGGGTGGGATCTTCACCTGATAGACAATGTAACCAAAAAGGAAAGAAACAGGGGAGCAGAGAAATACTGTGAGGTCGACTCCTTTAATCCACAGTACCCAGTCTAGGATGAGGCAGAACTCTTAAAAAAGTGACAGAATGCCTCCTTTGGAGAATTTCTACAGGGTAGCTGAAAAGCTTATTTAACAAATTAGTGCTGTTCCCTCTGCTTGCAAAACCTGCGTGAAGCCAAGGGCTAGCAAATGGCAGCCTTGCTCCTGAAACAGAGAAATAGCTCTGCAAAGCTGATACACATGAGATGCATCCCGTGCAACACGGGAGTGCAGCCCATCCGTCACTTTGCTCAGGCACGCTGCTGACACATCATTTTCCTTATGTGCACATCTTACTCTTCACCAGCACCTACAACCCATCTGGTAACACACCACGTCCGTATCCATCACTTCGGCCATGTTCTCTCTTCTGGGAAAAAGGACATGTTTTGTTTTACTAGCTTGTTTCTTTTTCATGCAAATGTTGTTCTCAGTTTGTATTATGAGCAAACAAGCAATAAGCCTTGCACCTGGAGTGAAAGATGCCTGGTTTGGGAGGAAATTACTAAAGACTTCATGCACTTATCTAGCTATTAGATCTTAAGAACTCCTTCCCAAAAAAATTAAGTGATAAACTGCAATAATTGTTAAAAAAAAAAGCCAAACTCCACACTCAGTAAAGAAGGCAGATTTACCATAATGCCTCAACAATCTAAGGGAGCCATTTACTTTGACAGAACCTGAATTCCCCAAGCAATTCGGAGTGGTAATGGAAACAGAGGAGCCAATAAATTATAACCTTGTGAGTAATGCGCCTACCATTATAAACCACTCTTAGCCTCCTGTCTATTCCCAGAGCGGGGTGGGGGGGCACACAGTTGTTGGATTTCCTTTCCTTCATTCTTCCAGTGCGCTCTTTCAGCAGCTGGACCCTTTTATAATGTCTAATACTATACTCTGCATTTAAACAGCTTTAATGTGAACATCTCAAAATATGCAATATCATTTAGAACAAGACTGTTGGTTTTTTACAGGCTGAAACAGAGGCACAGGGTGACACCACTACCTATTGATAGGATCCCAAATATTGTTCAATCATATATGAGTAGGTACACAGTACTCCCACATGTCTCATAATGAAGATGTGTAACACACATCTCCAAACACCTACAGTATTTCAGGAGTATTTCTGAAAAATGGTCTTGGACAACTTTAGAAACAGCACCAGTGCCAGCTCACTCCCAGCTCAGCCCCTCTTACACTGACTTTCAGCAGTCTGTACAGACCAAGTCTGCAACAAACTATGGGAATAGAAAGGCCAGAGATCCAATAAAAACATACAAACCCCATGGAGTTTTGCCCAAGAGATAAACAACGTGTTGATTTCAGAAAATAGCATCTATGCAAAGAAGATTTCTCCAAAGTATAAGGCGTAGAAGCAAAATACAGGCATGATAGCAACACAGAGGCTGACTCTGCTCTGTCTTCTAAGGTTAATTAAAACTCCCACAGAAACAGATCCCTGGTGTGATTCTAACACACTGGTCCAAGGATCTGGGCAAGATTGAAGTCTGATAGAAGTGACCTTGGCTCTCTGCCATCACACTTCACAATCAGCATTTTCCTTCCTAACCAAAAAGCCTGTAATGGTATGTCCTATTTCATATACTGCATTATCTAAAATGAAAGGTAATAATTAGCAAAGTAGTGCAATTTGCATTTAAGCCCCAGGCAGCAAATCTACGGCAATTTCTGAAATATATATATCGCAAAGAATCACTTCTGCTTTCTTCAAGGCAGCTGAGCTGTCAAAGACCAATGCAAGAGAGAAAGGGATGTAATTCTTCTCTTCCGTATCAGCCTCAAAAAGCTTGATTCCAGCCTGGATTGTACCATCTATTGTTTAGTATAGAGAGAGGTTCTGCACTCTTGTCTCCAGGACTGCTCAGCAATCAGCTGTATCAGCAGCTCCAAGGAGGATTATTCTCCCCTGCTGCTTTTTTTAAAAGCAGATTAGTTCAGACTTTCTTTCACTGTAATGAACCTTGTAAGGATCAAGCACACTGCATTGATTTCCAGGATAAAATTGTGCCATCAGTCAAAAGGCCAAGCAAACACTTCCACAGACCCACTCTGTCCCAGCAGACCCACTGCCCCAGAATTACCCATTAACCCCAGCAAGGGGAAAAGAACAACACAGTTGTTAACCATAATAGCCAAAATGTGATTCTCAAGTCGTGTCATTTTGCTTTCTGTCAAAGGAGATGGGTAACAAGCCTCACAGAAATGGACAACAGAACTGCCAATGCCCACCATAGTGCTATGCAATCAAAGACAGAAAATTATAAAATGCAATGTGTTTTTATTTACTACATGATATCTGCAATAATGGCTAGGGAAGCAACTTTTTAAAAGACTGACAATTTATGGTAAAATAACAAAAACTTAATTTCCCTAAAAATTTGCAAATCGCTTTCTCCATCAAGCATTTTATTACATGTGCACCCCACTGCAATATGCAAGCTTGACTAGGACTTAAAGATTCGATAACCAGAGATTGTCTTGTTAGATGGTCACAAAAGCCTAGTGAGGGTGCAAGACCCTGCCCCTCCAACACAAACACTGCAGGTGTAATCAGCAGACCCTGCCTCCCACAAGAGACACCTGCCTGGACTTCAAACCCCACCATGGGATATTGTACTTTACCTAATGAAAGCAAACTTCCCTTTCTATAATGCTGAAACTAAGAAGACAGGAGTTGTCTACTCCTGACAAAGCTACGGCACGAAGCTTAGTTGAAAAACAAGGGGGAAAAGCAGAGGGCAGAATTCCATTGCCTTTCTTCTTTAAATTGGACAAGTCATTATTAGGTACCTGAAGCTCCTTGAAGACTACAGCTCAATAGTAAAGGATCTACCCTTCCAGAAATACTGCCTCACATATATCAATTCCAACTCCAGGTCAGAATTTTACAGAACAATGTGTGGCATTTGCCATCATTTCCTGTAGGGAAAACTTCTAAACAGCAGTACAGGTCTATTATTTTTTTTTCAGGAAAAAAAAAAGTAGAAAAATAATTAATTGAAACATTTACTATAGCAATACAACTTCACAAGGAATCTCTACACTGACCTTTTAAAATCAAAAACCTGTACACTAAACTACAGCTCAAGTGGATTTTGTAGAAGATCAAAGACAAATATATCCAATATATATATGACATTAAAAGTGAGATTAAGTTCACAGTTTTAAGACTGTCTCCATTCCTAAGTCTTCTGAAGAGGTCCAATTGTAAATTTTATCATATTGCATGAAAGACCAATACAGAACAGTGAAAGGAACTGTTCTTGTCCCCTCCGAGCCAATGAAACCCTTGTCATGGACTTTAAAGGGCGCAAGATAGGGCACTCGATTGAAGAGTTCAATAAATAAATGCAGACGCTGCAGTACTCGCCTTCGATAAATCACACACCTTATACATAAAAATGAAATTACGCTCCCTTGAGAGGGGAAGCTTCAGCTTCAAACCCCGCTCCGTTCCGCCTGTCGGGAGGGCTCTGTGGGCTTGTAACAGCACCGGCAGCGCCCGGAGAGCGGAGGGGAGAATTCCGGGCTTGGAGGAACGAGCCGGGCTCGGACCGGCCGAGCGTTCCCGGAGACTTCGCCCCGCAAGCAGTGCGAGGGTTGGAGCCGCTCCTGCCCGCACCTGACAGGCACCCGGCGCAGCCCGACACGCCGGCTAAAAGCGCTTTCGAGGCACTCTGTGGTTCATAACTCCGCGTCCGGCTCTCCTCCACCGGGGGCGGCCCCGGGGCCCGCCGGTGCAGGCGCTGCCCCACAGCCGGTGTAAACCCACCCAAAGGGAGGTGTCCCGGGGCGGTCCCGGCCGCTCCCGCCGCCCGCGGCCGCCCAGAGTACTTTGAGGACATCCCCGTCCGAGCGTCCCATCGTTAGATCGGGGGAGCTCTCACAACAGCGGCCACAAGCGCGGGGCAGGCGCACGCCGGTGCCCGCGGGCACACACCCTCCGCCGCCCGCGGGACGTCCCGCCGCCAAACCGGGGCCGCCCGGCGCTCCGCGGGGACGCGCGCTCGCCCGGCCGCGCTCCCGGCCCGCCCGTCCCCGGCCCGGCACCCACCTTTCCCAGCAGGGCGCTGCGGCTGGCGGCCGCCAGTTCCCGCAGGCTGGCGGCGGCCGAGGCGGCGGCGGCGGCGACGGCGCTGGGAGCGGCGGCGGGCTGGGGGTACGTAGGGGCCGCGGAGCTGGGGCTGCCGCTGGCGCCCCCGGCGGCGCGGGGCCGCTGCCGGATGCCGTCCAGGAGGCGGACGAGGAGGATGTTGGCGGGCAGCTCGTCCACGCCGCAGCCCACCAGGATGCGGCACTCGGGGCAGCGCAGCTCGTGGCGGGAGCTGACGATGCTCTCCAGACAACGGCGGCAGAAGGTGTGCTGGCACGGCAGCACCTTGGCCGTGGTGTCCAGACGCTCCAGGCACACGGAGCACTCCAGAAGATCCAGCAGCGACGACTCGTCCATCGCCGCCGCCGGCTCCCGCTCCGCCGGCGTTCCGCCGCCGCTCCGCCGCCCCCTCGCCTCCGCCTCCGCCCCCGCCCCGCCGCCGCCGCCTCCGCCTCCCCTCCGCGGGGCAGCGTAGGGCCCCGACGCCCTAGGGCCGCCGCGGCCGGCGGCGGCGGCGAGGGAGGGGCGGCGGCGGGGCGGCGGGGGCCATCGGGGCGGCGGGGCTGCCCCCGGCGGCGGGCGGCGGCGACCTCGGGCGCTGCCCGGGCGGCGCTGCCCAGCGCCGTGCGGCGCGGCGGCGATGCCAGCGGCGGGGAGCGCAGCGGTTCGGGAGGAGGGCACCTGTCTGCCCGCGCCTCCTGCCGCCGCCCGGCGCGGCTCGGCAGCTACGGCGGGGCCCGGCGAGGCGCCCGCCGCGCCTCCGCGCGGGGCGGGGAGCGGCGGGGAGCCCGGGGGGCGCCCGCAGCACGGCGGCCGCCCCGCAGGCGGTCCCCGCCCGCCTCGCCGCCGCTCCGTGGCTCCCTGTAACCCGACCCAGCAGGGCTCGCCTCCCGCTTGCCGCCGCTACTCCCTCCTCCTTCTCCTCCCGGCGGAGGCTCTCGGACAGGCGGGGACAGGCGGATAAGACCCTTCGGGGAAGCCAAAGGCACCCAGGCCGGGACCGAGGGGAGCCTCTGCGGGCCCGGCGCTCCGCGGAGAGCGGTCGCGGGGGCGGCGGCCGGGCGGGCAGCGCCGGCGGGCACGGCAGCCCCGCGGGGAGCCGCGCTCGGCCCGCGGGCCGCGCCATCCCTGGCGGCGCGGCGCCCCCTGGCGGGTGCGGCTAGAGGCGTCGCGGGGCCGCAGCCCGTCACCCCCGATGCCCCAGGGCGTCCCCAAATAATTGTAATTTATTGTTAACGAATCGTACCCAACCCTCAGGGGGCCGAAAGGGTGAAAATAGGAGCGGGGGTTGCGACTTCTCTTCCTGCCGGGTGTCCTGTGCCACAGCCAACTGCGTGCCCGGGTGCCGTCCAGTCTGTCGCGGTACCCGTGTCCCGAAGGCTGCAGCAGGATGTGCCCGGGTCCTGTGTGAGCTGGCGGCCAGTCCCTGCGGTAAGGGGAGAGATCCTGTCATTTTGGAGTTACGCATCTGTGGTGTTTATTAACCACAGGAAGTTTCAAAATATGACGTACAGCCGCTTGCTTGTGTGGACTATACACAGAGTTTCGCCTAAGAGAAGTTGCTGAAGAAGCCCTATTCTTCATATAAATATTTCATTTGACAAGTCCCTTTTTGTCTAACTTTTGACTATTAATACGATTTAGGGCCCTGCTTAACTAAAATATGTTGTAGTCTTGGCAAAAAGATTCTCCAGTTTTGGTCCAACCCCTAACCCAGTCTTCTCTTCTGTACCTGTGCTGCAATAGAGTGCTTTTGGAATTGAGGATTGCAATCCAAGTGCTTGCAGAAGCCCTCCTATCCTTCTCTTAAGTGACACTTTTAAAATTGGGTTTTTGTGAGGGCCATGTCATGACAGCTGCACAAAATCTTTCTGTCAGCTTCATGACTCTGCAGTTAACTTCCAAGACACACAGAAAGTTGAACCTGTTGTAATAAGGGTAATCTAGACGCTGTACAATAAAATTTACTTAATTTCAGTGTGTGAAAAGCCACAAATCTCTTGCTACTCTTTTTCTACTCTAGAAGGAATATGTGTAAAGGCAAATAAAAACTCCCAATGAAGAAAGAGCTCAGATCATTATTTGTTGGTGAGTAATGTCCAGTAAGGTTAGAACCTATGCTCTTGCAGATAGAAATACCAAGTACAACAGTTTTAAACTATAAATAACACTGATTCCTGAAGGAATGTGGAACACAGGGTCAAGGACTTTGACTTTCTCTGGAGTAAAACTGTTAATTTAAGAAAATGAAGTAGTGGAAAACCTTTAATGATAAAAAAACGTTGTTTCAGCAAAGAGAGAGAAATACTGGAAAGTCTGCAATGAAATGCATAATTGTTTCAGCACCTCATGTTGCTTCCTTCGAGGTGAAAACTTAAATATCACTGTCAAAACATAGAAGCCAAAAGTGCTGTGTTACACACCAGAATACCTTCAGTGATTAGAGGAGCATTTTTCATCCCTCCTTCCTTCTGGTTGCTCCAGAGTTTACAACCAAACTACTCTGTCACCAGAGCTGCCCAGTTACACAGCCCCAGAGCAGGCAGATCACTCTGGAGAGCCAGCACCCAAAGGCGATGAGAGGGTGCCTTGATATTGGGACGGCTTAAAATAGCTGCAGATGAGCAAACATTTATTATTTAATAGAAGAAATTGCTGATGCACTCAAAATAAGAATTTGCTGTAATCCACCTGGAAAGTACCCTCTAAAACAGGAGCTGGGTGCCTTCACAGAACCAGCAGCAAAGCTACATCAGGTCCCTGCAGGGGGAGGAGGTCAGGGAGCTCTCCAACCACCCCAGAGGACTGCAAGTGAGGGAAGGAATTGCTATGGGACACTGAGGAGGATGGAGGAAATGGGGAACCAAAGAAGGAGAGAGAAAAGGGGACATGAGATGAAAATAGGTAAAAAAAAGGAAGGGAGGCAAAGATTAGGAGAGTGGAAGGTTTATACAGAAATAGCACAAAGGACTAGAGACAATAAAAGCACATTTTTATGAAAGGAGGAAGAGACTTGCAAGTTGGGCTCCAACTAGAAAAAACACCTCCTGTTTCTTTGATGTCAGGAGAAGCACTTTCAGACTTACAGGTTTAGTGTGTGTTTGTGTGCCTCTCTGTACCTGGGACTTAATGGAAGTTAGGCCAGGCCAGGCCTGAAGAAAATGAAAGAAAAAAATATCATCACACATACTTTTTTCTTCTTGCCAAAGAGACCATGGGAAAAATTGCATTAGATATTAGGAAATTAGATACTCAGATTATTAAGTTTGGAAATAGAAAAAAGGTTAAACTCTCAGAAGTCTGAGATAAAACACATGGGAAAAAAGGAAAAAGATAAAGATGTAACAGGTTTACTTTAAACAAATGTAGATTTTATTAATTTCCCTGTCTCAGCTGCCAAAACATCTAGCTACAGATTATAAGTGTGAAGTGATTATTTGTGAACTAATTAAGTAATGTTCATTGGCTGTCACTATGCCTGTCCTGGCAGCATGTGATTAACACGGTTCTCGAGCAGAGGTGCTGCTTTACACACAGGGACGTAGCTGCCCACTTTGCCACACATTCCTTGGTGAATGTGTTTGACAAGGCAGCTGATAAGCAACTGGTGTTTCAGGCTGTGGAAGTGGCTTCACTCCCATGGTGGGTGTAAAGAATGACGAGTACCCGGAGACAAGAAGAGACTCAAAAAAGCAAAATACTGTTGCAGCAGAGTAGAGTGATGCTGAAGTATTCAAAGACTTCATTTGTAGTTGTCCTTAAATTAAATTGTACTAGGTATTGCTTAGTGTCTTAATTCAAAATTTTAAAAGGGTGTTCTGCTTTGCTTTCCTGGTTCTTTTCCCTGCATGATCTCTCCTGCTATTTAGTTCCGATCAGGAGAGACTTGACAGATTTTGCTGTCTGCAGCTATATCTATGTTGGTTTTGAAGGCATTTTCTCAGGACAGCAAATGAACATTGCACCTTCAGCATTGCCTTCATGTATTTGCATGCTGCTCTTGAAAATGCCCAACGCTTTTGCAGTCTTCTGCCAAATGGGATTTGATTATACAGAAATCATTCTCAATTCTTGCTTGTATGCTTGCTCTGCTTTTAAGACTCTATAGCACAATAACTATTCAGTTTGCATAGTGAGGGAACATTTGCCTACTAAATAACAATGAGTTGCTCTATTTTTATGGTTCTTCCCAAACCTGGAAAGCATTATATGAATGATAGGCATTATTATTTTAGATTATTCAATGTGATTAAACTTATGGTGGAATTCACAGCAGTTCATTTTTACTAGTGCATTTTCTCTATATGTTTAAATGATCATTCAGTTATACTTACATCACTTATTTTATTTACATTTAGATTCAAAAAAGTTAAAGCATTCTTGGATTTCTGAAGTGAGTTATATTAATACCAAGCAGGGGGAAAGAAGGAGACTTGTCAGCTCTGCCTTTTCCTCTTTTTATTTGACATATACAATCAGATATATCTAACAAAAAATACCAAATCTTAGACCATGGTAATAATACTGCAAAATAGACAAATTTGTTTATGGGGTCTTCTCTCTGCTCCTTTGACTGGAGATAAGATTTTTGATCAAGATCAGCTGATCTTTCTGTCCATCCATCCATCCATCCATCCATCCATCCATCCATCCATCCATCCATATACATATATACATTGCCCTCCAATGTAGAAACCTAGCAATAAAGTCCATAAAGAGTTTTTTCTTATACATGGAGAGGGTAACCTGACAAAAACCAGCCTGTACAGAACTGGTGGCTGAAAATGCTTACAGAAGCTACAGCAGGACCACTGCCCCAATGTACATTGGCTGTCACTATGCCTGTCCTGGCAGCATGTGTGTGACAGCCTACCCTCACTTCCAGGTCTGGAGAGGGTAGCTGAGATTCCCCCATATGAAACAGCCACAGAAAATCCACTCATTTGGGCTCTGGATTATTTTCAGTGCCAACTTAAAAGACTGGTTAGGGAGGACATGTTACTTTAATTACTCTTAAAAGTATTTTAATAATGAGGAGAAAACAGTTCCCCACCTTGTGTTTAACCACAGCACTGACATCAGGAGAGAGAATGACATCCATGTACCTCTGCTGTCTCCTTAATGCATGTTGGTCATGTAGGCCACAGGTCAGAAAGATGTGTGTGTGACAGTGCAGTGGAATGGCAGCAGATGTTCAAGCAGACACTTCAGCTGTCCTGCCTCATCTTCCCCAACAGCCCAGACTGGCTCTTCTGTCCCCTCCCTTGCACCCTGCCTGTATAATCAATGTGCCTTTATGAAACTCCTACAGGCAAAAAATAACACAGAAAAAAAAATCAAGTAATTTTGAGCATAAAAATGACAAATAAATGTCAAAAATCTAGATATTAGGAAGATTACTGCATTATACTGTGGGTTTTTTTCAATCCTCTGACAATACATTTCCATTGCCAGTCTCAGTATGACAGCCTATCAAATCACTGTAGTTTTCTGACAATTTTTTTCTCATTCCTGGTAGTGCAGGATTTTTTTAAGGTGTGGACAGAGGCATTGTCTGTTGTGTAGCTCTTACAACACATCCAGCCCTTCTGGACAGCACTGCCCTTCCAATGTGATTGTAGAACCTTCCTTGGGCATGGCTTTCAAGATGCACCTTGGGCTTTTATAAAGTGTAAGCTTCAGCTTTTTCTGCAACTTTTTTAGGGCCTCAAGCATTTATGATACTACCTTCTTTGCAGTGAATTTGACATGAATGCTAAGGAGTTTTTAATCTTTGTGGGAATGAGCTTGATGGCATCAGAGGCTGAAGAGGAATATGATCCTAGTCCTGAGGAACTTTTTCCAGTCATGAATACAGTATACAGAACTATATTTCCTTGCCCTCTCTAGGAGTCAGTTACGGTTCTGTAAGATGATAAAACCTCACATTATATTTCTTTTGTCTTTGTCAATCATGATTGAATTTTCTTCCTGTAGCAAAACAGATTTTTTTAAAAAAAATTGGGAGAAAGATACTTCAGTTAGTGATTAATTAGTTTATCTAATAAGTTTACTAATACTTTTTCCGGTTAGTTGATTTCTTCCCACTAAATCACATGTAAAATTAACAGCAGCTTTGAGGATATCTGACAAAGTCTCTGTATTGGGCTTGCATGGCCAGGTTTTGGTAGCAGGGGTCTACAGGGGTGCCTCCTGTGAGAGGCTGCTGGAAGGCTCCCCTCTGTCTCGTGAAGTCAATGCCAGTGGACTCCAAGATGGACCCACTCCTGGCCAAGGCAAGCGTAGTAGAGCTTTTGGAATAACTTAAGGGGAAGGGAGAGACCCTGGGCCACTGCAGCTGGATAGGGGAGTGAGGTTATTTGAGAGGAATAGCCCTGCAGACACCAAGGTCAGTGGACAAGGAGGGGGAGGAGGTGCTTCAAGAGCTGAGATTCCTCTGGAGCTCCTGGAGAACACTGTGGAGAGACAGGCCGGACCCCTGCAGCCAATGCTGGTCCCCAGTGGAGAAGTTACCCACTTATAGATAGAAGATATCCATGGAGGAATCCACATCAGAGCAGGTGGATGCCCAAAGGAGTCTGTGACCCCATGGGAAGCCTACAGTGGAGCAGGCTCCTGGCAGGTCCCATGGACATGTGGAGAGAGGAGCTCACACTGCAGCAGATTTGCTGGCAGGATTTGGGAACCCACATGAGACCCATGCTGCATGGCTGCAGATGCCCAGGTACAACATCATGGTTAATCCTGTGTTATGATTTACTTGTCACAACTATGAGAGGATAAACTGTTTCATCACTGTCCTGCCACTAATGAGATCCCTGCACAATTGCTTTAGAGAAATCCCTTGCAGGAAGTAAGAAGGGATTGCTGTGGTTAACCTACACATTTCAAATTGCCAGATTTTGAACTGTTTAAAATGTGCTGTTTAATCTTCTTGTGTTGCAGTTGCTTTAAAAGGCCAAGTTGCAGTAAACTGGCATGTGATACCTGAATTCCTTGAATTTGTGTGCCCTCATGGGGACTGGGCTGTGTTCAGCTGGGGATGGCCAATATTTCCAATTTTAGTCAAGCACTTCTCCATGAATATTTAATCAAGATTACTCCACTTGCAGCAACCAGCTAAGAAAACTTATTTGCCAGGAGCCCACTTTTTCCTGGATGTCCATTCACCTATCTGCCCAGTGCTGTGTAGGCACAGCAGTTGTGTTCATGTCCTTGGGTTCTCAGCTCTGCAAATGAAAAACCCAGGTCTCCCTCCCCAGCAGCAACTGAACCATTGTGTTGTCAGTGTTTTCCTTAAACTTTAACCAGCACATCCAGCCAGCAGAAACTGCTGCTTCACCGTCAGCTAATCAATGCATGATCGACTTAACAAACCATCCGCAGTTAACACATGAAACAATACTGTGCACTGTAACATTCTTCCTTTCTTTATCACACTTTTGGCTTTGTAATTTTAAAAATTTTTTTAAGGAGAATTAACTTTTCTTGCATGTGGTTTAGGAGTAACTTTGAATTTTATTTGTAAAAGTTTGGAAGAATAAGGATTAATTACCATATGTGAGAGAGGACACGTGTTCTTTCAATCAGCATTGACTTCTTTACATTGAAGAGGGGAAACAGCAACCAACAATGCTGCCAAAATAAAAGTTTAATGGAGCTCAAGGTTGTAATTTTCTCTATAGTGAGGCATGCCATCTCTAGGGATGAAATGGGTACCATCTCCACAGACAGGCGTGTACCTAGAAACGTAGAGATGTGATTTACAGAGAAATCTTCACCGTTTCAAGCTACAGACAATACAGGCAAGGAAGAGCTCAATAGACTTTATTAATATTCAAACAAGCAGCCGTCAACACTTCATCAGAAGAATACACTGAAGCTCCTTACATAGTTTTACTACTGTAATAGTTGGGTTCATTGGCAGTAGATTGGAAAACATGCAAGACTAATGAACCCTCCGTATTTCTCCTGGTCTGGCATTTAATCCATCCTAAAGTGAAAAACATTTACGACATATGCAACACCACGCTCACAAGAGGCTTCAGGTTCAAAAGAGATGTTTCAATTTTGTTTCTTAGCAACATACATCCAGCAAAAGTGAAGCACTATACAAACTGTAATGTGTTTGTGTTTTTTAATCTATAATGCAGTACTTTGCCAGCGCCAAGGAAGTATGCTGCTACAGAATATTTTCAATGTCACGTATAATTAGATGCAAACATTTTTATTTTCCCATACTGGATTACCTGCTGCAGAATATATTTCTGAAGATGCTATAATCTACTCATGAATAATAAATAAATAGGTAAATTCTGCTGTAATAAGGGCACACTTGTCAGGATTATACTGTGTTCTATTACATAGGGAGAAATCTTTTGATGTTTGTATCACAGGAAGCATTTGGACACCTTGTGAGGACTTGATTTCTAGAATGAGTATCAGCCAGCCTTCAATACAGGGCTTAAAGGATTTGTACAGCACTTATTTCTTGGAAGGACAGTAAGCATGGCTTAATATTTTCTTCTCCCCAGTCCAATGTCTGATTTGATGTGACCAAAACTGGTTTTGTGGTGTCTTCACTTTACTGTCACATCAAGGAAGAGGAGGAATCAACCAGGTCTCCAAAGGCACATTATGTCCTACAGAGGAGCTTTCAAAATTTCACTTGCTGCAGCTATAACTCTTCCTCTCTGTCATTTAGCATAACTGCTTCCCCAATGCCAGAAAAGAGGAATAAGAAACATAGTATTCAGTTTCTTCCTATGATTTTTATCCTTCTCCTCTGTATATTTATCTTTAAAAGTCAGACTCATCTCTCTAGAAAAGCTGTACTATTTACATTCTCTAAGTGCCTGGTAATAACAGTCCCAGCATATCAACACTAAGTTTATAAAAGGCAAATATTGGAAAGTTGTAAAAGAAGAAAATCAGCATATGAAGAAATGCTGTTATCTTATTTAATGCACAATACAAGATTTTTAAAAATAGCGTCCTTCAGTTTGGAAATACCAATAAATGGCTCAAGAAATGCAGCAATGTTTCCAGTCCACACTAGGTTTCACCTTCCCAGGGAACCTTGTGCCATAATCCTCTTGATGCCGATCTTATACTGCGTGCTCCAACATTAGGCACTTCTGCAGACTAACTGATATTTTCTAGGTGTGTGGACTGAAAAAGTCAGTCTGAAATATTCAAAGAAAACTGGTCTGAGGGGAGGTCTGTAAGTATCTAGCACCATAGATACAATTTATGAATTATTTAACATTGAGGGTAGCTAAGGAAAACAATACCACACAGAAACACCAGGTGGAACTAGGAGGAGAGGAAAGGAGGAAAGAAAGAAAAAAACCCCCTCTTTATAGTTTGCCAAGTTTTCTGAAGAAACACTTTTTCCAAATTCAGCCTAGGTAGAAAATTAGTTCTTTACTTATATTTCACTAACTATCAGCTTCTCTGGATGCATACAGAATTGAGCAGGCTGATTGGCTCTCTAAAGCAAAGCAGCAAAGATTCTACTCAGAAATAATAAATATGATAACTCAGCCAGATATGATAACCCAGTTTGACACATCCCGTTGCATGCAAAATTTGGTGGCAAGATATATTCTGTCCTCATAATGCCCTCTAATTACCTGCTTTGTATTTTTCTTTAGAAAAACTGAACACTTAGTAGTTTTTGCTGGGGTCTACTGCAAGTTGTGGTCACTGCCTACTTTTGTAAATGAGGTAGTAGAAGTCAACAAACTCCATGAAAATAGCAGAGGAAATTAATCACATGATGAAAGAGCACAGTCTCTCTTGAGGAAATAGTAAATTCAACTGACCTGAGCCATCTCAATAACGTGGAAGAAGGAGGTTTTACCCCCTAGCAGTGACCACTATAATGCACTTCCCTGTAGATCAATACCTATCCCCTAATACACATTTAAACCATGAAGAGGAAGTCACCCTCAGCAGTTGTGAGATGCTGCCTACACGTTTTGCAGAAGGCAAGAAGCCAAAAATTTTCCTGAAGTTCAGTTTTGGTGCAACCTCCGCTTCTTGCCTCACAAACAGCTGCCAGAGGAGGAGGTGTTTTGTTGTGGCAGCTCCAAATCACCTCTGGCCTCAGTAAATAGGAGGGGTGCATTCTGCCTCTGTATAAAGAAAATGTATTAGGAAGTATTTCAAATTTTGTATCTTTAGCTTTTGCTTCTACAGGAGACACAATTGCAGATTCTGAGATTTGTAGCATTCAACAAAACAGGCAATAAAATTTTCCACTTCTGTTCACGTGACCTTTGCTTATTTTTATAACTTTAAATTGGTTTTGACACCAATTTAGATATCATTGTAGATATCATAAACTTCAAGTGACTTCCCAAGTTGAAATATGGCAATTTTTCACCATTAAACAATCCAGGATACATTTGAAGGTTTTGAGATTTTGTCAGAGCAGTATGCTTCCAAAGGTACTAATAGCAAAATCTTAAAAATGTTATTTCTCTTTCATCAGAAATGTTAGCTGGAGAAATTATGCATTGCCTGGAAAAAATGCATTGCCTGGAAACCAGTAATTAATCAATTATTCAATGCCCAGCATGCAGGGTAATTTTCCATGGGCAATGTTTATGTGGAGACATTCATGTGTTCTGGACAGAGAAGAGCAATCATCCATATGGGGTTTCCTGTGTGAGTACCCCTCTACAAATCAGCTTGCGCTCTTCACACACTTCTCTGGGATTTACCTTCCTCATGAACATTACAATCAGAGTGTTTATTTGCTGCACCACTTACGGAAAGGAAACACAAAAGGTCTTGAATATAATCAAAGCATATTTTCTTTAATTTGCAGAAATGCTTAGCGTGTACCCAGCTTCCTATTTACAAAAAAGAGAAATACAAAAATAGTGTTTCTTTCTCTATAATTTTTCTCTCTTTATTTTCCAGCTGAGAGACCAAATTATAATAGCCTATAACTGGAAGGCCAGCTCATAGTGTCTTAGCCCTTCTGTAATAATTCACCCTTGTGCAAAAATCATTAATGTGGCCCCGCAGAATAGCATTTATAACTCATTTGCAGAGCGTAAATTATATAGTCCAGGGTATTGCACATGAGGTTTTTCACCCCATAATTTAAAACTGAACATAATCAATAAACTACAGACTCTACAGTGTTGCCCTTCCAGATTATGTTTGCATGATGTCAGGGCTTCTGTGTATTGTAAAAATCTGTGCACAGAAGAAATGCTGATGCAAGTAAATTTGAGAGATCTTTTCTGCAGACAAAACATATCACAAACTCATTTCTCGGAAAAATTTGTCTAGGAACTCACCTATCCTGGGCTAATGCAGGACAAAATAGAGGTTTTGTTACCAAACACTAGTTTACAATGGCCAGGTAAGTAATAGCAACTAATAAATATCAACAGAAAATTATACATTTTGGCCAAAAGTCAGGTGGTTATTAAGAAGCAATACTATCATTTGCTTTTTTAGGAAGTCACACAACAAAAAGTGGGGAAGGCAATGTAATGTGACCTCCATGACAATGGGGCCAAGACTGATTTAATCACTTCCTATTTGTACAAATAGATCACCAAGCCCTTTAATATTAATAACATTGACCAAACTACCATAATTATTTCTGAAAAAATCAGCTGGGAAAAGATATAAAGCTTTACTGCTTCTTGATTTTACTTTGACTTTAACATGCTAACAGATGTTAATATGCCAGAATGCAGATCTTGAAATATGAAGGTGTTCTATCTGCTCTCTAATAGACAGAAGGACAGTTTTCTATCAAAGACTGCAACTCTTGAAGATGCACTTTCCACATATGTGTATATTGAGATGCTGATGATCTCCAGGCCTGTGAGAGAAAACACAAGGAGGCTTGGGTGGGGCTTCGAGCAACCTGGTCTAGTGGAAGGTATCCCTGACCATGGCAGTGGAGCTGGAACTAGATAGTCTTTAAGGTCCCTTCCAAACAAAACAATTCTGTGATTCCATGACCTGCATCCTTCACCCCTGCAGAGTCTGGAGACAGGAGGCAGTAGCTAAAACAGATCTCAGGAGCTGGCACAAACCTTTAGAAGTACAAATGAAAAGGAGACATTTCAAGCATGCAGCTATTCCAGCCTAGTTTATGCCCACACAGAAATCAGCACACATCTCTGAAATGCTGACTGGGCACACCAGCGAGGCATTGCTCCCATAGCAGGCACTCAAACATGAATTCTTAGCTGTGGAGAGGTGTTGAATAACAGCATGGACTGACACTGCCGCCAATACATCGTAGGTGTCTGACGTGGACTGACAAGTCAGCTTCCACCTGTCTTGGAAAAAGAGTCTAAACAGTTGAATTTTTTCTTGGCAAAGGCAGAACAAAGTCTAGTGCCTCCAGGGAGGGCTTTCTATGACAAGTGGGGTTCAATTTGTGTCCTTCTGTTACCTATTTTAATTTCAGATGCCTGGCAGATTCAAATTTGAAGGCAGCATTGGTGTCTACTTTCACAGAAACAGATTTGTGTTGTTGTTTTTTTTTTTTAACTGCCTTTTGTGGCATTATGTAATAGAGAAAACTTATTAAGAGGAATTGGATGCCAAGAAAAATCAAAGAGAACTAAGGCCTGCAGCAGTTCAATCTACTTTGGCTAAATCAACAGCTTAAGCAGCACGGTCTGATGCTCCTTTGGAAGCATGTCCCTGCTGAAGATGCTATGGACACCTATGTTCCAGTTCCCACAACAGTGAGAAAGAGGGATGTTTTTCAACATGTACAACGACAACAACTTGAATAAATGCCCCACTATGGAGGATGAGGTCCATCATTCAGCATGTTTGTCTATCCCCATGAACAGCTGGTACAGGCAAAAGCCTACTAATTTTTTCTTAATTAGAATCAAGTGCATTCTGCCTTAAAAAACAACTATGAGACTTTTAAAGGCTAGTAAGAGCTGTCTGTTAAGCTCTTACTGAAAGAGATACCAGTAAGGTTTTGGGGTAAATTACCCTGTACAAAAGAGAAGTGAGAGTTTTATTAAAACCTTGCATAAGAAGGAACAACCTTACATGGAGACACTGAAGAAGCTTTATTTTTTAACTCCTCAAAGATAAATTTGCCCAATTTTTTAGATGCTAGACAAAAGGAGAGGAACATCTGCTAGGGAGGAGAAGAGCAGAACTCAGCCCAGGTGGGACCTCTTTCCACAGCCCAAAGGAAAGAGGCAGGGGCATGGTTGGAGAAACCACTTTGTCAAAATCGATTTTGTGTTAGCAAATCTCAGTGCAAAGAGTATGCCAAATGGGGAGGTAGGATCTCAGAGGTACCATAGCCCAGGGACACACAGAATGCAACCACCAGTGCAAAACCCAGCAGTGACAAAGCTGTGATGTCAGGGGTGTGCTATGTAAACCTGGGTTTCAGGGCAGTCAGGGGAATTAGGTACAGTTGTCAGCACACCACAGGGCTAAATACAGGCAGGGTGATATGGCTGTTGGCAATCTCCCATATGCTGAGGAATAAGGTCCTGGGAGGATAAAACTTTCCTTTAAGAACAGGTTAGACAAATATATGCCAGGAACAACATAAGTACAGATCATCCTGCCTCAGGCAGAGTGATGGAGTAAATCACCTCCCAAGGCCTAGTCTGGTCTTGTTTTCTATGTTAATACTCAGCTTAATAATGAAATGGTAGAATTTGGAAAGTTTGTAATATCCACAGGGCTGTGGAGAATAAAAGGAAAATAAATTGAAGTTTTTGCGAGGAATATTTCCTAGACAAATGCTAAGGAAGCAAGAGGGGGTTTGCACTAGCAGAAATAGAGGTCAATAGAAGGGAACAACTTTCTGCCATTGCTCTGCATTGAAGACCCCTGTTTATCACACCAGCAAGTGGACAGGATGGTGTGCTCTAGATGGGAGGAGCTGGTTTGTAGTCAAACTGGAGAGTACCCCACTGCAGGACAGGCAAGATGCAACTATTGGATGAAAATCAAGAATTTTGGAAAGAAATCACCACAGATCCACATCTGAGGGACAGACCCACGTATGCATGCTGCAAAAGCTGTGGGACGAACTGAAAGATGTAAAATTATCCTTGGGTTGCCATCACCAGAAAGTTGTTGGAAATGGCTCCTTTTTTTCAATTCCCCAGCTTGCAAGACTGGTTTGCAAAGGGAGATTGAACCTACCAGGCTGGATATACCCCAATTCAAGTGGTGTCAGCCCCACAGCCAGCAGACTCTGGGGCAGGGGTATATCTGGGGACAAACTAGGTGGGATGAGTGGCTTCTGAGCCAGCTGGACACCTGCAGGGATTCTCAGAGTATGGCTGAGTACCAGCAGGGGCTCACAGGGACGTCCCATAGCTGATTGGCATGTTCATAGCTGAAAGTGTTTTGAGGGAAATCTAATGTAATTTGTATCCTACAAAGTCAGGTAATTAGAGAAGGTCTTAGAAAGTTTCTAGCAACATTATATCATCACTTAAGATCCATCAATGTGTTTTGTTGTGTTGCATGAAAATACAACTGTGCTTTGATGGAGAAATAAGGCTTTTTTTAAGGAAGAGAGAAATGAAGTCATTACAGTTCATGGAGACAGGGCTCTGTTTTCCCCTTTCAAAAAGTGCAGGGGGAAAGCCATTTCATAATGCTAGCAAATGCTACTCTCTTCAGGCAGCATTTTGTGGGGAGCTAAATTCCAGAAGTATCTTTACTGGGTAAAAAAAATCTCTTTCTGATATATTATATGGTACTGGTGAAAATTATGAGGCTGAAGACAGTTATTTTCCCTCGAGTAGCAAGCCAACAGCACTGAGTCAGAGTGACTTTTTTTTAAGACTCTCAGACAAAATTCATGGAAGTTGCAGAGCTACAAACTTGTTAATGCCTCAAGCACTTGGGAGATGAATTGATTGTGTCTCAGCTTCCTTACAATGCCAGCACATGTCAGCAGTGTCTGCTTTCTAAGGTAGCTGAAGACAACCATACAAAGAAATTTGTGAAAAAAGGGTATTGAATTAATTGGGAATCCAGCACCCTGCATCAACATTAGTTCTTGATCTATGCTCCCCAGATTGTTTTCATCTACTCTTCTCTAATATTTGTCCAGGTGTAGGCAGAGAAGAACAGGGCTTCTGTTCTCTGAAGAAGAACATGGGATCTGCAGGGTCGCTGAATCCAGTCCCCACTGACTGCAGCAGAGGCTTCAATCAAAGTGCCATTTCTCCTGCCACAGAAAGACCAGCCATGATATCTTTAATGGAGCAGAGGAAAAAATAGGAGAAATATGAGAACGTTTTAGACACCACAATATAAAAAAAGATAGTAAAGCTGTTAGAGAGAGCCCAAAGAAGGGCAATGAAGATGATGAAGAGCCTTAATAGGAAGCCTTTTGAGGAACAGCTGAGGTCACTTGATCTGTTCAGCTCAGAGGAGACTGCGGAGAAACCTCATTGCAATTACAACTTCCTCCTGAGGGGAAGAGGAGGGGCAGACACTGATCCCTTCTCTGTGGTGACCAGTGACAGGACCCAAGGGAATGGCCTGAAGTTGTGTCAGAGCAGGTTTGGGGTGGATACTAGTAAAGAGTTTTTCACCCCAGAGAAATGCTCACAGCACCGGCCTGACAGAGTTCAAGGAGCATTTGGACAATGGTCTCAGGCACAGGGTGTGATTCTTGGGAATGGTGGTGTGCAGAGCCAGGTGTTGGACTCCATGATCCTTGTGGGTTCTTTCCAACTCAGCCTAATCTGTGATTCTGTGATTTCCAATTCCCGCAGCCACAGGATATCCCATGGATGCTTCAAGGTAGATCAGTGTATTGTGAATGAGGGTCACATTCTGCTCCTCCCTGCCAAACCATTCAGTAGGATAACACCTTTCTGTCTGCAGATCACAAACTGCCTTAACTTTCAGTATGTGGACTGAACAGACTATGTCTACCTTAACAAGTAAGAAACTCAATAAGTATGGATTTCTAGAGCAAAACCACTGACTCTGGAAACCTGCCATTGATATTACACAATTTTGAGGCGATAACAGCTAGTCTGATCTCCAGGACCACACTGGGGTGTGTTGGGTGTGCAACTGAGACACACCTGGTTTAATCTCTTTCAGGGAACCCCATTCACACACCCAGTGGAATTGCTGTGACACAACCCACACTGCAGTGAGTGGGACCACCAAGACCACTACTTCAAGACTACAGTCCTGGTCTGGGTTAACATGCTGATGTGGATGTACTTGCTAATATTTTACCTGAGGATGTTACACCATCAAGAACACCTGTCTGTGCCCTCTCTCCCAGCTACCCAAAGAAAAGTGTGTATAGAAAGAGCCAGTGGCAAATTAGGCATTTAGATAATAGAAAGGAGTTCCTCCTTATGCCTTACAGGTGATCAGTGGACACCCAGAAGGGAATAATATTAGGTGATGGTGCAGAGAAGCAGCAGAAAAGCATCAGCTCCTCTTCAGCTATCAGTGTATCACAGACCTGTCTCCAGTAATTCTCCCTTTCTTTTTGCAGTTCTTGCTGTGAGAAGTGGCTAGGAGGGGCATGGAGCTCTTTGATGAAGAACAAACCTGAGAGCTCAGAGTCATTCAAAAAAGCTCTCAATGCTCCTAATAGCTGAGCCTTGACAAACCCCTCTCCTTTCAGACTCAGAGGACTCCATCAGATGCCAGACTTCAGGGAAATGAACTTGTGCAGGTCTCCTCCATCTTATTTTGAGAGAAGAGAAATTGGCCCTGCATCTTTCAGAGATGTGATTTAGGCTGAGGTAACCCATACCCAGTTTTCATGGGCTGGAACCTGTATATTGCAAAGCTCTCTCTACACATGTCTTCCGGACAAAAAAAAAAAAAGAAATTCCTGACACACTTGATATGCCAAACAATAGAAAATAACTTAATGTTTCTTCTCCTCTGAAGTAGGAGACAGTGCTTAGATTATTCCTTATATATGAAAATATATCCTCCAGTGGGATTAAACAGCATCTACAAGTGCAGACACAGAGTACACTGCTGGTGAAAACAGTCCCTGAGTTTGCATGAGAGACCTGTGTTTGCCAGGAGACTTCAAACGTTCACATGTTCAAGGAACTAACATCTAAGAAAGAAAAAGAACACCATTTTTGGTGCCAAAACTTGAACGGAACATTGATGAACAGGTTTTAGTGCTGTTCTTACACCCAGTACTAGAAACCTTGCTTTATCCACTCATTTAATCAGCACCCATTTATCACCACAGCTGACTGAAATGATCCTAATGATAAATGGCTTGTTACACAAAAAGCGATTGCGATAGAATTAGTGACATTAAGCATTTTTCATAATTTAAATTATAATAAGTCTTCTTTCCTCTACAGTTATTTCTTTCAGTAATCCATTCTGACTTTAGTATCTCCTGAACTAGAATTAGCGGCATTAATACATTTTTTACTATTCAAATTATGGTCTACCTTTTCCCCATAGCTGGGTATTTCATTTAGTAAAGGAGACTAAATTAATATCCTTTGAAGAAGATTGTTTAATTTAACAAGAAATCTTTCCATGGTTGGATGAGGTAATAAAAAAGGTTTATTATTGAAAATTATTGATATAGTTTTAAAAAAACTTGATTAAAAGTATGCCTTCTATGAGAATCTGGAAGTTTCTCTACTTTTCTGTTTAAAAGTCTGCCACCCTCCTTTTCAAACATATTTGATATTCTAAAAATCTTAGAGTTCATTGGGAAAAGGACAATCACAACATCATCTGAAGAATGTAGAATTTTTACATCAAATTTCTTATTTTATAATTCACAGGCTCATACATGGCAAATTGATAAATACATCGACCTCTTTTTGAAAAAAAATTATAGTTTCAGAAGACTTGGATCTACTAGAATTATGGGAGATAATGAAGATTTATTTAAGTAACCTAATTAAATCTTGTTATCCATAATAAATTTCTTTCCAGCTAATATTGTAAGAGTAGGAATTGCGAGATAAAAAAATCTAATCACCGAAGGAACAGACTTCTGAGTGGCAGCTGTCGTGGATGGCTGCTGCTCTGCAGGCAGGGCTCTCTGGAGAGAGGGACACATCCAGCAAATTCTTACTGAGGCTGTCTGTAGCAAATTATACTGCAGTCTATCTCTCCGTATCTGATATGTAATGCTGGCTTTACAGGAAATGTAATGAGACTTGTAATATACTTTGTCTGCCTTTTAATAACTCTGTGCTTGGGAGAAAATCATTATAAAAGGCAAAGTCATTATTACAAGTCATTTTCATAGGCTAGACCTGAAATGCAGTAATCTAGGTAATTCAGATATTTATTTAAGCAAAATCAACCTAAAATGTTAACCTGGAGAAAATGTACTTTCAGGGCCTAATCCTAGAAATTTTTTCATCCTGCATGGAATCTGCTGAAGTAAGCTATTAATGATTTATAGAAATAGGACATTAGGAAGTATTTTACTCAGTATTTTAGTCAAGCATCACGAAACCAATTGAAATACTATTAAAGAATATGGCTTGGTTTTTTTTCACAGCCATCTCTTGCACTGAAACTCAACAAATGTCAGAAAACCCATTTTCCTCTCAAAAGAGATACTGAGAAGGGATCATGAGAAACTGTGGTATGGGCCAAAATCCTGCACTCCAGCATGACCCAGAAGTATAGTGCATCCCAGGCAGTCCATGTGTGTCATCAATGACCTTTGCAATAGCACATATTCCCTTTTAGAAACATAGAGATATTTAGTTGGCTGCCAAGCTGGTTGGCACTTTATTACTGAAGTATTACATAATACTGTTGCCTTCTCCCAGAACAGGTCTTTTCTTTATTTCATTTGGTTGATGAGGGATGCCCTGAATCATGAGTTTGAAAGCTAGAGCACTAATCAGCTTTCCCATCACCCAGGGCATTGGATTTGGCAGAGTGGTTTCAGCCCATCTCAATACCTATGGAACCAGCTTTCACAAAAAGTAATCCATGAAACTGGAAAAACACATTACTATACCACAGTATTATGGTGTGTTCTTGTTAAAAGTAACAGCTAAAAGGCCACTGGAAATGCCCCCAAGAGTGAGGGAAGACATTGCATCTGAGCATGAGCCACACTTCACTTTCCCATATCCTCTTCTGAGTGTGGAAGTGCCTCGACAACAGCAGGGGATCTGTAGCTCAGGTCATGCTTGTTTGACCCTTTGCACACAGGGCAACTTCCCATGGGACGAGGCTCAGAGAAACGGCACAACATCCACAGTGAGTATCCACACTGTTTTCCCCTGGAGCAGTTCCTACCCCAGAATCACCTAGGTCAGGTTTTTGGACAACCAAAAGCCTGCCCTTTCTCCTGCCCCACATTTCTGCCCTTCCTGCAGGCACTGTGATGACATGTAAGGGCAGAGACCTACAAGGAGTCATCTAGTGTGGGTACCACAGAACTTGTCCCTGGTTAACACAATGCATAACCACACACCCAGCACTATTTCTTTGTATTAATACAAGCCTTAGGCCACATGAACACATTATTCTCTGATTCTTCATTTCTAAGCCCACTAAATTTTCAAGTCTACATCTTAAGACGATGCAAATCTAAAGTGCAAAAAATGCATATTTTATACTGCCAGAATCCTTAGCCTCTGGAAGTTATCAACAGACCAATTAAAATCAAACCAACCAAAATCAAAAGGCAGACTCCTGAAACCCATTATCTAACACATTAACTTCTCTTGATTTGTCTTGGATAAAAGACCAAGAAAATGAATACAGATTACAGTGCTGGCTTACTTGTAATAGAACAGTAGAATGAACTGGTGTAGAAATAGTTATTTAATTTGATTTCTAGTTTGGAGATTGATTATACAACCTTCATCAATGATTTATTTATTTGAAGTTCTTTATCAGTCATTTTAGTACCAGAGGCAAATGCAGTTCTCCTGTGGGCAAACTCCAATGCAATATGTATAATGTAAGACTTACTGAAGTAATTATGGAATGAGATATTTTCATTCATTTCTGGAACATGTAGAAATTTGCTTTTCATGGTGGAAAACCAGCAGATACTCCAAGTGCCTGATTTCATCAAATGTACTGAACATTTACTGAAGTCATACAGTTTAGCATAGTGTATATGGTTAGAGTTGCAGTAAATAGATCTGTAGCATACTTATAGATATCAACAAACTGTTGATATATAGATATATATATATAGATATCCTAAACAAACTGTTTAGGATGAGAATGAGGTGAAAACACAGTTTCTTTAAAAATTGTTTATAATTATAATGACATACCATGTGCATTTTTGGCCTGTATTTACAGCTTTTGCAAATAAACTTGCCATGCCCTTTCTGGTTTTCTTTGGCAGCTGCCATTTCGCACTCTAGTCTAGACATAATCATGCTTTGCTCAGCTACAAAAACAGCTCTTCTTCTCAGAAATAGGATCTTTTCCTTCAAACACAGAGATGACAAAGGTTTCTGTGTTTTGCATTTTAACAACAAAAAAGGGAAGAGGAGGTCTGAGGAAAAGTAGCCTGAGAAGATCAGAGGTGCCCAAAAGAGTGCAAAAATGGTATTGTTTTAAACAGAGAATTTTTTTTCCCCCAACATTGTTATTGCATTATTGTGGTTCTGTATAAAGTAGAACATTTATAGAAAGCGACAGATTTTAGTGTCATTATTTGTCTTTACAGTTCTAGAAGAAAGGAAAAATCAGAAAGGCAGCAAGAGGAGGACTCTCTAGTTTCACTTAAGAATTGTTGCAAATTAATTCAACCAGATCCAGTTTTAAAGGTTTTATTACACAGTTCTGCCACTCTTCATGAGAGAGGAGAGATAAGGGAGCAGACTAACTTGCAGCCAGACAGCTCCTGGGCATGTATGGGAATTCACAAGGCCCCTGAATATTGAATTGACATGAACAGGTACAAAATAGACTCTGTGGAGCAACAGCACCAGGGCACAACAGTGCAAGTCCAATATCCCACCATATTAAGCAACTGTTCTCCTTATGTTTTATTCTATACAGATCTGTTGTGCTCTATACCAGAAGTAAATGGATTTTGGAGGGGAGTGTTGAAAGTAAATAGTGTGTGCTCTGCTGGGAAATGCCACAGCCCTGGCAGTGGCACTGTCCCTTGAGGATTTCAGGTAGAGGGAAGGAGAAAGAGTTTGTGACTTTGAATGATTTCACTGCACAGGAGATGGGTAATGAGTAACCCATGTTTGCTCCGGTTAAAGAATCCTACTGAGGCAATTTCTTCCTATCATAAAAAGCCATTTTATAAATACACTTAGACTGTTCTTGAATGCAGAGAGGTAAGGAGAAACCCAGCATAGCTGGGGACAAAAAAGGAGATGGGACCTCCAGTCACTGTTCAGAGAAAGCCATCTAAGTTGATGTCCCAGCAGGAGAAATGCCATGCACTCACGTTGCATGTGCTCTCACTCACTGTTACTGAAAGCCATTATTAACTTGGAGAGAGAAAGTGGTTTGGCTGCACCTTTCTGAGTGAACTCCAGTCAACTTGGTTCTTGAAGCTGGCTTTCTAAGAACCATATTGGCACTCCCTCTTCATCTTTTGTGTCTATACTGATTAACAAAATACGTGAACGAGTCCATTGAGATGAAGAGAGAGGGAGCTGCAAGAACCATTTGTAGAACATCATCAAGTTCAAGCATCCCTATGACCCTCTTCAAAGTCAGTAGAGATGTGCCAAAACTGAAGTTGTGTTACAGGCTGTCCCAAAACCTCTGATATGTTCCAAGTTCAGTAGGTATGTCCAAAGTTAATTCACAGAGGTGCACCTGGGCTAAGCCATGGCAGGAGAGGGTTGCCCTGTGGGAGTCAGCCCTCCCTGGCATTGCACAGGGAGGATGACCATCCATGTCACCTCACAGGAATGTGCTGCATAAGGCACAGTGGAGTCCAGCTGGGGACAGGCAATTGGATTATACAGAGCAGTGCTAGGGCTTGAATGTTGAAATCATTGATGTGCTGATACCAGCCTCCTGTATGTAAAGTAGTAGAAAACTTCCTGAACCCATCCTGCACAAAATGCAGTCACTATTTGGTCCCTGATGGGAGAATGTTAGCATAAGCAAAGGGCTCTAAGCCAAGGAAGACTGATAATGCTTTCTCTAGTCTCCCCACCTTCATAATTAAAAGGAGGAATGAAAAAAGGATTTAGATTGTATTGAAAGAAAATGCACCAGGGAGCAGATTCAATTTTTGAGTCATCACAGAAATTCTCTAAAATTCAATTACAGTGATGTGGATCTGACATAGGATGTATCATTATAGTACCCTAGAGAAGGTCAATAAAGCATATTGTAAAGTTTCTACAAGATTTCATCAGGACTATAATATAGATAAGTCTCATTGTTTCACATGTTTTGCAGCTGCTGTAACTTAATTTTCAGGGGTGCCATCATGTAATTATCAAAGATGATTAAGTTTTATGCCCCCAGATCTCGCAGGTTAAGTCTGCAGGGAAAGAGTTCAAACTTATCATATAAAAGTGGAGATGTAATTAGGCTCTGGAGAGTGAATAAATAAATCATACCAAGTGAAAAAGGGCAACCTTTTTTATCTACCAACAGACCAGCATATTTACAGATGAAGCTAATGTCATATAGTGAAATACCAATTTAAAGTACTGGAAATTAGCAGGTATTTCACAGAGCCTTGACTTTTAGCAGGCATTTCACAGAGCCTTGACTTTTAGCCACTCACCAGTAAAACATCTGCATTTCTTTAGCTATGAAATCTGTCCACACTGACTAATGTTTTAATCTTTACAAATAGAGATGGGTCACAGTGGCATAATATTGTATGTAGGGCCCAGACTGCCTCCAGCCCTCGCCATGGAATTGCAACTCTACAAAATGTATCTATTTTTAAATTTCCCACAAGTTCACAAGGAAAGAATGGGACTGATTGTGGGTTTATCTTGTCTAACAATAGGTGACTTTCTGCCATTGGACATGCCCTCAGTATCTGGGGTTTCTGAGTGGGGCTGGCAGGAATGACACAAGACTTGTGAGACGTCTGCTCCTCCAGAAATAGCAGCTGAAAGCAGGGGGCATAGCAGGGTCTGAAATTACTCTAGACTCATTAGGATTTAGTAATTTTTTTTCCCTGCAGGGTTATTGAGCTGCACAGTTTGATCCAGTGCCTGCTAAAGGACCCAGGTGTTTTGGTCACTGGGAGAGTTCCCAAGAGCATTTTAATCATCAGCCTATCGGATCAGGGACTTAATGTGGGACTGTATTTATCAGTCTATACCTTTAGCATGGTAAGGGAAAAAAATTAAGACTTGCTGATTGTGGTAATTTCACCTTGAAAAAATGTGGTGGAAATAATGGTTAAGAGATAATAAGAACATGTAGAAATTTGTAAAGGCTAAAAAAGCCTGACCCATCAGTGACCAGAGATCAAGAAACATGGATGTTCCTAGCTGTCCTCTCTGCCTGTGTGAAGATAAGAGCCTAGCTGATGTCAGTGAACAGCATGTACTGAAAACTGAGAAAAATACCTTGTGTTTGAAAATTTCATGCCATAACATCAAGCTATGCCTTCTATAAGCCACGTCAAAAGCATCAAGGTATCTACCACTTGTCAGGCAGGAGAAGTCTCTTCAGAGCTCCAAGTGGCTATACTTGCATGTCAAAACCTTACCATGCAGAAGCTGATTTACTGCCAGAGTGGAGGGTCTGCCATCCCCCTTTTGACTGCCTGGCACAGCCCCAAGGTGTCAGGGCACCTTCACAGCTACACAGCCTGGCCCAGGCCCGTGCAGCCCCAATAGCTGCTCCACATCAGTCTTGTTTCACCAAATTTACTTTCTTGGACAATCTTCTGATGGTTCATGAATTTCATTGGAGTAGCTGTGTCTGCTGCATTTGTGGTGTGAGGGAAAGGGGGATATTTTTAAGCTGTGGGTGAAAATTCGGGGAGATTTATGGCAAATGCAGCTTTTTTATTGAAGAGTAGATTTCTTTGTGCTTTTAATGGGAATACAGCTTGTGCTGCTTGGATGAGGCTCTTCTGAGAAAATTGCTAATTAATCATTGCTACTTGTATCCAGACTATTTACATTTCAGCTTGTTGTACTACAGTATAACTCTGATAAAATAGAGACGTTAAGGGCAGTTCAAACTGTTCACAATATAAACTAGGACTTCTGGGACTTCTATATTTTGTAACGCCATTTTTGATTCTGGTAATATGTAGATAAAACCTACATTGCCAACCCAATTCTGCTGTGAACTCTACTGATGCTGGGCCAGCATTACAGTTCCCAGTGCCACCTCAGTTCTCCCTCTTTTGGCACTGAGTACAGTCATTATCTGAATGACTTCCTTCATTGCAGTCTTCAGCACCGCCCTTTGCACCCCTTCCCAAGCCCTTGCACCTCCCTAATCCCCCACCCCTACCCCACAACGAGTACTTGCACCCAGTGTCGTCTCCATGTCCCCTCCACTGCAATCTTGTTCAGTTTTCATCTTGCTTTACAACTTCAGTTCCCAGTCTCCCTATCCAGCTCCCAGTCCCTGTTTTTCTCTTCCTCCTTGAACTCCAAGGTTTCCTCACAAGGTTTTTCTCCTAATCTGCTTGGCATGCCTGCCCCTCACCCACTCTGACTTCAAATAATTTTTTTCCTAGTCTTCCCAAGCACTGGCAAAGTTGTTGAAATTGCTGAGTGTGATCTTCTAGTGCTGGAACACTTATTACCCACCTGGAGAACAGGATTTGAAGTGTGTTGGCTTGGAAGGGATAGAAATGCCTTCTAGTATAAAGAAAGAGGGTAAAAAATGTGGAGGAGGACCAAAAAACCCAAGACCAAAGAAGGCTCCTAAGATTTTAAGAAAATTAACAGACTGGGAATGATTTGTAACTGCATTTAAAGAAGGAGCAATGTTCCAAATATTCCTAGGAATCAAGAATCTCAAAATACGCCAGTCAATAACTAAGCCTAACAGCACTGCTGGAAGGAAAGCACAGGCTCCATCAAACCAGCAGATCACAAGCTGCAGAGGTAGATGCAGAAACCAAAGTTCACATTTCACAGGGTACTCTAAAGGATTAACTCAGAAATATTAAGATACAGTATTTAGTATTTTTATTCATGTGAAAGAGCAGAGAAAACTGCCTGCAGTGTTTACCAGGGCGCTTTTTTTTGCTTGCTCCCTTAGTGTGAATATAATATATAGATATGTTTAAATTAAATTATGTATTTGTGCATGCAAATCATGTTTCTTACACGTAGGCAGAAGTCTCCTCAGATGTTGCATGTGCAATTTAAGAAGCAGCTTTGAACATTTGGTCCTGTATTTGCCTGAAGGAAAGGAATTCAGTACATTAAGATTACATTCTTCTGTGCCCAACCTTAGCAGTGCATTGAGCATGTTGGGTCACTGACTCTGTAAGCACTTAAATTAACTTTTCTTAACAATTACAGTAATTAAGTCTCTCCTAAATTACAAATTAAGATCATCTGGATGCATTATAGAAAAGTGCTATTAGCAGGGGGGAGGAAAAAAAGTTTATAAAGTCTCCCATTATTTGTAATTTTAGAGACAAGTTTGTGTTTTTACAGACCAGGCTGTGCTGTTGCTGTGGGTGTGTAGGGTGAGGCACCTCTGCAGCACATCCTGGCCACTGTCTCTGTTCCTGCTGCTCTCCCTGCACTTTGCATAGTCTCTTCAGCTATCTGAGGGTCTTCTTTAGGTACAAAGTGCTGGTATGAGTTTGCTGTGGCAAATGTATCTTCAATGTGAATGTACCTTCAAAGTGAATTCAATTTGTTTGGCTCCCATATCTTTCTTTGAAGGCACAAGCTCTGAAAACATCCATGCAAACTGCCTGCACAGAGATGCTTCCACTGTTGTTGAACAGCAGCTGCTCCAACAGCGGCTCACTGACTTCACAGACACTCTGTGCCTGCTCGCTAATGTTAATGAGGAGTCTTGCCAGCAATCAGTACCCTGGGCCAGAGAATGCACCGGAAAATGCATCAGTTAAAAACAAAATCTTTGGCAGCTGCCAACACTTGGATCCATTTTCCTCTGTCTTCACCCTTTAGTTTAAAAGAAAAAATGAAGAAGATGAAAGCCTTTAACCAGCAAGCAGTAAAAATTCTTGGTAGAAGTCTCAGTGTAAGTGCCCAATTTAATTCAGGCCCAATGTACCAGGGGAGTACTTTGACTACTGTGTTGCTAGCTGTGCTGGAAAGGGAAACAAACACATATGTCTCTCACACACCTACATATGCCTTCTATCCTGAGGGTATTTTCCCAGGAATTAGAATTTTGAAATTATCTTGAAAAAAGCTTTGAATTTCTTCTGGGAAGGGATCCCAACCAGTTCAGCTGATACACTGTAAAACTCAGGGCAAGGTAGAGAAGGTGTGTTCTGGTCTGAGAGAGGTTATGAACTGCTTCAGCACAAACAGAATTGGGATTCTACCTCTGAGCAAGCACATGGCCTTACAGTTCACCTCTAAAATGGAAACAGGATTATTTGGAGAGCAGCCCACCAGTGGACAGTAGATGATATAGATGGTGGTGCCAGCCATGTCTCCTGACTACCTGCTAACCTTGAGTCACCTGCACTTGGATGGAAGTATTACTGTAAGGCTGGGTTTGCTCTGTTTAACCTGCTGACAGTTTCAATTTATTACATATTTTAAAGTATAGTAATACACCACAGTCATATATTTCAGGTGATACAAGACCATATTAAAATATTAATCAAATGTGCAAACCATCTGCATTCATGAAGGGAAGTAATCTGTAAAGGAAGAAGTAATAAACAAAACAGGAATTCATTGCACTGTCTTTGAAAAATGTGCTACTGGCATGTATTTGAAAACACCCTGAATAATTCCTCTTAATACAAGCTTCCTGGATTAAAGATTAATTACATATATTAAGAGTAATAAAAGTGTAATTGACCTTTAGGGATGTGAATTTAAAGTCTCTTGTCACTCTGGAGAAAGAGCTGAATGGTAGTGAATGGAATGGTTTATTCTACTAGACATAGAAATTTGTTTTGGTCAGACTCATGACCTAAGTCTTTTTGATTTTTTTTTTCACCACTTAAGTGACAAATTGTGACATCACTGTGGTTATTTCTACCCCTAATTTTTTGGTCCAAATTTCAATTAGATTTTGGCTTGAACCAAAGGTAAAATCACCATCAATTTTAAAACCTCATTTTGCAAGATGTTTATAAACTCAATACCATTCTTGCCCTGTTTATACTCTTCTATTAAATCAAAGTGATGATCATGTATTTTGCATCAAAAAAACTTATGATGATCAACATTAAAACAAATGTTTAAAACAGTGCTCTAGTTACCCTTTCTAAGTGATTTCTCCAAGAATACTCCAGAGTTTTATACAATGTTTACACACAACAGAGGAAAACAGACTCCAAGAAAAGGCTCCAGTTCTATGCTAAAAGCAAAGTGTTTACAGGCTCAGGACATGCTTGAAATATCTACAAATAATTCTTGCAAGTTAATTCACTTTTTAGGTGGCTAAACAGCTTTAGTATCCTGTAGCTGTTTGAAGAGGAATCACTGCTGACTAAAGAATTCCCTTGACTATATACCCATGACTGTAACAGTGAAATATATGTTTTAATATGCTGGTGACTGCTCTTGCCAGGTGACAAAGCTTGCAGTGGTCAAGTTTCAAATAACTTCTGAGGGAGGAAGCCTGATCCATGAAAAGTGATTTGTGTGCAAACCAAGCGTAGCGAGTCACCAGTTGAGTGTGATAGGGCTGGAGACTAGGTTGTCTGACTGGCAGAGGTTATACAAACATAAAGCAGAATTAGACATCTGAGACTGAATTCATCAGTCTTACTGATGAATTCTTAAGGATTTATTCAAATTACTTTGAAAGTACAAACTACAATGTGTTCATTTTGGTCGGGGGGTGGGGGGCACAGGGGTTAGTTCTGTGAGAAGCTGCTAGAAGCTTCCACCATGACCATGAGCCTGTCTCTAATGGCTCTGAAAATGGACACGCTTCTGGCCCAGTTAGAGAGGTTGGCAACAACTTTGTGATGACATATTTAAGAAGAACAGCAAAATAGTACACAGGCAGTTTTTTCCAAGGGTGGCCACAGTGGCCTGTGGCGATGTGCCACCATGGCCACTGCCATCCCGGCCTGTGGCAGTGTGCCACCATGGCCACTGCCATCCTGGCCTGTGGCAGTGTGCCACCATAACCACCACTGCCATCCCAACCTGTGGTGATGTGCCACCATGGTCACTGCCATCCCGGCCTGTGGTGATGTGCCACCATGGCCGTTGCCATCCCGGCCTGTGGTGATGTGCCACCATGGTCACTGCCACTGCGGCCTGTGGTGATGTGCCACCATGGCTGCTGCCATCCCGGCCTGTGGTGATGTGCCACCATGGCCGTTGCCATCCCAGCCTGTGGAGATGTGCCACCATGGTCACTGCCACTGCGGCCTGTGGCAATGTGCCACCATGACTGCTGCCATCCCGCCTGTGGCGATGTGCCACCATGGCTGCTGCCACCGTGGCCTGCAGTGACCCTTGCCTGCCTGACCACCCCTAGCCAGCCTCACCACGGGCACAAGGGCAGGGACAGTGGCAGCAGCATCTCATTCCTGGCACGCCATGTGAGGAGAGGCGTTAAATAGCACCAGCACCATGGCAGCCACCAATGACACGATGGCGGCGGGGCCACATGGCCAGCAGTGGAAACAAGGCAATTCCCTGACATGGAACCCTGACAAAATCAACCTCTCGGCGCTGCGGGATCCTGCAGGAATCTTTGAATTAGTGGGACATGTTGGCAATGATAACTACGAGCAGCAGTTTTTCTGTTGGTCAGAGAAGATGAGGCAGTGAGGACATGTGAAGGAAAATAACACAGCGGCACCAAGGTCAGTGGGGGAAAAAAAAAGGGCGGAGGAGGTGCTCCGAGCATCAGAGCTGAGATTCCTCTGCAGGCTGTGATGAGGACTGTGGTGAAACAAACTGTCCCCCTGTAATGCATGAAGTCCATGGCGGGTGCAGAGATCCACTTGCAGCCTGTGTGAAAAGCATTCACACCAGAGCAGGGGGATGCCAGAGAAAGCTGTGATCCAGTGGGAAACCCGAATCAAGAGAGAGAGCCCCTGCTTCCAAACTAGAACAGTCTATCCTTAGAGGACAGCACCCCATGGATGAGTGACCCATGCCACAACAATTTTGGGAAGATCTTTTGCCTGTGGGAGGGACCCCACAGCACAGCAGAGGAAAGACTCCTCTCCCTGAGTGAACAGAAGATCTCGAGTGATGAACTGGCCAAAATCCCCATGCCCTGTCTTCCTGTGCTGTTAGTGGGAAGAAGGGAGGGGATGGATGAAAAAAAAGTGTTTTAAAGGCTTATTTAACTTCTTATTATCCTCTTCTGACTATTAATAATAAATCTACTTTATGTTTTTTAATTTGAACCCGTTTTGCCCTTAGAGTGTTTTTGTCCCAGTCCTTATTTCAACTCATGAGCCCTTCATAATTTTTTTTCCTCTCCTCTGCCCAGCTATGGCAGGAGTGAGTGAATGACTTTTGCAGGCACCTGACATTTGGCCAATATCAAACCATGACATACTGTATTCTGTTTGGTTACATGCTGTGCTGTGCTGTGCTGTGTTTTTCACTAGACTTTGCTTCCTCTGCTGCAACATCTAAACAAAAGTAAAGGCAAAGAGATGCAAGAGAAGACAGAATATTTGAGCACTTCAGGCAGCCAATGCTGCTCTGGAAACTCCAAGGCTCCCTGCCTCATTACCCTGCTCCCCAAGACATGCACTATACAGGCCTGACAGATGCAATTTCTGACTGCCACTGAAGCCACTGCAAGTCCCCCCCAGAATATATCAAGTGCTATATATTGTGATACAGCCTGAAATATCAGTCCTGAGGCATTTGAAATCAAACATCTGAAATTATTGGGCATATTTGGTTGTCATTACACCTATATCTTCCTCCCTTTTCTATTACATCAGGTTAACACCACCCATTTTAGAGAGAAGTTGTATTTATTTGATACAATCAATATTGCTCATAAAGCTCTGAGGAATACTGAGTGTTTTACAAGAGACATCCATATTACTCAGCAACTTCCATAAGAAAGTTAATATATGTGTAGCAGGGTTTGCTATTGTGTCATTAATAATGTTCCTGCTTGCTCTTTGCATAAGGAAGAAAAGAAGGACTGTTCTAATGTACATTGGCTGGGGCAGGTGCACGTCCAGTGTCTGGGGACTGAAACTGCAGAGGCAAGCCCCTGTGGATTCTGGCTTTGCCATGTTAGTTCTGATCTCCTACTGAGTCTCCCTCTTCCCTTTGCAGTCATACATGTGGGTATGTGGCTGTCCAGCCATGGATATACATATGGACGCAAGAAACTTGCAAAATTTAGTTTCAGATGTCAAAAGAAAAAACCTCAAAAAAACCTCAAAAAACAACAAAGCACTGAAAAAATAAAAACCTGCCTTTAAAATTATACTTACTCTTGATCATTCCCAGTGTTCTCCCTCTCTTCCTCTGTAAGTTTTCCCTCGTCTTGTTCTTCTTGCTAATCTTCATATCTTTCTTCTTTTATGCTACTGTTTCCATCCTTCTAGCCTGTCATTGTCCCATTCTCTTTTTTGTTCCCTCAAACCTAACCATTGCCCTATGTTTTCCTCTCTTCCTTTCCTTCTTTTGCCTCCTCCTTCCTCTCACATTCTTTTTCTTCCCAGCTCTTGCATTTTTCTTGTATACAGGGATGAGTGATTACAAGCATAGGAGATTTCTCTTCCTTGCAGACCAGCACTAAATGCCAATAACACTAACAAGAAATAATTTCAGGGGAAAAAAGTTGGTTCCCTTTCCACAATGTTGGAGCACATTCACTGTAAGAAGAAAGTTTGGATAATTTAATGATTCACTTTTCATTGTAAAATTGCAAATAGCGATATTCAGAGATGCATAACTCTCACATCAGTGTGTATAGTAGCAAAAAGCAAACTATAAATTTTACTTTCTCTAAAATTTACATCCTGAAGTCAAAATCTGTGTTATGATGAAGTCTCCTAATGGAAGCCATTGGTAAATATTAACATAGGCAAAATTTCCAGTACTGTTGTTGCCTCTGACAATTTTATATCAAAGAAAGACACAGATAAAATTGGACTGTTTTCAAAAGATAGAGAAAATACAAGATCAGCTTCGGAATAGAACATTAATGTGTGTGTAGTATGCATAATTTACATTGAATATACACATATGTTAAGGACTCCCCTAAAGTTTAGGGTTTTAAAGAAACTTTCTGACATTGGCATCTTCTGTGCAAGATGATTTCAGCAACGAACATCTGAAATTAAATAAGATAGGCAAGAATATTGAAGATGGAAGAAACCTCTCCTAGTACTGAAAAAGTTTGGAATAAAAATGACAAATCTGGAAGCATCAGAGATTAATGGTTTTTAATACTCATAGTTCTCTCTCCTCCCCAAATAATAAAACCTCACAAAATGTGAGTTAGTTTTAGATATAAAAATAGGGTAATAAAAGAAAACAGCAGTTTGACAAATGTCTTATCTCTAGAATATACATCAAGAAATAAAACTAAGTGAAACTATATGGAAAGACATTGGTAAAGAAAGAAATTTTACAACAGTAAGTACAGAAATGTCAATGAAGAGAGAAGGTCAGCATATATGCAAAAGTGAAAAATGACAATACAAAGCAATACATGCAAACAAAAATGCTGCAGAGAATGAAGGTACAAATGTAGATTCAAATATAGTGTAACACAGTAAACATTGACTGATCACTGGTTTAAAATGCTGTATCCAAAGTCTAGATCAAGAGTTTGAGCTCCTGACTGTCTTAGAATCCAGGGTTTTTATAAAATGAATAGTAAAACTCTGGGAGACATTTGTGATGCATGAAGAGGCCTCTTAAGAATACTTCTGATACCACAGTGTGTCTCAAGCATCCTGTATTCCATTTGTTCCTGGCCCTTCAGTTTAACTCTTTCCTAGCTTCCTCTCTTCCCTTGGCTTTTCAGATATTTGAGAAAGGTTTGTGCTTGGATCTGTCCTCTTGTGTTCTCCAAAGCCTGCCTGAGCTTTTGAAAGACTGGGAAGAAAATACCATATAACAAATAAGGAGTTCTTTCTCAGCAGCAAGGGAAAGGGTATTTTCATTTTCTTTTGTTTTAACTACTTCTGCAGTAGTTCTCATGAGTTCTTCCTTTTAGGAAAGGAGTAATGATTAATATGTTAGTTAATTACACACATTCTAGAAGGCACAGAAATACATTGCTAATTATTTGAAATATTTATTGCAAACTCAAGGGCATGGTTACTGTAGGTGTTCGAGCTAAGCTAATTGCTTTGCAATTTTCAGAACCAGGTTCTTGAGAACTAGGTTCTTGTAAAAGATGTAATTCTGAAAATCAGAAATATATTTAAATGGGCTAGCCTGAAACAGTCTACCTGAATATTTGGAAGAAGTTCTCCAAATGCTATGTAGGGTTTTGTGACTTGGTAAGCAGTTTCAGTTCCCAGATAAGTGTAAGGCTGGGGGCTTGTAATGAGTCAGCTGAAGAAGTGAGTCAGTTAAACCTGAAGAATCACTGAAAGATGCCATTTGAAAGAAACCAAATGGCTGTAAGGAACCTTTATTGGACTAGTCTCTATATAAACCAGCACCCATGTGTGTTTTCTCTGGCCTAATAAAAAGTGTGGCATCTGAAAGCAGTGCTATGGGTCTTGGACAGATAGAACCAGTGAAGGGCAACCCCATGGACGTAGAAAGTGTTGAGGGAGAAAGGCTGAGGGCAGTGGTAGGTGTTGCAATAAATCTGACTGAGACAATTGGGTGGGTTATGAAGGAAAGTAGGAGGGTTAGAAGCCTGGATGAGTATGCTCATGTATAGTCATCAGTCTAACATCAGTGAGTCCAGCTTTTGAAATAGGCAGGATGCTAATGAGAGACCTTTGCAGGTGTATGCTGGTTATTTTGTAATTTTGTATTTTGGGAAATTAATGTAAGCTTTGGGAAAGGGGCCCGCTATCAAGCACAGTGTTGCTTTTCATTCCTAGGACGTTCTACTCAATTATTTCATTTTCCTTCTTACAGTATCTTTCTTAGCTCTTAGAGTTGCAATAAAATGAATGTCACTTCTTCTGTGAGACATTGAAGGTCTTTAGACAGCTCAATTTTTGTTATAAACCAGACAATTTTCCACCACAAAAGGAGAAAGTATCTCCAATGGCTATGATGCTTTCTCCCTCTCCTCATGTACCACCTCTGGATGCCAGTGTCTTGTGCTGCAGTTGGGGCAGGGGGATACCAGCCCCTGCAGAAAAGGGAGACAGAAAGTGCAAAAGGGAGAGCTCCATCAGCTTTACTTAGCAGCAGCAAGAACACACACCAGGCAAACCCACTGTCTTCGGCATGTAGTATAGGCACTTCTCATGTCATTCTACCTCTCCTATGACTTGAGGGAAGACACAGGCCCTTTGGACAAACTTAAGAAATATTGCAGTGACATGCTCCGCCCTTGGGCTGCCTCTGGTGGGACCAAAGGCAGGTCAGGAGGATGATAATATGACAACAGATATTCTTGTGCCATATAGACCTCCATTCTGATAGAAAAGGTAGGCAGTAAGAAGCCTCACAAGTTCATAGGTTCATCATGGCTCATTCCTCCTTTCCTTTCTTGTGTCTGCATATACTTATTTTGCCACTGATACCTGGATGTCCCCTCATTCCAGCTGGGTGTTCAGTGCAGGAATTTCTCATGTCAGAGAGGGTGGGTGACATATGGATGTCATAGGGGCTGAAAGGGGTAGTTAATCCTTTCAGTCTGTTACCTGATGCCAGGAATCAATGTGGCAGCTTAAAAAACACACTGTCATCTTGGTAGCTCTTGGACAAAAGTAGCTCTTTCATATTTACTTTTTCACTGTGGCTGGGTCAGCAAAATACGAGTTTCTCTTTTTCACACAGTGTCTTTGCAGAGCAGCTTCTCTGGGCCAGATGTCAGCCCTGATAGGATGTGGACCTCTAAACCAAACCATGAGGATTTCACTGAGAGGCGGGACCTTGGGCCACCATATTGCATTGTGATTTTTCCTTGGCACAGCCCAGCTGCCTTGAAGACTGGGACAAACAGAAGAATGGAAATTAATCTAATTTGGCCCAATGATATAAACCATAAAATTCTCCAGTGCCTCTCAGACCCACAATGATAAACCATCCACAGAAAAACATCTTGCTCCAGAAGTACTGTAACTAATGAATTCTGATTTCCTACAGATTTGTGTTCTGTGGGTTGACTGACTTGTGTGGTCTAAGAAGATGTATGCTATTTGGGTGGCTGGAGAATGTGTGAGGTCTCTCTCTGCATGGATTTGTTGCTTTCTCATAAGGTGTGTTCACAGCATGCTTTCACCAAATCCAGGCAATAGATTTGGGATGACTGTCTTTAGCCAGCTGCTTATTGTTAGAGGCTTCTGAGAATGTATCTTTATTGGCCAGTAGATTCAAATGCTATTTGAAGGGAACATATTGTATAAGCCTTGCTTCCACAATGGAAGGCAATCGGGATGAACAACTGTTGTTCTCCCTCTGCCCTCTGCTCCACACTATCCTCTGTCTTTCCTGGTCCTGCTGCCTTTGTCTCTTCTCAGAAATGGATACACCCTGTAGGCCATAGGGAAGCAACCTCTTTCCTGGCTTATTCCATCATTTCCAGTGAACCTGCCCTGATACTACCACCTTCATCTTTGTCTCTCCTATAACTCTGTTTCAGAAAAGAGCTAGGTTCAGGAACAATTCACCTGCTGCTAAGAGAAGTGATCCCTGTGGAAGATCAGACAGGCTTAGCCATGTTGTAGTGATACCAGCCATAATCTTTTCTTCCCTGCAGGTAAGAAGGAAGCAACTTGCTGTGTAGTCCAGGGTCAGCTTTTGACAACTGGAACCATTGTATTGCATACGTTTCTTAATAAAATGAAAAAATGTCCAATTATATTTTAATGTTGATTCACACTATTGAGTTTGGTAGGTGTTAGGTAAGAATCAAAGCACCCCTGCTTTCAATGCATGCCTTTGCCCAGTGGGATGGTGACAAGAACAACACACACCAATGCACACTTAAGAATCTTGTATCCAACAAGGCTGAAAGATCTTATTTGAAAAATATTTTCCACTGATCAAGTTCTGTCAGTTTTTCAAACTACATATTGGATGCTCAAAAAAGATGTAGTGTTGATATGTTTCTCCTTTATGACGTCTAAATTAAAGTTCTAACTGCTCTCAAGCCACTTGCAGGTGGGCTGGGTGTTTTTAATTTCATTTATTTTCACTTCAGTGATAAATAATGTTATCCGAGTAGGCTATTTCACATTTTCTGATTTTAAGGAACACTGTCTTTGCAGAAATACTGGCAATTCCCTTGCCAAAGCTAGCTGACAACCAGAATTTGCAACCCTTAGAAAGCACAACTGTATACGAATATTTCAATTTTGCTTGGGAAGAAAAGAATCCATAGTTCAGAAAGGTACCTATGACATTTTCAATTTGTAAATCATCTAGGTTGTTCTTTAGAATTTTCTAGAAGCAGCAGGGAGCTGTGTGTGCTCCTGGAGAACCAGTGATTCCTGATGTCTCCCATGCTATCCCTTCCTGGTAAGAGTCCTGAGGGAAGTCCTGGGAGTCTCCAAAAGTTACACTGAAAAATAGGAATCTGAGGCGGGCTTCAGAGGAGCGCCCCCAAATTATCTGAAAATCAGGTATCCCTGCAGGACAGTTTGATTTTTGATATCAACATTCACTAAATTGAACCAGTTCAGTCATCAAACTTCTTCCTCACTTTTGCTCTCAGGAGATCCCCAGAAGCATTCCCCGGCATCCCAGGCTCTGGCTCCCCTTGTCTCAACCAAACCAGATAAAACCTTCTGTTCCCCAGCCAAATCCGAGCTCGGCGGCAGCGGGCATGGGCTCGGGACTCCTCCTCATCCTGCGGGGCTCCTCTAGGTGGGGCAGGCGAGTTTTCGCAGAGAGCGGAGCCCGCTCCGGCGCCCGCGGCTCTGCCGAACTTCCCAGCGGAGAGCGAGGGAAGGAGAAGTTGCGAGCGGACCGCGGGGCCGTGGGCTGACGGCTCCGAGGAGTTTGGGCTCGCTGGGACCCAGCTGGGGACATTCATTACAAACTCTGCGAGCGGAGGAGACGCGCGCTGGCACCTGTGAGAGCCCGAGCGAGCGGGACCCTGCGCCCTGTGCCCGCCGGAGCGGCTGCGGACATCCCGCTCTGTGTGCCCGCCGGAGCGGCTCCGGGCATCCCGCACTGTGTGCCCGCCGGAGCGGCTCCGGGCATCCCGCACTCTGTGCCCGCCGGAGCGGCTCCGGGCATCCCGCTCTGTGCCCGCCGGAGCGGCTCCGGGCATCCCGCTCTGTGCCCGCCGGAGCAGCTCCGGGCATCCCGCGCTCTGTGCCCGCCGGAGCGGCTCCGGGCATCCCGCTCTGTGTGCCCGCCGGAGCAGCTCCGGGCATCCCGCTCTCTGTGCCCACCGGAGCTGCTCTTCTCCAGGCTTCGGAGGCCGTGAGCCCGTCTGTGCAAGGTAGGCTCCCGTCGAGTTCGTCGGCTGCCTCTCCTCGGAGCCAGCGTGCCTCTGGTACAGCATCTACACTGTCACGGGGATGTCACTGAGGGCTGTGGCTGGATATCGTGTTGGGTTTAAGCTTCGTTTGAAAGAGGTCTACCAGCCAGAGAGTTTCTCGGCTGCTAGCACAGGACTAAAGAACTGCTTTTTTCTGTGAATTCTAGGAAGTAGCTGCAGTTCCTGGTAGTACCTTTGGTTAGAAGTTAGTTTCTTCACACAGAATGCGTGGTAGATTTTTTCACTATTAGAAGTACTGACGTTCTGAATGGTTTCTAAACTCTAGAGGATCCAGTGTGTTTTTATTTCAATAGTAGTATAAATTTCTCCAGAGAATATTGGAACTGCTTTTTCGAGTTTTGTGTTAACATTGCAAACTAATTTGCATATATTTTTACACTGCTACTATACTTTTGAAGTCCCAACCAGTGCTGTAAAATATCACAGTATTGATAGTGTTGTGGCTGACTGCATACACATGTGAATACATGTTCATAGCATTCTGATTTTGATTTTCTCTGCTTCCACAATCTCTCTGTGAAAGGGTACAGTGAAACTGAGGTCCAGAGAGGAAAGCAGGCTGCTGCCCACACTGAGAAGTACCTGGGGAGAGTGTTGTTGCATACCTGCTCCAGGCACAGGACTCTGTAGCCATACGTGGTGCCAAAGTAGCTTTGAAATGCCCAGCCATGCCTGGGGGAGCAGAGAGCTCCTCTGGGACTGCAGAACCTGCTCCAATGGTGAAGTGGCCTCTGTGAACCTTGCAGACTCTGAAAGATTGTTGTTTGTACTGAGCTGCTGCTGCTGCCACGGCCAGAGCACTGATACTGTGTATTAGTAAAAGTGTAGCTAGACACTGGTATGCCTGAGAGAAAAGGTGTTTTAATTTTTACAACTAGTGAAGCTTTAGATATTATGAAAGGGCAATGGAGGGCACTTAGGATCTGTCCCCCATGGGGTGAGATTCTCATCAATAGCACAACAATGCCGAGGAGCTTAGCGACCACCGCCTCCTTGGGGTACCACCCCAAACCTCTCTACATGCCTCAAACTACAAGGAAATCTTCCACAGTTTTGGCTGTTTCTCATTGAGGAGACAAGGCCAATGGCCATGCTGCCCCTCCTCTACAGCAGAGGTGGGAGTTGATGTTCTGTGCCGCAGTTTCGAATGATAGGTCTTGAAATGTTTTGGGCAAATGGTGGAAATCTCTGGAAGTTCTATGGGAAAAATCATGGGAGATTGCAAATTTTAAAAGGAAATTAATGTGACTGTGCAAAGCAGGCCCAAACCAAATGACTATTATCAGGATTACTCAGTTCTTTGTTCTTCTTTCTTTCTTTTCACTTTGTACAACTTAGGCATTTCTGAAGAAATGCCTAAGTTGTACAAAGTGAAAAGCAAGAAAGTTTGGGTATCCTCTATTGAAGACCAATACTAATAAGAAATTAATTGATAAATTGTAAAAGACAAGAACTATCAAGCAAAGGAAATATATTCAGAAGCAGCAAGTTGTCTCCACACCACTCAGTGGGAACAATTCCACCTTCAGGTAACCTTCTGTGAACCCATTTTCACTGGAGATCATTGACAATGGTGAAACTGTTACCAGAGCTTAGCCCAGTTCTTTTGGTTGGTAGGGCACAGCATAGCGGCGTTCTGTTTGCAATAATGTAGTCTGACCACAAGAAAGAGCTCAGATGAGAATGTGCCCAGAAAAAACCAGCAGGCTTTTTTTTTTTAGTACATAGATAGCTTTTGCAGAAAACCACTGGCATAAATAAGCTGATTTTTCTCTTTTACAGCTAGATGAAAAACATGTGATGCTTTAATTTTTCACATAGGATTGTGAGATGGTCATTTTCAAGGCATCATACTGAATTGTGTGCCATGGAAATCATCTCACTGAAAATGTTGAACTGAATGCAGTTTTACCATAGCATTGTTAAGAATTCCTCTGAAAATTACTTCACATGGAACATTTCAACTTTATGTGTTAAGGTGGCATTTCTTGGAGGATTGAAATATTTTAATGGAGTCTAAAGTTTCTAACCAAACCCATATAGCTGTGCTAGATAAAAGATCCAAGTCTCAGTTTTCAAGAAATAGCAGCATAAGCTTTTGAAGATTAGATTAATATTAAGATAATGTTTTTCTCATGTTGTCATCAATGGAGGAATTCCCCTCTAATATCATCAACAGAGTTGTTTCCTTTAACCATGCTAGGATGCAACTGGGTCTCAGATCATATCTATGCTACTTCTCTTTTCAGCAAAAAGGTAGATAAATTGCAATGTGAACTACTGCCTATAGCAGAATAACCAGAGAGGTGCCAGCATGGCCCCACCCTACATGAGTCATTGGTGTGAAGCTGAGTGTAGACCAGCCTTTCCATTCACTCCTGTAAAATGTTTCTAATTTCTCCTTCTGATTAGTCTGAAACCAGGCCTTTACTGCCTTCCGGTGCCCTCCTGGCCCTTAAGACCCAGTATATATTTTATGGTGCAACAGAAGGTAATAGGTACCCCTTTTTACTCAACAGGTCCTGAAGTAGCAGCTTTTGTTGCAGAAAATGCTTCTTTCCTAACATGTAGAAAAGTCCTGACTGGTGTGTCAATAGGTCAGGGAGGTATTTGCAAAGACAGAGACACTTTCTTGCCATGCATATTCCAAGAAGGTAAGTCCCTGTAAAGAGTTAGATTATGACTAAACAAGGATGGAATTGTGATGTGTAAGACTGTCCACCCTGGCAAAGTGTAACTGACCTCTGCCAATGGTCACTTTATGGACCAAGTGTTCAACTATACCTGTCCCAGAAAACTAAGAACCTTCATACAGCAAAGACTAGAACATACAAATATTATTTGGAGGCCAAGTAACTTGCTGTTACTTTGTTTGATTTATCACTCATCCAATTTTATTACAAATGGATAAGATTCTGGGCTGGTGCAGTCAATGGCAAAACTCCCACAAGGGTGGTGTGCTCAGCTCTTGCTTGCTCTTTGGCTACATTCAGTGATCAAACGCTGTTTTCTGAATTATATTAACTTTGCACACATTTCTTCTGACTTGACGTAGATCAGTTTTTTCAGTTTCTTTCCACTGGGGAAATCACAACAAAAGTAGAGAGGACGTTATTTTCAAATTCAGAAGGAGTCCATTAGAAACAAAAGAATAAAAGATAAACAAAAATTACTTTAAAAGCATTATCTGCTATTGTCTTATGAAGAAGTTAAAGCTTTGCCAGTGTATTTTCAAATCTCTGTGGAGATGGAGTCAGGGCCACATCCTCCTGATCTGACGCAAGCAAGTGCTAGTTTTGAAATGTCAGAAGTGTCATTCTGTGAAGTTAAGCCACAATGCTTCAACTGAATCACTCACCATGAATCTAGCAACAGGTTTTACATTGCCACATTACCATAATGTCTGACCATCTGCAGTGCAAAATCAATAGCTAAGTCCCTGGTGGATTTCACAGAATTTCTGGCATTCTTTTTTAGACTCTGTTCTGCAGAGCTGAGATTTTTTTTTATTTGGTGCCTTAAATTCTTCCTGTTTGCTTTTTGGGAGGAGATGGCTGGTAAGAGTTTATGTAGCAGAAAGGACTGCCAGAGCTGTGTAAGTTTTATAGCAGAAAGACTTTTTGAGGAGGATGATGATGTCCCATTCTCTGTCTCACAAGGGACCTCTCCAGCAGTTGGTGGTATCTCAGCTGATCTTTGCTTTACTTGTTGTGCATAGGAAGCTAGGAGGGTCTCAATGGCCTGACTATCCAGGGTCTTGCTCTGATAATAAAATGTGCACGGTATACTGTGTTTTGAGAATGTTACTTTAGTACAATCAATGGCTACGGGTGAATTGGGGAGAAAAAGCAGAAGAGTTCAGAAAACTTAGTTTGATTATACTTGAAGCATCCTGAATGTTGATGGACCTAGAGACCCTTTTGATCTTCAAGGTCAATCTAGTTGCTACCCTTCAGCATTCAGCTCTTCCCAACCAATCTTCAGTGAGATACTTGCTCCTTACTGGAGCCTGGCATAGAAAGATTCAAGACTTCCAGTTTCTTGCTGTCTTTGTCTCTGCTGGGCAAGTGCTGATGAATGCACATCCCCTGAAGATCATCTCAATGAGCCTCTGGTTCTTTGGGCTTTGCAGCCAGGAATGATATGGTGCTGCAAAACTTAGCTGCATCTAAGTCCAAACCAGCTCTTTATTAAGAAGGAACCTAGGAATAATTCACCCTTTTCCCTACTCCATATGCATATGAAAACTAGGCCTTATCCTCTGTACAGCAACATAATAGCCTGGGGACCAAAGCAGAAACATATGGACATATAATGACAGCTTTAATTCTGACAGTGCATCCATCTCTTCCTCTGGATATATCACAAACAAAAACTACTGAAGTGCCAGTTAAGCAGCACACAATTATTTGCAGATTGTCAGAATTTTGCATTTCATTTGAAGCAAGAACCATTTTATTAGTGCAGGATTAGATATTTGTAATTATCCAGGCTAGAAGGATGCGTTCCTAGGACACACTCCATTTTTCTTTTGGAACTCTATACACACTCCACTTCTTGGGAGAAGGATCAGGGAGGGAAAAAGATCTGTACAGTAATTGCTGATAAATTGAGACTTTTTAGAACTTGGTTTCTGTCACTGAAAAGAAGAAGACTAAAAGACCCGGTATATCTATATAACACATCTTGGAAGAGAAACTGGAACTGCAAAAATATGAGGAACAGATGATATCAAAGGCTAAAATAGAGAGAGTCTATTAAAATACCTGGTGCTGGTTTATAGCCTGCATAGTTCCTAACTATGAAACAGACGACATCCTCAAACATGAGGGACTTCAGTTTACCCCTTATAACAAAGCAAAACTTGAAATTACCATCCTTAAGTAACATTTGTCTTCCTATTGGAGTCCACAAAAACCAGAAAGGCTGGGGACATGTTCTCTTTCTGTCACTCGGGATTTTGCCATTTCTTCTCTCGGTGGGTAGCTGTGACAATGTGTCCCCTGAGTTAGACACATTTGTACTTACAAACATAGGAAAGAATGATCTGTGGGCTGCCACCCATACAGTGGTACGTGACAGGGGCCAAGCAAAGCAGCAGCACCTTCAACTGGCCACCCCCTTTCTGTCTGAGTGTTTACCACCTGCACAGCAGGCATGGCTCAATGGCTTGTGGGCTCACCTCCAAGCCACGGGAGTTTATGGGCTGGCGTGAAGTCTGGCAGTCTGAAGCTGGTTTCACGAAGCATCCAGTTTTGCCAGCTGCAGGAGGGTAATAATTTCCAAGAGAGGGACTGAGCGCACAGCTGAGGGCAGTAACTATCTCAGCTGTCACCATTTATTCCATCACCAAGTCTGAGTGTCAACACCCTCCAAGAGAGACAAAAGTAAAACCGAGTATCCAGGCATTGTGGGGCACAGATTTATTTCATTAAATTCAAATACTTCCCTGTGATGAGTCTTGTCTCTTTAAATTTTCCATACAGAAAAAGCATGTGCTAATATATTGCCAGTTGGAGGGGTATATTTTCTGTGCATGTGTAGATCCAGTTGGTTTCTTTGGGGAGTAAAATACAAAGGAAAAAGCCATTGTTCTTGTCTTGCTCTCAATTTTCAAAAATTGCCAGTTCTTATAAGCAGATCAAAACAGATAACAGATGGCACTGGCTAGCAACAAGGAAACGTAGATGCAAATATTTTATGGTATATGAAGAACATCTCTGATGTGGTAGGGTTATGTTTTTTATCATGGTTTCTAACCAGTTGTGAGAAAAATCCATTACTAGCACTTTGCGGTATTTAACTGGATGTGAAAGGTGCAAATAATTCAGCTGGTGACCAAATTATATAATTGGTAATAAATTAAAAAAACAACCAAAAAAACCCTAACCTGATAAAATTAATGTAAAGGGACTCAATATACTTGCCAATAAAGCCAACAGGAGACTCTCCAGTCATGTCAGCAGATATCCAACCTGTCTGTCAATTTCTGATTTTCTTCTAAGATCCCCATGTACACAGGCTACACTGCAAAAGAAAAATGTTCGTGAATGCTTTCCTGGCTCAAGTGACCAGTCAGTAGTTTTCATAGACAACAAAATCAGGCACCATGCAGGGTCTCTCAGAAAAAGCAACAGGTCCAGCATGTCAGCCTTACAGGTGCCTTGCACCCCTGCTCTCCCAGACCTGGTTATCTTCACAATGACCAAGGAGTCACAGCTAGGCTGAACTAGAGGAGTGTGACCAGTATAGTGCAGGTCTCCCAGAGCTTGCATAAGCTGTTTCTAATTTAGCTTTGGTGGAAGTCAGACTAAACAAACAAGTGGGTACCTCTGCTGCAAATATCTACACATGGGGAAACACCAGGAGCAATTCTGAGGAGGCAGTGAGTGGTGCCCTTGGGGGTACAGCCCATGGGAGAGGCACGTCCACATGTAGATGAGACATCTGCTTGCAGCTTGATGAGTGTACATATTTTCCACTCACTCCTGCCCACAATGTCACATCTACCTCCACTTTTAAATTGCAGTCTCCACAGCATGGAAAGGCACCACAGGTTAAAAAAGCCTAAAACTCCACCAACTTCTCTTTCCAACCAAGAATGAAAGTCCTCTTGTAGCAAATGAGTATCAGATCCAAATCCTAGAATGATCCCTAGTAGGGATCTGAGCAGCTGGGAAGTTGAGGTCTAATGTCTTGGTTGGGTGAGATTACAATTAAATGCCTTTTTTCCTGCAGAAATGGGTGCTTGCCAAATCTCCGGTGTAATACAGAACATTTGCTTCTCGTGCTGCAGAGCTCTAAGATATCAGACCTTCTATGCACAGCAGCAGACAAATGCACTCAAAATGACAGAGCAATTTCTCATATTTACTCTCTTTGTCTCTATCCCCACTGCCTGTACAGGCAGATCCATGGCACTGAGCACAGTCTTACCTTGTTGGTAGAAGGATGTGGTTAAATGGTCCCTGATTTTTTTTTACTAGAAAATGAGTCTGTTGATGTGGCGCCAGTCAAACACTGACAGAAATTTGAGAGAGCTGTGAAGCTCACTTGTTAATTGATGCTCCATTCGTAAGTTATGTGCCTTAGTAAGTTACTTAGCTGGTATAATACCTTTTTCCTAGCCCTTTGCCCATTTAACACTGAACTATGCCTATAGAGAGCATCAGAGCATCACAAGTTTTCTTCATCATATGTATAAAATTCAATTTTTCTTTGAAGTCTTTCTTAATACTCTTGTGTTCAAGTAAAGCTGTCATTGAGTTCATTGAGGTTTGCCCACGCAAGGAGCAAAGGCTCTGTCCCCTTGGGATTGCACAAGCCATTTTCTAGTAATTTGTCTGCTAAGGTGAAAGATTTCCTTATTATAGCACTGAAAACAGGAACTTCACAGTCTTCTAACAGAAATGACTTTATGTATTTTATGAAACTGAGCCAAAGGCACTGCTCTTGTCAGCTGGAGTTGGTGGCTGTTTAGTTGGTCTGGACATGAGAATTATCTACTTCCCCTTCCTCTTTTTTTGTTTTTGTTAATGAAGGCTTTCTACCTGACTAAAATACATAGCTGTGTTTTTCCCTTCAGGTCATGTTATCGGAAGCTTTGAGTTGGGGGTGGGAGTAAAAAAGTTCAACTTACTAAGTAAGATTAAAGAAATTAAATGCTAAGGCTCATATTTAATTTTCCCTTGTAGATGTAATTTTTCATGCAGTGACAGCATCAGAACCTTTTCAAGTTTTATAGCTATTTCACATTTGGCAGAAACAACAGGAAACCATCTGTAGCAAAGCAGGATTGTTGTAAGCATAATATTCAGTAATAAAAAAAAAGATTAAAAGAAAACACTGTTATCTTTATGTGATAGCTTTGAAGGGGCAAAGAGCAGGATGCTTGCATTTGCTACTAACTTCATAAAAATTTTCTAGATGAGTCAGCCATGGAAAAAAATTATTATTTCAGCAGAAGGAATAAGTCCAATAAGGAATTTGACTTTTGGTTTCTTGTTGAGATTTCCATGATGACTGTAAAGATGCTTGTGGTGAGGAAATTTTATGTGCCTGTTTTCTGTAAATCATAACTTACAATGGTGGAGCTTATAAGCACACAGACAACTTCAAATAGTCACATTGTCCCACAAAAAGCAAGCAAGCTACTCGTGCTCTTCAGCTTTAACTCCAGGCCTAAAAGCCTTTTCTAGACCAGGGAAATAAAAATAAATTGTGGAGATTTAGACAGCTTGTACTATCCTCCGTTCCCATATGACAGGATGTGTTCATTCTTGCTTTACTGTGTTTTCTGTGCTGGAAAGGAGACTCCCAGACTGAAAAAGTGTATACTCATTGCTTGCAGGTAAAAAATACTTTTTGCTGAAACTTTTTTTTGTTAATTGAGGTGTCATATCCCAAGGCTGCACTAAATACCTCTGAAGACCGTGGTCAGTCCTGTAAAGTTGTTCCATTGCAAATATCCTTTTCAGAATGTCCATTTAAGAAAGGGAAAGAACCGTTTTTTTCAGGTGTGTTCTAAAATTCAGCCTGGGCTAAACCTGTGTGTAATTTCTTTGTCACTGACCATGTTTCGCATTTTTATAATCAGACCTAGTTTTAAGATAGCATTTCACCGTGCAAAAGTCAAAATGTGTCAGGGAACTGCAATATCTTGTTGTTATTAATGTCTTAAATTATAGCTAGACACCCTGTTTTTCCAGTTTTCAAGGCAAGTTATGAAGGCTTTTTTTTTTTTTTAGCGCTGAGCTGATGAGACATTAAAGGTTTCTTTTTCAAATAGTTTGGCTGTTGGGTTGCTCCTTTCACTCACACCTGCCCGTTGACTTAGAAATTGTCTCCGCCTCTTCTGCATCAAACACTGAATTTACATAGGCACAAAGAAAGTGTGGAAGGCCAACAGCTCGCACCGTCATTAAGATGAGAATGCAGGAAGAACAAAGCAGCACAATGGTAAGAGAAATCTAACAATACTCTGCCTCACTGCAGTCTGACTAACCAGGGCTTTCCCACAGGAGGGAACGGTGCTGAGGATGCCGCAGGATCAGCAGATGCATGCAGGGCCGCTGGCAGTGACTAAGCCAGCAACAGAGAGGGAGTCGAAGTTCTAGACATGAGTCAGGTTTTGAACTTGTTGTGGTTTGTAGCGGCTCGAAAGGCTTTGTATGGCATCACTGCAAGAGTCTGTGACTGCGAAGTGATGGGCTTACAGCTGGTAGAGCCACTGGCTGCTTTGGAAGGGAGTGCTTGCTTTCAACAAAACACTCTAGTTGAGCTCAACATCCACAGCACAGCCTTGGCATTATTTTAATGCCTTTACCAAAGTGCTCTGGCTTATTAATTCAGTAAGATCTTGCTAATTATGCAAGCCTCCCTGGAGAATTTTAGAGATGCTCATAAGAAGCATCATAAAATTATTTCTTAAAATATATGTGACAAAAATAAGACAAAAGCAGTGGAATGACACATGCATTTAGCAGCTAAAGTGAAAAAGAATTTCTCTGTATGCATGCCTTTTCTAAAATGCAGAAGGAAAGAAAATGAGAGGAAATAATTATATCTGGATTTGTTTTGTTTCTTCAGAACTTTCTGTTCATGCCTTTTAAAACAGTTTGGCACAAAGATTTGAGTGGGAAGACTTGAGATGCTGCCTCAGTCCTGATGTTGTCAGTGGTTTTGCCATTTATTTTAACAAAATGTTGATGTACTTTTATATGCTGTTGCCTGTGCCTATGTCAGAGATGGATTAAAACTTAAAGGTGCAATTCCTGCACAAGCTGCTGAAACTGTATGAGTTTAATCAAAATGAGTGAAAGACATCTGCTTTTCCCCTTGCAAAGCCAAGTGCGAAGACATTGCTAACAGCTCAAGTTTCCCAGAAATACATGCAGAAGCTCCTCTCTGTAGTATTTTCCCTACCATTACTAATTCTAGATGGATTAACCTAACAAGAGGTGCACACAGACCTTTGCTTAGCTTCATAGATATGTCAATTTTCGCAGAACAGATGCAAACTCATAAACAATTCTCTTAACTCTGCAATATTTTTCATCTGGAGTTTTTATGCTTTTTTTTGTATATATAGATAAAACACTTTTCCTTAATCACAGAAGAGCAATTAGTGGTGGGTGTGTGAACAGTGCACAGAATAACAGGCACTCTCAGAGTCTTTGATTCAGCAGCAGTCTGAAGTGAGAAGCAGACACTTTCTGTTAGATCATCTTCAAGGATTTAATCCCAAGGAGGAGCTTGGATCGTAGCAGACAAGTCACTTCACATGCTAAGTCTGAAACTTCTTAGATACTGAGAAATCTTGCTTGCCTCCTCTTCACCGCAGAGGTGCCTACATACCTCAACACCCACGTTTGCATCCAGTGAGTTCCTTGCATGCCTGAACGTGTGCTTCTGGACATGCTTTACCTGGCTTGGCCTGTACTGGATGAACAGACCCACATGCCACACATCAAGTCCTCTCACTGAGCTTGGTCGCACTGTTACATGCTCAGGGACACCAGGTGGGAGATCTGGACTCAACATGTTTCTCAGTCTGTGAAGATTTTAGCTGTTTTACTCACAGCAGTGTCCCCAGCCCCAGCTCTTCTACATTCCAAAAGGGGTGTCTGCCTGTCTATTCCTTTTGCTTTTTTAACTGTTACATTTTCCTAGGCATAAGTGACAATTTGTATGGGTGTCCATACACACCTGCCAAAGTGTGTGGAGATGTAGGCTCTGGGTAATAATATATCTAAATTTAGCTCGGAGTAAGAACTGTAGCCCAGTTTCCAAACCCTGACCCAGGTGGTGCCCCAGTCACTAGGTTTGGAAGCCATGTGAGTGAGTGAAAAAGAGACAAAAACTGTCTTATGCAAAACAGAAAAGCTGTGAGAGGAGGGAGCTGGACAAACCCAAGATAGCCTGGGTAGCCATGCTGCCTGGCCAGGGGCTCTGAACAGCTCCCTCTCTCTGGAGCCCACTCAGCCGGCTCCCAGCCCCTTAGAGGGAAGATTTACAAAACTGTGTTCAAACAAAGGAGGATCCTGTCAGGCGGAGGTGTTTGGCCTTGTTGTTGCCCTGTAGATGATGGGGGTATTAAGTGCAAAGATACGAAGTAGTGGTAGGAAAGGTTCCATGGGCTGGAATTTGGGGTGAGTCTGGAGGACTGTATGGCGAAGCCTTGTCAGGTTTCTAAGCCCTGCCAGGGTCATGGCCAAGGCATTTTGAAGATTTCTGTTTTGGGGTGTCTCTTCCCAGACTCTGGCTATAGCAAGGATGCTGCCACCTTCTGTGTCTGCTGTGGAGCACTGAGTCCATTATGGCACTGTCCCTGTTGTGAATCTGGCCTGATCCCCAGTGAAGTAGGAAACTTCCCTGGGAAAAATGCTGGACATTAGTCCAGGCTAATTAAAGTCAAAGATGGCTAAGAGGCAAACAGCTCCACAAACACAAGCAAGCATGAAGAATGATTTCTGATTTTCAGTGTCTTGTGGCAAATAGCCAGCTCCAGATGAAGCTCTTCTCACTGGGACATTTGCAAAGACCTTGCTGCCATGTGCATTTGTCAGTGGCTCACAAGGCACCCTTGTCATATGCTGTAGTGAAACCTCATGTGCCATGAAACCTCTGTAGTCCCCAGGGGAAAGGGGCTGGGGCTGCCCAATTAAGCTGTGGAAGTGTGTGGGAAATTGCTTCATGGCCACACAAAGCCCATTTGCTTTGGAATCCACTTAAAGTTTGGGTAAATACACCCAGTTTAAAAAAAAAAAAACAAAACCACAAAGTAGCTCTGCTGCAAATATCCAATAACCCCATAGCTTTGGCACTCTCTTGAGATGCAGGTGTTGGAAATTCAGCTCCCTGTTCCAAATTAAACAGAGGGAGTATTTGATGTCGTCCCATTTTACTCAAAGTGTGTCATACACCTGCACCAATAAATTGATCTGTGGAAACCATATACTCCTCTGAAATGTGCTAACCATACCCTGTAATCAAGCCTTTAGTCCTTATAAAGTTATAGGAATACATTTTAATCTGTTTAAGAACAATTATTCAGAGTGCAAGCAGAGAACACAGCAGAGATTTAGGAGAAAGATATTGCAGGGCAGACTTCAGTGAAGGGGTAATAGGCGGTATCAATGTGGTCACCTTAGGTTTGTATTTCCAGGCTTTTGAGTGGCTTTGAAATTTAAATGTTCTAGCATTTTCTGAACACTGGCATTTGTATTGTAAACTAATTGTTTTTATTTGAGAAACTGCTGACTGAGCTAATATACTTTCTGTTAGTAGGCATGCTGACTTCAGCCAGCTGCTGATGCTGCTTTGCGAGCAGGAACAGCACAATTCTGTCTTTGTTTTAAAAATCGAAGTTACTCCCTTTTGGAGATGTTTGCTTTATTGGGCACATAAATTAGGGAGAACAAATTTGTGTCTCTGTATACAGCTTTGAGTTCTTCCTACAAGAAGAATACATGTGTGAGGAATAAACAGGACATAAGGGATTCAGGTGAAGAGCTTTATATATGTAACAGTCTGGGCAAGAAAAACGTACAGAACTGATTCCATGCAGACAGGCAAACTCAGTCATTGTTTCCTCAAGGCTTTAAACATACGTCACCATGAGGTGCTAAGAGATGGGGTGGTCTTATGGCAGGGTTTTTGTTAGTTATATTTTTAGTTTTGGGGTTTTTTTTAACAGATTTGTATATCCAGTATGTCATGACACGACAATAAAGATGGAAGGGTTTTAATTGGCATATAATTTACGTGGGTTTGGGTCACTTTTAATTACATGTGAATAGTGCAGAAGAAAAATAACAAACACAGCTTATTAGTAACAAAGCAAAACTTTACCCTTTCTGCCGCACACTTGTGGGCTGAGATTTGATATAATTAAGCTCAATGTAAAAATAACTCATCTATCAATACCACCATTTATCATGAAAGGATGAGCTCCCTGCAATGCATGGTTTGAATTAACTGTCGCTTGCTGTCAAAGTGACTGAGATGCTGTGTACACATGTGGCACTTACACACATACATGAGCTTTTGTAGATGTCTTTTGGAGACAGAGCCAAGAGAGCCGAAAAAACAGACTCTGAAAGCAACCTGAGCACACATGTGAACACAAGCACTTGCTATGCACCGAAAGCTTTGTCCTTTAAACAAGTTTCCTGTTTGCCTTTTTTGGAGAAGAATTAGCTTTCGTCGTTTGCTGTTTTAAAGCTCTTCACTTTAACATGCCCTGAGGTCCCTGCAAGGTGACACTTCAGACAAGCTGTAAAAGAAATATAGTTCTTCAGCTGCTGTTGTGCACTTGATAGTTTTATCTTCTAGAAATTATGTTTCTATAACTCTTTTTTTTTTTAACCAAATAGTCATGGAAATAAATAATTTTCTATTATAGGGTTTTGCTATAAAATACATTGCTACCACTACAAACATGACTTTTCCACTGCTTACACAGAGCAACACATTTAACCAGACTAAGCCATCTTCTAAGAGCTGCCCCAGACCAGGGCCTGGGGGACTCCAAGGGACTCTGAATCAGGCAGGCTGTCCTCAACTCTTGGAGAGAAACAGGTGTGCCAGGAGGCAGGAAGAGGCTCTTCTCACAGGCCTCTCAAGTTATTAACATGACTGGTGCTGTATTTCAATTTGCAAGATGATCTTGACATTACCCACCCCTTTGCAGGCAGAACCTGATGACACATGGTGCCACACTGCCCTGGGAGCAATAGGCACCAAGCAGGTGAGAGTGCCTGGGATTTCTGTCCAGCACCTTCTTTCTGTGGGAAGTTGAATGGCTGTGGAGAACAGGTGCATGGAGGGAGCAGGTAGAACAGAGGGCCAGGGTTGCAGCAAACATGAGGGTTGTAGGAAAGGATGCTCAAATCCTGCTTGGGCTCCCAAAAGTATGAAGAACAGCAGGGACATGAGCAGTGGCTGTGGGAACAGCACAGGGTGCTGGCAGGGTTAGGTAAGAGATACCTGCTGCTTTTCACTGAGGTGCCACTCGAGCTAGAGTGGAGTGGGGAATGGCAGCCAGAGGAGTCAGACAGCATTAAAAAGGAGTCATTGGCCCCACAAAGCATGTGTGGTGAGGGAAAAACTGAGTTATTCAGAGGCAAAGGACCAAAGGAGGACAAAACCAGCAAATGCTTGGAGAACAGGGAGAAAGATTGCATCTCTTTGAGGGTGGAGAAGGAATTGTTGGTGAATCCAGGGCATTTGCTGTCTAATTCATTGCTGGTGCTCTCATTCTTGAATAACATAATGAGCACCAAACTTTGAAGTTCCATTTTCAGAACAGTAAAATTATTAGATCAGAAAGACAAAGAGGGGGGAAAGTACAAACAAAATTTCATAGGCTGCAGAAAAACTATCTTGAGCCTAAAACATGTCTATGGATCTACCGTGTAGCCCTGCATACATATGTACATATAACATATATGTACATATAACATATAAATAAGTGTTCCCATCTTTCATTGGTTCAGAACAAATTTTAAAAGTTCCAGTGGTTACCAGTATACAGAAGTTTCCTGGAACCTTTTTAGCATGTTATTGCAGTAAGAGCTGTTCAATACCAGCAACAGATGAACATTGTGTACAAAATACATTTATACCCTGGCCAAATAGTTAAACACAAACAATTATGTGAACAACCTCAGTTAATGTACAAGTTTGTCATCCATATTCATATTTGCATCTTCTGATGGTCTTTATCATTTGGTGAGATACTTTATCAACTTTTCTTGTTTTGGGAGATGTTGAAGATCCTTCTGGGAAGGAAGAATGCAATGATTCTATGTGGTTGTGGACTTGGCAGTGCTGGGTTAATAGCTGGACTCGATGATCTTAAAGTTCTTTTTCAACTTAAATGGTTTTATGATTTTGTGTTTAGGCCAGAAGGCCCTGATAGTGCTTGTAACTGTTTCTTGAAAGTTCTGTTATTTTTAATAGGCAGGCAGGAGTGAAGCAGCTGCTTAGAGCCAGGTATTTCTGTTTCCCACTCCTGTGGCTCCCTGTGGTGGCAATCTGAACAATCTGAACTGGCCTTGCTCGTGTTTTTTTGTTGGGTTTTTTGGTTGGGTTTTTTTTTTGTTGTTTTTTTTTTTGTTTGTTTGTTTGGTTTTTTTTGGCAAAGCTGTGCACAGTTTATTGCATTTGACTTTAGGTTAAAGCAGCATTCTGTAGTGCTGTCAAGAGCTGAAATGTCAGAATGAAATACCGAATGCTATTTCCTCAGAAGCTTGGTGTCACAAATTATGGAGGCTCCAGGCTAAGTGTCTGCAACATTTCCTGTGATTGCTGCAGTGGAGACATGCTCCATTTTTAAATACATTGGTCACAGGTTGATGAAACCAATTTCTCTGAGAATCTTTTGCTGTCACCAGGTAGAAGATATCACCCCCCAAGAGAAAAAAAAACCCACAAACAAAATTTCAAAACAGCCAAAAGAAAAAGAAATCTAAAATTAATTATAAATGGTAACAGGATACCTGTGGTCAAGCTGAGATTGATGCTGCAGCTTCACATGCAGTTGTATCAGTTTGGTGCTGGTGTAGATGTTTTTCCTCCCACCCAAGTTGGCAAATGTTGAATGTGTTGTTCAAGCTCTCTTCCTGCCCTCCCTTTTGCCCTATTTTAATTCTGCTGCAAACTTAACCTGCTTTATTCAGATTTGTAATGGCATGAGGCTTATGTGCTAGCTGGGACATGCAAGTACCTGGAGTCCTAGAAATGCTCATAATTTGCATTGTTAATGAAACATAATTTAACATCCTAAATATAGAAAGTTTTCTATAACTGAAATGGATTAAACCAGCTCCTTTTCCCCAGATCTCAAACATCCCTGTCAGCCCATAAGTTTTGGAAGAAGCCCTGTAAAGCCCTGAGACTTAACTGCTTGACAAAGGAGAACCAGAAAACCAAACAAAGATCTTTCTGTTGGGTTAAATCCAGAACATGTTGATGGGTCCTGCCCAACAGCAGGTCAAACCTGTGTAGGAATCTTAGTTTTTTTGCTAATCCCGTATTGCTTTCTGATCTCTGGATCCAAGATAGGCATTATGAAATGCTTCAGAGGGGCAGGTTTTCCCAACTTAAAGTTTTGCATTAACTACCTATGCTGTCATCTTTTCTGCCTTCTTTTGTCTATCAGTTTGATTTCAGACTATCTCCTCAAAACCATTTTTGAATGCCCTGGATTAATGGGGCATTATTCCAAATGCCACGATAATTCTTCACCATGGAAAATGCTCCTTAGCTGGTTCTACACCACAAATTGCATCCTTACACCCCAACTTTTATTGGGCCTTTGAGCAACAGTATGATATAGGCAATAAGTATCTCTGCCAATTGCCAGGTGTTATTCCCTCATTATGACAGACGTTTTCTGCCTGCATCACTTCAAAGCCTTCAACAACTAGCTCAGCTCCTGCTAATGCTAGAGTTTCAGCAGCCTGAGCTCTAGGAGGTTCAGCTGTATTTCTCTACATCCTGACACTGTCCTGAGCACACTCTGCTGTCTCTCCTACTGTCTGCTTCACCTATCCCAGCGCCCTATGGCTTTGCCTCCCACCAGACAGATCCAGTGTAAAATTAAGTCCTTACTACCCTTACAAGGGTTTTCCTCCAGAGAAATTTAAGAAGCTGAATTAAAGTAGCTAACCACAGCTTACTTAGGGACAGGATCCTAAAATGAAGAAATCAGGCTTGCCTCAGAAAACATGAGAATGACATGAGTTGATGGCAACAGTCCTTTTCATTGTCTCCCACCAAGTCAAATGGCTCCTTCCAGCCCTTCACGAGCACCTGAGTGGTTACCGCTTCCCTGGCACTGGGGTGGCTTAAGGATCCTGCCCAACGCCTGGTCCCAGAGCCTGGCTGCCAAAGGCAGGGAGAGGCTGGGCCAGAACACAGGTGCCCACACAGGCAGCCAGAGCCATTTCATCCTTGCACCCCACGCCGCAGGCTGGCGGCTGTCATGGCTTCTTCCCTGGTCACACCCTTACACACTCCTTCATGCCTGTCTGTCTTTTCCTCCACCCACTACCTGCATCAGAGGTTTGATTTCTGCTCCCCCCACCCGTTTCTTTTTCACCTCAAAGTGATAGCAATTCCTGATGCATTTATCTTGGATGATGTGGTTGTTGTAAGATGAGGTACCTGCAGCAGCCAGTCTGCGGTTGATTTGAACGCAGGCGAGTCTCAACAATGAGCTTAAAGGAGGGTGTCAGGTATAAATCTTGTCTTCAAACAGCCAGGGTGCATTCCAGACTTCAGAGACACCTCTTTGTGTGGAAGGTTGGTTGGGTTTTTTTGCCTCCTTTTTTCTTTTTCTTGGACCTGGAAGAGGATGAAAGTGACGGGTTGTGTGCATTCGTTTAGGCTGATAATGAGAGTGGGGCTCACGGGCATAGTAATTTGGCAGGCTCTTCACTTCCTGTAACAGTTTCAAAAAAAAAATAATTCAAGGGCTGCTTTAAGACAAACATTTTTTGTTTAACTACTGGTGGCTCATTTTCTGAACACCCATGCAATTAATCTTATTTGTATTAAAGAGGCAGGCTGCTTTTTGTAAGGTTTTCTGAGCTATAATTAATGAAGATCAAAAATGTTACAGAGACATAATATTTAACTTTTCATAGGTGCAACTGCACAACATCTGCAGCAATTAGAGAAGCAAAAGGCATTGTGTTGGAGTTTCTTTCCCTTCAAAGTGTCTTTGTTAAGCCTCTTCAGTATTCTAGCTGGGAATGTAATTTTTGGTGAGGAGACTAATCAATACTAAAACCACAGATCTTTTTTTTTATATTGCATTGATTGTCAAACATATAATTCAAAAATATTATCAGCTGTGTCAGACTTGTGAGAGCTGAGCCCATGAAGTTGAGTGAAGAGCTACCTGTATTGCACCTTGAAGAATCAGATCCAAACAAAAGTGTTTACTGCTTCCATAGTAGTTTTCAAGCAAATGCATGAGTGTGTTAAAACTTCAAAAGCATCATAACAGTTTCATGATTTTACATGTAAAAAATCCTGGATGTTTTGCCACTAGGAATTCTGTAACACAGATTATCTTTTAGCTGGGCTGCTTAAAGCATAATTAGTTTTTAATAAGTAGTAGCTTATTTATCTCTGGATTATTAAATGAAGAACTCTGGAATGCATCACTTGAAGACATATGACAAGAAACATGCATAGTTCTACCTTGGCACTAGCTGCCTCCCACTTCACCAACCTTTCAGCAACTCTAGCAAAAAGAAAGTCTGGTTTTCACTGGCTTGAAATCAAAATGTGGATGGCTCCAAGTGTGTCACTTGGATTCACAAGGCAACGTCAGCCTTTGCCTTTACAACAGACACACAACATCCTTATGCCAGGGATTGCCTGTTTCATATGCATGTGGCATCCTGCTAGCACTGTTAGATTAAAAAAAAAAAGCTGCAACTGCATCATTCCTATTACTATCTGAACTCTCCTCACACTGCTAAAGCAAAATTATCTCTGTCATCTCTGTGATCTGCAGTTAAGTTTGATGTCAAACATTGTTTGAGGAACAAGTTATCCTGGTGTGATCCCAAAAACCAAGAGAGGCACCATCTGGTGTGTACTACACCACATTAAGAATGAAAGAAGAATTAATCTTTGTCCTTTCATTGTGGATTCAAGTGTCACATGAAAGGTGACATAAGAAGAAGTTACAACCCATGGATATCTAATGCACCATAGCTGTACCATGAAAAGTGCTACCTGGTGACAAATACCTCCATCTCCAGAAGCAAAAAATCTACATGTCTAGAAACCTGGAGGCAGATATGAGCAAGGGTTCTGGGCAGTGCTGAGCACCCTGCTGCTGTGGCCCAGCAGCCTCCAGCCCAACTACTCCTTCCCAAGGAGAGAGCTGCTCAGTACCCTTGTGTCTGGGGGTCCATGTGTTTAACCCAAGCTTGATGTCTGAAAATAGATAGGTTTGGTTTGAAGAAATGTTTGCAAAATTAAATAAAGGAATTGCACATGCTGATTGCATCACATTTATTTCTGTTTACTTTGTGACTCATAAGCTTCCTAATTATATGCAAGCAAAAAAGCTAAAAATTTCTTGGATTTCAATATAAAGTTATCCATCATATACAAGAGACATCTGGTCTCCAAATCTAACTCCTCTCAAGGTCAAAGTCCAAGCAGATCCAATGGTTTGAACGAGAGTGTTGGGCTTTGTGCAGAGGACAACTGTAGCAGGATGGCTTGGGATGTCAGGAGAATTAGCAGCAATATGCTACCTCAGTCCTAGCAAAACCAGGCACAAGAAAATGTCAAGAGTTTCAGCATTTTTCTTCATTACAAAACTGTTATACATAAAAAAATGCACACTTCCAGGACCAAAATCTGTACATTCTTTGAATGTTATCCAGGTTTTTACATTTTAACTGAGGTGAACCCCTCCCACAATCCCCCCAGTTACTCATCTTTCCAAGCACTCTTTCATCTTTTATCTTTCAGACTGTAAGATCTCTGAGAAAGAGACAGTCTTTATTTGTGTATGTACAGCACCCGCATATTTAGCACTAAGCTCAAATGTTTGCCTACACTGTAAAATAGCTGCCAAACAGTGTGGTTTAAGAGCGTGTCAAGGGTATTAATTTCTAACAATTAAGAAGGGAGTGAGAAACAGTGTGAACAAGCTGAAGTTTTTGTTCAAAACAAAGTGATTGAACGTGGAACTCCCTGAAGATTTCAATCAGAGAACTCCAAATGCAGTGTTGGTCAGTATGCAGCTGAGGTTGTCTGCGCAACAACATTTCTGCACCTCAGCTTCTTTCTGCCTCATGCTTACTTGTATGGTAATCACAGCCATCTTCATGGAAAGGTTTTTTTGATAAGGATGTTCTCAGGAGGAGTTGGAGAGCTCTGGGAAGCTCCAGTCACTGTACTCACACTTAACAGGCTCCGTTTGTTCAGGAAAAGGAGGTGTTTGGGGATTTTTCTTTACCTCTTCAGCCTGTCCCCTTTCATCCAACAGATCTACTGTGTGAGGCCCCAGATTTTTGATCCTGCCCTTAAAACACAGGCCTGCTTCAAAGTCAGAGGAACAGTGCCTTTGATGGCTTTTACTTGTTATACCATACAGCCCCATCACATATATGTTCTGTTTATAGGTAAAAACACAGCTGGTTTGACTCTGTATGGCAATTTTCACATGACATGATTCTTTTTTCTGGTGACCTGCAAGAGTATGAAGTAAGTAGAAAAATAGTATTTTCTCTCTCAGATCACGTAGAAATAATTAATTGCATGGGCACCAGCCACTGGAAGTTTGTATCTGTCTTCTTTCCCCGAAACCAAACAGGTTACCATAATAACCCGAAATCAGAAAATCACCCTGCATTTTTCTTTTATGTGGTCTCAAAGATGAGATCTTTTAGTGTTGTTTTTTTCTGCCCGTGATTTTAAATGAGTACAAGATCCTCTGAAGAGCTGCATTCATTTGCCTGCCTACGTGTGGCTACTGCCTTTAAGCTGTGCTATGTAAGATGTCCATGTGAGCTTGGCAGGTCTGATACAGGACTTTGAGGGGACCCACTGCCTTTTGAAGTGGCACACTGGGATCAGGCAGAGTCCACAGGACATCTCAGGTGCCACCACCCCCCTGTATGTGGGCAGCTGTGTTGAGCCTTTGTTGAGGCCAGCAACGAGAAGAATTGCTTAGTTAACATATCCAGAAAGCTCCTGATCCACTGCCTGGTCTTTAGACAACTTCCTTTTCCCCAAGAATATCATACATTTCTTCTTCCTTGCTCTCATGGGAGCTCCCAGCTACCCAAGTGAATACAACTTTTACATTTGCCATTCCTACACTGAATGTCAATATGACCACTTTGCAGCACCCTAGTAGGGTTTCAAAATTATGTAGGCAATTTCTTATCACAAATATGAACTGATTATTAATGACTAACAAACTTCTATGAAAATCACAGAACTGGATATAAAAAATTTGCTACAATATAAGATCAAAGTAGGGGTTTCTTGAGTGTGCGACCCAATAACATTGAATATCCAAAAAGTAAGATCACTCTATTTTAAAAAATTATAAATTTCCTATGCCTTGTGAAAATTACCCTCATGTTTCCAAAGATGCCTGGAAGAAGGTCAGGCTTTGACATTACTGAATGAGTAATATGAGGTATACTTCAACATATAAAATTGCTAGATAAAGAAATGGCACCTATCTGGTGATATAAACTGCTTTTTTTCAAGCCTGACCTATTGCAGTGTCTAGAGATTTACACCAGCTCTTTGTTCAAACCTTCAGCTTAGTGTTATCATCTGGAATTTCAGAAAAACAGGACCTGTTCTTTAAGTCAAACCTCACTTCTCTCTGGGTCCGTTTCTTTATTAAAGACACATGACAAAGTGAAGTTCAAGTGTATCTACATCTGAGGCAGGTCATGGATTTGTTTGTCACAGTGGCAGAAGGCTGGTGAGGTTCAGTGTACAATATTGCTTGTGAGAAGTAATCATATTTAAAAATCTAATAGAGAACTACCTCTCTTGCATTCTTTCATGCTCTGGGTCCCATATTTTTGGTACTTTAGAGGAACCATCTTTGTGCCCATTGCACTGAATCCATGAAAAGCAAATTTGAGTGTGTGATGACATTGATCTGTAGTAATGAAGTGCTTGTAAAAACATTGTTTGCTTTACTTTGCACACAGTGCTAGAAGGTAATAACACAAGAGCTGTGATGAAACAGTGTTCCCATGGCTGCTGAGCCTTGCAGAGCCCATCTTCTTGGCAATCCCCATCAGAAGTCAGTGTGGAGCTTCCACACTAGGAATTCAATGTCTTTTCTAAATACAGGCTTAGGATGGTGACAGTTCAGAGGAAGCTCTGTGAGGGGTGAACTCTGGCACATCTGGAGACTGTCTGTATATTGGTCTCAGTGCCTTAAATGTGTCAAGATGAGGACCAGTTTCCTCAGCCCTATGTCCGTCACCAGAGTTCTCCAGGCCACTTTTGCAGAGGCGTTTGCATCAATGTTAATAAAGATTACACATAGAAAGGAGTTTTTCAGCCAGTTATTTCTTCACATGCACACACTCAGAACCTGCTAATACTGTTTCTAAGTAACTAAAACAATTTATAAATTCAGTTCTAATTCAGAAAGAGTTTTAGACAGTAATACTGGGAAACAGATATGGAAAATACAAAGCAATTAAAATTAGGATTTGCTATGTGAAACAGTTTACATGTTTATAGTATTTTACCTGATAAAATTGCTTATTTATTTTAAGGGAAGCAAAAATCTTTCCCAAAACCATGGGGAAAACCCTTTGCCCAGGCCATCTTTGTGTGCACTGTTTCATCCAGTCTGAGCTCAGTCCATGATCTGGCCAGTAAAATACCCTGGAAGTATGTCCTTATGCCCTCCAGTCATGCAAGGAAAGCATTTGCTGCCTGGAGGCATAGACTGCTGCACCTGTAGCAGCCCCACCAAGCCATCTCCATCTCCATCTCCAAAGCAGCCATATTTGCTCCAAAGGCTGAGGAAAGCAGTGCTTGGCTTGGTGGCTTTCCATCCTTCCTAACCAGACAGCTGCTGTCTTTGCTCACCCCAAAGCAAAAAGAAGGTAGGAGAGCAGCTTAAATAACAGCACCATGGCTTTAGGACCTAGACTGTGGCAATCCTAGTGTTCACAGTGTGAGCCAAGTGCCAGACACCTGAGAGCACTGAGGTGCCCACAGGGTGTCCCTGCTGAAGAGCCTGGCAAAGGGGCACCAGGGAGGGTCTCCCTGAGATGCCTGGGTTGAGAAGGAGGGTGAACTCCAGAGCATTTAGAGTATTCCCTACCTCCTCTCTGGCATGTCTGTGTAGGGTGCTCAGGGGGAAAATATGGGCTTCCTCAGGATCACTGCTCAATGCCATAATGGATGGCTAATTATAGGTCTTGCAGTGAAAGAAGCAGCCCCACAGAGATCTTAAGCTACTAGACTTTCAGTAGACACGTTATTTCTGGGATATTATTCCCACAGGCCAAAGTACAATTACAGTGTTGGTTTGTATTTCCTTGCAAAAAAAAAAAAAAAAGCAAAGTGTACAGTTTCAAATTAATCTTCTTATCAAAGACTCAGACAGAGTTATACCTTTTGCTTCCTCCTTGTAATGTCAGTGATATCTGGGAAAGTCTCTGGTTGAATCTTTGCACAGCACAGGGTAAAGGGCCTGAGCAGGTACAGGGTGGCAGGCTTGGTCCTGCCAGGTTGGGTACTTTCTTTGAAGCCATCAGGGAACCTGATCTGGTATAGTAAATGAACAGAGAAAGAAGCCTTTTGGTATGCAGTACTTCTCCAAAACAGCAAAGAGAAATTAATGTTGTTCCCTCTACACATAGGAGAACGAGTTCTTGAAGGAAGTCAGGGGCCTACTTCATTCATATTGGGAGCCTTGAAATATTGTTACTTGCACCTGACTACTCTAAGGGGAGATAATTGCAGTACAACTCTTTGCATGCATCCTAATAATTGCCTAGAAATATTTTCCCACAAGCTGTCCATAATTAGCCTCTCCCTAAAAGATAAATCATGTGAGGAAAAGATTGAGAAAAATTAGGTCTGATTTCCAAGAAGTGAGAAACCATTTTGCCCTCTCTAAAGTGTCACTTCCTTGGGCAAAGTGACAGAAAGACAGATGCAGTTTGAAAGCTTTGAGCTGTCATGGAAGTGGTCTTTGCTAGGACACATATTTCTGACTTGAAAATAAAAATGGGCAGAGTTTGACAGAGTTAGGAGTGGTTTGCAAGCTGTTTCTTGGGAAAAGGGAGTGGAAGAGAGAAAAAACTATCAGAACTGAGGAGTATGCATGTCTGTCTGGGATAAATTCAAAGTCAGAGCACTGTTTTGAGGGTCCTTTGAGTTCATTCAGGATGTCATTGAAGTGCAGAAGCCCAAAGTTCATATGTGTCCAACAGTTTGTGCTGTACTACTGAGAAACACCATGCAGCGGGATGGTGAGAAGTCATTAAAAATAAGGAAGATAATAGATAGGAGATATTTTTCAGTCTTATTCATATAACTTCTATCCCAAAATACGTGGAAGGATTTTACGAAAGGATATACAAATTGTATGTAATGGCTTTTCACAGCAGCATGCCACTGCCTTTTAAACATATGTAGGAAACACAGCACTGTGCTGAGCTCGGAAATACTTTCCATTTCCATTTAGAGTGTGTGTGTTTGGAGCATGTGACTGGAGGGGTAATGTTTTAGGTTTAACAAAATGGGCTCTGGACTGTGCCTCATAGGGCAAGCTCAGAGATTTCATTTAGAAAGAGCAGTGGGACTTTGGTTGCTTGGCCACACTGCAGGGACTGGGGTGGTCCTTTGTGGGCCTGCATTCCCAAGACTTGAGCTTGATAACATTCTCTTTCTCAAGCACCAAGCATGGTTTAAATAGGATGCCTATTTTCTGATCTTAAACAGCACTGTCAGCAGCTTGATACTTCAAAGACTGTGCTAGGCTGCTGGCTGAGTGCCAGTTCTCTGAAGGAAGGGTGCCCACATCACTTGGCACAGCAGCTGGTGTTTCTCTTTGTCTTGTCTCCAGTTACCAGAGCCAAACCTGCCCCTTTGCTAAAGCCCAGCATCTCATCTAAGGCCATGCCCACTAACCACAGGCCACATAAACAATAGCCTTTGCAAACATGATTAATTGTCTCTGAGATGTACAGCAGCCTGGGGAGTAGCTCAATCTCTAGCAGAGAAAACCTGTTCCCTGAGATGCAGGTATATGGGAACAAGCAAGAGTGGAGGTGGGCGCTTTAATTACAAACCCAGGTAGTCTGTAGCAGAAGCATCACAACCTCCAGTTCTCTGAACACATTTAAAGGATGAAAGTGATTCATGTGTAAAAGAGGCACTAGTCATCACTGAATAGCCCAGTCCTAGAGAAAGCTGAGTATAGTTTTTAAAACCTGTTGCTTTCCCAAGATGTCAATTTGTGTGACAGGATGCTAGCTGTATTGTCCAAATGCTCTGTCAAACCCATCACAGTGACAAGGAAATACTGTGCTTCCCTCTGAAATTCCTTGAATACCTGGTGCCAGCAGTTCAGCTGATAATGCAGAGAGGGATGAAAGCAGATGGCCTTGTTTAGAAGAAGTGACTTTTCAAATGGTCTTTGACAGGCTCCCTTCATCTCTCTGTAACATGTCATTTCAGTGCAAGCAACAGACTACAAATAAACCCTTTGGTACAGCAAAGGCTATGGCACTTCTCATATGTTCTGTAACTGAACTGTTACTTAATTGTTAATGTGCTAGTGATTACTGCATTACTTGGAATGTATAGAGTGTTGTATTTCAGTCTCTGAGCTCAGATTTGGCTATTTTCAAGATACTATTCAGGTTTCTGATCAAACTGCTAAGTATAGGTTTATGTTAGGGTAAGTCTCTGGTGCTCATAGTGGTATTGTTTTGATAGGGAAATTATAAGGCTACTTCCTTTGAGTGCATTGAACACCCATCAGTTTTATCTACCTGATTCTCTTTTATTAACTCTGTCAACTGCCATACAGAATGTGCTCTTTGTGTCTCATGGCTCAAATCCAGATGCCTCCAGCATTGCTGAGAACTTCACGGCAGACTTTGGGGGGTTTCACCTGCACAGCTGTGCCTGATGCTTCACTTCAGGGAGGAAGCAGCCTTGTTCATCCCCAGCTGCCAGGCTGTACTTTTGAAACAGGGTTGTTCAGACAACTCACGTCCTCTCAAGTGTCTCAGCCCCTCCTAGTCTAGGAACAGTGGTGTCTATCCCTCTCAGGCACCTCAGCATACACCCTACCTCAGCAGATGGAAGTGAGTGCCCTCACACAGGGAGCATGGGACTGTTCACAGAGACACAGCTGTGTCCCACTGTGCCTTCCAGGGGAAAAAATGCTGCACGTTGCAGGTTTTAAATCCCTAATACAAGAGAAAAATCTCTAAAGAACAGGGAAAAAAAGACTACCTAGAAAACAAGGCTGGGCTGACTATGTCTGTTTAAAAGCACCATGCAAAGTGTCACTAGGAACTACTGCATGCACACCATGTAGTTTGCATAGCAGAAGAAATATATCCATGTGGCAACAAGGGCCTCAGCACAGAGCCTGATGTATGCCTTGGACTTTGCCTCTCCTGGCTTAGTCCCAAAATATATTAAAGTAGCCTGGAAGGTGCTTTGACTCATATCCAGCTATAAGGACTCCAGTGGACCATGGAGGCACACGAAGCAGGGTGTAGTAATGGTTACAGGCTTTCTAAGTTATCTGAAGCATCTATGGCAACTTGTCAGACTGATCCATAGGAAGATAACTAAAGTCTACTCAGCTGCACATGAGCTCACCCTCTTAAGACGGGTCCAAAGCTTTAGAGAAAAAAACATGTTTACATAAGAGAGAATACGTTTCCCATATTTGCTGCTTCCAAACCGATCTACAGCAGTCAGTCTATCATGGGAATCATCCTTCTGCGCTTCAGCCCCTCCCTTTAAAGCAAGCTCCTAGTATGCAACACAACAAACAATTTTGCTAGTCTACTTACCCGTACATATCATGCTCCAGCCTCCATTACTGCAGTTCACTTCCAAGGACAGCCTCCCTTCCCTGCTGGATAACCCTCAGTAATGTGAGGCCAAGAACAAGAGCAGCACTACACTTGTATAGTGTATATCCAGGCAGATATACACTATATACTCTTGCACAGTGTATATCCAGGCAGACCCCTGATGCATATTCTTTAGGTGGCTGAAAAACTACTGGGTTGGAAACACAGCACAGTCAGGGAGTTTCATACAGATACATCTCAGAAAAAGTTGCAGCTAGAAGAGCTGCCAACATGTAGGACTTAAGCAGAGGAAGGCAGCAGCAGCTATGTCAAGCATGAGAGAACAATTACATGTGTGGCCTTCAGTGCTTTTGTGGCTTCACAGTGATGTGATATCTTAGGCTGTTCCAGGTTTCTTCATGCTGGATGTTAAATTAATTAAGTATGCAGATTGAGAATGCTCTAGCAGCCACCTTCAGAAGAAGCCTTGGAGGTTTAATGTCCTTTAACTTCATGGGTTTAGTTCATATTACCAGTTCAGGTCCTCTCCTAGAATCCCCCCACTTACGAGCCTTTAGTGTTATTTTAGCTTTGTGCTTATGCATTCATCATAATCTGTGAAAATCAGAGCTGACACAAAGACAAAAGTTGTCACATTGAATACATTGTTTACTTGGCTTGAATAGTTATTTTTATAGTCTCTCCAGAGAAAGTTTCTTACTCAAATTTGCAAAGTTTAACTAGAAACTTGGCATTTCTTCTTCCAGAAATTATTCTAATTATATTTTCCAGCAACAGACTAATTGACAACATCTTGTTTCACATAGGCATACATCCTCCTGCATTAGATTTCCTCAACCTATTAACGTTTGGAGTTGATGGAGGTGGTCAGCTGTTGGGCACTGCATGGAGCAGCCAGTAGATGGCTCACCTAGCAGGCACACCGATCAATCCCCCAAATTCAATTTTGTGTAAATGAGGGATAAAATTCCTGCCAGCTCGTGACAAGAGTGATTCTTCATTCCCAGACTGAGATTTCTCTAGTGTTCTGCGCTGTATATTTTACATACTGAATCTCTCACCATTTTAATTTTCCCCAAGGCTTTCATGCTGTTCTAAGGGAAACAACTGCTCTTTTTCAAACCAGTGGGACGAGACAGCGTGTTTGACAGGAAAAGCCTAAAATTTATGTTTCTCTTGCTTCATGCTTAGACTTGAATTTACCAAAACAGCTTCTCCAAGAGGTAATAGTTCCTTGTTATTTATATCCACTGAGCACCACAGTCACCTGTGTGATGTAGAATTGTCTGTGTCTGGCTTATTTACATATTGATAGCGCCAGACATTTTAACCTGGAGGAAGGGCAGAATTACTTTAAATTTTATTTGTGACCAGTAAGGAATAACCACCTTGCTGCAATTTTTAGCTTAGAAACACTACCTCCCAAAAATTTGGGCTAGGTGAATTCACCAGCACCATAAAATACTTTATGATATATTGACTTTGGACTCCAGAAACCATGGAGCTGTTTGCAAGAGCTTTGCAGCAATCACTATTAGTTGCCTATAGGGCTGCAAAACAATGCTTCTAGGTATAACAAATTTGTTAATAGTAGTGTGACTTGCTATCTACCGTGTAGTGAAGGTGGAAGGATGTGAGGAGACATGGTAATCAGCTGCTGTGATTTCAGGGTGGTCAAGATATCTGGCCACAAAAAGGAGCTGAGTTCTGCATCCTAGAAACATGTTTATTAAAACTAAGTTTATTTTAAGATGAGGTTACTACCAACATCTGTTCCAGCTCTACAGAAGACAAAAGAAATGGCTGAGGGTTAAAGTCTGGCTGTCCTACCAGCCACCAAGGAGGAAAGGTGTTTATAAAAGGAAAAAAAAAAGCCCTCAAAATTTCTCATTCTACAAAGTCTCATCCATTCTGATTCCAAACTGTATAACATTTTAGGTTTTAAGGAGTAAACAATGTATTTCTGCTTCTGGCTCTTCAAAGCTATTTGATGGATTTACAATTCTCAGCTCTAAGACGGTGGGTTCACTGCATATCCTGCCTTGCCTCCTGTCTCCTCCTGGTGTGTGAACACTGAGCTCTATGCAGGCAGCAGCACCAGCTCCTCTCATGCCCACATGTTGCCCAGGAGCACCCAGCATCAGCTCTTTTTGGGCTGGTTATCTTTCTAAACCACATCTAAACCTATCTGTGCCACCCTTCTCCACTCCCCACTGCTGTACATGCCTGTCCCACCATAGATCCCAGATCACATCTGCATCACTTTGCTGTGTATAAGGTTTTTTCTAACTTGCCCTGCAGAAACAACACACACATGGTTTTTTAACATAAAATGTAGCTAATTAAAATATATCAAGTTGATTTGGGAGCTAGCTCTCAAAATCTGTCCTGTTAAGGAGGGGAGGTTACTACACCAACTGACTCAAGCCAGCACCTCAAGGTGCTCCAGAAAGTACTGCAGGAGGTATTACCAGTATGGCCTAGTTGTCTGTGAGCTGATTCAAAGAGAAGGCTTCCCCCATTCCTCCAGCTGGCTTTCATGTACATACAAGTTTTTACTCAACATAAACTCAAAACAATATGGTCCCATCCCAACAACTAGGATTGAGAGTAGCTGGCAGAAAAGACATGGTCTTCCCCCATCCTGTACTTCTCCAAAAACATTCAATTAGCACTGGCTTGCTCATGTGATAGTGTAAGCAGAATTTTGACCTGTTTGACTCTTTCAAAGCAGATACTTGACTCCAGCAAGTGCTTTCTCAGGGTGCAAAGTCAGGTGAGCAATAATATAGCTGCATGGCACTCCAGTATATTTTCAATGCACTAACTTTTCAGGAGACTGAAAAAAAAAGCAGAAAGCTAAAAACATATATTTTCATCATCTCTCTTTTGTCCTTGGGGCTTGATTTTACTGCAACCTGTAAGATGGGGTCCTTTAAAACTTCACCCCCTGCATGGAAAATTCCCTCTCTGATTGCCCTAACTTTGTTTTAGTAGAGGGCACATAGCTTAATGATGGGAAAATATTAGGGTTTGTATGCAATCAAAGCTTCCCATATTTCTTCTAAATTGTTGATCTTCAAGGTACAGAGGTGCTGGCTCTGGAGGAGCAGTCACTGCTTTACACTAAAGAAAGCTTCTGAGAAGCTCAGTGTCTCCATGTGAAAGCCATCCTTCAGTCTTCTATACAGAAAAAAATGTATCCAACACTAAGCCACTGCCAATGTACTCCAAAAAGACAAGATATAAGCTTCACTATAACATTTCCTAGGCTCTACTCACTACATATCACTCTGCTTTGCTTTTACACTCAGGATGGCAGTTAAATGCAATTAGTGACCCCATTTCTCCCAGGTCACTTAAGGAGTTAACCAAATTTTAACATAGTTGTTCTAAAGAGCAGTTAAATATCTGCAATGAATATTTGCAGACATTGATAGTTTTGTGTTGTTTTGTTAAAATAGATGTTATCTATTAAGGCATCCTCCAGTAGCTTGAGCTCAGAGTTGGCCAACAAATGACATAGGAGATACTTGGAGAAGTTAATGGACAAAGGGGAGCAATTTCCCAGCTCTATTTAAAGTAGAACTGTTCTTGCCAGCCCTCACAACTGTATTCTCTCCTGACCATGCAAGTGTGCTGCCTGTAAAACATTCAGTCCTCAAAAAAGAGACATTAGAATTTGAGGATAAAAGCAGATTTTGTAGTGGAAATATTGCAAAGATATTCTGCCAGAAAAATCTTTTTCAGCAACTTGAGCATCCAACTCAAAATAGCAGCTCGTGTTGCTGGAGTCACTGCTTTCATCCAGCATCACAGCAAAAAGATGTGAGCTGGCATGGCTCAGCAGTCTGCAGGAGAGACGATGACAGCTTTCTGAGGGTGCAGATTGCTTTTGTTCTCCAGATAAAAGCTCTCTTACCATAGCAGTCTCAACATCCCCTTTACCAGCCTGGCAAAGCTAGGAGCATGAAGAATGGGAATGTGTTGCTATGGCATCACTGGCAGAACAGAAAATTCAGAGAGTTTACTCCAGCAGAATGAAAAACCCAGGACAGTTGTTAGGCACAACTGGAATGTATTTGCTGGGGTATAAATAGAAACACTGCAAAACTGATATATGTCTTACAAATGCAAGATATTTTTTCTCATCTTGGTAGTAATGCCAAATAGCTTATGGGGAAGAAAAGAGAAGAGCAAATTGAAGACTTACCAGCTTCAAACATGTAGCAGCTTAATAGATGAGATTTTAGTGTTCTGCAGACCCCTAACTGAATTCAGGACCTTTATTCTCTCACAACCTCATTTGGAGATGTGTGAAAAAGAACTTATAAACTTTTTAATGCAATGCTCTATCCAGGGGGCCAAGGCTTTCATAAAATTACTCTGTTCAGCTTTAGACATTAATTTCAAGAAAGATGAGGTCACGGTGGAGAACATCCAGGTAGAAGCACAAGCAGACAGAACTCTAGAAATCATGGGTAATGGTGCAAGACTGGATGAATCAGAGCTGCTTTACATAAAATATGACCAAGCTGAGGTCACAAATACCTAGGAGACTATAGCAGAGCAGAAGGAAATAATCCTTCATGTCTGTGGTGGGTAAGAAAAACAGCAGCAGCTCCAAGTGAATGAAGAGAGATATGCAGATGAGACATGCAGAGAAGCTGCCTAACAGCCGGAATGGAAAAGCAGTGGAATAAAGAGATGAAGGAAAACTGTGTAGTCTCTGTCACTGGAGGTTCCCAAGATGCAGTTAGATAAAAGTTTTTTGGTATGGCAGAGAATGATTCTTTTAGTATGAATCAGAAGAGTGACTGCTCTGAGTATGAATTAGAAGATAACTTCTTGAGATCCCATCTTGTCCCGGTGGTTTTTTGACAACTGAATAATTTGATAACTTTTATATAAAATAAGCACTTACCACAGAAACACCTTTTTTTTTTCTGACAGGATGCACTTTATTGTACTAATACAATGAATTATCAAAGGTCTGTATAATTCTCTGTAGAATCTGATGGCTTTATGGTCTGGTCTTTTTGGGTGTGCCTTGGAGGTACATATACTTTTAAAGAAAGTACAGCTGAGAAGATGCAAGAATTTTGTTTTAATTAGGTTAATTTAATGTAGTTCTGAGATTTGTTTCAGTGTAAACTTTATTCTATTAATGTTACTTCATCATCAAAATTGCTGAAAAATGTGGGAGATGAAGTATAGGAAAAATATCCATTCTGGCCTTGCAAAAGGAATTTTTATGTTTAAATACTTGGCCACAAATATCACACACACAGACACAAACTACAAAGCTGTCAGATGTGATAGAAGTGAAATATAGGGAGAATTAATTTCTTCCATGTTTAGTAATAAACTGCATGAAGGCCATACAGTGGAGATGCAATATGCACACCAGTAAGCATCTATGGTCCAAGTTTCCCAATAAAGATCCATGAGAACTAAAGAAGTGTTTGCAGTATCATCTGAATTGCAGGCAACTGTAATCCAAGGAGACCCTTCAGCCTCCCATTGCTGCAATTACAGCGAATTCTTAAGAGTCAGGACAGTAAAAAAAAAAAAACACTTAAACCTACAGCTGTAAGCTATTCTTCTTCTTTCTTATAATCCTGATAAATATGAATTATCCATTAATTGCCAAAATTATTTTTAATCTCCTTAGAATTATCTTAGCTAGTTTTAGCCAGCTCTGCTTTCTGCCTTGCACTGCTGTGCTATCCACAAGCTGAGTGAAGTGACATACCTCCAGCCAGACATGTAGCATTTCTCCTCTGCCAGGGACCTACTGCTCTGATTCTCAAGAGCCCATCTCTCCCTCCCTGGCACATCCAACCTCACTCCTCACCCTGCCATAGCCCTACTACAGCTTAGCAGGTGTGTGGGACCTAGTCAGGCCACTTCTCTGAGTGCCTCCTCAGCCCCTCCTCTCTTCCTTGTGAAGCCCAAGTGTGATCCACCAGCCTGTGGTGAGGTCAGTCTGTTCTTGGCTGCAAGGCTCGCCAACAAAACTCTTCATGGCATGTCCAGCCCTGAAAAAGAAAACAAAGCAAAGCAAAGCAAAACACAGCAAAACAAAGCAAAACAAAACAAAACTCACAAAGTCCAGTGAGAACCTCCTCATCCACAAGCTCCAAACATCCAGGGACTGATGAGTAAGCACAAACTTCCAGCGAGTTCTGCCTCTTCCTAGCCTAGAGGGATGCTAAATAGCTCTAACACTTCTGCCCCAGTCTGCACTGAAACCTGTTCAAATATACCCAAAGGAGAATAAGAACAGTGACTGGGATTAGTGCAAGTCATCCAACACAGGTATTCCTGGTGCAGGTATCAGAATCTTTAAGGTTGGAAAATGCCTCTAAGAACAGAGCCCCACTATTAGCCCAGCACTGCCAAGTCCACCACTAAACCATGTCCCCAACTGCCAAATCCACATGATTTTTTAACACTTCAAGAGGTGGTGACTTCCCTGGACAGCCTGTTCCAATGCTTGACCACCCTTTCAGTGAATAAATTTTTCATAATATACAGTCTAAACTTCCCTGGGTGCAACTTGAGACCATTTGTTCTTCTATTGCTTATCACTTGGGAGAAGAGAGAGACCTCCAAATGGCTACAGGCTCCTTTCAGATGGTTGTAGGTCCCTCTTCTCCAGGCTAAACATCCTCAGCTCCCTCAGCTGCTCCTCATCAGGCTTGTGCTCCAGATCATTTTCCATTTAGCAGCTTCATTGCCCTTCTTCGGACACACTTCAGCACCTCAGTGTGCTGTTTGTAGTGAGGGGTCGATATGTTACATTTCTCTACCACCTGAAACAGGACACGGGGAAGCACCCATCTCCCCTCAGCCATGCAACTGCAAAACCATTGTGAGGACCCCAGTGAGAGCAGGTTAAGGCCCCAGCGAGAGGGCGATTGAGTTACAGAAAAAACATGTCTCTCCCAGGGACATGTCCTGGGCAGTCCCAGTCTGCCTGCCAGCTCAGGCTCCTCTGAGCTAACTGGTTCCTCCACGTGCACTGCTCAGGGCAAGAGCTCCACTTGGAAAGGCAGGTCCTGCCCAAGTGCCTTCTTTCCTGCCATGTAGTTCCTGTGTTTCATCTCTGGTAGCTGCTGTGTGTATATTATCCCTCAATTTCCAACCCCTGGGCTCAGGCCAGAATACCTACATGTCTTCCTTCGGGTTGATGTGTAACTAAGTTTTGTCCTACTGGCTAATTCATCACTCTAATTCTTGTCACCATCCCTAGGCACTTGGCACAGCACAGTGGAGCCCTGCTGAGGAAATGTGAGTGGGTCTCTCTGTGCTGCCATGGGCCAGACATCCCAGCTCTCTGTCAAGCTGTCTTTTCCCATGCCTGCAAGAGCTTGAGCCTCATCACAAGGCTAGTTTAAGGCTCATCCTCTTCCCCTCCCACTGCCCAGTGCAGGATGGCTCCAGTTCTGCTTTGTGAAGCCTCAGCAACCCAGTCCATTCCATCACACTGTGATTGCTTCCAAGCCTGGAGGCCCTATGCACTCTTGATTACCTCCAGACCTGGAGGCCCCATTCCATTTTCCAGAGCCATGTAACCCAAACTCCACCAGACAACCGGCTGTGGAGCAGCCAGCAGGCAGGACCTCCACCAAAGGGCCACTGCAGCCTGTGCTCTGCTGCCTTCCAGTTATGCCCCATTTCCCATTCCTGTTTCTACCCTTGGTGCCCTCTCTCCAGTGCAGGCTCCTGGTCTGGACAACAGCACTCCAAGTGCCAACACTTTTGACCTGGTTTCTGCTTCTGCCCAGCTCCATCCCTCCTCCCCAGCTGCCCTCCAGTCTTCATTTCTCTTCTAACCAGAGAGCACAGAGCACCGTCCCACCCAAACCCTGGTATAGAGGTGTGGCAGCACCCTGTGGGGTTTAACTCCTAGGCAGAGCTCAGAATAATTAAGGGGCCAGATGGATTCCTCCCACAGTTTGGCGGCCCTGGGAGAGCTGGGATGTGCATACATTACCCTGCAGTCCTGCACACAGCATTCTGACACCGCACAGCTCCTGGTTTCATGCTGTTCCAGGCAGCCTCTGACGGATACAGGTCTGCAGCGTGCGGACAGGACCTTTGCCATGTCAAAATGCCTGCAAGCAGCAACCACCCATGTTGGCAGGCTATTAGGTTTCTATGGAATTTTGACAAGTCTCCAGATGAAGATCAAACCGTCTCAAATCTCCTGAGGGGCTAAGAATTAAAAAAAAAAAAAAATCCCACACCAAACTGATTTCACATTTCAGGATTCCCTGCAGCTTTGTAGCTAATTTAGAATCTGTTGATCCTGGTGCCAATAAATAGTTTAAACTATCTCTGTACTCAGACTTGGTTTCATCCTCAGGTTAGCATTGGTTCTTTAGCCAGCAAGTCAGTAATCTAACAGTATATATAGGAGAGATATTTGTGCATATTTGTTCCATTGAGCAGAATGTCTCATGTTAGCTAAACATTTCTCTGGAAATCTTGCTTTCTCAGAAGCAGGTGAGTGCATTATTAATATATGTGCTAATGCACTGCCCCCCAGTGGAGTTGGAATCCTGTTCAGGAGACTGAGCTTTGCCAACCTTCACTTGTGAAGTGTGTAAAGAGAACACTCATGGGACATATGGTAAATCAAAACATTAAATTAACCATTGGTGGGGCAGTATTAAATCTATTCAAATGTTTTTTATGGGGAGGATGATTCACATCCGATTTTAAATGTGCAGTACAATTAGTGCTGTCCCTGCATTTCTCCTTTCTCAGCAAGCACTGCAGTTAGAGGGAACAGAAGGTATTCAGCTATTTGTGGGTGATGCTTCACATTCCCAAGATTCTAAGAGGAGCCATAGGAAGTTCTCATTTTTAAAGACTAGCCAAGTCTAAAATGTCTTAGGGCCGATGAACTATTACAAATAACTATTAAAGCAGCTGTCAGGACCTGTATTTATTCAAAACAATCTTCCTCAGCATCTGGTAGGAAAACGTGTCACTTTCTGGTAGGCAACAGAAAAGATTATTTGATCATACTGGATGTTTCTGGAGATAACTATTTTTTTAAATGCTCCCACTGGTTCCTTGTCTTCCATACATCTTAGAACTGTCATTGCATCACAGAGGTCCCTTTCCTATCCTCATTTAGTTTTTCCTACAGCAATACAGAATATTATAAAACCTGAGGTTAGGTTCACAATTACAGTCAGACTCATGACATGTCCAAAGACTCTTATCAAAAAGCAGCTTTACATGACTATAAACTTTTAAACATGCAACATCTAGATGATAAAGACCATGACACTCATGGCCTTTATGACACTCACTGTTGTGTCAGTTATTCTCTGGTGTCATCCTCTTCATTTTTTCCACAGTGCTCTGCCATATTTCCATCACATCACCTCTGTGTCACGAGAGGGTAGTGCTTCTGAAACATGTTTTCTTGGGCCCATGTCACTGGAATGGGATGAGGCAGTAGATATGCTTATGAGTGATAAAAATATCTTTTCTTCTCAGCAGCTTAGTTGGGGTGAAGCACCATAAAAGGCATCTGAATCAGCTAAATGGACAATTAATGAAGTGAGGAGAAGAAGAAATATAAAGCTGATTTGAAATACAGTGTATTTGAAGAGAATATGTAGGCTGGGGTTAGCAGTACCCAAGGCAGAAGCAGTCAGCAGCTCTCCCCAGGTGACTGGGGCAGGGAGTCACAGACATCTGGCAGTGCACAGGGGAAAACCTCACCTGGCACAGCACTAGCAGCAGGAATGTGCCTTCCTTTCTGCAGATACATTTTCTGGACACCACAGAGGCTTGCCTTTCAGGTCATTAGTTTGCCAGCCTGAGCTCCCCACTTCTGTGCTTTCTGGAGCGCTTGCTGTCAGCTCAGCAGGTGGCAAAGCTTGGCCTTCATGTACTGCAGGGTGGCCTGCAGCATGTGCAATGGTTTCCAGTTACCTCAGTTCCCAGGCCACAGGTCTGAAGGCTGAGGCACCAGTGGGACCCATGGAAGGCAGACCCACACCTGCCCTGACAGGAGGCTTGCTCAGCTACCTGCAGCAAGCAGCCCCTGGACACTTCTGGCCCCTTCTTCCAAGATGGGTATTTGTAGCCTATTCCCACTCTGGTAAAATCACAGTACAGACATTGCACAAATTATATGTGCAATATGTCCTTGGTAGGTAGTACTTGGCTCCTAAATTGCCCTTGACAGAAAGTTTTAATTCCTAATAAATAAAGAGGGTACCACATAATTTTTGGACTTTGGTAAAACATTTAACACTCATATACATACAGAACATGAGATCGGTCCTATAGGTCACATCAAAAGAGCAACCACTGAATTGCAGATTCCTGCCTGGTCCCTCAAAACCAGTCTTATTTAAGGGAGTGTATTGGGCTGCAATGACAAGCAGCTGTATGTGCCATGCTGGAAAGCAGTGGCTGCTTCCAAACAGGCAGGGTGCAGTCACAAGGCTGCTGCTTCATAGGCAGGAGGTCAATTGGGTACTTCCACCAGCTGACACTTTGTGTGGCAAGGAGGTGGTGTGTCAAAGTTTTCCTGAGTCATATGATGGTGGTGTTTGGGAGAATAGGCATGGAGAGATAGGTGATGTTTTTTATTAGACCAACTGATAGACCTAGAAAAAAATAAACATTTCAAGCCTAGTTCGTTCATCAGGTCCAGAGAGCACCAGTAAAATCCATGCTAACTGCAAGGCACAAGAAAGAATTCTTGGATCAATCTCGTTATGCTAATGAATCCCTCCACATGAGAGAAAAAGGTGGTTAACACCTGTGGAGCATGGGGAGTGTTACCTGGGAACGAAGTGACAGGCTGTGAGCTCCTGCAGAGAGGAGAAAAAAGGAGAAGGGGAGGAGAAAACTAAAAAAAAGTTATTAGCACCTGTGTTGTATTTTTAAATATATTATTACATTTCTGGTATTTTGTAATTAACCCAAGTTAATTGTGAGCTCTTGGTTTGCATATTTCAGCCCAGAGGATAACCAGTTTTAAAGCTAGCTTGCTACCTTGAAAGGCTCAGCTTGACACAGCCTACTAATGGGTTTATCAGATAAGGTACCACTAGGCTTAATGCACTCCTTAATTAGGAATGTAAACACCTTCATTAAAAAAGAAATGAGGGCCTCGGAGAAATTATGAAGAGATTTTATGATTGTCGACTCAAAAGAGAAAGTATTCCAACAGAGAAACCCATTTCTCCCTCCTTCTCTAGGAGCAAAGGCAGCATACTTTGTAATTGCAACCCTACCGAACATTGACCATGAGATGCCACTGCACTAGGACATTCCTGGAGTTTTGGGACATCCTGGCTGAAGAGAGATGTGAAGACCAGTCAGCCTCTCTGAAGGCATGTGTGTATAAATAGATGTGTTTGTGTACGCACACATGCCTGTAAACACACAATTCCTGCAGCCACGTCCATGTGATGGGCTGGAACTTCAGCTCTCCTCAGCCAAGGTGGTGGTTGCTCCCTCTCCTGCCTGTGCATGTGGTGCTTGGCACAAAGAGCAGCCTCGGCAGGCCGGAGCTCGCCAGTGCCCACAGACAGGGGGGTTTGGCTGCTTAGGCGTGTTGCTCTGCCCAGCTCTGGGACTGGGAGCTGTGCTTCAACCTCTGTGCCCCTTCCCCTGGCTGAAGCCCCGGGGGGAGCCTTGCCCATGAGATGGGTGGGTGGATGGGGCACACGGGGCTGCTCCCATGGACCATGCCCTGCCTGGGCCCCGGGGCTGGCTGGTGCTGCAGGCCCGGCCGTGCCCTGCAGCCGCCGCTCCCCCGGGCACCGCACGGCGCCTGCTCGCTGTGTGGGCCCCGCTCCCAGCGGAGAGCTTCCCCTCCTCTGCTCTCTCTCCCTGCTCTTCCCAACAATGGTGGCCCGGGCAGCTCGGGATGCAGCTTTGAATTTAAATGCAGCCAGCCTTTAGTTTACAAAAATAATAAGTCCCCTTCAAACACAGTTATGTAAAAAGTAGAATAATAAAAAACTTAATGTCTGTTGGCAGCATACGTATTCCTTTGTCTGTGAGACAGAGGCCCATTGACAAACGAGGCTTTTCTGGGACTCTAATATCAAGGACCAAAGTATACGTGGCCACGACATAATACTTCCTCCATTACCTTTGCCATCAGTGAAACTGCTGCGCCATTGTTTAATGCCCTTGTACAAGGAAGGAGAATCCGTGGCCAGGACCCTCCTGATAACATCCTGCCCCACGCAGGGACCTGCTCTGCAGTTCCTCCAGAGGCACCACCATGCTGTGCTGCATCTCCCTCCCGCGGCACCCCAGCTGCTATTCTCTGTGCCTGTCACAGTAATTCAGATGTTTTCATGTAAGCCATGGAAAAACCAGAACTGTGTGTTGATCTCTCTGACAATATTTGGCTTTTAGTTAAGAAATGCAAATGTACTGTAGAGCTAAGAACAGACATTACTTGTTGAAGGGTCACCATGGGACTTTTATTCTCTTTACAATTTCAATAAATTTTGTCAATGGTCACTGCAGGATTTCACCTCAGTTTCTTCGTGTGAAGTATTTCTAAATTTCAACCATTATTGTATTAAATAATAATATATAAATAAATAGAATAATCAACCATTGTTGTATTTAAAGAATGACAGTGTCTGCGCTGTGCTAAAAATCATCAGCCTCTAAAATATTATGCTCTTTGAAGGTAATCAGCAGCTCCCAGGAACAGACCCTGAGAAAGTAACCAAAGTGTGAGCTCAAATCCTTATTGGTCCTAATAATGAAAAACAAGACTCAGGCTATTCTTACTTTGCTACTTGTTATCTAGAAGAGTCAAGCACAGCAAAAAGGAAAAGGTGTTAGAAAAGCACCATCATTACTTTGGTAGCTTGTACTTTCCTAATAAGCTTTTAATTTTCTGCTCCGAATGGAAAGCAATACTCGTCTCAGGAGAGCTTCTGAATTTAAATTGTTTCCGTATCAGCAGTTTTACCTTGCCCCTTGCAGCAAAATTCCAAAAACAAGTTTCCTGTCCCTTGGGTAGGAGTGGATGGGGAAAATTCTTAGGAAATAGTGATGAGGAGAGCATTGAGCAGATGTGGCACTGAGACAATCCAGTGAATGACTGTGTTGCTGCTCATTAATTTTCATCTTAGAAGTATTAGGCTGGGAAGTCTAGCATGTTCACTTGCAATTTTTCATGGTGATGTAAGATTCATCCTCCCACTATTTCCATGGAAAACTCAGATGCCCTCTGGCAGCCCTGAGCTGGCAGCAGGGTGAGCTCACCTGGGTGGTGGAGCAGGAGATCTGCTGGGGAGGATGGGGTGCAGGCCTAATGTGCCCCCAGCACCACCACCTTTGCCAGTGATTCTCAAAAGAAAGGCCCAAGCCCTCTGAAAACAAATACCTAAGCAAGGAAACCAGAAGGAATAATACGACTGTTGTAGCACTTGCTGGAAGACCTTAGGAGGAGCTGAAAATAATCAGAAAGTCTTCTTGGAAATCACCTTAGAAAAACAAGCAGAGGTGGAAAGCAAGCCTGTGCCACTGAGGAGAATCCTTCTGGGGACTGGCCAAAGCATTCAAGAATTTTTTTCTCCATTATATATATATGTGTGTTTGTGTGTGTGTGTGTGTGTGTGTGTGTGTATGTGTGTATGTATCTATATGTGTGCGTGTGTGTGTATATATATATATATATATATATGTGTATATATATCTGTCAGAAATAGAAAGTTTCTGGGGTTTTTTACTTAACTATGCAGCAGGACACATGACAGATTTATTGATTGATGTATTTAATTTTAAAAAATTTATTTATAAAATTAATTATTAAATAATAAAGTAAATAAGTAAATAGTAAATTAGTAAATAAGTAAAACACCCCATAAGCAAGCAAAAGAGCCTATGTAACCTCTCCTAAGATCAGGGCAGCCTTTTGACTGGGAGAGATGCAAATCCCTGCTCACATTTTTGCCCTAATATTTTCTTGTTTTTATAAAGAAAATATTGTTGAATGGTCACCATGGGACTTTACTTCTATTTACAATTTCAGTAAATTCTGTCACCAACTGCAGTAGCCTCCATGGCAGGAGGTCATGGGTGCCTTTTCCCTTCAGTATCACTTCTTCACCCGAACACCAGTCTGTCTAGCATGAACATCACTAATGAGGATATGTTGTGGTGGCAGGTTGCAAGATTAATTAATTACCATTTTCCAAAAATCCATCCTATGCTCACTCCCCTCTCACATCCCCAAGTGGTTTGGAGCAGCACAGAGAGGAGTTGCCTGTGAGCCATGTGCCCTGAGTGGGCTTTGGAGTGGGAATGGAGACCACAGTGTTCCTCCAGTAGCCTGGCAGGGTTGGGTTTTGAAGGGATGCTGCTGTCAGGTAAAACCAATGTCAGCCCAGGGGAGAGGCTGAATCAGGGCCATGCCAGCAGCAAGGGGGCTGGGGCACAGCTGGCTTGGTACCAGCCAACAGGGTGTGCACTATGGGAAACCCCAGGGTCCTCTCAGACCTTGTTAATACCCCCTTTCTGCACAAATGTGTGTCAGTTGTGCAAAGTGTGTTAGAAAAGCCTTTCCTTCTTTCCTGCTTTTGCTTTGTTCCAGCATGGTAGCCTCTTTTTCCCCCAAAGAATGTTTCATAAAGTTGATGGGCCACCTACCTGAGAGCTGACACGTGTCTTTATGCACGGTGAAAAAATGGGTTCAAATATCAACTTCCAGATGTAGTTTCCAAATAAGCAACCCTGTAGGAGATGGATGGCTTTTCATTAGGTTTGATTGTCCCCAGGTCCTCAAAACACAGTGCCCCCATTAACAAATTAAAGAATCTTTTGTCTCCTCTTGTCAATATTGTTCCCACTGGAAAAAGTATTGTTTCTGTGCTCGATTAATCAATCATTTTTCTGACAGGGTTGCCAGATCACTGGGCAATTAAAGTTTTATGTGTAGCTCGGGCTGTTCTCACTGCCTTTTGATGTTTCAGGTAAAAAGGGAGAATAGAGTTGTATCATTTTAGCACTTTTTACATCTCTCTGAAGAAATTCTTAAGGTATTTGCAAGGTCAAAGTGATAAAGAAACAGTGGGAAACAGTATTGCTGGTGTTGTCCTACAAATGTAATAATATTCCGTACAATATTTTTTCACAACAATGCAAACTGTAATTAAGGCTGCAAAATAGTTTTCTTCCATCATCTCTGTGTTTCCATTTACTTTTTATTCGCTGAGTTTATTCTGTCCCTGAGCATGCAGTGCCATCACTGTCATTCAGTGATGGGCTTCCCTCCTGAAAGCAAAACTCAGACTGTATCTTTTCTCAGAAGTCTGGAGCCAGGCTGAACTCTGCTGCTGAACTCTGAAGCCTGTGAGGCCCTGCAGTGAGGATTATATGCTTATCTCTGTTAAGAAGGATTTAGCACCATCGGGAGCATACAGAGATTGTCTACTGAGCTCATGCAAAAAAACTGTGATACTGTGGAAGAGGTGGTTTGTGAGGTTCTTCTCATAAATCCTGGGAACTCAGGACAAGTGCTGGGTTTGCTGGTGGCCCTGTGAAGGACATTAAATGTGCCCACTTCTATTTCTATGAAAGCCTTTGTCTCGCATTCTGCTGTTGTTAGCTGGGGTCTTGGATGTGGATTGATGATGGATACCAATTTGCCAGCTACTCAGGGATTACATTCCTAGCCACTGATAACCAAACTGCTGCTTAGGAAACCCTAGAAAAGAAATGTGTATAGCCCTATTGGAATTGGCAAAGTTGTTTGAGACAGCGGTTGTGCCTTTCCCTCCCACAAGGTTGTCTTCTGTCGTTGAAGCATATCTATGTCAATGATGAAACTAAGGAAATACAGAGATATGAAAAATCCCCCATCTGTCTACATGAGAAACATTCCTGTGCTTCAGTTCATGTGCTTTTTTTCTTCCTTTTTTCAACTGTATTTTAAAAACTGAAAAGTCTGTGATGGGAAATTATTTTTCCACTGTATTACTTACTGAAGTCAGAGAATTAGAAGAATATGTAAGGTCGTCCATTGAAAGCTGTGAGTTTTGGCTTAGTCCACCAGCTGTGGTAACCTCATTGTTTGCACATTTCATATATTCATTCTGATTATAATTATGGATGCTGTAAATAAATCATGGCAGTGCTACCTAATAATCTAAGTAAATTACCGAATTCGAAGGCTAACTACAATGAATGATGCTTTTTCTTTGTTTAGACAGCATGAACTAAACATTTTCTACCTGCTGGTTTACTTATTTATTTGTACCTACCCATTCTTAATAGGAAACCACAAGGACTGTTTGGAAGGATTTTTGGTCTGAGAGGAGAAATATTTGAGTAATAGGGTCCCAGTCATATCTTATTTCTGTTCCCCAACTTTCTGCCTTGCATCGACAGGAAAGTAGTTGAGACAGGGAGTCTCTAGCATTTCTTGCTGTGGTTGCCACTGGGAAAATAGTCTTCCTTTTCCTGTCATCTTACAGGTATATTCTTACCAGCTATTAACGAATATGCCCAAAAGACAAATATAGCTGTAATTAGCAACCCCCGCTAGTCATGACGAGACTTGCTGTGTGTTGCACACCTGATCCACAAAGACACCATCTATGTTTTACACCTCCTCTCTGGAGACACCCACACATCCCAAACAAAAACACAAATCAGGATCTCTGCAGGGCTTGGCAGACAAGCAGCCGGAGATCCCGAATTCCTTAGGAGCGATACCAGAGTCCCAGCAAAAAATACACCTCCAGCTCCTTCCTGCTCACTGCTTCATTCCAGCCCACAGGAGAAAGTCATTTGCTTCAGCTGAAGGAAAATAATTAATTAAGAACTAATTTTTTTTAATGGTTAGGGGCCATAATGTCTGGTCACTCTTTTCCCTGCTTATTGGCAGAAGCTGGCTGGTTGAATGTGTCTTCATGAGTGTCAGCTGGAAACAAAAGCAGTTTCGGCACTAGAAGACCCTTTGTTGTGTGGATGGGATTAATGAGTGACAGATAGCATGGTGCAGATATAACTTAACATGCCTGAAAACTGACAGCAAGCCCAAGAGCAGCCTGGCATATCTTGGTAGATACCTTCTGGTATCTCCCCAGCTGAGTAACTACCTGTGGCCCTACTGCCAGAAACTTCATTTATCTACCTCCCCCCACTCCCATGTTCACTCCAGTGTTATAAAATAAGTGTTTTGAGTTTTAACACCAAAGGAGGAAAACCCCCAACCAAACAATCAAATAAAACCAACAGAAACAAACAACACAGACAGTTTATGGCAGTGTACTTGAATAGGAGGATGAATACCAAAATTTAACTTTTTTGATATTGCAATTTGTGGGAAAAGCCTCCCCTGGAGTTCTAATCTAGCACTTTGAAATAGCTTTTTCCAGTTAAAAGAAGTATTTCCCATATGCTTGACATATTGCTGCATAAAATGAAGGAATGCAGCAGGGAAAAAAGTATGTTTACATACAAAACATACTCCGCATGCATATTTATATTAGGAGAGAGAAAAATATTTTATTTATATATGTATAATTTGACACTTTCAACAATTTATGTAAATAAATGCCAAATGAAGAAGACTGTATGGAACATTAGTGGGCTGTACTTCGTTTCCATTTTTCAAATCTGGCTATGATTGCATACAAGTACCTCAAACAGAGAACATCTGGGTGGCTTGAAAGCAACTGAAAGCACGGTTTTGCTGTAAGATAGACTCTTACTGTAAAGTTACAGATTCAACATTTACTGCTGAAATTTGTGTTTCTGAGCAGCCTCAGACCAGATTTATAATAAATGTGATAATTAAGCAGTATCAGTGAGGCCTTAATAATATTAATATCTAAGGTCTAACAAACTCTTTTATAATTAGGATACAGTTTAACATACAGTTAACATATGCATTAAGACAATATTCTTGGAACCTTTCCAGGCAACTGCACTGCCACAGACTTCCTCCAACTTCATGTTTGACACTTTATACAATGGAATTACTATTTTCCATCTCTTACCTCCAGATTTAGGACAATTTATCTCTGATTCTCTTTTGTTTCTAGGTTTCAAAGTGCAATTTCCTGCACAAATGAATATACTTATGATTCAGGTTGTCCACCCACCCACCCAGTTACCTGTCTCAGCTAGCCCAGTTGCTGGAAGGAACATATAAAGCAAGTTCATAGCTTGATGCTGGAGTGATATAATCTTTGCTAATCTACTTAGTGTTTAAAAATGTAAATGTTAGCAGCTATCTCAGATGAGAGCACTGCTCTCATGTAAGTTGTATGCTCGAATGTAGCACAAAGCAGTAATTGTACTCTGCTGAGAGGCTAAAAGTCTCCCAGCGTCTGAGACAAGGAAAATTGAAAGAGTACTTTACATCTGGTAGGAGCAAAATGTCGCAACTGTATCTCAAACACTTGCAATTTGGAGCTCTAAAACCCCCAGGGCATATTATGTGCTGTAACAATATAATTAAATAGGTTGTATCATGCTTTAAAGAAACCAATTTGAGCTCCTTTTCCTGTCTCTTTTTTCACCTTAGAAAGAAATCCAGTACTTGAATGTGGAACATTAGCTCTTATTCAAAGTTAATAATTTAAAAAAACTAAATAAATTAGCACGTGTGTTTGTAACATTGATTTCAGCCTTTCTTTTTCCCAACTGTGTCAATAGCTTTTTGAATATAAGGTTTGGCTCCTTCTTGGGTTTTACTTCTTAAATCTGCAGTTTGCTTAACAAGAACAAAAAGCAGCTGATGCTTCCTAAAGAAGGTAAAGCAGCTCTGGGCTTTCTCAGTGCATCCACAGGAGCCAGCAAGGAAAGTGCAGCCCTGGTGTCCTGACTGCCCACACTGCTTGCTGTTGGTTCACTCTCTGGCTCTGCTTTGGCTCCTCCGTACGGATCTCTCCCAGACAAACCTGATGTCTTGTGGTCAAGCACTAATTGGTGTGGACACAAGCCAGGCTGCTTCATTTCTGTGGTCAGATGCAGCCCTCCATTCCTCCATGGGAGGATTTCTCAGCAAGCCAAGAGGTGCCAGAATTCAGACTTGGTTCCTCATCTTTCACAGATTTTTGCAAATATGGCAAGACTGGATCCCCTCCTGCCATTATCTTCTCAAAGAGAGGAAAGAGATGTGCAGTAAGGGGGTGTGGTGTCTGTGTGTGTGCTTGACTGCACGTGCACATCTCCCCCTCTCTTTGTTTAGACCTCTGGGCATTGCTCCCATGTAACCTTTGTTCTGCTTATGAGCCCTTCTGTTCTTATTTTGGCAACACACACAAATATTTACTCATGTTCATAAACAATCACCAATTCTATCTTTTCAGGTAAAATATCAAGAAAGCATGGCTCACCTGGGTGAACGTAAATGGACTCACGTGTTCCCTTTCCTGATGGTAGGTATTTCTGTGTGCACGTGTCTCTCTAGTGTGCAAAGATAACAGGGTTAACTCTGCCTGGGTTATTCATAACCACCTGTGAATTGTGGCAGAGCCACACATGACCTGTGGACTGAACCTCAATGCAGTGATCGTTTTCATTCCATAAAACACCTGAGAATGTGAAGTTTAATCCGTGGCTGCTAGGAAGCGGGGGAAAGGAGAAGGATCCAGGATGGAGCAGAGACGGAAAGTGCTGGAAGAGCACGTTAGCCTGGCTATCACATGAAGCACAGCCCTATGGTGGTTGAGGCCTGAGGCAGTGCATTATCTCTGGTTGTTGTAGTTGTCCCTTGCAGTCACATTTATGAAGGCTCATTAGAACTGGGAGTGATGAGGGTGTGAACTCTGGCATTTGCCTGCGTGGGAGAGCATGTGATTTAACAGGTCAGGAACCATGGCCTTCAGTGTTTTAAGGAGTGGCAGTGCCAACAAGCGTGAATGTCAGTCTCTGAGAAACTCTTGGAACTACCAGGTTGCTGAAACCTGCATCTGCTTCCATTTAAATAGTGTCCCCACTTCTGCTTCTGAGCTTGAGGTGTGTTTCACCCTGCAGTGCTGGCCCTGCTACCTGTTGAACCACAGCAGATGTGCGAGGGGAGGGGGTGAGGCATGGAGGACGATGGCAGTGGAAGTGACAGTGCTCTGGAATGCTCTCTGGTGACAGGTCTCCCTGGTGTACTCTGCCAGTGCCGAATACTCCAACTGTGGTGAGAACGAGTACTACAACCAGACCACTGGCATGTGCCACGACTGCCCCAAGTGCGAGCCCGGTGAAGAGCCCTACATGGTAATTTCAGCTTCTTCTGCTGCTGGGGGGAGTGTACCAGACACCAAATGCAAAAAACCCAAATGCTTTGCTGTGTGGAATAATGGGTAGGAAAGGAAATGGGAAGGCTGTGGATGCCTAAGCAGGAGCACTCACACCTCCCAGTGTGCCATGGGAGCGAAGGGTCTTGCATGCACACCAGCAATCCATATCCCAGGAGCAGTCTGTTACAAGGGATACTGTAAAAATGGAAAGGTAGAAGTTCCATACACAGTCCCTGCCAGTCTGTTCTCATCTCAGTAGTTATTTAGAATCTGATGCTGACATTCCAACACAGAGTGATAAATTGGTCAGTCTGGTTTGCTTGCTGGTCCCTCACACTGACAAGTCAATTTTGCTCTTCTGCTAAGATATTTCGACACTAGAGGAACTTGATTGTTTCTGCAATATTTTAAATCATGATTCCTAAGTAACCATTTGATTTACAGCAGATAATTATTGCCTATTAAAAAAAATTACTGAAATCCTGTTTGGTTTTAATGGGATAAACATCCTATTGCAAGCATTTCACAATAGTTGGTAGTCCCAAACAAATATGTTTGAATAACCAGTTTGGTTTCGTTTTATTTAATCTAAATGTAATGTTCAGCTGGGACATGTGAGTTCAGAGGTTACAAAATCTCATCCAAACATTTCCTTTTGGGCTGTTCTCTCTGGGGTCTCCTGGCCTGAAACTGCTGATAGCCCTGCTGCAGCTGTGTTTCTCCTGTAGGAGTCTTCTCTACTCTTCCATTTTTAGCTCACTCTCTATCCAAGCAGCAGCTGAAATTCACTTCCACAATTTGCTGGACTATGATAGAAGTAGTTTGGGGGGACCACTTACAAACAGCATAATTCTCCAGCGCCCCTTCTGCCTTTCCAGCACACAGCATGCTGCATCCTTTTATCCCTGCATGGTCTTTTTAGGATAGACACTAACAGGCCAAACGACAGATTCCTCTCCCTTTGTGCTGCAAGGCCAACGGGGCAGGCTGTGAGCTTCTCTTTTGCTAGAAGTTGGTGTGCAGCACAAGATTGCTTTTGAGCGACTGTGTTGTTGCAGACATGTGGATATGGCACCAAAGATGAGGACTATGGCTGCATCCCCTGCCCTTCAGAGAAGTTTTCCAAAGGAGGGTACCAGATATGCAGACGGCACAAGGACTGCGAGGGATTTTTTCGAGCCACAGTCATGACACCTGGGGATCAGGAGAATGATGCAGAGTGTGGTCCTTGTCTCCCAGGGTAAGGAATTATCCACAGACCTTTGCTCTGCCCAAGGCACTGGGAAATACTTTTCTAATGTCAAAATCTCTGACAGCCTCTCCATGTCAAAGCTGACTGTAGGTACAATACTGGTAAATTATGCTTTTTCATCTCTGCTAAAACAATACATTTAAATGTTTTAAAAGCATTGGTGAGTTTAATAAACACAGAATCATAAAATAGTTAGGCCTGGAAGGGACCCTAAAGAAGATGTTTTTAATCTTACTGAAATGTCACTGTTTGGAACAACTAGAAAACTTTTTCCTCTTACTAGAAATGGAAAGGGAACAAGCACAGCTGTGCAGTGCCATTTTAAACACGTGAAGAAATCCAGCTTGGCCTCCAGCTGTAGCTTCAGTGGGCCACCTTCTAAGTCCTTACTACATATGAGCTGCATGACAGCACCTAAATACCCTGTAGGGTCTATGCTGGCACTACAGCATGTTTAGGGGCATAAAATAACTCCTCTCCAGATGTGAACAGCTGGCACATTTGTCAGTAGTTGACAGTATTAGCTAACATGGCTGTTCACTGAGATTTACCAAGGCATTTTAGTCTCTCGGGTCCCTTTCTACAAAACAGAGTGGAGACTGAGGAGCTGTTAATGTAGTGTGTGTAGTGTTGTTCAGAGTCAAAACAAGTTTCAGGGCTGGCTGAAGGGGCTTAAAATAGGTGCTGTTTATTAAGTCCATCTTTGTAATGGTCTCTTACACTCAGTATAATTCTCATAATCACGGTGAGAAAGAAATTGCTACATTGGATATGTATGTCCTTGACAATATTACATCTGAAAGTCTGCAAACCCAAGCATACACATGCATTCTTGATGTTTTTTTGTAGGGTGAGTAAATACTCTAAAATACAACCTCTCCTTACATACCTTTTCAGTTTCTGCCACTATTCCTCTTTGGTTTAGAGAGTAATTCCTACTGACATTTGGCTTTTGTGAAGTTTGCAGATGCTGTATAACCCACAATCCTTATAGCACAGGAAGCCCTGTTAAAGAGGCCCTGCAAGCTTACAGGTTTATTTTATCAGTAAGTCTTTGTGAAATTTTCACAGTTTACAAATAAAATGAAGGACTTGTCTAGCTGCCAGCCAAACAGACTGATGATGTGACTTGAAAAAGCTCTCTCTTGACTTCCCCTCATATATCATAAAGAGCAAGAAACTTAAATAGTGGTCACAGTTGCTGTTTTGTAATTTTTGTCAGGACTAATGAGGTTACCCAGGTGGGAGCAGGGTGCTGGCTGAAAATAATCAGCTTGCACAGCTGGTGCTTGGGGAGAAATCTCAAAACATCGTGTTTGCACAGGTGTAGCCTGTAGCAGAAACTGGTCTGCCGGAATCTGGCTGTGTGCCGCTCCTCCTGCAACGCTCAGGTCCTGGGATTGTTTGGCAAAGCCAGCAGTTAAGGAGAAACACCCTCTCAGTCCAAGCTTGAATAGATGGAATTCTCTAGATAAACTAAACATGAGCTAAAACAAGCTCTGAAGCTGCCCTGACTCCTCATGCTACTTAGAGTCCTCAGAGTTTGCTCCTGGGTGCTGGTGGGTGAAATGCAGAGCCTGTGTGTCAGAGCAGAGAGCTGGTGAGTAGCTCATTGTCCTTATTGTCCCCTGTGCCACAGGGACAGCCAGGTACTAGGGTGAGTGGCACTGGCAGGGTGCTCCCTTGCCTGGGCAGTAAACCTCAGAGAGCCCCTGAGCGGATGTGAGGGATTAAAAACAAGGTTTCCATTTTCAGAGGACTGCTTCCATAGCACACTGCAGACCTGCCCAGCCCACATGCTGCTCTTTGCACTTAAGGACATCTCATCCCTATGCTATTTTTCACCTGCTCAGTAAAGAAGCCTGAGGAAAAGACAAGCATATGGCACATTCTGCACCAAAGTTTTCAAACAAAATACCGCTGAAGTGGCAGCCTTTCCCAGGGGTTACAAGAGCCATCCTTTGTACTTTATCTTAAAATAGGTGCTGGATAATGATATATTTTTTCTTCTATTTTCTTTTTTTTTTCCACTATTACTGATGACCAATTTTAGGGAAGAAGGAGGCCTTTGGTACAAGAGAGGAGGTCATCCACTGCTTCTTTGTGTTCCCTCTCATATAAAACAGAAATAACACTGTCATGTCACAGGAAGTGTGCAGGACAGGAGATTTTAAAGACTTAGTTCCAAAGCTGTGATCCTCAAAACCAAAGTCCAGTTGCCAGTGAACTCTAGAGGTACCTAGACTGAACCTCCTGGGACACTGCAGGCTTTGTCCTCTGCTCCCTGCCCAGAAGCTCTTCCATCATGCCAAATAGACAGGTTAAGAATGTGGAAATTAGGTGTGACTCACTATTTCCCTCAATGGGGTGATCCATTAGGTGTTCCTGGAGTGAGACTGAGATCACAGCCAACTACAAGCAGCAATGGCAGGTCACAGCAAGGGTCCCTCTAGCCTGGTCGTCTGTCTTCATTCAGCAGTGGCCATAAGGAGTAAGAACAGGTCAAGTACAAATAATACATATTCCTTATGCTGTCCCAGCACCTATTTTCAGCCTGGGGTAAGTCTCCAGTCCCCTACAAGGTAGAATTGCAATAGGATAATTTTCTTTTTAAATGCAGTCAGAAATGCCTCTGCTACTGACATTTCCCCATTTCATGTGTTTGTCCATGGCTACAGCGAATGCAGGGTCAGTTCTCTGAGAGGCTTTAAGAGAAGGAGTGAATGCTCCTCTGTTTCTGCATGAAAAAGTTTAGCCAGTGAATTTCTAATGAAATTAAGTGCCAGCCTTGCTGCTCTGGATAAGGCAGCAGATGCCTCCACCAAGGATACTCCTCCTTGATGTCTCTCTGCAGAACAACCCCTGCTGAGAAGAGCACCCACCCCTCTCTGTCTCCTGCCCCAGACAGTCCCAGGCTCCCTGTTATGGTGGGAGGGCAGGCCTAAATCTGGCTCCAAGTCCCTGAGTCTGCAATGACACCACCAAGCTTAGCCCAAGATACGCCAGTATGGTGTCAAACAGGAAAACAAGTCCAGTTTTCAGTCCAGCCTCTATTCTTGGATTTTGCCTGTAGCCCCTCCAAACCTGAGCCTGGCAGATGCCAAGGAAAGAAAGAATAAATATCATAGTGGAAGAGTGATACTGTGAAATTTTATTTTGTCATTAGTGGGTCACTTCTCTGTAGCTGGTGATATAAAGCTATCACATATCTCCAACATTACCTTTAATATCTGGTGCTTTGGAAAGTAACCAGAAACACAAGTCTGTTGCCAGTACTTCATGGGGGTGAGTCACTAATGCTTGCAGCTGCAGAGTTTCCTACTCACATGAGTGAATGGTTGCCTACCATGAGCATCCTCTTCAGCTTTCTTTACATGTCCTCCACCATTCTGCATTGTGGTGAAAACCAAGAATTCTTCCACCAGCTTGATTTAATTAATTGTCAGAAGGATTGTTTGTCTTTCCTAAACCAACACAGCTATTGGACTGTGGATCCTAACTGTTATGTATTTTTCTTCATAGATTTATATGTATCTTTGGGCTTCCACTCTTTTGTTTTGTGGTTTGGCAGCATTTTCCTGTGTATTTATTAACTGCTTTGTGACCTAAAATGACATAGGCCCCGTAAGGGAAGAAAGATGAAGTTTTGCTCTTGAGAGAATGGTGGAGTGGCCCATGGGGCGCAATAGACATTTGAAGGATGAAGTGAGGGTGAATCTTTTAAAACCAGTAAGAAAGAAATGAGGAACCATGTGTAGTTCCCCTGCTCTCTGAGTTTGCTCCAGTCCCTATTTCCCCTTTGCATCTCTGTGTATTCCATTCCCTGGACCTATATCTCTTATTTGTCACTCCATAGTACACCAACTGATTTTGATGGACAGTTTCAGCAGTGATTTCCTAACAATGCATACATTTTCCAGGAAAAAACCCCATACTTGACATGCATAGGCAAGTATATAAGAGCAGAAAAGAGATCCCCAGTTGCATAAAATGTTTGTAGTGTTGAGTTCCTGTCTACACAGAATAGATTAAGAATTTATTCATCTCTTCATTAAAATATGTAGTGATTTACAAGTGATTTGTAAAGACATATCTGCAACATCAACAGTATGATGTTACATCGACATATGTATGATTCTGATGTAATTACTCATTAGGGTGCATGTGGATCCAGCTCTTGAGTAGCCAATTACCATATTTCAACACTAACTTTATTAGCAGCTCAGAAGTCCAAATTATGAAAACTTTTCCTTCACACTGTAATTCCACTATCAAGGACTAATTTATAAACAATACAGCAAGGAAATTTTAAAACATGAACCAAACCTGCTAAACCTAATCTGCCTTGCCCTGTGAGGGTATTTTTTTCCTATATTTTTTATTATGATCCACCTCAGATTTGGTTCTAAGATTACAGAGATTATTCTTACGGTGTTTGTGAGTAAAATTGGCTAACCATATCCAACTGGTGGTCTTGCTTGAAAGATTACTGCTTCAAAAAACTGAATTCTCTTTGAAAAATCTTATTTCAGGGCATGCTCTAAACTGCAGCTTGAACTCAGCAGGGAGACTAATGTTGTTTTAGGCACTGTTACCACTTCTTGTCATGTCTAGATGTTTGATTAATTACATTTTAGGAGGAAAGGAAGAAGAGAAACACAGTGTCTATTCAGGCAATTAAAAAAAAAAGAATAATCTTTGCCTCAGATTGCTTATAAAATTTTTTTAAATGATTTTATCTCCATATAATTGGTTGCTGCTGAACCATGTTCAGTCACATCATATTAATTTACACTGTTTTGCCTCTTCTTGCCCTTCGCTGCAGTTACTACATGCTGGAAAACAGACCTCGGAACATCTACGGGATGGTTTGCTACTCGTGCTTGCTGGCACCTCCCAACACCAAGGAATGTGAGTGTTCTGCTGTTTCTATGCACTTCATCTGGTTTTGACTTAAAATCATCTGGAAACTCAATGTGAAATCTTTCCGTGATGATAATTATGTTCAAACAATAAACCCAGCTCCACTTAAGCAATTTCTGCTTCCAACTAGCCTTGCCAACAAAGGGAGGGAGTGCTTATCATTTGAGGAATAATCAGAATCTTTTATTTTAGGATCTACTATTGCTCATTTGTTCTCCATTTTGCATCTGTTAAGAGATCCCATGCAGGATTTATGAGGGTTACTTAAACAGTAGGTCCAGAAAAATCCCATGTCTATGCATTTTTTTAATTGAGTTTCAGTTCACCTGTGAAGAAAACATGGGACGATTTGTAGATTTGTAATTTGTAGGAGTAAAAGGGCATCACACCTTTTCATATCCTGTTGCTGCAAAGTGATTCGAGGGTTAACACTGATGTCTGATGGTCAGCACTGATAAGAGAATTAGTTCTGTAGATTTCACTGACAAAAGGGTCTGTAGTTTGCTAATTGAGGAAATCATGTATGAATGTGTGTGTGACACCTGTTTGTTTGCATAGCTTGTACAGTGCAATGGCTTATCCATCCTCATGTCATGAGGAGAGGGACAGCTCACACCACCACTGTCCTGCAGAGGCAACCCCCCAGAAAACTGCTGTCTCCTTTAGGGGGCAAAGAAAAAGAAAAAGAAAGTGAGGAGAAAAAAAAAAAAGGAAAAGGAAAAATATTAGGCTGTCTCTGAATGACCAAATTACTTTGACACCCCCTCAGAGAATCTGGAGAAGATCAGGACAAAAAGCTTTAAAACTAAACAACAACAACAAAAACCTAAACAAACAGAAAAAAATGAGTAGTTCCCCAGTAAAACTTGATGCCCCTAAAACCAAAATCCTGTTCATGTTCTCTTCTTTTAGAAACCTTTGTCATGAAAAGGAATTGCAGTGTTTTGTCTGCTTGATTTGAAAGCAGAGGCTGAAAGTCCCAGAGCATTTATTTATGTACATAAATAGCGATGGCTTTGTTCAGATGCTGCAGAACTGTATATCACTGCTGCTCTTTAAAGGATGAGAGGACATGAACATCTACCACTTTCCTACAGTTTAAGAGCTCAGAGGAGCCAGGGGATGATGAGCACCCCACAGAGCTCCTGGTGAGCAGCAGCAGTCCAGGGGCATCTCCCTGAGCTGTCTGCATGCCAAGTACTGCTCTGTTGTACAGCCGCTCATCCCACTTGGCTGCAGAAATCCACCCAGCCCTGGCATTGCCCTTCTGCACAAGACAGTGGGAGTGGGTGAAGGGCAGGGTGAGTGTGGTTTTGGTGAGATAACATCTGTTCAGGAGGTGAGGTAAGGGTGCTAGGGAGGACCCAAATGCAAGATAGGGGAAGGAGGTGCAGAAGTAAGTGAGAACACAAGGGTAGGAAGGTTGTGGTTTAACCCCAGCTGACAGTCCAGCCCCAGACAGCCAGTCACTTGCTCCCACCCACACAGGGAAGACAACCAGAAGGGTGAAAGTGAGATAACTCAATGAGACAGGATGGGAGAACAATGGTGCTCTCCTTAGCTGTAAACATTCCTTGCTGGGGAAGTGCCTGGACTATGTGTTACAGATGGCCAAGTCGAGGGGTATGTGCCCCTGCATGGAAACTTGCTCAGGGAATTTGTCTGATGACACATTTCATCTGGCAGAAAAGTCTTTGGGTTTGATCAAAGGATAAGCAAATATCTTTCAGCTCATGTGCAGTCAATAAAACTTGAAATGGCCAAGGACACAAGATGAATATCCCATGCCCCAGCATCTGGAAATATTAGTGTAAAAAGGATTGGAAGTGAGAAAGAAATTCCTTGATGGGCCCGTGTCACCTTGTTGGGGTTTTTTCCCTCTCAAAGGACTTGAGACATAAATAGCACAAAATATCATGGAAAAGAGAGGGAGGAAGGGAGATGACTCACAGAGGCCAGAGGTTTAACTGAGGCAAACGTGTCACTAGTTTATGGTGTTGAAAATCTCACTGCTCTGAAGGATGGGAGCAACAGCTCTGCAGCCTGGGAGGAATAACAGGCTTCAGTGGGAGCCTGTGGGCAGTGGGCACACAAGGGAAAGGGCTGTGCGCTCATGAGCATAGCAATGTGTGCTGTGTAGCAGGAAAGCTGTTTCTTACTGTGAAGAAGGGGAACATCGCCATAGAGTCTCCAGTTTGCCCCACCTTGTGCACTGTGAAACAGCTGTGTCAGATTTCTGACCTCTCAACATGCAGCTCCCTCGAGTCTCCTGTGCAGGAGCTTCTGTGCTGAGCACAGAGGAGCACAGTGCGAAATGCCAAAGGTGTGAGAGCTTCAGCTGTGCTTGAGGCAGATCGTGAGCCATCAATGCCCCTTGCTGGCATAAATGGGGATCTGATACCTCTGTGATAAATAACAGCACTGCAAAAGACAGGGAAGCAGGTTTTCCATGTAAATCAAGCCATTAAGGTAATGAACACCAAACCACACCAAGATGTGGCTTCCCACAGTTAATGGTGCTGGATTTTTCATCAACACCTCTGGAACTGGAGTCACTTCAGGCCTCTATGTAGGGTGGTTTTTTTGTTTTCTTTCTCTTTTATCCAGTGTAAAAGTATATGCAAGAGACAGAAGATTTAGCCATATATGGAGTTTCTCTTGCAGAGAGGTACAGTTATGGCTGGAAGAGATTTTGTCCTTTAGCAGCTGAAACTCTCAGTTATGAGTATTAACTCTCTTTCTCTTCAAACTTTGATATTTGTCACTCCAATTCAAAAATGTTGTAGAAAAACTAAATCAAACCCTGCTACACTAACTTTAGGAGCACTTACTTTGAAGTTGAATTTACACAATTGCATCAAATATACCAATCCTTTTCCACTCACAGATTATTGGTCTAGAGAACTTCAGCAACTGATTGAGGGTTTTCTTTTTAAATCTACTGTATATATTCATAAGTATGTGCATAAAATATTTCATGCTGTTTTATCTCAACTTTTTTGCTGGATTTATATATAAAAAGAGATACAATAACCAACCTGTAAGTTTTTAGGTCTCACACCTACCAATGATAGCTTGGCAAAATTAAAAAAAGAAAAATATTGATGAAGGAAAATATATGTGGTCACGCTATTTTTTAAATACCAGAGAGCAAATGACATCTAGAAATAGAAAATAATATTTTTATCATTGTATCATTAGAAATTCAAAAATAACTAAACAGATGAGATGGAACAATTGACTAACAATTGATGTTTCATGTGAAGAGCAGTAATCAGGGGGGCACATCCAAACCCGTGTACTCTGAACTCAGCTTCCTTAACTGAAAGGCTTAACACAAACAAGTCTATTGCCAAAACCACTTTATTAGTTAAAATAATTATTTCAGAGAATTTTATTTTAACTTTCCATTCTTTGAATCACTAATTTCCATTCCTTGCCAGTTTTATCCTTTTGTAATACAATCAACATCAGGACCTTTTTCTCTTCTGTTTCAAATTATGCCTACAAGCAAATAGGGCTTGTTATCTGGAACTAACATACTTTTTTTTTTTTTAGTTGCTTGATCTCTGAACACCCATTTGCTATTCACATGTTTACTGGGAGAAATGTTGAAGGCCATGCTTTATTATTCTCTGCTGGAATGGCCTGGTTCTTCCCTAAGGATTTGTCCATATTAGGAAGGAACCTAATTTTAGGATAAAATTGGCCAGCTTCAGCCATCAGCCTCCAAGGGGAGGGATCTGAGGAGAAAATGTGGGCTTTGCTGTCTTCAGCTGCTGGGAAAGCTGAGCTCAGGTGTCCCTCAGGAGGTTTTGTGGTCCTGGTGCAATTCTTCCAGATAAAACCACTACAATGGCTTTGATGTTTTCACTGGTGCTGGAGCTGCAGCTCCCACAGTGAGCATCACCTGCCCATGGGAGGCACTGCAGATCTCTGCAGGATTGCTCTGACTGGGCTCAGGAGCTGAAAAACCTGCAGAGCTGCAGCCTTGGACCACCCATTCCAATGGGCTGGCCACCAGGACGCCGGGGAAATGGGAGACCAGCTCCAGGCAGGTCTGTTCTCTTCCTTGTGATGCTCTAAAGTCATGACAGCAAAGCTTAAATAGCAATTATCCCCTTCATGTTGCACAGAGAGAGGGGTGATAACACTGAATTCCTGGACAGAGGCTTAGTTCATGGAGTGTTTGTCTAGGACTTTTCAGTGCTGCGCAATGATTACAGCTCCCAGGGAGTCCTAAAAAAAACTTCAACAGATGCAAATAAATTGTCAGATTAAGGCCATGTGGCCTATAATCATCATCACTTTCCTGCCCTGGCAAAAGGAGAGAGAAATAAAATAGTTATAGACATTATAGAAAGCACAGCAGAAAAAAAAAATTCCGTTTATGTGATGTGATTACTTACAGAGAGATTGACCAGACTGAAAACAAAGTCAGGGGGAACTTTCCTATCATCATTTTCAGAAGTTTAATTCTCAGGAATTAATTTACTTCATGGTCTTCCCGGTGTAATAGCTATCTACACTAACTGAAGTATCCACCTGTGACTCCAGAAAATATCAGAGTAACTGATAGTATTCTGTAAAATAGAGATCACTCAAGCAATCCTCCAGTGCCTAGGATATGTTCTGTTATCTGTTATTATTTGTGATATTTTCCGAGATGGTTTGTGTTTGGTTACTGAAGTCATATGTAGGCACCTCAGAAAGCAGGTTGGCTTTGCCAGCTGCTTTAGCTTGCCTGCCTTTCCAAGTGCACAGACATTCCATTTGAAATGTTGTTTTCCTAAATTTGAAAGCAAACCTTTCCAGTAAGTACCTGAATACAGATTTACATTATTTAAAAGTTCTGACCCCTGCTTTCTACATATCTAGGTCATTATTTATGACTATGTTTAGTTAAAATCCAGTTTTAACTTTGTCAGCCATAAACTGTCTACTTTTATTGAATTTCAACTCAGTATAATTTATTTTTCATCTCATATTTCAGACTGATAGTTACTTATTTGCATGTGTGCTTTATCCTACTTCAGCCCATAAAAGAATCTCAGTGATGGCACTCACAGTCCATCTGTGCCATCCACAGCTGGACTATGCCTGGGAGAGGAGGGATGCATCAGGAGAAAGCAAGCTGCACTCAAGAGCACCAGATAGATACACATACAGACACCAGGTTTTTAAAATGTGTCTTATTTTATGATCACTCTGACAGTCTGTTGTGTACAGACTTTGGGGATTTTTATAACATGTTATTAAATATTAAATAGACTCACAAAAATCTGTTGCTGGTTGTGAGCAGCAGTTCCTTGAATGGACCAGTAAGCTGATACCCACTGCAACAGATGTCAGGGGCACATATGGTCTCCTACTGCACCAAATTTTATTCACTCTCAAACACTTGCAAGGGGGCTTGGTGGTAAAACCTCCTTTACCTGTGCTCTCCCCCTCCTCCGCTCATAAATCTAGTAGTTTTGGTTGTTACTTCTTACTGTAAGTTCTGTCCTAAGATACAAGAGCAACTGGAATAGTCTGTTGCATAAAGCAGAAAGGTTCATTGAAACAACAACAAAAAATGTATTTTATTGCCCAGCATTTCCTGAAAGAACAAAAGGCAGCTGCATGGTAATTTAAGTTAAAGCTATCTTTTGAGTTAAAATCCCCAAACATTCAAAAGTGAATACAGATTCAATTGTTCTTTTAAACAATAAGTATGGAACATTTTTTTTATTGTTTAGACTCCAAGAAAGTTACAACTAAATCACAATTTTTTTGAATAAAAACATCTATAATGCAAAAGTTGACTAACCACCAGTGATCAACTTCTTTCCTAATTTCTTAATCACATTCCTGCAGTATTACATACAGGTGTCTAGGAATATAAACTACTCTTTTGCATGGCTGTATTACAGCCATCGGTCTTTATTTAAAAAATAGAGTTGCTTCCATATGGTGTTCTATAACACCTCAGGATGCCTCTGCCTGAGCTATATCTAAGTCTTTATAGATTATGTGTCATCTATATTGGAAACAGAATTAATAATGTGATTGGGATGCAAAACTGGATGTGCACAGGAACAACTGACATTGCAGTTATGGTGTGGCGCTGACAGGGAAAAAGCAGCAGCTATGAGTTTCTTTTTACTCATACAAAAGGGATATAAACTGAAATTCAACAGAAGGTGGCAGTTTGGTTCCTCTTGTAGTGCAGGTGCACGAATTGGCACTTTCTTCTAAGCCACATCTAAAGAAAAACTTTGGCTCATAATGGATATGCCAAATTATTAAATTTGACAGTAGGCTTAATATATGTGTAACAGCTAACTCCCTCCCAGGCATGTGTGAAAGGCCACCACAGTCTAGTGCAGCCTTGACTTTGCCATGCCAGCACTAGGGAACAAAGGAGGTGGCTCCATTCCCATGTGAGGACATTGTGCCCATGGGCTCTGGGGTTGAAGGCTCTCCCTGCTGAGCACAGGAGAGGCTGTGCTGTGCAGTGTGTGCCTGCTGTGGGCAGCACACCCTGCCCTGCTGTGGGGTGGAGCTGGGTGAAGTGTGATGATGATGCTGAATGGAGAGTGGTGACCTTCCTCCTTACCCTTCCTGTGCTACTTGCTGCTGCCTGACTTCCCACTTTGAAAGGCTCTGCTTCCTTTCACAAATGGGTGAAAAACATGAAGTTAACAATACCAAGACAATGAAAGATTATTAGGCAGAAATATTTCAATTCATTCATGTTTCAAGTGAAAGAAAAGAGAAGCAAGTTTGCTAAAACTCACTTGGGGAGATGAGCTGAAGCTTGTTAGCTGAACTCCAGGCAGACAAAGCAGCACAGCTTGCCTGTGCTCACTGAGGGGCAGTGTCAGAGAAGCTATTGTTGACTTGTTGCAGCTTGCAAGGACCATGCAGGATTCCAATTGGCTGTAATTGGATTTGCCAGGGGGGCTGCAAGAATAGACATAAGCCTGATGTCTGTGCATGAACATGAAGGAAAGTATCAGGCCACAGCTCTGGCCATTTGCTAAATTTCCTCTGTTGTCCAGCCACGATGAGTAAACACAGAGGTCATGACCAAGGATGATTCAATTCAGTTTTGTGAAGAATTGCTGAAAATTTTACAAATTACCTGTCTTTAATGTCCACTACATGCAGATGACAGCTTCATTTACTGATCCCTAGATAGTCTTACTGAATTGCAATTTCTGGAGCTCATAACTAATTCTTCTTAGAAAGAAATCTGTCAAAGAGAAAGGACCAGAGGCAAGACTTATGTAATAAGTCTTAGCCTTCATTTGCAAAATACAAAATGCATCTGAATTAATAAACTAGTATATTTAAAACCTAATGAAAACCCTTATTCAGTTTGAAAAATACCAATTATAATGAGTTAATCAATTTCCTTCCAACAAATGATGTTTAAAAGAAGTTTTATGATTGTTAGAGAAAATTTCTTTTGAAGACACCTGCAACTCATACTTTGCAGCCTCTTTAGGTGAACATTTCTCATTCACAGCACGCAGACTTTTTTTGAGATAATACTTTCTTTTTTCTTTAAAAAAATAAACTGTCTTCATTTGAAGAATGTGCATATTGCTTTGTTCTTAATCATAGAACATTTCTCAGACCATTCCAGAGTATTCTTGATTTCTTGTCACATTTACCTGGTGATTTGATTTGTTTGAATATTTACTTGGTCAAAAGAAGTGCACAGTGAGCTCTCATCTACTCTTCTTGCCAAAGCAGCTTGTGGAGCCATGTGCTGTGCACACCTTACCAGATGACTGGGACAGCTTTTTGCTTTTAAGACTGCTGAACTGAATTATCACTGGACTTTTTCCACAGACAACTAATACAAAGCAGGAGGAATTTCGTACTTCCTGCAAGACAGAAAATTATTTTCAGGGTCTGTTGATAGTAGCTGCCTTATATACTAACCAATGGCATTAAAGTTCATTTGAGAAGGAAGATAACACTTACTCCCAACATTAATATTTTTGTTCTGTTTTGGAATACTGTGCAAACACCTATATAAAAGCATTCCCATAAACAGCTTTATTCCAAATAATATGCACTATTGATTGCTATTGTCAAAATATGTTATTTTATTACTTGGTTTAATGCTTTGAAAATTTGGTGCATGACACTAAGTGAAAGACTAACTTTAACCTTGACTGTAGAATTTAGACCTGGAAACCCCTATTGGACAATCTCATCCCTCTGACAGGATGAAGTTTTCCTATAACTTCTTCATTTATTGTTTCAGTGAATTTTCACTCTCCTCAGAATATAGACTTGGACTCCCCGGAATATAGAATTTGGACTGACAGGAGATCATAAGACACATACTGCCCAGTTACATTACAGGAAATTCCAAAATTCTCTTTTACAACAGTACAGCTCCATGGAACAGAAAAGCAACCAACACCATAATTTCTCACCTTCCCCAGATTTTCCAGTGGAGTCATGAGGGTTTGCATACCAGCTTTACAGTGATGCTGCTGGTGAAGGCTGCTGTGAGATGCACTAGTTTGATGAATCTACCAGCTAAGTCTCAGTCTGCAGTTGCAAATACTGGAGTGGGCTGTAAATTGAATAATCAGCTGGACCCTGGAAAACTCTCTGCTACCCAGGACAGGTCCATAACATGGGAATCTAAGTGTAACAGCTGGCTTTTTCATCTGAGTTCATATCTGTTCAGGAGTTTGACTTTCAATCCTTCTGGATAGTGTGCACAAACATGGTCTCTAATCCAGCTTTCAGTGTATCAGTAACACATTTTGGGATTAGGGACATCTCAAAGAGCAAGTGGTTCTTTGGTCCTTTGCTAATAAATGGGAATGCGACCAAGCCAAGTAAATGCTCTCTTTCCTTGAGCCAAACTATTCCTTTGACTGGGCAAAGTAACAATGGAATTTTATGGCATTTTTGTTTATATTGCAGGTGCAGGCTCTAACTCTGGCATTTCAGCCATTTTCCCAAGCACGTCTGGCACAAGCACTTTCTCACCTTACCAGCATGCTCACAAAGGTAAGAATGCACTCACGGGGTTAAATTAACAACTCTTTGTTTTCAAAAGGGCATCAGCAAAGTGCAACCAAACTGAAAATATCTGTTGCTATTTTCATTGTCACTATTTCCAGATTTCTAGAACTGCTATTAGAAATAATTCAGAATTCTTTTTTTTTTCTCAGTTAATCAACACTGCTGTTTGTCAGCTGAACATAAAAAGGATTTGAGCTGTACCCAGTGATGCCAACAATAAATTTAGCTCATTATTTGTAGCTTTACAGAAATAGCACTCTGCCTCAGCAAAGCTTAGCTTAGAATGGTGAAAATAACTTCATGCACAAATATGGTCAGTCTCTTATTGAAGTAACATAAACAGTTCTCCAGCACGATCATTTGGCTTTTAAAAGTTTTGAACCTGAGAAGACAAAATGGGAAAGATGCAGTTAATAAGGTACTGACAATACTGTTCTTCTTGGTATTGTCTGAAAACATGACTGTTAGGATCACATTTTCAGAGAAATTAAAGCTTTCATGCCTTTTAGCATATCTATAATTTTCTGCATCCTTTCACACCTTTTAAATTCTAGCCTTTTGCATCCAAGTTTTCTTTCTGAATATCTTTTCACCTAGCTTATTTTAAAATCACCTTTTAGCTGTTTTTTAAGTTTCTGTTAGAAAAACATCCATTTTTCTACATGTGCATTGTGTCCTCCTTTTACTTAAAGCTTTTGAGGCGGCCACAGTTATCAACAGTCATTTTAGCTCTTTTTCCCTTTTTATATTTACTGGCTTTTGTCTTGGCAACGCTGATTCCAAGAATGCAGTGCTACAAAAGCTTCTGCTCTCACTTATGTACAGCTTCCCGTATAAAAATACTATTTCCCACATCTTTGTATCTGATAAATCATACCATCAAATATTCTTAATGAATACTACTAACTAGTTTTATGCATAAATATCAAAATATTGAGAAATTTTTAATTAACTTCCCTTTGAGATGCAACACTAAGTTTTTCAATGCTTAACAAGCAACCACGACTCAGATCAACTCAAGGATTATGCAAACTATGTGTAGAGCAGACTGCAAACTGTTTACTAGTCTCTGATCCTAAGAGTTGCACCTTCATTTATTTTTTTCATTCCAGCAGATCTTTCAGGACAAGGACATCTGGCTACAGCTCTTATAATTGCTATGTCTACTATCTTCATAATGGCTATTGCCATTGTCCTCATCATCATGTTTTACATTGTGAAAACAAAGCCATCTGCTCAAGGTAATTGTTCACCAGGTAAAATTCTAGTTGCAAATGCTATTTTAGAATTTAGAATATTCTATTCTATTAGAATATTCTAAATTCTATTCTAGATTTATTCTGAGAATAATTAGTGTTATATTTGTATATTCTAGCCTGTTGCAAGAGCCACTCAGTAAAAAACGTCGAAGCTCAGGCTAACACTCAAGAAGAGAAGAAAGAAGTGCAAGGTACAAGTTGTTTTAGCTTTGCTTTTTCTATCCAAGACAACACTGGGCTTAAATATTCCTAATACTTTTCTCTTAATTACAGTTTCTCCTTTGGAGTATATAAAACCCTCATCAGTTTACTGAAGAATTGCCTATACTAGTTTTTTATGCTTCCAGAATGTCACTTAATCCTCTGATAGCAATTAAAAATAGAGCAGAGAGATTTATTTTGTCAGTAGGGTTGCCAGCAGAACTAACTCCTGACACAAAGCACTGGTTTGGAAACCTATTGCCAATTTAAACTTCTCTAATTGTTGTTCTACAGATAATGTTGTGATATTCTCTGAGAAAGAAGAGTTTGAAAAACTTACAGCAACTCCAGCTAAGGCTGTCAAAAGGTGGGTAAAAGATAAATATATTGCCAGTTTCACTGAAATGGGGGAGCCACATGGTCATCATTCATCCTGGTACAGTGGAACACATAAACAAATTTGATGGGTATGCTGGCAAGTTGCTGCAGCAGGGCAAAGACCAGATGCCTTAGTGGGCTCTTCCCCCTCTGCTTTCTAAGAGATGATAACATACACTGTGAAGAGACACCTGTGTCCTCCCTATTCCCTCTGTGGCCAATTCATCTGCTCTTTGGCCTCCATCTCCTCTTTTGAGAGGTTAATTTCTGGGGCCTGAGTGCAGCTCTCACTCACATGGCCTTACTGAGGTTCCCCTTCCTTTCTAGGCAGGAAGAGTAAAAATAGCTGCTGCAGGCCTTAAGGAAACCTTGTCCCTAGCATCATCTGCATGGCATGGTGTGGTAGTTTTTTTTCCTCATCTTATCTCTGCCCAGCAGCCAAACCTGCTTGGTAACATTATTAGGGTGGCTAAACACTGTCCTCATTGGAAAATCCCTCTATGAAAGGATTCTTGCAAGCTACCTGTGACTGTGGAGCTTGGTGGGCATTGCACATACACACTGGGCTGGTGAAGGCCTTTACAGTCACAGGATTTCAGAGGAAAGACATTTTAAACATGGAAAACACTTTTATCTCATTACTCTCAGGAAGCAAAAAGAGGAAGACTGGAGTCAACCCATGAGAGGCTTCACTAAGATAACCATATCCTTTGTTTTCCAGTGAAAATGATGCATCTTCTGAGAATGAGCGACTTTTAAGCCGGAGTATGGATAGTGATGAAGAAGCTGCAGTTGACAAGCAAGGGACTCCAGAGAGATGCTTGTTGTCTTTAGTGCATTTGGCCAGAGATAAATCTTCTACAAGCAATAAATCAACTGGGGTAAGTAAGTCTACCTTGAGATTTAAAAATTAAGAGCCTTTTTCTACTTATTTAAAAAAAAAAAAATGTATGAACTATCAACCCCCCAGAATGTACAGTAGGGTAGATCAGACTGATTTACAAGAGCTTCTCCAGACAAATTTGTTATAGAATCTCCTTTGCATAATGACATATATGCATATATATATAGTGTTCAGTGATATTAATAAATTAATCTACAAGACTAATTAATTTGCTTTTTTGAGTATTATATTTTATCGTTTCAAGAAAGAAAAGACCCATATAACAGCAATCCCCTGTCATAGCTAATGCTAAGACAGTAAAATAATGAAGCAGGCTGGATTTGGCTGACAGCAGAACATCTGAGTACCTTGACCCAGCTGCATTGGTATTTCCACAGCACAGATTTCTCAGCGATATCCGGTGTTGTGCTTGGTTTCCATGTGGAATTTTGAAAAACAAACACATAGTTTGAAGGTGATTCCTGTGCTCTGAAGGACTCTGTAATCTACTGTTTTGCTATGGAAGGCCTTTGCTTCTTCCTGCTGAGCATGTACTGCTCAGGGCTTTTTATCTCACTTGGAGTATTTTAAGGCACAGTTAAGGCCACACCTCACCCACACAACCTTTCAGTTTGTGTTAACATCAAACTACCCTTAAAAAGAAGGTGTCTGCTCTGATCTTTTAGTATTTCTAATTTATTTAAAAATGGCTATAGCTAGGTCCAAATCACTTCATTAATATCAAATATCAAATCTGGTTTCAGAAAAAATAGGTTTGAAAATGCATCTTTTAATGTTTACATGTTTTAAATTGTTGGGAGAATCAGCTCAAAATTTCTAAAACACACCATTTTTCAGCTGAGATCAGACACACAAAATCTCAGCACAAGATAAACAGTTTTGTAGTTGTAGATATTTATGGCCATCTGAAAATAACTTACTCTTTCAATGCTCACACTTTAAAGTTCGGGTTTTTGAGGTCTCTCTAAATATGAACTTTATGGTACTTCTGTAAGCACTGGCTTGAAATAGGGTAATACACCTTGGGTAGTCATGAAATCAGGATATTTCATAAGAAGCAGGTTACCTTCGAAAGACCCTATACATAGATACATTCTCCAGAGTCGTTAGATAGATAGCTCATAAGTGCACCTAAAGTATGGACTACTTCTTCCAGACTTGTTCTAAGACATCCTCATGGACTAAAGACTCCTGACAAGGCTGAAGACAGACTTTTCAATGAAAGAGCAGATCGCGTCAAGATTCTCCACTCCATACCTAAGATGTCACAATTAAGCCAGTTGCTAGAAGTTAGAAAAGCAGTAATTTTCTTCAGATTGGGAATTAAGTAGTGTTATAGCACAGGAAAGAGTACTCAGAGCACTTAGACAGGGATAAAGAAAATTAGAGTCTTGCTATTAGCCAAGTCTTCTTTTTCCTAGTTACACAAAAACCCATTTGCAATGTGCGGCCACACAGAGGATCATCAGGGTAAACATTTTCTGTTTGCTTTCAGCTTAAGGTTTAAATCCCCCCCACCTTCTGGCTCTGGTAAAAAGAGCATCTTGCATTATTCTTCAAGGAATTACTCAACCTGCTTCTTTACCCTAAAAGTGGAGGGAGAATGAAAATAAGCACCCAATAGTTTTCTTAGGAGGAGTTTTAATAAACTCCATTAAATTTCCCAGTTTCAAGGTTCTGAAACAGGTGATCCAAACCTACAGTGGCAACACAACTGACTGAGCACAGGTAAATTACAGGAGGAAGTGAGCGACTGCGTGGCGCATGGCACGATGCACTTGCACTGTGCCCGCCAGGCGCGCTCCAGCTGGAGTGGCCACTCTGCACTCTCCAGCTGCAATTCCATTAATCCACGTCACTGGTGCACCTCGCCCTTCACTGCCCAAATAAAGTGAGGGAAAACTTGCCACAAAACGAAGTACTGAAAGCAGAGCTTTCATTCAAGCCTCGTTTGCAGTGAAAAGTGACAAATTTGTGGAGATAATGCTAGAGTCCTGTCAAAAAGACAGCTTTTCAGCTTTTCTAATGAGAGCTGGCTCAGGGAAGAAAATTTCAGTCCCTGAGAGCTCATGACATTTTGACATTTGTTTTCACTCCACATCGAATTCAAAGCCAAAACTTGAGGATATTTTGCTAAATGAAACTATATAAAAGTGTCCATTTTTAGCTTGAAAAATGTCATGTTTTCAGTCTTGTTTCTGTCTTGTCAAAAATGACTAGATCCCCCTGGACCTCATATTTTTCCTCTCTAAAACTTCACTTTTTTTTTCCTAAATCTATCTGTAAAATATTTCAGTTAATTAGTAATGCACTAAGCAGGTCTACGTCAAGAGACAGAAAGGAAGAGCCCCTCCTCTACAGTCCTCTTAGATTATTTGAAGAAGGCAATTTCAGTCTGAATTTAATTCGCTGTATCCAGTCCTGACCTGGTTTACCTAGACATTCCTATGTTCATCACTGCATATATGGTACCGGATTTATCCTCATTCTCAGGAGTTGGAGCAGAAAAGTACTGGCTCTCAAAAAAAGTCTAGAAGTTGAAATGAAAAATCTCTAGCAGTGGCAAGTGAAATCAGAAATATGTTTATGCTTCATGGAATAATGGCTCTGTCATTTTCTTTGAGTCTTCAAAATGGACCCTTGAGGACACTGTGTGATAACACCATGAAATGGAGAGGTCCCACTTTCCACTGCTGTCTGCTAACTGTTTGATCTTGTAACTGAAAAATTAATGAAATAAATCTCTTCTCATTTAGATTCAAAGTCGAAGGAAAAAGATACTTGACGTGTATGCTAACGTATGTGACGTTGCAGAAGGTGAGTGTACAACTTGCGCCTACATTAAAATGAAATCAGATCACAAGCATTTGCTATAAACTAAGAAAGGCTTCTGGCTATCTATGGAAAATAGTCCCAACCCAGGGAATGTACTCTGTAAGCAGATTTGTATTCACTTGCCAGGAGCCCTGTGGTCAGCCCTGACCCCAGAGCTGTCCAGGCTGGCCTGGGGCAGGCCACAGCTTCTCTCCAGGCATGGGCATGGCCTTCCTTCCTGTGGAGAGCAGGAAGAGTTGTGGTAGGCTGTGCTGGGACACACGAACAGACCAAGATACAGAGAAGCAGTTTTGCATTCTCCATATAGAGGAAACCTGAGGTCTTATTTCTTTAGATAACAGATTTTTAAAAGTTCCAAATATGAAAGTGTGATTTGGCAAGGGTCAGGATTGAGGGTAAGACACAAATCTCAGCCTACTCTGCTTCTCTAAATTCTGTCCCACATCTCACAACAAAATGTGGAGTTTACAGGCTGTAAGTGTTTTGACCCTGTTTAGCACTTGACAACCTGAACTGTTTTAGCAGGATATACAAATTAAGTTCTCTGTAGAACAGGAGCTGTGACTGCATTTACTTTCCACACACACACACTTTGTGTGCACATTTATGAGTATGCTGTAATTCAGGGAGCTCTGTCTTCCATCAGATTATTTCTGATGGGTAAGAAGCAGGAAAACTACAGAAGCAAAAGTCTGGTTTGGGAAAAATGCTGTAGTTGGTTCTCTCCTCTGTTTTCTGAACATGAATACATAGAAAATATGTCCAGGAGAAAATAGCCTTTTCCCCACAGGATGAATGTTAAATCCTCCCTAGAGATTCACAATAGTAATGACAGTTGAGCACTTGCAGGGATGTTTATGCTTGCATCTGGCATTATTGCTTCACCTCACTTCTCACTTTCCTACGAGGACCACTTTCAATTACAGATGTGTTTCAGCAGATGCTGGTGACAGTCTCAGGGAAGGGTCAAAGCTGTGTCTGGAGCTCAAACACTGAGCCTGACATGTAGAAGTTTATTAATGGGGATGCTCACTAGGGACATCATTGCAATATACTTTTTCTAACAGCTAGTTAACTGTTGAAGGAAAGGGCAGAGCCATGGGAATTCATACAACCTATCTATTACTTCTTTTCCAGGCAACTTTTTACCGTAATTATGATATCCTACTGTCATTATGAAGAATTAATTTGGCAATATGCAGTAGTAACTTTGGACCTAGACATAATCATGTACTATCACTTAAAGATTTTAGCTGTATTCATTGCTATCAGTGTAATCTGCTGTACTTTAATAAATGTCAAGACCTGTACCCAGAGCCACCTGACAATCCCCCCCTCCCTTTGCAGGTCTGAGCCCTACAGAGCTGCCGTTTGACTGCCTGGAGAAGACCAGCCGAATGCTGAGCTCCACCTACAACACGGAGAAGGCCATAGTGAAAACCTGGCGTCACCTGGCCGAGAGCTTTGGGCTGAAGCGGGACGAGATTGGCGGCATGACGGACGGCATGCAGCTCTTCGACCGCATCAGCACGGCAGGCTACAGCATCCCAGAACTGCTCACCAAACTGGTGCAAATCGAGCGATTGGATGCTGTGGAATCCTTGTGTGCAGACATTCTGGAGTGGGCACAAGCAATGCCGGCTCCTGAACCAGCAGGGACATCCTGACACGCTTGCCTGGGGCCCGCACCTCCACATCAGAAGTGTGATTCCAGTAAGCACTGCATCAAAGACCTTGGACTAAAGACCATTGATGCTTCTCCTACACAATTGCTCACCATAGCCAATGGGAAGCTCTTCTCTTTGACTTCTAAAAGTGAAGTAACACATCTACCAAAACAAGAGCTGAAATTTCCCAAGAAGCTTGGCATGAAACATGTCATTAAACAAAATGATCATGTTAAAAAGTTACTGATAATAAGCAGAGACACAAACATCCATTTTGCAGTCTGTGTATGAGCAGGAGGGCAAATAACCCTTCTGATACCATTTGTGCCTGGCCTTCAGAAAAAGGCATTGAATAGCTCTCTGAAAATATTCGTGTCTCTTAGAGCTTCACTCAATGGTTCAATGGTTTAACAGTTACAGTCAGAAGCAGTACCACAGCTACAGTATCAATTAATACACATTAGGCACATACATTTCTATCTGCTCCAACCAGCTTCATTTTCTACACTTATGGGTTTGCTGAATCTAGAATTATGTGCATTATGTGCATAGGTGTATATGCACAGTCCTCAGATTGACTAACTATGCTGCATGGAAAAAGAGTCACCATAACTTACAGATTGAAGTGCTTCAAAACAATCTACATAATGCACATAAATGCACTCTTGGTCCATTCTGACATTTCAGAAATTATAAATTTAAACTGCTGACTTGCTTGCTGAGGACAAGCTGGTCAGCAAGTGGGCAGGAAGTGGGCAGGAGAAGTGGGCAGTTGCTCCTTGCCAGTGGAGAGCAAAATCTTCTTTTCTTTACTGTTAAGAAAAAAGCAAAACCAAAACCATATTGTCCACTACCATTAAAAATATACTTTTCCAATAATGACATCTATATATCAAATTATATTTAAGTCAGAGGAATTCCAGACAACAGTGGTGCACATGTGACACAAAGAGCAAAAAGAGTAGGTTTCTTTAGAGACCCTTGAAATGTGGAGAAAAAAGTGTTTTTAATGCTGTACTCTTCTAAGCCTAGACCATGAGCACAGAATCCACCAGTGACATTAAACTCATCTGGAAGGTAATGCATTACTGTGAGTTTGTGAAGTACAAAACTTGACCTAATTTGGTTTTCTTTTAACTAATGTCTGATTTTCACAGTTAAAATTTATCTAAAATTCATTCAGACCACAGGTCAGTGTCTCTTACCAAACCAATTTGCCTAATTTATAGCCAAAATATTGATGATGGATTTCACCAACTGCAACCACTAAATTAAGAGACATGTCAATTACAAAAATTACTTGTTAAATTCCAAAATGCACGACTGAAAAAAATGCTATTAAAAATATTTACTATTACCCAGAATTTAACAATCAGTATTCCATCACTTAGTAACTAGATCTTATTTATGATAGTATCATAATTGTGCAAAACATTTATCATCACCCTTTAACATCTATATTTAGTATTGTTTCAGCACTTGATTTGTATATCAGGAGAAGTAAATACTGCAACATAAAACCTATCCCTCTTGTTATTCTTTTTCCCCTTTCTTTCATATCGTAACACACTCTTCATTAATCTGCATATTCCAAATTTGGTAAGATTTTAACTCTTCTTTCAATGATGCAGCAAGCTGCATTTATTTGAAATTTAACAAGCTGATTGATGTTGAATTTAGGTGTGAAATTCTTGTCTTAAAATCAATGACAAATTCATACAGGGTTCAACAGGCTTCAATAAGATTTCTAGATCTGTTCACAGCTCAGCAATCATCAACACGATTCTCAAGATCATGAATTTGCAGGTTTTACTATTGCTACTAGAATAAAAAAAGAAACAAAAGTGAAAGAGAGAAAGAAAGGAAGGAAGGAAAGAAAGAAAAAAAACCCCTAAGTATCAAAATTCAATTTTTTTTGTGCCAGTGTGTAACTACAGTGTTATTCAGTGGACTGCCTCCTATGTTTTATACGCCATTTACAACAACACATCACATATTTGTTAAAAGGAAGACAAAGAAGACACAGGAATCTTCTTTTTATGCTTATTGGGCCATGAAAAGTTGGGGTTTTGAAACTGATGGTGCCAATGCGAACACAGACTATTTAACATTATTTTATTTAGTATACAGAATTTTTATTGTTATACAAGAGATGTACGGGATTGAAAAAAGAATCCTGTAGGTCTTGCCAAAGCTTACTTTCTAATAACTTTGTTTTATGCTGTATATATAACTTATTACATTGTAAAATAAGAACATAAAATATACTAATAAAAGAGAGAAGTCAAACACAGTTGTATTAGCCATTTCTTTGATTAAATAGCACATTGCCTTATAAATCTGTAATTAAATAGGTTAGCCAAGGGCTGGCAGGCACATTCCTGTGGTATGGGAGTGTCTTGGTAACACACATGGAGCAATCCTTGCATTCCTGTAGGATACTGCTTCTCTGCATCACTTAGGAAACTCAAAGCAGAAACCATTTTGTCAAGAGAATTTGTATTCAGTATTTCACCTTGAAGGTAATGTGAAAATGCCAAGCCCCTTCCATTCCTCAGAGAATCTGTAATTTTTTATCTGTGTACTGAGAACTCTGCAGACTTTGAGACTGGTGAATAATGTCACAGTAACAGTACCCTCATTAGAATGTCTTCATTCTGCATTTCCAAATTAGCACTACTTCACAACATTACCAGAAATCTTAACTGGATGCTTTCATTCCATGCCAGGATAATTGTGTTCATGCAGTCTCAGCTTGTACAGGTGGGACCACCAGAAGAACTGCAAGCTTCTGTAAAAAAAAAAAACAACAAAAAAACCCCAAACAAACAAACAAACAAACAAACAAAAAAACACCAAAAAAACCAAACAAACCAAAAAAACCCAGAGCACCAAGCTGGATTTCCCCCAGGCTGAACTACTTACTACCTTGTAAGACTTTCCTCACCTTATCCCAGCTTTCTAGCCTGACCAATGTTGTCCCAGTTTTTTCCTTAGAGAAACTTTCTGGGCTTTGCAGACTTTCTCTGATTTCAGGTTGCACTCAGGGACTGTCCCTCTACGTAATGTTCAGTTTCTGATGGTCCCAGACTGATGACATAAATAAAAATGAGAGGTAAGCTGGGCTGAAAAGGGTAGGTGCCAGCTTTGCAGTATAAAGCAACAACAGCTGAATGCCTTTGTATGCTATAATTTGGGATAATTAAATATTCACATTATTCATGAGCAAACAATAACATGCATAAATGCCCAGCAGTATGGGTTGGATTATAAGCTGAAAAGGCATGCCAGTTCCATTTCTCCCTGTCAAACTCTAAGCTTCAGAAAGTTCAGCAGTCCTTCTTTCCATTAGGAGAGGTGTAATTAAAAGAAAAATCTCTACTGTTGCAGGTGAAAATCATTACCCACAGGTACATCAATGATTCCTGTATCCAGAAGTCACTCTTCTGCAAGCAAGCTCCATACTTGCCTTGATAATAAAAAGAAAAATTGAGCCCATGCCCTCATTATATATGGGAGAGGCTTCCTAGTGCACATTTCACTAAATATATTAAAATAAACAGGGCAAGAAAGGACTGTCTCAGGCTATATCTAGTTCTAGATGCATAATATTGCATATATATTCTATCCCCACATCCAAATAAACGCTTTAGATTATTTATTGTGAGATGATTTATAATGCATAGCACCTGCTACCTCAGGCATTAATTTATCACTATCAACTACTCTTCAAGGACAGGAAAATGTTGATTCCTTTTTTGCTACTCTTCTGTGAATCTAGACTGTCTGAATACTTAGGGAAGAATGGTAAGAAGCCTTTGTATGCACTGCTGCAGAAGGCATCAGTAATTACACAGGGCACACACAGGCATCTCATTTGTTCATCTGCTTTATTTTAAAAAAGAGATTTTTTTTTAATAATTGAGGCTGCTATAATAACAAGCTTGTATAAGGATTCAAGTTAGTATAGCAAGACAATTCAGGAATTATTTTCCAACTTAATCTACCACATAGAAGTAAACAAAAAATCAGGAGGAGGTAGTGCTGAAGACTGATTAGTAGAAAGACAGCTGAATCAGGAAGGAAACAGAGTTCAGCTTCAGAAATTCAGCCTTGGTGTGCAAGACTGCTGTGAAAAGGAATCCTCCTCACACTTCTTCACACTTCAGCAGGGAGGAGGAGAAATCAAGCAGACATCCAACTGCTACTTTGTGGCTTCAAAGGATCATAAACTGAGAAAATATGTTTAATTGCATTTCTTACATAAATAACTCTTGAATCCACACACTAGAATATTGCTTCTTCTGAAGCAAAAAACCAGTCTGGCAACATTAGTTATCTCCAACCTTCTTCAAAAGCCTGCTACTTTTCCAAAAAGCTGATGTGTGGGTGGGATATTATGCTCCTGTTTGAAACTCTACTGTATTATACTCTTTTTTCCGCCTGAGGCTGGAAAGATTATTTTTACTCTTTTTTTTTTCTCCATAATTAACTGTACTAAGGATGTCATTTTATGGATCTGAAGATGATCTTAAAGTAAACTTTTTAGTAGGAATATTTTTTGTGCTGACCTTTCAACTATTGTTAGCAGTATCCCAGCCACTGAATTTGCAGCCCTAGCTTGGGTACATATATCAGAGCAATTACTTACCCTTAAGCTGCAGTGATCAGAGACAGGTTATATTCAGGGAGATATTCCTTGGATCCAGTCTAAATATGCTTGAGTAATGGGCACAAAGAGAACTGTTTTCTGGAAAAAAACATATATAGCTTCTCAGATCTCTTTTCCTCAGTTAATTCTCTCAGTGTGACTTTAGAGATCAGAATATCTTCTTATGTCTTGTTACATTTCAACTCAGGACAGCTCAAAAAAAAACTACCTACAAGCAAGCAAACAGAAAGTGATTTTGCTCAAAGCTATCTCTTCTAGTAGTAATATACACTTGCTTTCAAACTTAAGTAAAAAACATAAGTCTAATAAACAAAGATATTCCTAACCATGGTCAGAAGACGACATTCAAGGGTTTCATGAGCCCAAAACAAAGATGGATAGCGGTGGTTTTGACACAACACACTACAAGAGTCAGTATAACACATAAAGGTGCCTTTGCCCATCTCAGTGCTCTTCAGGGGTGTGTAATAGGCAGGACCTCAATGCTGCACAGCACTATTACTTTTAAAATAATTTCTGTGAGTTTTAAAAATGTGTGAGCATTACATCATTCAGAGGAACACAAGGGGTCACTGCTCTGCCACTGTAGTCCCTTTAACCATTTGGAAAGTGGAAGATCACCAAATTGTTTCATAGATCAAAATTTCCAACTTTCTGCACTACATTTAAATACATTATCCTGAAGATAAATGCTTTTTATCAGATCATCAATCTCCAAAGCCATATAAGTTTTAGGTGAAAAATTCAGTATATAATTAAAGGATTCAGTGTAACAGCTCTGAATAATGAGCTCTACTTACAGCTCCTTTTAAATCTGGTCTGATAAGTTAAATCATATATTTTAGACATTGATGCTGACCATGAATAGAAGTTCTTCAAAATACGTTGCCTTTGGCATAGCTTCCCCTTCCAGGTAAATTTATCTGCTACAAGAAATCTTTCCCTATTATATATATATCAAATTCAGCTATATAACATTAGAAAGAGCTGCAAGCCAGTCATGCTCAGGAGAATGGGAAAATAACTGTGAAATCCCACTTTCAGACCTTTTATCAGCTGGTGAAAATCACAAATATGAAGAAACAGAGCACAAATGTGCAGGTTGGGTAATGTTAGCCTACTTTATTTAGCTATGCCAAGCTTTTGCAAATACAACTGTCCTGTACCTAGGGAACAATCTTCCTCACAGATTTGCTAAATCTAGGCTTTGTGGATGAGGTCTGAAAAATTTATCAATAAGAAACACTTTATAAATAGCAAGGGTGATTACCATTCTACAGTAGACAGGCCTGTAAGAAAAAAAAAAGGGAAATTCCTTTTCATCATATTTGGTAGTCTTTTCTGGTATGAAAACTGTCTCAACATAAAGAGATGCAATATTCTTGTTGACTTTCTCAACAAGAGGACTCTCGCAGCTATTCAAAAAAACCCAGCAAGACAAATTTGTGTGTTAATTCTTTATCTTTCCTTAAAGTAGTAGGTTGTGACTACAAGAAATTTTCTTGTTTCATGCCACTGATGGTAGTTGATCACTTCTGGACCCCTACACACAAGCAAGACAAGGCAGACTGTAGCCAGTTTGAAGCTGACTGAGCAGCTCAGAGAAGTGTGAGAATCCCAACCTTTCTTTAAAGGGCAAGTGGTCATCACATCTCTTGCTTCCCCTCAAATTCTCTCCCAAAAAATGATTGAAAAATTATATTCTTTGGATGAATATTAATTCACCTCTTGACAGAGGTATTTGGCATATCTAAAATAGCATATTCTTCTGCAGGAAACTAGAAAACTGAGATCACATACACCATGTTTCCTTAGGGAACAGGGAGCTGCAGGAAACAGCTAGAGGTACAGTTAACTTTTTCAAATATCTCTTCTTGTAGACAGTTTTCTGGAAGAAAGGTAAAGTAGAAGAAATTTAGATACTCATAATATCTAAATGCCACACAAGCAGAAAAATACCCAGAAAATTCTAGACTCCATCTGCGAGGGAAAGACAATACAAAGAGGTGCCCAAAGTGTGGCCAACTTGACAGAAATCTATCATTTCCAAAAGACAAAACAAGTCCACAAATGACAGCAGGGAATGCAACTGGCTTCCTCTCTTCCCCTTCCCTACAGAGACTGCCAAGGTCACTCAGGGGATTGATAACAGGATGGGGATGTTTGAGCAAGGCCACGACAAGGGCTGGTGTGAACAACTGGGGTGGGCTGGCTCAAAAGGCAGATGTTCAGGGCAGGGATGCCTCTCACCGGACCAAGGGTCTCAATGCCCCATCTAACCTGGCCTTGAAAAATCTGCATAAGATCAAAATTATTAGTCTAATCTTTAGGTCATCAATATAATGCATTAATATTTAACAGATTGGAAAACCCTTTTCTTTTGCATTTTAACAGGAACCTAACATTTAGATCATAAAAACTTGAAATTAGCTGTGATTCAACTTTCTAAAGTGTAAACAATACTGTATATAAACCACAAGGGACCAATATTAAAAACAACACCATAGTCAATGTGTCTCTTTTAAATGCATTACCTTTGCCATTATTAGATGGCCACCTTGCATTAAACTGGGATCCTAAGGAAGATCAGTATATTAAATTACAGCAATGAAGGCTGAAAACTAAGAGCACAATCAACATTCTTGTGGAGATAAGAAAGCGAGCAGCTTTCTACAGGTTTTTTTAATTATTGATTTTTGTAGTATTTTTAAATGGCTGTAGATGGAGAAGCACATGAGGACTGGGACTATTCTTCCTAAATAACAGGATTTTGTCTCCAGCCAAAGGTATATGGAAGCTTTTGCACTGCTGGTGAATTTGACAGAAACCCAAAACTACTGATGAAGAAATACTTATTTCAAAATGTAATTGATTGTGAGGAAATTCTTTTATCTGAGATTAGTGTTATTTAAAAATTACCTAGAGTTGGTTTCCTGCCAAGAGTGCACAGTGCTTGCTCTCTCTTCTAGACATAATTGGTGCCAAATCTGGGGCAGACTCCTTTCACAGCAAAACTTGTTAGAAATGTTAGGTCAAATTGCTAGAAAAATATTTGCAGTTGGAATTCAATTTCAAAGACCAGTTCATAGACTTCTGGTAAAAAAAAAACAACAACACCAACCTCCGCCACCCCCACCCCCCAAAAAAAAAAAAAAAAAAAAAAAAAAAACCTTAACCAACCAATCAAAAATCACCAAACCAAAACCAACCAACCAAAAAAAAAGCAAAAAATGAGAAATAAAAACTCTCTAAAGTTTTATATTGATGGTCAGTGTTAGTCAAAGACTGAAATACAGCAGATCTTTAAGCTTTAACTGCATTTTCAATTTTATAAATATATATTTTCAGTAATTACAGTAAAAATCAGCAATGGAACACTAATTTCAATTTTTAGAAGTATCCTATTTCCAATTTGTAAGAACTTCTAAACACTGAATTCTGGCAGACAAAAAATATATTCATACTCAGAAATGAAATGTGGGTACTGTGAAGATTGTATTGCAAATTAAAACAAAATACAGCAGGAGCGATAAAATAAAATAATTTTATGTTACAGATTACTTTTGCCAGACATTTTAAGACATGCTTTTATTTACATTTGCAAAGATATTACCATCCAAAGTTGCACTATACAAAGCAGGATTAAAATACTAAATGTTACTTAAATACAGGAAAAGATCAAACAAATTCTAAGAAAATTCTGAAATCAAACCAACAAATTTTCTTATTCAATACATCTAGTTATGGTAAATTAAAATCTGGTATTAATCATTAAAACAGCAGGTTTATCAAAAGATAATCTGCTAAGATACCTGTCTGCTACTTATCAACCATAAAACAAATTACAGAATTTATAGAACTCTCTGAAGAGTCAAAAGTAACTAAGATTCATACCTGTAAGGAAAGACTGGTATTTCTGATCTGCTTACTCTAAGGATTCAATTGCTTACATTGCATGAGTCATTCACAACAGCAGCATTATTTCACTTCTTTACAAAATACTGAAGAAAGCCATCTAGCATATTACAAAGTTTTTCATTTTCCTTTTTATGAATGAGTGAAATGTAAGTGAGAATCCACACGATACCCAGCAAATTGCACAGTACTGAGGCGCTGCTTAACATATTTATACAAATCAGTAAAAAAACCCCTCCAAATTTCAACTAACATAGGCAGCTGGTATAAATTATCCAGAACAATAATTAGATTGAAAGCTAGTGCTAGTGACTTGTGCTTAGACTGGATTCAAGAGAGTTACTTGTCAAGAATTCCAAATTCAGCAGAATTGAATTGAGGTTTATACAGAGGAAGGTGTGACCTGGATCTACAGTTCTACGCAATTCTTGGAACATTCGATGAAGACCAAACATTTCAAACAGCTTCTTATTGCTTCTGCAAAAGATTTTGAATAAAATAATTGTCAATTTAAAAAGGAGAGGTCTCATATAAACACTGAAGATGCTACAGAAATAGTATTTTTAATGAAGTAAAATGCGCATTGAGTGTTTCACATAATTCTTCTATGTACGTTTCTAAGCATAAGGTTATCAATGCATGGTGAGAAAAATTTGGCAAAAAAGTTAACAAGAATTATCAGTTTTCTTGAGTAAGTGATATGTACACATAGTATAATAAAAGCTCAAGGAAAGGGCTTTTCACTCATGTGGAATAAGATTTCAGAGACAAATAAAAAAATTAGGATTTTTGAGCCAATTTTTCTTTGACTAGTAAAAGAAAGTTTTAATTTTAGATTATTTTATAGGAAAATTCTTTTTCCAATAGTTCAATTTTATTCCTTACAAGAAATGAAAACCTCAGTTTTGTCAACAGCTTTAAGTCCAATGTAAAAATTCCTCAGTTTAGATATCTCCTTACATTAATGAAACAACCCCACTGAGCAATGTGCCAGTGAAGCTCAGCAGCACATTACTATTGACATGATGACCTTTGTTATAATCAGCCAATAATCAGTAAGCAATGGGAACACAGTTTAAAAAGCTGAACATTCCCAAAAGGGCTCAATTGGCTCAAAATCTTAAATTTTTGAGGGAAATGAAAACTGATGAAGCTTGAATGCAAGTCAAAGATAAGACTAAAATTTCAAAGGAGCTTACTACTAATTATGTGAGTAAAACTGAAAGTCTAGGATTCTCTTCTAAGAATTCTAAGCATTTTTGTCACCTGCAGATGTAAGGAAGAATTCCTCTTTAAGTCTGAATTGCAGATGTAAGGAATAATTCCTCTTTAAGTCTAAATTTCTAGTTTGTACTCTGAAAATTGAACTAGATTTATGCACTAATAGAAAGGCTTGTCTTAAACTTCTATGGCAGAAAGAATTTTAATCTAACTGCTACAATTAAAACTCCAGCATTGTATATGGTGGAGAGAATAAACAGAAAAACAGAGATTAGTTTTTGGAAAAGAAAAAAGATAAAGGTCACCAAATTAATTAACCTAATAATAGCTAACAGAATAATGGTAATAAAGGATTACCTTATTCTGGAGAGTTTTTGCAGTATAACACAGAGCTTTTCCAAAACTGCAATATCTAGCTTAGAATTTCGAAGCAATACAGAGCAAGTCTGGAAGAAGGATTCATTACTGCAGGCTTCCAGGAAAGGCTGTAAGGAATCTGGAAAAAAAACTTCAAAAACTGTATCACAGAGTTCAGTGCAGAGGAAAGTATTGATAGAAGGCCTTAAATGCTTCATGCTGTGCAATATTTACAACAACCAAATATTTCAGTTTCTGTTGAACATGTGATCCAAAGCTCAGGTAACACTAGAAACTGAAAAAATGCAAGTTCCTAAGAGTTCTGACACGACTGATCCTTGAATTAAAGCAGTGTCTATTCTCTTGAGAACAAAGGAAAACAGGAAACAGAATCATTTTAAACTAAAATAAAAAATCTTACATTGAAAATGTTTATGCAATGCTCATTTATCATGGTTCTTTCCTTCAGACCATGGGAGGGGAACATTAAGTTGAACAAAAAGACCCGGAAAGAAATATTTTAAACTGCTGCAGATCAAATGGGCAGGGATAGTACATATAAGAGATTGTGTGAGACCTGAGAATCTTTCATCATCAGCATACTGTCCCTGTACTCAGTTTCAAGAGAGTAAACACAGTAATTAAGAGGTAAAAGTAAGATCTGTACAGCAATTAAACACAAAAACCCCTCCCTTAAAACAGTGGATGAGTTTTTATGTCACACTGAAAAGCATTTCCCTCTACCCTGTTTCCCAAAATCTAGTAACTTCAAAATAAGGTTAGATCTGTTCTCTGGTTATTTAATTTTTGGTTCTCATATTACAGATTAATTTCTAGCACAAACATAAAGAAAAGAAATTATTATTTGTTTTTCCTTAAAATTAACAGACTTACATATACCACAGGGCATTTGCATTATGAGAATACACATGTGAAGAAAATATTTTAATTGCATAATGTTAAAATACTTAATGTGTTCTACTTAATAAGAAACTGCAATATGCAAATGACAGCATAAACCAACAAACAAGACATTAAGAAAATTTAATCTCCTGAATACTGTAACTTACAAATAGGGTATCAAGATGTTTTTATCAGTACAAAGAAGGCTGGATGTACGTTTTGTATTTTCCTTGTCCTCATTCAAGGACATACAATTTATTAAATGTAACAAGTAGCCTTGGAGTGAATTCAAGGTTTTAATTTATTTCAGAAGGTTTACTGATAAATCTGAAGAAATGCTATGGAAAACTGTTGGAAATAGGGCTTAAAAAAGAAATCAACTTGGCATTTAAAGTCAGTCCGAGAACCTAGATAACTAATTTTCTGCACTGTGTATTTATGCTGAATATTCAGTAAGGACCCAGTTATTCCATTCCAACAAATGACCAAGTGCCACCTCTGATACACAGGGAACTCTTGAGACTTGTGGGCCTTTGCTGATTTATACCCTCAAATGAAGAGACTGAGAAACAGCAAATGCTTCTATCATAGATCAGAGAAACTACAGCTATACGTAATCTTTCCTCTTTTTTCAGCAGAGGTGATTTTGCTCCTTTGATTCAAAATGCTGAATTCAACAGATGGAATCCACAACTTACATAATGGAATGTGTGGATGGAAATCATACAGATGAAGGATAATAACCGAGTTTGGTAGCAAGAGGCCAACCTTGCAGCAATAAAAAGCAACAACAACTGACATTTTGTAAAGTTTGGAAAAGGCAGGCAGATGTTTTGTGGTTTGCATAGCTGAAGTATCCTCTGTTCTTTACCCAAAGCAATGCAAAACAACAATTAGTCAAAGACATATGCATTATCAAGGCAATAAATCACTATAAATTAATTTTATTTTCTGTTCATATCTGTGTTTTTTGCATTCTTCCTACCATGTTCAATACACCTATGGTTTTATGCACATTGTCTTCTCTGTTTTAGTACTACTTTCAGTTACAATTTGCTGTCTAAATTGTAACAGTAATAAATATAAAACCAGAATGAAAATAAAGTAGAAAAGAAAGCAGTAATCAGTGAAAAAAAGATAAGTAAAGATACTATTTCTCATTTTATTTTAGCTTATGATCTTCAAGGCATACCACTTTTAATATTTTTCTCAGTATTTCTGTACTTTCTCTGCAGAAGGTATTATTTTCCAGAATTTGTCATATAAAAAAACCTCAGGGCTATCTGTCAATTACAGCAAACAGAAAATTGTTAGATGAGTTCACCACATGTGCTACATTTAATGATATGTGACTGACATACACTCGGTGCTCTTCATTGAGCCACTGCTCTCTGTGGCAGAACTCTGGGGTAATTAAGTACATACAGCAGAGCCTTAAACCTGGAAAAAAGATTAACTAAAATTTCACTTCTGGTATGATGCTGTAATGCCCTAGTGAGTTTAGCTTGTTAAAATCCATGAGAAGAGGTGACAAAACTATGAACAGAAACAGCAAATAAGCAAAGCCCAATGAACACAATCACCATCTTAAGAGTGCTTCCTGAACAAATATTTCTATCACTGAAGAGTGTTTGAAGTAAAATTTCTGTAAATAGCAGGAAGAGATAACCTTCTCTAAAGCAATGAAAATCTAGGACTACAAATTATGTAGTCTGTAACTTTATAGTAATTCTATGGAGCTACAAATTTATAGAGATTCTGCTAACATTTGCAACAGTTCCCCCAAATGACTGCCTATTCCCAAGAAACAGAAATGATGAGTCCTATCAACCTGCACTGCCCCACTGACGAAATGTGTTTTAACAAAAACTTGAAACAGTATCTCTTACTTACCAAAGATGCTTATCAGAAAGGGAAGAAAAGAATAAATAAATGTGTGACAATGCTGACATTCAAGAAACAAACTGAGAAGAAAGGCTTTTCTTCTTTCTATTGCCTGTTAAGACAACAAATGGCTTTAAAAAACTCATTCAGCATGACTGCTGACTCATCTGACCTCTGATTCATGAGCTATCTGAAGGTAACAAAGATTGCTTGGATGAACAGGGCAATCCTAAAATTTATTCCTATAAATATCCTTAAATAGCCATAAAATGCTTTTAATTCCTTTTCTGCAGGGTAAATAAATACCATATTTAGCTGACCTGAATATTTCTCTGCTGCCCTGCTCTTACTGGTTCCTTAAACATACTACATTAAAAAAAACAATACACACACACACACATATATGCTGTTCTGACTTTGAAGTTTACAAATTAACATAAAAGACAACATTACTTTTAAGACAGAAGATTTTTCCTATAAAACAGGAAAGCTAACATGATAATAATGTCTAAATGTTTGCAAAGTTAATCACATGAAACCCAACTGAAAAAAGTACACGTTTAAATGGAGTTTCTGTACACTCTTTATATATTCAATTCAGATAAGCTTTTGAAGATTATATTCTAAGTAATCAGAAAATTAACAAAATAAATACATAATTTAAATGCATCTCTGGCTGATTAACTAAAAATAATAAGCTTCACATTTTAAAATATTTTGGCGGCTTAGATTCTGCATTGATTTTGCTTTTAACTATTTTAGAAAAATATAATTGGAATTTATCCTGACAGGACTTTGTCACAATTTAAAATAATCTGCAAAAGCCTCCAGTGGTATCCTTAAAACATTAGAGCGTGCTGTAGTTGCATTAACTTAGCCTGATTGGTAGACCACAACGAACAATAAGCAATTTATCATTGTTGACAGGATTCATATGAAATTTACCCTCAAAGTAATCAGTCACACAGCATAAAATCTCACCAGCTACAGTTACCCAGAAAATTCTGTTTTCATACCTAAAGCTATGTGACATCAGGAAATAAAATGACGACTCTAAATTCATGTTTCAACAAATTACCGATTACAGTTTTGCCTCATTTTCTGATTGAGAGAGGATCTGCTGGGAGAAAGGAGAACGTGTCTTGGCAATGCAAGTGAATGATGCAGCAGTGTCCACTAGTGTGGAAAAGTTACCAAACACAAAAGTTAACTGTGCACCACAGCAGGAACACTTCAAAGGAAACAGCAACATCACTTGCTATGACCAACTGCCTCTAAGAGCCACCTACAAGATTTGAACCATTTGCTGAATTTAACAGTTTCTCCTGTACTGAGCAGCCAGGACTGTTCAGCCTCAGCGGTTAGAATACAGTGTAGGTGTCTGCACAGGTGACAATGAGTTAACAGGAGCACAAGTGGCAATTTCAGCTCATCACCCACTATGTGTTGACCTCAATATGATCTGAATTGCTCTTCAGTTTCCTAGGATATGCAAGACATTCAAACAGAAATGGCACAGGATGTATAGGAAACCAATGCTATATGAGAATATGGCAACTGGACATTACACCGGGAAAAAAACTGGGATAGCCCTGTATTTGATTGTGGGTTTTGATTGTCCAGAGCTTGAGGAATGTGATGGCAGGATTGAGTGTTTGGGGCTAAGAATCAGGGGAAAGGCCAAGACAGACATCCTGATGGAGTCTGTTATAGGCCACCCAACCAGGAAGAACAGGCAGATGAACTAGTCTTAAAAAATCAGGGAGGTGTCTCATAATTCCTAATTGTTCTCATAGGGGACTTCAACTTACCTGATGCCTGCTGGAAATACAACACAGTAGAGAGGAAACAGTTCAGGAGGTTCCTGGAGTGTGTGGAAGAGAACTGCCTGACACATGGCAAGAGAGCCAATTAGAGAAGTGTCCCCATTAGTTCTGCTATTTGTGAACAGAGAAGGACTTGAGGGTGATGTGATGGCTGGAGGCCATCTTGCACACAGAGATTCACAAAATGATAAGAGCTTTTTATTCTTGGAGAAGTAACGAAGGAGGCCAGCAGGGCTACTAAGTGGGACTTCCAGAGGAGCAGACTTTAGCCTGTTTAGGCAATTGGTAGAGAGTCCCTTGGGAGGCAGTCCTGAGGGGCAAAGGAATCCAGGAAGGCTGGACATTCCTCAAGAAAGAAATCTTAAGGCACAGGAGCAGGCTGTCCCCATATGCCAAAAGGCAATATAGTGGGGAAGCAGACTGGCCTGGCTGAACAGAAGTTTGGCTAGAACTCAAGGGGAAAAAAAAGCTTATGGCATTTAGAAGAAGTGGCAGGCAACTCAGAAGAACTGCAAGGGTGTTGTGAAATTATGGAGAGAAAATCAGAGGACCAAAGCCCAAGAAGAACAGTCTGGCTATTGGTGTAATAGACAATAAAAATGTTTCTGTGGATACACTAATAACAAAAGCAGGGCTAAGGAGTATCACCACCCTTTCTTGGATGTGAGATGGAAACATAGGGACAAAGGATGAGGAAAAGTCTACCTAATGCCTTCACTGCCTCAGTCTTTAATAACAAAACCAGTTGTTTCCCAGGTACCCAGCCTCCTGATCTGGAAGGCAGGGACAAAGAGCAGAAGGAGGCTCCCATAATCCAAGGGGAAATGGTCAGTGACCTGATGCACCACCTAGACACACAGACAAGCCTATGGGACCAGATGGGATCCACCAAAGGGTATTGAGAAAGCCAGTGGGAAATGCTCACCAAGCCACATTCCATCATTTACCAGCAGTTCTGGTTAATGGGGAAAGGCCTGGGTACCTGGAGGCTGGCAAATGTGACATCCATCTACGAGAAGGGCCAGAGGGACGATTCAGAGGCATGTCAGCCCAACCTTGGTGCCAGGGAAAGTCATGGAGCAGCTCATTCTGAGTGTCCCCACATGGCATGTGCAGGGATCAGGCCCAACCAGCACAAACATGGGTTTATGAAAGGCAGGTCCTGCTTGACCAACCTCATCTCCATCTACAGCCAAGTAACCTGCTTGGTGGATGAGGAAAAGACTGTGAATATGGTTTACCTGGACTTCAGTAAAACCTTTGACACTGTTTCTCACAGCATTCTCCTGAAAAAACTGGCTGCTCAATGCGTGGAAGAGTGCACTGTTTGGTGGGTAAAAAAACAAGTAAAAAACCCCCAGACTGGTAAAAAACAAGTCAGGAAGCAACACTTCACAAAGAGAGAACAGTCAATGCAATGTATTTGTTGGATTTGGACCAAAAAATGGGAAACTGAACATATGTGCCCTTCAGTAAAAATCTAAAGATATTTTCTGGAACTAAAGCTGAGAAATAAAAAAGAAAATAAAATCTACTATAGGTTTATCTGTAAGTATGTGTATAGGAACTACAGTTGTTGAGGCAGAATAGTGAGGTATTTTTGTCTGGTAAATAAATGCTACAGCAGTTATAACCAATCTAAATGTCAATACCATTTGAGAAAGCAACATGTGATATTATATTGCAGAAAATGGGTGTTAGTAGAATGGCTGGAAGGTGTGCTGCATAAGGAATTCACTAAAATTAACTTCAGTTTTAAACACTGATTTTTGCAATTGTGCTTATCTGGTATACTAGTTAATGACTATGGCATAAAGGTAGGAATAGTCTAATGAAATTCCATGCTGGAACTGCCTACTTAGAATGCAGCAGGTATAAAATACATGTAAATCAGAATTATCTTACTTGCTAGAATAGCAGAAGCATAAAGCTGATATACTAAAAATCAACATACATTTTTCCTGGAAAATCACTGATGATCAGGGGATCAAAGGATGGATTTGATCATCAGAGGATGAAAGCTTTTGCTGTGCTGATTGAACTCAGTTTGTATATGAGCAATCAACATGGCCTTACCATTAAAGACTGATTCTAATGAGGCCTGACAGAGAGAAAAAAACATTTTACAAATAACCTAGGTAGCATTTTAAATTGAAGTAGTACACTACTATGGGTTTCTTTGTTCAAGAGGCCAGAAAAGGCTCAATGAAATGCCAGAATCACAGAAAGAATCACAACTCTCTCAGCACACACCTGGAGGAGCTTTGCTCCAAACACAAACACTAAAAAAACCTTAGCATAAAAAAACATCACCTGTAGTTCTGTAACACTACATTGCAAGTGAAAGATATATAAAGTCTGAGCTCTGACAATGCACAGACGTTAGTTTGAGTAACAATTTTTATTTTCTCCTTCAAGGAAAGCCTTTCTTTATGGAATTATATCAATTATGACATTGCTCAAAAAAAAGTTGGCTAAAAAGTACAATAGTTCTGATAATCAAATACAAAACAAAATATGTATAAAAATATTTTTCCTACTTAAATAATTTTATGGAAAACTATAAAACTGTAAACTTTTTATTAAAAATATGCAAGTTTAGTAAATAAGAGCAAACAAGATCTTACTTGAATAAACTCCAGTGTTCTAAAGATTTCATAACTTAAATTGACTGGAAAGGGGATGTGTATATCCAAATACTGATATAACCAACTCTTTTTAACATAAAATAATTTTTAAAAGTTAACATTCACATCTACCTTCAAAATGATATGCTGCTTAAGAACCACATGATTACCCAAAATGAACAGTGAAACTTTACTTCTGAAATGGCTACTTGGCTCTACATAACTTTATATTTAATGGCTCCTTCTATTTATTGTTTTGGAGTAGATGAGACAGGGGTCCAAAATTCAGAATGGCTAAGCATTACATGACTGTTACTAGAAGAGGGAGAAAATAATAACACAGATGTTATTTGCTATTAGAGAAGGGTACTTCATACTAAATTAATTTCATCAAAATCAAAGTATTCAAACTAAATTTTAATTGAATTAACAAAAATGTGTGCAAAGTTTTGGTGTACTTGTTTGCTTTCAGCACATATAGGTGGATGCTAGCATTATCTAGTCTGCATTTAACAGAGTTAGACATCCTTATCTGTGGTTAAAATATAAACTAAAACATCTATTAATCCAACACAATTATCCACTGTTTTCAGAAGAATGAATAAAAATTACAAAGGTAAGATAGGATAATAGAGGAAAGATTTCCTTTCAAATGATTTGTATTTCAGTATTCATGCCATGTAAGCTGTAAATCATTTCTATCACTATAGCTTCAAAACACAAGTCCTCAGGACAATTTCACATCTGCTTTTCACACAGGTGAGGGGAATCCTACCTTAGTACAATATTCACCAACTTGACATTTTTATCCTTCCAGTGCTGCAGAATAAACTCACTTGAAAAGCTGCAATCCTGCAAAGTTACCAGTGAAGATAATATGCTGGAAAATGTTGAATTTTAATCTGTTTAGGCATATGGGCATTTTTTACTCCATGCCTCAACTGCTTGTAGTCTGCAAAGTCTCAAAATGCTAAGACTCAAAAGGAAACATAAAGGGGTAGGTTTGAGTTTTCTTGGCGAATTCTGACCGTTGACTTTTTAGAAGTACCCACAGAACAGTGCACATTGTAGAATTCCTAGGATCAGTTACAGAAGCATTCCAGCAAAAAGGAAAAAGGAAGTGTCCTGTAGATGGTCAATGTAAGAAGACTTCAGTTTACATTTAAAGAAGCACAGCTTCTTACTATGGAGAAAATCTTTTTATCTTCACTGGCTTCATTAACTTCCCTATGAGACTACATCTGGACACAGACTTGATTATCCATGACCATAATATTTTCTTCGGAAAAAAAATTAAAATTAAAAGTAAGGTTCAGTGAATATGTAAATACAGCTCACTTTTGCAGCTTTTAAAATTCTTCAGTTATGTCAATATGGTTAAGAAATCACACTTAAACCCTACCAGAATGTGCCATAACTTACAGTAAACTTGAGAGCATAATTTTGATGGTTTTTTTTTTGAAGGTGCTCTCATTTTAATTTGTGAATAAGTACATAGTAATATAAAATATACTCTCTGCAAAACAGAAAAAAGCTTGAAGACAAAGTACATTTAAGTTTTATTTAAAGCAAATGCCAGTGTTTTGTAATGTCCAGTCAGCAGGCAAATTTTGATTTCATTGAATGAACTTAAGGTTGAAAAAGGGGAATGTACTAACCTACCTGACACAGTCAGATACCACTGCAGGAGGAATTTAAGACATATGATGTCTTTGTATAAAAGTGCAAAATGTGAAACTGAGGCAGGGAGCTCTCTGTCAACAGTTTCCAAATCAGGCATGACCCAGACTTCAGTTAACAATGGTATTTTTGATAGGTGAATATAAACTCACTACGTCATTTGAAACCCTTTTAAGTGATTTACAAGTTTAAAATAAACACAGTAAGCTGTGTGAGAAGACAGGAAGAACATTACTGAACAAGATTGCATATGACAAGTATTCAGCTACAAGGTGATTTAATAGCAATGATGTGATGCTCTTCAACACTCACAGAACAAATTTTCTTGATGAGATCATGCTACTTATTACTAGATTGTTTCCAGAAAATGTTTCAAGTCTGGTATCCAGGAATTCTCTTGAACAGTGTGCTGCAACTACTGTCCTAGAAACAAGGTCTGCTGAGGAAAGACATTTGTATTCTTAGGGAGGGAGCTCTGGAGTATGAAGATGCCCTGGAAACCACTGTTTCATGCTACAACAATCTGGATAATTAGAAGTAACAATTACTTTAGTTATCAAACATTAATTGTTATAGTAATTTTAATGGGAAATGATAAGAGCTTTGTTAAGCAATAAATACATTATATCCATTTGACTAAACTAAAACATGGGCACGTACCAGTTAATGCTTTGTTCTCAAAATTTCAAAGGCAGTCAGAGCACTCCACATTTGTAGAAATCTATCACAAGCCATTCAACATTTAACAAGATATTAAACCTACTTTCTATGACAATTCTATCAGAGAAGATTTTGGTTTTACATCTGTCTTCACAAGGGGCATAGCTTAGAGATGGGACTAAAAACTGAACACCATGGCCTGGTAGCCTGCTTTCCTTAACTAAAGTAAGGAAACCTTCAAAAGCTGTGGTACTGAAATCTTTCTTCTCTATTAAATGAGCAGAAATAGATGCCTTACCCTTTTCCTTAATGAAAAGCAAGGAAGATGCCTTTATAGATCACTCATTAGATTCATAGACCAAAAGAAAGATCAAGCTGAATGTGATGGCACTCATCTGAAGGCTCAGATTCAAGGAAAAGAGCACCATGACTAAAATAACACTGTAGGACTTGCTCCCTTGACTCTGCTTTCATCAGTCAATCTGTAGCAAGGGAAAGGTGGGCATCCTCCAGAAAACAAACATGGATTGAAATACTGGCAATGGGTATTGAAAAAAGAAATTGAAAGGATGTAACTGAACAGACAGTCCTCCTATCTGACCATGGAACAAGAAAGTAACCAATGAGATAGCTACAGTAAAAATATAGCTAAACCAATTTATACACCATTATGTACACTTTTAAACAAAAATATTAGCAGAATGTAATAAGAGAAAAGGGATAAAATATCTTTGCAGATTTGATTTTCTACTGTCACGTTCACAACAAGCTGTTAACTCCCACAACTCTGGAATTTAGAAGCAACCTATTACTTCCCCTGAAGAGAGCTGACTAAACCAACCAGACTGCAACTTAGGCCACTGAGCTCTTCTGAAAAAAAATCTCCAGCATATAAACAACATGAAATATAAATTATTTAGAATTATATTGTTTATAATAAGAATTACCTACATTTTCATTTCAGTTACTTATTAACTTTCTAGCACAGGTTAAAATAAGCAATTTGCTAACAAAATGCAAGTGGTTAGGCAAGGACCCACACAGCTGCAAAATTTTGTTCCTTAAATCTACAAACAGTAAAAGTAATGAACAGAATCCACAGAAGTACTGGAATATGGAAAAAACCCCAATACTTTGAGAGCATAAAAGTAAACTGAAACTGAAGCTCTTTTGACAAAAAGTAAACTGTCTGAATTAGTGCATAACATCTTTAGCAGCTCCTCTCACTCTTATGCCCTGAGGAGCATACTAATCTCAACTTTTTTCACCCCTGGCATTTAAAAGCCAGCCTTTGGTCCAACTAGGAATGAATTTGTATATGATAAGAACAATGATCAGCAGAACATTTTACCTCCTCCTCAGGCCGTAAGATTTCCGTAAAAGAGGTAAGGCAAACAAGATTGGCATATATATATTTATATTTATACCACACACACATATATTCTGTATATCACACACATTGTTACAATTCCAAATACGTTAATGATTTGGTGTACTGGGTCTGGTTGAGACAGAGCTAATTTTCTTCACAGCAGCCCTCAAAGTGCTTTGCTTTGTATGGGAAGCTGAAAGGTGCTAGTAACACGTTAGTCCTTGGCTATTGCTAAGCAGTGCCAGCACAGTGTCAACACTGTCTCTGTAAATTCCCCCTCACCAGCAGGCTGGGGTTGGGCAAGATCCTGGGAGGGGACACAGGCAGAGCAGCTGAGCCAAAGTGACTCCCATATACCATATGGTATTAGCTCAGCAATACAAGCCAAAGGAAGGGAGGAGGAGGAAGGCAGCATGAGAGGGGAAGGGGCATTCCTTATTTATGACATGTCTTCTGGAGCAAACTCTATGCATGCTGAAGCCCCACTTCCCAGGAAGTGGCCAGACACTATCTACTGATGGAATCTTTTGGTTCCTTTGGTTCCATGCGTGGACTTTGAAGAAATAAATTTTGGGTCAAGATAAAGGCAGTTTATTAAAGCAAAAGCAATCTTATTTTCTTTTCCCTGTTTTGCTGAGGAGGGGAGTGTCAAAGTGGTTGGGTGGGCACCTGGTGTTCAGCCAGGGCCATCCCACTATACTGGGACAAAACAGCGCGATTATTTTTTTTAGAATTATACAATGGCATGGAAACTCACAGATGTCAGGAAAATAACAGTGAAGCTAAACTTCATGCAACTAAGTTTCAAGAAACACATAGAAATTAGCTTCCTAGGGGTACCAAAAGTCTTAAACATTTCTTCACAGAATTCCACAAGTGGCCTATCTGGAGAGGTACACTCCTGTGGAGGGATAGAATGTAAGAAAATAAAGATAGTGCAGAAGGTAGTCCCACACCTGAGGAGTTGCAGCTGTACTAATCACCAAAGATTAGGAACAGGCCTGCCCTTAATAGGCCACAGCTGTGTCCAACCAGAAGACACGTGCTACAAAAAAGTGGGGTAGCTGGTTGAAGAGAGAGTTGGAGTTTGTTGGTTGTGCTGCGAAGAGGGCTAAAGTTTGTTGTCTGTACTGAGAAGAAGAGTGAGTCAGTGCTGCGAGGAGGTGCCCATGAGAAATCACCAAGAAGGTATGGGAGCTTTGCAATAAGATGATAACACACTCCAGGGTGTTATCTTACCCTTGAACAGAGGAGGTGTAGAAAGAGAAAAAAGTACTGAAGTATGTCACCTTTCAGTCCTCCATCATTCCCCATTGAAATGTTGGTGCCAGGACCCACAGCTTGTTGATGCTAAACTCCTGAAGAGAGACAGACTGTATAAAAGGCTGTCTGCCAGTAACATCCACAGCAGTGAGACTATTAATTTTAATTTGCCATTAAGGTCTTGTACAGAGAGAGAAAAAAGATGATACTAATGCCTCAGCTGTTGCATTTGACATCATATTTTCAGTAAGTGAAGCACCATCAGTGCTGTGTGAACTTGCAAGGGAAACCTGAATTCTGAACCCAATGTACCAGACATTACTACGAACCCAAATCAGTGATACTGATCCAAAATGTAAGAACATGCAAACCAATCCCAAATCTGCTTAAGCAGTACTGTAGACTCTCATTCTAGCTTCCATCAAGAGAAGTATCTGTCTTAAACTAGTAGGTACCTTCAGAGAGACCTCAACAAGTTAGAGAGCTGGGCAATCACCAACCATATGAAGATTAACACTGTGAAGTGCCAGATTCTGCACTGAAGATGGGGCAACCAGTGCCCTGGCAGCCAGGAGGGCCAGTCCTATCCTGGGGGGCATCAGGCACAGCATGGCCAGCTGGGCAAGGGAGGGGATTGTCCTGCTCTACTCTGAGCTGGGGAGGCCCCACTTTGAGTGCAGAGGGAAGTTGTGGGAATAAAATATAGAGAAGACATCAAGGTATGAGAGAGTGTCCAAAGCAAGGCCACAAGGATGGCAAAGAGAGGAAGCCATATGAGGAGCTGCTGAGGTCACTTGGTCTGTTCAGCCTGGAGAAGAAGAGACTGAGGGGAGACTTCCTTGCAGTCATCAATATCCCCACAGGAAGAGGAGGGGCAGACACCGATCTCATCACTCTCATGACCAGTGACAGAAATTGAGGAAATGACATGAAGCTGAGTCAGGGGAGGTTTAGGTTGGATATCCATGGAAAGGGTAGTTGAACACTGGAAGAGGCTCCTCAGGGAAGTGATCAGAGCATCAAGCCTGTCTGAATTCAAGAAGCATTTGCACAACATTCTGGAGCACAGGGTGTGACTCTTGGGGTGTCCTGCACAAGGCCAGGAATTGGACTTGATGATCCTGATGGGTCCCTTCCAACTCAGCACATTCTATGATTCTGTGATTCTTCATGTGCAGCTTAAGTAATTATCCTCAGTATATGAGGGAAACCTAGGCTTCATTTCTGGAACACGAGAAAAATAATTTCTTACAGGAAAAAGAGAACCTACCTAAGGACCTCAGCTAAGTCTGGACTGCACAGAAACATTAGCATTCATTGCTTATCATAAAAAAAAGGTACATGGAGTTACAGGGAATAGTACTGCAACACAGTAGTTATTTCTTAACTGATTCACATTTTTTAGCCTGGACAACTGAGACTCAAATCTGTAAAAATACCACAATAAAAAAAACTTAAAAAACAAAGTTATAGAAAATTACATGCTAGAAAAATTTCCACTGGCCTTTCTTCCAATTTAATTTCTAACAGCTTCATCTCTAAAGGTATTATTGCTGAGCAAGAGTATTCTAACACTCCTATAGAGCCAGAAAATTACTACAACAAACTGAGAGAACACCTAGGATGGTATACATTACATTAAAAACTAGAAGTCTAGACTTTGCCTCCTGTTGACTTGATGCTGCCTTTTTGGGTAATATGACTGCTGTCATTATATAGCAAAGGTTCTATATTGTTGTCTCCTTATGCGAGAGTTCCGTATCTCCTTGATGTTTCTCAAAGGCAGCTCCTCCAAGCACTGACTCTTCCTTCTTCTCACAGCGACCAACTGACTCCAGTTCCCTCAACCAACCAACCCACTCTTTTATAACACTCTTCTCATTGGCTACAGCTGTGGCCTGTTAAAGTCAGGCCTGCTCCTAATCCTTAATAATTAACCCAGCTGCAACTCCTTAGGGATAAGATTACTTTCTGTACTACCTTTATTTACTTATATTCTAGCCCCCTACATATGACTCCATATTTTAGTATATGGCCACTTCCTATGTCTTCATATTTAGGGCTGCACATGAATACAGTTTAAAACTGAGCATGAATTCCTGTTTTACTCTAACACAGAGAGCACAGAGAGTTCTCTTCTGAATAGTCACTGCTGCCTTCCAAAGTTTGTCTTTTAATGACTTTTTAATTGGAAACTTACAAAGGAATGAAAACCCAATTTCCCATCAGCAACACTATTTCTCATTGTTAAAAATTTCTTGCAAAACACTATGTATTGGAAAAGAGCAGACCATGCCTAATTTGTGTATTGGCAATTTATTCTACCAGAGGCTCTACATAATATAATCTTTATATCCAGTTGCCAAGAAATAATTTTCAATCAAATGTCAATTTAATTAAACAGTACTCTTCCTTCCCTGATTTTACATAGATACAACTTCTCTGAGAAGCAAGAAAGCAAAATTTGAGTCTCACAATATATCTTATTATTCTTCAAACTGCAGGCACCTAGTGTATCAGAATGATACTGCTAGGTAACTGAAGAAGTACTGTCACAGTCATTAACCAAAGAAATACCAAACACTGTCCATCTTGCTTAGATGGTTATCTTTGTGCATTCAATTAATTCTTTCCCAATCACAGTTATGACTATTAGGAAGAACAGTGTAAGACTGCATTCATTACCTGGTCAGAAAATAATTGCAAGGAAGAATAGAATCTTAGTTAAATATTTTTGAACTTAGGTTGCTACAAAACTGCTTTTTACTCAACATACCATTCCAAGTCAAACATACTTTCTATTTCACTAGTAGAATGCATAATAACAAAATACTTCCAAAACAACATACAATTATATTCTTAAAGGCAGTGAGTGATTTTATCCTTAAAAAAAACCACTCACAAGGTTTATTCAACATGCCATTGGAATGTGTCACTACCTTCATGCTCGTCCAGGTGGTTATCAATTGATCCTTACCTGTATCACCTGGAAAAATGCTGTGGCAAATAAGATTACTAATGCTTTTCTAGGGCCAAAGCACAGTAAAATTCAGCAAAACGTCATCTTGGCACAGTAAAATTCACCAAAACATAACCATCTCATCTAGAAATACCATTTCCAAACCCTAGGAATTGAAAAATGATTGGGGATGAGCTGGTCATCCAAACTAGGAAAAGAATTAAAATAGAACCTATTTTTTATCTCCACCTTCTGGCAGGTTTTTGTGATTTGGGTTCCCTGGCACAGCCTGACTTCAAAGAAAAATATCAGCAAGGTAATACCGTGGAATAAACTGAAACCCAATGAAAAAATAGCTACAAAATTTCACAGCAAGAAATAAGAAAGTAACCAGGATGAAATACAAAATGGTGGCTGAGAGGGAGAGGAAACACAATACGACTCAGGAAAGACTGACAATTCAGAAACACCTTTTATGTCTTTACTGAATGTACACAGTACAAAAAATTGCTAATACTACATTAGACTATACAGCTTTTACACTGTATTTTTATATGCTTGTCCATTGTTTTTATGCTTTCCTCAGCTGTTTTAATAATGATATTTGTTTTTGTAATTACCCACATTTACCAGATTCCATGGTCATCTGAAGTAATCCATCAAGAGCCCTGGAAAGCAGACTTGTACTGGATACTTTTAGGTGACTTAATATGACAGGCACACATTGGTATTCCAAAAATAATGCCTTCCCTTCATCTGTCTTCAAGTCTGCGCGAAGGGACTCAAATGCCTGAGCCAGGTAATCCACTGAAAATACCAAATACAGGCAATAAAACTTCTATAATCCTTATTTCATTAAGCCATGTGAACAACTATCTGACAGCTACCATGGCAGATACACACTTAAAAGTTAAACAGCTAAAAATATTAAATTTACTTTTTATTTGAAGACATCCTCTGCCTATTTTTATTCCTTAACAATCCATTGTGAGTGGAGAAAAAGATTATCTACAATTAATATGTTTAAGAAAAATATACTCACAAATGTAAAGTCCTCCAAATATTTTGTTAAAGAGGAAAAAAAATACAAACTCGCATAGTTTGAGACAATTCTGGTTTCAACATCTGGGAAACCTCTATTAAGGGAGTCAGTGGCTGATTTGTCTGAGTGAGAGCAATTATTTTCATGAGAGCAACTAGTCCCATTCCTTCTATAAAAAGCTGTAGTTTCAGTATAAACATTTTATATTCTCATCCATTCTGAGAAATTATACAAAGTATGTAGATTAAGTGAACCAATCTATTTTCTTAACTTCCTGCTGTCAAATCTTCCTCAGTATCTTGGTATTGCATTGATCATCTGGAGCACAGAAAATTAAGCAGAAGGAAACAATTTATCCTACTGCATAAGTTTAACTATGGTGCCATCTGCTGGATACTGACATTTTGAAGGAACGAGGACATATGTTCAAACTAAATCTGCTATTTTATCACCAGATCATTAGTGCCATGTGGTCAAAGTGATCAAAATTCATACACGGTGATATCTGACATATGTTTAACAACAGATCATATTTTCTGTGCTACAGCAGCCAGCAGTACAAAGCAACCATGAAAAGCTAAACTGATTCATTCTAATCAGGAGTGTTCATCTGCTTAGGGTAAATCAGTCTCTGCAATGACTAGTTTTCTATTTCAATTCTTCTTGCATTGTTTTTTAAAACATTCCTAGAATGATAATTAGTCTCAATTTGAGACTAATGATCATGCTTCACCAAAATATGTCGACTGAAATAGTTCCCTCCAACAGCTGGAATACTGTGTTAGTTCATGAATGATGTCAGGATGGTCTTCCACCATATTTTATTCCTGTGTTTACAATATAAATACTGCAAAATCAGATGCCAAAGCAGACATCTGATTTTGACATTTTTGCATGGTATTTCAGGAGTACCTTGAAAATGAACATCTCTGTAATCTGTATCAATCTCTTCATGTTACTGACAAAAGAAACGTGTTACTTGTAAAGATATTTTAAAATACAAATCATTTCTGAGGAAAAATGATAGCAAAAATAGAAACATGTAATAATTTAGGTTGACATCTAGTCCAACCTTCCTGTCAAAAGCAGAACCATCTCTGAGGTTAGGTTAGATTGCTCAATTGCAACCCCACTAAAAAATTACTTGCTATCAAAACAATCCGTGCTTTTAGAATGTCTTTGAAAAGGAAAATAAGTGGCTAATACCACAAAGAGCTGGAAAAGGGTAATAGAGATGTTTGTTCTTATGGTATCCTTGTAAAATTTATTCTTACAGAAAACCCCAGTTATGCAGACACACAGTACTGTTGAGCTGCTGCAGGTAAGCAGGAATCACATCTTACATCTGCTCTTAATGGTATTTACTTTTCTGCCTGACTTCTGTAAAAAAGGATCTGCAACACCTTGTTCCCTGTTTCTCCTGAAGAAGGATAAGACATTAAAACTGAAGGCAGCAGTTAACAAATCAGCTGAGAGAAGAGTTATCTTATTCTTTGAGTTGTGTTTTCCACATCTTTTCTCACACTGTCCAGACACAATCTGATTTGTGTAATCTCGCAGTGTCTACTTTGAAACCTTTATCTTCTCCCCCCTCTTCAGTAATGCTGACTTGTCAACTCATCATATTGACAAAAACACAAATTCTAACACAAAACGAATAATAGCAAGATTTATACTTGTATATTTTGCTTCACAATACCCAAGTAAAATCACTTTTCACTAATAAAGCATAATAGACTCTACAGTATCATTAAAATGCTTTTTGTCCAGGCACATGACTGAAATAGATAAATTAATGTAAAAAAATCTTGACCTACCTTGTTTCACTGTTTTAAGCACAATCAAAGTTGACAGAAACCTCAGAGGCATACAGAAACTCTTGAAGAAAGCTGCTGACTTTGATTTACTTTCTGTAGGCTGTTCAGAAGAACTGTGTGGGTTTCCCTTACTCACTATGCCTTTGAAGATATCTTCACCAAGTCTCCTCATGGTTGATTTCATTGCTGTGTGCTGCTTCAAACAGTGCATGTAGTTAGTGCAAACATTACAACTTGACATACATATGTTCTCTATGCAATTAAACATTAAATTGCAAATGCTTTGACCATGTATAGGAATATAATCAGTACAGGAGATACTGCTTTGTGTTCCAAAAGCTGTTGAACAATATTAACATTATAGTATTATCAACACACACTTCAGCAAGAGACTAATTAGTGAGGGTCCTGACAATACTCTGACATTATTTAAGTTGACTCTGGTTCCAGAAAAAGCTGTTCCAGTCAAATCAATTTTGTAAGCTTGCCTGAAGTTCTATCCTTTAAAAGCATGTACAGAATCAAGGTCTAAATATGAAGCTGAAGAACACTGTAAAGGTAACATCTACTAGATTTTCATCAGAAACTCCATAGAAATATTTCCACAGAATCAAACTTCACAATATGCTTGCTTAAAATATAGCTACTTATTAGAACTAAACCCAACATCTTACTATTGCATTGAACTTAAAGTCAGGATATTTACAAAGTTTCTAGCATTTAAATATATTGACAGCACTATGCTGGGTCTGTACAGTATGACAACTGTCTTTTTCTTTATTATATTGCTAAATATTTTCTTATGGCAGTCTGGTCAAAAAGAGCAAGGAATGTCTTGTGATTAGACACCAAGCAGAGGATAGAAAAATTCAAAATTTCTTCACTGCTTTGCCACTCACTTCCATCACTTTCAACAAATCTCATTCTCATAAATGACACAATAAAATAACTGCCTTCTCTCGTGCAAGCTTTGTTAATACATATGCAAAAATATAGCTTCAGATGTGCTTAGACATCACAAAAGTAGATCACATACATAGGCAAACTACATTTAAATACACAGTGCGAAATTTAAATTTAACTTGAAGAAGAATTTGTTTTTCATTTGCCACTTTCTGTGGTCAACACTATGAATTTATGTTTTACAAAGACAGCAGTTTCTTTTCCATACGCTACCTGAAAATATCAATTTTTCATATGTATTTAATATGCAAAATCCATTAATATCTTCGGTGACTTTTTTTAAAATATACTGCATGATGACTACTTGTTTTACCTGTGTATCAGTGTCTAACTGTCTTATAGACCAGTATATAAATTTAATCACAGGCACGTGCAGTTTAGGATTCACATATGGCATCCACTGGAGTTGCTCAGCAGCTATAGGCAAAAGCTGCAAAAATATACAAAAACAGAATTACATGCAGTATATGAACTATTCTATAAGCTAAGTGTAAGTGAAAAACAAACAAACAAACCTCCTAACTTTCTCTTGGCGTTTATCAGATTACATATGCAAATGTTCTCTGGGCAGATCCAGTAGAGCTAACAGAATTATATGCATACACAGGTGTTAAATTTTACATAGGTTTACATGTGGGAATGGAGATACATGTGAGTACAATCTCATGTAATTCCAATCACAACGGCTACAAAACTTTTATATAATAAATAAATACACGAAGTGAATTTTCTGAACACCTCACTGATTTCTAGATCTTGGTATCACAAGAAAAAGCAATAGAGGTGTTGAAATACAGCATCGGATCACCTTTTTTTTCTGATAAATTGAAATTTTAGTATCTAAATAGGCATAAAAATATTTTAAATTTGACCTGTTGATCTCCTTAAAACAATGCATCACACATAAAACACAAGACAAGCTATCACCTCACAGAAGTTACTTGAAATAAAATGCTGAAGCTCTTGGGTTGAGACAGGATATCACACTTTTTATTAAAAATCATCTGTTTGCTTTGCAAATGTATTATATCTTACTGCTGGAATGAATATTGACTTACTAACAATTATTTTATTTTAATTACATGATGACCTGTTATACTCTCAGAATCATTTAAAGCACAGCAAAATCTGAAAACATATTAACACAAGCAAACAACCCAAACAACCCAAGCAAACAACCCAAACCCCTTTACCTTCATACACTTTTCCTGAGTACAGGAATTCTTTGAGCTCTGGGTAACCCTAGGTTTATGACTGTCCTCTCTCTCTTCTGTTTTTATTTTGCTAAGATGCTGGTCAGAGATCCAATCCATAAGATAAGTTAAGAGCTCATAGACTTGTGAATTCAATGGTAGCTGTAATATATTCACATCATCAGATATTTCAGCTTTCAATTTAATGCTTTTTCTAAGCTAAAACAGTAACAGACTGAAATACATGACAGTACATTAGCTATGACATATTGTGCATAATAGAAAAGATGAGAATTTTATGACTGATAAAATCTGAGAGGTGAGTTACTGTAGTGTGAGCTTGTGGAAAATGTATTCAAGCAGACAGATCTTGAACAAGCCATGTGTGCCCTGCTGGCCCTTGTACCTAGGGTTTGAGAAGCCTGTATAGTATGAATGGAACTGTACCTTAGAGTATCTCTGGGAAAGGTAAACTGTATGCAGATCAAAGGCTGGAAGGCGGCAGTCCTTCCTGGGAGACCCCTGTACATCAAGGAGTCAGAGATCCACACCACAGTTAACTCAAGCAGGGCAGTCTGTGCTGTGCTGCAGATAACCAACTGCACAGTTTATCCTGTGCTGGGCTGCAGGGTAAACTCAGGCAGCTCCCTCTTGGTACTGCTGATCCTGCCTGGCCTTGGCCTTGTCTGAAAGGGCAACAAGTTCTTCTCCCACGAATGTCCTTCATGAACAGAGTTGTTTTCTTGCAAGAAAGTGATACATATATACTGAGTTACTGAGTGGCCAAAAAGGAGGGGCTTCTTTCAATGGACTGGCTCTGCTCAGCATGCCCTGGGAAAAGTCCACCAGGGCTCCATTTGATGCTGCACAAACACAACATTTCCAGCATCTAAAGGGACACAAGATTTACTCACTCTCTATATTCCTCCTCTTACTCTGTCTTATTTTAATAGCCATTTAATGAAGCTATTTGTTGTCAGCCTTTCTTACAAAGACCCAGAAGAAACCCTGCAGTATTTCTTTCTCTTTCCCTCACACCTCACTCCCCAGTGCAAAACAAACACCTACTGTGATGATTTCTGGATGTGAAAAACATATGCCCACAATTTATGTAGTACTTGATCAAATGGTAGTAAAACAGCTTGGAAAAAAATTCATACAGAATCACTACACTTTATAATTCTGGACAAATGAAATACAGGAGAACACAAGTCTCTAAAGTCCTTCACATGGGGAAATTCTTATTTCAATACACTAGACCTACTTTGTTTCATTTCATGCAATCCACTGTTGATAAATTTAACTGGGTAACTAGTATTGTTTAAAAAAAGAACAAAGATTTAATGAAACTCTCATCTTGGCTCTACTACATTGCAATGAAATGCTCTACAAAAGAAATCCAGAGATCCCTGAAGACAGGCTGCATGAACAATTCTCTAAAGACCTCAAAACTTTTCTTCTATCTACCTTCAGATAACTCCTTTCCTCTTCACTCAGAACTATAACTACTGATACTATTTGTATTTCATGTGCAACCAAAGTATGCTAAAACCTATATAAAGAGAATTTGTTGGTTATATATAGACAGCACATTCACTGTAGATCAATTAGATAGATATTCACACCACCCTTTCTCATTTCACAGTCTACCTCTAGCTGGGAAAAAAGCAAAACCAGCTGGGAGATGCTGGCAGAGTAATACCATAAATGGAACTCCATGGAGACAGAAAGAATTTCATTAAGTGATGTAAGAAGGTTTTTTAAGGAAAAAGGTGATTGTTTTGGAACTGTGAATGAACACTGCATTTAATCTCAGTCCTTCACTAAAGATTATTTCTCAGAAAAATAATAGTAGTATACCACTTTTGGTTTAGAAGATTAAGGTTCTTTATTGGATACTGCTGAAAGACTACTTTTTACCTGGTGTTATTCAAAAGGATAGTGCTGTACTGTAGCAGTAACCAGACTGAGTCTAAGATGTGTTCTGATGCAGCAAAAGAAACCTGAGACAGTGGATGCAGGTTATAATTCTAATTGGCAGATGAAAGATAACATGATCTGAGGAGGAAAACTTGCCATATAAATAATAATATACACATACACATAAGCAATATGAAATCCACGATATATTTTTAGCAACAAAGTTAACTCTTTGTAAAGTGTGGGTTTTCCCCCAATATAATCTGTTTCTCTTCTTAATGTAACTCATAAAATAAAATTAGAAGCTACATTTTGCACTTTCAGGCAGATGCAGAGAGAATGTTACACTGCCTAATATCTTCCAAATGAAAAGATTCAAGACTTCTGCTTAATTCTTACCGTAGCAGTTCTTGATTTTGCCATCACTTTTTCCTGCTTCACAGGTTTGTCTTCTTTCATCACTTGACACAAATCATTAGATTTCCATACCTTTGAAAATTCATGCTTCCTCTAAACAAAATATAACAATGAATTATATTTCACTGGTTACCTATAAAAGCAGGTACATGTAAGAACAAACCTTACTTGTAGATTTTCTAAACGAGCTTTTGCTTTTCGTGCTTGACCTTCCAACTTCTTGTTCAACTCAGTTACATCACTTAACTGAAAGAAGCAGAAAATATTTAACTGTCCATAAATTCAAAACTCATACCTTGACTTAATTATCACACTGATGTAACAATGTTGTTGAGCAGCCAAATTATTTAAGTCTTTTCTTATTAGAAAAAATGAAAAGTGATAGAAACAAAATCATCATCCATCTCCCTCAACAAATTAGAGAATCATAGACTGGTTGAGATTTGAGAGCACCTCTGGAAGACATCTGGTCCAATCCCCAGCTCAAGCTGGGCCAGGAAGAAGTGTCATTGTAGTGCTTATGTCTGGCTGCTATGTCCAGACAGCTTTTGAATAGTTCCAAGGTGTTGGACTCTTATCACCTCTGTGGGCAACCTGTTCCAGGATAAATAAGACAGCAGCACTATCTCTTTGTTGACCTGCAGCCCAACCTTTCAGAGTGCAGGAGAAGAATAAGCACTACAATGGCACTCTTAGATATACATGCACTTCACATGTGATTACTTGTCATGAAGAAGTGACAAAAATGCACAAATTCAAGAATGTTAATCATAGTCTTCTTAATGGGGAAGGTGGTTACTAACCATGTTAAAAAACCAGTTTGCTTGGTGAGAAAAGATCAGGAAAACTGCAGCCTCTATTTAAATAAAAAAACCCACGACGCTCTATCCATACAACAATAAACAGCATGATCATCACAGAAACCCTCAGTTTGCACAGAAATGCAAAGATTTTACAGTGAGAGGAAATAATGAGACGGGCTGTATCAGAACCATCAACATCCTAGGACTTAGGTCTGACCTTCTTAAGGGAAAGAATAAGGCTCTACTGTAGGTTTTTATTGTAGTCAGATTATCAGAACATTAATTAGGTCAATGAATAAACAATGCTCAAATAATTTAGATAATTTGTGTATCACCATTTTAGATCAGACTTTACAGTCAACTGAGACAAATTCTTACTCTATGCATTAGTATGAAACACACCATTCTAGTTTACAAATTGAGAAAATACTGCCTTCATTAAAATTTGCAAAAATAACTGAAAATACTGATCAAACATGAAGTTAGAAATAAACATTCTACTTTTTATTTAATAGAATCAGCACAGCAATTTGGCACAACAAATCTCCACAGGGTGGATTCCATGTCATAAAATACTTTCTCTCCATCCATTTTCAATGGACTTCCCCTTCCTAAAAATTAGCTTTAGCTAGTGAGTCAGTAGAATAAATCATACTTCTTTGTTATATTGTAAAAGATCAGAAAGCCTAAATTTCAAGTAAAATTTCAAGAAACAGGTGAGAAAAATACTTTCAGTCATTTATACAATTCTTGTCCTAGAGAAACAAAAGGTCAGCAATTTTGCAAACTCAAAATGCTCAAATATTTGTTGACTATAACTTGTAGAATTATTTATGATAGGAAATAATAAAGTTTACCTGCTTTCTTAAAGAGTCATTCACATCCCTCAAGCTGTCATATGATGACTTCAGCCTCCTATTTTCTTTAGTTATTTCTCTCAAGGCTTCTGTCAGCTGCTTAACTTCTGCCTCATGTTGCTGTAGAAATATCAAATTCAAGAACACGTTTTAAAAGAGACTATTTGAGACACAATAAGTTCCAGTTAAGTGCTAAAAAAGTTGGACAAACTTTCTAATGTGAAGTTCTTCATGTCCAAATTTACATATTTAGTCAGCAGGGAGAAAAACAAGCTCTGTACTACCTATTAAGAAGGATCTATACAAAAACTGAGAGCAACATGCACAGCCTATAGCTCCTATTGCTGCCTGTTCTACCCAGACCAACTATATACATGTATATTTCTCAAACAATTCAGATGTGGAAAGCATTTATGAACTAAAATCAGTGACAAAGCTTTTACTTACAGCTCACTCTTCCAAATATCTACAAAAAGTTGTGACTGTGTTTTGGGGTTTCAGCTCCTGTTTCTGGCTTTGCTTACTCTGAATCACACAGAGTGAGAAACTAATCCTATGCCTTGTAAAGACTGGGGCTCTGGTTTACAGCACAAACATATGAATTATAAAATACAACCTGCATATCCACTGCTGTTCACCTCTTACTCCTGAAATTTGTTTTATATTTAATCTTCTCTGGACCTTCAATTTAAGTACCTCAGATTTGGTAAAATAGCAAGGTTTTATTTTACTGAAAATATTCTAGCTTTCCTTTCTCTACTTCCATGAATTCACTCTTCTTCACTACTCTTTCTTTCCACATCCCCAAAGTTAGGTTGGTCTGCCTCCAAACTTTTTGAGTCTTTGTTTGTTAGTACTCTCTGCAATAGGTGTTATGTCAGAAGATCCCAATGTGTCTTAAAGCATTCCCAAGGAAATCCAGTGCAACTACAGCTAATGCAAAGATACTCACTTACACACAATTACAGATAGACCACATTTTCTTCTCTAACATTGGTCACATAGCTTTCACTATTTTACAAAAAATTACCTCCTTTTTCTAACTTGTAACTGCAAAATGTACTACACATCAGACAAGTAAATGCACCATTCTGAAACAGAAGTCATACAAAACCTCTAACAATATTGTTCAGTACTTTTTATTTAAATCTTTCCTTCGGGGATTTCAAGGACTTCAAAGAAATAAGCAGGATTTCCAGCAAACATGTGATGGCTTAAGATAACTACAAATTAGTTCAAGGGCATATAGAGCAATACCTATCACTAAATATATTCCTTCACCTCTTTTAGAGCTGCAATTTTTGTGTGAACTTCTTCCTCAACACCTCTTATTTTAGCCAAAGCTGCTTCATGTTGAAAAAACAATGTTTCTTGTTCTGTTAGACAACGCTCTCGTTTCTGCAGTTGCAGAGCATACTCCTGCTGTGCTGAACTTTCTCTCTGTATCAAGAAAAAAATGTTAAGCTACTTTAAAAACCCATGTGAAATTTTCCCAAATTATGCTGAATTTAAGATTTTATCCCAGAGATACATTTAGCTCTCTGTGAAATTATAGTTACACAAGAGCCGCCTAATACAAAGTATCCTGACAGCCACCTCTGTTCAGTTTCCTCCCACATTAACCCAAAAGACCTTCATGTGCATTGGAATGGTTCAGCCTCCCAAAATGCAAAATTCAACTCTACATTGTTGCTCCAGAAAATTACACTTTGGCTTTTGCTTCCAAAATATTTGGATAATAAACAGAGTCTGATGTGACTGTCTGTGTTGAACGCTAGATTAATGATATTGTTTCTTTAACTAGTGAGAAGCATCCCTGAAAAAGCGGTGAAGAAAAAAAGAGATATAAAATTATTTTTATCTCATATATTGGAAAAAACAATTATGGCAGGGAATCCAGCAGAAGCTTAGGAACTATTACAGAGTAACACCATATAGGAGGTTCTTCTATTAGTAGCCTAAAACCTGCTGGAGATGAGCTGGTGGGATGAAGAGAGGGATTTTGGAGGAGGCCAGGAAGGCAAGTGCTTTGGAATGCCTAGAGTCAGGAGAACAGTTTCAGATGTTCTCAAGAGAAGCAATGGTTGTGAATGTTTCTCTCTACACACACAGGGTGTCATGAGACAGTCTTGGAGGCAGAAACACCGTGTTCCAGCTCCCTCAAGCTGAATCTGCCCACCTACCCATCTACCTGGTCTACCCAAAATTCAAGTCAAAGCATCATTACTGAATCACTGAATTAATCTAGGGGAAGAGGCAGACGAAGACACAGATTTAGTATATAAGTAACTGTGATTAATATAAATTAATAGTAAAAAGTAATAGTTTTAATATATAAATAAGTTTTACTATATAAGTAATTTCAGATTTCTTTCTCAAAAGTGAGAATATTCATAGCATTATTCAACAAAAATATGAAGGTGATCCCAGTTCCTACCTGGAGCTTCTGATGTATGACAAATAATTCATCATAAATCTGACTGATGTAAGGTGGTATTAAACCTTGCCTATTGCATGCCTGAGCACCAGTTCCATGCACAATTTTCTTTAACAAACCATGGTTGATAATTTGGTCTGTATTTTCTTGAGTATTTGCAGCCAAATGAGATGGTAAAGTGAGGCCTGTGCACAGAATAAAAAATGCATTTTACATTAAAAAATCAGACCTAGCTAAATATTGTTATGATTGTTGTACTAAACCAGCAAAAATGTGTTCTAGAAATTCCGAGTTACAAGTACAGAGAGAGATGTATCAAAATGCGAAAGTAATCTAAAGAATTATAAAAATTTGTTTAAAGTTCTTGTTTCATGATTTATTCAAACTGATTGAAAATCAACAGTTTTATAAGTAAAACTATGCCCCTCCACTGCAATATAGAAATCCCAGAGATATCTGTATGGAATCTATGCACAGACTGAATCATGTCACCAAAATCTCCTATTATTTTCGTAAGGGCTTCAGGTAAGTGATCTGCTGCTGATTAGACCTTAAGGTGACATCTAAGTAACAGGACAAGACTTAAGAAACTACTGGATGCCACATCAGAAAATAACATTAGTATGGCTTCAAGTATGCCTGAACCTCCTAAAATAATGCTAAAGAAAGTACTCATGTGAAAGATAAAATCCCCACATTAAAATACATTTTAGGTGACTAGTGTATTTTTGAATTGAACAGAAATACATTTACTAAGGAGTTTTAAAATTTATATCTTATACTTCACAGAGAGTTGTAAGAATGTAAAAAAATAAGTCCTTATTACCTGTTCCCGTGAATATAGCTGTATTTTGAATGGCATCAGTTTCAGAGCAAATAATGCTGTTTTCTTCTATGTCTAGACCACTTGAACCACAAAAATAATCTTGCTCATCATCAAAACTAAAAGTATAAAAGAGCACTAACTTTAAATTACTCAATTCCTTTCTAACATGATATATACCAGAGACTGAAACAAGTCTGTATAAAAAGGAAAACATTGCTTAATGTAAGACTTTGATATTTTACTGATAACAAATACCAGAGTTAAATCATTTGGATGAAAGGCATTGTTACTCACAAATCTCAACCACAGAAATTACATGTTGCTGACTTAAAAATTGTTACAATAACTAGGCTTTTCATGTTGTAAGCACATGTAAGTAACAGGTAAAACCAACACTCTTCTCTCACCACAAACCACCAAATTCCCGGAGAACTAAAAATACAACTCTCCTTTTTAAATTATATTTTCCTGTTTCGTGTAAAATAGCCCTTAAAAGAGATTTCCTGGCATTTGGAATTGAATTATCTCTAAATAAACATAAATCTGTTTATCAGTCTGGGCTATTTGCTTTCCTCCTAGTTAATTTTTTTATTGCCTAGTTAAGTTTATGTCATTCCTGTATTCCCTTAGCAATTCCAACATACACAGATTAGATTAGAAAGTGAAACAATATTCCTAATAAAAATCAGCATCCTCTTTATTGTATAAATTAGCTACAAACAGTTCTTTACTTAACAAGATAACAAGAAACTTTAAATAACTTTTGCACAGTCCAAACACATCTGTTTTATTTGCAGTTTTATGAGGAAAAGAAAAAAGAGAAATAAAACCACCTCCTACCAATCCCAGTTTTTCAAACTTTTCTGGAAATCACTAGATCTGATGCTCTTCTCTCTTCCAGCTTCAGTAAATTCTGACTCTAAGGAACAATTTGATAAAGAAATAGTTATATTTTTCAGTGAGCTGTCAGTGCCACCTGAAATATATAAAATTGCAACAATTTTATTTCACATTTGAGAAGCTGACATGAGGAAATCAATAAGGACTTATTAGAAGTACTTGCCATGTAGTCCATGTAGGTTTAAGAACCAACACCACCATTGATGCAGCCCAATGAATTATGAACTTAATTATAACAGCTTAAGGCATAGTAAGAATTATTTAGCTTTCACATGATTTGTCTTTCTGAAATTTTAGAGCTTGTCTGCCTATAGGAATTTTTCTGTCACTGAAATCTGACAAATAGCCAGCTGTCTCCATGCTCCAGTGTCTGAAAGAGACTAAATGCGTTCTAGATATTAAACATTTATGTATCTTTAAATTAAAGCTAAATACATGCATTATGAAGTAAACTGCTACCAACTAATTCGAGCAGGACTTAAAGACAAACAGGCTGTGAACCATTGTTCCAAAACATCCTTTGCACTCTCTACTTGTTAACATTCCCAGGCTGGCTCCCAGGTATCACAACGCCCTGATCAAAATTACCTATCTATTTTAAAAGAGAAAATACAAAACTAAATAAAATTAGGAACAATGCAACTTTAGTATATGTTTTCCCTGTAAAAGATATCAAAGCAACATTGCTTTGTATTACCTTTGTAAACTAGGGAGTTTCTGCTTTTACATTTGGTATGCAATGCTCCTGAGAGGCAATCCTATAAGAAAGCACAAAACCATTGCAGTCTAGTCAGAGTTTTCATGGAAAAAGTATGTCACAACTTACTGGTTTAACAGTTAAACTGTTACATTTTGTGACAGAATTCTTACTACAAACTATTGGCTTTGAAAAGGGAGGGGGTTTTCTAAATACATAAATGTAAATGGTCCTCATATTAACCTAGAGGCAATTCTCTTTAGTTTCTCTTTAGGCAGTTCTCTATATTCTCTACAGTCTAATAACAAAATACTTGTAGTGTTCTACATTAGAATATCTGAGAAACTATAAAGCACTATGAAGACAGTAACACGAAATAAAGGCATGAAAGTAGAATTAGGTAATCATGGAAACAGTGCCATCTACCTTCATATCTAGGCTTTTTATGCCAAAGTTTCCTGCTCTACTTTTTCTTACTAATTTATAAGGACATACCAAAAAATGAACAACAGAAATTTTAGTCTACAATCAAAATCAATTAAATGCACATTACAAAATATCAGACTCAGGGCAGCTCTCATGATCACCCTTGTTTCACTACATCTCTCTGCTATGCTCTAGATCAAGTGATCAACTGCTGCCTTGAATGACGATTTTTTAATGAAATAACAAACCACATAAACACATGTCAGATTTCTTCCTTCCAAGCATTAAAGTCTCAGGAAGAGTCTTTTTAAAATAAGTTTTTAAAATTACTTTTAAGTACAGTTCTGTAACTCAAAGCAGAATATTCCCCAAGAAAAATTCCCCAGAGAATCTAGATCAAATGCTATTCAAGTTGCAAATCCTTCTGCAGGAACTAAGGGCACATACAGCCTGATTTTAGCTCAAAATCTTCACATGACATTTGAGATGGCTCCTGATCCTAAAACGTCAAGCTACTCTTCCTAAGAAAAAGAGGTTGGGTTTTGTATTCATTGATGATTCCCAGGACTAACTCAGTATCCCAATCCAACTATGTACCTAACTCAATTTCAATCTCCCCCAGTCTTTGGTTGCTTGTGGGTATTTTTTCACTTTATTACTTCCCCTTGCAGCATGAGTCTAAGCACTTAAGGCCTGTTATCCCCCAGACACACTGGAAGCATTTAACCTAGAATACAGATGCACAAAAACAACAGCAAAAATTTGTTTCACTGAAAGACAAACAAAATTCAGGCAAAATAAAGGTGCCTGGCCAGCATGTACTCCTACTAAGTATCAAAGGCTTTTGAAACACCACAATGGGGGAAGGGTCTTCGCTGCTGAATTTTTAGGCAGATCGGTTTCAACTTGTCAGCACAAGTAACAAAAAGAAAGGAACCACAATACAGTTCCTTCATTCATCTGAGCGCAAAGAATCCAACCTTCTCTGGTGTAAAATAACATTGCCATACCTTGCCTTGGCAAGGGACTGATACCCATCAAAATTAACCCTCTGGTCACTGCAGCAGCCTCTAATAAACTATAGGTTTGATTCCTGATTGACTACATATGGAACATTTTCCCGCCCTCTGACAACAGAGCTAATCACTAAGCTTTACCAAAAAAAAAAAAAACAAACACAAACACACATAACGCATTTTAAGTAAGGCTGTCAATTACTGTGGCAAAAAAAAAAAAAAAAAAAAAAAAAATGAGTTATCGTATTATATATATTTCATAAAGGTTAGTATCATCCTAAGAGGATTCACATATTTTCTCACTCAACTGGCACGGACCAGGTCTTAGGCAAAAACTGCATGCTAAACTGTGTCTTGGTACCGCATAGAATCTGGAATTTCAATTTCCAGGGAAATGTCCTGCTCAGACAAAGACGACTCTTCAGCACCTCAGCTCTAAGGCAATCGCTGCGCGGCGTCAGGGACAGGAGCAGCAGGAGCCCGTAACCTCCTCAGCTCTGTTCAAACCCCACTTAGGTCTCGCACTGCCCGGCGCTCATAATGGACCCCTAGGCAGCGGACAGGCCCCCCACCCTCCATCTCTCCGAACACTCCAGGGACGCGGCGAAGAGGAAATGGCTATTCAGTGCCGCCTCCTCCTCCTCCCCGCGGGCCGCCCGCCCCGGCCCCGTCTCACCCCCGCGGGCCCCTGCGGGCAGCGCCGCTGCAGCGCCTGGGCACAGCGGCCGCGGCCGGGCCCCGGGCCCGCCATGGCGGCAGCGCCGCGCTCGAACCAACCGCCACGAGCCCCGCAGACGCACTCGGGGCCGCGGGCGGCGCCGTCTCGGGCGGGCACGGCAGCGGAAGCCGCCGCCATGGGCCTGGCGGGGCGGGCACACAACGCCGTCATCATCATCGTCAACAAACACAGCGCTCCTCTTCACCCCCGGCACAGCGCGTCCGACCCACGACCGAACAGCGCCCCGGCAACTGCAGCACTCAGCGCCACCCCCTTAAACACCTCCAGCGACGGTGATTCCAATAGGGCCTTGGGCCGCCCATGCCAATGCCCAATCATCCTTTCTGGGAACAAATTGCTCCTGCTATCCTTCCTACCTAAACCTGCCCTCGGTAAGTCTTTGTCCTTTTGTCTTGTCGCTGGGTGCCTGGGAGAAGAGGCCGAAACAGCCCCAGTTCCAGGCTCCTTTGAGTGAGTGTAGAGAGGGGTACAAGTCCCCGAGGACACCTGAAGACATATTACTGCCATCCTTTAAAAATAAATAAATAAATAACCCCCCAAATAAAGCAAAGCTAAATGTGTAGTGCCTAGACTACAGCTGTAAAGATTAAATACACCCCACATTTACCCATGCATACTCATTCTTGACAGACAAAGTTGAAAAAGGTACGAGTACTCTGGAATACACAAGCTGGAGCCTGCAGCAAGGTCAGAGAAGTTTGCCACAGCTAATAAACACAGAACAGAGTCAGAAGGTTATACTTAATGTATGCCAGGTAAAATCCCAATGTTAACTAGATGTTTTTCATTAAGCCAAGTGTCTTAGAAATAGTTTAAGTAAAAAAAAAGTTGGCATATTGCTCTTGCACAACATTGATCAATCATTTAAAAACTATGCAGACGGAACAAATCAACATCTACCTGGCTCAGGCTGCTTTCTGCACACTGCAATACCTATTACTTTCAAAGGCCTTCAGTGTACTGTCCAGCAATTTGCATCTACCATCTGCACATTCAAAAGAGCTTCAAGAGAGCAAGAACCAAGTTATGCAAGTCATCTTCTTTTAAACAAACCAAAGTGAAGACAAGACATTTATTTTAACAAGACTAGGATTTAATTTTTAAAATTTGACACTTAATACAAATATGTCAGGATAACACAAATACACCTGAAATATGCCAGTGCCTGAACTTTATTTACCATGCAAAAAAAATTAATTAGAACACATAAAAAATTCAACTATAGCCTGTAATTTTACATTTATACATCAGAAGTGTCCATTTTAAGAAGTTGAAATAATTAGTCAATAACATCTAAGTACTGATTTATACTGCAAAAACATCTGTATACTCAAAGAAATAATTCTATATTTGCCCACAGTCTGTAATGACAATTCTTCCATTTACTAGCCCTTTAGGAGAACCAAAGGATTCGATCTTTTTCACAACATCCATTCCATCTTTCACAAACCCAAATACCACATGCTTGAAGTCCAAGTGTTCTGCTTTTTTAAGTGTTATGAAGAACTGAGAATTATTTGTATCCCTGCCCTTATTTGCCATTGACAACAATCCAGGACCGGTGTGTTTCACTATGAAATTCTCATCTTCAAATGCTGTTCCATAAATCGACCGTCCACCTGTTCCATCATGGTTAGTTATATCTCCTCCCTAAAAAAAAAAACCAAACAACCAGACACAGCATTAACGGACAAGTTCCAAAACACAACCCAAAAGTTATACTTCTTTTCAACAGGAAAGACTTTGCTTTGGAAGAACTCATTTTTACAAGTCTCAATATCTCCTTAAGATGTAGGGCTTCCCAACTTCAGCAGGTTTGTTCATGGTAAGGGAAGCAGTAGTGTAGAAGGTGTATCCTTTGTGGTGACATTCCTCTAGGCCTGTCATTCCTACTGCCTGCAACACTTGGCCTTGGAAGCTGCCTGGACCTGCATTATCTCATTGAAGGCCTGTCCTTGCTTAGTCCCTGCAGGCACAGAATTCACCACTTGACAAAGGTTAACAAAGCAGTGACCAGTAATTCCATACAGCTTTGCCATGTAACTGGTTGAGCAGCCTGGTATGTGTGTCTTATCTTTCTGGAAGGCAGCAAACTTCTGGTTCCTGATAAATTTGAGTATACACATAAGGGTGACAGTGCAAACTATATCTGTACAGCCTTAGTTCTCATTGAAGAGCTTCTCACTGTACCTCAAGAAAGTTCAGGCAAAGCAGAGCAAACTTAAAATATACTCATTTAATGTAACAGAAGTTCACTTTGTCAAGGCACACATGGTACAGTTACTGGTTTTAAACAGTTAATGGTTTTAAAAGAATGTCTGCTCATTTCTAGGATGCAGAATACCCTGAAATAAGCTTAAATCTTAAATGAGTTTATCAGAAGGGCACAAAGGTTTAACAAAAGGACCACTAAGTGCATACTTCAGACCCATGTAGATAGCTAATTGAAAGACAGACTAATATTTTATTCTGGTGACAAGCTGTTTGTATACTATCACAGAATGGTTTACATTGGAAAGGACCTTTAAGATAATCTAGAACTCTCCTGGCATGGGCAGGGACACCTAGAAGTAGGACCAGGCTGCTCAGAGCTCCATCCAGTCTGGCCTAGAACACTGACAGGGATAGGGCACCTACAACTTCTCTGGGTAACTTGTTCCAGTGTCCCACCACTCTCACAACAAACAACTTTCTCCTAACATCTAGTCTAAACCTACTCTCTTTTACCTAGAAACCATTCACCCCATGTCCTGTGACTACATGCTCTCTCCATCTTCTTGCAGGCTCCCTTCAGGCTCTGGAATGACACCACTAAATCACCCTTAAGCTTTCTCTTTTCCAGGCTGAACAAATTTAATTCTCTTAGCCTTTCCTCATAGAACCAGTGCTCCATCCTTCTTAAAAGGCTTGGCTTTCCTCTGGACTCACTCCAACAGGCTGATGTCCTTCCTATTACTTTTGTATATTATTTTCCTGTATTACTGTATACATCTGAGCTTGTAGAAAGTAATCTACATGCCTCATCTTTGGGGATATAGTGACATGCAGATCATTAGCATGTATGATGTTGGTTCATTTTGCCTGTTCCAAGTAACCAAAACTCAATGAACTATTGATGAGAATTTTAAGAAAGGTCTATCTGAGCTATTATTAATCTCCTAAGCCTTCAGCATTTATGAAGAACTTGCCAGTGCTACTGAATGCACACAGAGGTTTAAAACCAACACTGTCTACCAGGGGTTACAGATATACTGCAGGCTGATGCTCTCTGCACAAAACTTGATGTTTTAGTAAACAGGCCACTGCATGGTAATTAGAGCTAGGAGACTTGTTTTAGATTGAAACCTAAGATCTGTGATACTTGAAATGTCAGTTCTAAAATGCACGTTAAAGTACACTTTATATTTCAGTTAAAGTCCAAGAGAAGCCTGGAAAGTCAGTGTTCTTAACAGGTGAGCATACAGAAGTTCTCTGGAGAGAGAAAAGGATGAATGGTAGTTTTAGGAACACCTACTTTCTTTGGTGTTCCTGTTCAGCAACAGGCCCCTTGTCCATTTTAAGAGGACTCCACCTCCTCTATTTTTTTTTCTTTCACCCTGACATGATAGTACTAGGAAACACTGAAACATGAGGCCACTGGAAGGCTCAGGTGAAAAGCATCTTGGGGTAGCATGTGCTGCTTGCACCATTTCTTATCTCCTTGTAGGGAAGGACAGATGAGACTATCCTGCACAGTGGATCCATGCTGCCAACAAGAATGACTTGTATAGAATAGCACATATTTTGAAGTGCCATTGTCAGTCAAGATGCATCTCATTCTCTCAGTGAAGTCTTCCTTTTATGCTTACCTGACACACAAAGTCTGTGACTACTCTGTGAAAGCGAGAGTTCTTGAATCCAAATCCTTTCTCTCCCGTGCACAGGGCTCTGAAGTTTTCAGCAGTTCGAGGTACAATATTTGCAAACAGCTCCATGGTTATGTGTCCTAAAGGTTCATTATCAGCAGAAACTTCAAAATACACAACAGGGTTGGTGTCCTTTGACAGTCCTGCTGCCAGGGATAAGTGCCCCTTCTGTAGTTCCGACAAGCTTCGCTGGCATTCTTCAAACATCTTCTTGAAAGAATTGGCCATTTCTTGGCTTTTAAATCTGACTGCAAATTGTTCTACTTTTACTTCACCATCTGAAAATAAATCCAAGAAGGCCTGTTTAGTTTCATCTTGTAATAGTCCACAGGGAAAAACAAACCCCAGAAACTACAGACCACCTAGAAAAAACAAAGACCACCTGAAAAAACTCACCAGCATAATCTGTGGCTGTCCAAATGAAAGCATTGTTTGATGTATCAGAGGGCACTAAGTTCATTTCTTTGGTGATAACATGGTTTGCACAGACTTTAAGAACTTGGTCTCTTCTCATTAGGACTCTGTAGTATTTCTTCTGTGTATGGAAGAGTATTTTGATCTCTCCAACACCACGCTCCTTCCACTGAGTAACATCCCTGTCCCATCTGTAAAGTTTTGCCCTCTCCTTGAAGAGAATTTCCTCATCTTCTTCTCCAGATTTTACCTCCACCTAAAAAACAGCACAGTAGACTGAGAACCTGTGATTTGCTACAAAGATATTAAATAGTTATTACATATACTTCTGAAGATTCTGACATATTACAGTGGAAAATTATTCAGTGTGTTCTCTTCACCAACACTCCATCACACCAAAATGGGTAAAACATTTTCAGAACTTAAGAGCCCAACAAATTCCAATGTTTGAGAACAATTACAGCACTGCAATCCTCCTTCACCATGCTACATGTAGTTGTGGTGGGTGTTTTGGTTTTGCTTTGGGGGTGGTTTGCTTGGTTGGGTTTTGGTGGGATTTTTTGTGTGGTGGGATTTTCTTTATGGTTTATGGTTTTTTTTTTCTTTTAACAAACAAAAACCCAAGACTTTATCAAGTGTTCTGGCAAGCTTCCCAAGTTTCAGGTTTGCTGAATGATGTGCACACTGAGAACTGAAGACCAAATACTGTTACCATTCCAGGAGTTATCTTTAGCACATCTTTAAAGAATTTGATATTTGCATTTGAACAGAATAAACACGAAATATAACAAAACTTCAGCCTGACAGCCACATCACAACCTCGCTTTATTGTATGCATTTACTGGCCTCTACTCTCCACTTTATTTAGCACTTCTTCAAAGATATGGAATGCTTGAGAGAACTGAAGAAATGTGTGACAAAATACTGCTTGTGAAACCGAAAAAGGGAAGCAGAGAAGCATCACAGAAATCAATAATGACACACAAATGAGAAAAGCACACCAAATTTTCAAGGAAGTTGAAATAAAATAGACCAGCTGTTCAAATTGAAGGACACCACATACAGTTCCTTTGTACTCCACTTGCCTTGCTCAGTAATTTTACTAATCTATAGTTAAATTTTATTTTTTATAGAAAGGTCAGAGAATATGATGATATCATCAAAACAGTCTGAAATAGTTACTAGGCTAAAAACCAAATCAAGACATGAATAACCGTGTGAAGTCTCAGTAAGTTATAAGGCTACCTTCAAAGCTGAAGGTTCTCATACTTCTTGAAAAACCATTTATTTTCAAAATATAAAGGTTAGTTCCCTTAACCTTCAGGTGATGTTAATTGTACATTTTTTTGCTTAGTGATTCTAGCAATCTCTTGCCTAGCCTAAAGATCTTAGTTGGCATAGCTTTCACAGAACTGAATCTACAGGTCACTGATACAAAGCCACAGCTGACTTGTATAAGCACTAGCAGTTATTCAGTTCCCCTTCCTGATTTTCAGCTGTGCTATATAAATGGTTTAGCTTTTACAAGCTATGTGTACAAATTTGCGTCCTCATCAACTCTCAGTCAAGTTATAAAGAAATCACTTGAAGACTTCAACTGAGGCACCAGACACCTCCCCAGGGCTATGCTGTACTAGGATTTAAAACAACAGGTGCTTCAACATAGTCAGTGTAAAACATGCAGAACAAGGCACAACAACATAGAAAGCAAAGCTGGTTGAGCAAAACATTTTAAAGCTTGCTGTGTTAGCAGAGATGGTTATCTTAATGTTGTTTTATATTCCAGAAGTCATCTTACCTCTGGTAAGGACACAATTGGCTCAAAGTGGATATCATCACTATGTACTACCTCATCATCACTACCACCTTCATCTTCATCTGCTTTACGGGTGGTATCTCCAAACACAGTTGCTCCTGTATTTGCCCATTTGAAGTTTTTATCTACAATTAAGAAAGTGACATTTTAAAATTTGTGTAGCTTTTTTTCTTCCTGACAAAAACTTTGAAAAAACTGTTGTTTCTAATGATCAGGAGAAATTTTGTGCATAAAAGTTATATTGTATGAAGCAAAAGTCCAGCTAAGGTTTATCTCAGAGACTAGCTGAACTCACCTTTTGAGCCAAAAGCAAAATCTTCAGAACTTTTGGATGCCAGATCTGCAAATGACAGGCCTGTGGTATTGCCAAAACCAAATGAGATGATTCTGTTTTCTATCAAATAAAAAGGAGAAAGTCAAAGATTTTTCTCTACTTTCTTAAAGAAAATGCATTTATGTAGTCACAAGAATAAACTGGAGAACTGTCTACAGTGTTTTTTCCTTCCTCCCCATACATTTAAAGTTTGAATGACACTTGTCATAATGACCATCTATTATAGTTTGAAAAATGGGCCCAAGACTCTGTGAGTTTCAGCATACTACTTATATGCCAATCCACAGAGCTCATGTGGTATTTAACAACAAACTAATGAAAGTACATCATATTTGAATCACACAATAGACACTAGCATTGTTTTTTTGTAGCAAAATTGAACTCAAAATTTGATATATACACATTTTTACCAGACTAGTTCCTATGTTTCTAATTCGGTATTGGTACTACTTCTCCCCATGACAGCAACTATGCTTGGTAAACTGATCCACAGAAAAGCACAGTTTCTTACAAAAAAAACCCTCAGCATATACCCCTGACCTTACCTTGTGTTGACTCTGAACCATCTGAATCACTCTTTTTAGTTGACAAATCTACAGGTTTGTCTTCAGCTCGTGATAAGGTCTGTGATACTTGCACAGTTTCTGTGGTGGAATGTGATTCTTCACTGCTGGTACCTGACTGGGCAAGTTCCGTCACCTCATCTTTTGATGGAATGGGTATTTCTTCCTTACTGGTACCAACTAAGTCACTTGACCTTGCAACTTCATTCTCCTGCAATAACCAAAAAGTAATGTAATAGGTAAATAAGTTAGAAGACCTTAAGATTCCAACCTCCTCCCCAGGAGTCTAAGAGCAGTCCCTTACAGAAAAATACAGAACACCAAGAAAAAATTGCTGCAAGCTTTCTGAAGTTTTCCATTACTGTTAACACATAAGGATGTTAACTTGACAAGAAGAGACTGAAGTATCTTTGAAGTAGTCTGTTTTCAAAACAATACTATTATTTCCTGAAATCAAATCTCCTGTGTTGAGAAACTTGAGAAACTGCCACAAAAAACTCAATTTTTCCCCACAGGATGTTTTAGTTGTAAAACTGTACTGTCTCACACATATATGAAGTAATTATACAAGTTTAATAACAAGAAGTTCAGTAAAGATTTAGCTCTTACTTTCATTTCTTGAATTTTAGCTTCTGACTTTAAGTCTTCCAGACTGTCACCCTTGGTATCAGTATTGACACCACTAACAGATGCAGAAGGAACCTGCAGAGCTTTTGTTTCATCTTTCTCCTCAGGAGCTGGTTTCTTTTCCTGAGTAGCAGCACATCCTCTTTCATTGTTGAATTCGCTTTTCTTTGCAAGGCCTGCTGTAAGGAATTAATGGAAAATAGCTGTGAAGGCAGCTACATACTGAAATTATTTTTAGCCCTGACATTATAAATTAACCTCATAGCCAGAACAACTTGAAGACAGACTTCATGAGTTTCAAAGACAGCAGCTGTTTAAATAGTGGAAGTGAAGTGAATAGTTTAATGCTGTTTAAATAGTGGAAGTGAACCTAACCTGGAGTGACTAGAATTGAAAATACATAAGCTGTGTTTTTTTACTGCTATCAAGGAATTTCCATGCAATGATGATGAATTTCATCATGCAGCTGCCACTACTAGTAACTTCCTTCAGTACCTCCTCATATTTCTGATGGATCAGTCCTCCTAGCACATATCCTCAAAGAAACCCCAAACTTTACTTCTAGAAGTACTACCTTCAAGTTATGTAATGCTGAAGTCTGAGACACAGTCAGACACACATAAGCAAGTTGTCTACACCTGTACTTTTAGTATTGAGACCAAACAGCATTTTTTAGATTGAACAACATTAACTCAAAAGCTTCAATTGAGTAACTGCAGAAGCAGCAAGTATTCAAAGATGTATACAACTTTTTCTTGAGCACTATCATGCCAAGCTAAATTTTTCAAATTTTTCATATTCAGAAGGAACTCAAGATAGGAAGAGACTTTGATATTCTTGTTTAGAGATCACCTGGATTGTACATTTCTCTTTCAGGTACCCCCTGACTGCTAACCAGTAGTTTAACACACTGAGCTTAACTGCATGTTGAGATGCAGGTTTTCTGCACCCAGCATCTCTGCTTCTATAAACCATCCCAGGAAATATAAAATTAACCTCTGCCCATGCATCCTTCAGATTCAGATTTTATGTTTCAGTATATGAAGTGCAATAATTAAAAATTAAAATTTCTTAAGACATACCTTTCACAGGACCTTGCCCTTTCTTTTTCTCTTCTGAATCACTGGGATAGAGTCTTCCATTAAGTTTCTTAACAGCTGTTTCATAGTCTTCATCTTAAACACAGAAAAAAGGAGTAAGCTCTCAGGCACACTCTAGGTCAGAGAAATCTGCTAAGCCCTTCCAACTCACAAGGCTAGCAGGCATATGTCATTTTTGCTTATACTTTAAAAGAGTTACACAAGTCAACAAGCTGCCACTTCTAGTTTTGCTTACATGTGCTCTAGAGTGCTGTTAACATTTTTTCTCAGCCTAGATTGCTACAGATACGTGCCACAGGTTTTGCTTTTGGAAAACGTATTTCTTACTGAGTGATTTGGACTACCACTAAACAGATTTGGGAAAGAAGACTGAAGATTTTTTACAAAAAAAACTTGCAAGCTCAGGTACTTGTGGGACGGGACTTGTCTTCTCCCATTTTCTGTTGAATATGTTTCTGAACTTCCATTTAAAATATTTGCTGCTGAATAAAATCAATCAATCAATCTTAATTACATGCAGTAAGGTTTGACATAAAGTAAGTTTACTACTAGTATTAGGAATTTGCTTTAGAAGAAAAATAACTCATTAGTATAGCACTTAAGGAACCTTAGATTGATTGTTTTTAATAAAAAATGCCTTCTATTTGTCTCAAAATACTTACTACTAAAGTAGGTCTCTTACCTCTTACCTAACCAAATGCCTCGGTAATGATGTCAACACCCATAATACACCAAACAAATACCCTTTAGTCACTCCTGGGCCTCCACTGTACTATTCTGTTTTGGAAACTTGAGCATACATCTTTGGCCATAAGGACACTGACATGATTACTTCTCACTGGCCCACACAAAATTATTTCAGTGCCTAATGGTTCTAACAGTGCTAACTATCTCAAGCTGGAAGAGACCCATAACAATCACCAACTGCAGCTCCCTGCACTTTGCAGGACTACCTAAAACCAAGCCATATGACTAAGTGCATCACCCAGATGTTTCTTGGCCTCTGATGGCATGCTGCTCTAACTGCTGTCCTGGGGAGCCTGTTTCAGGGCCTGATTACCCTCTCAAAGAAAAACCTTTTTCCTAAGCTGAACTTCCCTGACAGCTTCATTCCATTTCCTTGTGTCCTACAGTTGAGCAGCAGAAAGAGGAGATCAGCACCTCCTCATCTGCTGATCCCTTGAGGAAGTTTTGGACTGTGCCAAGGTCACCCCTCAGCCTTGTCTTCTCCCAGCTGAACAAACCAAATGACCTCAGCCACTCCCTCCTGAGTCTGGCACTCAAGGCTGTTCACCTTGGTCACCCTCCAACAGTCTGATCGTTCTTACACCAAACTGCACGCAGCACTCAAGGTGGGGCTGCAGCAGTGCAGTGTATTACACCCCTCCACCACAAAAAGGCAGTACAAATAGAAACTTTGGCATTCCTTACCATCATCCTCGTCACTCGCATATCCAGGCTTATTCTTGTAACAGAAGAATGTTGAAGGGAGCTTGAGGAAGTCAGCAAGAGCTCTCTGTTCAGGGGTAGGTGTTAACTCGTAAACTATTACAACCTCATCAGATGGAACATCATCCTCTGACACTGTGGTCTTCTCAGCTTTTTTACAGAAATTGAACAAACAATTAAAACTGAATAATTTCAGAACAGGAAATAACATTAACCCCACATTATTACAGAACTGAATTAATTCTAAGGGCCTACATATTTTCTGCTGATAGACAGGAAACAAAAATCAAACTTACAGGAGTCAAGGTTAGAACAACAAAACTTACACACTGGTCTATTAGTTTTGGAATTCAAGCATTAAAACGAAACATGGCTGCATCTTTATATTATTAAATATAAGTTTAAGTCCTTATGTCAAATAAAATATGTCTACAGAGAAAATTGACAGAAGTGACAAACAGCGGTAAATAAGCAAATTTCAGGCCTGAAAAAAAGCGAAGTTGTGAACAACAACCTGTCCAAGCAACTGAATAGAACTCATTTCAGATTACTTATGAGATAGCTGAGCCTTTTATTAGCCAATAATAAATTTACCATAATAGCTGTTGCTGAAACTTTGAGTGTTACAAAAGTAAAGTAATTCTTAGTTCCACTATCAAACAACAAGAAACATTGCTTTCAGCCTATTTAACTAGCTTTTGCAGCACGGAAACATCACCATCAGTTACATTATTTAACTTTTTGTCTTCTTGCCTTCAACATTAAGTTATTCCTTCCACCATTATTGAGAACAGTGCATGATCAGTGCCAAGGTTAAAGGTGCAAGTAAAGCCTAGATCAAACTGCAGATAAAATATATGGCTGCAAGACAGCTTTGGAAACAAATATTTATTATGAGAGAATGGAAGCAAAGAGAGAAGATATAGCAATTTAAACATCAGGTATGGTTTGGTTGGTGTTCTGCTTGTTTAGGTTGTGTTGTTTTGAGAAGGGGAATTTGAGGATACAGGGCTAAGAAATAAATCTGTGAATTATTTTTAAGAATTACCCCATAAGCACATCAATAGCCATAATAGCTGTTTCCAAGAAGAAAATGATTGCTTTAGTACCTCAGCCTATTTGCTAACAGCCTATTATCTGTTCTCTAGATTTAATTTAGTCAGTATCTGAAGGGTGGTCTCAAAAGCTTGCTGTGCTTTTCATAAAAAAAAAATTGTAAGTCTGTGGCACAGTGTAATCAGAGAAAACCTAAATATCCAGCCAGAAACCAGTACCCAGTAGAAAAGTACCAGCAGAAAAGCAGTACCCAGTTCCTGAAAAACATTGATTTTTCTGATTATGCAATTTAACTTATCATTGCAAGAGGAGAAAAGGACATAGGAGACATTTACAGACAAGTCCTTTGATCCTCTGAGACAACTAACACATTAAAATAAGTCTGCTTATTAAAAGCAGTTTTCATTACTTTTTACTTAATCACCCAGTAGATTAAAAGCAGCATAAAGTAAAGTAGCAGCAAAATCCCACTCAAGCTTGTATATTTTTTTCAAATTATTACCTCTTCAGTCTTTGCGCCACCTTTGTTTACAAGCTGATAATTTCAGGCATTAATACACCAGAGCTATAAAGTAACTCAAACCCATCACCAGGACATGCTCCTAGACTAATTCTTTTTGCTCAGATTTTCAGATCTCAGTAAGTTCTCTGAGCCTGCAGAAAGTACATGTAGGCTAAAATTCCTGAACAGCTAATTTCTAAGTTCATATCATGACTGCAAGACATACATGTTTTCATACATCTTCCAGAATCTTGTCCAAAAAACTCAGTCACCCTAGCTGATTTAAGGATTAGAAATACATCTAGTAGTGTGTTATGAAGATATGCAGATATCCTGCATATTACTATGTGTTTTACTCTTTTTTAGTTAAGCAAGTGTCTTAATTGGACTAAGTTTGCATCAAATTTACCTGAAGTTTAAGTGTGGAGCATTTAGTCCTACAACAAGAAGTAGCTTTTCTTAGGATCAGAAAATTTTCAAAAATACATCTTTGAATATAACAAAACACTTCTTTCAAGTCAGATAGATGGATGGTAAAAACATGTGCTTTCTTTAATTTGAGCAGTAGAAATCCAGCTAGAAGCCAGGGCAACAAATACACTGGTTCCAGTGTTTTACCACACTCATTGCTGGTCAGGTTTGACAGCATTTAAAGAGAGTTATCATCCAGTCTCTTTCAGTACCCTATGGGCAAAATAGCTGAGTTAAGAGAAACACATTTAAGGTCACTTCAGATTAGTCAACAGGTGAAGTTCTCAGTGAAACTGATCTATCAAACACTGGAATAATATTCTAGTGTTCCAAACACCTACTCAAAATGATAAAAGACTCCAACAACAAAGATTACTGTTGCAAACACCTTAAATATATCTTCACAGGCAGCCATGAAACAAAAAGCCACACACACACACAATGTATTTTGAAAAGACCTGATTTTAGGATAACAGAAGTTAGTAACAATTGTGTAGATTTTTTTCACCCAGAGTAGAATATGGAAGAAACAGAATTCAGGACAATATCATGCACAACAGTTCTTTTCAAGGCTGTACTGTATTTTCACTTTTGTTTGAACTGACATTAAATCTCTCTAGCTAGTCACAATACTGATATTTCCCCTCATGCATTGATCAATAAATATCTTCTGAATAGAAGAGGAAAGCACCAGCTTAAACCCTAAAGCATGTAAAAGGTACAGTAGCCTGCAACTGACATGACTCAAACTCATAAAGCACTGGAGGGGTTTAAGCCCAGTTGGCAATTAAGTGCCACAGAGCTGCTAGCTCACATCCTGGAGAATTACATGTAAAATCTGCAGGTGGAGATAAGAACAGTTTAGAAACTGAAACAGAAGTGCCATATAATAAATAATAATATTAAAATGAAAAAGAACTCAAGGAAAAACAAATGAGGCACAATACAGCTGCTTACCACCTGCTGACCAATGCCAGACTCCATTCCCACACTCCTACTGGCCCCCTCTCCCAGATAACTCCACCAGTTTATAAATTAGGCATGATGTTCTATGGTATGGAACATCCCTTTGGCCACTTTCAGTTCCAGTAAAGCTCCCTCCCAGCTTTTGTTTGTGTACCTCCTCAATGATACAGCATGAGACAAAAAAAAGTCCTTGACTTAGGGTAAGCACTGCTTAGCAGCAACCGCAACATCAGTGTGTAATCAGCATTGTTCTCACACTGAATCCAAAACCCAGCACTGTGCCAGCTACTGAGAAAAAAATAACTTTATCCCAGCCAAAACTAAAATAAGAACTTATAAGAAGTTTATAACCTGATCTGAGAAAAACGTAAATGCATGGAGGTGCAGAACTACCAAGGTTAAATTTCTTTTAAATGTTGTTCTAGCATAACTCAGAAACCATTCCCCAAAAGAAGTTCCCCGTAATAAAAATTCATATCATATTTGTATTGGATAGGCTTGAAAACCTAATTTAGGAAGGCCTTCTCAAAATCCTTTGCTATTAATTCAGAGCTCAAAGACCAAAAAGTTACATTGAAGACAACTATCAACTGTAAACAAATCACTAAAAATATAATCATAACCTAATTATTAGAAAAGTAGAAGTGAAGAACAGTCTAAAGTACCAGAAAGGCTTTTTTTGTTTCTTTAAATACATTCCCCCTGCCATATGCCCCCATATAAAACCATGATCAGTTTGAGGTAGGAAAAGTTCTTGCATGTGTGCATTGGCACAGAATGATTAATCACACCACACTATGGACACTGTTATGAAAATAGAACTGAATTGTTCATAAACTCCATCCACAGGGATGGTTGGAAACACAGAGCAAGTGACTTTAGGTTATGTATACAGAACAAGAATTCAGTGTTCAAGTAAGAACAGCTTATCAAATGACATTTTGACACTTTGAAACAATGCAAGACACTAATACTGGAAGAACATCTTATGCAGACTAAAAGTTTGTTATTTAAAATTAAAATACTTTTAAAACCGTGTAAGTTGAGCATTCTTACAGCAAGCATACTTGCAAGCAGCACACTAGTAATGAAATACAATCAAACTATAAGCTGTAACAGTTTTGTCTATAGGAGCTGAATGTAAACAAATTGGTTACAAATTGGCAGAAGTTTTCTAACAGCTAAGGTGGACTACAGATTATATATGAAGGTGGCTCTCACTTCTGTGCACTCTTTCTTTTTAAAAGTTCAGCAGTTAACATTGGCAATTGGGAAACTGCAGAGAACATTTCCACAGAGGCTAAATACATTCAAGCTCTTGACTGGATAAGCTGTCTCAAGATCTTCAGGCTATTTCACTGACATAGAGTAAACCACATCTGGCACCACACGGCATTCTCTGAAAACAAAAATGTAATTTCTCTAGAAAAATGGAATTTAAGAGATCTAGTGTGCACGCATAGTAAAACTGTGATGAAAGAAGTGCAGGGCACATATCCTCAAAAAATAAGACAAACAGAAACCAAAAGCTTAAAGAGGGCCATCCATTGTGCTGGCTCATGTAAACATACAAAGGGCTAGAGACATTCTTTAACAGGACAGATAGAATAGTCAGACACACAATTTCAAGTACTCTCCTTCAGCATGCATGTTAATTACAAGGATTACTGAGCCAGCTGCTTTGACCCAGCTGGGTTATTGTCCATGCCTGCTACAGTGTTTTTATCACACATTCAGTGCAGTATGTAAATACCTTTACTATCAGGTTGCATGGAGGATGTGCTTGTCCAAAAGGCCATTGGATTAGATTTAAAGAGGCTAAAATTAAATCCTAAAAAATAAATTGTTGGTATATAAGTGTTTAACTGGAATTTTAAAAGTATAGAAGAATTCTCTATGTTCTCCAAATACTCCATAGTCATATTTCACAGCAGAAAATTTCATCTGTTTCTACACAAGCTTATCCAACTCACGTTAATGGACTACAGCTATCAGCTTCTGCCATGTCACTTTACTACACTTAAGCTAATAAAGAGACATGTTCATAATTCTGAAACATCCCATCCTTCTCACAAAGACACTTTAGCACATTACAGTGCTCCTGTCACAGCCACAGCTTCTGCCTGTGCATCTTTTTCAGACTGTAACAGAAACCATACAAATGAGTATGCCATCACAATCTCTTCTCAGGCTAAGGAAGCAGGCTGACATCTGATGTTAAGCTACACAACCAAAATCGCAGAGGCTGGTATTAAACACTTGAAACAAAGGTATAGACAAGTTTCTAATACCCATCTACTTAATTATGGGGATAATGCAAATTTTAGTTAAAGCATACATCTGCTTTTCTCACACTTGGCCACTCAGAGCAAAGGCCCAGGTACATACAACATCGACTACCTTTTTAAGTCCCAAAAGCGAATCCAAATTCTTTGAGCATTTAAATCCAAGATTCAGATGCAGCACTTCAGAGTTTAAGCTCTCTACCTGAAAATTCTGTTCTCAATAAACAAATTTCCATCCTGCATCACACATTTTCATTTTTATTTGAAAATAATTATGACTTAAAATTCCCTTCTTTAGTTGAACCTCTGGAGAACATGTGGATACCTGCATAAAACTGAAAGAAACAACCTATTCTCAAGAGAATAATGAGAAGCACAGAGCTGACTACTTAGTAAGTTGCATACTTGAATAAATTACTAGTAAAACTCATACTAACCTTTTTCCAGAATTCTAAATGAGAAGTTAGACGGTCCATCTTGTGTTGAAGCTGACAAGTTGTCTACCTTGCTGTCTACAGACTTCTGAGTAGCATTCAAGATTTTTGGTGCTTCAGAGACTTCTGGCTCTTTCTGTGCTGTGTCCTGAGATGCTAGAATATGGCCTTCACTCTTTCTTGGGGGATTAAAACTGAAGCCAAAGAGAGAACCAGTGGCTGAAGTATTTCCAAATGTGAATGTCTTTGACTTTTCATTACTGAAAATGCTCTTGACAGATTCAGATCCAAATACAAACTTTGGAGGAGAAACCACCGTTTTTGTTGGTGTTTCAGAAGTACTTGACACCTCTGCAGCCTCTACAGTTGTATCAGAAGTATCATCACCATGGCTGACATCAGTTCTTTCTCTGGTTGTTTCTTCCAGCACAGTTACAGCATTTTTACCACATGGAAATTCCTTTGGTGTATTGGCACGAGAAGAAAGAGGTGTTATCAGTGTCTCTCTCTCTTGGGCATGCTTTCCTTCATCAAAAATTTGCTTAAATGAGTCTGCAACATCTTGCAGCTTGAATCGCACAGCCAGAAGTTCTACTTTTCTTTCCCCATCTGCAAAGTCACATGCAGTCCATACCCAGGCTCTATCAGATCCTTTCATTTGCTGCAAATTCATATCTGGTGTTATCCTGTGATTGGCACAGAGTTTTAGTACCTGGTCCCTCCTCATTACTATACGAACTTGTTTGTTGTCATAGTTCTGCAATATCTTGATATCCCCAATCCCTCTCTCTTTCCATTGATTTGCATCTTTGTCATATCTGTAGAGTTTGGCTCTATGACTAAAGACAACTTGCTCATTTTCCTCACCACTGGTCACTTCCACAAGATCAGGCAGAGGTACCACAGGTTCAAAGTACTGTCCATCTCTTTCCTCTTCTTGAGTAACATCAGAATCTTCATCTGTACCTACTGATGTTCTACTCTGATTCTGTTTGGCAGGAGATTTGGATGGGCTCAAAGCAGATTTAAAGCTGAAACTAAAACCAGTGGTAGACTCTCCAAATCTAAACAGATTTTTCCTTACAGGGCTACTTGCAAGAGGTGATGCATATACAGAACTACTTACACTATCATCTAATGCTTCTTCACGCAAGTCATAGTTATCCCACTCCAGAGTAGGGCCTGTACTTTCAGCATGGGGCTTTATAACCAAATCAGAAGTACTGCTGGCACAAGCAGGGTTTCCACTTTCCTCTTCTGACAGTTTCGTTTTGTCATCTGTCAGAAAAGTTTTGAGATCTTTTAAGCCACACTTCATTTCTTCCGCTTTCTGTATAAGCTGAGCTGTCCTACCTGTATCAACAAGTTTATGGGGTGTCTGCAGTGGTATATCTAGTAGTAGCCTCTGACATTCTTCAAACTTCTGTTTGAACTCCTCAGCCTGCTCTGGTGTCTTGAATTTTGCTGCCAGATGCTCCAACTTTGCATCACCATCAGAAAAGTCATTGGCCATCCACATCCATGCTTTGTCTGAGCCAGACAGTTGTTTCAAGTTCATTGTTGTCGTTATCCAGTGATTTGCACACACCTTCAGTACTTGCTCACGCCGCATCAATATTCTTACTTTGCCATTAACTTCGTTTTTAAGAATCTTCAGAATGCCCACCCCACGTTCCTTCCACTGGCTTGTTTCTGGATCAAACCTGAACAGCTTTACTCTCTGGGAGTATAACACTTTCTCATCTTCCTCTCCTGTAAATGGTTCTACTTTTTCAGGCATCTGAACTATAGGTTCAAAATGGATATCATCACTCTCCTCTGTCTTATACACATCATCATCCTTCTCGCCAAGGTCAGCAGAAGTGTTTGCTTTCTGATCTGTTTTAGAATTTTGTGAAGAAAACAACTTTTCACCTGCACCTGAAAAGCCTTTGAAGTTAGGGTCCTTTTTGCCAAATTGAAAACCTTCCCTAGGAGTACTTTTTGCAAGCTCAGCAAAAGTAGAAGTGCTGCTATTTTGCCCAAAAACAAAGTCAATTTTCTCCTTGTCTGCTGTTTCTTGAAATTGGAATCCAATTCCACTGTCTGAAGGCAATTCCTTTTTGTCTTTTTCATCAACACTTTTTAAGAAACCAGTTGTATGCTCTTTGGATGGCTCATCTTTCTTAGTGGTATTTTTAGTAGACTCCTGTATCCCAAATTTACTAGACTCCTGTATCCCAAATTTAAATCCACCTGCAGGCATTTGCATTGAAAAGCTAAATCCCTCCTTTGCAGACTTAGCTTCAGTATCAGAAGAAATCTGAAATGTAAATGGTGGCGTCTTGCCTTGCTCAAGACCAAACTTAAAGCCTGTTCCCAACTGGCCTCCACCAAGTTCAGGCAATTTACTTTTCAAGCCAAAAGCAGGAGTTGGCAAAGTATCACCAGCTGGCTTAGCAGACGGATTCGGTGCTGCACAGGCTACGCAGGTTAGCGAAGAACCTTCGTTCCTCACAAGACAAGTACTACAATCCCACTGACCTTCCTTTTTAGTAAAAAGCCCTTCAAACCCATTTTTCTGTGGCTTACTTGTATCAGCAATGGAACCAAGCCCCAGACCAGCAGATGCCTGAACAGAAGGTGTGGATGTATTTGGTTGATTTTGAGGTTTTGGACTCTGACAGGAAGAGCAGTTCACATCTTCTGCTTCATTTTGGGTTGGGCATACAGAGCAGTCCCACTGACCTTCCTTTTTAGCAAAAGGAGATCCAAACTTGTCCTGCACTGTGTTACCACTTGGTTTCAAACTTGCATAGCCAGTCATTGGGGTGCCATGTGTTTCCCACGTACCTGGATTTGGACTTTGACACGCTACACAATTCTTTACAGTTGCTTCATTTGGAACTAAACATACTTTACACTCCCACTGGTCCTTCTTCAAGAGATGCTGCCCAAACCCACCAGAAGAACAGGCTTGCTGAGCATCCTTCCCAAATGAAAAGGTAGTGCTCGATGCAGTGGATGTAGCTGTAAAGGTGCCTTTGCTGTCAGGTTCACTGCTTGTTCCATCTTTTAGAAACTGAAAGCCCAAGTTCATGGTCCCAGAAGTGGCTCTGTTGGGCTCCTTGATGTCCTGATTTGCTGTTTCTTTTGCAGTTCCACTGCTCTGAGCCACAGACATGTCAGCATTTGATCCCAAGGATTTTAAAATATTCTGTGCCTCCTCAAATTTTTTTTTGAAAAGCATTGCTTCTTCAGGTGTTTTAAATCTAATTGCAAGCTGTTCTGGTTTTGGCAATTCATCTGCATAGTCTAAAGCATGCCATACAAATGACTTATCTGATGCAGCATTTGGAGTTAATTTCATATCAGTATTTATGTAGTGATTTGCACAGATTTTCAGCACTTGGTCCCGTCTCATTAAGAGACGAAATTTGCCAGATACTTTATGTTTCAGTATTTTCACATTTCCAATACCCCTTTCTTTCCATTCTTTAGATTCTGCATCAAAACGGAACAGCTTGGCTCTGTTGCAGAAGAATTCTTCTTCATCTTCCTCACCTGTCTTTACTTCAATCTTATCAGGAAGTGGTACCACAGGATCAAAATGAGGACCATCATCATCCTCATCTCCACCATGGGTGCTTCCTCCTTCTGTTTCATGACTTCTATTGGCCAAATCTGAATTTGAAGCCATAAATACAGGCTTACTTGGTTCTTGAGCACTGAATGTATCACTCTTCTCAAAACCCACATTTTTGTGTACATTTTGTCCTGTGTTTTCTCGAAGAGACATGCCTGGAATATGTTTATTGCTGAAACTGAAAATATTTCTTGAACTGTTTGTGGGATCACTAACTGGCTTTTGATCAACATATCTATCATCCTGTAAAGGTTTGTCAGATGTTAGAAGATCCAAGAGGCTCTCTCTACTATTAAAAGGTGCATTAAGGGGCTGTGGTGCAACTTGAGGGGGAGAAGAAAAAGTGAAGTCCCCATCATTAGACTTGAAGTTAGGTTTAAATTTAAAAGTTGTTGGCTGACTTGGCTGTGCTGGTGTTGACAGAGGTGGTTTTGAACCTTCTGCTGTTCCTGGCTGTCCAAATTTGGGCATTGCTTTTGGTTCTGCAGGCTTTAAGGTGGGTGGCGTAGCTGAACGGTTTGTGAAATACCCTGGTTTCGGCAGCGTTGGATTGGTGCTTGCCTGTGGAACACTGTAGTTGTAATAGTCATCAGCTGTACGAGGAGAAATGAGTGCAGCACCAGGAGAATCAAAACGCAGAGGTGGGCCATACATTTCTTGGGAAAACATACAACCAGAAGTGTTTTGCAGAGGTGGTGTATGCATGGGTGGTGGCTGATAGGAATATATATGTGGCTGAGGTGTAAGTCGGTTCATGCCATAGACAGGAGGCTAAAGAAAAAGCAGAAAACAAGTGCTCTGCTTATTACTGTAACAAAGAGGACAAAATCTTACTGTGCTGAAGCCCATGTAACATGCACTCTTACAAGAAAGGCATGCTTTCAAGTTTAAACCTAAACCAGTTTTACCTTAGCTTAAAACTTGATGGGCATTTGAGAACAAACATTGAAAAAGGGGCACAACATGAGTGGCTTTTACATGAAAAAAAGTTTTGAAAACCCCATTTTCTTTTGCCACACAATTAAGGAGGGAATAGTTAAGTGCTATCATACATACCTGTACAAGAAATGTACACACATATAAAATATATTTTTCTAGCTTTTCTACCCAAACTCCGTATCCCAGAAGTTAAGCAGGGAGACAAATTATAACTTTATCCTTAGCAGTTTAAGTTGACCAACTTCTGCATAAGGAACTGCAATTACATCCAACTATGTACAGAATCAAAACCAGTCAGTCATTTTCAGATCATTGGAAGCAATTTAAGGAAATAAATTTATTCTCACCTTTGCTGGTGTTACATTGGTTGCAGCAGTTCCCAGAAGATACTGAGAGTTATAGGCAGGTGACTGGCTGTAGAACACAGATGGGCCAGTGGTAGCAACTAAAAAGGAACACCAGGAAAATAGTCAACACTTTTCTTGTTGTTGTTTTCTACATACTCTTCCCAGCAATCAGTTTTTAACTGTGAATCATTAGAACATTTTAGCATTATTTTCAAAAGTCTTACTTGATTACGCTAAGCATTTAGATAAAAATTCTGCAGCAACTTGCCTGTTAAAGGGGCTTCATGAAGATTTTGTGCTCTCTGATAACTGTCTGGTATTGTATCAGTTCCATAGTTTTCAGCAGGCCACCGATGAGATGTATTTGTGTTGGAATTAAGTTTCATTTCTTGCAAATCATTCTGTTGAGACAGGGTGCCAAGCAAGAGCGCAAGTATTGATTGCACAGGTATTTGTCAAAGAAAATATAAGGCACGATCGCCACCCTTTTGCTATTCAAAAGCATGTTCAATCCACAGTATGGGACTAATTAAAAAAAAAAGTACCTGCCAGATCATGCAAGACATGCCCATGGAGTGCAGAGTACTTCCACTGTGTTCTAAAGCCAGAACAAGCCAGTAAAAAAACCCAGAACCCAGTGGATGAGAACCAAGCTGATAAAAGCAGAATTCTTTCTACATACAGAAAGAATCCCTTAGATGGGTTGCCTCAGCACTCCTGTCCAAGTCCCAAAGAGGAGCTTTTAAGTGAAAAGATTTACTCTGGTACTAATTTTATTAAGCTATTTGCAGAAAGTAATTCTAGGAACTGTAAGTTAGCCGATGCTCTTTTCACTAGATCCTTACCATAACTAAAAGACTAGCAGTTCATTACTGAAAATGGTGACAGAATTTTTACCTTTAAAGCTTCCACTTGCTGACAAATCATTTGAAGTATAGATTTATGGTCTTCTGCCCACTGAGGGGGAGTTTTTGGAGAGAACTAGGAAAAAAAAGTTAATTGACTCATTTGAATTTTTCTTACAAGATAACAATCCCCTGAAATAATAACTAGCTAACATACCTTGTAGGTCTTAGTTGGTGAAAAAGAGAACTTGGTTGGTGATGGAGTGGAATGTTTCATTGCTGAATCTACAGTTCGTGACAGACCGTTTCTGAAGGCAAGACTTCCCTCTTCACAGTTCTCACCAAGTTCCTGGATCACTGTATCTAACACTTCTCTCACAGTTTCAAGAGACACTGGCAACTAGAGAGTTTTTTCAGACATGAGTCATGACTGCAGTTCTTCCTCAGAACAAGACAAACTACATTTAGAATTCTGGCTGAGCAATTCACAAGTCTTATCATTATGTAAACACTGGGGTTTTTTCCAGCAAAGCTCTTAACTTGCTAGGATTCACATAAGTAAACAATTCACACAAACTATTTTATTTTTTCAAACTATCAAACTAAAAGACAGTGGCAAAAGCCTTTTGTTTACATTAAAGCTTTCATCCACAGGGTAGCCAGGATACCACATGATCTGGTCAGTTAGAGAAGTTACCCAGGATTTAACTTGCCTGAAAGCCTGGACTAAAAAAAGTACCTTGAATGCAAAAGATGTAATTTTTCAAACAAGAACCTAAGCTACTGCATTCCTTGGAAGAAGTTTTTAAAGCAAGAATTACTTACTTTCTCTGCAACTGACATATCTGAGGAGCTTTCCGCAATAATTTTCATTAGATAATACTTGGCTTTAAGAAGGTAAGTTTTATGCTCCTCATGTTCTTCTGGCAGCATGACATCATTTTCAATTTCTTCTGCTTTTCTTTGGAAAATCTGAAGAACAGGATGCAGAGTGAATCGTATCAGTCAGAAGGAAACTCAATAAAGAGAAGCACTTCTGGGTAATGCAACTTACTAACTTACCATGGCAAGATTCCAGTATGACACCACATTCTCAATAGCTTCAAATGCTATTAAAGCATCATCAGTTTTGCCATCAACGGCATCCAACATAGCAAATGCTATCTGTGCCTCTTCTTCATATGCTGTAACCTGAAAGACCTACAAATAAAGTGAAGGAAAACTTATACTTAACAAAGGAACGACATAAGCTTTTTTCCTGTAACACTGGGAGAATTCTTTTTCAAGAAAGTTGGTACTGAGGGTGTTAAGTGCCTTCAAATCATAAATACCATTTCAAAGGTAAGACCAAAGCTATAAGGAGAGAATTTTCCCCCTTTATAAAACACTATTACCAAATCTCACCTTTAAGAGTTTCACAGTAGTAATAACATACAATAGTACAATGTAGACAAAAATCCCACAACTTTGTTCATTTCTGACACAGACCCTTCTCTTCAGCCTTGGCTCAACTGATCTGTACCTGAACATCCACACTATGGAAGTGTTTGAAGAGAGGATCAGTAGGTTCAGAAATACTCCTCTTCTTTTTGATAGTTTCCAGCATAGGCAGAACTTTCTTCCAGTAGTAGACACTTCGTCCAATATATTCCTTCTGGTCATAGAAGGAGTTAAGATTAATTCCCTGGTGAAGAAAAGGGAATAGATGCAGATGTTATTTCAACAAATGCAAGTCAAAATGCTACTCCTACATATCCTTCTCCTATTTGCTTTAAGAGTTCTAAAGTCCTTCTCTGACATTAAGCAGAGTAGCTATGTTAAGTAACATACATATAGAACATAACACTACAGTTTAAGACTACTTCATAGAGTGACTAGAACAATAAGTTTGCCTGATAAAATAATCAGCTGTTCTCAATAATACACATTCATACCATCCCCCATCCCCTCAGTCTGTTCGTATGATAAAATAAAAACACTTTTGCTTCTACATATTTAAAAATAATCTCAGCTTACTGTTTTCTGCAAGCTTTTTGCCCAGTGTATGATTAAGGCAGGTTGAAGGCCATGCTTGTCCAGTGTTCGCAGAGTACTTATGCCATGCTGTACAATAAGCCTCAGTTTTGCTGCTGTTCCTGGTCTGAATATAAGAAACATTCCTTGATTAGTATTTTGCGGTTTTCATCTGTTCACACACCATTCACTTATGTTAGCCTGCAGCTTTAGTCCCAATTTGCCTCTAGGTAAGAAATGCCTTGTTAGAAATGAAAATTCCCTTTATAGAACTCTTTCAAGCATATCAAGTCCCTACTACAAAAAAATTCAATGTAAAAAATATGTAAAAAAATTAATTTTACAAGAATCTATAGGGACAATCCAAACTGCTGTAGCAGACGCTCTCTAAAGGCTTGATCAAACATTTCCAAACTGAAAAAGCCTTACACTGATTTTCTCTGAAGAAGAGTACGAACAGCATCCCACCAGGATCTTTGCTTTTCAGTATAGAGTTGTTTGCATATTGGCAATGGTAAAAATTGAGGCTGATGTGCACTGTAGTGAGAATTAAACTTCTCTTGCAGTTGTAAGTTGCTAGTGAATATCACTCCAAGTAGGAATACCTGTTTTTAAAAAATAAAGTTATTAATTACAAAAAACTTAATTTGCACGGTACCTTAAAGAACTTGAAAGTTCACTTACTTCAAGGTCTAACAGGCAAATAGATTCAGGAGCATCTGTCTCAAGTCTTGATGTTTCTTGGGGCAAGTGGAAAAGCTGTTTTAACCATTTGCGCATGGGGGGTAAGACTGACATAGAGTTCCACTGCAGGCCAAGCCACACGAGGTGCTGGAGACTGCCATTGTGCAATCGAATGGCACCTGCGCAGAAAACAAGGTTGGATCAAATGTCAGCTTCCTGCAAGCACTCAGTACTACTATCTGATCAAAGCTGGGTTTCATATTGCACTCTGCCAGAGGGGCCAAACATACTTTAAGACCAATGAGCATCAAGATTCCAGGTTTCACTTACAAAGGGTTACAAACTTCATATAGTATAGACAAACATACCAAGTTCATCTAAGTGCTCAAAGCCACCAACTGCTTAAGCTTTGAGAGGATGACTCTCATCATCTCCATTCTCAGCTTATTCAGTCCAACAGATAACTAATTTTAGCAAACCTATTTACTTCTCCAAAAATCCTTAAGGAATTACTGAAGAAGCACTTCTTTACATTGCAATGCAGTATAAGTCTTTCCTATGACATTAAGGCAACTTTGGACAGCTATTCCAGGTATTTGTCTTTTGTTGCAGTACAAGTATTTGTGTACCAGTACCTCTTCCACAAGTATTTGCAGAAGAGGTTATGCTACACAAAGCTGTGCTGAGTTTCAGAAAGTAACACTTCTTACCAATATCGTATTTGTGAAGTTCTATTTGCACTGGTGCTTGTGTACTGACATTTCCAATATCATCTGTGCCAATAAAAGACCTCTCTCTAGAAGCTCCACTCTCAAACAGGCTATCAAACAATGCAAATGAGCCACTCTTGTTTGCAAATGACTCCACAATCTCTTTAAAGAAGTCTTGCTTGCCATGACTTAAGTTCAGCAGCATATGACCTAGAAAACAAAAATACCACTTCACGTAAATAAAGCAGTGAACACAAGGAAAGCAGTATTTGCTATGCTGGACTGCTCTTTGCTACTGAAGGCTGGATGGGAATCAGGATTTCCCCTTATGAAACCTACAGACTGTTCAGGTATGCTCTCCCTGTAATTAGGTCAGCGTTTCAGCACATAGGCTTTCCAAGCTTTTAGTGACAACAACCCCAAAGAATTTGTAAATGCAGTTCTTTAGGAAAACAAAGCCCTCCTACCATGATTCTTCTAAGGGCATTGCAAGTGACCTTATAGCTGTAATGCAAGCAGAAGGAAATCTATTCTGAAGTAAATTAACCCGATGTCTGGCAGCTTCATCTGTTTTCATCTAGGCCCTCTAAGAATTTTCTAGACTGAAACACTGTCTATACTTGGCAGGAAAAAGAACAAAGCTGATGAACAAGTGAAAGGATGAAAAGATCAGGGAAGCAAACTAATATTTTCTTTCCCTCTTGGGGCTAACAATACTTGCAAAAGAGCATCAGCAGGCAGAAGCCATTTCCAGTAAATTTAACAGATAATAAAAGCTAAATTCTACCTTAACATGCTAGAAAGTCAAAAAAGAGGAAAAAACCCAACCACTATTGAAACAAGGAGAACACACTCTACCAGCAGCTTAAGAGGAGAAAAATAACTTTAGGTGTCAGAACCAAACTATTGTTTTACATATGTAGTCAGAATCTATAAGGCTTTACTATATATTGCAGTGATAATGTTACAAGATACACAATGTGTTCTTTAACAAATCTTAAACTTTACAGTAAAATGTGCAGCACTAAAATGGAACTATGCAGCCATTTTTTTATTACCAGACTGGCTTTTTCGATCACAGGCCAACATTTCTAGCATATCTTGTCCGGTTTGATCCCCCTTTATGAGTTTTGACTTTGGTTTAGGAACCTGGTAAAGTAAGGAGAAAATTGTTACCGGTTTTTCACAGTAAGAGCAGGACATTTAAATGAACCTTAGAAATTAAGAAATAAGCTTATTTTTAGCATTAGAAAGCTATAAGAAAACAGGCATTATTCACTCTGAAGGTACATATATTGGGTTATGGTTCTGTGTGGGATGGGCAAAGAGAGCAGAGAACCCACCTAAAGTATACAGATGTGCAAGTATAGCTGTTGAAAGTAACATTAAGTATACACAAGAGCAAGTAATACCTACAATGCAAGCAATGGTATAAAAAGGACAGTCAAATCAAAGAATTCATAAAGCAAAGAACCTTGATTAGTCAATTTTTTTAAATTAAAAATTCTAAATTTTTAAAATTTAGCACTTAAGTGTACTTGTATTATGAAAAAGGAAATATGCTACAGGAAATAAATGCACTAATACTTAAGAATCAGGTTACTCTGGCAAGAGGAACAATTGAAGGTATACTTTTACCCTATTTGCGTCATTTGAAACTTTAAAACAATTGTGACAGAGGAGGGTTTGGCGAGTGAGGACTGTTCTCCTTTAGATACACAAACACTAGTTCATCTCAGGAATACAGGAATTCAACACATGCACAGCTAGAAAATTTCAAGAAAAGCATCAAGTGAAGGCTTAGACTGAAAAATTGTTTACCTGAAAACTTAGGAGATAACACAATGCTGCTAGTTCACACATAGCTCTCCACTGTGTCTCGTTGTCTTGGGCCATTTTCAGCAGCAAAGCTCCAGCATGCATGTACAGCTGTCCTCTCATTTCCACATAGGTACGAGACAGCTCATCAGCCGCACTCACATATGGTTTTACTGACTGAAGTGCACGATCAAAACTAAAATGCAGAGAAGACTAATTCTAAACAGAGTCCTGGTAAAAGCTATAGCAGTTGATTGTGGTTCATGCTATTTAACTGTGAATTAAGTAACTTCATGAGTCAATGGTAAGTACTGTTTCTATTGCTTAAACCCAAGTTACTAGAAAGTATAATCACCTCAAACTCCCAAAGCTCTCAAGTTTAAGTAAATATTACCTAGATACTTAGTCTTTTTCATCACATTTTTGCACAGCTACTTTTAAAACTATTGTCCTGAACCACATGGATAAACTTATTCACTAATGCAGATTTAGAGACATACAGGAGGTATTACTGATTCTGCCCTTTCTTTTCATTACCATAAAGATCCAAAATACTGTTTAACAGGCTGTTCAAAAAAAGAAGGTACTACAGAAATTCTAGTGCCTTTAGATTACTATACAAGTCCCACTCAGGAGAGGGCTTCCAGAAAACAGTTAAAACAAATTTTCAATTAGACTATAATGGCCGTTAGCATTGCCATGACCTGGAACTGCTTCATATGTGAACATCTCAAAACACTCTAATAAATCAGAAGCAGAAAACCCCACGTGGTAAGTGTTAGAGGAGAAAATTAAAATAAAACATACTTGGGTATTAAATACTGCTCATCCATTCTGTACGGCTTCAAATACTCATGCAAGATTAACAGACTCAAGAATATTTTTACAGAACGCAATATAACAGCCATTGTAGTACTGAGGAACAATAAATTAGTAAAAACCAGTAACAAACAAAAGATAATGGCAAGAAACACAGATCTTAAATTATTGACTACAAACACTATTTTGTACTATTCTAGGTGCACCACAGATGGTAAGCCTTTAAGCCAGCTGTAACACCACCAGTTTTCTCTGAAGGCTATTCTTGCTTCAGGTGGTTTCCTCCCTCCCCATTATACTATGTACACAAAGTTCCTAATTACTCCAGTGTGCTGTGTTATTTAATAATAGAATGACTAAGACAAAGTTGACATACATAAGAGGTAGTTTTGGCTTTTCAGTTTGAGTTCTGTTGCTTTGTCCGGATTGGAGTTTTTTGGGACAGTGGTTTTTTTCCAGTTGTCTGGGAAATCTGGATTAGTCAATTGCTGAAGTACAGAACAACTTTTCTAATCAAAGGAAAAGAAGGTACAAAGACCCAGGATATAAATGAGTCTTCTCCATGGCTGTGTGCTGACCATTAAAGCATCTGTCAAAAGATAGCTTGGGGTTCGCACCCAGTAAGAAACACTCTTGGTGGTCAGTACAGACAATCTCCCTCTTCCGTGCAAAAAACAAGATAAGCTGTGAAACAGAAGCTTGGCAGATGTTATGTGACCCCAAACAATTCTTAGAGGACTTTTTCTTACTACAGAAAAGTTTAAACAGTACCTTTCAAGTGCCTCTCTGCATTCCTGAACATCTCTAGAAGAAAGTGTCAGTTTGACAAAGCTGGAATAGGCCAGCAGATGATCTTTCTTGACAGTTCTCCAGTTATTTTTATCATACTCCAAGTCTTGTAAAGATTCCAGATATTCCTAAAGAAGAAAGTTCATCACAGGATAAGGAACAGTCATCCTTCCATGAAGACAAGGGCAGTACTTCTCCAAAACACACTAGTAGCATTTATTGCATAATCCAGTTTCACAGGTGAGACCTTAACATATTCTTCAGCAGCAAAGTTCCAGGGAACTACTTGCTTGAGCAATTTTATCCCTAATGGAACTGCTGTGTCTAACTCAGCTTTTGAAGTTAGAAACTCAATAGCTCTATAAAGTTTAATTTTAGGGAGAAAATTCCAATTAAAAAAACCACACAAGAAGTATTTTGTAGTTCCACTGGTTTCAGCAGACTTGCATTTGAAGGAGTTAAATCCCTTGAGAAACAGCTGTCAGAATAAGGACACTAAGAGAAATAGACCAGGTAAAAAGATATGGAAGACTACCACAGGATCAAAATATGATTAAACACCTCAAATGTCTCTACAACACAGGAACACCATTCCAAGCTTGACTGCAAAGGTATTCTCTTCTCTGCCTCCTGACAGTGGAGCACAGCATCCTTTAATCTGTTATTTGAACGATAGAGCGCAACTAGTCTGATGTTTATGTAGACATCATCTGGTCTTGCATAAAGTTCTGCTTGAATCAAATCAAAAAGCTGATTCCACCCATCTTCACCTTTACAGTCCAGTAACTGCTCCTGTTGAAATATGAAGGCAACATATTAATATTTCATTTGCCACATCAGTCTTTTGAGCAACTACAGTACTAGGTATCATTCCTTCCTTCACTACATAGACTACATTGCTCTAGATAGCTTAATACTCTTAATAGCTTTCAGGTATTACATGAAGTTTGATTAAGTACTCAAATATTTAAAAATGTACACAACTATCACAGAAGAAAAGTCCTCAGAAGAATTTGCCTCTTACCAAGAAAGAGAAGTGCTTCTCAAAACATTTGGTTCAGTGATAACAGACCATGCCATAGACCACCTTGCTTTTAAAAAACCCAGACACCTTGAGACTTCAATGTGGCTGCTGCCCAAAATTTCACAAAATTAAAAAGCTACACAAAATTAACATACCAGTGCAAAAGTGACATTGCATGGCATAAAGTATTTACATGTTATTTGAGAATTACAGCATTTCTCACACTCCGCAGAAATGATCATAATACAGATTTAAAAACAAAAAAAGCAGTGTAAAGCAACAAAGTCTGAGTCCACAGATCAGCTACCTTCCTGCCAGTGACACAATGGAAAGAACAAAAGACACCTATCTAGTCTTCAACTTGTTGACTGTGATAAATAACAATTTCTCAGCATTTTGGAATAAAATTAAACTTGAAAGATTAGAAAGAGTATGAAAGCATGCAGCTGCAGCTTCCTTTAAAACTGGACAAAAATGTCAGACTAGGAGTGTAACATCTAATAGTTGTTTTAATATTAAAGATACTAAAATAATTTAGCAAGACTTCTGCTTGAGGTGACATGCAAAAGGTACTCCAGACAGGCGCTCAAAGTTTGTTCAAGCCTTTGAACAGAGGTAATTTTGAACTTACCTTCAACCTGTAAATAGCAGGGCTCCCAGGAAAGAGCTTAGCAGCTCTGTCAACCCAGTATTTTGCTCTTCCATCAGTAATGTCATTATTGCATAGTAACTCTGCAATCTTCAATACAAGATCTTTCTGTGTTGGGTTCAACTCCACAGAACGCTATTTTTCCCCATGCAGACACAGGAGTGAAAAAAGAAAAAGGCAACTTTAACTTATGATCCATGTACAACAGGTAAGAGTTACACCTCTACAAACATACCCAGCTATTCAAAACAGTTAAATCTATAAACACAGAGTATATAAGAAAAGCCTTTCTACATGCTATCATTAGTTTACAGCACCCATATAGAACTGCTAAAATTGAGAAAAGCATAAAAGAAATAATGCAAACCATTTCCTCTGCATCTATCACCAGCTACTGCTATACACAGACAGCAGGATTATAACAACCTGTAGTCTAGCCAGGTGTAAAAACTTTTAAGACACAGTTTAAGAAGTGTGATAGCACTTCATACACAGAGTTGTATTGGCCAGACTTCTGAGTCTTTCTCTCTGAAACCAGAACAAAGGCAATTCAACTGGAAATTTGACATTAATATGCTTGCCTAATCAAAATTAGATATGACCCTCCCCTCTGCACCTGCCCTCTTCAAAACTAACCAAACAAAAAACACAGTAAGCCTACAGTCTTCTAGCAGCAACTAAAGTCCAGTTGTCATCACAGTGTGTACGACAGGATTCTATGACAGTAGTCCAAGAAGCTATGCATGACTTGGGGAGAATTTAATAGCAGATTAAAGATCAAGTCCAGAAGAAAAAACAAAAAAGCAACTTCAAAATATACTACAGAAGCAAGCTATATCAAGTGAAGAATCCTCTCCACAGTGGTTCACGTGCTTTCCATTGTTAAATGTGTATGACACAGTTTCCCCAGAAGCATGTTTTCTTCTATGGTTTTGAGAATGTTCAGCCACAGAAGGGTTTTAGAAGTCCTTGTATAAAGGAATAAAGCAGAACATTAGGGGCTGTAGCTCAATGTAGTACTTACCTTGTAACACCCAAAAGCTTTTTCTATGTTATCCTCAGCTTCATAAATTTGTCCAAGAAATCTGTGTGCTTTGGGATCTCTCTCTTGTACATTGAGGTATGTAGATATGTATCTATGAAGGGGGAAAAAGCCTGTTACTCAACAAGTACTTTTCACTAACACTCCCCCTCTCACCCAAGCTCTAATGACAACTTTATCTGCCATACAGGACACAAAGACATTTTGTTCTAGATGCTTTAGCCAAACCAGAGAAGTATAGACATGTTTTGTTCCAGACACTTTGTCAGGACCTTTAAGTAAGCAGCAATATGGTTTACACCTGTACAAACGCTACTTACTCACCAGCCAGTATTTCTGTTGATTGAAATAGCAAAAGCAGGAATTTGTAAAAATAGTAAGAACTACTTAATACAACAAGCAAAAAATCAGCCAATGCAGCCAGGAAATTTTTTTCAGTACCACATGGCTTATCTTCTTTTAAGTTATTGTTTTACAAAGATCTAAATAGCACTCAATGTCTGCACTGCTAGCTTAAAGCGGCACGATACTCATCTTGGTTTCTCTGGTCTACTTCATAAAAACAAAGCTTTTCTTTTACATTTAGAGAACAAAAAAACAAATGTCCATCAATACATGTTACCTTTTAGCAAGTTCATATTCTTTAATTTCAAAATACAGCTTAGCAAAGAGGAATCCTTTCATCGATTTCTGAAGGAGAAAAACCATGACAAACACATTTTAGACATTCAGTACTTCAAAAGTAAATCCCTAACGAGGGACCTTTCTTTTCAGCAATGCCTAATACTCAAGTGACTGAATTTGATGCTTTGTTATCCCCTCAAATACACCCATCATACATAAGAGTTTGTTTCTGAAAGATGTAGGTTTAAGAATGAAAAGAATAAAAGTTTTTGCTATAAAAAGGTTACTAGGAAGATAGAGATTACAAGAGAGGAAAACAACAAGTCTGTATATATGTGGTACTTCATACATCACTCATTAAAGAGAGTGGAAGAACAGTGTAATCTACATTTAGCTTATTGCTGTGCAATGTAGCAAGGAAAAAAGATATTCCACAAATGAAGAGAGATCTGCCATTTAGCCCTACTGTAGTGTACTGTCATTAGACACTACTGTTTAAGTATACTTGAGGAAATAGCAACTTTTAAGTCAATCTCAGTTTGGGTAAGAAATGCATTTATGCACCAGTTGATTTCTGACTAAAATAACTTTTAACATACACACCCTAGGAGCAAGAGGTGAAACAATCTTCCTGTTACAAGGCAGTACCAAAGAAGCCAAAGTGGCAGAAGCATAATCAGGAGGAAAAGTGAAAGGAGTGAGTTAAAGAACTGAGTTACAAACAAATCAGACAATTTTAAAGCTTGAATTCTCAATATCAGTTCAAAAACAATTTTGCTTTTGAATAAAGAAATGCTGGAGCTAGTTACAAATATGATTCCAAACAAGTGCGTATAGTTTGAATTCACTTGAATTATAAGTCTCCCTCCCTCTCTCACCACTGTAATTCGTGCAAAATTTTAAGCGGTTAAAAATGAAAGCAGGCCTCCTAGGACACCTCAAGTTTCCAGACTGTATTTTTGAGGCCTGCTACAAAAGGGAAACACTGAAGCATGTCAGAGTGGAGCTGCATTTGGCATCTTCTTTTAAACATGGATGAAGGAAACCTCAATATAAATGCTTTGCAGCCTTATGAGCACCCTCCTCCGAAAATCAACACAACAGGAAAATCGGTAACATTTTCCACCAGCGACTGTTCTTATACAATTAGTTGCAAGCATTACTTGTTAAGAAAAAAGAAAACCAAAATAAGTAAATATGCACCAGCTGGTCTTAAAGCACAACAGGAGAGGATTTATTTTGTTGTTGAGCTCAGTAGGAACACCAAAGCAATTAATGAGCACCTATGATTCTGAGAGTAATGCCCTTGACATCGGCTGCTCTAAACAGCACCCAAAGCAATTAAGCCACAGAACAACTTCGTTGCTGTTGGGAAAGAGATACAAATAATGATGATGTACACAAGGCCCGCACAAAGGCCCTACTGCATAATAGTGGACATGGATGTATTCACACTACACAACACAGTGCTAAATATTCTAACTTTTAAAAAAATCAATTCAAGAGCAGTAGAGCAGGATCTTCCAGGATTAAATAGCTCCCATGAATTGCACCAGACTGCTCACTGAGATCCTTTCCAGATACAATGAAAAATGGTAACAAGTTATGCAGAAGTCCTCGTCCTTCTGGCCAGTTACTAAAATATTACAGAAAGATTATTTTTTCCCAGGTCCTCCTCTCCTAATATTGCTACAAAGACAAGAATATTAATGACACAACACATAAAAGAAAACTGAAAGTGCTTCACGTATTCCTTGGTTAGATTCTTCTGAAAAAATGAAACCCGGCAATCTTTTTCTGAGAAACGAAACTCGGGAAACACAGGAACTAAACTCTTACAAAACTGAAGAAGTCTGTACTCAGAGAACTCATGGACTCTTTAATAAAAACTACACTACGGCTTACCAGTTGTAAATTACAGGTGCACAGCTCTAGTAAACCACTGCTCCCAGTTAGGGAAAGCACCTCCAGTATGCCAAACACCTGGGCCCTTCCTCAGCTCCCCTTAATCTCACTCAATTTACAGAGACCCTAAGTAATTACACGTTCAGAAATACTCCCAAAGACACCTTAACTCACAGAACATCAGAACAGTCAGGGATGGAAGAGACCTGTGGAGATCATCTAGTCCAACACCCTGCCATGGCTCAGTCACCTAGAGCACGGGATACAGGCGCGTCCAGGTGGGGTTTGACTACCGCCAGAAAGACATCCCTCCAGAGAGAGATCCTTTTTCCTCTTACCGCCAAGGACGAGGACGGGCCAAGCAGACCAAGCCCCTAAACCGAGGCGCCGGGCTCGGCGCCGGGAGCCCGCGGAGAGCAGCCGCCCCCAGCCCGGCAGCGCAGGGGCAGCGAGCGCAGCCGCCCCCGGCCCGGCGGCAGCGAGGCCTCCCCGCGGTCCTCAGGACGCGCGGCAGGGCCCCCAGCGCCCACGCGGGGCGGGAAGGGGCCCCGCACCGGCCGCACGGAGCGGCCGCAGCGCCGCCCGGGCCCGGCGGGGACGGGTAACGCGAGGCCGCGCTCACCTCTCTGGGGGACGGCGCCGCGGCCTGCAAGGAGGCGACGTAGCGCTCCACCTCGGGCTTCGTCCGCCTCATCATGGCGCCGCGGCGGCGGCGGCGGCGGGACCGCGCTCGGCCTCTGTCGCGGCGGAACGCGCCTTCCCGGCCGGGCGGCGGCCCCGGCCCGGCGGCTGCAGAGGGAAGGCGGAGGGAAGGAGGAAGGAAGCGCAGGAGCGACGCGGCCGCCGCGCGTTACGCAAGTTCCCGCTCAGCGGCGCGGCGCGCGCAGCCCGGGCGCGTGCCCCCTCCCGCCCCCATATCAACGGCTGGGGGGCGGGGCCGGCCGGCTCTGCGCATGCGCACAAGGGGCGCGGGGGCCGGGGGAGAAAATCTGTCGTGGAAAACTGTGAGAAACCAAATGTTAGCGTTTTCTCACCTAAAACTACAATAAACTCGCCTCAGTAATATATAAAAATATATATGGTGATTATATATTTATCACCTAATTAACATACTCTAGATAAGTTTATATATATATATGTGTGTGTGTGTATATATATATATATATATATATATATATTGGTAACAAATTTTCCCCTAAAGCTAAGTAACAGTTCTGGCACCCTCATCATAAGAATGACTTGAGGACGTGGAAGTGTTGGAGCAAGTCCAGAGGAGAGACATGAAGCTGCCAGGGGGACTGGAGCATCTCCCCTTGGAAGACAGGGTGAGGAAGGTGGGGCCGTGCAGCTTGGAGAAGAGAAGGTTCCACGAAAACTTCATAGCAACCTTCCAGTATCTGAGGGACCTACAGGGAAGCAGGAGAGGGACTTTGTCTGGAAATGTAGTGATAGGACAAGGAGTAATAGGTACAATTAAAAGAGGGGCAGTTTAGGTTATCTACAAGGAAGAAATTATTCACTGTGATGGCAGTAAAGCACTGGCACAGGCTGCCCAGAGAGGTTGTGGGTGCCCCATCCCAGGCAGTTTTTGAGGCTGGGTTGGATGGACTTCTGAGCAATCTGGCCTAGTGGGAAGTGTCCCCCATTAAAGACTAGATCTTTAAGGTCCCATCCAACCTGTAATATTCTATGATTCTATACTTCAGAGCAACTATAAATTTAATCTGTAAGCATAAGGGCCTTCTTACTGAGATCCAGTGTTCTAGAAAATGAGTCTCCAAATATTGTAGCAGCTGTGGTGAGAAACCTTTTTTTCCAAGGACTGTGGCAGTATAATTAAACAATTAAGCTCTAAAACACAGCTGGGAACATGGACTAAAAGATAGACCAGCAACCCTCAAGGCAGGACAGATTTTCAAGATGTTGTTTTACAGGTTTGGTGGCTCAAGGATGAGCCCTGTGGTGAAATTCCCAGCAGGAAGCCTCAGATTCTACTCACTGGAATTAGCCATCTTTCCTGCCAGTTCAGATGCTTTGGTCAAAATGAGGCCACTGGGCCATGTCTCTGAAGAAGTGTAATTAAAAATTTGTCCAGTTCTCAATCTCAAACAAACCATTGACAGTCACAGGATTCCTGCTACACCTTAAATATACTGACAACCTCACAGCTCTTACCCTTTTTGCAGGGAAAATAAAGAAACATAGCCAACTTTTTCTTTAAGACCAGCAACATCCATGTAAGACCTTGACTGATAGACTTAATCCTCCCTTTTATTCTTTCTTCTATAATGGTGATTTATTTAGACACCGCATTTAATTCCACAAAAATGATTTTTTTTCCCTGTGCTTTTAATGGTGTGCCTGCAGCTGGGATTATCAAACAATTTATTTTCTGCACCTGCCAAGCTAAGTAATGGCAGTGTTGGTGGTGGTGCAGAGAACATCAGAGTTTCTTGACTCACTGGAGAGAATATTACTGTACTTCAGCTGATGGGGAGGCATGGAAAATTGCCTTCATATAGACCAGGTCCAGTACTTTGGCTCTGGTCATGTGTCACCCGGTGCTGTAGAAGTGGCACTGCCTGTGCTGTCCCTGGTGGCTGCAGCAGCGGGTGGGACAGCACTGGCTCGAGAGCTGTTCCTGCAACCTGGCTGTGTGTGCTCACTGAACTGGGCACAGGACAAAAGGCTTTAGGCTCAGCTCTTTCCCCCACAGCAACATCCACTGGGCTTTCTGGAGTGCTCCCTCAGTCAGCCTGGCCAGGCTTTCCAAAGGAACCTCTCTTGCCCGTGCACAGTTGATCCATGCAGCAGAAAGGGACAAAGCTCCTGAGGCATCCATCCTCAAATCCCAGGCTCATGGATTCCTTGACAGACCTTAGAGGGGGTCATGGGTAGAAAAACAGTACTAGGCTCTGCATCTTTCAGGAAAGTATGTGCAGCTACTCAAATATTTATAATACTTTGGACCAGGAAGTGAGCTTCAACACCAGACGTGTAATTGTCCAGGCTGCCTAATTGCTAGCTTGCTCCCTGGCTCTGCTTTGCACTGCTTTTAACTAATCCTCTTCATGACCATGTGCAGGGGTATTATATGAATGACAGTTCATGACAAAGTTCCCAAGAGAGCTGTATGGATTTGGGGAACACTCCACTTGAGATAGGACTCCAGCAATAATATTTTCACCGTGAGTACTGGAACATACTGGAACATCCACAAAGCCCTGTGAAATCTCCTTGCATGGTGATGTTCAGAGTTTGGCCAAGCAAGACCTTCTGTACGATGAACTCTGAAGTTAGACCCCCGCTGAGCAGATGGCTGGGCTAGCTGATCTCTGGTGGTCCCTTCCATCCAGTATTTTTCCATACTTCATCAGGCTTTGAACCCTCAGTACCCTCAGATGCTTTGAGTGCTGCATCCTGGGGTCTGACACACACAGTAGAGTTCATGAAACAGAAGGTGCTGCCTTGGTGAACTGTAGCACAGTGTTCTCCATCAGGAACTTGTAAATGGAAAAACCCAGCCTTTGCCAGGCCCCAAGGGCCACCAGAGTGCAGAGGAAATCTGAGGCCACTGTGCTGCCCATGGATGTAACCCTGAGCAATGTGGATATGAGCCAGGTCTTGTCATTCAGCTTTGGGGCTAGTGACCCTTCCCAGCTCTGAGCAGTAAGGCTGGGCACACACAGGCTGAAGGAGGAGATGTACAGGCAGTGTAACATGAAAACCTAGAAGTCAGTTAGAACTTCAGGAGGACGCAAGAGTGTGTGTGTGTTCTACTGAATCCATGGCACAGTCCAAAATTCCAACAGGCTACTGTGCTAATTAAGTAAACAATTTTTGAGGACATTTTAAGCTTGTATAGTCTTCAACAAGGTCAGGGACTGACTACATTTATAAATGTTATGGCATTCAATAATTATGTAGGATAAAATAGCCAAAAAATACCCTACCTAGTAATAAACTGGAAGTTTGGGGTGACAGTTTCATTACAGTGAAAACAGAGAAGAAGTTAACAGGAGGGTGTATGTTTTATACTCAGACGAGATATTTTCTTTAGGAAAAGCTAGTGACTGTGCCAATTGAGAAAATATCCAGAATAATCAAGCTATTCCTTATGAAACAAACTGTGGTTTCTTTTATGAACCTTGGAACTACATACAGACATATACCTTTAGGAAAGGCATATGTCTCCTTTAAATCAAGATAATAAGGAAGTATTTACATAGTCACAGGTAAAAGCTCAGGGATCCAAGAGAGCCTTACTGCTTTCCCCCCCATCTCAAGCATTTATTTCAGAGAGGCAATACAAGGTTTAATAACATGGCCTTTATTGATGACACAGGAAAGCAGATGCTTTAAAGTAACTAATTTTTCATAAACAGAAAAGAAAGTTTTACTTCCTGTTACATAATTACATAAAATCTGTTTAAGTCACTAATGTATAAAAAAAGAAAAAGTTTGCATACTTCGTACCATCAAGAAGACCTAAGTAGCTGTATTTTCTATAACAAAGGGAAAAATAAAACAAATTTGCATGGACAGAACTCAACAGTATAAAACAATTATATGTATGCTATAAAGAATTTTTATTATTTGTAAGCTCAGTCCTTGAGGATGGCTAAAGAAGTAGATCCTAGCAGGATCAAACCTTGCATATTTACACACAGAGGTGTAAAAGTAATATTGCCAGTTAATTAAAATACGCATTTTCAGTATTGTTCTGAAAATCAATGAAGTCTAGAAGCTAGATTTTAAATGCAGATGTTCACATTTCAAAGTACTTCTTGCATCCTGTATAATTAAGGCAAAGTATGTTATCTTTTGAAAATACCTTCTATAATAGTTTCTGCATAAAAATATGAAATAAAATATAAAACTATATATATTTAATGGTACACTGTTATGTATGGTCCAGCAGAATAAGGCACAAAAAGTAAATAGAATGCAAAAGCATATATAGAAGTTAATGTGTTATTTTAAGTGGAATATAGCAAAATTCAAGTAGTTCTGAATATGCTCATTTCTTGCAATAGGAATACATTTTTTTATATAAGTATCTCATGCTAAGCCTGATGTAGAGACATTCCTCATGTAAGCATAATCTATCATGTTTATAACTTTATGTATGTCATTTTTACAGTGGCTGTATTTAGAAATGTGATTGTTTTCAAACAATCTGAAACAAGGCTCCTTAATGAGGCGACTTGGCCTGAACTCCAAGTGTGAATTTTTCCATGAGGTAAAGTGTCCTGGTTTCCTGCCCAAATCAATTGAGCTGGGTGAGTTTTGTCTGCATGCTTAATATGAAAGTTAATATTTTCACTAACATAAATGACAATACACGTCCCTAAAGTTGGGTACGTTTGCAAAGTTTGTTTTCACAGGTGGTGTTCACAAGCAAATTTTCTCTCTCTGAAGAGTTCCACAGAGAATTAGTGTATAGAACGGGCCACCTGTATCAGTACAACAGCATTATTGGTCAGAAACCTTTCAGGTGAGCTGGTATTTATTTTGGAAGTATGGTCTGTTTGTCAACAAGTAAGCATACATGTATAGAGAACAGAGAATCTTAATATATTTTGGGTTGATAGAAGGCATGCATCAGCATCTGTTGTCTGACTGCAGCCTCAAAGCAGCAACTGCCCCCTACCCCACAAGTAGTATCTATAAGATTTTCACAAAGGAAGAGGAGAGCAGATGAAGTCTTTACTTCCTTCCCAAAGTTTCAGCTAATTTCTTCAGTCTTTTCTTCAGCTCTAGAGGAAACTTCTCATAACATTTTTTGCAGACAGGCTTCATATCAAACTCAACAAATTTATTCCTAAAACAACAAAGCAAAAGTTTTAGCAGATGAGATAGTGAAAAAAGAATTTTAAAAAAAAATCTCCTATTAAATGTGCACAAGCAAAACATTAGCTTCCCAATTTATACAAATACACTAAGTTATAAGTTCTATACACTGCAGACAGTGATTACAATACCACATTGAGCAAGTTATGCAGATTTTACCCAAAAGCTCATATTTATTAACCGTGTAATTTAGAAAGCCTTTCAAATCCAATTGTAGACTAAACATAAGATAATGGAATAACAAGTTAGTATTTCAAGTTGCAGCTGCGTGAAAGATGTTTTGGTTTTGACTGCCATAACTTCATGCAAAAGTGCAAAAAAACCATCCTTAGGACTAACCACAGAAGAAAGCAGCAGAGGTGGCGGTGAGAAGGAAAGGAAGTTTACAAACAGATTGGCTTTTTCTTTTTCTGCTTCTCTTTATCCTTTGCGTCACGTTCCCGTTTGGCAAGTCGTCGCTTAAATTCATCTGGCATTTTCTCATAACAGTGTTTGCAGACAGGTTTTAGATCAATTTCAACAAACTTATCCCTTTAGAGTTAAACAAGAAAAAATAAAGGATGGAAAAGGAGCAGAGTTAGGAAGACTAACTGAAGGAAGACCTGAAGAGACAGCAGAAAGAGATGGAAAATACTGAGTAGAGCAAGAGGAAGAGACACTTATTTTCTCGATGCTGTTTACATGTTTTTCATACAGTAACAGCTACACTACAGCAACATCTACACTTTGAAGAGAACCACTGATATGTGTTGAAGACATCACACTTATCCATAAACTTACTTGAGGGTTAACTTAGTGTTGCAAGTTGAACAAGCGAAACAGTTGACACACCATGCCTTATTCAGAGCAGACACAACTAGGGAGATGGGAAAAAAGACATCATTAGCCTTAACATTAAAAAAAAAGTGATTACAAAAAATGTTCAGTTTACATGCTCATGAGATGTGAAGAAAATTCATTGATTCTTGTATCAAGTATTAAGGATCATAATAATGTGGCCAGACTGGCGAGGCACATTTTGGAGTGTAATGAGCAGGACTGTGAAGCATCGATACAGCTGTCCCTGAGGCAAGACCAGCTTAACCTATTTCTGCCTCCTATTTTTTGCTTCCACTTCATCTCATATCCAGCTGATCTCAGGCAATGATTCTGTGAGGCCAGGTTCCAATTTAATCAGGAAATGCTTCCAGCTGAAGAGCAATCCAGCACAATTGTGTTTATGTTTTCATACAGTTTCATTTCTCAGATCCAGTTCAGACTGCACTGCAATCAACAGTTGCACTTGCCCAGCTGAGGTAAATCATGTGAAGCCAGCAGCCAGACACTGCTGGTAAATCAGGACTACCAAGGTGAAAAAAAAATGGACTCTCTTTATTCTTTGTGTTGAAGAGAAAGTAATTATTTCCTATTTGTTCTGTAGGTAAATCCAGTTCCTGTTCTTTCTCTCTTTCAGTACAGCTTTCCAGTTTTTCCTGCCAAAATTTTCTTAAGTTAGAGAATGCAGGATAATATTTTTCTTATAATGCTTTTCTCGCTCAATCTCTCAATATTTTTCTCACAGTATTTTGTCAACAACAAGGAGAACCAAAGCAGCACTGTCATGCAGAGGGTTTTTCCTGCACTATGGGACAAGCATGTCCACAGATACACAGTTATTCCACTACTTTCCAGAATAATACTAGCCAGGTCAAAGTCTTTGCTCCCAAGCAACCTCAGTAATGCAGTCATAGACACCCTCCTGAAAAACTGCTGCTACAGATATTTGTTTCACCCAACACAGAACAATGCTGGATACCAAATTTGTGACAGCTGACTCAAAATTTGAATGCAGAAATGAAAGAAGAAATGTAATTGAAGACATACACTGAAAATAAAAAAATTAGTGTATACTGTATTATTTTCAGTTCAGAGACCAAAACTTACATTATGGGTATCGGAATACAGGACGAAAGGTTAGAATCATACAGAGATTTCTGTAGTTATCAGAAAAGTTCAATTTCTGCTCCTTCCTGTAGAATTTTCCTGAAAATGAGGACTCTTTTCTCTAAAGCATTTTGGATTGTCATTCTGCAGGCATAGTGCAGTCCATAAAATCTAGGGAAAGCACGTCTACAGAATATATGTCTTACCCTATAGTTACATGACTATAAACTAGTTTATGTCTCTTTTTGAATGTTAGAAGCTTCCTCCTGCTTTGCTAATGCCTTTGGCTTAGATGAAGCTAACATAGTATTTACTTTGGACAGGATAAATAGGCACATAATGTCACATTATTTCAGGTAGAATAATTTGCTTTTGGCATTTTATCAGAGCTAGTTATCAAAAAACCAAAAAAAATCCCTCAAACCCACCTCCTTCTCCCAAACAACCCAATCAAACATTAACAAACCAAACAAATTGTAGGGAGACTTGTAAGGGGGCACAGTATTCCCCAATGAGTTGCAGCTGTGTTGACACCTGTAAGTAATTGAGAACCAGGGCCATAAAAGGGTGGAGCCAGACAAAGAGTCAGAAGGCTGCAAGAAGAGCTAGCAGAAGGCTGTCCAGAAGATGACTGCAGAGGAAGACTGCAAGAAGCAGGAGATGGCTGCTCAGGAAAAGACTGCAGGAGGAGAAGATGGTGAGTTCCCCTGGAGGGGATGAATAATTCCAGAGGAAGATTGACCCCAGGAGGGTAGACCCCAAGAGAGGGTTGGAGAAGCTTTGGACATGCCAGGGCTCTGCGGCAGTCTGGCAGCAATATCCTTCATTGGATCGCTGCTGGATTAGCTGCAGAAGCTTCTGGCTGGGTGCTTTGGGAAAAGCCCCTGGAGTGGATGGACGTGCATCGGGAAAAGCCCCTGCAGGGGATGGACTCTGTGACTGACCCCACGAGGGTAGACCCCAAGAGAGGGTTGGAGAAGCTTTGGACATGCCAGGGCTCTGTGGCAGTCTGGCAGCAATATCCTTCATTGGATCGCTGCTGGATTAGCTGCAGATGCTCCTGGCTGGGTGCTTCGGGAAAAGCCCCTGGAGGGGCTGGACTCTGTTGTTGTAATGTTCACTGTTATATATAAGTATGGTTGTAATGTTTATTGTTATGTATAAGTATTAGGGTAAAGTGTTTAGGGCTACTGTGACCCACTGGGACGGAGTGGGGGAGGCGGCGTTGGTGAAGCTGAGAGTGGCAGGTGGAAGCCACAAGGAGGTCTAGACCTGATTATCTAATCAAGACACCTGGGAATAGGGGAGCCACCAACCAGTAATAATTATGTTGAGAAATTTGGTTTGGGATATTTAAGGCATTTACTTTGACCGCCTCGACAAATAGAGATAGATGCTGGTGTAATGTAACTGGTATAAGGTATCACTGTAATGCATAAGTATAGTTGTATAATATATTACTGTATATGTATTGCTGTAAACGTGTTTAATACAACAACAAATTACTTGCAGTTCTGCCTTTACAGGACATATATTTCCAAGTATGATCATTCCTGGTTTTGTGACATTATCATAAGCCTAGATTTTCAAAAGACGGGTGCTTGAAATAGATAGGTAAATATCTCCAGGATTCGAACTGACATAATGGGAACAAAGCATCTAAAAAAAATTTTCTAACCATAGTGCCTACCTATGTCTTTCAGTATCTAAATATTTTTCAAATTTGGCTCATGATCCACAAATTCATTTGTGGAGATGACTGTATGCTCCTTCTTACCCTTGCATGTGTTCTTTTTTGAAGGTGGTGTGGCAGGAAGTGACTTATGAGCATCTTCCAGCATCCCTGGTCTCTGCTGTCACTAAGGGGTTTCACAGTTCTCTTTGCCATGGGGTGTCTTCTACCATCATGAAATGATGTTAGGTTTTCATACCATTTGGTCTCTGACTAATCAGCTCTAATTTAATTTCTGGTCCAGAGAACATCTGTTTTTGTTTTAATGAAAACTGGGCTGCTTCCCCCTTACTTTCACTTTTAAAGAGAACTTCCATCAAAAAGGAACCTTAAGGAAACAGAGAAGTGCTTACCATCTCCTTCAATCACACGGTTGCAATGGAAACAAACATCACCAAACAGCTGAAGAGGAAAGAGAAGTAATAAATTTTTAATGTAATGATTTTATTGGAGGTAACTTATCAAACTAGCAAAACAACTATGTTTCAGCTGATGGACACAATCGCTTTCCTGTTTGTTCCAGCGAAATAAAGAGAATGCTGGCAAGTCTGGTTTGGTTTTCCAAATACATTTTGCATCATCTCATCACAAAAAGTCTTGATAATATTAAAGATGAAAACATTTATCTACCTTTGATTCTCTGTAAGTATGATTTTGTTTTGTTTCAAGATTTCTCTAATCCTGACGATTTGAAATACAGCAGTTGGTGTCATGTACATATGGTTACTAACCAGAAAATGTAACATTTGGACTGACATGCATGACTAAAACAATATATTACTGTAACTGTAAGAATATTTTATCTTTATTAAAAAAATGAAAAAGTAAAATTGCAGACAAAAAATAGTAATTCTTTTTCCAGGCTTAACATTTGTCCACAATATAAAAAGTGCCAAAAAATGAATGTATTTTTTCTAACTGTAGTAGTTAACCTTGGAAAAGACATTCACTCTACATACAGCTCTTGTCTGGTGCACAGACTTGGCCCATCCCAGCTGCAACACTATAACTATGAACGTCACAGCATTTACAGTCTGCAATTGTGCCAGCACCAATCATCCACCCTTCATCACTAATGACCAATTAAGAATCCATCTGTAATTAGCAGATGCTGTACAACTCCCAGCTGTAACCCCTCCTCAGGTATTTATGTAGGCAAGAGAGGTGAATGTGACGTGACACAGATGGCTTCCCAAGAAAAATATGTCCGTGCATCCTGGGGTGGCTCCTCATCCAAGGGTGTCTGGAGAGGGGTGGTGCTGCCACATGTAACTTCTACACAAATGCAAGTGGTCACTAGAGGGTGTCTTCTGACAAATTTAGTCTTGGAAGTCTTTATTAGCCTAATGACTGAGCAGGAGCACATATCAACACACAGTGTCTTAGAGCAGCAGCTGCAGGGAAACCCAGGCCACTCACTGGGGCCTCCAAACGAAGTTAGCGAGTGGCAAATCTTCTTTATTTTCTTAGGAGAGATTACTTGTCATTAGCTGCTCTGATCCACAGACACGTCAAAGCCCTGTAATGGCTTTATTTAAGTACCACTAAGCTTGAAGAACAGCTTGATGCTGATTGTCCTGGCCAGCCTTTGTGAAATACCTGCAGTTTTCTTTTTTAATGCCCCACAGATGAAGAGGGAAACCTGTATAAATTAAATGCAACAGAGCATATGCTAATTGCCATTACAGCCAGAGGTGCCTTTAACAAAACAGAAGAATGTCCATGGTTTTCCACCTATATCTAATAAAACCTATTTGTGAGTTTACCAATTAATGCCATTTAAAAAATATGCAACCTTACCTGATTGTAGTGGGTTTCACAATATGCCAAGCCTTTTCTCTCATAATGACGATGACCCAGGAATGGTTTTTCACATTTTGCACAAACAAAATGCTACAAAGAAAATTACAATGCATTTCTTTATCTTTTGGAAGTAACATTATTTTTTCTGGAAAGTAAAATAACTGTGTTGAACATGACTGAAGTCTACTAAGCCATCTTGAAAAGCAGAGTTTAAACTTTTGTTTCTACATTTAGGCCATTAAAATATTAATTCTTTTAATGTCTTCAACATTTCAATCCAAAAGTTACAAAACAAAATCAAGCAATGGAGTCTCAATTTTTATCAATGAAAAGAATTAAGAGTTCTTAAATTTGCATTATCATTATACCCTTGTGAAGAAAGCATTTCCTAGAGGAGACTTTTTCAAAACAACAGAAGAAATAAACAATTTGTCTAATTAAAATGGAAGATGTGGAACTAAATCTTATATGTAGCCTTGAAATATGAACTCTCACATGAACTGTTAAAAGAAATATGTACTTAGGGGTATTATGATGCTTAGTAACATGGTTGGCTGCTTTTCCACATGTACTGCTTTGAGCTCTGAAATTTTGTTTTGTAAGGACCTCGCTGGGCTTCCTTTGAATTACTGATTTTAGTTTCACAGTCAAAGTTCTCTGTAAGGCGACAAGTAACTCCTATCGCACAGTGGAAGACCATCCACAATCAGGTTGAAGAGGGATTTGGAGAAGGCATTTATAGAATCATCACTGCAAACTATGAGAATCCTTTCATTGAAATTGAACAGAAAAATCACAGTTAAATATGCTAAGGTTTACATTTGTAAGAGAGATCATTTAGCATCTGATGTTTACCTCCACATGCCATTGTTTGCCCATAGCATTCACCACACGGCCTTCAATTGGTCTCCTACATGCCCCACAGATGGGGACACCCATTTTGTCATGGCAGGGTAAGCAGTAGAGTTCTCCTTTCAGCTCACGAGCGTCAGCAGTAAGTTCCTTCCTGTTCAGAAGTTAATGAATTGAGAGCATGAATAAAGGCACCCAAAAATGTCAGCTCTTGAGAGTTTCTACTCTCAAGTGAAAAGTGAAGTGAAAAAAAAATTAGTATTTGCTTTAGAAATGATATTTATACTACAGTAATGCAGCAGCATCAATATAACACAATTCAACACAGTTCACCCCGATCTCAGTAAGCTGAGAACAGGCTGCAAAGCAAGGTGCACTCAGTCTCTCTGGAAACAGCTACTGACTTATTGTCATTCTGCTTAAGCAGCACAAATCTGTGTGTGAAAGCTGAACATGTTTGGTTTATATTCTGGCACTTATCACCAGTTTATTTTAGATTTGCATAAGTGCAACTGAAAGTAAAATGTAGTCCTCAATATCCTCAATAGTTACATTTTCCTTGTATCAAACTTCAGAGAAAGAGAACTAGAGACCCACATGAACTAGACTTATTCATTTCCCATTGCAGAATCTTATAAACTCTACTTTTTAGTAATTTGCATGGCTAGATACTGAGAACCTTAAGCTAAACCTTAAAAGGGACTGTAATCACAAATACTCTCAACTGCTTGCCACTGATGTAACGCTACATACTGTTATTCAAATCAGCCTTTGCTGTGACACTGAGATAGTAGCTTCCTTTGCAGCAGAAATAAACTAAGAATCCATGCTATGTCCTATAATGCTCCCTGCTCCAATGCTCATTTCTGCGTAAGTGCAGGGTGTAGAAACGTGCAGTTTCATGTGCTGCACTTGCAGAAGATGATAAAATGAGATGGGAGACGGCTTCTAAAAGAGACAGGCTTTAAAAAGAGAGAACAAAGTTTGGATGCCACTGAACTAAAGAAAAAAAAACATAGGCAAGATAGTAATTCAAGGAACAAAAAAGAGCCAATTCTCTTCCCTTCCTAGCAGAATGGTGAGCTATCATTTCACTACTGTAGAAATTATATCTGTGCCGATATTTGGTATTTTGTAAAGTACTGCCTTCTCCTGCAGAGTCCAATCTTTCTTTAGTCCCCAGCACGTCAGCTGTTGTCTGAACTCCGCAAGCCAAAAGCAGCAACACACATCTGGGTTCAAGACATCCAAACCTCACCCCCTCTTGTCAATTGTGCAGGACAAGTTTCCACTTTAAATTAAAGCAAATAAGCCCAGCATTTTCCTGTTTCCCATTGCAGAACTCAGGTTACCCGCAGTTTGCACAGTTGAAATGATCAGGGTGATAAGGATCGTTTTTGAATATGAGAGGCTGTTCATCAATAATAGCATGACACTTCTGGCAGATGTACTTTCCCAGGCCTCTGGCTTTTTCCTTGTTATGGCAAGGACGGCAGAGATGCCTGAAACAGCATAAAAAAAGAGAGGTAAGTATTGCTACCAGGTACTACAGTGCAAAATATAAACCAAAAATCTCTCAGAACCTCAATTCAATCAGCTCTTTTTTGAGTCTTGTTAAACCAACTTCCTTGCTAAGGCAAACCAAGTTCAAAGCACCAAAATGACTGCCCAAGTTCCAGGTGATAATTTAATTGTCTGTCACCATAGGAGTATAATTTCTTCAGCTGAGTTAAAACTGTATTGAAACACAGAAAACACGGTTTCTTATAGATTCTCATTGATGAATGTTTTACTTTCAAAATCTTAAAAATTTAGATTAGAAGCTGTATGAGCACACAGCTCCTACTTCTGTAGATAATTCTGTATATTGTATTATACATAAGAAGCCAATGGCCATATAATCCAATTGTAAAATATTCTTTTGATCATAGCTGGCAAAAATATCCTACTATGTGAAGGGCTGAACATTAAGCAATTGTTATTAAATATGGCGCCAAACTAGACCAAAATTGAAGAACCAAGTTGGAAAAGAAAGTAAACATTTTTATTAAAAAAAATGCAATGCTTCTGTATCTCAAAGTTTTCTCTCTTTCTCTCTCTTATTACATATAAAAATGATCCCAAAAGGTCACTGGGTAAAGAAAATGTTTGCCATGAAAGTTGCTGTTGAAGCAGGCAAAATGTCAATATTTTAAGATCTTGTGGTTTTGTCATGCCTGATTAGACTGTATCACAGAAAATACTTCAGTTGCTCCATTCAAGCTGGAAAGCCTCAGGAACCAAAACCTCTCAGTCCCCCACTATTAGTTCATTTAATTTATGATCAGTTAACAGAAGGAAGGGTGGAGATTTACCTGCCAGCATTCTTGACAAATCCAATATCAGCCAATACTGCCTGGCAAATATCACAGCAGAAGCACTCTGGATGCCAGCTATTGTTCATGGCTTTAATAACACGACCAATAATGAACTCACCTGTAAGAAACACAACACCAGGATGTAAAACACCATACCAGACAAACTTAAAAGTAACTCACAAATGAATCACTACAATGACTACAATCATCATTCCTTTCCTTACCCCAAAATCTGGTAGGACACATTGCTTTCAATATCACAGTTCTGATTCCAAAGTCCTGGAAATTTGGGTTTGTTTGTTGTGTTTTGTTATGGGTTAAAAGAAAACATTTTTGCTGATAGAGGACCTTCTGCTATTTATGTACAAGTCCTTCAACATGCACACTCCACCTGCTCCCTGCAATAATCCTATTTTGGTCCCTTCACTGGTTTTACTTATCTCTTCTCAAGCTGTTAAGAAATTTATGGAGTACTTAATATAATAAGGGCTTTCTTGTGTCTTAATAATTTTTCTCTTTCTCTTCATTAAGAGTATGACAATGTTAATTTGTCACATACATAGCAGAGGTTTCTACTCCACTAGGTCCACTAGGTCCACTTGGTCCACTAGGACCAAGCCTTGAAGGTATTCTATACTCAAGTACAGAGTACAGAGTACCTTCTGTACTCTGTTGTGCCTTGAGTACAGAAGGTATTCTGTACTCAAGGCACAACAGAATTGAACTTGGGTGGCTGTGGATATCCTGCAAAAAAACTCCCATGGAGTCCAAATGCAAAGGTGCAGAGAAGCTGCAGAACAGTAAATCCAACACACACAACTTCTGACCTCCCACAAGGAGTCCTGCCCCATAAGGCATTAAAAAAACTGTGTGAGAACTAATGTTTTGCATGCGGTGTGACTGTACTGCACAGGCAGTGATGTCCATCACATGTGACCTGATTGTTCTCTATGCTGATGGACAGTGTAACAGGGGTTCTGAGCAGTGCAAAGTGTGTTGGCAGCTCAGCTTCCCAGTGCTGTCAGAGGCTGAGTTCTGGCTTTGGGGAACAACTCCAAGAGCTGCCAAAGGGGAGCGATCAGGCAGGTAATGGTGTGGATGATAACATCCAGCATGCGACTCTGTAACATTCCCATGAAGTCACAGCTTTGCAAAAACAAATCCAATGGACTCCAGACACATCAAGAATGCTGAAGGCCTCATCACTGACAACAGCCTCAATGACTTTGTCTGTGTTTGTTAAGTACAAGCAGTGGAAAAGCCCAGCTCTGGGCAGGACCTTGAGGAGGTTTTAAGGGAGCTGGCAATATCAGGAGAGAGGATAGGAGAAGGTAGAGCTGTGCCAACTGTGCAGGAGAAATCCCGGAGATAGCATAGCTCCTCACAAATTGCCACCAACTCATTTCTTCCTCTTCCTCTGCTTGTTCACATCTGCAGCCTTAAATTCATAGTTCCATAGCATCTGCTTCCCTCTCCCTTGGTGTTCAACACCTCTCTCCACAAAAGGAAAGGCCTCACTGAGATAAATTAAAGCTTTAGCACCTTGCCAAAGGTGCCAAAGAAACACAAGGGCTTTCAGAGCAATTTAGGGAATAGTCAAATAATTACTTCCCAGCTCTGGCCCAGCAAAATGTGTCACACACAGGGGAAAAAGAAAACATGCAAGTGATTACAGTGCAGCAGATGCACAAGCATCTACATCAACAGAGGCAAATAAAAAGCAGCCCTCTGTATCATGTAGGATGGACATTAGACACTGAAGCCTGAAAGGTATTTGTTTCAAAAAAATCAGCAGGGTCCAGCTGACCAGCACTTGATTATAACATTAGATGATGGATATCATCTCAGGTTCTGTGAAGTAGGACAGTACAGGTGGGTTACAAGAGTCAAAGCAGATGAAAAAGTCTTGTTGCATGGTTTCAGCTACATGAGAAGGGACAAATGTCAGCACATAGAAATGTACAGATATAAATAATCACAAGTATTATATATGATTGTATATACAATCAGGAGTTTATGAATGGTCTATTCATTGGATCATTGGCTCAACAGCTAAATTATTTACTAAAAGAATTTTATTTAAAAATTTATTTATTAAAAAAAATATTAAATCCTACTGGTTTATGACCTTTAGAAAAGCAATTCCCCAGTTTCTCTGAAGTCTAGCTCATTCCTGAAGTACAGATGCTCAGCTGAACATAAGCACCTCCCAGGAAACAGACACAAGGGCAGCACATCTTCTCCCAGTGACACTCCCATTTGTGATCAGTGTGAAGTATTTCACCTTAAAACTTACCACATTGATGGCAGCAAGGGGCAAAAAGCATTTGAAAATCATGTTCACAGTACTTCCTCCCTTCAAACTGCAAATAGAAAGAGGCATGAGGAACTTGCACTTAACATAAATGCAGTAACACCCCATTGTGTTTCCAGATACAATTAGGTAGTAAAACAAGAGGGGCTGAGCAAAAGTAACCAGACCATGAGCTACATGTGCTAGGCATTACATCCACCACCTTAATTCACCTACTAGCTAGCATGTAGTGTTAATAGCACATCATTTCTCCAGTACTGCTGAGAGTGTAAGGCGTTTTCTGTCACCCATTTACATGACAAGAGATGTCTGAATTTCGGCAGACTACTGAAACTGAAGCAACCAAACAAATTCTGAGCAGGAAATTAGCTAACAAATAGCCTTGGCCAGCAGGAGGGGAGAAGCATTTTCCTCAAACCTATTTGATGTCTTCCTCATTCTATATTTCCTGCCGGAATGACCCAGCATACCAGAGGGTGGAGGTTGGGGTAGGAAGAACACCCAGAGGCAGAAATCTTTGCAATTTATGGAGCAGTTCAGCCAAAACATGAAGGGAAATAAGCCTTTTCCTTCATGATGCTTATTTCATAGAACCATAAAACCATTTAGGTTGGGAAAGACCCTTAAAATAATCCAGTCCAAATATTAAAGAGTAAAGTTCACTACATCGATCAAGTTAAATTGATTTTAAGGGATTTGAATTTTATCACAGTTGATGTAAGTTCAGCTACAGTTCAAGCTCCCATTGAAAAAAAAAAACATATGGAGTAAAAAGATTCAACAGCACTGCATTAGTAGCTTAGCCAAAGAATATGTAAAAACATGTAGGCAAATATGAGCCGAAATGAAGGGAAATGTTTAGATACCTTCAGGTACATTATTATTAGACACAAATGCCAATGAGCATGTCAAAACCAGGTAGACAATATCAGGTATGCTATAAAATGTTTGGATTTAAATGTCTCAATTTAAACAATGGAACAAGGAGGACAACAGGAAACCTTGCTCTTTTCTTTTCACTGGGCCTAAGACAAAACCAAGTCAGTAGTATAAAACATTACCCACAAAGTAAGGTTTTGTGCATGGACAGAAAATACAGAAATGTGGTTCAAGATCACCTGTTGTATAATATGAAATGACAAGAATCTAATACAATATAAATATAATAAATACTTTTGCAAACTGGCAGGATGGGGATCTAATAAAACATTTCACTAGATATTTATGGTTAGAAAATTCCTGCGCCAAACCTGAACTGCACTTTTTAGGAACAGAAAGACATTAACTCAGTACAGACCTTTTCAGAAGTCTCTGTCAGAAATTTATCAAGTGCTATTCCAGTGTAATACCCTAAAACATATTACTTTTTAATTAAAAAAAATAATAATTGAGAGATAGATACAGGGCTATTACTTTCTCAAGGAGTAATGGAAATTACTCATTCATTGTGAATTGTGCTTGCTTCCTGCATGATAAAATCCTTTCCAAACAGAAAAAAAAATTGCAAGCTTCCTGTTCTGTTTAAACAGGTGGTCCACTGGGGGATGCTTAGGTTTGCCTGGATTTCAAAGCCACCACATGTTGATCTGAACAGACCAAACAGGTTTTCTTCCCCTCTTTGTTTGCATCAGGCAGGTTGGTTTCCATTCCGTCTTGTTTCTATTTTCAACCTCTGCTCCTTTGTGCTGCCCTTTGTGGATGACCCAGCAGTTATTATCACAGAAAGCCTTGAGCTTCTGTAGCAAATCTTACAGTACATAGTTTAGAAGCAAGCATTTCACGGTTGTGTGCTGAAGGTCCATGAGGTGAATGGCCCTGCATAAAACATCTCACTGTGAAATAACCTCCAGCTTACCTGCATGTTTTTAGCTAACTTAAGTGGAAAGTCATGCACAAAAACTGCGACTTTAGAGACTGTTTCTCTAAGGCAGCTTTTGGTAAAAACCATTTTAAGAAAACACTCGAGAATGGAAACAAACATGAACATCTGTTCTGCCATTAGTAGACGACTGTGCACTGCTACCCGTAGAGAAATTCTACAATAGCAGCTCTAGGGAATACACATCTTCCAGGTGGGGGGAGTAGAAGCAGACCAGAATTGCTGCCACTTCACACCTAACAGCAAAGAACAGAGAACTCTACTGGAATCTGCTTGTACTAATTTTTGTTTAGACTGAATGCATTAGAAAACTTGCTAAAATGATGTTACTGAGCAAACTGGAACACAAATCAAATACACTGTACCCAAGTTCCTGTGCAACATTAGGCACGCAGGTCTCAGGAATCCAAACTATCATTTCTAACATGGGCTCAAGAGGACATCCACAAAACCCCTGCTATGCTGTGCAGACTCTAAGCAGGGGATGGGCACCACTTGTGCCTGTGAGTGACTTGGCTCCAGTGCTGCACACAGTGAGCTGTGCTGATGGGGGTGCCTGCAAGGCAGCCCAGAGATCAGTCCTGCAGCACAGGAGACCTGACCAGTTCCACCCCCACCTGTGGAACACAGTGTGAAGGCTTATCAAGGCAGTGTTTGACAGCAAGTGTGATAAGCAGCTTAATGACTAACTGGGGGAACCCTGCAAGGCTTGCAATAGGCAGGGGAACAATATTTGCCTTCCTAATTGCTAAGAGCTGGAAATCATTTCCAAGAAATTCTAGCTTAGCTAAACCAGGCACAGAGTAAACACAAACTCATGCTGGGCAACCAACAATGCCTGTGTTTACCCACAGAACCTGCTCAGAAAAACACATTACCTGGCCACACCTCCAAACACATCCATCTTCTCAAAAAGTGCATTAAGCCAGTCTGAGGAAGATGTGCTTTCTGCCCATCTTCTCCAGTCACAGTTTTTCTTGACAGTGATACAGATTATCTCAAGTCCTCTGAGCACTGTCAGCCACTCCTGAGCACTCACCAACCTAAGCTCATCTTCTACCTGCTCAGGGTTTTCCTTCCTCTCACAGAATCACAGAATGGGTCAGGCTGGAGGTGGGGTCATCTGCTCCAACCTCCCTCTTCAAGCAAGGTCATCCTAGAACACACTGCACAGAATTGCACCCAGATGATTCCTAAGTATCATGAGTGAGGGAGACTTCACAACCTCTCTGGACAACCTGTACCAGTGCACAGTAAAGAAGTTCTTCCCCTGATCAGGTGGAACTTCCTGTGCATCAATTTCTGCCTATTACCTCTTGTCCTATTGCTTGGCACCACCAAGCAGAGCCTGGCTTCCTCCTCTGACACCCTCCCTTCAGATAATTACATTCATGAGGTTCCCTCTCAGTCGTCTCTTCTTGAGTCTGAACAGGCCCAACACCCTCAGCCTATCCAATGTTATTTTACCTCTGTAATAATTGTGGCAAGAAGTATCTATCCTTAAATTAAACTTTCCACTGTCCACGTAACATTTCTCAGGCTACCCAGCCTGAAAAAAACCCCTAGCAACATTAGCCAAAACAAGCACACAGTGTTTTAATTCCTGGGACAATCTACTGGCACTCAACTTCTGACTTACTGTCTTTGAGAGCAGCGTGTTTCAGTAAGAGAGTCCTCAAAGACCAATCATGAATATGAATGTTAACAAGGTAGCAGTAGGAAGCAAAATGCCTACATCCAGGATATCTAAGCACCACTAGGATACTTGCCTCTGCCACGGAGATTCAAGTATGGCCACCCATGAGCAACACAGAGAGATTGTAACATTCCTGAACTATGTCCAAAAGTTGGACTTTCTTTCTGCTGTAGTCTCCTCTAGAAGATACAGGCTGCCTAGAGCATGATTTTCCAAACTTTTATCTTTAAGGACCATTCAACTTTCTGAAAGAGGTCCCTGAAATGACTTACTGTTTTTTGAGTCACAAAAAGAATGAATAAAGTATTCATTATTAAGAGAAAATACATTTTATTGGTTTAAGGCAATTTTATGAACATAATTACAAATATTTTAGTTTTGAAACGTTCCTATCACTTTACGTTTGCCTCAGGCTTTAACGTGTCAGGATGGACTCTTTCCTGAGTCAGCTCAGTATATATTAACAATTGTAATGCAACTTGTTAATTATCTAGGGGGGTGTTCTTTTGTTTCTATTTAATTAATTCTGCCTTGCAGCTCAGCTTTTGATGTCTTATGGAACACTAGAGGCTAATTTACTACAATTTGTGTAACACTATCCCTAGAGCCTTTTGATCCTCAAACAAGGTGAGAAAAAGCAAATCCCCAGGAATCCCCTTAGCCAGTCTCTTTTGCAACCCACACTCCTCCCTCAGCCTCTCCTCATCACCACATAACACGCTCTGTAAAATTAGAAATGCTTCTATGAAGATAAACTATTGTGCTCTTGCCAAAGGATGACACCTGTATGTGAGAGCACAGAATTGTTCTTTTTACACTCTGCTCATTTTCGTTTTCAGATCATCATATGACACAAATCCTGTAACTGCTACCCTAAGATGGATTGTAAGCTACTGGAGCAGGGCCTTATCTGTCTGACAGTAATTCCCTGACTCACACCATCTATTGTTCCCTATACTAATCACTTTGTATTTTATGAACCAATCTAGAGCTTTCACTACCACTTTGTGCTGAGCCACATTCTGAATTCCCACAATAGGGGAATGTAAAAGAAAATGAAACCTATTCCAAAATACCCTCCTAAGCTGAGGCAAATCAACCTGGAGCTGAGAAATATTAATGTGATCAGGTCTTAAAACTCTGAAAGTGTGTTCAGAACTGATAATTTTGAATGTTCTAGACTGTTAAACTTAAGAGCTGATCTTACATTGGCCCTGCCTGGTTTGGATCACAGCATGCTCACATACAGATCATCCCTTTTCCAATGCCAAGTTGGACTCGCTCAACTCAGCAATAAACCTCCTATAGACCACAGGATGCTGGGATTTCCCTCTATATGACTTTCTCCTCTACGAAGTATGTTTCCTATGTATTTCTGGTACATCAGATTCACAAGATTCAGGGAAAAAATTTGCACTGAGAAAAAGATCTCCAGGAATTTTTCTCTCAGCGCTGATAATCCTGAGGTCCACATTTAAAGAACATTGATGTCCTCCAAATCAGCACAGAAAGGTTCCTGGCTTTTTTCTCCCTTTCCTGGGCATACTCTTTCAGAGCCCAGATCCCCCATGGAACTTTCTAAGCTATCCTCCTACTTCTGCTATGGGAATGAAGGCTCAAGAGGGGGTATGGGGACAGGAGGGCTCCTCTGCCCCACTTACCTCATAGAAGAGCCCTTCGGGGAACTGCTGGAAGCACTGGGCACAGACGAAGCACTGCTCGTGGTACAGCTCACCATTGCTGTTGACAATTTTCTCGGCAGGGGCAAAGCCCCCCCTGCAGCGCTCGCAGATGGCGTTGGCAAGAGCGTTCGCCATGTTGCTGTCATTCAAAACAACAAAAAAAAAAGAAAATTAGCCTAAATAGACAACAACACTGGTTGTGAGTCTTTCCCTCTCCTCACCAGGCCAAACTGCATCACCCTAATGCTAAGCTGCTCAACACAAGTTTTTCAATGAAATTCATGGTTTGTGGCATCTCCTCGGAAATAAAGCTACCACTTCTCCCTGCTCCCTAACTCTTTAGAAACAAAATCCCTGTGATACACTCTAATTAATGGAAAACCCCAAACACAAACATTGTCAATATAGACACATTTACAGGCTTTTTATGATGAAAAAAGACAGGCCATTCAAAGTACTATAAAAATTATGACATGCATTAAAATTACTGAAAACAAGGGCAAATATTAATGATGGAGGACTGGCATCACACAGGAAAACATAAACTATTTATTGTAAACGAATTCTAATATATACATATACAAATTCTAAAGTATACATATATAACGGCATTAGTTCAGAGCTCTACATAAACAATGTGAAAAAGTGCAGGATCTGGTCTGGCAGATATTACTGAAAAACAGAGTAGTTAAATAATTATCTTTTATACGAGCTCTGCACACCTTGAAGTAATTTTACAAATTCGGTTTGTAGTCATGGGATTTTTGATTGGTTTGTTAAGGTTTATCTCAGGGAGTTCAGCTCATCATGTGCCAGCCCACTCCAGGGCCAAGGGGGAGGGTAGGAATGCTCTGGCTGCCCCACTGCGACAAACACACAGGCCAACACAAGCTGGCAAACCCATGCCAGGGATGCAAAGAAATATTGAAACAGCAACCTTGGTTGCTTCTCAAAGGCACAGGACCAAAAAAATGGCAGTGTGGTAGCTGTCCACATCTGCAGAAGACAGTACAGCTGTGCTTCAGTTAATTAAAGCCAGAAAAAAGCTCTTTTGATTTTTCCTTTGCAAACATTTTGTCACTCGTACCTAGACTCTCAAAGCTCTGCCTTTCAGGATCATCCCACCGCCCCAGTATAAGGTGATAGCAGAGAGCAAATATAGGGCAATGGTCTCGTTTCATTACAATGTGATGGCAGCTGACAAAACCACTGACTCAAAATTTATCTGGAAGGTTATTAGACAAGTGACATTATTTGAAACACATGTGCATGCATGTACACATTTTGATACAGCTATCATGCTGTGCTTGTAAGTGCAGAGACCACAGTCCTCTGCAACATGCCAAGCCTGCCTTCTTATCCCTTCAAGGGGATAAGACCTCTGGGCTCCCACCATGTTCAATAGGAATTGAATTCATTCCTTGCACACCATCCAAGGGAGCAAGCAAACACCTAGCATGTGGTTCAAAATGGAATGTGTTTTATCTATTTCTTACACTGTCTCACAGAAGAGCCCTACACAAGGTCACATCTGACATGTTATTATTAGCTGGCACATTTTTTTCTCTCTCTCTTGATCTTCGCAGATGAGGAAAACGGCAACTGCAGTCCAAATATCCACTGCCCTCAGTGAAATGAGTGGGGAAATTTCATATGAAGATCAGATGCAGGATGGTCTAACCCATACATAACAGACAGACCTATGGACAAACTGCAGTGACTATACACATAAACTGTGATCAACTATAAAGCTCACCAATGGTCTTCATGGACTGTGTATGCTTTCTGTGGGGCAAAACCTCAGTCAACTTCCCCATCCTCCTTATCAATCCAAATGAAGAATAATCACAAGAGAAACTGGGATCTTTCATCATCACTTCAACAGTGCTCGAGCATTAAGGATGCTAAGCACTGCTGTACGTAAAGTATAATCCAAGAAAAAGCATGATACAAAGTTCAAGACCAAATAAAAACAGTTTACCTCTTCAGGAAAAAGTGCTTCACTTTGAAACACATCATATTTGTAAAACTAGTGAAGTATGTAATACTCCTGCATTAATGAAGCAGTTTATCTATTTGCCCAGAATAAGTGGCAAACAACCTGAAAACAGAGACTACTTTAAAAATTCCAACACCATTTTTACTGCTGGTAAAAGTTTCTGATGCAATTAATGATGAAATTTAAAGTAACAATTCAAATTTTAGTTGACTGTTACAACTGGCAATGTTTCAAGCAGAACAGTGGCAAAGGTTGGATGAGAGAACAGCTTGCACAGCCTGAGCCCCAGATAATAAAATACATTATGTACAATAAACCAGTAATGTCACTGCAGTTACACCCCACAGCTGAACAGAACAAACTTACAATTTTGCATAAAAGTCACAAAACTCTTTGTAGAGTTTTATTTCACTGTGCCTACGTTGCAGTTTTGACACTGGTTTCTCGCCTTCATTTCCCGCGGAGTTGTGAGCATTCGGAGTGACCTTGTACGCAACCTCTTCATCCTCTGGGATGGGGAAGGGCTGAGCTCTGTGCTGGAAGTCCATCTCGCTCTGACTGTTTTCCCAGGTGTATATATTCTATCCTTAAACTGCTAAGAAGCTGTAGGCAAAGTCTGCAAAACAATATGCTGGACTTCCCCTTGTTCCCAGCGAAGTGATTTACTTTCACAGCTCGTGTCATGTAGCTGGAGCTACACAGCACCCTGCTAGAGCTTCAAGTTAAAAGTTCAGCAGCAGGGCTGTGAGCCTGTCATGGTCACGCTGAGATTTACTGAGGCTGGCTGTGCACAGAGGAGAACACTCCCCTGCCAGGCCCTCATGCAAACTCGGATGCTGGAAAGAGTCTTTGCTGCTGGCTGCTGACAGAAGCTGCCCAGGAGAGCTGTGGCGTGAGTAACCCATGTGAGCAAATAAAATCACCACCAAACTTGGCTGCAGCTTCTTTCTGCTGAGGAGGCACAGAGGCAGAGTCCAACAATATTTTACCATGGGAAAACCAACAGTGGAAAGCAGGAAGAGAAGACTCCTGTCTCCAGGTAAATATTGCTTTAATGCCCATAGTGTGTTAATTACATTGTAAAAATGGCCTTTAATGCTCCACTTGTGTCTTCTAAGTCATATGTGTTGAATTTATCTATATGTGTCTTTCCTCCTGTCAGTATTTCAGACAAGGGGTAGGTACAGGCAGATGGTTTAATTTCTGTCGTGTTTCTCAGGCCATTACCAAAACTGACAGGCATGCCGTAATGGAAACTATATGGAGGAAAACCAAACCTTTATTTCCAGTGATGTACTGCATTTAGAACAACCATCCAATGTAAGAACACTAACTGAAGGAAGATTTGCAGCTAATAATTCAGAATCCATCAAGCTCTCCCTCTTTGAAGCACAATGCTTGTTGCAGATCTGGTATACTCAGCTTCCAGCACTTTCTAACTGCAGAAAATGAAGGCTTTTGGGAAGCCCTCCAGAATAACTAACTTTGGTGTTGAACTGTCTCAACCGTGTTAGCAATCAGTTGAACTGCAGAACTGCATGCACTTTGTGCTCGTGACACACAGCACAGTGGTAGCTGAAGAATCTGCTAGTCAGTGAGGGGGCATGAGGAAGCAGAGGATAACAAGAAGGAGATGAGTAACAGGAACAAACAGAGAAACTAGAACTAAGATCAGAAAATAATAGAATCATTTAGATTGGAAAAGACCTCAAGACCACTGAGTACAACCACTAATCTAATATTGCCACATTCACCACTAAATCATGTCCTCAAGTGCCACATGTATGCATCTTTTAAATACCTTCAGGGACGGTAATACTAATACTTCCTTGGGCAGTCTGTTCCAGTGTTTGACAACATTTCTGTGAAGAAATTTGTCCTGATCTCCAATCTAAACCTCCCCTGGCATAACTTGAGGCCATTTTCTAGTCTACTGTCACAGGATATGATAGAATGTCCAGACAAGGTTACAATTTTTTAATATACCTCCACCTTCCCCTAGGACCCACGACAGAGGGTCTGGCTGGTGATGGTTTTTGGCCGTATCTCTCACCACCAGCTAGGACAGCTTGTTCAGCAAGCATACAGCAGCCCACACGCCACTCTCCATACAGGCCTGAGCCTGCCTGCAGCCACCTTCCTGCAGCTCAGCCAACGCAGTCCTACACTACTGCTTCTGCTGACAAATTTGTGGAATGGGTTGGGTCAGTGTCTTTCCTTCACTTCCCCTCAACAAGAAGCAACCCCCTAGGGAAGCTATTTCCCTGCATAGGTGGGACCCAGGCAGCATGACCCTCCTCATTTGCCTGTCTGTAGGTGTGATTATTCACCCTATGCCAGAGCTACCAGGAGTCAAGCTCTAACAGGCTAAGGAGGCTGCACCCTCACCACTGACACAGCCTGGCTGCAGCTCAAGCCCTATTTTTATCTGTCATGGGGCAAGCTGCAGATGAAGCAATTATCAGGTTGTAGCCTGAGGCCACAAAATCTTGCCAGAGCATCAGTGCAGTCCTAGAATAAAAGGTTTCTGCATTCTCTGAAACATAAGTGATGAAAATGTGCAGTGTCTGCCAACAGACTTGCAGGTATAGTGCTGCCAGTTCTTCTTGCTTCCTTGACTTTTTGCACAGGTCAGTGCTGAGCTACTGTGGGTATAAAAAACTTCAGCGAGACTGAATGCAGTGGACTAAAAATGCTGATTTATTCAGGATCAGTAAAGGTGCATGAAGTCACTAAGATAATAAACAGCAAGTCAGCCTATCTCTTCCTCTTATTGCTATTTTCTCAACAGTTTCCCAACTCTTTTCCTATATTTTGTCCCAGATCACAGACAATTCTCCTGGGAAGATGCTGCTGCAAATCAAAAGTGCCCTGTAGAGACTTTCTCCTGGTGGACTACTACAATTTTGCAGTAACCTGAAATCCACAGGTGACCAACATGGTTGGAAGCCACTTCTGCTGCCTCACATCCTCTTTAGTCAACAAGAAAACATTTGATGCCTTCTTCAGCTCGCTACTGTGCAGTCTTCTGCATGGCTGTAGCAAAGCAAGTAGTACAGCAAGATGTCCATCCAAAAAGCCTGGTTTTATCTTCCTAGTTTTTGTCAGGAAGAAGTCCTTCAAAGTAATAGGATTCCATATGTGCAATAAGTAGAAGCTGCCTAGTTCTCCAGTCGTATTACCATTGCTGCTGGAGGGATGACTCTCAATTTTTTTCTGTTAAACAAGAAGGAGCTTGACAGGAATTTAAAAAGGTCCTTTATGCTACTGAAGCGAAACACAGCTTCTACTGTGGAGGTCTGGTAATCCACAAATCCAGAGCAGCCGGCTATCCTTCTCTTTTCTGACATTTTGTAGGAGGCACGCTGCCAAGATCTGAAATACATTGTTAAAAATACACTGCATTTTCATTAGGGAATTCTAGGTTACTCTGAGGTGAAGCTGCCCATGGGGAGTGAGAAGTATGTAAGGGGTTGTTTTGCAGCAGCAGCAGCTTCCCAAGAGCATTCTTTGGGATATGGGACAAAACATAGCAAGCAGCCTGTTGTAATGCAGTGTTAGGGAGAAAAGAAGTTGAGTGCTTAACTAGAAAAGGCAGGTGTGAAAGCAATAGACAGTCTCCTCTTGGCACACTGACGATCCTATCAGAAGCCAAAACTGGCGGTAGGGAAGGTGCTGAAGGAAACGGTAGAAGAGGGAGGGAGAATTGTTCCACTGCGGTTACCAGAAGGGCTTTGGTAAACAATAGCAAAAACAGGCGCACTGCCTAATCCCTGCTGAAGGATGACTGCCGCCTCACTCCACGCTGCTCTCTCTGCACAGCCTTCCAACCTGGCTGCCCATGCTGCCAGGGGCAGACAGGGACTCTTACAGAGACGGCTCGGTGGCCAGCCAAGCCCGCTGAGCATTCCACTCCGTGCCACAAATAGCCGTGTGCGGAGCAGCCACGGCTCCAAACAAGGCGCTTGGCAAAGGCAGCTGCTGCTTGGCCACCCCTTTGTGCCACCGTGACATATCGCTGCACGCCGGCGCTGCCGGGACGTGGCGACCGGCGGGGATGAGTAAGCACAGGGCATCCCACCACTTCCCCCGCAGGTACGAGTGGTTTCATTTCAATGATGCATTAACACATGCCATGCGGTGACTCTCACACGCAAAAAACAGAACAGCCTAGAACAGAAGTTTGGCTGCAAAAAACGCGTGGGCTTGCAGTGCCCTGCTCTGATTTCTGCACCAACATTTTAAAGCACTAGTTGACCCTTTGTGGGGGTTTTTAATTGAAATTAAAAACACTCTTGGGTTCTGGTTGCTGCAATTGTTTAGCTCTTAAGCAATAAAATACTTTCCGTGTTAAGCTGGTCTCCTAAGGCATTTTGAAAAAAGGTATGAATCTTTTATATCATTCAAATGCACATTTTACAGGTGGGATTTTCACATGTGCTCAGCACTGCTCTAACTGCTTTTTCTATTAAAAAATATGGAAAACAATCCTGAAACCACTGCAGTAAAAATCAGGTGAATTCTGAGTGTTCCTGAAAGTTTCATTCTTTAGTCTTCACCTCAAAATGCATAATTAAGCTTATGTGGTGGGAGTTCAAACAGGGCAAACAAAAAGGCAATTCTAGTTGTTTCATATCCTCCAGTATAAATTTATTCTAGTATAAACATGTCCAAAAAATGCTTTGGTCTCTGCAAACAGAGAAGGTTCACATTCCATCTCTCCATAAGGAAGTAAATATAACTGGAATAGACAGGTAAGCAGCAGCTTCCCACACAATGTTTATCAGTCATTCAGGCACAGAGAAATATCAGCCTCTGACAGAATTTGTGGAAAGGGAGAGCAATATGCAACTACAGCATTTTCCTGTTATAAGTAGTATTTCAGCAAAGCATTGTGTTTTCTTCCTGCTGGTTATGTCTATTACCAAATGAAGCCATGCTCTGTGTAAACCAAGTAATGACTTCTGTGTACAAATATCTGATACTCTTTAAAACATTCAACTCTTCCTCCCCCACTACTGTTTCTTTCAATCCTGGGCAAACAGGAAAAACAAAACAAACAGTATCATATATGAGAAGCTCACGAATTCCAATAATTTTGTGCTGCATGAGACACAGCATATTATTGGTTATTCTTGAAATTTGCACCCTGTGTAGTCAACTGCATGCCTACTTCATCACGGTATCCAAATTCTGTATCCAAATTCCTCAAAATCTATAGAATTTGACGATGCGTTTGCACTGATGTATTTCATATAACACACCCTCATTTCCAATTTAAGAATAATAAAAAAAGATCAGCCACTCAATACTAGTGGCTGCTCATCAAATGTCCCTGAGACACTTGCTCTGAAAAGAACCATTTTTTCAAGCCTGAAAAGAGAAGCTCAAGTCCACCAAGCTGCAAAAAATTGACAGGACAAGAAGAAACAACTTCAAGTTGCATCAAGGGAGGTTTAGACTGGACACTAAATTTATTTTGTTTTCATGCAAAGGGGTGTCAAGCATTTGGAACAAGCTGCCCAGAGAAGTGGTGCAGAGTCAACATCCCTGAAAGTATTTAAAAGACATGTAGATGTGGCACTTGGGGGACACAGTTTAGAGGTGGACTTGGCAGTGATGGGTTATTGGTTGGACTTGATAACCTTAAGAGGTTTTTATAGCCTAAATGATTCTATGATTGTAAAATGATGCAGTAACATATTTCTCTTTAGGGTAATGGTTTCCTAGCCAATATTCAGTTCATGTCATCTGTCACTGACATCCACCAAAAATATTCCACTGAATCCTCAGCATAATGGCAAATGCCAGCCTTTGATTCTGCCCGAGTCATCTGCCTGCACTATGTGGAACCAATGTTTTGACAAGCCGAACACCATGACCTGAGCAGTTCATCCAGGAGCTATAATTAATACTGTGACTCAATGTAACACCCCAGCAATCAGGAGAGACTTCCAGTACATCCATGCAGCTCCTTGTAGGGCAGAGAGAACTGCAAAACCAGGCTTCCCACCCACAGCAACATCCTTATTATAGTCACATCTCCACTGGAGACACCGTGCTGAGGACTGACCTTCAGCTTTAGTAACCTGCACATCACACACATCTTTTATTATTACTTTATTACTATTAATCTACACTATGAGCAACATAATCTCTTCTCACTTTCATTAGTTTGAGCTTCTATATGATGAAGTGCAAAGTTTTTCATTGCCTGAATTAATTAATTTTGAGCAGAAGTACATTGTGTTATAGAAAACATCTCAGCTGTTCCTCTGCTCTCACACACATACCAAATTGTAATTATTAGTCATTCCAGGTTTCAGTTTCACATTTTTCTCTTCCTACATTCACTACAGCATCACCAGGCTTTAAAACCTGCAGAGGATGGCAGACAGCTAAGCCATCTGCAGTTAATACCGCAGCATGAAATAATAATAGCCCTAATATTCAACTGCCAAGAGAACAACCAGAAGCAGTTTATGTTCCTAAGACTCAAGAATGAGTAATGTGTCAACATATAACACTAACACAAAATAGCATTTGGACTTTATTACGACAGTCTTAACATTTAGGGTAATGCAAATTAAAGGTCTTCATCTTGTACTTTACATTTATTAGCCATTCAATGCTAGTAGCACACATGTCAAGTAAACATGAATGCATTTCAGTAGCAGTTTGTGCAAAGGAGGACTTCCATGCATTTTTCTAGCAGAAGGTTTGGCAAGGTTTTTTCAAACCTTTTTGCCAAGTTGTTTTGAAGTAATGGTTTCTGTCCCAACACCTGACTAATCCTCAATGAGTGAAGCAGGAGTGGACAGTTATAGTATCTATTATATGACTTATGAGGGAAGAAGATACTGCTGGGATCATCCAAAAGAACAGCGGGGTTTTTTGCTTGACAGAAGAGAAGTAAAGGAAAGAGGGAAGATGACAGGGGTTTGAGCTTTCAATCAGAGAGGCTAGAGTCCTGCCAAGCCGCCTTCTGCTTTGCCACATATCCTGCTGTAATCTGAGAAGTAGCTCTAGAAGGCATTCTAGAAAGCATCTGAGTTTAAAACTATGCAATTACTTGTACATTTCAGGCAAAATTTATAACCTGCAACTTGGCAGCTGATGGAGCTTTCCTATTCTGAAGCTGCACTTCTACAATGCCCTTTAAAAAAGTATATATATTAGGACCAACTTTGCAATGTATCAGAAATATAGGGCATGCTTCACTTCAGTTTCTGAAGTCAGTGAGAAGAAATGTACAAAACAAAAACTGAAAAGCCAAATATTGTGCAGGACAAATAGCTTTCAATGCAAACTTCCCATACTGGAACAAGGGGACCAGCCAGGGCAGTTCTGAGGCATGACTCTGGGTGGTAGTCCAATAATTGCACAGAAACGGAGTTCAAAAGGTAGACTCACCTCAGGACCAATAACTTTATGGTCTATGAAGAGTGTGGCATGCATGGATTTCGCATGCTAGAAAAGACAAACATCATTTCACATTTGCTCTACCTTTGTCCACTCGTTCCTTGCTGGAACAGCTTGAATATTTTGAATCTTTAATTTAAAAAGGCACAAGATGAGAAATGCTGCCAGGTATTGCTATCTGTGTCTGTTAGTATGTTACTTCCTTTGAGGCTAATAGTAAAAAGTTTTTAATTCATTTTTTTTCTAGCTCTATTATGGCCATTAGGGCAGCCAGAAACAGCAGAAGAGCTACAAGGAAATATGTCACAAAAGGCAGAACCCAAATTTCTCTTCCTGGACAAAAAGCTCCAAAAGATCAGAAAGGTTCATCTATAAAGACACATCACAGGATGATTTAGAATCTGCCGCAAAATTGAGCAGTATCATCAAAACACACTGCTCACAGAGTATTATACATGAAGCCATCATTTTAGAATTCTACCAGCAACTACCTAAAATGAAAATTTCTACAAAGCTGGACAATGGCAACCTAAAGCTGCTATGACAGATCAAGCAAGGAAAAAAAATAACACCTAACTGTGTGTACTACACCATCAGATAATACACATGACAATTCAGAGCACTGAGTGACTTAATAAATGCCCTGAGGGTGCAAGGCAAGACCAGAGGAGTTAATTGAAGGAAAAAACACTGAGTGCCACAAACTCCATAGGAAGTCCCTGAGCTGCAGCTGGTGGCAAGCTGGGGTTACTACCACGGGCAATCCCATAAAAGGCTCACTCTTTCCTTCTACCTCCCTCCATAGGCATCAGCCTTTGGCCATCCTCAGAAGCAGCATACTTGGCAGGCTGCTCCCATGCCTGGAGAGCATCATGAAAAAGGCTCATGGTTCTCTCGAGGACACTCTATCAGCTAGCTTCAGGTTTCCCAGAACAGCTCAAAGACCTCAGGAAAACAAAATAAAAAATATACAGAAAGGGAATCCATACTTAAAACCTTTTAAACTTTTCTCCCAAATACCTGCAAGTTAGCAATTTTTTATTAAGTGGTAACATAGACATAATTTAGTTTTTCTCTTCTGTGTGTAACTCACTTCAGTGTGACAGACTGCATTCAAAGGACAGCTTAATTGTAATGAAGAATAATGAGCAATGACAGAACATCTTTTTTAGAGAACGCTTCTGATTAGGTATCATCAGGACGCACAAAAACAACAGCAAAAGAAATGTACAATTTACCTTTACTCAGCTAATCCTGTAAATAAGAGCAGTGAAAATCCTAATTGCTATAATTAAAATCCTAATTGAAGCTCACATGTTGACTAAAATCATAGATTTTAGGAAAAGCAATTAGTGCTTTGGTTGACATTACACAAGCAGCTATCTCCAGTCGTTTGGAGTCATGAGAGGTGATAGTCCGGGTGAGCAAGTCAAACAAAATCACTTAGTTGCTATGCAATGTAGGAGACAAGGGGTGAGAGAGAAGGCAAGCAGAAAAGGGTGTGTTCCTCAGGAGTTATTTTAACCCCTAGAGCAATGAAAAGTACAGCACAAATCAACAGGAAAGCCTCTAGTCATGTGGATACCTCAAACTAAGGCACAATGCAAATTCTAGGTATCCCAATATTTAAATCTAACCATGAAGCATATTTTTTCTGGTTGTAAGTCACTCTAATTAAAGGTACCAATCCAGTGTTACGTTTGCATGGACAAATCCCTTCTTCAATTAGAGCAGCTAGCAGACAAGCTGAAGTGTTTCTTAGTTCAGAGCTCCCAAGCACTGATTAAAATGAGTATTTTGTAGCACCCAGCTCTCCACTATTCTCGCGGATTTATTAGGGAGAAGCACATTTTTTTTGTCTTAGCACTTCTTTTAAAGTTTTTCCTGCTTTAACAAATTAATCACTTTTTTTACCAAGTTATAGAATAATTACTGTTTCAGCTGTTGACACTGACAGGGTGAGCAAGTTAAACAACTCTCACAGAAAGCAGCCATATAAATGTTGACATTGGTGATGCTATAAAGAAACACTACCAGGAGAAATCAAATTTAAATAAGCTCCCAGGTGCAGACAGGTCTTTTATTTTCACCTTAACTGGCTCTCAGTACCCTAAAGCAGCTGAAGGCTCAACAGGTCCCTGGTTTCCCAGACCATTCCTGACCCATCATTTTCACTCTTTCTTCCAAGGAAGAGCAGGTCTTCAGAGCTGATGTATGGCTGGAAGCAGCTGTACACCTTGTCTGGCTGCTTTGAACACATGTGCTTTTGAAGGCAGGTTAAGGAGAGTTGTGACCTTGCACAACTCCCAAATGCTGCATCTCATAAAGATAGGGAGACAGCCCTACCGTGTTTCCAATGGGGGGGAATTTTATTCATTTGTTTCTTTTTGCACTCACCCAAAAGCCTTGCTGTGCAGAGCCTATCCCCCAAAGGCTCAGTGGGACATAACAGTGTGCTTATGCCTCCTGTTTCATCTGCAAGGAAGTCTTTGTGCTTGAAATTTTGGGGCACATCCACATGCCTTCCAGCCTGGAGTCAATGTGCAGAGGCAGGCAGGAGCCTGAACAGATCCAGCAGAAGATTGTCTGCACCTACTCACATGCATGTAGCCATCAGCTTCAGCAGCAAAAGGAATGCAACTATAAATTAAAACTATTAATATGGAAAACACCTACAGTGCTTTCTGCACAGAACAGAGCAGTGAGCTACGAGTGACTGACAGCCACTGATGGAAGCTCATCAATGATTATTTATTGTAAATGCTGAAATTTATTGCTTGGTAAAAACTTGAGACTAACCCCTTTAAAAGCTGTTTACATTTTTAATGGCATTTGAATGTATATAAATTTGGAAAAGAGAGCTACAGATAGCAGATAACGGTGATAAAATTAATTTTTAAGTGTAACTGCCAAAAAAACCCCAAAGATAATTGCCTCTGCTTTTGTGACTACCTTTTACTGGGCCTTGAGAATTAACAGTATCAATTCTTTTAGAGGAATCATTCTATTTTTACAAAAACCCATGGGATGAGAAGGGAAAGAGCAAAAATAGCAAGCATACTGCTATTGCTAAGTGACTCCTAATGAATGATTATAAATATATGTGTACAATTTCCTTTGCATCCTGTTTGCTGAGAAAAGCAAGAAAGAATAGCTCAGCATACAGTCAGAATTTTTCATGTGCTGTTTCTAAAGACACAGCAAGTCAAGACCTACAGAAGATGTCATTGTTTTCCCACTAAATCAATATAGCTGGAAAAGAGCAAGTCTTCAGAACAGTCTCTTCTGAAAAGCAGATTTTTCACGTTGCATTTAGTTCAAGGATGACTGCATCTGTTGCACACAGGAGAGAGATGAAGGTGTCTGGCATCCTCTTGCATTTTGAACTCTGCACCCGGGGAGCATCCTATATAATTTAGTTTTATGAGCTGGTGAGTCTGCTCAAACAGGCAAAGAGAGGTCTGCATTCAGCACCCCGACCTCACTGGAGGTCTAAACCAAGCACATTCTTGTACTGTGCAAGCTCAAGAAAAGGATGAACTATGCAGACCATCTTTTACGTGGCACAGAAAGGCTGTAGCTCCCTAAAAAGTCAGTAAAGTACAAGTTGCATGTCTAGCAGCAGACTAAAAGGCTGCCAGAGAGCTTATGCGGTTTGTTAAGTGATACATGGGTGAGACAGAAAGAGAAGTTGAATTTCCCATCCCCACCAATGTGCTGTGCTGTCCGGACAAATTTAATGTGATACATTATATGACAAACACATGTTCTGGTGCACATTTAGGAGTTTCAGTACATTGTTTCACCATTGTTTCACAGTACATTGTTTCCCTAATTATTAGTAATCTTACACATTTTAAGTACAAATCACACTGACATTCCCAGGAAAGAAAAAGGCAGAATTTTGGCACCAAGCCCTGCTGAGCTGCTTTGTAATGCCAACACTTGGCTATGTCTCAGCTGCAGTTTGCAGGTACACAGGTCCCTGTCCTACCAAGCACATCTGGCTCCTGCTGTGATGGCTGGACCCAGCAGCTGAAATTAAAGGTTTTAAATACAGAAGTTCTCTAAAGGGTGACCTGGGGACACTGGCATCTTGAGTACATTTTGGCCTGGGATTAGAACAACACTACTTGAACTGAGAAAGCAGGTTTCAGTGAACTGTTGCTTGAGGGCTGATATTATTTAACACATCTGGATTAATATGTATGTAAAACAAAATACAAAGGCACTAGAACAAAGAACTGGAGAGAGATACTATGGGAGGGCACTGAAAAGCCATGGATGGCAAGATATATTTAGCAGACATAAAAGAAACCTCTTGTCTTTCTTGTGGACTCTATATACTCTGAAAGTATTTGCTAAGGACAGGCATCTAAGTGGCACTGGGAGAATATATGGAAAAAACTAGAGCTTTCTATTTTTAGAAAACTAATGAGCTTTTCCTCTTTGTTTCCAATTGCTCTTTGCCCTGTTGATATGTCATAATTCTGTATTTATAATGCCATAGCCTTTTGTCATGGAGAATGCAGTAAAAATGACAAATGAGCCTGCCTTGCAACACACTGCAATATCACAATATGGGTTAGGAAGGAGCAAGGTTTAGTTTGAATAAGGACCAGCTTAAGCTATTAGCAAACATAAGATAAGCTCTGGTTAGACATATGGGTTGTCCCCCTGCTCTAAAAGCATCACCTGACCATGCTCTATTCATCTTTTTGCACCTCCAACACTCTGCCCTCTGCTGATTCACAAGCCCCTGAATTGTTATTTCCTCCAATTTGGATTTTATTTCTCAAGACCAATCCCTGTTTCATGTATTTCTCATCTCTAACCAGAAGAGACTCAGGAGAGATTAAAACACCCACACTTCTACTGGTGCAGTAAACACACCCCTTCTCCCTATCCAGCCCCAAAACAGTCTCATTCCCATCTTGGATATGCACAGTAATAACAGCAACACAACCATACAGAGCTAGTACTCATTGTTATGTGTATGCTTTAAAAAGAGGCTTTCTCTTCCCCAAACAGATCTACTTTTCCTCATTACTAGTTTTGTACAAAATCAGCTAAATGTAAAAAATGTCAGGAATCCCCACACTTACCTCTTACTCTTCTAAGTCTGGCTATTCTTCCAACTGCAGTCATACGAATATAACATATATACTGCTAATACTATTAGAAATCCATCTCAGAAATCAATTCAGAATTAATACTACAAAGAGATACCAAATACATGTACCAAACCTGCAAGTTAACACATTCCTAGAAGTGATATGATATTTCTGATATCTCATGGCAAATAATCTCTGTAAGTTGCAATCATACATTTTGCCACAATTACAGTCCTTAGTTGTATCAAAAGAGTAAATCCCCCAGATCTGAAACACCATTCTTCTGAAATCACTAATGCAGTTGAAAAAAACACAGTAACAACCTTTCAAATTACACAGCACTCCAACCTGATGCACAACCATTACCAAAGAAAAATAATCTAAAAATACCATGAGACAGGCATTAGGAGATAGGAAGTACTTCCTCTCACTGAGGCTTTTGTTAGCAGATACACAAGGTTCCTTTGCTGAGGAGCTTGAAGTGGGAATGGATTGCTTTCATGCTGAGCACACTTAAAAAAACATCTTAGCATTTTTACCTTTTTTTGCGGGTTATCTGCACTTATTCAAGTTACAAACAGATCTTTAATCTTTCTGCTCCAAACAGAGGCTTTTTGCAATTCACTGCTAATTTTTTTCCAAAGGTTCAGAGCAGCAGGAAGATAACCCCAGACATTAAATGGCTTTCTAATTTTTGGTCACCCTTGCTGAGTAAGGTCAGGCGAAGTGGCCCAGCTGCATTCTTTTGTCTAAAGCCCTTTCTGCAACAAAGAACACCCCATGAAGAACCCCAGAGCCCAGCAGCCACCCCAGCTCCACAGTACCAGCCTGGCACAGGGACTGTGCCAAGGCCCAAGAGGCAGCGCAACCCACAGAACCTGGGTGACCCAGAACCAGCTTCAAAGCAGACAGAGCAAAGTTGTCGGGCTCCAAAATGTTTATTTACTTGCGAGTGCTGGCCGTCAGAGGGGATACCAAAGTAAACACGGCTAACATCTGCCCTTCCCAGAGTCAGGGCAGGCTGTCACACCATTGCCAAAGCGCGCAAGGTCACCGTATGGCTCCTGTTATCCCTCCTTCAGGGGTTTTTCTGTTGTGCCTCGGGCCTGCTTCTCAATGTATGTGTTTTGCAGCGACTTTCCAGAGCTGTGGTTGCATTTCGTTTGTTACAACCACCGAAGCGAGCGGGCAGCAGAGAAGGGCTCAGTGCCCTGGCAGTACCATCCATTTGCACTCACCTCAGGTTCTCTTCCTGTGACCCGGGCAGGACACTGTCAGGACGATCCCGTCTCCTCCTGTACAAACCTGAATGTGACAACTCTTTCAGCTGCAAGGCCGTCATATTCCCCTACCTGGAGGAGGGCTGTTTTTTTTTTAAAGGTGAGGGGGGTGTTTTGGCTTTGCGTTGGGTTTCTTTCCCCCGCCTCTCGCAGCTGTGGGTGCCGAGGAGCGCGCCTGCCAAGATGCCTGGAGAGCAGCGGCTGGGCGGTGTGTCTGCCGGCCGGCACACCTGCGCCCGCCGAGCCACCAACCTCTGCAGGCAGGCAGGCAGGGAGGGCAGGCGCCCGCCGAGCTGCTTCCTGTTTCTCATAGGTACACACCCTCCCAAAGGGCACCACATTTCCTTTATCACTCGATCACACCTAAGGGATGCGTGCGACAAGCTCACCCCCTTCTTTCCAGCTTTCCTCAAACACTCACCGCCCCGACAGGCACGACCCTGCCCTGCGCTGGGCAAAGCAGGCGCTCTCCCAGCCGCAAAAAGCTACACATCTCCAGGACTGCAATGAGCTGTTCACTCTTTCCTGTTCTAATTTATGACAAAAGGAAAGTCATTAGAGCTATGAAAATTCAGAGTTACTCAAGCACTTTGGCAAGCTCTGACAAGGAGGTTAATGCAGCAAAGTGTGCCACAAAGTAACTTCAATAACTAGCATTAAAATGCTCTTTTGGAAATGCAACAGCACTGTGCACTTCTCTTTTTCTACCTTGAAATTCAGAAGAAAACCACAAAGTAATTTTCTTCCTACTCTCAGCTATCAAACACAAACTACTCAACCAGTTTGTCACATTTGGTAGTGATGGAGTGTCCTGTGTAATTGTAAAACAGGAATGGAAGTGCTTGAAGTTTCCTGCAAGGCAGGAAGGCAGTTAGCAGGCAATTTTGCAAGCTCTGTGTCTCGTTTCACTTAGTAAATTTTTAGTAGTAAATAAAGCACTCCATTTCAGGAGGCATCAAAAAAGCTTACCACTTCTTGAAAAATGTTTACTGTTTCTTTGACACATATAAACAAAAACTTAATTCAGAGATTTTACATTCTACGTGGTGAATTGGGAAGGTGTGTTTTTTAAATGAATTTGTATTTAATAAAAGCCAAGAAACGTAACAATTTGCAAGGACTGTTTTGGCTATAATAGGAAACAAGTTCTATCTGGTATGAATTTCAGAGTTCATTATTAAAGTGTTTATTTTGTAGCAGAATATATGTAAGAGTATTTTTTAATTTCTCTAGAGGAAAAAAGTGCAACATAGGTAATACAGGGCATATCATATGACACCAATTTTGTTGAGATTACCAGACTGAACACAAACTTGGTAATTTTATATAAAACTATCAATATGCTTCAGTCTGGAATGTCATCAGTGCATAAGATTAAACATCACACAATGGAAAAATAACAAAATTGTTTTGGAAAAGGAATCGCGTAACATGCCAAATAGATAATGGTTGCAAAAACTCAAAGTGATTTACATGACGTTAGAGGGCTGCGCACACTGAACTGTCAATGAGCTGTACACATCTGAGCTCCTGTCCTCAGAAAATAAAAGCAAGAACGATCACAATATTTGCCTAAACACGCTGCATTCCAGTTTCAAATGAAGTATTTATAGTTGTTTCTCAGTACTCAGTAGGATAAGCTTAAACATAATTAAATGCCAATTCCCTGCAGTCAGTCAATCAGCGATCCAATGAAAAGTTAATGCTGTTATGAGTGGAGGTTCAGGGTGGCAGATGACAGATGTTCATGCACAGCAGCTTTTATACATTACCAACAGTTTATATTCTGCTTTAAATATCTGTGTACATATGACTTATTTTTGTCCAAATGATCAATTTCAGATAAAAAAATCTAAAGTGATGAGTAAATTTTTTTCTGTAAAAAAGCTCTTTGTAAACTACTGAAATTAAACTTTCACCTATAAATTTGTTCATAGATTCTTATTCACTACAGTAGCCATCTGTTCAGCATATACTGAATGCTTTTGTATTAAACATGACACAAGCCAATAAAAAAATAAAAGGACAATTCTTCACCCATTTTGCTGTATGTTGCATTAATCTGAAACACATCACTTCATTAAACTTTTATTTATCTGTATGAGCAGCTGCTGGGCTTGGGCAATAACTTTTACTCAAATGTCTTTGGAAACCAGAGATGCACCAAGACAAAGCATGCAAATTAAAGGAAAACAGCAAGTCCAGACACAAAAATGAATTGTTATACAGATCAAATCCACCTAAATATAAAGGAGAGCAAGATAGTTGGGTTTTTTAAGTAAGACTAGGGACTCAGCTCCATAGCTCCATTTCACAGGCCTCTTCAGCAAACTCCAACATGGATCTATGCTGATATAGAAAACACTTTCTTGGAGAGCTTCTGAACAAGCTAAAACTTTTCTACAAGAAGAAACTCAAACTGAACTAGTTTTCTGCCCTGTGGGATTGTCCATGAATCCTCACAAAAAATGAGGTTTCAAATCTGAGTTTACTCAAGCAGTCAAACTTTAGGTTCTAAGTATCAAATACAAGTTATAAGGATGTTTTTTGCAGAGACATTGCAGAACACAAATGTTATTTCTCGACTAACTCACTTAAATGCTTCCACAAAGGAACTCGGATAGACGTGGCTCTCCAAGAAGAGCTTTCCCAGTGAGTGCCTCCTGCTCCCCACACCCCTTTTTACCTTCCTAGCCCCTATCTGCTGTTTATAATTCCTTTTTTGGAGAGATTACATTCTTCTCATGTGGGATGGGGCCACTTGGACCTTTCACATTCCATCAGAATTTTTGAGGACCAGCCAAGTTACCACAGCTTTTCTCATTACCAGTAATGCACAGCCTTCTTGTATGTCCTGTACTTTGAAGGTTTTCTCTTAATTTTCCAGTGTGTGACTCTTCTCTCATGCAGTTGACCATCCCCCTGCCCCCAGAGAAAGCCAACATTGCTACTGTGTGTGACAGATAACCATTGTGGTACCTGTCTTTCAGCAGAGGAAAATATTCCCCCATGTCTAACCACCACAAAGTATGCAGTCCTTAATTCATCACAAGCAGTAAATAACTTTTTGTTATTTGGGACAAGGTTCATGGCTGAGTTTTCACAGCAGTCCTACAGAGTACTATCTTGATACTCCACCAGGCCTCCAGTGCTCTCCCTTAAATTTCTGTAGAAGTACTGCTGTTCTGGTGACTCTAGGTATTCAGCAGAATTTTCCAGTATAAAACTCTTTTTAAGATAGACAGGTTATGCCTGGCTACTTTATATTACATTCAAAGGGATATGAACATCAATTCATGATGCTGGAAAACATGCAATTGAATTTAGGAATAACAATAAATGTCAAGTGCTTCAAATTCAGGACATTTCTTCATAAGCCTACATTTACAGAGAATATACACTAGCCATAGAAACCAGAAAAGATGAAGTTTTAGGTCTCTTATTCCACACAGAAAAGTCAATGTGTGTCATCTGTTATTCCCTCCAGTGGCATGTTCTTGTTTTTGGAGTTTTTTTCAACCTTTGAAAAAACTACCAAATCTCAATTAAATTTTGTTGAAGATTTTCAAATCAATAGAAAAAATTGTTTTCATGGCAGCATAGTCAGTCAAAACAATAAACAGAAGAGTATTCTAAGAACACCACAGGAATGCCTGTAGTGTGCTCACAGTTACAAGGTGGCTGATGTTCAAATGAGCACATTCCTCCATCCCGTTTATCACTGGAATCAGTTTCCAGAGGAATGTGTACAAGAGTGCCTGTTTTCTACTGTTTCTCACAAGATTTGGAAGAAAGCACACGTTAAAGTGAAGGAAAAGGCTTATACAGTCAGCAAAGGACTTGTTGCAGAAAATGGAAGGAAGGTGGCAATAACCCTTCTGGCAGTTTTGCAGGAATCCCTGAAGCACCCAAATGATGTGCTGATCCAACAAAGCTTCACAGCTTTCTGGACCTGCAGAATGAGTCCCCACAGATGGGTTTGGGTGTCAAGGAATAGCGTACCACACTGTGAGTCCCTGTTGGGACAGGCAGTGATAAAATGAAATGCACAGAGAGAATACCAAGCACAAATGCTAAGGACAGACACCTTGAAACTAGAATTTCAAAGCTTCACAGGAGCCTAAACTGTTGATTCAAGGAGTTAAATTAATTATGTTTCCTTCCTTGTCTGATGTCACTCCAACATCCGTTTTGATGTTTCTTCCCATGTTCCATTAGTGATAAATCAATCCTGAAGCATGCAAATTTAATCTGTGGATTAGGCTAGGCACTGAGGCACTCAATCGATCTATGTCCACACTACAAAGCAGAGTTTTGGATTTATGTCCATGCTCCAGCTGACCAAGTGAGATTGTTGCAATTTAACAGTAGTTACTCGTTTTTGTTAAACCTCATCTACTAACGCCTGTCCCTGCCATACAATGTAAAGTAAAAGCCTATATGATGGTTGCAACCTGGTCTAGTGCAAGGTGTACTGGCCCACTGCAAAGGGGGGAGGTTCAAACTAGATGCTCTTTAAGGTCCCTTCCAAACCAAACCATTCAATGATTCTATGGTGTGCTCAACTCTTCAGAGCAGTGATGCACTCAAGCCACTGAAGTCCTCTGGGATTTGATGGGGCAAAGGGAAGGCAGGGTTATTGTGGTGAGAACAGGGGTCCTGTCTGATCCTAGAAGCAGCAAAGGCATTTCCACATCCATGGCTGGTAGCCCACAAGGTTTTGGTGAAGAGCAGCAGAGATCCCTGTTCTCATTCCATATATTCTATTCCAAAAAAAAAATAAAAATAAAGCAAACATAGGAAAATCTTCTGTCTGCCTGAACGTGGAGCAAGGTATTTTGCTTTCCTTCTCCAAGCTCTCTGCACGTGCTGCTCCATGAACTCTTAAGCAGAAAAACAAAACCTGCAAAAAGCACACCTTCTCCAGCAAGCAGAAACCTACTTTGGCTGAGTTTTACAATACCTCCCTCTACTGGGAAAATACTGCCTTGTTTCTCGTGACAGTATTTCTTCCTACAGCCAGAGGGAGGTACGGATCAACCCACACATAGTAATTCAGACTGGGGCCAAGCTGAGAGCAGAAATGAATGAGAGACCAGCGGGTGAAGATGCAGGTTGGCATCATAGCCAGAAATTTATGCTGTTAATCAGCAGATGATCCATGCATGAGTAGGTGTGCAAAGAAGAAAGCGTGACACAGCATGAATCAGTTTTGTCCTGCCATTTGTACATAGGCCTCTTAAAAAAAAAAAAAAAAAGTGACAAACAAGCTGGCAAACAGGTGATGCCCTAAGATGGGTAAAATTACTTATACGGACCCAGTATATGATGGGGTAACCTCTTAAAAGAGAAAGGAAAAAAAAACCCCACACCAAAATTGTGAGGGGAGGGATAGTTTAAAGCCAATAAAATCACAGTTTAGATAAATTTTCACAGCCCAGAGCACGTAGGGGAAAAAACCACAAGCAATTCCCAACCTGCATTTCTAGATCCAGGACCTACCCTTCTGAGTAATTTTTACTGCCTTGGAATTAAAAACCCCTTCCCAACAGAGATTTTCAAAGCCAGTCAGAAACCCACCTTTTACATTTAAGCACCCTGGTTATGATGCATAAAATTCCTAAGCTGAAAAGTCTTATTTTTAAAAAAGTTTAATTCTACTTGCACTCTGCTGCTGTGGATATGTCCAGAAGGTTTACTTTATTCTATTACGATAAATTGCCTCTAGAAATGAGGGCAAAAGGCCTCAGGTGCCAGCTGGCTTATTGGGTAGTTAGAAGTTCCCCAACAGATGCTTCAAAAGACTGAAGATACCTCCATGTTAAAAAAAAAAAAAAAAAAAAAGAGAAAAGAAGCAGACCTAGAAAACAGGAGGCAAATGAAGGAAACAGGAAACTGCCCAGAGAGCGGCTGCCCTCATACCCCAAGGAATTACCAGCTCTGGCAGTCCGGTTGTGTTCCAAAAGCCAGCGAGCCCTTCCAGGGTGCAGAAAAGCTGACTGAGACATATCAGATGGGCAATTGCTGAGCCCTGGTTTGGGTGGAGAGCTAATGGGACATCTCAAAACAGGTCCCAAACTGACTTTGCCCTTTCAGAGAAGGAACAGGACTATTAGGAAATCTTAATTTTTCTCCAAACATCACTCATCAGGGTTAAACAAATGCAAACAAAACTACAGCAGCCTATAAACTGCTTTCTCTGTTGACTACCAGCAATTACTCTCCTGGACCCATCTTACAAATACTTTTCAAATTACTAACGCTCCATTAAACGTAAGAGAAAGAAAAGCTTCTCATCAAGGCTTTGTCTCCTTATACTGAAGTGAAATGCCAAGAGAGAAGACAGTACAATCCCCTTGAGAAGACTGGAAAGCTGGTAACCCTGACAACAGGCATGTGGCTTGAAGGTACCTGCACCTCATGGCACACAGACAAACCCAACAAATACAATGAAAGCAGTAGGTGACACTACTTTACAGCTCCAAGGGCTGCTGTTTTAGGAGGACAATCCAACGCTGAGCTCCGAAGAGAGCACCAGAGCCTTTAAATGCTGCTGATTGTATGGTGAAGGATGGTGAATTTAGCAGCCCAGAAGAAGCCATGATCCTGACTCTATGCCTGTAAAAACATCCCTCAGCCACCTCACACAATCTCTACTGCCCAAAGAACCAAGGCATGGAAAACATATTACAGAGGAAAGGAGAGGAGGCAGTGAAGGCACTCAGAAAACACTTGAGACAGCACAGGTCAGACATACTGACAAATGGTTCTATACTCTGACTAGCATTTCCAAGAAAGGTAGAAAATGGTGGGTCCCCAGAGAGTATCACCTTTAAATGCTCAGAAACCTGTAGTATGATGGTTTCTTGTATATAAGAACTAATATATTCTCTAAAGCAAAATACAGCAAGTAGATCAGATGTCTACAAAGAATGAAGCTGAACACATGTAAAAACTCTTAAAAATCACAGGCAAGGTGCAATTTTTAGTGACTCAAAAAAATCTAAGTTTTTAAGTATCTACAGTTTGGTTTCTAAATTACTAAAACTTGTAATTCACATCCAAGCAGAAAAATCCAGGAAAAAAAAAACAGTGCAAAAGAAATTAAAGTAATTCAACCTGGACATTCAGTATGACGATGTAAAATGGAAAAGCCATCCCCCCTTCCCTTAATGTTGTAAAAATTGCTTTGAGATTCAGCATAAAACAGAAAAATATTTCATATGGACTTTTCATAATATTTTAAAGCACATGAAAAACATACTTAAGAGTCTTAAATCGGAGCAAAAGCTTTAAACCAATAATGCACAGCTGCCCTACCGTAAAAGCTTTGCTTCGCTGGCAAAGTTACTGACTTCTGAACACAACCACACCAGAAGCGACACAATTTCTGTAGCAGGTGGCACAAATCTTTTCCTTCCACTGAAATTACAGTTTTGGGTTCAATGACTCTGTCGCAGCGTCCTCTTCCTCAGGCAGCAGAACACCCGTCAGCAGTGGTGTATCTTCAAACTGCCCATGAATCCTCTGCTCTGGGTGGGGACAAAACAGTGTCCCTAAAAACACTCCCAGTGAGCAAAGGATAAAAAACTACTGGAAATACCAGAATACCTCTGCATTTCCAGAACAACAAAGGACTTTGCTAAAAGCTCTGTTACCATGCTGCTTGCTGTTCGTAGAAATAAAACCCAGCAAGTAGAACTATTATTCATCCTCTTCCTAACTCTATTTATCACCATTCCCATGCATGGCTCCTGCTCCCAATAATTTCCCTTTGAATGACTAAAAGCCCATACAACTTGTAGCCAGACTGTCAGCTCAGAAGGCACAGCACAATGTGCACTCCAGCAGATGCCTCAGCCAGACCCTCAGCCCCAGTGACCAGGTGCACACTTACTGTCAGCCTGTAGCCTCACTGGCAGCACACTCACAATGAGCAGCCTTTCCCATACCAAGCTTCACATCAAATGCCCACTGTTTGCATGTTTCCCCTGTGGTTATTACTGGTAGTTGTGATAAAATAAAAAAAAAAGAATAATTTAAGTGACTCAGTAAACCACTTCCTTCTTTGGCCCTGTAAAAACCTGATGCTGTAAAGAAGAGACTAAATCTATCAAAATTCACAGTTCAGCTCCACAAATTGTGTCATGCCAATTCTCCATCTCAAAACCACTAAGGACAGAGAAGGAAGCAAACCTTCCACCTCATAGGAAAGGCTAAAGCTTTCATTATACCATCAGTGTATGGCACAGAAGTACAAAACCATAAGAACAGCAGGACAGCATTCCAGGTCCTTTTATGGGAACAGCAACCCTTGGAATCACTGATGAGCAGCAAAGGGTCAAGCAGGGCCACTTCAACCTATCACAAGCATCTGTCAGTGCCATGTGGAGTGGGAAGATCGCATCTCCATCTCCCCACCTGCTGAGAAAGAGGAATACTCACTGATTTTCTTCTTTTCTGAGATGAAGGCAGACAGCGTCACACACTGCCATTTCTGAACAACCTCAGCACAGGAGAAGGACTAACTGGAGACAAAAAATAACCACCATCTCATAGAGCAGGTTAGGGTGGTGAACCTGCCCAGACAAACAAGAGTTGTGTCTCTCTTGTGTGGACAGAGACTCAAGCTCAGTTTTTCTAAAGCAATCTGAATCCCTGGGACACCTCAAAGGCCTCAGACAGCCTTTTGCAGGTTAAAGCAGGAATACCGTTAAAATCAACAATGTTTCCCTGCCAGTTGCTGTAAAGATCTGTAAAAAATGAAGCCTGAAACCTTGCTCACCATCAGTGACAAAAAAATTAGGCCACAACCTGATCTCTTCAGGGGACATGGAGGACATGCTGCATCCCCACCTCTGTACAGCAGTAGGGCTTCAGGCTTTGGTCCCCTGACTGCCAGTGCACCCTCCCAAATGGTCAGACAGGAAAGTTTCCTTACCACCTGTTTTCACCATACACACAAAATAATGCTATGCCATACCAGAAGAGCCAATTTTACTCTTCCTTCATCATGTCTCTACATCCTGTTTCTTGCTCCTATTTCTGTCTTTAGGCCACTTAACATTATCACTAACCCTGTTCTATGGACAAATTAACAATATAAGTTATCTTTCCAAGCTGCTGTTTCCCATACTGTCACATAGTGCTTCCTCATTTGAACTTCTTATCTCTTCCTGCAAAGACCTTTCAAGTACAAAAGCGGCAGTAAAATTTCATTAAACTTATCACTGGACAGTTACCCTCCCAGGCGAAAGAATGCACTACAGCTTTGCCTCTCAAAATAATGTGGCAAACGTCAAGGTAACAGCATTTTGTTCTTGAGCATGAAGAAAATCACAAAAAAACCCAGTTATACAGAATGAGAGGCCTTGGTTGCCACTGCAATTCATATTATTGAATATATTGCTCATATGCCAGCAGTTCCGCTTTTATAAAAAGGCAAGGACAGTTTGTTGATTCACCATAACTGCAAAAGCTGCAACACTTCATGGTTAATGTGAATAAGCATCTATTAAAAGGGAACTAGGAAAAGAAGCATTAACTCTTCAATTAACCTTTTAAAGCATGTTTGAGCAATTCATTAACCAGCTGGCCTGGCTAAGCCATGTTTTTCAGTTTTGTTCACATCATAATATTTGGTTCTCTTTTATCACCAACTTGTTTTCCAGAAGAGTCGTGCTAAAAGAAAACTTGTGAACAAAATTATGACCAATAAGAGCAGAACAAGACCAGCCCCAGAGAGACTATGCTCATAGGCACTGACAGATCATTGCAGTCTGTGGTTGCCCAGACCAGGCCTGATGGGAAGTGCAGGGCAGAGTCACACAAACAGCTCTAGACAAAGTCACACGGTTCAGCTGAGCTCATCAGCTGCTCCTGGCACCAGGGCTTCCTGCAAAAGAAAGAGGTCAGCAGATGTGGCTCTGCAGTGATCATGAGCTCCTGAGGTAACAGAGAGGGGGCTGGACCTGCACTAAGCATAGAATTAGACCAAAAAGTCTACAAGCAAAAGTTACCTAGGGAAGGGAACCACTGGTTCATATCCACATTTCCACAGATCCAGAGTATTTTTCTTTGCTCCTCTAGCAGGCCAACATGAACTAGAACTGCAGAGCACAGCTAGAGCCAAATCCCCAGAGCTGCTCTGGGATGCTCAATACTGGAGCTTCGGGACAAGTCAGTGTCCTCTCTGCTCCAGGCAACAAGAGCCACCCTCTGCAAGGAGACCTCTGAGGTGCCAGGAGCTGGTAGAGAAGCCAGACAGTCACACCCTGCAGCTGTCTGCCTCATCACCCCCTGAAATCACCGTCTCCGGGGCAAACCAAGCAGAAGGAAATATGTACTCATGCCTCAGCTGTTCCAGTTTGCGGAGGGTGTATACAAGAGACGGCTGAACTGACCTTGGAGCTCACCACCAAGTTCCTTTTTTCAACTTACGACGCTCTTCCTTCCCCTTCCCCATACGCTCCTTCCTCCCTCACCTTCACCCCAGCTGCAAGGAGCAGCCCATGTCTTCCTCTCTCAAGAGCACTCTCCCAGCCACCAAAACGGGAGAAGATGGGTTTAGGGGCGTGGGTTAGTGAATGCAGCTGTTGTATGGCAAAGGACCAGCGGGTGCCATACACAGCACAAGGGAGGGAGATGCAGGAAGTATCCCTCCAGCTCAGCAGAAGTGAGATGTTCCCTCATCATGATCCTGGAGCCCCCGGCTGCAGCCGCCCCCTCCCCTCGGGCCGTGCCCGGGACCCGCGCCATGACTCGGCCCGGCCCGGCCGCACTCGCACCGGCAGGCGGAGCCCGAGAGCCGCGCTCGGGCCCAGCCGCCCGCACGTCCCCGGCCCGCGAAGGGTCCCCGGCCCGCAGCGCCCTTCCCTCCCCACACCGGGGGAGGCCTGTTCATAAAAACGGGGAAAAAAGCCCCAAACGCCCCTGGGGTTCCCCTTGCAGTCCTTCCTGTCAGTGCCATCACAGCTGCCGTTCAAAGCAGAGCCTAGGCCATCAAAAGCTAACAGCAAATCTACGCCCATCAGAGCCAGACCTCCCGGCCAGACTGACTCAAGGTCAGGTAAAAAGTCACAATTGCAGCCGTTCAGATAAGACATTTTTCATTACGATGGTAGTAAAATGCTGGAACAGCTGATAGCTGCCCCAGCCCTGGAAAGAAATGCTGGAACAGCTGGTAGCTGCCCCAACCTGGAAAGATTCGAGGTCAGACTGGATGGGGCTCTGAGCAGTGTGATGGAGTAGATGTCCCTGCTCACTGCAGGGACATTGGACTAGATGGCCTCTAATGTCCCTCCCCCCCAAATTCTATGATTCTATGAAATGGCACCAATTAATACAGTCTGCTCTCAAGCGATGAGAAGACAGAGAGCCATTTGTCTTCTCTTGAACTCACTGCAGTACTTAAAGACAACTTTTTCAAAAGGGTTACTGCTACAACCTGAGCCAGGCCTGGAGCAATGCCCTAGGATGAACTACATTGCTCAGCTAGGAAGTGATGGGAAACACCAGCTCCACCACTAGACCTGCTCTCCTTGCTGTCTGTCCTCTCCTGGGGCCAGTGGCAGTGGCAGAGCTGACTGGAGCAGGAGCAGGCTGCAGGGACCCAAGTACCAGCCATGAGCAAGTAGCACACCTGGCACTGTAGGATTGGAGTTGCAGCAGCTGATCAGAAGAAGTATTTCATGTTGAGAGCTGTCAAAAGCTTCCCCTCCTCTAAAATGCTTTTGAGTAACAGGAGAAAGGTTTGACCTTTCCACAAGAGTACTGCTGTTAGAAGTAAGACAACATCCACACCATTCTGCCCAGCCTCCTCCTCCACAGTGCCCATGACAGGGCAAGACAGACAGGATGGCTACATAATGCCCAGCACTACTGGATGGTTCCTTGCAGCTGCGTCCTGATGTGCAGGGAGATGCACACACCCTGTTGCACGGACAGCACAGCCATGGGCCACACCGACACAGTCATCAAGGGTACATCAGGGCATGAGCCCCATTTTGGGATCTCTGATTTCAACTGCATACATCACTGTACCTGTCTTCTTTCTGACACAAGAGCACACTGGAGGAGGGAATACTGCTTCAGAGAAAAAAGTGATTTTCATTCAGGGTAGGGCTATCATATCCCTTCTATTTCATTTACAGAGACTACAGATGCACTAAAATACCATCAAAAAAGATTTGCCATCCATGGATACAACCCTGTTCCCAGGCTTCAGTAAAGAAGCATGCACTCACTAGTCAGTACATTTCCAATCTTCTTCAAGTGCTTTGTTGCTTTAACAAGGCCTCTCTGTTATTCTCCTCTGGCAGGACAACAACTCTCAGACTTTTTCAGTAATAAATACAGAGTGTCTTCAAAATAATCTAGGTCAACCTTCCTTTCTCTTTAATGCACAGCATTTCCAAAATAAGATCTGTTTTTCTGTGCAGGCACATCATAAAACATGATAAGGCTTTTAAATAATCCTTCAAATGGCCCAGCCCATGGTCATCTGAATTCTCTTTCATGATCACCACTCTCTTCATTTATTTTCATGAAATTTCAACTTCTTGATTGTGGAGCCTCTTTTCTGACTGCCAAGATAATTTTTAATTAATCTCCTGTGTCCCTAAAGGTTTATCCAAGTCAAGGACATTCACAAACTTTGTAAGCCAACTTTCAGCTGCAGCATCCAAGTCACTGATCAAGTACTTAATGCAAGTGATAAAAGAGAGAATTCCTGAGAGGTGCGATCAGGCAGGTTCTGTTTGGGGGATCCTGTTGGCGGCTCTGTGTCAAAACATCAATTCCTGTCCAAATGCTTCTTTTCATACAGTTGCACACCTCCCTTCCAGCAATTTCACCTAGACTGTTATTTCTAAACTGCAATATGCTTTCTTGAAACCAAGCCCTGAGTCCACACTAATATGCCTTAAAAGGGCATGATGAAGGAACAGGAGGAGGTATCACAGAATGGTCCACAAGAGAGGCAAGAGAAGACGAGTGGATACACATAAGAGAATTTGCTAGGCTTATGCTCCAACAAAGCCAATCACCATCACTTGAATTCTAAAGCCTCTTTCTCATGTTTGCTTATGAAATTTTGTGTGAGACAGCATCAGCAGATACATCTAATTTATTTCCTCTTTTCTGTTTATAAGGCACACTCATCTGCCAGACCTGGAAAATTGGCTGCTTTGAAACAATGTGTTCTTAGAAATCCATGTGGCTCTTTTAATGCTGTATTATTCAGTAAGTGCTTATATATTGACTGTTAGTTGCACTCATGACTTGCTAGGGTTCAAAGTTAGGCTGACTGAGCTTTAGTTCTCCAGCAGCCTGTTTTTGTCACCATTTTCAAATATAAAGACCGTGGGCAGTCTTCTGGGGCCTCTTACATGAGCTCTGAAAAAGCATCCCTAATAGGCCTAACAGCAGTCTCTGAATCATCCAGTACTACTGCTGGCACAATGTGCACAGTATTAAGCCAAAATATTAGAGAAACTGTGTCACACTATGTTTGACATTAATGTTACGAAAAGCATTCTTCCTCACCATTACTAATGCATATTATTATCTTTAGGGATTAAACAGGAACAGTGGCAGCCAAGGGAAAATAAACAACTTGCAACCATGAAGGTTATGCCTGTGGAATGGTACAAAAGGACCAAAGAGACAAATCTCTTGTGAGAAATTCTTCACACATTTCAGCCTGGATCTGGCTCCATTCACCTCCAGGGTTTCATTAATGTTCTCCCTTTTCCCTGGGGTTATGTGAAAGAGGAAATGAGATAACGCCCAGTCGGTCCTTGTTGCAGTGTTCCAGCCCTTTGAACAGCACTCAGTCAGTCACTCAGTCAGGACTCACTTAGTCACACTGACTAACACCATCGGTAGCTGCTTTCCTCCCACACTCGCTGGCAGGGGCCCAGGGATCTCCCCTCCCAGGCGTGCTGCCACCAACCCGGGGCCAGCTGGCCGCTGCCGGCCACCCTGCTTCCCTCTGTCGCACCTCCCTTCTGCTACTCACTGTTCCACCCATCAGGAGTCAGGAATACAAAGGACTCCTTTCCCCCTCTCCTCCCAATGATACCAAGTAACTTGGGCTTGGCATTGTCTCACCGGGACATTGCAAGGGCTTGCCCCACTCCCCAGCCTTCACAAAATGCAGGCAGCGGCTTGGCTTGTAAAGGAAGCCCTGCATCCACAGCACTCACAGACATTAACTTCGTCCTTGAATCTCACAGCCAACTCAGGATTCTCTGGATGAAGGATCAGCCAAGGTGATGTCCGTCTGGACTTGCCCACCTGGCCAGGGCTGGACCACAGGGCAGAAGAGAGAGTTGGGGCATAAATGCCTGCCCCAACCTGAGGGAAAATGCACTGCAAAGACTGGATTTCATTCAAGTGTGGTTTGTTCAATGCTCAGACCAAGAAGCTGTACAGAATTATGTTATCTGTGGCAATCCTCCATGCAGTTATGAACTCCTAGATTACTGATCAACTGTAGCACTAAAAAAAAGTTCATCATGCACATTTAAGAACACTATTGGAGGAATAAATGTAGCCATCAGCAGAGGGAAAAACAAGTTATTACATACCAGACCAGTGAAGATGAGCTCAGTGAAACAACTTAATTGTTTGGAGGGGAATACAGTGAGTCACCTTTTAAAATTTCAAGTGTTCTCAGTACAATCTCTCACAAGACTCTAAAGTGCTTTATAGACTCAGAAAGAGTCTGCAGTCTCTCCAGTTCAAAAACCCCACCTATGAATAAGTGTTTGGATTATTGGACTTCCTTCACATTATTAGCTGGATCCCAGTTTGAAGAAATGTGTGTTCCAACATGAAACTGCCTTCAAGATTTTATTACATATTGGTTGGCCTATTTGCATATTTCTCAAGAAACATATATTATTACCACATATGTGTGGCACTGACAACTTCTGCACTCACCATTCACCCTCCCACCTCACCCACCATGGTGCTCTCCTCTCCTGCCCTTCTCCCACCCTATTTTGGGAGACAGAGAAAATGAACAGTGTAAAGACTGTTCAGTGTAAAGAATTCATCTACTCCAAGCAGAAGAATGTTATAAGCAACTAGAAATGTATGCAACATTTATTTCTGAAGGTCATAATAGCCTGAAGTACTTTTATTCAGACAGCCCTTCCTAGTCCACATGTCTGTCTTGTGTATCACTGCAGTAAACCTCAAGAACTACTCCACCCCTTCAGGTCAAGAGCAGTGAGGTCATGGATCTCCAGAAATCACCCTTGTATATCATCCAGTTCCCCTTCTGTCACCCAGAGGGATTGCAGTCTCTGCACACCCTCCCCTCCTTCCCCAGCACTCTCCTCTTCCCTCACAAGTGGCTTATCCAGGGACTTTCCATATGGGTGCTCTTCCAGCAGCACAGCAGGAAGGTGCAGCATTATGTGCAGCAACACAGAAGCACAAGTGTGTGCTCCCAGTTGTAAGGAGCAAAAAAATACCATTCAAAACATAAAACCAAAACAACTTATCTGTAATTATTCACCATAAACATCTTGGTTTTGACCATACAAACATAAACTTTGGTGTAACTTCTACCAGGAACTGTGAAGAATGCCAGTTTGTAGGAAGTCAATGCACATATTGTACATATTTTAAAGCTCTTGCTATAAATTCTGCTTTATGTGACAGTAGCTATGCAATAACCTTCCAAGCTGACACCAGCATCTTATTCTTTTTTTTTTTCCTGAAAAATAGGAGCACTTTACAGCAAAGCAGGGAAGTCTTATCTGCAAGATAAAGTAAGGTACTCCATTCTGCTCGCTGTAACAAAACCAATCATAAAGGGGAAACAAGAATACTTCTATTATAAATCACATTCAATCACCCTACTGCTTAGTACTGAATAATAAATCATAAATAATTAATTTAACATCAACATTTCTTTTGCTTGCAATTCCACCAATGGAATATTAGACATTCTGTTAACTTCAGAATTGTATTCCTGTCGTCGGTTGGACACAAGGTTTTCGGGGTGAAGGAAGAGACAAGATGGGCTCCATGATCAGAAGGCTTGATTTATTAAGTTATGATATATACATCTATTATAACTATACTAAAAAGAAAAAGAAAAGGAGAGTTTCCAGAAGCTGCTAGCTACCTAAGAATAGAAAGTAAAGAATGATCAACAAACCTTGCTCTCTCGGACTTGTGTCCGAGAGAGCTCAGTTCTGGATTGGCTATTATGTCCAAACACTCAATCTGGGCCAATCCAGAACTGACCTGTTGCATTCCACAGAAGCAGATAACCTATTGTTTATGTCTGGTTGCTGAGCTTCTCAGCTTCAGCAGGAAAATCCTAAGAGAGGATTTTTCATAAAAGAAATGTCTGTGACATATTCCTCTTGCAGCTTTACCTGATTTTGCCTGGAAGGAAGAAGGTTGTGTCAAGGCAGTCTGCCATTCCCCAGATGACAACTGCTTTACCTATCAGTCCTCCACTGGCTACTTCCCTCTGCTATGCACAGATCTGACTCTATAGTGTTTAAGCATCTCATGGTCCTTACGCTATTTGTCCTCAAGCACTCCTGTAAGACAAGGTGGTGTGGAACTCAGCTGGCAGCTCTGGAGCTGGGGCAGAGGCAACACCACTATCAAAGATTTGGGAGCAGGAGATGGTGCAGCACAGGGGACCAAATCCTGCTCTGGACTTGCATCCTTGCCTCAGACCACATGAAGTCTGGAGATACACTCTAGCAGAAAGGCTGCTTAGTTAAAAATGAAAATAAATGGAATAGTTTAACTTGAACAAAAGGGAAGGATTTCAAGGCTCTCAAGCAAAACCCTCACTAGCAGCACAGTGCCACCTCAGCTTTGGATTTGCAGCCTGTTTGCTGGCTGGGCTGACTGACAGTCTCTGCATTCAAGAGCCAGATCTGAAAGCGCTGGCTGGCGAACACAGCTAGATGGGATGTCCATCTGTATGTCTGTCCCATTCTTTTTCCTGAGTTTTTACACTAGGCAATATGAAGAGAGGGAATTGCTTCCCTTGCACCAGCAGCCAACTTGGGTGCTCCTGTGGCGGCCATTAGGATGAATTCATGTTCATAACACCACATGGGGTGACACTGAAAATTCACCTGAAGATTATTCATCTGTCATGGGGAGCAAGATCATGCTCCTGCAGCCCACCAGAGGCCATCCTCCAAAGCACCTTGGCAGGCTCCTGTGTTTTCATTTTTGGAGAGGGCAGGGAAGCATTTCTCTAAGAGAAAAGGAGTGGCAGGACGGAAGGAATCCAGGCCCAGAGGCACAGTGGGGTGGATCAGTGGGAAAACCGCTCGAATCACCTCATCTCCACATCTGCTGCACCCTGCCAGCCCTGACAATTATGGCACCACACTTGCTACCCTTGGCCTCAGTCACCCCACTGGCTGGCTGTGCCCCTTCTCCTTTACTTCACTTCACCGTCCTTGATAAGTGGGGCATCAGAAACAGGCATTTCACTTTAGGAGAAGAAAACAGCTCTTTTGCCTGCACTGGGAAACCAGCCAGCTCCCATTCAAATCAAAGGGAAGGATCACGTGGATGCATTTCAATTAACTGCACTGGTGAGGCAGGCTGCAAACAGGCTTCCCATTCAGCCAGACCCCTTCATTTATGTCTTCTGTTGGGGAGGTGGTGGTGTATTCAGCCTCGTTACACAGTGTGGAAAGCTGGGAGGAGGGTGTATTTGCAGAGGGCTGAATTTAGCAGGGCCAAAATCTGGTGGCAAATAAGTGGAAAAGAGAAAGCTTATTTTCTGTCTGCTAGAGCTATGGTCTCCAAATTATTTTGATTGTGTACTTCTATCAGAAAAAAAAAAATAAGCTCGTATTCCCAGTACAGGTATCTTTATTTATTTATAAATAATGTGCATACAGTTCCAACATCACACAAGAAGACTGCAGGGGTTGAAGAGCTGGTTACAGCAACTGTCATCTGCTCGCTGCTATTGGCCCATCACACAGGCTCTTATGCCAGCTCCACCTTCAAATACTCCAGGGCAACTTTCAGGTAGCATCAGTCTCAGGAAGGAAAAAGAAAACAAAAGCAAACATAACCAAAAGAAAAACAGCACAAGGCTTCTTGCAAGCAAGAGTGTGTGCCATTTCTCAAGAATTTTTTTCCCTTGAAAGTAATTTTCAAAGCCTCTGTGGACACCCTTCATGAAAGAATGTGAGGAAGGAGCATTCACAGAGATTCTAAAGGCAATCTAAATATGGGTCACATATGTGTTATGCATATAAAAAATCATGTTCAGATAAATAATTACTATCATGAGTTAGACTTAACAACCAGAAAAAACAAAGGTCTGAAGTCACTACTAACCTACAGTGGGTTTTTGGCACATCATTCGTGCTTCCTCTGACAATGGGCATTCCCATTTCAATTTCTATTTATTTCTAACCGCTATAAAAATAGCAAGTCATCAAGTAATGAAGAACATTAAATACTCAGCATATAAATAAGTAAAAAGGTCAACAACATCACGTGTGAGGTTAGATAAAGGTCATTTTTATTTGTGTGGAAAATATGGCAAGCTTAGAAGAACAAGAGCAGTAACAGAACTAGTATTACAATTATATGCTTATTTTTTTCCTTAATTAATTCCCTTATGGTAAGTTACATGCTTATATCAATGATAGCAATAGACAAAGAAAATTAAAGTACTAGACAGACATTGCTTTAACCCGGAACTTCCACAGGCACTCAAAACTTATGAAATTATTTGAAAATAGTGCTACCATACGGCTCAAAAAAGCCTGATGCACATCTTTCAGAACAACCCTCACCACCCTAATTTGAGCATAAGACTTAGCAGAAGAAATGGAAATGCCCGGATGTTGTGTGTGACAAAAAGTAGAAGAGAATTCTGTGTAATAGATATTTGAAAAGAAAGAAGTTACTTGCAAAATTGACTTTCCTGCTTTCTAAGTAATACAGATCTGCAAGGATGCCAAGCTATTCTGAACACAGCCCATAACAGAATTCATTCCGGACAGCAAAAAAATGCCAGCTTAAACCACCTTTATTTTACTACCATTTTTAGATCATGGTAATGCCAATAACATACAATTACTAATGTTGGTGTATCAAGAAAGTACCAAATTAAATTTTAAGAAGTTTGCTTGTCTATCAGACTCCTTTTTTGGTAGCTCTGATCTGCTACTGAAATATGAGGCATCAGTCCAATGTAAAGAATAAGCCTGAAGGGAAAAAAAAGTCTTTGAGTATTACACCAAAAAAATCAAACAGTTCTTTTGACAGAAAGAAAAAGAGGAAGAAAAGCATTTTCATCTGAATGCACATATGGAAAAACAATTTGGGCTCCTTCAGATTCGGGGGGGGAAACGCAGAGGAAGTTTTAATTTAAAAAAAACCAAACAAAACAGCCCAAGACAACCACACTCAGCAGCCAGGAGCTCGGCCATAGGAGTCCAACTCCTCACATCCTCACAGCATCTCCCATGTGCCCTGCTCCCTGCCTTACCCCAGACCACTCCAACCCTGCCGTGCTGTGAAATGTGAGCAGGGACAATTGGGAGCAAAGCAGAAGTTTTCTGTCATTTTTAGTTTCCCCATGACTGTGACCATGCAACCCAGGAAGAGGCAGTCAGCCAGACTGGGGCCAAAGAAACTCACCAATTAATGCTGGTGCCTGCAACAGCTAGAGATTTAAAACACAAGAATTCCCACCTCGACATGAAGAAGAACCTCTTTACACTGAGGGTGGCAGAGCACTGGAACAGGCTGCCCAAGGAGGCTGTGGAATCTCTCTCTCAGGAGACATTCAAAACCCACCTGGACACATTCCTGTGTCACTGCTCTTGCTGACCCTGCCTTGGTAGGGGGGTTGGACAAAATGATCTCCAGAGATCCCTTCCAACCTTAAGAATTCCATGATTCTGTGATTTATAGGACACATTTATTACTAATTTTTGAGCTTTAAAATAAGGGGGGGCAGTTACAGAAATGTGAAAAGACACTACCCATGCTAACTACTTAAAATGAAACAAAAATAGAAAACCAACAACAAAAAAAAAGGGTGAAAACAAGAATTCAGTAAAATATGTGATATCAGGCATGTACTCTAATTTCAAATCTTATCTTTCAGGCTGGGCCTCTGGCTGTCCTTCTGTGCCATTTCAAGTTACTTAAAACTTCTTGCAGTCATTGCAGATGAAGCAGTTCAGATGGGTTTTGCAGGGAATCTTCTTCCCACAGCACGAAGTGGAGACAAAGGCAGCAAAAGGCAGAGACAGTCTGGGTAGAAAAAGCTGATGCAGTAAGAGAGGACTGCAGATGATGGACGGTGGGAGGGAGGGGAAGGCAATTACCATAATTGGTATTCTGGAAGCCACAGCCCATAAAGGGAAACAATGAAGTTTCATCCTGTAAAATCCAACATCCCACCAAGTCTGAATATGTTCCAGATTTATTAGTGGTTAAGAGTAGATGCTTAAAAGAAAGCACAGGAATTCCAGTAAATGAATTCAAGACAGTAATAAAGCCAGGGAAGATGACATAAACCAGTATTATATGACATACAATATGTGAAATGAAAGTGAGACTCAGGGGAGCACCTTCAAAAAATGGTTGGAGAAATGTTTCTGAACTTCTGCTGACATGAATGAGAACAGCTTCAGATGCTCAGTGTTCCCAAAATAGGACTTGTAACCCAGCCGTCTCTTCCTGGGTTCATTACAGAAAAACAGCTTTTTAATTACCCAGATTTAAATAATCCTGAACTATTCCGTACCTAAGACTTGAAATTAAATCAGATTTTCTCAAAACAAATGCTCGAAGTGGCCCAAAATTCCTTTAAATTCTGTTTTTCCCGTGTCTGTGACTTGCAGCCTATAAATGTCAAAAGCTATTAAAAATAAATTCAAAAATTAAATCAGTCCTCAGTTTTAATCACCAGTGCCAGGAACCATGGAAAAGCAATTATATAGTGGAAAAGGCAAAAGAGAAGAAAGAGAAATGAAGATAAAATTTTCTTGTTGTCAGAACAGCCACAGGATTTCTCACTGAATTCCTTTCAGCTAGGGAAATCTTAATAAATATGTTATTTGTATGTGGATAAAGTATAATAGAAATGCATAGCTTTATTAAGTTTTAAGGAATTAAGATAGGCCAACCCTGCCAATGGCCCATACCTACCCAAAGGAGGGATGAATGTTACTGAGGGGACTGTGCTATGCTGCCATCACCTTCCAGACAGGAGCTGGCGGACAACTCCCTGCTTTTGGGCTCAGAGCATCACCCTCTACCCAGGGAGGAGGCTGCTTTGTCTTCAAGCCAATCATTAATGTGTGCTTTGACTGCTCAAAGGAATCTGCCTAAATACAGAACAATCAGTCCAATCAAGCTGGAAGTGAGAGTATAAAAACAAAAGATTCATAAACCAGATACCACTAAGGAACAAAAGGGGCTGTTTTTCCCTCAAAAGGTAGGAGATGAAATGCCAGTTCAAGAGTACCTCATTGCTGATGCTCTTAAGAGCAATACGTTTGGGAAAGCAAAGGCTTCCTTTGTTTTGTTTGCTGGTTGTGTGTGTTTGTTTTTAAGCTTTCTTTTTCCCAAACAAACAGCAACAACAAAATCTGTATACCATTCCTGGCTTGCCCTCTGACCTTCAGCAAGTTGCCATCTCCCTGGAGTCACAGTTCAGAGATACAGTTTACAGATAGCCTGTTGTTACAGCTTCTTGGGTGGATTCAAACATGCTGCAGCAGGATGATGCTGAGTACCAGTCCACAGAAACTTTCTTACCCTGACCAGATGCTTTAAAAAACAATTGTGACAGGTAACCTGTCCTGCTATAAAATGTACCACCATGAAGTTACCTTTACTCTTCCAACAGGTGGCATAAATTCTGCGCTGTGTGCTCTGCCCAATTAAACACAGGCATCATTTGTGCCTGTGTCTGAGCATGTCCGTCCCACCAAGTGCCATCATACATAAGTGTAAGCCCAACCCTAAGCTGCACTTCACCTTACCAGGGTGCCTGAAAACTACCAAGATTTTTATCTTTCAGAAAGTGGGATAGGAACCAGAGTACCTTATAACCCAAATGAAATCTGCCAGTACTGTTAAATGGAATAAACATATCTAAAAATGCTAGCCCCTTCTAAAAATCCTATTGCAGCACAGTTATTCTTCTCTTTTTACTGACTTTTAGCAATCATTGTACTTAAAGCACTCCCTCTCCCACCCCCTTGACTTTGGGATGCTACAATGGGAATGCTGCAGTGTGAATGCAGAAGTCGTCCAATCATCTGTTTAATATCACATTTACTTGATACTGCAAGGGCAGCAAATCTGCTCTAACTAACATTGCCTTGCAACTATCCTCTTCAGAAACTGGCTTTTCCACAAGTGTTTATAAAGGAGATAATAAAAGGCAGCTCTGAGCAATCCAACCAGGTGCTCAGCACTCAGCAGAAATCACCAGCATAAATTAATTAGAAATGCAAAAAAAAAAAAAATACAACACTCACAGAGACTATGATTTCAGCAACTTAATGGATAAATCATTACAGTTGTCCAAAATCAAATTTAGTTCATAGGGAATAGGGGGATGATACCAAATTAACAGAAATACTGTTTTTACCATTAAATCCCAATGTGCTGTTCTTAATGTCACTGAAAAATACTTGCACAATGCCAACTAAGGCAAGAAACATTGAGAAAGCAGTATAAATTCTCAGAAACCACCTTAGAAACCACAGTGACTTAGACACTATGTTATATTCACTTTCCTTTTTTAACCTGTTCAGTACTTAACTGACTGCCCACAGGTGATTCAGAGCCCCACAGCTTGTGGGATGCATCATAAGTTACTAAAATCCTCCTAACCAAGCTGGTGTATAAATGTCAACTTCCCTGCTGCTCTTTTATTCATGTGTATAATTCACTAACCACTATTACAAGGCACAGCACTTCTCCCCTGCTCTCTCTTTCTTGAATGGTGTTCTCACTTTGTCAAAATTTAACTAGTGCAGAACACCACCACACCATGGGAGTGGACCAAGAGATCCCCTGACCTCACCTCTGCAGAGCCTGGCTCTCAGGCAGGTCACCCGGAGCCCACAATCCACAGTTCCATGGACACCAACTCCACTCCAACCCCTACCCACTCACAGCAGTAACACAACTCACTTACTGTAAAATTCACACCTCAGAGGGGTGTGACTGAGGACACAAAAGCCCCAGTGAACAGGAACCTCCTCCTTGCTTCCCCATCCATAACCACTTTGTTTGCACCAAAGAACAACATGTAGGCCCCCACCAAGTGACCACTGGGCTAAAAATGTAAATTAAATGATACCAGTTAGCAGTACACTGGGTTAATACACAACTTTGTAACACTCCACTGCATAAGACTGAAACCAAACTCATCAGGGCTCTGACCCTAGGAGCAAGCAGACCTGTGGTGATGGTGGCTCACTCTGATTTGCCAATTTTTGTTTTCTTTCACACATTTACATTTGGACGGCCAGTTTCCAAACCATGCAAACCCAACTGCAACACAAAAAAGGCATCACAGAGATCTGCTGAAAAATGCTGTAAGTTAAACTACATAGTTTTATACATATATGTTACAGTGATAATTTTTTAATTAAATTCAGGTCATTTGTATTAAAAAAAAGCTGAAACAGCCTTAGTTAGTATTTATAAAAACAAGTGTAAGGTATACAAAATAGATATCAAATCCAGTGTATGACAACTTCAGCTGAAGACATTTACCTATAGGAACACGGATGTGACACTATAGGCCAGGCATGGTGGTGTCACTTAAGATGTTGGACCCATCTGTGTGATAACCAGCTGCTCTCTTTAAATATGAGAAATCAGATATTAGGATGATATCCTTCTCTTACAAGGCTGACCTTACTGCGCCATCCATACAGAGTGAATTCAGAACAGTGATGGTTTTGTCCCTATACCTCAGACAAAGCAGCAAGGTTTCAAAGCTGATAGAACCAGTTTCCAAGTATTAGCAGGTATTTTGTCTTATTTGGCCATTGATGTTCCACTTATGGACCCATAAGACTAAATCAAGCTCCAAAAAATAGGGCAGTGGAATTCCAATTGGCTTTGAGGAAAATTGGTTAAGACTTGCAGTCTTAACTGTATTAGTTTAACACTCTAACCTCTAGAATTTGCACATTATCAGAGACATTAAACAGTGAGAGGTCAAAAATACAGTCATTTCTTCATCCCTAACAACGTGCTGAAGGTAATCAAACTGGTGTAGAATTTCCCATGTATATGCATACAGTCTTGAGGAATTGTCACAAAGTTTCATTAATCTGTTTCAATTGAAGTTAATAACAGACCCCTGCAGATTTGAAAGGAACTTGATTGTAAGGAGTCATGCAAGCAGTAACTATGCAGACAGCTCTAGTGAAGCAAGCAGTAGCACCCTGGCCAGCTAGCTAGAACTGAGCTCAGTTTGGCTCTTCATAACTACTGAATAAGCCAACAATCCCTGATTTCAGCAGTTTCCTCTCTTCTCCCCCTGCACAGAAGTTATGAGTGCAATTGGTTCACAGCACAGCAGCATGCCTCTGTGATGAAGAGAAAGCCACTGCTGCAGTGTGGGTCGATGAAGCACCGAAGATGTGTGTCCTCTCTAAAAGCACATATTTTTTAGCACAGCAAATGTGTTATTGACAGAAGCAAAGAAACAGGATACACCTGAGCTATTAGGAAATCAAACATCATAGTATACAGGTATTTTTATTACCTTATAGAGGTATAAGGTAATAAAAATACAAGATAATATTAGGTGTAAGGTTATATAAGGTAATAAAAAATGAAAAGATACATAAGAAAAAAAAAACTTTTCTGGTGCTGAGAAAAGGTAGGAGAGGCAGAATTACCACCTGGCGAGGTGGCCAGGAAGGCTCTCACACCCGTGTCACTATGCAGGCTGCCAACTACTGCCTTGTGTTTGGATGCCTCCCGATGCTGCTACTTGCTTTCCTCAACTCCTTTGTTATTTATATTGAGCAAACTTTGCATGTTGGCTCAGGAAGCCCAGGAGGACAGACATGGCAGGAAGGTCTGTAACCTTCACCACCCATTGAGCAACCATTTGGGACTCCTCCCTGGCTGAGCTGTGCCATGCCACACCATCGGCTCTGGTACGCAGCACCCTAACAAGGGGCAGGTGCAACTTCCCAGCATCCAGGACAAAAATATCAAAAGACCATTTGTGGAGGTGACAGACACCAAAGCACCCCTTGCCACAGTGCTTTTGGTGCCACACCATCATCTGCTGAGGTTTTAAAATCTTAATTCCTGATGGTGGATTTCTTGCCTTGGAAGAAGACTTCAGAAGGGGCACCCTGTATTTGTTTATATGCCTGACCAGGCAACTGCTAATAGTAATTTGGAAACAACACCCTATTGCAACACCTGCTTGTACACAATGAACAGAGTTAAGGAATAATTTATAATCACTTAAAAAAAAAAACCAACGTATTTTCTCATGCCACTCTTCTTACCTGTGTGGTTGGTTTAAATATTTTATGTGCCAGATAGATGATGTTACAAAAAAAGCTTATAAAGAGAATACAGAACACACATGCATTCAACCCCCACATAAGTCACGAACTGTGAGGGTGAACCCAGGTCCTGCTAACTGAGGACGTGTTTTGCACTTGAGTTCTTGGCTTCAAGGAAATTAAAATTTAAACTCATAACTTGACCTGAGTGAACTCAAGAATTTAACTTAAAGGCTCTGCATGAGCATGAGGACTGTATTGTCTTCAGACTAAATAAATTGATTATTTTTACTTAGATACATTTCACTGTCTATTAATTTCTGAAAAGGAAGTATGTCCTTTTTAAACATTTTTATGTTCACTTTAAGATAAGAATACTTGAAACAAATATGATCTCCTTGTCCTCCCTGACTTCTCTTAATATCATAAGGAAAAAAGCATTGCAAAAAGGTTTTCAGTTAACGCAATTCTGTTAATGCCCTCGCAACACTTCCACTTGACACCAATTCAGCACCAAAACATGAAATATTGGATACTGACGGCACCAACGCTTTTGCCTTATTAAACTTCAAATCCACGTGAACTTGATACCACAAGACCTCTGTGGTATAAAGAAAAGCATTTTTTTAACTATGGATTTCTTCACAATTAATTTAGGTAGACCCTGCCTTCCTTGCATCTCCAAGACCAGCTCCAAGAACATTAGTATTTAAACCATGAACACAGAGCTGATCTATTATTCTTTCCAAGTTTAAAAAACCTTTTGACTTGGAACTAAGGCTCTGCTCATTTTGCATTTGCTTTCATGACAAAGGATTAATGATAGGTTAAAAAATCTGGACTCAGCAGCTTTTCACTATATTCCCCTCCCACTGCGGTAGGGACAACCAGCAAATATCTGGCAATGCAAACCAAGGAAGGAACGTTAGTCAATATATAAGAGAAAAATCCTCTGCTTGACATTTGTACCATCAACACCCTTCATGCCTACACAGGCAGGACACTAGAAGAGCTTTCAGTGGTGCAGTTCCTCCTCTGGGAGAACAGAGCCCTTCTTCCCACAGAAAACCTCCCACGCCACATTACCACCACCTCAGCCACTCTAGTGACGGCTGGGATGGCTACAGCTGTTGCACTGGGCACACAGTGACTGAAACCCCAGCATCTGCCCCATCCCATCCCATCCCATCCCATCCGTGAACTCTGGTGCTTGTTTTTGCACATGCATGGACGTAACCCTGCTGCATGTTTTTAACTGTGTGCTATTAGACTTAACAGAAAATCCATGATTGAAATCAAGCCACTACACAGCTAAACATTACCAAAATCCATCGGGTAAAAATTATTAGACCACTTTTACCTCAGATGAGACAAAATACTAATTATGTAATCCTGCCTTCCTTGGGAATCTGTCCTGCCTGAAACTGCCTTGAAAAGACATCAGTATCACGCAATGACATTAAACTTCTTCAATGTCTCTTTCAAGTACAAGTTGACAAAGCTATTCATAAATTAATAAATAGCCCAAGGTGAGCAGAAAGATTACTCATGAAACCTGAGCAGTAATGCAATATTACTGTTCCTGGATCCTTTGCCATTTTATCATCCGCTATTATTCTCCCAAGGGTAATGTCAAGGATCCTCTTAACTGTACTGTTTGCCCACCTCTGCATGGTAATGATAAAAATACTGATTTTCACATTTGTGACTGAGATGCAATTTGACACAAGAAGTCCAAATTATTTCCCCCTTGCAGTGCATTAGCAATCACAAGCACAGAGAGCTTCACTCACATCAAAATGAAGCGGCCTCATTAATACGTGACACTGGAAACAGTGCTTCATTTGCCCTGTACTTTTCAAAATGAAGGCCTGGCCCAGCAGCAGATTTTAATACAGGTTGTGGAGAGGATAAGAGAATGGTTTGGAAGACAGGTCTGCCTTGGGCAGGGACATCTTCACCTCAATCGGATGGGTCTGAAGAGCAGCAGCTGCAGGGTGAGATTTGCCTCGGGTACGAGCTGATACCAAGGAGAATCCCACCTTTCCTTGAGAATCCTGACACATGGAACACCCCACCACCCTTGAAAACCCTCAGATCCTCTCCAGGTCCTGCTGGAGAGAAGTTTCATAATTTCTAACCTGCATGAGACAATAAAGAAAATGTGTCTTTCAGTCTTAGACAAAGTTTGGAAATTTTGACCTTCAGGCTTACACCATGTGTAGCCACCAGCAATACTCCAGCCCTCCTCCCTCACTTCATCTCACTGCAAAGCTGTGGCACAACTCATCTCTCCACCACCCAAAGCTAAACCCCACATGGTGACCAGACAGCCCTGTGCCAGTGTCTGAAGACATCCAGCATGGCATTAAGTGAGGCTGTATGAACCATTTCAGAAGGGACATCTCTTGACCAGGATGTCCATGGAGACGGGAGCCTTTTCACTTTGAAAAGAGAGAGATTTTAACCATGAGAGAATTCAACACAGGGGGATTCATCCCAGGGCTGCAAGCCCTTTAGTTCCACCCTCCACAGACTGCCCTGCATCTGTGAGTTTCTTGTATTTTTTAAATGTGAACCTGAAACAGTTCTTCAGAGTTTGAATGAGCAGAGAATCGGCAAAAAGAGTAAGACCTACTGGTCTTTGAATTATTTCAAACAATTAACAATAAACTGCTATTCTTTCTCAGATATGATTACAGAAATCACACGTCTTTGATGCACAATAGCAAATGAGCCCACTAAAGGGGCAAAAGGAGGTAGATTTTTTTCTGAGAGATAAGCACTTTCCTAAGTAACACCTACCCTGAGGATCATATTTATACAACTATTTCAACAAACAAGACTTTTGAAAGTCTGCTATAATCCACTAATAAGAAAAGATCAAAGAAACTAACAGGAAGGCCAGGATGCAATCAAAATATTTGATCAGTGAGCAGTTTTGTATCCAAGCCATAAACGCAAGGGCATTTCAGTGGAAGCTGTGGGAGGAGAAGCTGCTTTGAACACCTGGAGATTATGTGGCCATGGCAGATGGAACCCCTTAGGGGAATCCTCACACCCCACTGCCATCACCGTATCCCTCCCTGCACAGGACAGCAGCAGCACCCACCATCCCCAGCTTCCCATCATTTTCAGTGCAGCTATGTTAAACAACCAAGGGTGGAAATTGTACTCGTTCTCCTAAATCCCACCACCTCCCCCGCTAAAGTTAAATATTTGGCCTTTGGTTTAAACTAAATGGATTTTTGTTTTTCCTTTCAGAGCGGTCTCACGATCTCCGTGTGACCCCGGTGGGAGGACAGAGGGAGGCAAGGAGACCCCACCGTGCACTCAGAGCACTGCCAGAGCCCAGGGAGTGTCAGCCCACTCAGTAGCAGAGATGGGTGCTGCTGAGTTTATTTAATAAACTTTTAAATACTTCCTTTCCCCCTTCCTTTAAGGAAAAAAGAAACTGATATTTTCTGATTTTCCTCCTCACACCTTTTTTTCTTAATACATACTTAGCAAACATTAAACAACTACATATTTGGATGCTACTCAAGCTAAACAATAGCTTTGATAGTTTTATTTTGGAAAGAAAAAAAAGCAAATTCTCACTTTCTTGAAAGGTTTTACTTTTATTTATTTGTATATTCCCTAGGTTATCAGCACATTTCCCTTTGTTTTTCTGAGAGCAATATACATGTCCTTGTAACCAGAGAAGTATGGGAAATTCTGGAAATATCCAACTGTGTATAAACACTTAAAGTTCAGACACTCTAGTACAAAACAAGTACCTCTCTGAAACAAACATCTCCAGATGTTTTAACGTATTTTTATATATAGATAGATATATATATAAGATGTGACTCAGGCACAGAAAGCCAAAAGAATGTTCTCATTTCCTGAGACTGGCTAACAAAAAGGAAAAAAATGTGAATGAAGGAACAAAGATTCAAAAGTCAGCTTTTTCTTAACAGCAGCAGCTTTAAAATGCTCCATTTCAAATCTTTTTTCATATAATCAGAATACTGCCTCTCTCTTGCAACTACATAGACCCACAAAAGGAAGCACAGAAAGGAGAAAAAATGTTTTCTGGGTTGTTTAAAGTACTACAGAAATGTCTCATTAGAGAAGTGCCTGTCCTTTTTTCAGTTCCAGTGAAGCTGATCGACACCTCCCAACAAGCCCCTCTCCCACAGCCTGCCTTGTCCCCAGGACACAGGGGATGAGAAAAAGCCAGCAGCCACGTGCGCTGTGGCTGCCCCACAGCTCTGTCTCTGCATGGAGAGCTCTGCCTGCAAGAGCTCACAGCAGATCTTGTTCCATTTTTTTTTCCTGACAGTACAAGCAGGTACAAACAGCATCCAGCTCCTCTGGGACCTGAAAGCAATGGGTGAAGAAAGCCCATGGGCATCTCCAGATCATGAAGTCTCATCATACCAACAAACGTCAGGTACATTTAAACAGGCATCAAGAGGTGTCACTGTTCTCTGTGCCCTTTCTAACCATAAACTACATGTCAGGAGGGTAGGACACGAGATTTCCTTCCTCTGAATCCTTTGAAGGTGAATTTCTGCAAACCAATTCAGTGAGAGCTATGACACAACCACTGCTGGGGTGGTTTCCCTTCAGACAGAGCAGGAGGGGACAGCAAGCCGCAGAGAGAACAAACCCAAGTGCACTTCCCACAACAGAAAGCAAAATTGCCCAGACAATCCTTCCACAACACCTGCAGGCAGGTAGGTGATCCTTCTTCCAGTGCAACAGAGCATGGACTCCCAACCCTGACACCACACCCAGGGCAGCCAGAAGAAGTGCCCAGACCCAGCCCAGACCACCACCAAACACTGCTCCCTCCTTCTTCAGATCCCCAACATCTTGTCACTGAACTCCACTTTTCACACTGCTCTCTCAAAATGGATATTGCCACCTTTCCAAAGTTCTCTCCCATGGACATCACTGCCACCCACAAAATCAAGGAATTGATCCAGACTGAGACAAAATCAGTTTTAAATCTAGGTATCTACCAATCTCCTTCACCATAGGTTTTCAGCTGGCTCAGGTTGCTGGTGCTGGCACAAGAAATGTTGGGGGACAGGAATGTGTGGGTCACCCCAGACGGTGTAGCACAACCACATGCTAAATTAAAACATCTCTGTAACCATCACTGCCCATAAGAAGAGCAGTTGCCCTGGCATGGCCCATAGATGATCTGTCCTGAAACATAACACTGGCCAGAGCTGGGTCTGGGAAATGGCCACTGCCAAGTGAATCTCAGCCCACTTACAGCAGACCCTAGCAAAAATAAGTTACTTAATACAGCACTGATGTCCATCTCTCTGCCATGAAACACAAGTCTGTCCTGCTACCAACACAGTTCAGAAGAGCACATATGCAAAGCTCAGCAATATGTGCCTATTTGCGAGCATTTCCTCACGAAAACCAGAGGGTTTTGCAAGCAGAGGCTGCTGTGCCAATTCAGCCTTGAATCTGCAGGGGCCTTCCCCCAGCTGTGCCGGTGGCACCCCTGCTCCCCTGCCTGCCAAGAGTATTCTGCATTCCCAAATCAGAGGTGGAGTGTGCCAGGAGACACCGAAGGAGGGCTCAGGGATGCTGTGTTCTGTGAGGCAGGAGGCTGACAGCCAGTTCCTTGCCCTGGCCAGGCAACACCCAGCCCCGGTGGGGATGGCCAGGCCCCCACAAAAGAGTCCTTGCAAAGTAACAAGGGCCCTTTTTTCCCCTCCCAGAGTGGATTTGAAACTAATTCTCTGCATGGTTCCCTCTCCCCACATCAATCCCACAGCTGCTGAATGTCAGTGTGGGGTCTGGACTGAAGCCAGTTTGCCATGTTGTTGCCTCCCAGATATTTGCAGGCATTACTGCATTGCTTTGCTGTGGTCTTTCCCAGTGCCCCCAACTACAATAAAACAACATTAATACAGAAAATCCTTTTAATTTTGAGCACAGCAGCTACTCCATGCTGCTCTGGCCACCCAGGAAATGTTCATAAAGTCATTACAATGCCTTAGCTCCCCAGATGATCCACATCAATTCACCACCCATGATGCAAGAAATATCCCCCCGCTGGTTTTAACTCTACTCTTCACACCAGTTTAGGTTTCACTCAGACAATATCCACCAGTGTGTTCTCAGTTCTTCAAACTATTTAATGCGACCAGTGTTTGAAAAAACCCTAAATCCACATGATTAAGGACCCAGCTTCTCACTGAATTCCACAGAAGTGGCTGGTTTGATTTATTAAAAAATCAAAAAGCGATGAAAGGAAGGATCATCCAAGCTGGAACTCAAGAACCTCTTATTTAACATATAAAGAAAAGCAATCAATATGAAAAATGCAGAGTATAAAACCTCCTCCTGGGTGCCAACCATGCTGTAATGCTATTTTTTATGCACTATAGGGTGCTCCAGACTATGCCATTTTGGCAGAGGAACGTGGTTTCAGGCTGTAGAGGAGGTCCACTTTGTCCATAGTTTGTCATTGGCCACACTATCAGCTTCTGGCATCCTGCATATTGCTGACAGCCTCCAGATGCTGAGACAAATTCAGCAAACTGTTTGACATAAAGAGCTGCTATGGTACACAAAACCATAGTAATTACAAGGAAATTGCAGTACCCTGACTTTCCCCACCAGGCTTTTATCTGTTTAAAAAAAAGAAGTCAGCATTTTCATAGAGTTACACACGACAGGAAGGAAAATGCCGAAATAATTGCAAAGAAGCATCCTAATTGGAAGAAAAATATTAACCCCAGGGCACAGTCCCCTGCTACATTTTCTCTAATTGTCAGACTGAATGAGGATCTTTCACCCTTTCTGCCCCAACAGCAGCAGTGTTAACTGCACAGGCTGTTAAGGGTGACGTGCTCTGTAGCACATCCCGACACGACAAGAACAGCAGACCACGTACACGGCTGGTTGGTTCACACTAGGCATAGCTTAGACAAGGGGAGGCTTTGGCTATGAAAATATGACTGTCAGTTTCATTTCCTTGTCATCAACACTTGCCATCATGGGAAAACCTGACACGAGTAATTTCCCCACTGACTATCCCGCTGCTTTTAGCACAGCTAATAATTAAAGCTTCCCTATATTGAAAAGTAATAAAAGATTGCATTATGCTACAGAGTGAAACACTTTTGAACTGGGCTTTGGAGGAGAACAAAGCATAGACAAATCAGGATGTGTAACCTGACACACAGCATGAAGCCACAATTGCAGGAGCTGAAAAGATTGCCTTAAGTGCTCCAATAATAAATATTTCACTGCAACTTGAAGAAGAATTTGTTAACTGTGCAAACCACCCTCTGTATATTGCAGACCATTAATGGTTCCCCTGCAGTAACTGTATGGAACAAGTTCTAAGAAAAAGACCTTCACACTACAACTGAGACTAAACCACAGCACCACATTTAGCTTCTTATTTAGAATCCCCTATCAGAGCCAGTAACACCATGAAGTGCGCCCATTTTTCAGCTTCACAGTCTACAGTGGAATAAGAACTGTAAATCCAGTGAGTCTGTACTTGTTTTTCAACTATAGTTATACTTGGAGTAAAGAGGACCTGGCTTTTTCCACTATTTTGCTGCATGCTGGCCTGTATTTCTTGCTACAAAGAAAAACTCTGTTTGTTCTAGGAAACTACAAAAGCTTAAGATAATAATGGCTCTGAATGGAGAAGCTAATGTTTTTCTCTGAACCACATATGAAACTTATTCCAATGATAACACATCAAGATGAGTTCAGCACAACCAGCTGAAAAAGCTGCCTGCAAAACTCAGAGGACATTTATAAAGCAAGCAGGCATTGCCACAACGAGCTATCAGCCCCAGGCAGCACACCAAGCAATCCTGAAAGCCCACCCAGCATCGAGCCTCTGCACATCCCTCCTTACCCAAATCCCTCTCTTCCAGGACAGAGTCTGGTCTCCCAGCGTGATTCCGAGTGAGAAAGCTGTGCCTCAGTAAGGACTGTGCAAGTGACAGCACCAGCCTCCCAGTTCCTCTAGTTGCAAAACAAAAGCCACAGGAGTGGCTCAAGTTCAAAAAGCATCCATAAAACAAAGGGAGAGGGAAAAAAAAAAGTTAAAAAGAAGAGTATTTCCTTGCACATACCTGCTGACCAGATGTCTGCTGCTTTTCCGTATACCAAATCTAGAGAGACCTCTGATCAATCTTTCCTTTTTTGTTTTCTTCACTAAAACTCAGATTACTTAAACTCTCTAAATCAGACCCAAAAGTCAAGATACAAAACCCCTTGGGAATTTCAGCCTGTGGAGGCCTTTGAGATCACTTTACATTTTGTCAAAAGGTAGGTTTGAATGAAATAGTCACATTTTTAGTGGGTTTTTTAAACCCAAAGAATCAAAACAAGAAAACACACTAATTTTTTAATTTTCCCTCCTTGTATTTTACAAAATCAAAATGCATCTTCCAAGAGCCCTTTTGTTTTGACTTTAGTGGACTGGAATTGTCTATAGAAAACCCCCTCTGAAGGAGCTGACTCCACAGCCTCTCGCCACCGTGCCACCCTGCCAGATGAGCAGCCCTTGCTGTTCTGGCTGGCACCTCCCTCTGCTCCCTCGAGCCAAGTTTCTGTGACAGTGAACCACACAACACCTCCACTTCCCTGATCACAGCACAGCCCCTTGTCCTCCATACAACCATTCACCCCAAAAGAATGGTGAGAGGAACAGAGAAAGCCAGCCAGTTTAGCCAAGGGGCCCCACGTCCAGCCTGTACTGGGCAAACAGTTTTTATCTGGGGCACACCAGCAGCAGCAGCACTCCAGGCTGACTCTCAGCCACGGGAGGATTTGCTTGGCCAGGAGGCAGCATGATTGCTCCTGCTGCTGAGAAAGGATGCTTGAGCCACCAGCTGTACCCTGGATGGCTCTGCTGCCACCAGTGTTTCCCAGGAAGTGCTGCCCAGGCTCATGCTGCTGCAGGTAACCTCCCTGCTACTCCACCTCTGCAAGTTTCTGCAGGCGGGGGCTCTAGTCTGACTTTGTCCCAAAATCTCTCACTGTGTCAGGGGTGTAGCTTAGCTCATATCCTCAGAAGCATGTACCAGCAGGGCAGCTGGCCTGCTCCCTGACAACTTCAGCAGAACAGATGCCAAATATGCAATTGCTCTGTTTACCTGGCCAAAGAGGCGGCTCAGCCCAAGCACCTGTGCGGGGCTGAAAGACACAGAGTACAGACTGACGCTGGCAGCACAAATACTGACAACTCGGTCACTTTCAGGAATGCAGAAAGAATCCTGGCCTGGAAGCATCGACCACCCGCTATGAAAAGCAAGTGGCTGTTGGAACATCTGTCTAAAAAACAGTCATTCACAATACATATGGACACCTGAATCACATTATCATGTTTTTCTAAGCATGTGGCTGCACTGCAGCTGGAGTGAAAGCTGGTCAAGGCTGGTGAGATCCTGCCCAGGACATCAGAGCACTAACCCTGGAAGCAGAGTTGGCTCACCTTGCTCAGGATGGCACCTCTGTAGCCTAAACTCAGCCTGACTTTGCAACTGCCACAGCTTTTCTCCAAAGATACGGTGGAGAGCTGGAGGAGCCTGCAGGAGAAGTCGGGCGCGGGAAAGGTAACGCAGTCTTTAGACAGGCTAAAGTTTGTGTGCCAGCAGGCGTCCTGTACCTGCAGTCCAAGGCAGCTACAAAATCAGTATCTGTCCTTCCCTCAGCTCCAGGCTTTGAAGTATTAGCACAACACTTTGCCAAGTGCTTTAAATAGGGCCATTTCTTCCCAAGAAACAACTGCACAGGGCGAGGCGTTGAAACGCTGAGCAATGAGCAGAGCAGCCTTTGCTTTCCGTAGTCCACCCCATTAACCCGTCCCCAAGCCAGGACTGCTCGCTAATTGTGGGATATGCATAAAACATCACGAATCTCACCACATCCACACCCGAGGTTATTTAGTGTGATGCTTTTTAATAGAGCCACCACCCGCCCCGGACAGGGCGCATTTTAACGCGCTGGGCATCAGAGGCGCTCACGCCGCTCCCGAGACGTGCGAGCCCCAGGTCTGCGTGTTTTTCCCGATCCCTGTAACAAGGGCACAGGGCCCGCCCCAGCGCTCCGAGCGAGCGCCGAACGCCGAGGAGGGGATTGCGGAGAGAAGCGATTCCTGCACTGCCCCTCGTGCGGCTGCCGGGACGGGGAAAAGTTTCCCCGTGGAACGCACACTTCAGAGGGGGAGCAGCAGGGACACCCTGCACGGCTGCGGGCCCCCCGTCCCCGCGGCGGGACCCCAGCCCGACCCCGCCGGCGCCCGCGGAGCAGCGGGAAAGCGCCTTTCCCGGGCAGCAGCCGATGACAGCGGCCCGGCCGAGACAAAGCGCCGCCCTCGGCAGCCGCCCGCCGCGGGAGGCGGGACGGGACGGCGCGGGCGGCCCCTGCGCCTCTCCTACCTGTTACAGTTGATCCCCGCCGCCGCCGCCGCCGCCACCCCCAGCATCCCGGCGGCCGCCGCTGCCGCCGCTCCCGCCAAGCGCTCCCCACCGGCGGCGGGCGGGGCCTCGCCGGGCCGCGGTAATGGCGCTGGGCGGCCCCGCCGGCACCGCCCGCCGCCAGGGGGCGCGCTCCGCCCGCGCCGCGCCCCGCCCGCTGCGCCCCCGCGCGGGGAGAAAGGGAAGGGCACCGGCGGGAGGTGGGATCGCCCCGCTCCCGGCCTGGAAAGAGGGGAGGCACCGGCGGGAGGTGGGATCGCCCCGCTCCCGGCCGGGAAAGAGGGGAGGCACCGGCGGGAGGTGGGATCGCACCGCTCCCGGCCGGGAAAGAGGGGAGGCACCGGCGGGAGGTGGGATCGCACCGCTCCCGGCCGGGAAAGAGGGGAGGCACCGGCGGGAGGTGGGATCGCACCGCTCCCGGCCGGGAAAGAGGGGAGGCACCGGCGGGAGGTGGGATCGCCCCGCTCCCGGCCGGGAAAGAGGGGAGGCACCGCCGGGAGGTGGGATCCCTCGGCTGGGAAAGAAGGGAGGCACCGGCGGGAGGTGGGATCTCCCTGCGCTGCGGGAGAAGCGGACGGGAGTCACTGCCCAGAGCTGGGGTCCCCCTGTCCCTCCCATGTGCTTCCCGCTGGGCCCGCGGGAGGGCTCGTTCGCCTCCTCTGTCAGCCCTGCGGGAGATGCGGCGGCCGGAGCGCCCCGCAGAGTTATGTGAAATAGGTGCCTTGCCTTTGGGAGCGGCTGTTGCTGGTTTCGTGTTTTTCGGCTTTTTTTTTTTTTTCAGAACCGAAAATTGCTGTCAAAACAATTCCAAGTATCTGCACTGTTTCCTACACGTGGTTGGGTAGTACAGGATAATTTGTAGCAAGAAAACTGTCGCCACACCTTGGGGAGCCAAATATGCGCAGGTGAGTTTTGCTGGAGCCAGAGTCCGGTTTAGATCAACATTATTTAAGTATGTAACAGCATTAATAAGCAACGGCGTGAGGAAAGGCTAGCACCTCGCTCAGGCTCAGAAATTTGTAAAGTAAATGTAAGAAAGTTGCCTCCAACGCTGCCAGACCTTCCACTTCACTTGAAGAGAAGCGACCTCATTCCAAATGGCCAGGGAAGGCTCAAAGGCAGACAATGGACAAATGAAAGGAGCATAACAGAAAAGGTGATATTATTGAGCTGTCTGTATCACCACCCATTCCTGTCCTTAATATCAGAACAAGGAAGTGGCAGGTTGGAATGAAAAATGCAAATATTTGCCTGCCAGGATTAAGGAAATATCTGTATGGCTCCAAGAAGACAGCCCAAAGGAATATGTTAAGCCAGTGAAGATCAGCATAGACACGGATGAGTGAGCACAGATCAGAAAGAATAATTCAAACATGGAGCACCTCTGCTTTGGTATCCACCAGAACCAGGAAAATAGTGTAATTTTTGGAGATTATGATGCACAAAAGGTATTTGATGGCAGTGCCAGAAGCATGGTTCTAGAGAGGACTACAGCTGTAAAAAACAGACTGTCTGTAGTACTTTTGTTTGTTTATTTGTTATTTTTCTCCTTGGCAGGGTTCAGTTTTGCTTGCCAAGACAAGGAAACAAACACAGCAAGACTTTAGCATCACAGAGAATACATTTCTGCATAAAGAGGAAAACAGAGTATATGGCTGAAAAGGGAAGGGATGATATGCCAGAAGAGGGGGATGTGATCCTTCTCCTTCACTCAGCATTGGCCAAGCCACACCTGGAGGGCTGACCCCAGTTCTGGGCTTCCCAGTACAAGAGAGACATGGACATACTGAAAAGAGCCCATCAAATGGTCACTAATATTTTTTAGAGACTACAGCACCTCTGCTGTGAGGAGAGAAGAGAGCTGGGACTGCTCAGCCCAGAGAAGGCTCAGAGACATCTTACCAATTAATAAAAATATCTGAAAAGTGAGGGTAAAAGGAGGACAAAGCCAGTAGCTTTTCAGTGAAATCCAGTGATAGGAACAGAGGCAGGGGAAACAAACTGAAATATAAGAGGTTCCCTCTGAACATCAGGGAAATTTTCACTGTGAGAGTGACTGAATGCTGGCAGAGGTTGTCTGTGGACGCTGTGGAGTCTCCACCCTTGAAGGTACTCCATAGCATATGGATATGATCCTAGGAATCTGGTTGTAGGTAGCCATGCTTGAGCAGAGAGGTTGGACAAGCGACCCCCAGAGCTACCTGCCAACCTCAACAATGGCGTGATTATGTTGAAAAGCCAATCACACCACCCCTCCTCATTAAAAAAAAACCCCAAACCCCACAAAATAACCAAACCCAATTCCAAAACACCCGCTCATTTTCATGGATCTATCAGCAAAGCTTCCTTATATCATCTAAATAAGTAAGTACTCATTCTGTGCCAGCCGAAGGTAATAACAACCCTTTTGGTTTTTTCTAATCTGCTTTGGGCAGTCTGCCATTACTTGTAGGCAGCTTCATGAATGTCTTTAATTAACCTCAGCTTGTCTGCAAGGATTTCGGGGTCCCTCCCATTGCTGATCCTCCTGGGGAGCTGTGTGAGGTGGCTGTCCCTGCCTGCTAGAGAGCAGCACCTCTGACCAGCACAGCCTGAAAGGGCAGGGAGGTGGCTGGGCAGGTGTGCAACTACCAGGGCCGCAAACTTCAAACCAGTAAATTCTGGAAATTATTTACAGGCAGTGCCAGCCAACAAGCACAGCCGTTGTGGCGCTTCCTTTGGAGGGCACTTCAATGGATTTAACAGCGACTGAATTGCATCATGTACAGTTTTCCAGGGCTTTTAAAGATGAAATCCCTAAAGCTTGGTCTGCTAGCAATATAATCTCAAAGTAGCAAAGACATTCTCATAGAGAGTGGGAGAACCTTCCCCAAACATGTACAAATGCCAAACACTAAGTACTAGCAGCTTTTGGAAACACTAAGTACCAAGAAAAGCCAGGAATTCAGTTTCACAGTTTCCCTCCCCAGGCTGTCTGCACTTTGCAGCAAATTTGTACCTTGGGGCTGATTTAAATTTTTGTTTTGTCTTCCTTTACAACAGAAATAACAATTCTTAATTGTTATTAATTATCCATTACATCGTATTAGACCATGCTGGCATTCTAATTAACTTGTAAAATTCAGTCCAGAATACTCAAGCAAGTAATTTAATAGGATTCACAAAACACACACCACAGACTCATAAGGAGATCATTCCTTCCATTCCAGTATAATACAGTCAATGACAATTTTCTTCCTATGCAGTTTAAAGAAAATATGGTAATCTGCCTGCTTATTTCAGCTTACAAACCCATCACGAAGTTTAACATTCTGCTGCTAATGCACTTGGCATCAGGTACAGAAGTGCCATTATCCCCCACAGGCAAGTCAGGAAGTAGAGACAGAGACACTGAAATTAAATTCACAAAGGAAGCGTGTGGCAAAGCAGGGAATTTGGACTCCATGTCTCCAGACCAGCATATTAATCACAAAATTAATGCTGTTTTATTTTTTTACTCTCATCTCTCCCTTTGAGACCAAAGTAAAATGCAGTTTTAAGTAGGCATATGCTTTTGATGTTCTGTTTCCAGACTACTTTACATTTTCCATCACTGTTGAAATAGCAAACTTACTGTACTGCAGCTAGCAGTAACACTTTAGTGACATGGACTCAGCAGTGCCAGGTTAACAACTGGACTCTTTGATCTTTGAGGTCTTCTTCAACCCAAATGATTCTGTCACTCTAAAGTGACAGCACAAAGCCTTTACCTATTCAGAGCTAAATGCATGATCAGCTTTGCTGACATTGAACAAGCATTATTGGCCATTATTGTAGGCCTGGGGAAGAAGTGAGAAAGGAAGGGTTATTAAGGACATATGAGAAGGCAGCTGCCTGGTCAAAGAATTTGACTGCCTGTCTCTAATCACAAATACCAGCATCTTTACATCAAGTTCTTTTTCTGGAAATGAAAAAGTATTTTGTAAGTAACTTCTAACTGTGGTATTTGCTCGAGATTTTGCTTTCTTCCAGAACTTCATGCAACTGCAGATGGTAGATTCATAGAATGGTTTGTGTGTTTAAGGGATCTTAAAGATCATGTAGTTCCAACCCCCCTGCCACAGGCAGGGATGTCTTGTACTAGACCAGGCTACTCAGAGCCCCATCCAACCTGGCTTTGAATACTTCAAGGGATGGGACATCCACAGCTTCTCTGGGCAACTGTTCCAGGGCCTCACCACCCTCACAGTAAAGAATTTCTTTCTAATATCCAATCTAAGCCTATTCTGACTCTGAGAGCCTGTTATCAGAGCATCCCCATGATTGTTTACCTTAATATAATCAATGGATTTAAATTGTAAACTGTGTCAGTGTTCATGTCACACCTCCAAAGCTGTGAAGCTAAAGCAACAGGGAAGGAAACTTTGACCATGTAAGTAGGAACAATTTTTGAACATGGTGTGTCTAGCTAAATATTCTTAGCAAAGCTGTTAATGAATTAATGGGTGAAAAATTATTTAGGTTTCACATTTTTGTTCAACATTATTAACTCCACTAATCAATTGAAAAAATAAGTTTTGACCACTATTTGATAACTCTTTAAAACGTTGCTGTTATTAAAAACAATATGTAGCTTGCTCAGAACACTGGAAGACATTTTAGTGATCATTCTGACATCCATATAAAAGAAGTCATTTCTGCTTCATGCATTTTAGACACACCTAGTATATTTGGCATCAATTTTTCTTGAAAGAGGGAAGGAGACTGCAAAACCAAGGATATAAATTTTATTGATCAATCTCAAACTTTTGCAAAATTGATCAATAAAATTCCATATTTAGCAGCATAAATTTCTGCTTCATGACAAGATCAGTACTTGTGCAGACACAGTAAAGGCTAAAGAAGAAACTTAGAGCAGCACCACAAAACAGGTACTTTTAAGATATAAAGACTCTTGGAGATCACGGTATTACTCTCACATTTTTTATAGTAAAAGTGTGTAATTTTTCTATTTCAAGCTTTTTGTCACTGCAATTCCCATCTTTCCCAGAATGTTATAAACCTATCCTTAGATTTTCTGCATTTTCTGAAAATCCTCTTCCTGCAAGATTTCCATAATCCCCCACCACTGCAATCAACTGGTTTAACCAGTTTCCAAGAGAAAGCCTGGTGGGTAGTCAGGGCAGGGACAGAGAGCTGCCACGTCAACAGCAGGAACTGTTTAGGGTTTTTATCACCACCATCTGCTTTTCTCCCTGTTGCAGAGGCTGTGGCCCTCTGCCCCTGGAGCAGAGGGAGCACCCACCAGGTCCCTTGCAAAGGTGGGCAGCTTCACCTGGACTGCTACAGCTGCAGGTTTAAGCCAATGCTGTGACTAAATGTGAGAGGAACATTAACTAGTCTGTATAAATATGTGGATGCTAAAGCCAAAATGATGCAATTTGCCTTCTCCCTTGGCAAGAGTAATGCTGAGCATCAGCAACTTAACTCCACTAAGGGGAGTAATAACAGTAAAACAGCATTTGGGTAGAAGCCTTCTTCTGAAGCTCTGTAATGGTTTCTATGCTTTTTATTTTTGAGATGCTCTGCATGCTGCAAATGGCAAGAGAGCCAGGAGCTAATATGTACCTCCCCTCCGGAAACAGTTTGAGTGTTCTCAGAACAAGCTTCGATTTTCAGGCACTGAAACAATAAACCCCACTTAAATCCTATGCTTGTACACAGCTGCTATCCAGTCTATCAATTTAAAACACTTTCAAAGGCTGCTGTGGGAGGACTGGGACTGTGCCCATGCCCAAAAGAGCACACAGTTTTTGACGCTGATTACATTTACCTTGGATTCTTAAGAAGCCTTTAGGCTGACAACCAAAAAAAAAAAAAAAAATTGCCAATACCAAGGCATGCTGCTTTGTTGGAGCAGTAACTCATGTTCATTTCCATACTTGCTTTACTACTCTCAGTCTTCACTATTCAATCCAGCCTGAATCCTCAGAATGAGCCTGAGAAACACAGGACAGGAAAGAAAGGAAAGAAGTTCCTGAATCTAAGATGCATGTTTTCATCCTTTCACAACCATATGATAAATTTTAATCAAATTCATTTAAGAAGTAGTCAGATTTTTATTTCCCTTCCCCATAGCATATATAGACTTATGTGAAAGCTGTTAGAAGTTAACTGCAGGTATCAGGCTCTCTTTTTTGACCCTTATATCCATTTATTATGTCTCTTTTTTATGGCTTATGATCCTCTCTCTGACCATGTATTTGTGTAATAAGCATGGTCTAAGAAAAATGGTTGGCAAGAAAATAAACACACCAAACCCTTGCTTAAATCAAACCAAGCATCTCTTCATCCACTGAGCTTGTAATCTTTGTACAAGACAATTATGCAGATAAAGAAAAACTATTATTACAGCCTATTAGGGAAGAGGTAATTATGGCCATTTCAAAGTTGAGTGCAATTAGAAACACGTGCTGATTTATAGGGTAGTTAGTACTCAAACACACTAAGTGCAATCCTGCTAATAAGGCCATTAACAGCTTCTGCAACCCTCCTCCCCTTCATGCCTAATATTGTCAGATTGCTGGTGATAATCTAGTGACACATTTGAAGTCATTTAAATGAGCTTTTAAAATTTTCTTTTTAAAAAAACCCTAGAACAAACCAATTTATTTTCTGTTCACCCAGAAGAATCCATTGCTGTAGTTGCCTTCCAAAGTACAGGCTGCGGATACTATACCAGATCCATAAAATCTCTTCAATACAATGGTAGACAGTCCTTGTTTTCTACCTTGCACCTGAGTAGCATTTTCTCAGGTAAGAACAGGCATTAATGGAAAAAAAAAGTCACTCTCTTGAGTAAAGGTGAATTTTATTGAAGTGTGACCACATGAAAAGGCCACCAAAAACATATTTCCAAACAAAATACTTATCTACCCAGACTAGTAAGTCTGAAATTACTACATCAAATATTTTTATCTCTTCATACATTTGGTTTCTCAGCGTGTGAGTGGTGACTGCTATTTGCAAGACTTCTAAGTGAGATATTTTCACAGTACCAACAATATTAGAACTAGCAGGTAGTTTAGGAAGTATTGGTGCACTGGGTGAAGCTAAGGCATAAGCCAAATTAAGCATGTATGTTTAAGCTGGCTTCAAAGTCACTTAGTACAAAGTAAGGAGAATTTTTAGGCATTCCTCCACAATTTCATAATATATAATCTCTTATCACAGCAAATAGATGGAGGGAGATAGACGAAGGAGGATTTAAATCTAGAAAATAATAGAACCCTGTATTCTCACAGTTATACTTCAGGGAAGGAGAGTCATGAAAGAAAAAAAGCAACCTTGCTCTCCTGTGTATAATTTCTAATATGGTTCCCTTTGGCCAGCCTGAACCCTAGATTCAACTGGCCACATCTACACAACAGCCTGACAAGTTCTGATCTTCCTGTCTTTCAGCTGGAGCACTTTTTGCTTGCACAGATGACTCTCCCTTCTGGATAAAGGGAAAATGAAAGACATATAACCCATTTCTGAGTCAGCATTAGATAGCTGAAAATTCAGCCACAAGTGCAGGTTTGGGAATGCTAAATCACTCCCATTTTTGGTTTTTACTTAATATATAATATGTATAGTGACAGCAGAATTACTATTATTATTATTATTTTTATTATTATGCTCTCCTAATGCTTGGGCTGAAGGCAGGCTGTTAAAAGATAAAAATCGGTCTTAAGCTTATAAACATTTTGGGCAAGGGTGATATTTTCTGAGAAACATTCTAATAAATGTGGCACTGTAAAGAGAACAAAAAGAACCAGAAAGCAAAGTCAGCACAGTGCTCTTCCAAAAAAGAGTATCACAGTATATCAAGAAGCAGCAGTACTAGTTAAAACTTTAAACTGTTTTTTGAAAGCAAATCACAGCTAAAATGCTGTACATTAAAATGCAGATATATGACATATAAAAAATTCTCTATGCAAAATAATCCTGTTTCCAGTTCATGTTCTTCTATGCCATTTATTCAATTGTCTGTTAAACTTTATTTTCTGACAATCAGTTTACTGCCATATAGGTAAGTTCGGGCAATCTTAGCAACAGAAAACAGTTTAGTAACAGTTATTAAAATATTTTTATACTAATTAAGATCTCTATCTTTCATTGTAAAAAAAATATATTAATGCAAGTTGTTCACTCTATTCATAAGTACGGTACTCAAGTTTTACTAAAAACAGTGAGCATGCAACTCAGACTTGAAAGAAGTCAATAAGCAACTGGTATTTCATACAGCCAGTGATATATGTTACTTGCACACCTTTATTCACAGCTTACAATGTTCAATAATTTACAGTTCTGAAATATGTGCATTTTAAGAGGAACTTGTCACAGCTCTTAAGCAATAGTGGAGACTGAATCAGGTCAGCAGCAAACGGAGTGTGAATGAAGTGAGACAAAGCCATGCCCTTCTACTCATGTGCTTCCATTGTTAAAATCACAGCAAGAGGACAACTAGCACTTATTCTTATACATGTTTCATATCTCTCCTGTTGCTGTTTTGGCATTCTTCTGAGTGACATTAACCAAATCCAGCTGAATAAGGAGTTGGAATCCAGCATCCAAGATCTGGTCCAAATCATTCCAAAGGCAAATGCAAGAAAGGCTAAACACAGCCTCCTATGTGCTACCTACAGACACCTAAAAGACTTGTCCCTCACACTACTGTTGATCAGTTCTATGTTCTGAAAGTTCTCAGAGGATGTTTTCCCCAGTAGCACAAACCATAAAGGTTCCAGTTAAAATATATATTGGAGGGGAAGAAAATAGAAGTGCCTCAAACAGTGGAAAGGAACTAAAATACCTAAAGAAAGCCCGTTGGCTTTGTTGATTGTGTACTGAAATATATACAACAAGCAAAAAATTAAACCAAAAGCAAACTTACTGAATGGTTTATTCTCAACATGTTGCCGTTCTGCTGTTCAGATGTTCAGATTAATCCCAGTCTGAAATAAGGCAATATTAAAGGAACAAGCATCATTTCCTCAGATCTAAGGTAGATAGGAAAGGAAGAGCCCTATTTAGTATTTGTATGGGTACCAGAGAAAGACTCTCTGTAAAACAACACAGAGAATATGATAATATGAGTGAAAAAGACATGAAGACTCTGGTTTAAACATAAGCAGGATTCAATCGTGTATGCTTTTCAAAACCTTACAAATAAATTAAGATGGTGGAAAGGCATTATGGACTGTATAAAGGAGCAGATAGCTGAAGGTAAAAAGAGGTGCTGTGTTGACAATAGAAGAAGAGATGGTAGAAATTTATTTTTCTTGGGAAAAACCTATAACATTCTGTTGAGTAATCTGGAACAGAGACCATCTCATCTGTGCAAATATCTGCGCAAACAATGTACACACACAGAGGTAATGGAGAGAATAAGATCTTCAATCATTAGAACATTTAAGAATGCATCTATTGACAAAAGCTTCATTCTTTTCTCTCAGAAGTTAACGTTAGGAGTCTGACCTGTGGGCTCAGATTCATTCTTTAGTGTCTTCACTATTACTAAGTCAGTATGAGTAGTCTTGTCATCCAATTAGAGACATTGTGACAGTAATGGAACGTTTCTTCCTGGTCTTTTCCACAAACTTCCAACCTCAGATTAAAAAGCCCTAGCTTAAGCCCTTTCTCACAAAGCTTCAGCTCACTTAGGAGCTCTGAGACTTGGAGCACTATCCTAAGGCTTCCATAGATGCCATTAATCTCTACTATAGTACCATGCCCAGGTGTGACAAGCACTGTATTTCATACAGATTTTTGCACCCTCTACATTTTATGAACTGTTGCCTTCATGTTCAGCAAAACAAAATAATTTAAGAAAGACAACAACTTTAAAGCAGAAAATGCCCTGTTTCTTAATTATCTTATATTTTGTAGCCTTCACAAGAGAGGAAATAATTTTAAATTTCTTAAATGTGCAGAGAGCAACACTAACCATATAGATTAGCTAGCTGACAGTGATATGTGAAAGCAACTGTAAACACTTTTAAATGCTTAAAATCTAAACTCTAGTTATTCCAGTTAATATAAGGTCAAACTTTTAAACTGATATCAAAAGAACTATCACAGGTTGACAAATTCTGTTTCCAAACTATTTGCAATGAATTTGTCACTTCTCATAGTTCTTATTATTTGCTTTAACATTTACAAGAAAAATAGTTCACTGCTGCCAGAGCATAACACAGGACCATCTTTCAGAGCTACTGTAGGCTTCTTTCTTAGTGGAGCCTAAAAAGCTGAAAAAAACCACACAAAAATAAAACCCTGTAGTTCAATGATACAATACCAACAGATCTACAGTAAGATTTCTCAGTTTTGCAGTTGTGGAATGTTTTTAAAGATTCAGTGTTTCCACTGTTTTATCGAAGTCCTGACCAGCTGTGGAGGTACGAAGCCCACCCAGAAGGCCGTGAGGTACTCTCTTCTTCACCTGAAGGAGGAAGAAAAACATAATTTATATTAGCTTAGACATTTATTATGTTAGACAGTGCATCATTTGGTTACATATCCTTGCTCCCATTCCTTGCCTTTATCCTTTTACACATGCTGCCCTCAAGCTTGGTGAGAAAAGAATTCACTCTTGGGCTGACACAGACATGGATTGTACCACCAAGTCCACTTTACTTTGGGTACTTAAGAATGTCCAAAAAAGGTAATTTATCACCATTTTCCAGAAAAATCCAATCAGTCTTCATTAGAGGGCCAGAACAACATCAACATGCTTTTAACTTAACTTACATCTTAATTTTCCAAAGGCAGCCTATCATGAAATGCAATACTTGAACACTTCCCTTTTTAATGTGATTTTGTTCACAAGTTTTAAGTTTTGATATGTACAAATGTTGCTTACCATTTATATTACTTCTAAGATAAAGTATAGGTCAGTTGCTAATGAAGTACAAGAAGCTACAGTTACTGTCCTTGAGAAGTGACAAACAATACCTTAAAGAGCATTTAAGGGAAAAAATGCTGCTGAGAGTATTTGAAGCAGAAACAGAACACTACTGTACAAAGAAATCCAGTGTTTATTTCTTGCAAATGCCTAACTCTTTTTATGTCCTTCCCTAGTTCCTTTATTTCTTCAATGAAGAACATATTTTAAGATATCCTTAAATGTATTATATTGAAACTAATATTAGATGTGCAGTACTGCCTTGAGAGGACCACTTTAGTTATCTGTTTAGAACATCTGCAAAGAAAATAATTCAATTATATAAATCTCTATTGTGAAAAAAAAATTAAACCCTACTCAAAACATGAACATAAAATTTTTCAACTTACCATTGTCTTCCTAAAATGTGAATGTTTCAGAAGAAATTATATTTTATGTCAATTTTATGGTATTTGTTCTGTTTATTGAAAACTGAATAGTAACTTCCTAACAAAGAAAACAGTTTTATGACTAGTTCATTGGCATTATGATACTAAGTTTTGTTTTTTCTCAAAGGTCTACACAACAGACAGCACAGAACTATCCTTTTCCTTGTTCACTTTTCATCTTTTTTGTGACAATATTTTGAACACCACCTACCTTGGGCAATTGCAAACAACTTCCCCTTCTCTTCAGGGCTGAGTTGCAACATGGTGTCTATAACTGGGAGCAGCCGTTCCTTCTCACTTCCTGATTTCAGAAATATGAACTGCAATAGAACATTCTTCAAGTATTCTAGATTAGCCACAGACTTTTCTCTCTCTTGATTTCTTTCCAATCTTCTTATTTCATTCTTAAGAAGCTGCAGATGAGGAAAAAAAATGTAGGTACTTCTTGCCTCACTTAGTAAGTAATTGAACAAAGGTCTTTTGAAAAGCTAAAAAATGAATTGTGTAGCTTGCTTCAAAAAGAATAATGCATGTTTAGCAACATATTCAGGACAAAAATTCAGTGAAAATAAAATATGTGATAATGTTGTAAGAAATAACTTATTGACTAAAAATACCCTTTTTGGATAAAATTTGTGCAGCATAGAGATACAGTATCAGTGATAAAGTAGTAGTAACAGTGGAACAGATAAATAACTTGGAAATCTGATGATATTAATTTAAAAGCATATTACAAAAGAAAACTTAGTACATATACAAACGTCTTCAGAAAGCTCACTCGTACATTAGTTCATGTGTCTTCTTTTAATTTAAGACAGCTAAAACAGGCTACAGGTACAGAAACCAGACAATGCTTTACTTGGGAATTTCTGCTTTTATCTAAGTGAAAATAGTACAGACCCTTTACTAAACATTAAACTTTCCAACTCCAGAAGTTTTTTTTGTAGAAGCTTTTACTCCTACACTCCTCTTCCCCTTCCCCTCAGCCAGCTAGAAACTGTGGTGGAAAAAACCCCAAAAAACTGAAGTATACTCTAGAAGCACTAATTAGACCTGTGGAATAAAAGCCTCTCCCAAATTAAGTTATACATCACCAAATTTTATGGGCTGGGATTTTCTGAAAGATATTTGGTCTAAGAAAGAGACCACGGAAATTAGAGCTGTCCTCACATCTCTTGTGTGTCTGCTAACCTTTATTTGTTCCATTAGGATTGCATTGGTTGCTTCTGATTCACGAAGTAATTCATTCAAGTGATCAGCACTCTTAGCTGTTGTGTTTAGTTTCTGAATCAGTTCATCCTTGCTGAGATCTGCTTGCCACTGAGATGGTTCTGCAATTAATTGGAAAAGAAAACTAAGAGAAGGAAAAAGCACTTGCATCTACTTCATACTAGCTTAACATCAGAACTTGATTAATGCAGTTTCTTATGAACAGAATTTATGCAAAGTCAGAGTGCAGACTTAACAGGCACCAATGCTGCTGCTGCATGCTTATTTTCTGATTTATTTCTGTTTATATAATAGAAGGGGGCTGGCAAAATAGTGCTAGAGTACCTCGAGATACCTGGTTTTAACTTATTCCTTGTTTCCTACCCATAAATGGAGATTTTCAACATTTATCCATGAAGTGTTCAGTAGACTTTTAAAACAGGATTATATGCTACCATGTATTTTTCTGGTTTTTGGGGACTCCTAAAACATTCTTTTTCATGCTGGATTTCACTTTCCTAGGAAAAAAAACTTATGAATAAAGTACTGTTCTAATAAGCCTCATTAAGATAAATATAAATTTTATCCTTTCACTAACAGGGTTAAATCAGCACTTAACTGTCCCTAGTAGAGACTTATCCAGAATCCAAAAATTTCTGTAACTATTCACTGACTTGCTCACCCAGTCTTTTCCCTTTAAAAGCTCAGAAATACAACATCTTTAAATCACTAAAACCTGTAGAAACGTCCTACTGTAAGTCCTTAATCAATGACAAAACTCCTACAAAAGTTCAGGACAGTTCATGCTTGCACCTAAAAGCATGAGAAGACAATGATCTAAAATATTTTGAGGGCACAAACTTCTGCAACCTATGTAGGAAAGCACTTCTGAAAGCCACGTCCTACCTACCAGGCTTTGCTTCTGGTGAGTTCAGCAGTTGCTCCAAGGACTGAACATAGGTGCTGGCTGAGGACACAGACTCTGTGTCTGTTGTTTCCATACCTTCTCCCTCTTCCCTAGCCACAGTGTGCACATCGAGCACAGGAAGGTCAGTGTTCCGCCGCTCTCTCAAGGTCTTCGTTGCCGGATTTGAAACAGCTGGACCTGAAAGATACTTACTGATGTTCATATCAGAATGAAATTGGGAGGGCTATTTCCTAGGTGTGACTGTCAGAGATTGAGAGTGGTACACAAAATAGTCTTCAAAATGCCGGGAAAGGTGAAGCCAAAAGAAAAAGCCAGCTATGCACATAACATTGATAACAGTAAAACACAGCCTTTCAGCTCCGAATGGCCATTCCAATCAAAGTCTAAACCCAAACTTGACTGGCAATATTCATTTCAGTGACTGGGAAACCTTCATGCACATCTCCCTGAAGATGTGTTTTAGTTATCGTAAGAGTAACAAATACCTTTAATGCAAAACAATTTGCTTTTGTTCCAACAAGTCCTGTGGGAAGCGTAAATTCTTCTGTTTTATTACTGTGTGCATGACCCTTCTACTTCAGTAATAACAGAGCAACTTCTTAAACTGCTACTACTGCTTGGCAAATGTCCAACTACATCCTGATTAGTAACTCCACAGATACAAAAATAGCACTTGAGATTGAAGGCAGTAACACCTTAAACTGGAAGAAGGATCAAATAGCAAGTATAATAAAGAGCATGTATACAAATAACTTTCTTAAAACAGCTTCCAATACACTTTTCTTTAGCTTTGCACTTCATACTTGAGGCAGATGTCCACCGTGCTCCAAAACCTGAGACAACATGACAAGAACACCAAATATTTTCAAAGTAGTTTCCCTCCATCTGTCTGATACTGCAGAATAGGTATCAGTGGGCAGATTCTAGAACAGAATAGTTCCAGTTGGAAGTGACCTACAACAAGTATCTAGTCCAACTGCCTGACCACGTCAAAAGTTAAAACATTATCAAGGGCATTGTCAAAATGCCTCTGTTTTGGGCATCAATCACTTCAATGGGAAGCCTGTTCCAGAGGATGACCACTCTCTCAGTAAGAAAATGTTTCCTAATGTCCAGTCTGAACCTCTCCATGGCAGCTCTGAACCAATCCCGCATGTCCTATCACTGAATACCAGGGAGAAGAGCTCAGCACTTCCCTCCTCACTTTTCCTACTCAGGAACCTGTAAGACAGCCATGAGGTTGGCCTCAGCCTGCTTTCCTCTAAATTAGACCAACCCAGAGTCCTCAGCTGCTCCTCATAAGACAGTCCTTCCTTCCCTTCCACCACCTTTGTTGCCCTCCTCTGGATGTATTCAAGGACCTTAGAATTCTGAAGCAACAGTAAATAATAACAAAGATGTATTCCTGAATTGGTATCTGTGGACTGATACAGCATGCTGCAGATTTCCCAGAAAATACTGCTGGTGATTTTACAGAAGCAAACACTGTAAGCACATTTTAGTTTCACACTGAGGTACACAAATTGGTAACTAACCCATGAAAACCTGCTATTCTGCCTGGAAGTTACCTCTAGCGCTTGGCTCACTCTTGAGTTGGAAGAGCTGAGCTTCTACTCTGGAGAGTTGCTGCTGAAGTGTCTCTACTGTCTTCCTGTGCTCTTCTTGCAGGTTCCTGACCTGATCTCTGAAGTTGTTCCGGAGAGCTTCATTCTGCGCTGTCAGCTGACTCAACGCCTGGGCGTGCTCTGTTTTGATGACCATGTTCTCAGACTGTATTGTGCAGAGCCTGAAAACAGTGCATGCACATACAGTAAGACACAAGCAGCAAAACACTAAGTTTTACACTTCAAAATTTTTACAGTTTGAGGCAGTTTTCAATTTCCATGTGTATGATTATCTTAGAATGACTATATGTGCAACTTTTTTTCATTTAAAGTCCTCTTTATACAGGGAAAACCTGAACTGAAAAAGCAACACACTACTATGTACATGAATGCATTGTGCTATATAAATTCGACTTCTCCTTCAGAACAAAAAATTCAGACATCTTTGGGAAATAATGAAAGGCTTAAGAGACACTGTGGTCTAAACATTCTTAAATTTTAAAACTTCATCATGACTGTTTATAGTATCATACAGGGCACGTCACTTATACTCCACTTCCTATAACATTTATTTACCAAGCACTTACTTGGGACTTCTAAAAACACAGGTTTCTAAGAAGGTAAGTTTATTTTTTTTAAACCTCAAACTTTCAGTGCAGCAGAGTGTAGCTGTTAGCAAGAAAAATGTCACTAACTCATCAGTTGTACTTGGTTTGGAGGTACTCCAGAAGCACACCAAAATTGTCACAAGCAAGAAAATACATTAAATAATAATATACAATACAGACATGATATATACTAATATAATAAATAAAGTCACAAGCAATTAAACAAATGCATTTATGGAAAAACTAAGCCCAGGACTTACTCTTATAAGCACATAGACTTAAACAGTGCCAGAGCAGTGTTTAGGTATAAAGGGAACCTATTGTGAAATGGGTTGTTTCCAGAAAAATGCAGAACATAATTTGGTTGACTACAGTGAATCATTACGTAGCTATCAGGAACAGATAAAACTGTACAAAGACAGTGACAAGTCAACAGTTCCTAATATCAATCAGCAATTTCTTATCAATACTTCATGTGACAATCTTTGTACTCTAAATGGAGAAGAAAAGACAATGATAGACTCTTTTGTGGAGCTCAAGTATCAGGTACTCATGTGATTTTACAAGGAGTGATAAAGATTAAACAGATTCCATTCATTTTGAAAGAAAAATTAGGCAAATTAAGCCTCTGGCGAGCATAAACTTAAAATACAGTACTTTCTGTAAGAAAGGGGCTTGGTGGACAAGAACTGGGTATTTTGTCAGTAAACTTGTTTGCTTTCCATATAATTACCTTATTTTTTTAAATAGGAAACATCCATAAAATTTACTAGAGTGGTACAACATAAATGTGGTGCTGGGCATTAGACTTAAAAATAGTCAGTGTCCTTAAAAATATTAATTTTTAGATCTGATAGTTAAGAGGTAGAAGGTTTGCAGAAATCTCAAATTCCCCTATCAGCTACTATTTCATTGTCATTGTGGAAGCTTCTGATGGCTTGTGAAAAATAGCAAACAATCCTTTTGAAATTCCTTTAACTTTCTCACCAGTATGCCTATTTTTTGTGAAGTACAGTTACAGGCTTCTACATATTAAGATCTCAAAATTCAAACAAAATAAAATATCCACATCTTTTCATCAGCAGACCATACTTTTCACGAAGTTCTGCTTCTTTTGCAACAGTCTCTTGCAGCATCTTATTGTGTCTTTCCAGCAGGGTGTCATGTTCAGACTGCAGTGCCTGGAGTTCAGATGCATTCATCTGTGAATTATGCTGAGCATCTTGCAGCTTAACTTTAAGTTGCTCTATCACCATTTCCAACTGTTCTCTGCATGTGGAAGAAAAAGGAATATACAACATGCATTTAAAATAATTAAATTATTTCAGAACTTATACGATATCCATAACATTTTAGATAGCTCATCCAATTTGCATATTTATTAATAAATCAACACAGCACGAAGACCAAAATAATTTCAGAATGTGGGTACAGCAGAAACAATCAGATTCTGTTTCAACATAGATACAATTAGGTTTGCCACATCCCATCTGAACGGCATGGAATGCAACAATTGGGGTAGAAAGCATGACTGACAGCACTTTCTACTTCAAGGAGGGACAAGACAGAAGGAAAATAATATATGGGAATCAAATGGGAGAAACAATTTCTTCTTAAAAGTGGTGAGGCTTTTTTTTCATTTGTTTAGTAAATGCACATCAGTTCAATAAGACCAAATACAGGGGACAAATGGTTGGAGTAGATTTTGAGCAAATTACTAGAAAGCAACATCAAGTCCATAACAGATAAACTCAGTTGCTCAGAAACAATTCAAAATCAGAAATATCAGGAAGAAAAAAATCTTAAGTCACAAGCATTCTTTTTTTACTCATTTCTGTGTTTATATATGCAGACTCCTTCATTATCTAATGAACTGTGTATCTCACTAATCCTTACAGTTGATACTTGTAAATAATTTCTTTGGGAACCGTTTGTCATCTGTTTATTGCTTAACCAATTTGTTTCCAAGACAGTTCTCTCTCACAAAAAAATTATCAATACCAGAACTTCTTAAAATGCTGCAAATAAGAGAGTCAAAGAAATGCAGCTCTTACAGTTTGGCTGCTTCAAAAGCAAGAATGTTCCAAAAACCCCAAACCCTAAATCCGAGTCCTCTAACAAGGCACCAGTCGCCCTCTGGTGGATGTTTGGCCACAATTGCCGTGGTCCGTGTCAGAAACGAATCCTGGCATCTCACACAGAAACGCCCAGTCTGTCACCAAGGGCAGCCATCGATGACTAATAAAAATAACTTGCACAAACTGATTGACTTCTGCAGTGAGTTGAGACATTTTCTGAAGGGAATATGGATTTATCTGGCTTATGACTGTACTTAAAGGATTTTCAGGAAACTTTTGGAAGCGCAATTCTTTCCTTCCAAGTCTTTCCTTGTATGATACAATATACAGGATTTCATAAATATGCAGTAACTGATGATTGAATTGGCATCCAGAGCTCTACCAACACTTAACCACTCACTCCTGAAAAAGTTTAAAGTGAGCTCAGCTGAACTGAACAAATCTCTCTTTTTCTCTTTGCTGCAAATGGCACTTGGCTACTTCACATCAGAGAAAATGACGTGTCAAGTCTACACACAATGTGCAGGCTAATTTCTGCTCATGAGAGTCATAAAAAACTTCCTAAGACTTTACTTCTCCTTCCAACTGTAATAATAGGTTATCTACACAAAAATAATGGTTAAAAAGACAAATCCAGGTATTAGAAATGAATATAGTACCACGACGGTAGGAACTGATAATATCTCTTCTGTTCAGCTAGGCAGAGCCACAGTCAGATTACAATCAAGTAAAAATGTGAGTTTTACCTTTCTTGTTTGGCTCCTTCAGATTCTGTCCGAGCAGTAGATTTATTCTTTTGCTGTTTTAGAACATTATGAACACGGACTTTGTAGCTCTCAAATTCAGATGTAACAGATGCTTGTTCAGCCTATCACACAGAAAACAAAGCTCTAAGTTATACTATTGACCATTGCTCCCTTATTTCTCTACAATGAAATGCATCTTACACTGAAACAAATTAAAACCACCAGCTGCATTTCCTTCTTTAAAATAGATAATTAAAACAGTGACCATAACAATGTTTCTTTAGATTTTAACTGAGTATCATATAATGCGAAACTTGAGTCACTGATTTTCAACATACTAGTATTAAAGAAAAGAAAGAATACTTGAAAATTCAAAAACTGTATTCAACTGAGAGATTCATAAGCCAGGGGATCTATGAACAGCTTTAAATGAAGGCAAAGGTGGCAGAAAATACTAGTTTTAATTCTGTTTCTCTCCAATACTACAAGGGTGACAAAAATTCTAACATGCCATGAAGTTATGCATAATTCTGAGGAGCTAAGTCAGTCTTGCAATGATATTACATAGCACCAGATACAATATTCTATTTGACTGTAAAGGTGCTTGGTCTGTCTTTTCTTCTAAATTCAGTTGTTGCCTGAGTTTCTGTGGACATACAGAAAGCTGCCTCACATCACAGTAGCTTCATCCTTGACTTGTCAGTTGAAAGATTATTGCCACCCTTCCAGTACTCATGTTGCATATTCCTCTTAAAAAAAAAAAACCAAAACAGCACTGACATAGGTTTTCTTTCCTGGATCTTAGGACAAGCTCATGGATTCATTAGTCACTCCCATTTACAGGTAATGAAAATGTTCTCATCTCTACGAGAAGGATTTTGGAAACTTTTCCTTCAGCTGAACTGGTGACTGAAATTCTACAGAACTGACTCTGATTAGCCACTGGTCCAGATTTTCAGAGCCTGTACATTTTGTAGCCATCTTCTTTACATTAATCCTTTGCTTATCTTCCTGTCAAACTGTGTGAATATTCCTAAGACCTCAGGTACACAGCCTTAAATGTCAGCATGATTTCTGTTTTCTACTATCTGCTTTGGTGTTGACATTTCCTTTAGAGGGAATTTTCCTTTGCTAATAACCTTGCAATAGTATCTATTTTCCATATGTAGGGCATCTAAAAAGGAAAGCTAATCCTCCAAGAGGTTCAAGCCATACCAATATGGAAGATCTACAACGTTGCTGATTTCACAGCATCACAGAGCAAACCACCACAGACAGGTAGTGTAAGCACCCAGGTATGAAGAATACACTTGTAAACCATGATCTATGTGTACCAGCATAAGTAAGGAAAACCTCCTCTGGCAGCAATCATAAAGTTTGTACATTTAAGTTCAGCTTTTTAAAATGTAAAAGTTCTTTTGAGAGGCTGCATTCAGCTGTTGCTTACCTGCAGGATCCACCTACCACCACACCTACCATACAACAGTGCCATAGAGTAGTACAGTAATCCCCACAAAAGTGGTTTGAACATAAGAGTCCTACTATATTTTGAATCTGTTTGTCTCCAATGCAAACATTGCATACCAGAACCAAACAGGGTTACATGAGCAAAAAAATCCCAGAAACAATAACAAACTTCAGCAACAGTGTCAGTTTTCCATGTAGTTCAGTTGCCAATTAAGAAGCTGCTCATATTTCAGCATGCTAAAAGGTGCTTGCAAATATATTTATCACAGCTTTTTTTTCTTTGAAGTGGTATCTGCATTAATTGGTTTTATATAAAGAAAGATATATTCCTTTTTTTCATTTGTGCTCTTTTCTTTAAAGACTCTTCTTTTCCCTGAGTGTACACTTACTGAGCATCTTAAATAAACCCTGGGTCCCCACTACCACAAGTTTTTCCCTACTGTAAATAGCAGTATGCAAGTCCAGATGTTTCACCCCAAGTGATACACGTTAACCAGGACAGTCTGGCCTGTCCTTTATACCACCACTCAATACTGGGGTAATTCGCAATACTTGACAGACAAAAAGAGAAGAGTGAAAAATCTGCAAAATATTTTTGAAGAAGCAAAGGGTCCAAATAATCTCCCTTCTTAAGCCTCTAAGATTACTTCTTCTACTGGAATACCTGGGCTGCTCTGCATTCTTCTTGCAGGGTTGCAATTTTTTGCTGGCAAGCACTCATCGTACGCTGGTGCTGCTCCGAAGACGTTCGCAGCTGCTCCTGAACTTTATGCTTTTCTGATGTCAGCACAGCCACTTGAATCTGAAAAAGTCAGTTGAAAACTTCACTATCACAAAAACTTTTCTTACTTCTCCAAGGCAACAGAACCTAGTACTCTACTACAGTAATTCCTGCACAGAACTGGTGAATACAAAATTAAAATCTAACCAAAATAGAATAAAAAAAATAGACACGGGTTACCATGTAATAATTTTTAAAAAGTGATGCTGTTTAAAGAGAGTATTGAAGATATAATTACAATGCTGGGATGGAAGCATTTAAGAAAGCCAACCTCTCTCCCTTGTCTGCTTCTTTCATTACATTCTAATCCCTCTCTATTCTGTATACAGATGGACAATACTTAAGATTTTTGCTGACAATGTTGTGCTTTTCTCTTTTCAAAAAGAGCAACTTCCATTTTTAAAGAAACATTAAAAAATATATTCCAGTTACAAGCTTCAAACTCCACAGTCTTCTCCTTTGAAGAAGAAAAAAGACAGGGTAAATCCACTTAAATAAAATCATAGGAAAAAATATTTGAGGAAAGCAGCAAACAGACAAAACTCACTTAAGAAAAAGAACCAGTAACCTAAAAGTAAGAATAGCACCTCTTTATTCTTCAGCCTATATTCCATGTGCCCAGTACAAATCACACTCTCACTACTTAAATGAGAAAACTTGTACTAACAAAAAGTGAAGTTTCTTGCCTTATAGGCTTCCACTTGCTGTTGACTGGCTTCCAGCTCCCCTTTCAGTGATGCCTGCAACATTAGATGGTCATTTTCCTGCAAGATAAAATTACCTGGAGATTAAAAAAAAACCCTCCAAACCTCAGTAACCTAAAAATTCAGCTACCGGCTGTTTTTTAAAATCTAATTTAAAAATAGAATGCACAGTCATTAGCATATGAACTTACAGCTTGTTTTGAATCAGCCAGTTCTTTTTTGGTTTTCACCAGGAGCTGTTTTATCTTGGCATTTCTTTCCTCATCCTGTTGCACAGTTGACTGAAGTGACTCTAATGCAGAGAAAAACAATTATATACAAAGGAAATTTCCCCTCTTATATTTCCTAAAAAATGCTGTAAAATATTTTAAAAAATTCCAACAGATTCCTTAAGGGCTGCAAAAAAGTAGCTTACAGTAACTTTAGTAAACTTTTCCTAAGTTATCACAAAGATCTTAAAATAAATGAAATCTTTTTACACTTGAGCATAGGAAAAAATGGAATTTTCACATGGTAATCAGTAAAGTTTTATGAGTGTGATTTATCTGAATGAAACCCTTGTCAGTCACCAATATTTAGAACTTATGAATAACTTTATCAGGTAATAAACACAGTATAACAGGCAGGTAAATTGGCTTTTAAGTGCTGAACACTGGATTAAGTGATTGATAACCTAGTAAAGGTTCCTCTAAGACAAAATTGCAACTGTTTAGTATTCCCTGCAAAGCTTACCCTCACTTGCTGACTTGAGAAGTTGTTTCTGAATTGTTATCTTTGAACACTGCTAAATATACCATAGTGAATCTTCTGTTTATAGTTTACTCACTTATTTCTTCCTGTAGGGTCTCTTGTTTCTGTTTCTGAATCCCTGTTTCTTGCTCAAGATCTTCTATTCTGCTGTCTTTATCAGTAATCTTCTGATTAAGTTCTTTTACTAGCCTTTCATAATCAGCTATTTCCATATCCATCAGCGTACTCTTTTGAGCATCCTGCAAGGTACACAAAATAAAGTTAGAGCTTACTGCTAAGACTTTTGTAATTCTGTAAAAAACTATATTGCCCATCAGACAGAGATTTTGTCTCTATCCATATCCACAAATATCACCCATCCATTGGATTTCCATATCCTAAGTAAATAATCTGTTTTCAAACAAGAATTAAAAGCTTTCAAAAACCTGTGGCTAGTTTTATCAGTAGGTATTTTGTATTACTTTTTGTCATCTTCAGTCCTTACAACCAAGGCAATTTCTCAACAGTGCACTATACATTGTACTCCAGACATCTGAATTCTATTCCTATTTCTACTCATGAAAGGCCACATAACCCAAGCTAAAAAAACAAACAAAAACCAAAACCAAAACCAATTCCAAAAGTACATTTCAGCTCTTCAAGCACACAACCAGGGGCAAAAGCCCTCACATTCTCCCTTCTGCAAACCTCCAGCTTCAAAATCCTCAGAACAGAAAGGGAGGCATTCAACAGCCAGATGGGCCAAAATCTTTGGTAGTCCATTAAGCACTAACATGGATAGCAACTCTACCTTTCTGGCCAGCTCTAGTTCTTGCATAGTTTTCTGCAGATGTTTCTTTTCCTTCTGAAGCTGCATCTGAAGCTCCTCCATTTCTCGGAGAGCACCACTATGTTCCTGAAATTTAAGTAGTTGTCAATTATGCAGTCCAGTTTCAAAACAGATGCCAACATCTTTCTATACTTAGACACATATACACACATGCATACAAACACACTTGTGTTGTACAAAGATAGCTGATCCCTTTCTTAGGAAATCACTGTGAACCAGAGAAAAACCAACAATACTATGAAGTGGTTTTCACATTCTGTATAACTACCCCTAACCTGAACTGACAGCCTTGCAAAGTTCTTTCAATGAACAGACTAAGTTTTCAAAAAAGTCAAGTAACATGGAGGGAAAGTGCAAAACCTTGTCTATGCAAACACAGTTTATAAAGGTTAAACAGAAATCACATCCATTGAAAGTAATGCTTCAGCCCATTCACCATCTCTATGAAGTACTACCTTTGTTTTCTGCTCTCTTAGAAGTTTTTCAGCCTCTAGTTCTTTGTCAGCCTTTGCTTTGGCTCTTTGTATCTCCAGTATCTGAGTTTCCAGCAGCTTAGCATTATTTTGCACTGTTTCAACACGAGTTAGGAGGTCTTCATTAGCAGAGCGTAACTGATCATGCTGAAATTAGCACAGTAGAATGGTAAAAACATAAGCTGAATTTATGTGCAATGTTAACAGATAAAATATTTTCTGTATTTAAAAAAAAATACCCAACACTGATTTCTATCCAAATCCCTTACAAACAACACTCCTACAGATGAGTTTTGTCCAGCTTAATTTTGTTAAACCACATTAATAAACAGGTGAAATTAAAGTCATTAGCACATTCTGGTTATTTTGTTCAGTTAATTTGCCCAGCTTTCTATAAAACGGCAAGAATCAAAAGAAATCTGAAAAAAATACTAAAAAAACTTATGCTTTCTGCATTATCATGTTTTCCTTGCAACAATATAGTATTTCAAATATACACTTCAAATACAGCTGCTGTATTTATAAACAAATGAACATACTATTAACTCCTAAAAAAGGCTGAACTGCAAACTTTGACTGAACCACCAAGTCTTCCACCAGTACAAAGTAAGAATTCTACTGCATCAGGCATACTTTTGCAATGACTTTAACAGATTTAATTTTGACATTTTCAATGATGTATCTTAGTCTTTATTTTGCCTATTAAGAATGAGGTATAAGCGAAAGACATCAACTACCTAAACACTGTTTTATTTACAAATTCTTTACAACAAACTTGAAAAGCACAAAGCCTGCATAATCAGCAGAATATATACTATTATTTCTTATTTCTTCCTATGCCATTTACTACTGGCTTGTGTTTATAAGGAAACAGTGGTCTAGGTGGATCTCCGGTGTATGGGGCCTGGGAGTTTAAATCCTAAATACCAAACCCATTGCAGTTAGCTTTGCAAAAATGTGTCTCACAGCCCCTTAATTACCATTTCAGACTCTTCTGAATGCCACTGTAGTACTCTACAATGCATCTTAAAGTCTAATCCTTGTGAAACATGCGAAATTCATAACAAATTTAGTGTATTTAAACATTCTGTTGATTAAAGAAAAAAATTAAAAAACCCCAAAGCCAAATTTTGTTGAAGAGATAGAAGAAAAAATGTCTCAGTTAAAGGTTACTGCACTTTATGAGAAGCGTAGGTGTGCAGTCAGAGAAACAGTGCAAGTTTGATACTTGCAGCAGAGCTGCAGATCCAAAATCAAGCCAGAGATGATCTGCTCTTTTTATGAGTTGACCTGGGATAAATTAAACTCCTTCTATTGACAAAGTAAGACATTCTAGATATATTTATCTTTGTCATGGCCCAGGTAAGGTATCAGATGTTGAAAAGGAACAAACAAACCACTCTGAATTTCAAGTTACTATTTAAAACACACGTAGGTTATGAAACTAGAGTAACAATCACATGATTAGAACTTGCAACCAATAGGCTGAATTTATTTTTATGGTACTTATCAATAGATCAGATCCACATACAGAACTGACCTGCTCAGACGACACCTGTAGCTGTCTTGTGAGGTCCTCTATCTGACGTTCAAGATTATTTGCTCTGCCTTTTTCAGAATCCAGCTGTTCTCCTTGTTTGTCATATTCCATCAAAAGATTCTTAACACATACAAACACAAAGGCATAATTTTTCACAAGATGTATTGCATAAGCACATTCTATACCTCTGAGATGTGTTTACCTAGTATTTCATTATATGAGTTGTCTTACTGCAACATCAGAAATATCAGAATGAAATTAAAGCTATCATTCCATTACAGGCTCTGGTAGAAACTCCTTTCAGTTCCTGACATTCTAGAATAATTCAGGCTGGAAGATAGCTCAGCAGGTGTCATTCTCCTGCTTAAAGCAGAGTCAGCAGTGAGATGAGACCAGGTTGCTCAGAGCTTTGTCCAATCATGTTTTTCCAAGGATCTGCCTCCAAGAATGGAGATGGCTACTCCACTAAGCAACCTATTCCAAAGCTCGACCATTCTCATACCATAAAAATGTTTATTCATGTATCCAGTTGGAATCTCTCCTTTCAATTGAGGACTACTGTCTTATCTTGCACTACCATTAATAACCTGACCCTCTTCCCTCTGTAATGTCTTTGTAGGTACTGGGAGACTCCTACCAGGTTCCTTCAAAGTTTTCTGCAGGCTGAGCAGCTTCTCATCACTTATTCCAGTCTCTTGACCAACCTGTCATCCCTCCACTGAAATCACTTCAAGTTAGCAATGTCTTTCTTGTATTTGGGGGGAGAAGAAGGAACAAGAGTCGATGTAAGACTCACGGTGATGTCACACAATCACTTAGATGGGAGATGATCTTTAAGATCATTGAATCCAACTGTAAACCCAGCACTGCCAAATCCAGCACTAACATATGTCCTTAAGTGCCATGTTTACCTCATATACTTGTATATAAAGTGCTTGCTGTGTTTATTTATTGTATTTTAAATACCACCAGGGATGGTGATTCCATTGCTTCTCTGTTCTAACGCTCAAGCACCCTTCTTGTAAAGAAATTGTTCCTAATATCCAATCTAAACCTCCTCTAGTAGAACTTAAGGACATTTCCCTCTTGTTGCTTGAGAGAAAAGACTGATTCCCACCTGACTACACCCTCCTTTCAGGTATCTGAGAGAGTGATAAGCCTCCCCTGAGCCTGCTGTTCTCCAGACTACCTAACCTCAGTTCCCTCAGCTTCTCCTCCTAAGTCTTACAGGGAACAGCTTTCTCTTGGGTAAGCAATGCTGACTTGTCACCTGCTTCTGCTTCATGTGCTCAGAGATGTGCTCCAAGAAGACTTGCTCCCAGGAAATTACAAGTTTGTTTTCATCATTTAAGGGTTTTCAAACTGATCTTCAATTTTATGAACTTTTCAGAATTCACAGGGATTTATGTTTTGCCTAGCAACACATTGCTTGGTATGCATGATGCTAGATTCAAAAGAATGAAAAATAGCATTCCAGTAGAAAGGAAGTGTTTCATTTTCTTCTGACAACAGCTGCATGGTTCCCTTAAGAGAGCCTTACAGTTCTTGATTCTGGTATTCAACTGCACTGACACAATTTCTTTTGCCAAACATAATTGTGCAAGTAAATAGCAGTGTATATCCAGGCTAGGCTTCAAACCCAAAGTATTTTCTGACAGTTTACTGTCTTTTGTGAATGCAGCACTATTCTTACCTTATAGCTTTCAGCTCCTTGAATTACATCTTTCATTGAAGCAGACAATTGATCTTTTTCTGATCGAACCAACTCCAACTCTTCCTTCAGAGTCTGCACCTTATTAAAAAGAAATGTGTGTCATTAAAACAAAGCCCCCCATGCAAAATCTTCTTCATATTGGGAATTAGTCAGGGTACCTCTTTTCGGCTGGCATCTAATTCTTTCTTGGCTTTCACAGCAACCACTTTGATTTTATTTAGCTTCTCTCCTTTTTCGGCAGATTCTTTTTCGAGCATCCCTAAAAGAAATATATAAGAAAGTTAAAAAAATACACCCTTCCATTTCTTCCCAAGAAATGAAATGAAATGAAATTCAATTAGAACACAAACATCAGCAAGACTTTAAAACCAAACAAAATATAAAGCATGGGGAGATGTTCAAGTGTTTCATTCAGTCAAGCATTTAATTTGAAGCTAAAACATCCAGACATACAGAGAATTTAGGGGGAATCTTTCCCTGCACAATCTTTCCCTGTTTCAGAAGCTTCCATCACAGTTAAGAGTAATATTTCTGTCTACTTCTACACAGATTTAACAACTCAGAAGCATTTTCCTGCTCTTGTGTTGGAATAACTACAATAAAACAACAGTAGTTTTGGCAGTGTTGCCTCCCTTTCCTTCTGGTAGCCTTGGGAATTCTTACTGATAAATTTCCCACATTAAAAAATAAAGATTAAATCCACTATACTGTTTATAGACAGATGTACAGAAAAAGAAAAAGCCTTAAAAAGTATCAAATAATATCCAACTTAAAATTGCTAACGTTTTAAATTCCCAGTGGAGGGAATACTGCAGGAAGATACTTAATATCCATGTCTTCGTCAACTTGTGGAAATACAGGGCAATCATGCAAAGAAAGAAAAGGTAACAATCCAAAGAAGCCAGATCATGTATAAAAGAAAAAAGTGAGAAAGATACCAATTTTTTCTTGAAGCTCTGCTACTGAAGACTGTTCATCAGTTTTCTCAGTCATTGTTTCCATTAAATTCTGTATTATAAACAAAGATATAAGAAGTATTACAAACATTTCTTTGTGGTACCTGTTTTGTCCCTAACAAGGCACCAGAAGTTTCAGCTACAGCTAAAACTGTTTATGTTCTTACAATCAGGAAAGCCTTTATGAGCAACTTTGTATCAGCTTGATGAAAGTACAGTTATGCTGAAAGCAGAACATTCCAATCTTTTAAGAGCTGCTTTCCATCCTGTCCAAGGGTAAAAAAGGGGAGACCCCCTCATTCTGCAGCTGTCAGCTTTACAAAACCAGCACTTCCCAAGACCTGAAGCTAATGCAGATCAAGAAGTTTTGTTTGAGATGGAACCCAGAAAGTCAGAGGTGAAAGATTATGAGGTTAGGTAGTCCATCTAGTCAATTGATTGCTTCAAGGGATATTGATAGGAATAAAGGTTCAATTACAAGCAACTTTTATCAAAAAAGCATTATGATTGGTTTTGTTTCATTTTTTTTCTTGGGGGGAAGAAGGGAATTCTGAGGTGCTAGAAAAGTCAGAAATATGTGCTTTCTACAAGGGAGACTCACTTTCAGGCCAAGGGAAAAAAAGGAAAAAAAAAAACAGAAAAGAGAGAATTGAAAGTATTTTTTGAACCTTAATTTTGAAGACTTTAGAGGTTTAGTCTTTATACTTCAATAACAAAATATAACCTTTAGAGAACTCAGTTCGTCTTTCACATTTCTAAGCTCAGTTTCCTTTTGTTCCAGAATGAAATTTAAGTCGTCTTGTTTTTCAGATCCTTTTTGCTGTTCTTGTATTTGATTTTCATAAAGAGCAAGTTTTTGACTCATCTCTTCAGTATTAGCTAAAAGATCTTGATTTTCAATCCTTGTTTTTTCACTGGCATTTCTCAACTCCTGGATATCACGTTGAAGCGCTTCTTTTTCAGACAACAGTCCTTCCAGTTCTTCTCTCAAAAGATTCTTCTCTTTTTCAAAATCCTGAATCAGGGATCTATGTTCTCTATGTTGAGCTGCATTTTCTTCCTCTAATCTCTCAACTTCTCGCTGCAAACTAATTACTTCCTCCTCCTTTTGAAGAGCAAGGCACTGCTCTTCTTTAATTTTTGACAAGCATTCACTTGCAATTTTTAACAAGTTAAGAGAATCATATTCTTCATTAGAATCTGAAATGCTGAACCCCACTTGCTCAAGTAAGTGGTACAGCTGAGTTCTTACAAGGGATGTGTGCACTTGTTCATTTTCAAGTAATGTTGATATATGGTCTTTTTCTGCAGCCATTATTTGTAGTTTCTTTTCTAAGTTTTCAGACTGCTCTTTCAATACTGAACAACTATCTTTTTCAGATGTAGTCTTTCCCAGCTCTTCACTTAATTCACCTTTTTCCTGAATGAGTTTCTTATTTTCCTCACGGAGAGTGTGCACTTCAGATGAAAGCTGCTCTTTATCACGCACCAGAGATTCAATCTGTTTTTCTAATTGTTCTAGCATTTGAGCATTTTCACCCTTAGAAATTAAAGCTTCATTCAGTCTCTCTGTTAATTCCTCTACCTTTTGCTTCAGGTCATTATTGTCCTGGTTAGCACAATCTACTTCTTGCTGAAGTTCCTGAATTCTAACTTGTTTTTGCTTGCATGTTTCCTGAAGGGTTTCTCTATCTTCACTCAAGCATTTTACGTCATTTAAAATATCCCTGTTTTGATCAGTAAGAGCAGTGATCTTCTCTTCCAGTTTTCTTACAGTAATCTCTTTTTGGTCAATGGAGCTTGCCATTGCACTATTGTCCTCCTGAAGACTAACAATTTTACATTTAAGTTCTCCTGTCTCTTCTGAAAATTTTTTTACTTTTTCCTGGAGGTGATTTACATTTTCAAGAAGAAGATCCCTTTCATTGAAAGCAGCCCGGAGTTTCTGTTGCAGTTGACTGACATCAGAAGCTTGCTGTTGTTTCATTGATTCCAACTCCTGGCTGATCTTTCCAGCAGATTCACCTAGCTCAGCCTGTAGAGTTTCCATTGTTTCTCTCAGGCTGTTGTAATTGGACACTGCTTCTTCTTTCTCCTGAGTTACCTTTTCAAGTTGTTCTCTAAGTTCCTGCATTTCAAAAACTAATGCCATCTGTTCTTTTTCAGAACCAGATAATAAAGTTTCATTTAGTTCAGAAATTTCTCTCTGGTGCTGATCTTTCAGATTCTGTATCTCTAATTTGTGCTCTTTTGCAGCAGTTTCATAGTGCTGTCCTGCTGCTTGAAGCTCCAATTTTAGTTTTTCAATTACACAGCAGTAATCTTCTTTAGTAAGCTGCAATTCATTTATCTTAAAATCCAAGTCTTCCCGCTCATGAAAGAACTCATCCTTCATACGATGGATTTCCTCTTCCAGTTTCATCTTGACATTGCTCATATAAGTTAACTCATCTTTTAATATACTATGTTGGGACTGGAGTTCTTCTAAACTATGCTCCAGGTACCTAACTTTTTCCTCCATTTTTGCTTTTACACAAGGTTCTTCTTGTGTATCTGCAACATCTATCTTGTTTTCTAAATTTTTATGTAGCACTTCTCTCAGCTGCTCCAAGTCATATTCACACTGGTCAGTCTGAGCATGTATTTCATCCTTGGCATTTTTCTCTGCCAAATTATGCTGCAACTGATTTATTTGATTTTGCTTTTCTTCATTTTCTTTAGATGATATTTCAATCCGATGCATTAGTTCTGACACCTCTTCCTGATGAGCAGTTTTTAATTTTTTAAGCTCTTCATTCAGATTTTTTATTTCATTATGGTAACACTGAGAGGTGCTTTTAATAGTTTCTTGCAGATTTGTCACTTCTTTGTTTTTGTCTTCATTCACAGCTTCCAACTGCTTGTTCAGACACAAAATTTGCTCTTCATAAGTAGATTTAATTCTTTGGACATCATCTTGTAATCTTTTAACTTCTTTTTGACTATCATTGTAACATTCAACCTGTTGCACCAGCTCCATTTGTTTCTTCACTTGTTCATCTAATTCCATCTTTAGCTTTTTTAAATCCTCATTGTGCTTGCATTGTGCATTTGCTAATTCACTCTTCAGAGCTTTTATTTCTTCCAGAGAGTCAATTCTTGATTGTTCCAGTTGCTTCTGTAATTCTTCTGTTTTAGCCACTGCAGCCTAAAGAAACAAGCAAATTATTAAATACTGGTAATTTAGCACACAATATTTCCAAGTACACTGTTTACAATGATGAATTAGAAAATGTAGTAGTCCACAGTTTTAAAAACTATCATAGCTTTTAAATATCTAACTGTATCAGGACAACTCGATCCAGAAGACACTACACAGGACATGAGAACATTTGCAAAATGAGAAAGGAAAGCTAAGTCCTAGATCATGTTTACCAGCATAATTTCACAAAATGGTCATGATGCTCTTCAGCTTTAGCAACTATTCTAATAATGTATTAAAGATCAGATTAATTTTAGAGCATCAAATCCAGGTATCTGGAATATAATAATATCCATCAATTGCAAGTAATTCAGTCTTCACTTTATCATTAAATGAGATTATTTATATAATCTCAATACAATATAGGTGCCTTGGCTGACAGGCTCTTTCTTATGAATATCTAAAGGTAAGCCTCACATGAAAATCTAAAGGTTTACCTTGTAAAGGTAAACTCGTGCTCCCATGGAAAGACAGAGCTGATTGACTGAAGCCAATGTAGGCTTTTAATGCAAGACTGAATTCTTCTTGCAGCTGTGGATCTAGACAGCATATATAAGATTTTTTTATTTATTACTATAAACTAGGGGGTACAGAGAAAATATGCTTTAATATATATAGCCTTTAGATTTTTAAAGATTTTTTAAAGAGACAGAACACAGGTAAGTAAAAAAAGGGATTAAAATTAGATACACAACAAGCAAACCTGGAAAATAAATAAAATTCTGAAATGTTTCAGTAATGTTCTATGGCTCATTTCAGTACCTCTGCTTCTTGCTTTATTTGAACATTTTCTTTTTTCAGAGCTATGCACTGCTGCTGACTTTCAGCTTTTTCCAGAAGCACCACATCCAGCCTTTCTGTGAGAGCCTAATATTAAATGAAAAAAACACTCAAAGAAGGGTTTCTTAACAATGGAAACAGTGTAGAAACTCACATATAGATTATGACACTTTTTGTCAAATAAACACATCAGTCAGCAATTTAAAAATTGCTTTCAGCCCAAATAAAACTGATATGAAATAGCGAGACTAAAACAATGATTTTGGGTTCTTTTAAAAATTGTGATCAGCTAACTTTTGATTATCAGGTGATGGTGGTGAAGTTCCCTTTCTGTAGAAAAGAAATCTCCATCCAAATTATTCAAAACAATTCTCTAATTGAGAAATTCCTCCTCAGTACCAATTTTCACTTTCGTATGCTATGATCCATATCTTGAGAAAAACAGATCCTGAAAGCATTTCTTGTGACATGCAACTTGAATTATGTGTTTCTAATCTATCAAATTATTGTCTCAGAACTTTTCTAAATGGCTAAAGTCTTTCTGCAATGGTCACTCCAAAACAAACAAAAGCTGGTCTAACCAGCCAAACAAGGAAAAATCTTGCTGGGGACATTTGTAGAGTCACAGAATAGTTTGGGTAGGTGGGGACCTTTAAAGGCTATCTAGTCTAACCCCCTGCATTCAACTCCATCAGGTAGCTCAGAACCCCATTCAACCTGATCTTGAATATTTCCAAGGGTGGGGAATCTACCACCTCTCTGAGCAACCTTTTCCAATGTTTCACTGCCCCCTGTGTAAAAAAAAAAATCTTCCTTATATCTGATCTAAATCAACCCTCTTTTTGTTTAAAACTCCATTATCCCTTGTTCTATTGCAACAGGCCCTTCTGAAGTTTGTCCACATCTTATAAGCTCCCTTCAAGTACTGAAGTGCTATGGTAAGCTCTTCCTGGAAAGTGTACTACTTTGTACTATTCCTCACAGAGCCAAGAGTGTTTGCTGGCGAGTGGAGTAGGGATGTGAGGGGAGAAGGAAAAAAAAAGGTTTTAGGAAGTGTCTTGGACTCCTCAGATTGATTCCATTCAATTTGAATAATGGTTTTCAAGCTATTGACATTTTACCAAATTATTTCTGTGGATTTATTTCAGCTAACTTTACATAATACAATAGAAAACAACTACATATTCCTACCTGAATAATATCATCAGCTCCTGCAGTAGCTGCTTTAGATCTGAGTTCTTCAATTTCTTTCTCCAGTTCTTAAAATGTAAAGAAATGTTACAGTATGAATTGATGCTGCATCACAGTAGCAAATTTTAGTAAATCCTGTGCCTGACAACACTTCTATTCAAATCAGAGAAGTCTTTTACATCACCAATTTTTGTTTGTTACTGAGTGATAGACAGGACTAACAGAAAGAGAATAAATATTCCGTACTATTTCTCCAGTCCTGACACCGAGCATGATTTCCTGAGGAAGCAAAACTTCCTGGCTTGGATAGAGGGACAACAGATAGAAAGTCTTCTGAAGAACATCCATCTTACCTTCTATTTCATGGTCAATTTAAATCAGAGGAAAGATACTCAGTTTCTACTGTTTCTCTAAAAATAGGCAGCAAGCAGAAGAACAAGATCTTATGAATAACCACACTGAGGAAAAGGCTGGTACAGCCCATTTCTGTATCCTTATTGTTTCAGAGGGCAGCTACCAGCAGTCAGCATAACTGTCATTCCAAACAAGGGGAAGTGGCACCAGTCCAAGTAGTGGGCCACTAGAGGAAAAGAGACTGCAGAGTGGACAAGGACAGCAAATGAAAGCACAGATTTACAGGTACTTTTAGGTTAAGCATAAAAATTTGTTTGGTATATTTTACAATTTCTTGTTAAAGCAATAAATGATCAAATATAAAGTAGCAATCTATCAAAGAAGTCATTGTTCTCTACAACAAACTAAACTCTACTAATTATGCAAAAAAATACCAGATATTCCTCCTCCCATTTGCTTCCTGAAAAGCAACCTGCACCAATATGGGGAAGAGACAATGACAAATCCCACTTCAACTTTTCCACAAGCTACACTGTTCCATCATGCCATACTGTCAGACCAAAATTAATTTAATACCCGACAAAAGCAATGCTTCTTTTCTTCTCTTTCTTAATCAAATTACTTCAGTCCTTATCCTCCCACCATAAAGAGCAAAATTGAAGAAAAATAAAATCTAGTATTTTTGCCTAGAATTTAAATCTACCTCTCAAAAACACACAGTGATATTTGAAGAGGTCAGGTAGTGTCAAGCATTAAGGCAGAAATTGCACTTTCCAGTAAAATACCTGCACATCTTGACTTCACTTTCTGTATAAGCATCATTTGCTTTTTTGCAAACTTGATGAGGTCTTCTTTGGGCAATGTGTCCAGCTGTAAAGCAAGTATATATCAGGGAAAAACAAGTTTCCTCTAACCCAGAGGGAAATAGAAACAAGGCATTTCAGTATCTGACTTCCAAAAAGCTGAATTTTAGGACAAGAAACTCTTACCACACATTTGCAAGAAGTGTAACATTTCAAAGAAGAATAACAATCCAAGTTACTGATGTTCTGTTATCCAATTCTGTTATTTCAATTACAGTAACAGAAACTACTCCTCATTCTGTACTTTTCTGAAACAATTCTGAAGCACGCAATTGGGCAGCATTGGTTAGGAAAACAGTTAGGAAGGATTACAATTCAGTAATACAATTTGAACAATATTTTGAAAATAGCATGCTGACCTAACATTGTCATTGTTTAAATTTACTTCCACTGTATGCAAAGATGTCTGTGTCCATTATGAAAAAGACTGCTGCCAAAACTGGATGCTATTAATAATTTATCAAATATAACAGGAAGTGAACATATCAAAAAGAGATTTTTTTCCTCATGGTTTCCAAAACACTTTATCTTAATGTTTATAAGTTAATTTTTCCTGTCTAGAAGAAATGTTAAAAATATCTTTGTCTTCCTATTAGTCACAGCCTGCATGCTAACCCTTGCAACTACTTCTATCCAAATAAATTAGGTTTGTGAGGACTGATTACCTTTGATTTGCCTGATCCTGGTGTCCCAGAAGATGCCACCATCTCCTGCCCAGCATCTTGAACCTACAACAAAATAAAGTATACTCTGCAGTAACAGAGTTTTTGGTGTAAGACTACCAAAAGAACTAACTGAAAGTCTCCAAACAGAGAGGAACTGAATATAGTGAAAGCACAAGAAAAAAAGCAAAATAAAATTTTTAAAACATGTATTTGTAGGATGAGTCAGAAAGATAGTGGAAAAAGATCTACTGTGACTATTAGAACAGCAGAATGGAAAGCTCCCAGTGTCCAAACCATGATTTTATTATTCCATTACTGAATGGACATCTAGAGCTGATATAGTATTGCAAATTAATTTTATTTGCAAGCAGTTTCAAAAGCATGACTCACTATCTTGCTCTTAAAGAGCCATTAAAAAAAAAAAAAGAAAGAACAACAACAACACCGCCGAAACAAAAAAAAAAACCAAACAAAACACCCAACCCCCCCCAGGCAACAACAAAAACAACCACCCAAAAAAACTTGTAGAGAAGTTGCAGTTAAATCAAACCTTGAGAACTTCTGAACCACATAAGCTCCTAATCTTTTTTTGTTTCCTTCTTAAAGACTGGTTTATCACTACAACTGTTAGCCTATCAAATATATTCCAAAAGATTCAGCAAAGTCAGGGCTCATTTGGACATATTATAACCCTCCTCTTCCTTTTTTTTTAAAACATGCTAGTGCCCACTAGGATTGCTGGCCTGACAAACATATCTGAAAAGGCTCTGCAAACTCTGGGCTCTCTATCTCTAAAATAAATGCAAAATGCCTTCTACTGTAAACTTCCACAGATCTATCCTGGGAGGCTGTTACTTTACAGTAGTTTAGATGGGATATGCTTATGTATAATCAGGAACACAAAGAAATGTATGCAGCCACAATGCTGCAAAGGAAAAGGGAACAGACACTTCCAATATATCAAGAATAGCATTTCCAAGCCTTCACCTTTACCCTACTTTTTTCTTCATATCATCTATCATATGTGCATGAGTATAAAAGCGAAGAGGTATATATATAAATATTTGCATTTTTATATATCTAGATGTTTGTCTGTGTATGTGTATCTATACACACCTAGCCTCACTTTTATTCTGCTACTTTCTTCATTCTGCCAAAAAATCAAAACCCTTATAGTAGAAACTAAGGAAGAACCAAACTGACCACTATGAGTGAGAATGGACAATCACTAATAATCTGGACAGAACAGGTGATACAGATAACAAAAAGCATCACCTTTAGAAATGAGTTCAAGTACAGACCAAGGACAAAGGCAGTTATAGTCATCTATGTACACATATGCTAAATGTTTGGGGTTTTTTTCTTAAGATGGCAAAAAGAAACTTATTAGAAAAAAATGTGCTGTACAGCATTAGGAAAAAAAAAGCTATAAAGTTTCAGATTTTCTTAGCATGTAACTTTGTCAACATTTACACCTGTAATATTTTAGCACTTGGACAGCATAATGAATTATAACAAACTGCAAGTACTGTTCAGAAAATGACAGGCCACCACTCTCCATACTACAGCAAGATCAGATAAATTTTCTTCTCACAATACTTTTACTCTTTTAAGCTAATACATACAGAAGCAGAATCACACACTGTGTAAAACAATGCATCCAGTTTTACTGTTCTGGTAACAGAAACCAGAGGCAGCTTATGTAGAGGGCTTCACCCACTTGAGTTAGAAGAAAAATTAGGAAGATGAGCTACCAAAAAACCCTGAACTTCTCACTGATTAGTTGCATCCGAGATGTGAGCCAGCAGCTACTAAGTATGCTTTTAAGCCCAATACAATCCTGCATGGTTTCTGGTCCACCATTCTGAATTCTGGATGCTTCCACAGTTTGCTGATATATATATATATGTATATATATATATATGTATGTATGTATATATATATGTATGTATATATGTGTATATATAGATAGATAGATAGATAGATACAAACACACACACACACATACATTCTTTTTTTAGATTTTATTTCAAGCCTACTTTACCCCCTACACCAAGGGGTTTCCATGCCACATTTCAAGATCTGTGTATTTTAACTGCTATCTATCCCTTACCTTTGCAATAGCTTAACGTACTGTTAGAAAGCCTAACCAATGCATAAATGCAATATCCTGCCTTTGCTGTGAACTGTGGCAGTAGTGGCCTTCATGAACAGCGATTTTCTGAGCAGTGTGCAACTACCAGACATCAGCAACCCTAAGTGTACCCAAGTCACATCAAAACACATTTTGACTTGTGTTTGCTTCAACCAACAGTGGCACTGAAACTCTATTAGAATGTGGCACACGAGCAGCACAGACACTACCTGGAGAGTTAATTTAATGTGTGAACTTAAAATTCCTCAATGTTGCCTTTGGATTTGCCTTGGTGTTTATAAAAGCTACACTACATACAGACACCTCAGTGCTTTTATTTGTTTGCGTTGGTAGGTGTTTCACAGCTGACGTCCTGTTAACACATCGGGTCACCTCAGTGGAGAAGGAACCTTTGTTCGCCCGTGGGTGCTGTCACACAGTAACCACTCGACGCCCTGGCCGCGTGTCCGTCACCCGAGTGTCGCTGCCCTGCAGTCAGCGCTGCCCGCTCTCCCCAGCCCGTGCCCATAGGGCGACGTCCCCACCTCCTAAGCATGAGGGGCACTGAACGAGCCCCCTGCAGCCCGCACCGGCGCTGCCATTTCCGCAGGGCAGAGGCAGCGGCAGGGCCCCCTTCCCACCCCCGGCCCGGCCTTCCTCACAGCTGCGCCACCCGCGGGGGCTGCGAGGCGGCGGCCAAGGGGGCCCAGTGCCCCACGGGCTTCTCCGCCCGTCACCGCGGGAAGGGACAGGAGCCCGCGGCGTGGGAGGGGCCGGTCCGCACCTTCCCCGCTCCCCCGCGCTGCACGCCAAGGTCACGCACCGCCCCCTCCGCACCCGCCCCAGCTGCGCTGACCCCGAGGGCTCCGTGGCCCCTCTGCCCAAGCCCGCCGCGTTACCTCCATGGCGGGGCCGGCCGGCTGCAGGGGCGGGGAGATCGCGGCGCCACAGCCGCTGCCAGCGCCGCTACATCCTCCCCGAGCCGCTTCCGCCTCCGTCATCCCGGCACGCCGGGCTCGCCGGGCTCGGCCTGTCCGTCACGGAGCGCCGCCCCGGGGCCGGGCGGGGCTGAGCCGAGGGCTCGCGGCCTGGGCGGCCTTGGCCGCCTGAAACGGGCCGTGAGCCGAGGTGCGGATGTCGGTGCTGACCTCTTGTTCTCTGTCTTATTAAAAGGGGGAAGGGGAAGGGGTACAGCTGCAACACGAGTGCACCCCGCTATTCCCTGTTCCTGAAGGGCGCCTAAGGGCAAAGCAATGCTGCAGGCGCGTCTCTCACTGCCGCCATAAGGAGAATATGAGGTGAAGGGTGACGTGCTCCGGCAGAAACGGAGCGATTTAAGACCCTGTTTTTAATACCTTGATGGAAACACAAATTGATTTAAATTATTTATCAAATAAATGCGGCGGGTGCCAGTAGGATGGTGCCGGACTTTTCATCAGTGCCTAGCGACAGGACAAGGAGGAGTGCCCTTAAATAAAACCACAAGAAGTTTCACCCCACCATGAGGAAGAATTTCTTTGCTTAAGGGTGGCAGAGCACTGGTACAGCTGCCCAGGGATCTTGTGGAGTCTCCCTCTGGAGACATTCTAAGCCCATCTGGACGCATTGTTTGGCACCTGCTCTAGGTGACCCTGACTTGGTAGGGGGGTTAGATGAGATGGTCACCAGATGTCCCTTCCAACCCTAAAAATTCCATAACTCTGTATATTAAAAAATGGATGTGAAGGACTACCAGAGCAAATAGCAGAACCTAGGCGTTATGGCTTGTAATTGCATGTTCTTACAGAGACTTTTTATGCCTGTTTGAGTAGGTGTTTAAGGGGAACAATACCTACTTTAAAGGGCACACATTTTTCATTGTAACCATGCATGCACTTTGGTAGTGCCTGAATAATTTTTCACATTTCATGATAAGTAATTGATTTTTAATGAAAAGTTGCCTGGGAAAAACAATTTAGGCATATTATTGTGTTTATGGTTCGCTGGGTGGATACTGAATATCACTGAATTAAGTATAATGTCATGAGAGAATATGTAGTTTAATAAAAAGGGAGAGTTGTTTGTTGAAATGCTTGTCTCATAAGAATAATTGCATTTTTCCAAGTCTGCTTACTGTCATTCTTCTTGTAAAATTCAAATGTCAAATAGTAACAAAAAGCAGAAAGGTTCTTCACATATACCTAAGAAATTATTTTTTCCCACCTCCAAGGCATTCACTATCCATTACATATATTCATATGTCTCTACTTATGCAGCTACACAACTGTAGCAGGAGTACATGGTTCCATGCTCACAGAGGTTGCTGTCAAGGAGCACATGTCCCTAATCAAAAAGCATGACTGTTTTTTCATTACTTCTGTTATTATACTTTTTAGAAGCTTCAGAGGACATTAAACTGATTTATTCTTTCCTTCCCCTTTCACATTGGGGTACTTTGAACTGGTTGGTTACCTATGCCTGTGTTGCTCTGATCTAATGTGGGGATTTCACATAATTTCAATAAGAGCTTTTTGAAATAGAATCCTTCCAACAGCATTCCAGAGCAAAGCTTTTCACCCCAAACTATGCCATACTGCCCAGCTCCACCTGAATTTGAGTATTGGGGAAGAACACTGTAGGAAACTTAACCTTCTCTTTTGGGAATGTTTCATGCAAATTTGTTCCTTCTGCCTATCTTCAGACAGTATGTATTGTGTACCAACTCTTGGGTCATCTCATTACTTAACCTACAAGGGAATTGATTTTGGAGCTCATCCAAGGCAGACACAAAAGAGTTTTCAGAGGTGTTAGTACTGAAGACAATGAGCTACCGGCTCACTCATTTCAGGCTTTCTGTAGCTGATTCTGGCTAGGGACCACCCAGCCCTCCCTCCATTTTATGTAACAGAGTTTAGGCATATTGTACCTTTGAGATTGTCTTGACAGTCTTTCATTCTGGTCCTGAATTGCAACAGCAATTGCAAAAAATCCTGGTTAGGGAGTGGTAGAAGAATTTTAAAAGTTTCTAGAATAACTATAAGAAAAAAGGTTGAGGATTTTGTCTGTTGATTGTTTCAGTTTGTTACAATAAAGTGCAAGTTGTTCTGAATTTTTCAGGGGAAAATGTTGATTTGTACCTGCAATAGTCTGATAAAGTTTTCTTAAACAATTTAAGAATTGTGTCTTACCTATCTAGAAGGAGACAGTAAGCTGATACATAATAATAACTGCAGCTAATTTGAGACAACTGAGAAAAACAAGAATAATTTACATAGTCCATATATCCCACGATTTTATTATCTTTGTAAAAAATAATGAATTCATATTTTTAAATAGCATTGTGTATGTAAAACAAGATTGCCAAGAGATTTATGGGATGTGTTGGGGCAGAGCATAACAAATTTTCAATTCTGCTTTCATTGAGAAGCCAAGTCTCACAGGGCTGTAATTAGTCTTTACATCAAGGTAGGGTACAAATGCTTGTTCACTATCATTGGAATTATTAGACCTGCAAGAATTTTCTGAAGAGTACAGAATGAGAAAATGCCTGTAATTTTGCTACTGGGGAATGTGTTTTCAGCATAAAGGAACAGATGTTTTAAATACTTGCCACTGTAGAATCTGTCTTTGCAGCAAGTTCTGAGGGTTGCAGACTCTTAGTTTTGACCCATACTGGGCCAGAGTTTTTGCTTTGAGCTGCTTCTATGCCTTTTTTACATGCCAGGTTAATATAAAGGAAAACAACACATGAATTTATAGTATGTTAACTATTCTCCTCTGTTTGGAAACTTAAACCACAACCCCTTGCAGATGAACTGCAAATTATTTGGCTGACTATGGCCATTTTGTTGGGTTGAGGTTCAGTAAGTTCCCACAGGAGTGGAAGGGTACAGTGAAAAAAGAGTTATTTATCTCAGTACTATTTTGTATATGAAGGATTTGGTTAGGTGTTGAAAACTTAGACTGTATATACAGTCCTTAATTCTAGTCTTAAAATGTAATAAGAAACAGAGATGGGTAGTTTGTTGTTCTCACCAGCAAAAACCAACAAGCCTTTTGATAGATTAATGTAAAACTCACACAAGGAAACATTTTTTTTTCACACCCGGTATGAGGTCTGGCTACAAAAGTCTGTTCTTTTGTTAACAGTACACGGAGAACCTTTAATTGCACACAGAGAAAGTAGCAAATGTTGCTGAGTCATATTGGTACAATAACAAATTACTGTGAATCAAAAGGCCCAACTTTAACAAATAAAAAAAATCAGTTACCTTAATTTTTAGGCACCTGACCTAAGATTCTACCTATACTTATATTGCCTGTACCACATCAGGACCACTTTAGACATGATGCCTCTGTCTTCACAGTCATGGTAGATGGATATGATTCTATTGGGAGCCTTCAGTTCAGAAGGCAGTCAGCTCACACAGCTGATAGATACTAAGTGCCCTTGTAGCAGCCTATGCCAAAGCCCTTCTCAAAAGAATCCATAAATAATTTGCTTCTTTCACATTAACCACAGGGTGCTGCTGAATGATGGCTTTCCTGATCTACCTACACAGTGCTTGGTCTGGAGGGCAGGCAGAGCCTTGTTTGTTATCCAGCTTAAGCCCATTACTTTCCGTCTGGCAGCACAGTTTGGCTGCATCTTAGAAGTATAAAGGGCTTAACTCACTCTGTGTGTGCCTCTAGGCTCACGTACAGCCTACACTGAAACCTTGCAGCATTCATTGAGGATGTGAGGGAAATGAAACCTTCAGTCTAGGCTTAAAATATGTTAATGCACTTCTGAAAAATGCCATAATTAATAATTAACCTTGTTGTCAAGGTAAAACACTTTATGAACATGTTGATGTAAACCATTAATATAAAGTATGATATCAATATTCTGTATGGATAGGGCAGATTACATAAAATCTTCCTCTGCATGGTCTGTTTTCTTAACCGGAGAAACAGACTTTCACTTCAAGTTAGATTAGTGGAAAGGAAAGCAGTATCCCTCTGTCTTTGAATGCTAGCTAGGATGATAGAACAACTCACTTGCCTGTTTCTTTAATTTTTTTGTAGCTCTGTGCTTCTTTCATTCTCTTTCACAAATGGTTGCATTCCATGTGAAGGTAAAATATCTCCCCTAGCTGCTAATGACAGCCAAGCTCAAGAGGGAATATGCCTATTCTAGAATTAATACAGCAGTGTCTTTTAAACAGTCTATGTTGAAGCAGGAATCTTTGGTCATTCCCATGGAAGGATTTGTTTTGGTAGTTGTTAATGCAGAGCTGCAAAACAGAACCACATGAACAGTTCACATGCATTAATGGACACTGACCCTGAAACATTTTTTGAGATGAATAACAAAGTTTCTGTAATATCAAAACCCAGCAGGGACACTTTCTTCTAAAAGAAGAAACAAGCAGCATCGAAGAAGTTGCTGTGGGATTGCATTAGCTAAACTGCTACAAGTCTTGTTAAACTGATATTGAAGATGTTGCATCTGAGAAGGTTAGTAAAGCTGTGCATCTGGATAACTGGATGAAAATAAAGCATGGATGTATTTTTAGGACTTATGCCTAATGTATTTCTGTACACTTTTGTCTCCACAGTAAATAGAGTCATGTGTTTCCATCAGAAGTGCGACAATAGTTTAAATTATTTGAAATAATGTGGCTGTACACATACAATCTCCTTCTGCAGGTGCTCATTGATTTACAGTACCTTACATAAAAATATGTTAAATTTCTTACCAACTTTTGTTGGTATTAGTAAAAAATCGCCATATACAGACACATCATTTAAAGTTCTTCTGTACATAGCAACTGTCAGACCTAAAGACATGGAAGTTAAAGGCACTCTAGATGAGGGCACCCTCCAGGCATATGCCCAGAAGCATATGCACAATTCTATTGACATAAAGTCAAAATAGACACCAAGCCATGGTAGAATCTATGGCCTTTGAGGGATGCATACAACCCATTAACCTTTTTCCCAAATTTTCTTCATAACTACAGGTCAAATAATTTTCACTAGTAACAATAAACTACTCCCTGTAGTTTTACACTAGTGAATATTTTGCAAATCATGATTGAATCTGTAAATTGATCTCTCAGCTGTGGTGGCTGGAGAAGGCATAAAAACCAGAAAGTCTCCTGCCAGCTATATTTTGTCAAAATAGTTTAGATTCCTGTCTCTGAATATATAGAAAGATAATATCAATAGCATAAGAAAAGCCACTTCTTATGTAGCCACATATCAAGTGTTTGTTTCTCCCCTTTTGTATTCTAGGACTGCAATCTGACCTGTGGTACTTTTTATCTGTTGTTTATAGCAGCTGAATTGCAGCTGGGTGAAAAGTTACCTAAGAAAGTGAGAGCAAAGGTGACTTTCTCAATGTGTTACTATTCCCTTATAATATGGTGCCCCTATCCTTGCAGTTGCTATGCAAGTCCCTTTTCAAATAAGGCTTCAGCCAGTCAGCATTTTGCTTTTCTGATAGTTTTGAGATTTCAAGGGAGGAGCAAACAGGTCATCTGTGTGACCTTTTGTACAGCACTGCTCATAAAATGTCACCAAGCTCCTGAGTTAAGTTGTTTTCCATTTACTGATACCTCTTGTGGCACTGAATGAGGATTAGATTGACAAACTGTGCTGACTCGCATAGTTTCATAGAGCAACCCAAGAGAGTGGAAATATCTGAAAGGGCAGGCAACACCTTTTCTTCATACTAGTGGGACAGTAAATCAAGTTAATCATAAACAAAACCCAAACAAGTAGCAGAAAGCTCCTCAAGCTGGTATTTAGCCTTGCTCTTGCTGTGATAAACAGCAGTGCCTCTGACAGATAATTTTTTCTCGGGTAGTCATTTTACTGAGACATCCTTTGTTTGTGGGCAGGAATCTGTGGACCTCAAGTTTTAAAAAAAATATTACATGAATGTAGTAAATACATGCTTCCAGTTTCAGCGATTCCTGCATTTTTGGGCAAAACTCTGTGGGCCAGGACAATGTAACTCCTACATTCACCCGGCAACTTTTTGTTTATTTTCAAATTGATGCAAGGTATTGCTGCCCTTTATGATTGCATTCACTTTAGATACGTGCTACCCTTGATGGCTGCATTAATGACTGCAATATGTGGATTAAGTAAGTAGCCTGAAATGAGCTTTGCATTTGACAGCTGCTCATATTGCTACGGCTTTTTAGCTTACTTTTAACTCTCCATGAGCCAAAGAGAAAATATCCCCAGCAAACATTTTTTGTATTAAACTTGACTAAACTAGACTAAATGAGACTAAGATGTACTTTCCTTTAGCTGCTGTAATCTACATTTTGTTCCCTCCAACATTCAGAGTGCAAACTCAGTTAAGCAGGAAGTCTTTGTGGAGTTTTTTGCATGCCAACTCCATGATGGCACTTTAAATCCAAAAGTGGATTAGTAACAGTTGCCTTCAATTAAATGGATTATGAATTGCTTCAGTTAATTTTGCACAAGCTCAAAGCAAGGCTGTAGTTATGGTACTAATGCTGAAGCAGAACTGGTTTTTATTTTCCAGTATCTACCAGGCCCTATTGCAACTAAGAGCCTCAGTAAGCTGTTTATATATTTGATTGGTAAGGGAAAGGAGAAGGCAATGACATGAAGTATCTGATGAACACTTTTATAACAGTGAAGAGGGAGATGGCATTTGCAGCATTGATTCTTCACCTGGTTCATACCAACTCAGAATTTTCCAAATGTTACAAGAACATTATGATGTCCAGTTCAGAAGGCAAATGTGAGATGCAATAAGGACTACTGTGCCCACAGCTAGACTGTAAATAAATGCCTCTATATAGCCCTTCAGCAATTTTTATCAAAGGAAGTAATGGGTGTTTGGTGTTTTTGGAAATGTTGCTTTCATTTCAACAGCGTTTCTTATGTCCAACTTAAAATGAGAGAAAATGAAATTTATTCTACATTTTGCACTTCTGTTCCTCTCTTTATACTTGACCATCTTTAAATTTATATATTGTTATTTACTGATTAATGTTCATACAATCTGTTGCATTCTTTTAACACCTTTTTTCCTGTTGGCTCCTAGTTTCTGTTAGAGTTTGATTTGAAAATGCCAGCAATATCAACTGCAGTTTTACAATGATCAAAACCCACAGCATCTTTGAAATATTTTATTAATGCTGAAAGTAACTGTGGTGGGGGTGACTGAGAATTGTCCAGTGGAGTTATTTTCTTGAGGGAGATTTAAACTTTGGCATCATTTGGGCACTCTCCCAATAATGAAAAATCAGTAATGTGTGAAAGGAAGATCTTAGGGACACTGGCATTTTGTGAAAGAAAAGCAAAATATATAACATGGGAAAAGCTGAAGATCATAGATTTCAATTGCAAGTAATTACAATTCCATGCGAAAAACAAGAGAGGTATCAGACATTTTCTTCTTATAATCTTCATCAAATTTCTCATTCTGTGCCACAGTGAAATGATTCTTCCAGTCTGCAACGGTCCCTAAGAAATGGCAAAGCAAAAAAAGAGAAAAGATTGATATACCAGTATTTCCTGAAGCTCATTATCCACAACTTATTGGATACTTGTACTTCAATGCTTATTTCAAAATGACAGAATGACAACCAGACAGGGTTGATGTCAGTAAGAAACCTCAGTACCTTTTCTCATGAATGGGGAAATGGAATGATCCATTATTCCTTGAAAGTCTTTAGTGTAGTTTGCCATGGGGTTTTCCTTCATTACCTCAAATGAGGTGTTATGGACTATTTTGTTTAGAACCTCCTGACTCAGATCCTTTTCTAGGAACTTTGCAATCTTCTGAATTTCTCGCTTTGGATTCTGCAGAAACAATTACATGGGATAAGACACAGAGCTAGGAAAAGCAAAGAAATCAAAGGTCATGTGAGAGCTGCAATCCTCACACAGAGAAGATCAGGTTACTGTATTTACTGATACTGGCATTATAATATAAAACTGTTGCTTGTAGTTAGTTTCTGCTAGACTTACAGATTTCAGAGGTCTATAAACATATGTTCAGCCTTTTACCTCCTTCATATCTTCATAGAAGAGATAGAGTATACGGTGCTTATCTTTTGCCTTCCACCATCCTTTTACGTGGTCATACCAGGAACCCCAGAGGACTGAAAAAGAAGTAACATCAGCAGCTATAAATACTGATTTTGTCTTTAACACATGTGACACTCATGTTTGCCTCTTAACCAGTACCTGTGAATTTCCGAGCTGGTTTTGAATCAGTATGGCTGTGATAATAAGCACTGCTGTGCTCTGTGCTTGCTACAGCATTTTTGCTATTAATCCCTCAGGTTTATGGATGCTCAGAACAGGACTCATGTGTAACTTTCAAGGGCAGCAAATGCAGATGCATTATAGTCAATGAAAACACACATTTCCAGTATTCATTTGCTCATCTGGACAAGGCTTGTCTTAATTAGCCCTGCTTTGAGCAGGGCAGGGGTTGGGAACATACGGACAACAAAAATCCATTCCAGCTTGCGCGATTCTATGATTCTACCTGGTGTCAATATTTGGTATGCTATCAGAAATGCCTGCTTCTCTCAAGCAAGTGTCAAAATGATTAGCTAAGACAGAAGTAAATATGTTCTATGCTGTATGCCTGCTCTGGGACAGACAGCTCCCAAGCTGAGCTGGTCAAACACAAGGCATAAGGTCTCCTTTGGACATGTGACTCTCATGCTGTGAGAGAGTGAGACAGTGGTATCTCAAGGCCTACATGGTGGCAAAAATATTAATGACCAAAGGAAGCTTTAGTGACTCAAACTGTAAACTGCCATCTGCTTGACCAAATTTTGTTTCTTGGATAAGCTATGATATCAGCACCTCTTTTAGAAAGGGAAGAATCTGCTTCAGGGGTTGCCTGCCCTTAGTTAGAGAACTGCCTTTTTTCCGACACCTGATTTTTAGATACATTAATTTAGGTACAAAGACTTCCATATCTCAATTTCACACTGCACATTTCTATCCAAATTAAGTCTCCACTTCTTTTTTAAATTTCAAATTTTATCAGTTTGTAGTAAGACCAGTTAAACCATTGTTCCTTTTCAAATGGCTTATTTTAATCTCAGAGAGATGAAGCCTGAAAATTGTGATATGTGTTTCTGAATTATAACAGAATAAAGATTAGTGTTTATGTTTTTTCTCAAAATGGAAACGTAAAGATAGATTTAATCCTTTAGGTAATAATAAAAACTTGTGAATGAAGAAAAATTATGGCTGAAACACGTTCAGCAGATATCCTTCCACAGTGTCTGCTCAGGATTTCAAACCATAACCGAAATTAAAAAACCAATGCCATGCATTCTTAAAATGATCAAAGTCTCATATACAACTGATTGCAGTTAATCACCTTTTCCAGTCATGAATTTCTCCACAAACTCCTCCCAGGTTCCTGGATCAGGCAATCCTTTATTCATTCTGTGGAAATGGTAGTATGACACCAGGTTGTCCTTTGCATTTCTTGCCACGTAGATTATCTTTATTGGTATGAAAAGAGAGAGAGAAAGAAATTAACTTGCCTATACAAATATAGATATTGAGCATCTCCTGGAGTTTTCTCTTAGAGCCTGCTGGTAGAGATTTAAGAGGTTTTGCTTTGAAGCTGCCATTTTCTAGAATCCAGCTCAGGTAACCTAGTTGTGACTTTAGATTCCCACAGACTTCACACATTAAAGGGAAAATATTTTTTAAGACCTTTTGATTTCCCAGCAATTCTGGAAAACATACTCTTCCCTGATTTATGTCACTTTCTTTGTCTATGAGGTAGAATAGGGCTCTTCAGCCTTACCTTACAGTTTTGCTCCCAGAAGGATGGAGGCAGCAGCTGCGTGGGCAGATGAGTTTTTATTGTCCGTGGAGATGGCATGGCTTCAGCTAACTCCAGACCTGTGGGATGTTTAATTATGAAAATTTGTTCTCTAAATTGAACTAGCACTTCTTTCCTATGCTCACACATGTGATTGTGACTGTGACTTTCCAGCAGTTCACCTTGCATTGATCACTCATCTCCAAAGCACTTACTAGCAGGGTAACATATACAACATTACTTAAGCATCTTCAATGTTTCTAGAGAAAATTTGACCTGTGTATTTGAGTAGAAAAGATTTATATCTTTTTGCTTTCTTGGGCCCATACTTTCTTTCAAAGGGATTATGATAAATACCAATTTCTATTTATCCAACCAAAGTTTTTCCTTTGCAATATTTGGTGGTCTCCTTCCACCTTAGAGGTAAGAAATATTATCTTTCTAAGGTACAAGAATATGACAGCTGACTAGACTTTGTGGATAGCACATACAGAGAAAGTAGGAGAATGACAGTGGATTTTCAGTAGCTATGGATATATGGGACTACTTGGGAATATCTGATGATATTTGGAGATGTGTCATCTCCTCCCCTTTCCCTTTTAGACATCTATCATGACCTCCATAATTTTTTTCCCTGTCATCATGTATCATCCTCTGTCATCTATAATTTTTTGTCTCTCTCTGAGTCAACACAGTCTAGTTTAGAAGAGAAAAATTAGCACTTCTGCAGAGCTAGTCAAGCTTTTTAGCTTCAGATGTGAGAGTCTGACTTAACGATTTTTGTGGAAATGGAGCCATTTGTCGCAGACATTTCTTTTATGAAAAATCCTTTCTCAGGATTTTTCCTGCTGAAGCTGAGAAGTTTCAGCAGTAAGATGTAAACCATGACTGTCTGCTGCTGTGGAATGCAACAGGGGGACCCATGATTGTTCTGGTGTGGATGTTTTCGTTCAGTGACCATTCACAGCAGAGCTGGCTCTTGCTCTCGGTTGGGCCAGCCACCTTTGTTATCATTCTTTACTTTTCTATTCTTAGCTTAGCAGCTTCTGGAAACCTTTCCTTTCTTTTTCTTTTTAGCATAGTTATAATATATGTATATATCATAAAATAATAAATTAAGTCTTCTGATCATGGAGTCAGATCTATGTCTCTCCCTTCATCCTGAAAACCCCAGTGACCACTGTCACAGCCCTTGCTGAGGGAGACTTTTGTAAGACACTGCAAGCCAGTGAAGCCTGCTGGTTGCCTGAATGTTCCATAGCTTGTTTAGATGACTAGACCCTAGAACTGAGCAGCAGTTACTTGAAACAGTAGCAAAACCACTAAAAACATTATGCCCCTCTCAGAAAGAGGTCCATGACATATGTTTCCTTCCATACAGCCTGTAGTCTCAGAATGGCATTCAATTGCCTCTATGCCCCATTCAATTGCCATTATATACATATCTGCTGCTGGTTTAAATACTGTGGAGTATCAAACACAGCTTCAGATACTACAAAACATCATGGTCTTCAGTAGCACCTGAAGCAATCCCATCTGCCAGCCTTGCAGCACCTTGAGTAGCACTAGGTGTTTATGTTAAAGCACCTGAACTGGTCCTTAATAGCCAAAATGGTGCTTAGTTCAAGAACAAAGCAATTGGGACCTTTTCCAGGACACTTGTGGCATCAGCACTATGAGCATGTTTTGTTTCATTTTGCTTAAAATACAGATAATATTCACCTGAGTAACGTGCAGATGGAGGCTCTGCCAAAAACCACTCGAGGAAAGGGTGGCGTTTGTAAGTACTCTCACGTTTACACTTCTCAGTATCTCCATTATGTTGAATCATATCCACTATCTCCTGGGTCCATGTGGTACCTGAAAATGTCAAGTGTTTAGATGTTTCTGTCCACGACAGCCAAGAGTTTCTTCTATTAGGGCACTGAAAACCACAAGGATGGACTCTGCGCTAATGGGGGAAAGAATAGCATAGAAAATAATCGACAAAATGGAAAAAGAGTACGATACAGGCAAAATGTCTAATTAAGCAACAAAGGTAATTCTCAAAGCTCAATTCAAGAATTCCATTTTAGACAGACTTCTTGCCTGAAGAAATAAGTCCCCACACCAGTACTGAAAAAAACACTGGGATAAACTCACTATTGTTGGGAGAATATTATTTGCAGAGGAATGAAACTCCTTCCTTTAATCCCTCACAAAAATTCAGCTATTTTGTTTTCATACTGAATTTGAGTAAAAAATGCGATACCTGAACTTCAAGCGAGTTAAAATTTCATACAGTTTGAAAATATAAAAAAGTGGAAGTATTTGCAAAGTTTCCCTTTGGAACATGTTAATGAAAGTGTGTACATTTCATCTGCCTGAGTGACTGCAACATTTGTGAGAGTTACAGTATCTCATGTGTCACTTTTCTTTTATAGCTGTCATCTCTGTGTCAGACACATCTCCTCTGAGGTACTGTGGCAGGTCAGCTAGAGAACAGGCTAAGGGATAAATTGGAAAGCAATTTAGGCAGGAGATTCAGCCCTTCTTAAGATGCTTGTGTTGTGCATCTCACACAGATATGACATAATGTCAAATGGAATCCTAACTTTATTTATTTTCAGTTCAGTGGCTGGAAGGTTTTAATCCCAGCTGGGTAAAATAATGTGGTTTTGCATTTAGTATACAGGTAGTAAATCAAAAGCCTTCAGGTTTTACAAAACTAATGGTGGATTTTTTTGTTAAAAACATTTTCCCCCTACTGACCAAAAAAAAAAAAAAGCCCTAAAAATTGTTGCTAATTAAAATAATTATTTTTTATGATGATCAAATTCTCCCATATCTGTTCCTGAATCTCCAAAACTGTATGTTTTTATTCATACAGAATTCATATTGATGCTTGTTATTAATTGTTTTCTTGTGTAGTAAGTATAAAGGGTTTGATGAAGGGGAGAAATATTGTCCAGTCACTGAGTAAAATGCCAGATAGCTAATATTAATGGTGTTATTTTTCTTTGTTGGTTTGTTGACCAAAATTATTAAATTAATTTGGTTATTTTAAAGAATTAATCAATTTTCAGAAATCACTACTTGTTTACACAAAAAATCATTCTCCAAATACATAATATGTTTCATAGTCATACAGTGAGTTTCTATTATTTCTTAGTAAAGATCACGTATTTCTAGGCACTGTTAAATCACTACATATTGGTGGAAAACTCCTATTGTCACCATTAATATAAATGTCTATAATCTTAGTTAAAGGTAACAATTTTAGGTCATTAGACTTTGGGTGTTTGTACTTCAGTAGTAACAGGTAGTTGTTGCATCTGCCAAAGAAGTCAGGAGTTACTAGTCACAGCTAACACAGCTTCATGTCTTTAAAATATGTCTAGTTTGGAGTGAAACAAATATCAGTCACAAAAAAAAAAAAATCTCAACCCATCAATAAGCACGATGCCAAATTTTCTGTTCTGTTTCCTACCCACACCAACCTGCTTTTGCATAGGTTGCAATGAGCACATCATCAGGCTTGGCTTTGAACTTCCACACTTGGTCCCAAATGCTGGCAATTGGTTGTGTGAGGAGAACACCATCCAATTCAAATAACACAGGTTGAATCATTGTCTCTTCCAGACTCAAATCTTTCATTTTATTCATGGCAATGAGAACTGCATGAAGAAAGGCTTAGAATTAACATGGCTGCTCTGCAAAAAAATCTGAATTTACTCATCTGGAGGTCTCTCTTATTGACAAAATTCCTTGTCCTCTGATTTCTTTTTGCCATGATTTGGCCTATCTGGATCCATATATAGACCTCTTAAAGCTGGATCTTGTTTTCAGAAATGCATGGTGTATTGCTAGTGGTAGTTTTCTGTGTCTCTAAAAATCACTTTTTTTACTCAGATACCAGAAGAGAAAAATGTCATTATTCTCATATCAAACACATTCATGTAAAATTCTGATGGTTGGTATGAAGGATTCTAAAGGCAAAAAAAAAAAAGAGGTGTGATTCAAAAGAAGGCAGAGAATAACAGCAGATAATGAAATCAACACACAGGACCCAGCCCTTCCTCTGTGAAGAAAATAAACAGAAACGCCTGCTAACATCCTTGTGCTTTATACTCACAAAAATATTTACAGACCTTTTCTGTGTTTTGTTTCTGGATCTTGGCACTTTTGGAACTCTTTGCTGTGTTTTGAAATATGTTGCCCGTAAATAACCTGAACTAGATTGATAATTAACTAAAGGTTGTTAGACTTTAATTATGTGAATCAATCTGTTTTACAATAACTAGTTATTGATTTCTGAATTTCTCACAGGGATACCTCTTAAGCATAACTTTCAGAGCTCCAGAGTCTGGTCAGAAGAAAGCTGTGCTTAATGGGAGGCTATAGAAATAATCTCAACTAAAAATATCACCCAGAAAAAAAAGACATTTCAATCCCAACAGCAAATATTGCTAGAATATTTTCTTTAGTTTTCTTGTTTACTCACAGCAATTTCCTACGGATTCAGCTGAGCGGAGCGAGATGTTGGATTGGTGACTGGGCAGTCACTAAAGAAATTTTTTAAAAAATGAAGGAAAAAGAAACTTGCCTGAGAATTTTTCCTGCTTAAATGTCTTCAGTCCTTGGCTGCATTGACAACTATGCAGGAACTTAAATCTTCAGGCACAAGTAGGTTGAAAACTTGTGTGGGTGGAGATTCCATTCTTCCTATCAGTATGAGGAGAGTAAAGGAGGAAGTGCAGCAGCAACCAACAACTAAGCACTTTTTCTGGCATGGTTTGTGAAATCTGTTCGAATCCTGTGAAAGAAAAACACTTGGAATTCTCATGTAAAGAATGATTCTTTGCTGGCAACAACATAAAATGTCAGTCAATAGCTCCAGCAAGGTTATTAATTTGTCTCTCTCATTGTCAGCAGTCTTGGAATAATTAATTTTCTTCCTAATATCTAATCTAAATTGCAAAGATCCTGTGTGTACAGGCAAAGGAAAAAACATCCCAAAAATTTTATTCCCTACTTCCCATCAGCAGGTGATCCAGCCACCTCCCAGAAAGCAGGGCTTCAGTCCACAGGTGGTTGCTGTATGTAAGCCTACTGCACTTATACTTACTACCACTGTGGGAGTGCTATGGGGAAAATAAACTCCATCTTATGGATGGGGCATTTCCAATTTCTCTGGGCAGCCTGTTCTACTGTCTCACTACCCTCACAGTTAAGAATTTCTTCCTAACAACTAATCTAAACCTACTCTCTTTCAGTTTGAAACCCCCTTGTCCTGTCATTCTATACCCTTGTCAAAAGTCTCTCTCCATCTTTCTTGTAGATTCCCTTCAGGTACTCCATGGCCACAGTTTGGTCACCCTGAAGCCTTCTCTTCTCCAGGCAGAGCAATTCCAGTTCCGTCAGCCTTTCCTTATAGGACAGGTGCTCCATCCCTCTGACTGTCTTGGTGGCCTCCTCTGGACTTGCTGCAGCAGGTCCATGTCCTTCCTGTGCTGGGGACCCCAGAGCTGGATGCAGCACTCCTGGTGGGGTCTCACCAGTGCAGAGTAGAGGGGCAGAATCACCTCCCTGAATGCACTTCCCAGCCTCCTCTGGATGCAGCCCAGGACACATTTGGCTTTCTGGGCTGCAGGTGCACATTGCTGGGTCATGTCCAGGCTCTCATCCATCAGCACCCCCCAAGCTGTTCTCCCTAGGGCTACTCTCCATCTGTTCATCCCCATCTAGCCTGTATTGATACTGGGAGATGCCCCAACCCAAGTGTGGCACCTTGTGCTTGGTCTTGTTAAATCTCATGAGATTCCCATGGGCCTACTTCTCAAGCCTGTCCAGATCCCACTGGATGTCATCTGGTCCTTCAGATGTGTCAACAGCACCACTCAGCTTTGTGTCATCGACACAGTTGCTGAGGGTGCACTCAATCCTTTGTCATTAATGAAGATATGAAATAACCCTGGTCCCAGTATGGACTCCTGAGAGACTTTACTTGTCACTGATGTCCATCAGGAGAGCCACTGACCACTACATTCTGGATGCTACTGTCCAACCACTTTCTTATCCATCTATCAGTTCGCCCATCAAATCCAACTCTCTTCAATTTACAGAGAAAGATTTTGGGGGGGACTGTGTTAAAATTTATGTTTATATAAGTCCAGATAAATGACATCTGTAACCTTTTTCTTTTCCACTGAAATGGTCACTCTGTCAGAGCAGGCCACCATGTTGGTCAGGCAGGGCTTGCCCTTGGTGAAGTCATACTGGCTGTCCCTGATCACCTCTCTGTCCTCCATGTGCCTGAGCACAGCTTCTACACAGGTTGGTAGCTCCCAGCGTCCTCCTTTCTGCACTTTTTAAAGACAGGTACAACTTTGTCCTTTTCCCAGTCACCTGAGACTTTACCTGACTGCCATGGAGAGTGGCTTGGCAACTGCATTAGCCAATTCTGTTAGGATTCTGGGATGTAGCTGTTTGGGTCCCACAGACTTTAGGTTCAGGTTCCTAAGATAGCCATGAACCTGATTTTTCCTTACAGCGGAAGAGACTTTGTTCCCTCCGTTCCCATCCTGCTGTCCATCAACTTAAAAAGAGTGGCAAGAGAAGTTGCCATTGGAGACAGAGGCAGAAGTCTTTGAGCACCTCAGCTTTCTCCTCCTCCATTGTTACCAGTTTTCCATCATTGTTTATTGTTGCAAGTTTACCTTCTATAACCTTCTTTTTCTGATTAACGTACCTAGAGAAGCCCTTGTTACTCTTTGTGTTGTTTGCCATGTTCAGTTCCAGCTTTACCTTGGCCTTCCTCACCCCACCCCATACAACCTATCTCAGTAATCTTGCCAGGTTACCTGCTCTTTTTCTCCACTATCTGTGGACTTCCTTCTTTCCCTTTAGTCTGATCAGCAGTTTTTTACTCATTCCTGCTGGTCTCTTGCCTTCTCTGTTTGATTTCTTGCTCCTGAGGATTGATACCAGATTCCATAAGCTCCATAATATGCTGACAATGTTAATTATTAGTATGAAAGCTCATGTGAGGGTGAACAAGGACCCTGTGAGCCTGACTAATAAACCATCCACATCAGTCCCACAGGAGAGATGTATTCCCTCATCGTCCTCACAAGGCAGATACAGGACAGCAAAGCCAGCAATTCCAGGGCAAAATACAGAGACATTATCTGTATTAACATGTTCACAAAATAAAGAGAGAAGCAGCACAGCCAACAAGCTGTGACCTGCGCAGGAGCTTGCCATGTAATACCTGCTATAGCTACAGCACACTTAATACAAAACTGCTGTTATCTTGAGCCCCATGTTGGGTGCCAAAAATGACTGTGGTGAGTTGACTTTGGATACCAGCTGCCCACCAAATTCCTCCATCACTCCCCTACTCAGCAGGACAGTGGGAAAGAAAATAAGAGGGAAAAATACCTTCTGTGTTGAGATCACGCAGTTTACTAAAGCAAAAGCAAGGGTCATGTATGTGAAAACTGAAAGATTTGATTCTCTACTTCCCCTCAGCAGGTTTTGTATGGCGCTTCCTGTGAATCAGGGCTTCAGGACATGTAGTGGTTGCTCTGAAAGGCAAGCAATGTAAATTAGGAATGCCTCTCTTCCTCCTCCTTTCTCTTAGCTTTTATTGCTGAGTAGACATCATATGTTATGGAATATTTGGTCTTTAGTCAACCACTTGATCTTTTTCTGACTCTTACATCAAGTTTTTCTTCTGAAGGCTGACAACACCAGAACGATTAATTAAACCACAACAAGCAGAGAAGGGTAAGGTACAAAATTTGAGTAAGGTACAGAATTTTTCTTTTTACTTTCAAGTTGTCTCACGGGAAGATTTGGCATTTTCCCCTCTTTGTTAAGCCTGTGCTGGTTCTGCTTGTTCTTCTCGTACCTGGCAGGTCATTTACTGGTTTGTAGCATTGCTCACTACTCTCAGTTATGCAACCATCCTGATAATGCAGTAATCCCCAAAGCATATAATTTGTGTGTATGACAAAGAAAACCCAAGACTGCTTATTGAGCGTCTCTTTTCTATTGCAGCTGTGAATCTGAGTAGCCCTTGGACAATGCTCTGTGTCAGATAAGCTGCAGTGAGGTCAAAAATCACTGCCTGTAGCTTTAAAACTGGTTTTGAAGTAGGCAGTGAGTAGGCAATTTCTGTGGTTCTGAAAAAGGGAGATGAAGATGGAACTGGCTGGTCCAGGAACTGGATTTCTACTCTGGAGCCGTGATTTACAGGACCACTATAAAAAAAAGTCTCTGTAGAGACCTTCCTCCAGGTTTCCATTCACCTTTTCCTGAGTTCAAGCTGTTGGCTGGTGTTTCCTCATCCAAAACACACTGTGCTTGTTTTATTTTATTATTGAATTTGATTTTATTTTTGCTTGTCTTTGTTTTCTTTGATTATTTCCATAGTATCAGACTTCAACTTGGATGAAGGCTACAAATCCTACATCAGTACCAAGCACTATTATATGGTTTTAAGTCTGATTAGCTTAATATTTTGCCTACACTTAGTGGTCAATATAATATAAGGTACTATTTCTTATAAATTAAAATTTATATCGGATACATTTGAATGAATGTGTTTCTGTGTTATGCTTCATGTTTATATGCTTCATATTACATTTCTCTTAAACTCAGGTCTCCCTCTGCTGGACAAAACACAATCTCTTTATTCCAAAAGATGTTAAAATATTTCGAGTTGAAAATTACATTTGATAGCTATTGCTATCCTCAGATACCAACCTGTATTCCTCATTCAGAGAAATGCATACTTTGGAGAAATGAAAGAACACTCTGGACAGACCAAGGGCTCCTGGTTACCTCCATATGCTGTGGAGAACGATCCTGCAGGTGTCCATAAAATAGAAACACTACCACCAATCTTGTGATGGGTATTTAGTATTGGGTTCCAGCCAGATACAGGTGAAATAATTGTCACAGATATATTTATGCAGTAGCAAAGTAAGTACTAAAGGATATTGTAAGTGTAACCAGGGAAAAAATAGCACCATACCTAAGTGCAATCCCTATCACTAAAGCATTTATGTTCCATTACCATCAAACTCCTGAAATTTCTTGGTTTTAAGTATTCTCTCTCCAGTAGAGTTTCCTCCAAGGAGAAGTGTTGGAGCCCACAGTGTGTATAACACTGACCAGCTCCACATGTGTTGGGGTCACAATAATATTATTATAAAATCTTGTTATTCTGGGCATGCATACTCAAGTGATAAAGTGTAATTGGAATCCTGCAGCTTTTTAAAGTACTTTTTTCCCAATAAAATATGCATATAAAGTGCTTTGTGGTTTTCTGAACCCTAAACCTAAGTGTAACCCTAGCCCTAGGAAGAGCAGGAAAAGCTGCATTTTTCTGAGGTGCCAAGCACATGAGTGTAGCCAGTAAGAAATTGTGGAGAGAGCAATGTTGTGGCAATGCTCTCTGCAGCTGCAAAAGGCCTGAGCTCCTGAAGTTAGGCAAGAAAGACCCAGACTCAACTGTGGCTATCAATAAAATGGATTTTGAGCTGCACATATTAAGTAATCTCACATACAAGTTGACATATGAGGAATAGTAACCTATATAAAAGCAAATGTGTATCTAGAAATAAACAAAATTCTTTAGTGTAAATCTTTGTTGTCCAACCAAATGCTGAACAGAAGGTCTGAAAAAAGAATTCTGTGCAAATGTATAATTTCTAAAGTGTGTTCCAGAGTTCTGCTTCCATAAAAATGCAGAGTAATATACATATGACTTTAATGAGAGAAGAGGTAATTTGGAATACTAGCTTGATGGGGGATTAAAAACTACTGTAATGTTTAAGGTTTAAACAATTTTACAGGCATGTGAAAATTCTGCAATAAACAAGATACTTTTTCAACTCTGCTTAATGGCACTTCTCATAGAGAACAATCCTCTTGTCCAGGGAGTGTAAAGGAGGTGTGTCAGGTTCTGGCTCTTTGTGTACTTTGTGTCATACTTTCTGTTCCTGTAGGTCCAGCCTTGTTCCTTGGGATGCACATGTCATCTGCAAGACAGAAAGACAAGATGCAGCTGTCAATTTTTCCCAACAAGAAAAGTAGAGTTTAAAGTCAAAACAGATATGAAGCAAGAATGCTATAGGAATAACAAAAAAAAAAAAGACCAGTCATGTATTTGTGCTTTGATCTAAACTCTACAAATGATAAAAGTGTGACAGGATGGTTTCTGAGTTATTAGAAAGTTCTTATCTTATAACAATGCTCATCCTTCATTCTTCTAGTTGTCTTGAAAAATATCTCCTAGAAAGTCACTACTGATGATTAAATCTCAGTTCAAATCTTTTAAGTGTACCTTCACTACAAAATCAAGAAAATATGACCAATTATTTTTTTATAAATTTGGATAGGTGTTTTTCCTTAGAGTGCTTATGTCTGACCTAAAACTCTTCTGTTGAATTTAGTGAAAGTTCATAAACTCTATGCTGTTTGCAGCTTTCCAAATGATAAGAAAATCCAGCAACATAGTGATAATCCAGTTTCATGTGACTTTTCTTTTTCAACTAGAATGATGTCAGACATGTGGATTCCTAATGAAATTAAAGAACAGAAGATGGCAAATTAATGGGATGACAAATTTTGTGATTCTGTAAATATTTTACAAAGTAATGTCCTTATAACAACAATGGCTGAATTTCAAGGATTGGGTAATTATGACAATTAATATACATTTCATTTTAGATGCTGAGAAAAATTGCTCCTGTCACAAGAAATGACAGTCAATACCAGATGAACACACTTGATATTTGTGTGCTTAGAAGACAGCTATTTTTCCAGCATATTTTAAAATAAGCTGTTCATCAGTGTCATTAAAATACTATCATACTTTTATACTGTATGTAAGAACAGTTTCTAATGCTATCCAGTGTAAGAATAGTTTATTTTTGTTTACTTTAATGAAGATGTTTCTTCTAAAGAATAACCAAGATGGGAGACCTACATAAAAGAGATGTGTGAATTATTTAAGGCTATTATACCAAATTAGGGATTTTTAATGTCAAAGAAATATTTTGGATGCTTTGATTGCATTCATCTTAGTCTCTTTTGTATGCATTGAATATGGAAGCTGTCAAAAATGTTGAAAGTCTGACAGATTTTTTGAGCTAAGTATTTTCTTTTTTGACAGAACAGTTTGGTTTCTGAGTCCTGCATCCTTGCTTCACTGAGCAAGGATGCTGTTATGTTTGGCTTAGTTCATTTTGAAGTCTCCAATGGTCATAACCCATAAACCAGAGCGACACAGGGCCATCAATCAACATGCAAAGACTCCTGTCTAAGCTTTGAATTCTTGAGGCTATCTTTGCACATGATGTTCAGAGTTCAGCTTGTGAAATATCAATCATTTTTATCATGTGATTGTGAAGCTCTGAGATTGGAGTTCCGGCTCACTTCTCCATGTTCTGAACATTTAACTGCTCTGTGACCTACCTGACAGCACTGTTCCTTCAGGCATGGTGTTTTCACATGTAAGAAAGCCTCTAAATGTTTTTGAGTTATACCTTAATTGACATGGCATTCAACCAATGAGCCATGATTAATCCTGGGTTTTGGTGGCTAAATGGCCACTATATGACGGTGATTTTCTTCAGGTTGATCATTCATTTTATTCTTTCTACTGTAACACTAGCTAGTAGTTACAAGATAAATACTGACATATATGCCAAACTTAAAGTTTGGCAAATTAAAATAGTGAAATAATATGCCTGATTTGTACAAGTATCTGTAATTATTTCCAGGTTTTATGTAAGACTTTGTCTTTTGCACCCTTTCCATACAGTCAGCCACACAGATTTTCTAAATTAATTGAGGGAAAACAGAATCTCTCAGCTCAACTAAACTATTAAAGAAAACCATAACCTAAATAATACTGGTAATACTGTTCTCCATAAACTGGACCTGGATTTTGCCAACATGCTAAATTGTGATTTTGTCATACCAGGAGGTTTGTGACTTTTAATGACCACTCAGTTTAGGGAATTATGAACCCCATATTTTACAATTTGACCAATTCAAGAAATTTATTTAGAAAATAAAAAAAAATCCCTCCCCATGACCTTCTTATTTTGTGATGAAATATAACTGAAACAGAGTTCAATGGAAAATCAGGTTTGTAGCTGATTCAAAACACTCCAAAGTCCCATTATTTTACTGATTATGGGAACTTCAGCATATGATTGAAGCCAAGCATTTGTGTAATTGTTTTGTTGTTTGGGGGGGTCAAAAGTTTGAGAATAAAGTTCCTTATTCTTTTTTCCTCAAAGAAGGTATTATTTTTCCTTTTTTGCATAGCTGGTTAGTTTTAATAAAACTTTTATTGTAAATAGCCTGCCAAACATGACCAATGATCATACCTTTCTATTAGAAAGTATTCATTTTTGTAAACCACAAAGACGTGCTTCTAGATAACTGCAGCTACTTCTTAAGCTTGTTTTTCATCACTTGAATGACTTTTTTTGCTCATTGTGCTCTCCTAGTCTGCTGTAAACCTTGGAATAAACTGGAAAATTCTGAGATAAATTTACAGGAATTTCTTGTGATTCACTGAGGGTCACAAAGCTGTGTGAAGATGGCAGCTGCTGCTTGCTCCAGGGAGTTTTGTGGTTGGTGGTGAAGCTGTGGAGGGACTGTTCCTGGGGTGTAGGGCTAATCTGGGGCCAAAATAGCATAAACGGTTATGTGAATTTAACTGCCTAAGCAATAGGGGTCTCATCCCCTTGGACACCCAATCTGACCCCCAGTTGCTTCTCTACAGGGAGGGAAATCTCCTGTGGGTCATGCCTGTCAGACATGGGCAAACATCTTGGAAATGTGCTAAATTAGCATCTGACTTGCTTGAAGGACTCTGTGTATGCAACTCAGCAATCAGTGTACAAAGACAGTGGATACATCCCAATGGATGTAGGAAATGCTATTCTGTGTGATATTTAAAGATACAAAATATAAGAAAACTCTCAGTTGTTGTCTAAAACTGCACAGAGCGCATTTCAGGACTTTAGCACCTGAAGCTGCTGTCCCAGAACAGCCAATGCAGGAACAGATGACTGGATTAACTCGTCAGCTGGCGGCCAACATACAGCAAATCTAACTCAGAAAGTAAGGTCAGGAAACACTCATATGAGAAGCCTTCTCACACTTATCAGGAGTGTGAGCATTTCATGATACAAATGCAGAAGTAGGTCATAAATGAACGTTTATTTTTAATGTTAATGCTCACTGAAAATTTGAAACTGAGTGACCACCTCTATTTAAGCAACTGGTGTTGGTCAGGTTTCCACCAGTATTTTTACAGGGATAAATACTTAAACTTTGTTATTTTACAGTAGGATTATGTGCTATGTACTATTTGCTTCCTTTTCCAGCGTGTAAAAGCCAACAGCACTACTCATTAACATTTCTAGTGTATCTCTAGATCTCCCACATGTCAGAAGTGGGTTGGAGCACTATCATGAGGACTGTTGCAGAAAGAAGCATTCTGTCTAAATTAAATCCAAGGACTAGATCTCACCTGATGTCATCTACAGTGACCTGAGCACCAACCAGCTGCCTTGTCCTATCCCTGGTATCTGCAAGAAGGTAACTCAGCTGTGGGCTGCTGAAGAGGATTCTGTAATATATCACAGTTGGATATGTGATACTAAATCCATAAGCAGATTATCTTGCTCTATTTATGTTGTATTTTGATTGTAGGCTTATTTAAAATCCAGTGCTGAGGGAGTACAGAATTAAGTAAAAGAGAATGAGAGAGATTCCTGGCCCAGCAAATACAAGCCTGCACTCAGAGACTGAATTACACCCATGGAGGAAGCCAAGTCTGCAGTAACCCAGAAGCCTCCACGTGCCCTGGATCCCATCATCCATCCTGACTCCATCTCAGAGCTGGACCAGCAAGGCTGCACCACTGAGTGCTTGTCCTTGGTCCTTGGCTGTGCTCCCTAAGACCCATTCAGACTGACTGTCCCTCAGAATGGATTGTTCAGGATTCTCTTGAGCCCAGGGATCTAAAAATGATCCTTAGCATCTCAGTCCTCTGCCTTGGGAGTGGAGCAATGGAGAGCTAGTAGGGACCAACCAGGCATTGCATTCAGCACAGAGCTTTAGAGCTTCAGTGACAGGATCATTTGTTTTTAAGATTTAATAACACATTCAATTCCCACCTGTAGATGTCTCCCAGTAATAATCCTATCAATTTGTGGCAGGCATAAAAACTACATGTGATTAAATTCAGCATGGAGAGTGCAACTGTACAGTAGTGTGGTTTTCCTTGTGTTAAAACGTCTGTTGCAGCCATGTTGCACATTGCAAAAATTAATCTTACAAATAAATTAAAATCTTGTCCTTTTTCTCCAGAGACAATGCATTAATGCTAAGAGATGCTGTCATGTGTATTTATTCATCTCAAAATATAGGTGTTTACATGTATGTGTATAGTCTTTTATGTGACTGTGTGCATGGATGTGTGTACGTGGTGTATGACTGAAGGATGCCTCAGGATTCTCACTGTGCTTACACTCCAGACAAAGATATTCCTGCCAGTTCTGTGTTGTAGTTCAGAATGAGATAAAGTACAATATCATGCAATTTACATGTAAAATAGAAAATGAAAGGAAAGGAATGATAAGCACATTTTTCCCTCTAAATTCAGCTTATTCGTGATATCTTGTTAAAAGAATTTGGTTTTTCCTTTCTTGGTAAAAACCCACTGTGCTTCAGCAACTAAATGATTCAAATCTGTGCAGTTTGCTTGGGGAACAAGAGGCAAAAATGTCCTTTGAGCAGTGCTCTGTGAGTGCTCAGAAGTGTTCCAGTTAGTGAATGACTGTCCTCACTGCATGTTCACTTTTCTCACTGTAAAACCTAATTTCATATTATTTTTCATGTCAATTGGTCACTCATTCAGCTCTCTTATTGTCTCTCAACAGTGGTGGCAAGCCACAGGAGCAATCACATCCTCCAAGATTGAAATGAGATGTTTTTTGTTCCAATAAGAAGGACTGGCTGATCTCCAGAGCTTGTCTGCCTCTATATCCTTTTCTGCCAGAGCCTTCTCTTGTTTGCACTCCTCCTCTGCTCTTAGATCAGTGCAGACGCAGTCCTCATAACCATGGAGCTGCTTTCAATGCCTTAATATTTCATGCATTTACAACCCCCTGCTTTCATCTTTAAAAAGCTCTTGAATCATGACATAGGATGCTGGGAGAATTGATATAGGTAGTTAATATTGAGATGAAGACTTCCAATCCCAAAAACTGCAATGCTGCACCATGCCCTGATGGATTTGGTACAGACAGCAAGCACTGCTGGTTGACTCTGGCATGGCTGGAATTAGGTGTTTGTGGGCCTGCATGCAGTTAGGACAGATAGAAGATACTTCTTATTTCTCTCACTTTGTACAGCTTCCTGTGCCAGCTGTGGCCACTCATCAGGTCTAAACCAACCAGCCTTCTCTCAGAAGTTTTTTTTCTTCCAGAGCTATGGTTCCCCTTTGAAGCTTATCCTAGAAAAGTGCTCTGATTCTTTCTGTTGGATTAGATGTTGACGAGATCACCAGCACTTGAGGAAATCCCATTCTAGTGGGGTTTAGGAAAATGTGCTGGCTAAAATTGCATACCAGGGATGTAAGCAGCTTCCACCACTCTGAAGGAGCTGCCTGGCTCTTCAGAGACTCCCTGGCTGCCAACAGAGGCCATCACACTACACATGAGTGCTCAAAACCTTCCTGTAGATGTGGCAGCAAGCTGCAAGGCAAAATGATCACAGCTGGCCACTAACGAAGTGTGTCACATTGTCTGGAGAACAGAGGGAAAAACCGAGGGACAGATTTGTGGTGGTGCTGAGCGCACTCACAACTGATCAGGAGCTGACCGCAAATGTGCTTTAAGTACACATAAGACTATAAAAAAGACAGTTTTGAAAAAAAAAAAGAATGTGGCACTATAACTATTTTGATGGAATTATAATCCATAAATTAAGATAATACTTTTGGAGCATATTTCTATACTTTTGATACCCTTAACAAAGTGTTGCACAGAAGTCCACAAGTTGTTAAAAAAATTTATTTTTTAAAAATATGAGCAGGAAACTTTCACTAAAGGTCCTTTATTTTTCTTTTGAAAATTGTTTCCTTATTAGTTTCTTCGTACAGTCCAAAAGGTGGTAAGGCAAACACCTTTTATATTTGGCACAGGCTCCACTGATTACTCAGGTTGGTCGCCCAAGATTGATTAGCACAGCTTAAGTCCCAGCTTTAGGCACTCTCTGTGTCTGAGTTTCTAGAGTGTCAAAATAGAGCTAGTATACAGGTTGTTACATTAGCATTATTTAAAAAGTCCAGAAAGAATTTGAGGTTATAAGTTGTGCAAAGTTTATAAATAATTTTAAAACATAAGAAAATTTTTTGATTCCTCAATACTAACTTGTTAATGACTTTAAATGCTCTATTGTTGATTTGTTCTAGTTCAGACAGTGGAGTAATTTTGCAATATATATTTTTTCTTCATATAAGAATTAAAATTTTACTTCACATACTCTTCCTTTTGCTTTTTTTCCCCCCCATGCATGATTCTGAATCCAGAATATTTCTGGGAGATTCCTTGGTAAATAACAGACAGATACTTTTTTCTGTGGCAGGTAAGAGGCAGGTACTTTTAGAACTATGTTTTTTCTTTTTCCCCTTGATCTCACTCCTTGCTCTACAGGACTTTGAGGACCTGCAATTATTTCTACCACCATCGGAGAAATCACTTAAAGGTGAGGATTTGCTTAAGTGCTTTACTGATTGAGCTTTTATTGTGCTGGAGAGTATCAATTAAAAAAAAAAAAAAGTCCCTTGTCTCTCTCATGATTCAAAACATCTAAAGAAACTGAGCACCATACCGAGAAGTTAAACCTTTAGAAAAAATTTTGTGAGGCATTTTAATGAAATGTGAAGGGTACTTCTAAAATCCTTTAGCATTCATCAGCCTTTGTCTCGTCTATCAAAACACCCAAGTTAATTGGAAACGGGAACAAAACCCAAGAAAAACAAGGCTCCGGCAGCCGGCTCCGGTAGATGGCACTGCTCTGAATAATTTGAGCAGGATCCAGCGATTTCTGCAGGATGCTCCTGCCCCGCACCTGGGCAGCGGCGCTGAGCCGTCTCCAGGCACCGTCGTGAGAAGGCTTTTGCATTCTCCTGACAGATTTTTGCTACATTTTGTTAAAGTAATCAAGACTCTTTGCTAGCGAGAAAAATAATTGTACCCACTGCTGTAATCGTGATTTGCTGGCTGCTGCTGGTACCTGTTGCTTCACTTCATGCTAACTCTTCCCTCTGCCTGTTTTGGTTTTCAGCAGATTCAGCTTTCATTCTCTCGGGTCACTGGTGGTGCTATCAGGGATGGGAATTCCCTTCCTGATACCCTCTGAGCTGCTTTGAGAGATTGTGTCTCTGCTGAGGGGTGGCTTTGCCCTTGGATGTGCATGTGCTGCTGATTTGCTTCCATAAAGGGAAACAGGGACCTAAATGCTCCCCCTGCAAATGCCCTCAGGGACTGGGAAATTTAACTTTCAGATAAGTTACTGCCTAGAAAAATCTTTTGTCCTTAATTAGAAGCTCAGGCTTCCTTGAATGAGAGTACTGTTGGCATTAGACTGGACACGGTGTTCACATTCGGGGTGAACAGAGTTCCTTTTCTGTTTTTGTTTCCTATTTTTATTGGTGAATTCCCTTCTCAAGTTTGGTGCTTAAATGACACCACTCTTTCCAGGTTAATAAACAGGGACATTTTTTGCAACACTTTTTTACTGCTGGTTTTGGCAATTACTCTGATTTCTGGGAGGGAAACTGTGAGTGCCATCAGTACCTCTGAGCTGGAGGGGAGGTAGACATTAACACGAGGAACAGCTTTGATATGAACTGCTGAAGGGAGTACACAGCTTCCTTCCTAGGATTCTGTAATTTGAGGGACTGAACTTTTAGTTAATTCTTGTTATCAAGCAGGTGAGAACTCTGAAAATACGTATCTTCTCTTTTCTTCCCCTGGGTATAACAAGCCACAGACTTTCTGGATGCTTGTGCTGGAAGGACCTGCACTTTTTCTGCAAGTTGCCGCAATCATCTGGGATGAACTGTCTCTACAGGGTAGATAATTCTCTTTAGTTTGAGAACAGCATGAGGAGTTCTGGTCTTTGTTCACTTCTTTTGGACCCAGTCCTCTTCAGCTGGGAAACAAGTGCTGGTTTAGAGTGTTGTTTTTTTGGTTTTTTGGTTTTTTTCTGAGGTAGTCATTGAATTGTGGACTAAAAGTGGAGCTGAGTGACTGGTGTAATCATTAGACTATTGCATGGATTATTCTCTCCAGCACTTGGGCCAACATCTATTAAGACAAATTATATAAAATAGAATGAGTAGACTGGGAGGATCACAATTATATATCCTTGTTGAAATTTCCATTTTGTGGTTGGAAATGCAGGAAGAAATCTTCCCAGGATTTGATGCTCCAAGAAAGTGGAAGGAGAATTTGTTTGGAGGTGAAGGTAGCCCCTTCCCTTGTAGGTTGATATATCCTTTCAGGAGAGAACAAGACTGCTGGTGGCAGACTAGAGGTCAGCCCTACCCTTCTCCATCAAGCCCCTGTTGTGCAGTTCAGGCAGCTCCCTGCTCAGCATGAAGGTTTTCATAGTTCCTACTTTTAGCCCTATGTAAGATCCAGCTCTCTTTGCTTCTGCAGGTCCCAGCCTTCATTGTATCTATTGTATTATTTTATTTTTTTTCCTCCTTTCTTCTTGCCACTAACTGGTTTTGTTTCAGTTATTGAATGGAAGACTTAGAAATACCAGTTTCCCCATTTCCTCCCCCTTTTTTGTCATCTTCAATCAGCAAACCCCAGGGGCAACTTGCTGGCAATGTGCTGTGCAAGTCAGCAGGCTCTTGAAGGAAACAGCATTATAGCATTATTTTTCTCCTGACTAGTTTGACTGCTAGGAAAAACAAAGTGGAGTGAAACATCTCTTTTATAGATACCCAAGGGCAAGACCCTCTTGGAAGGTCTCATTCCCTGATTGTGAGGGTCTGGGGATTATATCCCTAACAAGAGAAACCTGGCAACCTGGCAAATTATTTCTTTGACACGACCTTACTTAACTATTTGTGAATTGTGTTCCATCTTGTTGGTGCTGGCCAGACATGGAGTTGGGGGAGTGTTGCCTTCACCAGCTGTTCCATAACTGAAATTGTGTAAAGCCCAGGCTTTAACAGGGGAGAATGATAGCTTAGGCACTTTTTTCTCACTTTCTAAAGGCTCAAGAAAAATAGCCTTCACTGAGCAGTCCTGAGCATCTTGTTCCTCCAACATTTCTATTTTTAAAACTTTCAGTGGGAATTTGAGCTGCTGTTTTCCAAGTGCATACAACAGCTTACTGTGCTGTGTGCCACTCTTCAAAAAACCAAAATAAGACTAGCCAGACCAGGAAACACTGAATTCTCCCCCATCTCTTACCCCAGGCAAATGATTCCCTAAAAACAAAATTTCAGACAAGTAAATATGAACATTGTCTATTGCCATTTCCTACTGAGGTAAGTAGTTTGAGGTCATCTTTTCTGTATTTACAATGTATAGCTTAAAATACAAACACCCTTTGTGCTTTGTTATTGTTTGCACGACTGAGTGCTTTCATAGATATGTGCTGCAATAAAGGATGGCTTAGAAATTAAATATAAAAAGGCAGCCATTGCCACTGGGGAATAGAGTACTCTACCAATCAGGACACAGCCTCCACTGACCAGGCTCACAATGTAATGCTCTTTTAAAAATTATTTAATGCGGGGGTGGAATTTATGCATCATAAAGGGATGAGGCAAAACCCACTGTCCAGTCCTTTTCAGCCTTTGGTAGAAACTTTGATCATTAATATAATAATATATTTAGTTGCCTAAATTTGTAAGGTCTGTTGCAATTCTGCTTGAATGTGAAAACAGAGGCCTTTCTGGGCACCCTGTTCTTACTTTTTTTTTTCTTCTGAATAAGAATGTCATGACATTTTAAAACCTATGGGCACGTCCTTTTCTTCTGCTCCTTAATTGAACAGCAGGATACATTTTTAACTGCTCCTTCATTGTGGTTCTGCAACATGCACAACACTGCTGTCTTTCTTTTCTCATTTCTCTTCCTTCCTCTTTAGAAATTTTATCTCCAAACAGGTGAAGCTCAAAAGGGTTTTTCTTCAAAGAAGATTTTAATTCTTGTGCCTACATTTGCCAATTGCAAAACACATTAAATGTGTTTGCCTCTGGGCTTGACAATAAGCCTCAGATATTAATTCTGGAACAAGCACTTTCAGAGTTACTAGGCTGCAATTATAGTAGTGTTAGCAGGTGTGAATTATTTAGTTGAAGTCAGAAACCAGTCTTCTTTAGAATAAACAGGTTTCAGGTGCAGTTTGGCCATTCAAAATGTGTTAACTGCTTGACAGAGTAGGTTATCTCATTATGGGTTGGATTAAATTTTGCTGAGATTAGCAGATCTTTCATTTAAGATAGGTTTATGAAGATCATGGGCATACATTTCAGCCTCAGGTAGAGGCAGACAAGGCATCTTGGCAATGTAAGTGATATGTGCGGATGAGCTGGGTCTATCTATTATTTTGGATGTACAGGGTATGTGGATGAGAGAATAACTCTAAATGATAAAGGAAAAAATCACAGTGAATATTGTATAGCATCTGTGTGTTGTCATGACAAGAGTATACAGTGTTGAGATATTGGATTGAAAGAGTGGAGAAAAACCTTCAGCATTCAATCCACCTGACTTTTGTGGAAGTTTGATGTTTACAAAATAATCCAGTGTTTCCTAATGCAATCACCAAGTTTTGCATGGAGTAGAACATCACATCTGTTCATCAGGATCCTGGTGACATTGGCCCTTGTTGTCTGGGGCTCAAATGCCTTTTTCTAACCTGTATGTTTTTTGTAGCTCAGTTCTTCATGCATGTAATGCCCATGTCTGTGTTAATATTCAATGTGTATCCAAACTGTCCAGGTCACAGAAAAGCAGAAAATAACCCAGCATGATTAAGACCAGCTGTAAGGGTGGAAGTGATGGCGTTTGAGGGTACAAAGCATCATGAGATGAGCATGGCTGAAGTTTTGTAGCTGGCTGAACTTCCTTTGCACAGCTCTCTTGTGCTTTAGGAAAAAAAGTCTACTCACCCATGGCCATGTCCCTTTCACCTGGTTGTTTGGTAAATTCCTAGGAGATGAATTTGCTGAGAGAATTTTACTGAAAGGGGAGTCAAGGGAGAGACAAACACTGAACAGGCAAATATTGGAATTTGAACATAAACCATCTTCAGAAGCTACCCTGGCAACAACATCCTGAAGTTCACGGGTGAAAAGGGAGAAAGAGACGTTGTCCTGAGGCTGAATCAGTGAGTTGCCTAAGTTGGGATAACCAGCATCAGGGAAGCTGTTTGAGGATGGATTGTCCTCTGAAGCTGCTGCTGCTGTGCATCTTTACTGTTGCATTCATTGCTCAACTGTTTCACAAATAATTTTCAGTAGCCCAAGAAGGGCTCTAATCAGGTTCAGTGGAAGTCTTTCCACAGATTTTGCCTCTCTGCAGGGATAAGGTCCTTGAATCATACACCACTGGCTGGTAATGCTCAGAAGGAAGAAGTTGAATTAGTTTTTCTGGTTCTTGAAGCCAGCAGAGTGGAAACAATTTGTGTCATCTTCTTTGGACCTTGAAATGGGAAAGGTAAAACAAGAGCAGGATGCAAGTAGCAGTATGAATTATAAGGGAAGAGGATTTAGGGTATAATATAGTCACTTCCATGTTACTTATGTAAGGGTGGAAAGACAAAAGCAGAAACCTAAACTTTTTATTTCTGTCTGGGAATTCTTTTATAAATAAAAAGTTTTATCAGTGATGGCTAACTGTTTCACTGCTTCTCTTTACTGGAATCACTTATAAAACCCCAGCTCTTGGTTTGTCACACAAGAGGCCAGAAGATGTAACTGCCTACGTAAGAGGAAAGAAAAAAAGCGAAATGCAAGTAAAAAAAATGAAAGAACTCTTGCTGCAGTGAAGCTAACTTGGCATCTCTAATCTGTTCTCTTTAATATATCCAGAACCACACCAGCTCTGTGCAGATGCTCCAAAATCAAGGTCACCAAGCTCATATGGTCTCTATGAGATGCACTGTCTGTGTATCCCCATGCAGGATGATCCACCAGCAGCTGGTGGCTTTATGACTCTTGTTTCTTTGAGCAATTTACCAGGTGCTTGGCTGAGACTCTGGAAAGTGCTGATAAGGGAGTTTGGTTTTCCTCAGCAGACCAAAGCATTTTGCTACTTTGTTTAGTAGAGCCTGCTGAGGCAGACTGTTCATGGTGCCATGAAAAATAAACTAACCTCATAAACATAACAGCCAAGAGAGCTACACACTCTCAGCTTCTTGGATATGGTGCAGGGATTGCTGCAAAATGATGGAAGGAGGTTAAGAACTTTGTGGTTTCAAAGTCAGTCCTAGTCAGCACTAGCAACCAGTTATTTGCAACCAGCTGGTGGCTGTTCCAGTTTATTCCTCATGAAAGACAAATTTATCAGTGTGAGATGAGAAGGGGAAAACACTTTCCTGTTGCCATCTCTAATAAAGCAGTAAACATAGCTGAATGCCAGAATAAAGAATATGAATTTGATTTGTCCTGCAGGAGATTTCTGACGCAGAAGTGAATCTGTCTGGTGGCTGAATTATTGATGTTGTTGTTTTTAACCCTAGTGTATTGCCTGTGATGTGGTAAACATAACTTCTTCACAGGTTTTCATCCTGATTTCTGGCCAAATTTTGTTCTTGATTGTCCATCTGTGGCTGCTATTAATTTAGATTAGAGTCACTGCATGGATCCACAGGTAGTAATTAGGCGCAATTTATTTTTGTTCTAGATACATCCCCAGTCATAAATATTAAAATTTGCATAGAATCATTTTTCATCCTTAAATGTCCATTCTTCCCATAGTTTATAACCAATAGCTTGTGGCTTGCACACAGCCCACGCACACAGAAACAACAAAGGATCAGAGTAAGTCTTCCTGCCTTCCCTGCCTTCTTACCTTTGATGCAGTTATTTGTAGTGCAGATCCATCAGAAGCACATCTTGTGTCTGCCTTCTCTAGTCTTGTACAGCTGAGTAAGTATGTCAGGGGTAACTGCAAAGCTATGGATTTATTGCACACCTAGGACAGAAGTAATTAAAATACCAATATGCCATTGGTGAGCCTTGAGGCACAAGCCAGATGGAGCTGTGACTGCCTAAGACACCTTTCTTAGGTATTTAGCTGCATCTCAGATCAGAGACCCATTCTTGACCATGCAGACTAGTAGAGGTGAGATGTTCCCTCTGGCTGCTGCATTTCTTGGTGTTTTATTTCAAAATTGTATAAAGCCCATTTGTTTTGTTTGACCCATCACAGTACACTTAACAAAACAACTTGGAGTGATGATGCCAAAAGGGGGTTATTTTCCAGTGATGCCTTTTCCACAGAAACCTTTGGACGTATTCAGAAGAAGAGGAAATCCAAGTGTACGCAGCCATATGAGACTGTAGGGTACAAGATGAAATGAATGTGAGTGTGGAGACCATAAACCAAAAATCAGAGCATGATTTCTAGTCTGGTAAGAAAAGCTGCATCCTCTTTGGCAAAAAGCATTGCCATTTCCATCCTGTTTCTGATGACAGGATTCATCAGAAACAGGTTTGAAGCAGCTTTCTGATAGGATGTCTACATGGACTTCTATGAGGATGCATTTATCCAAGCCAAGGTCTTTCCTCTGAGCTGCATTTTATTAAGCAATAAATTGACATAAAGGGTCTTTTTGCAGTTTTAAACAGCTGGGGAGAATTTTATTTAAAAAGTCAGGTTTGTGGTTGATGAATAAAACATGGCTCAATGTGATGCCATTCAGCTAGGGAAGCTGTGGAATAATTTAAATTTTTGCACATATGGATTTTGTACACTGGTAAGGACTTGAGGTTTCATTGTGGTAAGCATTGAAATCTATTATAAAGTTGTGAGGGCAAATAAGAAGTAACTATCATTAAAAATGAGAGTGAATTGTTCCTGTTAGAGGCACATGAGCATGGTTATTAGGAATACTTTCTGCCTGTGGGAGATTTTTGTTTCTCTTTTTTCCCTCCCCAAGCTCATCAAAGGATAAAAGCAGAAAAACATGAGTGTAATGTGTTTATTCTTTCTTTGTGCAGTGTCTGTAGAAGCTAACAGAAGTAAAAACCCTTTGTAGACTAAAATAATAGTTCTTTAAAAAGCATTGAAAGAGACGTACATGGGCAACTTTAAGAAAAAAAAGAAGGTTGTGTGTCATTAATAGGCTGGTTGGGTTTCAGTGGGCTCCCAGTGTGCTCCAGAAACATGTTTAATCTGCCACATACATACCCTCAACTGATAGCAAGGTAGTCCTTCTTGGAATAGCTGTTTCAAGTGAAATGCCTTAGATATTCATCAGAGCCACATTTTTCACTTCTGTTTTCAATTTTATGTAAGTCATGGACAGTATCTCATTGTCTGTGAAGACAGTCTAAATTCTGCCACTACTTTGATGAGCTGGTTACTAGGCCACTGCTGCTAAAGGTACCCTGCAAACCTTTTTCTCTCCCAGAATTAAGCCAATTGTAGCACTGCATTGAACAGGTTGAGAGGTGATGTCAGCATATGCTTAAAACTAGTGATGGGCTTCAGTGGTTAGCCCTGTCTGCTCATTCAGGCATACCCAAAATAATTAATATTAAATAATGTTGCTTTCTTCTCCTTCTTTCTTTATTTTTTTTAAGTACCTCTGCCTTAAACTTGCTCATTCTGCCTTTTAAATATGTTCTTTGGATCACAAGCAACTTATGAGACATTCAGTATGTCTGTTATTTAGTTGGGGTGAATTATGGTATTTTCTAGACACTAGAATATTTGAAAAACTATTTATTAATTTATCTAGACCTATAAATTGAAAGGACAACTGCACAAAGTATTCAAAACTTTTCAAAAATATGATAATGAAAAGCAAGATCAAATAATCAACAAACAATTAAAAAATGGCAAAATCCAATATTGTAAATTTTAAAGAGCTGTGTGTCTGGCAACATGACAGTATTCATGGCTTTGTGAACACTGAGTGAAGCTGAAAACAGTGTGGTTGGTTTTAAGTAGTATAATTTATTCTGGTTAAAGTGCTTGCATGATGGGACCTGTGGGATCATTTTCTGTAAGTGAAAGAAGACTTCCTAGATAAGGTCAAATTGTGTCTGGTCTTTCCAAAGCAGTTAGCATATGTGATGGCTCCAAAGAGTCCTGACAATTGCCTTGGGCTCTACATGAGCTTTTTTTCCCTTATTTGATCTCTGCATCCTTATCTGGTCTCAGACTACTTATCACACTGAAATTTATTATTTAATGTCTCATTTAAATGTCCAGAAGCATTAAATAGATTTACATTATGTTTAAGTTTCACTCCCAAGTAATTTACCACAAGTTTAGTATTACTTTCCCCTCTGGTGTTTTGACCCTGGCTGGATGCCAGGTGCCCACCAAAGCCCCTCTATCACTCCCCTCCTCAGCTGGGCAGGGAAAAGATAAAACAATGAAAGGCTTGAGGGTTGAGATAAGGAACAGGGAGCCATCACCCACCAGTTATCATCATGGGGACCCCCAGGGGTTGCAGGTGGATCTCTGCTCCACTGTGGACTTCCTTGGGCTGCAGGGACACAGCTGCTTCACCATGGGCTGCACCATGGGCTGCAGGGGAACCTCTGCTCTGGCTCCTGGAGCACCTCCTCCCCTTCCTTCCTCCCTGACCTTGGTGTCTGCAGGGGTACTGCTCTCATATACACTCACTCCTCTCTCTCTGTCTGCAGTTGGTGTGGTGCTGTAACTTTCACCCTTCTTAAAATCTGTTCTCCCAGAGGTGCTGCCACTGTCCCTGAGTGGCTCAGCCTTGGCCTGTCTTGGAGCCAACTGGCATTGGCTCCATTGGACATGGGGGAAGCTTCTGACAACTTCTTACAGAAGGCACCCCTGTATTTCCCAGCTATCAAAACCTGGCCTCTTCTCCCAGCCAACCAGCAACAGGACAAGAGGATGTAGACTTAAGCTGTACCGGGGGGGATTAGGTTGCACATTAGGAAGAATTTCTTCCCAGAAGAGGTGGTTAGACATTGGAATGGGCTGTCCAGAGTGGTGTTCGAGTCACTGTCCCTGAAGGTATTTAAGGAAGAGCTGGACATTGCACTCAGTGCCATGGTCTACTTGACAAGGTGGCGTTCATTTATATGCTGGAGTCAATGGTCTCAGAGATCTTTTCCAACCTCACTGATTCTGCAATTCTGTCCCATCCTTGATCCTCTCCAATTCACTTTCTATCTCACATACAGTGCTGAAATAGCTCCTGACAAAATCTCTCATGAATAAATCTTTTTAGCCAAAGGCCGAAGAGCAACTTCTCTAATTGACTCCCAACTATCCCACCGTTCCTGAGCCAGCTTGTCACTGGGAAGGGGCATGAATATTTTATTATTACCTGCAGCCCTTTCTCCTCTTAGGGAGTCTGCCTCACCTGAGATAATTGTAGGTTGCCAACTTAAATGATAGGTTTACAAAGCTCTGCTAATTCACTGCTGTTTGGCCTGTGGAAATTCAGGGGAGAGTGGTTTTATGGGGAGCTGAGAACGATCTTGTTACTTCATGAGAAATGCATGGTCTTTGTCACACCTTTGGTCTTCATCAGGCTCTGGGTTTGTTTACTGCTATTTCACAGAGGGGAACTAGTTTATGTTCTGTGAGGACATGGCCACATGTAGTGCCACAAGATGTTGGTTTGGTTTGGAAAGCTGGGGAAGAAAAACAAAGTAGGTGAGAAAATGAGGGTATCTTGGTGTTTGGAGAAGAGAGATTCAGGAGCAGGGATTTACTTCTGCATTGATTGATTGTATGTAAGAATGCTTTCAAGAAGAGACAAATTGTAAATTGCCTGCCACTGCGTGTTTTGTATTTAAGTGGTTTTATTTGGTGTAGAGCAATGACAACATGGCTGGGCAAAGAGACAGACAATTGACTGTTAAGAAATGAAATCAGACTAAAGATTGAAAAATGCTAAACCAATGAGAATATGATTGTAAAAGATCAACCCCTCTAGGAGGCACCTAATTTCTGGCCATAGTCTCTTACAAGATGCTGTTCTTTCCACAGAGTTTAATTTGCAAATCATCTTTCTTTCTCTGCTAATGTCCTGCAGTGTAACCCCCAGCCCCATCTATAAAAGATGTGGTGATGAGTCACACATTTGTTGCAGTCATCCCATCTGCAATAAAAATTCAGTCCTCTGACAGTTCACAGTATACAAATCATATCAGCATGCAGTTAAGGTTGAGGCTGCCGAGCAGTAATTTAGGGAAAAAATAAAAGACATTAGATGATGTAATAATCTTGAAATCAAGTATTAGACACAGATAAAATTCAGATTTTGGTTAATAAACAAAAGATGTGTTTTGGGTGCGGTAAGCCTGGGAATGTTGGCTCTGTCCTGCTGCAAGAGCAAGCTGCAAATGCATTGAGTGTAAATGGAGAAGCCAATTAGGCTGTGTTCAGGGTCACTCAATTTAGGGCTGAAATGAACAGCTGGATATTTTTTTAACAGATTTCCAAGAAGCAGATTCTGTTCAGACATGAAGCAAATTGATAATGACTTTTAATAAACCTTTCCCTTGTCCTACTTGTTACCTTTGACATGTAAAAGATTAAACTCTCATTTATAAACTGATAGTCAAAGAGCTCTGAGCAAACTTTGCCCATGAAATCTTAAATATGATTAATGCCATTTTTGCTTGTGTCATGCAGTAGAAAGAGACTGCTTTGCTATTTATTTTATTTATGCTCTTTAGTTTCTGAGAGGGAAATGAGAAAAAGCATTCATCAGAATTTCTTATTCAAGCTCTCTGCAAGCCTCAAAGTGTTCTGAGAGGAATCAATATATGAAATGAGATACTTATTTCAGTTTACTAGAAAGTTTTCTATTTGTTTTTCCTGTAAAAATGCTGTTAGACTGGCCAAACTTTTTAAAATGCTAGGTATTGAAAAATAAAAGGAAGCGTTCTATGGGGAGATGAGTAGCTTGCATACATGTTGTGGATACCTGTAAATATATTTTCTGGAAAAAAAAGAAAAGTGATGTATACATTGAAGAGACTGTCATTATTGTTAGGTTTTTTGAATTAGGACTGTTTTTTCTCCTGCCCAAAGTTAGTATTCCTGTGAATGCTAAAATAGTGGCAAAGAAGTGTCATACTGCATGCACAGATATCAGTGTCTGTGGACACAGGAACAGTTTTCCTTTTCATGTCTTGGATCCCACATGGACACAGAAAAAGGGATGTCAGGAGTGTACCATGGCAGAGGTACTGTGTGTAGATTCTAATGAGTCCTAATCAGATCCAGACTAAAACACCTACATACAGGCAAGCAGTTTTCCACATGTGAGCCAAGGGCATGGCTCTGTTGTTGGAGTGTTGGTGAGATGCTCCAGTTATTCTGCTGGCCTCTGGTGGCTGTCCTGGGGCACCTGGGCCTCTGGCATGTCCTGTGCCTGCTGGATTTTCCAGCCCTCCCAGGGAGATCTCAATAGCCAGCATGCCTTTGTAACAGGCATGGTGTTTTGGCAGCTGAGTTAAGTTCAAGGTCTCCACCTACTCAAAGGGTACGTGCTTCAAATCCTTGCTCACATGAGTACATTTACGTGCAAATGCCTAAATTTAAGTGCTTGCATCTTAAACTGAACTCTACCCCTGCTCTGGCTCCAGGTGAGCTAGCTTAGCCAAGCTCTCTGGGTAGCCAGTCAGAGCAGCTGCTGTACCTCACTTCACTGCGTTACAAACATGTCCTTGGAAACTTCTGTTTTGTTCAGGATCACATGACTCCCTTCCTAATGCTAGGCAGCTATCTCCTCCGCAAATATTTCCCCTGAAAACTTCTTGCAGGAGGAGATACCCCTCCAGGTTCAGAAAAGTTTGTTTCCCGGGAAGTACTACCTGTGTGAGGGATTTTGGCTGGTTGGAAAGAGCAGTAGTTGCTGCAGAAAGGTAAATATTTATCAAGCATTCCCACATATTCATGTTCTACACACCCTGATTTTCTAATTAGGAACTGCTGTGAGCCCTGGCAGCCTGTGCCACTTGTTCCCAGCCAAGGGAGGGACTTTCCTGGTTTTGAGTTTATGCATGGGTTCAAACGAGTTTCATAAGCATGAACAGGATGACCTTTTCAAGTAAAGCACTCATGCCTGGTTTAAGGGAATCCATGCTGAACAGTGACATAAAATTAATTGGTTTATTAGTTTTCTGAAAGCCTATAATTTGATTAAAAGGTAACAGTTTGAAAGGTATTGGATTGAAACTTCATAAAATGTAGTTGTTATATTTAATATATTTAAACACATATAAATATCAAAAGGTAATACAGAAAAACGTCAGCCCATTAGAGAATGAGGATGGTCACCTAATAAACAAGGACAAAGTCAAGGCAGAGGTGTTTAATGCTTTCTTTATCTTCCCCACCGATGATGGGCTAAGGAGATGCCAGGGCCCTGAGCTGGAGGACCATGGCTGTGAGAATGATAAACTCCCAGTCAGCCCTGAACTTGTACAGGATCTCCTGCTCCTAAAGTGTCAAATTTCTGGTAATTCAAAAAGTCTGAAGAATACTTTTTTCTTACTAATGAGTGAACCTAAGGAATTTGTGGTTGAAGTAGCCTTGAAAAGTCAAAATACTGATCACATAACACTGGGTGACCACTCATCTTTTCTCATTCATTGCTTTCACTGTGGGGAAAGCTCATACTTAACTTCCCCATCCACATCAAGACCCTGAGTCAAACCCCTTGCAATATCCCCGTGTTTGAGTAGAAATGATGCCTCTGTACAGCATTTCCAAACTAAATGGCCATTAGCAGCAACTTTTTTGCTGCGCCATTTAAAAAGTTTTCCTTGGCCAATTACATAAAATAATTAATACAAAAGAGATATTCTGTTTTTACAGGTGTACTTAAGCTCCAGCTCCTATTGACAATCGTACTGTGTCTCCATTGACAGACAGTGGTGAGATTTGGTAACTGTAATGGACAGGTAAACAGTGACATTTACTGATAAATGTGCATTTATTAGAAGGTTTCAACCCATGTAGGTACATTGAAAGTCAAAGATATTTCACTGGCATGCTGGGTTTTTATTTCTTTCTTTCTTCAGTAACAGCATTTAATATGTTGAAATTAGCTAGGCAAAAATATCCCCAAACCATCAATAAATAAATATTCTTTATTGATGGTTTGGGGATATTTTTGCCTAGCAAATATCTTTTTGTGTGCATACATTATGAAGCCACACTTGCTGTATTTTCATATTCAGGAGATTATGTTCTATTAGTTTGAATTAATTAGTGCTTTTTGGTAGCAAACTGTGTAGGAAATACAATTCAAATTTCTGGATATTCGAATAGATGGAACCAAATGTTAAAAAAGCTCATAAATTACCTGTTGTGATCCATCATGATTTATCTTTTTGTTTAGATCAAAGGAAGGGGGTTGCAGATTGTCCCAGTTGGTGTGTTAGTGTGCAGAAGGAAGGATTTATAGTTAGATGTGTCTGTCAGGGGTCACAGCTTGGACTGGGAGGGATGTCCTAGGGGAGCATTGGGCACTGAGCTCCTAAAATGGTCATCAGCCTTCAGTTTGAACGGTGACCACCTCTGTGCAGAGGAGGGGGATCCTGAATAACCCCACATGGAAGAGCCTGGCAAGCAGCCTGCTGAGCCAGTCTGTCCTCTGCCTCAGAAAAAGTGCCTTTCTCCACTGGGGACTCCTTGAGCAAAACTCATGGGAGTAAGTGCTGTGCTCATTTGTATTCTGAGTATAGCAGGGGATCATGGCTGTATAATGCCACCAGAGGAAGAAGGTTTCCTCCTCCCTAGCAATAAGCTCAGTGTTGAGGGCAGTCATCTGTGATGTGATAGACAGAATTTCAATCCCCTCTCCTGTCTGATGGGAATTCAAAACCATGTCTTCCATCTTTAAGGAAAGCCCCTGCATAGCCCATAGGCTGTACCAGTCCCTGCCATAAAAACATTTTGTACCTCTTGTATAAAGACTGTTCTTTATAATATCAAGATGTGCCTAAACAAGCCTCAGAGGAGGGTGAGTGCTCTGTTTAGCATAATGCTTGATTCTTTTCTCTGTGCTGGTTTTTCCAAGGGAGAAGTGGTAAAATTGTCTCTCTTCTGAAATGCCTTCTCTGTTAGTGATAAGCAAGGAGTGGGGAATGAAAGTTTGACCTGTTTATGTCATTGAGTAAAAGATTATATTTATTCTTCTATATCCTAGATGAATGCTTTGGTTACTAAGACTGCAAGGAATTTGTGTTGCTTCTGCACTGGGTGTCATGAAATTGGTGTTTTTAATGTATTCTTTTTAGCTCAAATCCAAGATAGGAATATAGGAAATGTCCTTCTGGGTTCGACAGGAGTCCTGTGGCTCAGGGCTTGGTCTGGGGGCTTGATTTCCCATATTTCCATCTCCCCAGGCTCCTGGCTGTCCAGAGTGTCCTTTGTTAGGTGTGTTAGAGAGTACCCCTGCTCTCGGGGTCCATTTTTGGATCTCATTTCTTTGGAACATACAATTCTGTCTGCCCTCACCACTCCCTGCGGCAGCACCTTGCAGAAATCCTCTACCAAGCATTTGAAATGGTTTTCTTGAATTCAGATTGGGCTACATGCTGCTTCAATGAAGCTCTGCCTGGGTTTGGCAAGTCACTGCCTGTGAGCCTGTGTGAACAGGGAGGCACTGGGCTCCTGGGGACACTGATTTCAGCAGGTAAAGCACAGACAGAGTCACTGTGATGTGACAGCAGCTGTGAGCTGGTGGCTGGGTTGCAATTATCTCCTTGAAGTCTGATTTCCAAATCAGCCCTGGATCTCTCTCTGACTTTCTCCCTGCTCCCTTTCCTCTCTCGATGAGTGATGCCATGTTTCCATGATTCCACGTTTCCTCTTCTTCCAGCAAAGGGACAATTACACAGCTGATGAATAAATGTGTGGGTTTTTCTAGCATGAACCATCTTGTGAGGGAGAGAGGAGAAGTAGCTGTAATCAAGACACTGTGAATTAGACCTTGCTTCCCAGTCAGCCTCATGTGTCTCTCATACTGCTCCATGTGCTTATGGGCAGCAGGAAACAGGAGGAAGAATGTGAATGAAACATTTGATTAACTATTCCTTTCTTTCTGACTGTAGCAGAATCAGCATGCAAATGCCATTCTGTGTTTTATTTTTTTGCACTGACAGTGTAGCTACACAAAAATATTATGATCTTCTGCTGCCAAATGCAACTGAATGAATTATTCTGAAGCATTCTGATGCCTGTCTTTGTCACAGTCTCCTATTTCAGTCCCTGTCATGCACTGTGCCTATCATTCATTATAGTTGATGGGTTGAGGGCAGAAAGGTGTCTCTTGCCTTGTTCTCTGGAGAATTTTGTCTTGTCTGTCTCACCTTCAATCACTGCTAATAGCTCTGCTGGAACAAATTCAAGAAGGGGCTGTGAGGAGATGATGAAAATATTTCACAGGGCAGTTTATATTTTAATAGCTAGTTTTAAAAATGAATTTGCTGGAGCAGACCAAAATGAAGATTGCTTAGAGAGATTTTTCTTGCAAGCCTTTTAATTAATTTTTTAATTGTTATTAATCCTTAAGCCCTTTGCATTCTTGTTTCATTTTTCCTGTAGATTGCCATGAAGGATTGGGTTTTACTGTGATTGACCAATGACCATTTATCATATGAATTCATTAGAATGAGTTACTGTTCAGCAAACACTGTGTTGGAGGAGAGAACAAAATAGCACTGCAGCTTTAGGCTATGTTTTTGTAGGAGGCTTTCACAAAGTTTTGACTGCTGCTTCCACCTTGCTTTTTAAGCTCATTGTGCCAGTGTTTGTGGCAGGTCTCTGTCACTGCTCCGATGTCCTGCAGAATGTCATAGTGGAGGGGTGAGACAGGCTCACCATTTTGGCAGGAGCTCCGTGGCACACAAGTGAGGGTGGAATTGGGGGACTGTTCTGAAGGTTTTTAGGTTGTTTTTATTACTGTTTGCCTGCAGGACTTTCTGATCTCTCTGTTCCACTAGAATGTCTATCTGAAAAGACAGAACTAAAAATCTAGTCTAAGAATGTAAGAAATACCATTGTGTGTAAATGTTCCTAATTAATTCGGAGAGTATTTTTTCAAACAACTGTAATTAATTGCATGAGGTAAGAGATGTATTTGGGTATCCTTGCAAAAGATTTATGTTTCAGTCAGCTGTATAAATAAGTATCAAGTGGTCAAGTATCAATAGAAGGAGAGACCTCTTGACATCAGGAGTTTGAATTACTATTAGCTTTTTTGTTGGTCTTATTTCTATGAGCATACTGGATACAAGCTTTTAGGTAGCAAAAAGGGGTTATAACTCATTTCTGGAAGAAAGACAGACATCTCTGTTGATATTAGTTTAACCTATGATTTAATTTTATTTTGTGTCTACATCCCATAATTTTTTCAGAAATAGTAAATTGTGACAATGCAAGAACTGGATCAGAAGGATGGTATTAAAACCCTGGAGTGAGATTGGGAGGAACAGGCTCCATACCTGGCTGTACTGCAGGCAAGGTGGGCAAGGTGGGCAAATCATCCTGCATGGCTCTTGCCAGATATACCCTTTAGAATATATATCCTTTGGGACACCAAACAGATTGAAGACTCATTCCTCCTGTCCCTCTCTGTTCATAGTCTCAACCTGAGATGCCTGTGGCTCAGTGAGATTGTCTTCTCAATATCAGCACAATGACAATAAAATATGATTCTGTGCATATGTTCCAGAGGGGTATGAAGAAATTAAACCTGATTTGAAGAAGCTAAAGGTACTAAAGATGATTTTCCAGATTACATCAGTGACAAAACTAACAAACTCTTTCATTATTTTCTGTGATTTTTTAGAATTTAATTACTTTGACACAAACACTGTATTTTTGAAACCTTTTTAAATTCACCGATTGAAGTGCTACCTTTCCACACTTTATTTCTCGCCCCTGGGATTACAAGATTAGGATTTGTTTGAGAAGAAAATAGGGCATTTTGGTGTTAGACTTGATGAAATCGTTGTCTGCAACTGTCAAGACAAAAATGACTTGAAGACAGATCATCTTGTTATAAGAGGCTTGCTTCAGCAGTCTGGAACTTACAACCAATTATTTATGTCAAGGTATTAAACCACCTTTTCAGTCAAGACCAGGTATGAAGTTGTAAATTAGATATGTTTTACCAGATTTTAATGATGAATATTTTTAATTAGCTGCAGAAACATGCGCTAATTATGTTAAAAGTTGTAGTTGAGGAGTTCAGAGATTAAACTATTGACTTAATGACTAATGGAAATGCTAACTGAACCTTTTTTCCCTGTGTCACTAATTTTCGAGGATCTATGAATGTGGAGTCCTTTTGGTGGCCTGTCACTGAAAGTTGTGCTGCAGGGGCACACCTGGCGAACTCTGGCTGCTCGAGGGCTTTTGGGTCTGGGAGCTGTGAAAATATGAGGTAGCTCTTCTTAACAATTGCTTTTTAACACAGTGTAACATACAATTCTTTCTTTTCTTATGTTATCTGAGTAAAACTCCATCTCTGTTCCATGCAGCTGACACAGAAAACAAGGCTGCTCTTTGATCAGTACAGAAAAACATGGATTCTGCCCTCTATGAGTAATGGAAGTGGTGCCTGAGTCTATATTTATCTAGACTTAGCACTCATTAAATTGTTTTGTCTTGTCATGCAAACTTATCTAAGAGAATTTCATTCAGAGTGACATAGGCAGAGGTTACAATCTCTGGAAAGCACCAGACCATCACTTCTAGCATCGTCCACCCCACACCCCACATTTCTAATCTCACTAATGGTATTGAGACCATTCCAGCTCTTGTGGAGCTCAGAGCTGGAAGACCACAGAAATTCATATTTCAATTTCAGGTATGGGCAATGCTCCTTCTATTCTGATTCCATTGGAAGAGACTTAAAATGAGTTATTCTTATCCTTTTCCATTAAGCATTCCTCTGCTTAGAAGCATAAATGTAATTAAGATTGTGGGCCTCATGACTCTTTTTAATGGAATTAGATCTCATGACTCACTTGGGCATTATCTGAAGAATGTCTCCCCATACAAAATGACTCAATCACTAAGATTGCTGTCTGGCAGTGTGCCAAGATATTAGGACCCAGAGAGCTAGCACTTAATCTGATTCAGGGGCATCTTTAATATTTTTTGAACATACATGCAAGCATATTCCAAATATCTTTCCCTCCAAAACAGAAGTTAAGAATTTATTTCAGGCACACTCTGCACTCTGAGATGTCTTACAACATTATTGATCCTTTTAAAGTAATTGAATTTAATTCTGAAACATTTTGCAAAAATTCAGATGAAAAAATAGTGCATACAAATCAGTACAAAGTTCAGGGCCATAAGGAGGTCACTGAGCTCTGAAGGCTGCAACTACCAGCACTTCCATTTGTTTAGCCATTTTTCCTTTTTTTATTTTCTTGATCTCAAGATTGAGTAAAAGAATTGGGTCAGACTAAATATCCCATTATTAAATCCCACCATTACATTCAGTCAAAAACAATTAGGAAAATGTGATGAGAAGCAGCAAGCTTTCTTGGTCGATGTCAAGTTGAGTCAGCAGTGCCCTGGCAGCCAGGAGGGCCAGTCCTGTCCTGGGGGGCATCAGGCACAGCATGGCCAGCTGGGCAAGGGAGGGGATTGTCCTGCTCTGCTCTGAGCTGGGGCAGTTTTGGGTGCCACAATATAAAAAGACATGAAGCTATCAGAGAGTGTCCAAAGGAGGGGAATAAAGATGGTGAAGGGCCTTGAGGGGAAGCTGTGTGAGGAGCTGCTGAGGTCACTTGGTCTATTCAGCCTGGAGAAGAGGAGACTGAGGGGGGAACCTCACTGCAGCCATCAATATCCTCATGAGGGCAAGTGCAGGGGAAGCCACTGATGTCTTCTCTGTGATGACCATTGATAGGCCTCTAGGAAAAGGCATGAAGCTGCATCAGGAAAGGTTTAGGTGGGATGTCAGGAAATGTTTCTTCACCAGAAGGTGCTCGGACACTGCAACAGGCTGCCCAGGGAAATGGTCACAGCACCAGCCTGACAGACTTCAAGAAGTGTTCGAACAATCCTCCTAGACACATGGTGTGACTTCTGGGGCTGCCCAGGAGTTGGACTCAATGATCCTTGTGGGTCCCTTCCAACTCAGAATATTCTAGAATTCTATGATTCTTGTAGTATATCTTTCCCATTCTGAGCATAGGTAGTAGTGAGACTTGGTCTGAAGGCTGTTTATATGTAAAATCTCCCAGTGGATTAATCTTCCCTGAACTGGTTCAACCATTTTTGCTCCCACTTTAATCTTCTTTAGCACTCAAAATACATTTATGAACTGAGCCAAATTCTAACCTATTTCTTAGTTTAAATCTTCCAGTGAAAGGAGAAGAAATATGCTATAACCATATTCTTAAAATCATTTGTGTCTGAGATGACACTTGCATAACAAAAGGCCTAATTTTCAAGCATGATGATTTGTTACCAAAAGCCAATGGAGTAAAGAGGAAGTGCAGGTTCCACCTGTACCTCTGCAGAGGTGTTGGATATGACTTTATCCAGCTGTGGGGATCTGGACTTAGATATGCTGGCCAAGATCTTATTGTGTTCTTAGTTGAATTATTGCCCCAATTTATTATTTCTCTGTTCGTTGCCAGAAAGCTGATATTTTCTCCTTATAAAAGGAGAAGGGAATAATTATTAAATTAATGCAATGAATAATTATCAAAATAGTTTCCATCAAGTATAAAATTTCTCATGGTGCTAAATGGTGAGTATTGTCATTCTTCATATTTGTTCTAACCTGGCAGAGGCCAACTCATCTTCATTTATGGTAAGTGGCTAGATGCCATATGGTGTTAAATCAGAATGGGGTACTTTCAGTCATCTAAAATGAAGTTGTGTGGCACAACACAGAACTTTGTGAAACCTCAGTGGATATACAAGAATCTAATAATACCTATTCAGTGATTTTAATTGCTGAGAGAGTTTTCCTACATGCTGGTGCTGAAACTGTACCACAGTCTAAAAAGATATTAAAACAATGGAAAAAACTTTCTAGAAGAGATGTTTTCTGAGGGTTTAATGTAAGCAGCCACTGCATGTGTACAACTTTAATATGTCAGTTCAAGAAAACACTGTCTGCTGCCTATTACATCTGTTCTAGGATGTGTGATCGATATGTTGCACCAACAGGCACTCACCTACAGACCCACCTGAAACTTGAGACTCTGCCAAAAACCGTAGGTGTTAAGCCTAAGCTTATCCACTGCTGAGATAGAATTGACGTGGCAAGTTGTTTTGTGCTTCAAGTAAATACCAACAGAGTTTGAAAAAGTAGTAATTGTTAAATTCAGTCTTAGCAACAGGACCTGATCTGTTGTTCAAGTCAGTGAGTGAAAAATATGTCCTTTCTGAAACAGACAGGCACTTTCCCATGGATCTCAGTGGGCCAGGCTACAATATATGGCTTGTAGAATTAGTTGCCTGTAGATAAGGCCCATAATATTTAAAATGTTTAAGAAAAAAATGCTGGTATTATTATTTCTGATTTATAAAGCAGAAAACAAGAGCCACCAAGGTGAATGACTGATAATTCCCACACTCTTAGCCATGAGCTTTTCTGGATCCCTAGGTGGAGAGTCACAGGCATGGTTGTTCAAAATAATGTGTGAAGCAATACACAAGTATAAAATAATTGGAAACTTCATCACTTGGCCCCAAAAATGCAAGAAAACAGGTATCTACACACAGGGTTTGTTTTTTTACTTCATGACTTTACAAAATGCTTTGGATACCTGTGGATAGACAATCTAATCAGTGAAAACTTTTGATTGTTTTGAATGCAGCAGCCACCTGAACACACTGAGTGAGTGGTTAAATGATTACTGATGCATTTGCCCACAAATGCCTTTGCCCACAAGCTATGGGTAATTTTGTTTTCAGCCTATATTTTGATTTAAATCCTTTCTTTGAATGCCCATAATAACTGCTAGTATGAACATTTCTTAGAGTAAGTGTTTAATTTTCTGAACCAATGGAGTTGTCATAAGGAAACCAGAATCTTGGATAAGCAGGGGGCAGCTACACATGTGATAAAGGATCTTTCCATAGACTTTTGACAACTTTTTCTCTATTGTTCCTGACCACAGGGGTGGAAGATGGGAAAGGTCAAAGTCCTACTATTGGAATACTGGACCTCCAAGTTATGACTCTTCTTTTGGGCCAGCCTTGGTGCAGCAAAGCTTCCCATGAACTGTGCTGAGGGACCCTGCTGAGTGCTCCATCTGTCCTCCTTTACTCTCTGCTGCCAGTAAAGCAATACAAAAGAAATATTGTGTGCTTTCAGGTAAGTGGAAGAGATATATTAGGGGAAAAAAAAGAAACAAAGAAATAAAGAAAAAAAAAAGGAAATACATCTTTCAATTATGAGGACTTTTTAAAGATATGGAAGAGAAAATAAATTTCCCTCACTATAATGTCCTCTCACAGACAAATTTTTGCCTTTCTGAAATATTTATGAATATTAATTTCTTTTTTTTTCCCTTCTTCTTCTCTGCAGCATGTGGTCTTCACTTGGAGAAATTAGTCTGGTGTACCTTCAAAAGCTGAACTTATCTGAACAATGTCCATCAATCTGACAGATACATTGCTTTATTAAATTACTTAAAGACACTGACAAAGCCCATAACTATGAATCTTAATCTTAAGGATCTCAATTCTAATTTGTACAATGTCTTCCACTAGATTAGCACAGAGAAAAGATAAAGTGAAAAGCTGACTCTGTGTACAAACTAGACAGACCACAGCAAAGCCCAAAATCAATAAAAACAGCAGCAAGTCTGCTGTTCTCCTTTAGACATTTACTCATGGAGTGAAGGCATTTTTATCATCAAGTTACCTGGATTACAGAGCAGACTTTATGGGATTTTCCCTTTCAAGGAAGAATAATTTTATTGTGGAAACAGTAGTTTTCATCTTAACAGAAAAAAGGCACAACACATTTATAATATAACAATAATTTCTTGTGGTGCATTTTGAACCTTCCTAAGAGAAATTCCACTGATGGAGAAATGGAATACATGGTTTCCGGTACTGTCTCTTCTCCAGACAAGAAAGTCACGGGGGTGTATTTGAGACATACTACACATTTGTGCCTCAAGTCCAGCACCAAATTGTTTGCTTGTTTTATTGCCATCCTTACAAAAAGACATCTGTGAAAATGAAATGTCATTTTGCTGAAATAATGTGCCAACATGGAAAGTTAAAGCATTAATGCATTAAAAAAACAAACAAACAAACCCAAAGTCCACTTCGTTATATAAATATATTCTGAAAAACAACTTGATAAGCAATGCTAAATTGAGGCTTAAATGCACCTGAAAATTACCTAGTCTTTAGTAAAAATGATGGCCTTTTAAAGTAATGGTAATCATATTCTTTCCACATCTGCACACAGAACTCTTACCTAAACCAGAAGTCAAACATTACTAAATTTATATTCCCTTGAAGAGGGAATTTGCCTTTTCAGTAGTAGCCTTCACAATGAAGGCCCTTTTATAGTGACTGGCCCTGCTATGTCAGTTAATGTGTGCAGGACACCTCCAGGCTCACCAGCTGGTGTACTCATTTTAGATGTGCAGCTTTTTCTGTGTCTCTTCACTACCCAAGGAAGCTCTGGCTCCTGTAAATGGAAAGGAACAAAAATCTCTAGAGAAGACTACTTTTCAAGCTGTGTATGTGTGTTGGTTTTCCTTGGGGCAGAGTTAATTTTCTTCATAGTAGCTATGAAGGGGCTGTATTTTGGATTCCTGCTGCAAGCAGTGTTGATAACAAAAAGGATGTTTTAGCTATGACTGAGCAGAGTTTCACAGTGTCAAGGCCTTTTCTGCCTCTCACCCCACCAGTGACAGTGGTATGACAATTCCTGTGTTTGCGCCATGAGAAATAAAGAAATTTAGGTTTAAGTTACTTAGTACTGAATTGCCTCTTAAATTTTTTTCAGCCACATAAGTATTTTCTCCCTCTATACAGTTAAATGTATATTCATATTGTTTGGTAAAAGGCTTCCATAGATATGCAGGCATTATGCTTCTTGCACTATTTCTTCTCTCATTTACAAGTCAGTATGAATTGCCTTTTTCTATTTTTGACATCAAGACAGTGACTCAAAGTCACCTGCAGGTTCAGAAGATACTCCATGTACTTGGATACTCTTGTAGTGCAGGAGTTGTTATGGAACGTTTTTGGAAAAATTACATTAGAGAATAAGCTTTATTTGTTTGATTGCTTTGCCATTGTGGGGCAAGCACGAGCAATTTAGAGTATTAAACTGAAGCTGCACAGAAATGTGAGAAGTCTATTTTGGGCTCTCAAAGTTTGATTCTTTTGATAAGAGAGTATCTTGTGCCAAATGAACATTGGAGTGGCCTTCTGATTACTTCCAATGTACACTGTAATTTCATTATGGTGACCTTGAATGCAGAGTTGTATCAGTTCCTTACAGGCTGACTCATCTCTGCTACACTCTGTTACTCCATAAGGGGTCAAATTTCCAATTCTTCTTCATCCCCTACACAGAATTCCCATGGGCATCTAAACCACGTATGGTTTTGAGACACAACAGATTTTGGGCAATATCTTTGTGAAGTATTCAATGGCCAAATTAAAAGATGCAATGTCTCTAAGTTCATTCTTTTGGATTTACCTCTGGATACAATAGCCTGGAGGGCAATGCTATATTGTAAGACTCCTTTTTGATTTCCCAGCATGAAAAGAGGGTACAGATGCTGTTTCAGGCACTCTGCAATATTCTTGTTTGGCCACAAATTATATGACCTTGCTGGTGCACTGAACACCATGACTGTAGGACATTTCTGAGCACAAGATAAGGCATTTAAACATTTCTCTTATGTCTATGAGCATGACTTAATCATGAGTCATATCTTGTAGTTTTGTATAGACTGAAGAAATGTGTCATTGTGCCTGCCACTTATAAATAAATCTGCAGTTTGCACCTAAATGATGTACTAATGTTCCATAAAGTTTGAGCAACAGTAACTTTTTTCAATTAAATTGGAAACATACTGTATGAAATGTTTAGACATTAAATAGAAGTAGAAGGAGGAAAGTGGCTACAGAGTTGTAATCCATCACCTGTATATAAATCAATCTGAAGTAATTATATAGCACATCTTAGGCAATGAGGGCGTAACAGGCAGAGGACCACCTATCGCTTTGATGCTGCAAGGGAAGGGTCACATTTAAAAAAGGATATCTCTTTGAGAGGATTTAGTAAAGCAGTCACAGTACTGAACACTTCATCTGCTTGACTATGGTTAGAGCTGGGGTCATCATCCTCTTTTCCACCTACTTGTGAGTTTAACTGAGACTTAACACTTCCTGCCCCTTGTTACTGGCATCGAGGGATGTCACACAGGGAATAACCTCTGTGACAATGTGATGTCCAGTGTGGAGGGGTAGAATGTAAGAAAATATAGTGCAGAAGGTAGTCTCACACCTGAGGAGTTGCAGCTGTACTAATCACCAAAGACTAGGAACAGGCCTGCCCTTAATAGGCCACAGCTGTGTCCAATAAGAAGAAGAGTGCTACAAAAGAGTGGGTGAGCTGGTAGAGCTGGAGTTTATTGGCTGTGAAGAAGGAGTACTGTGAGGAGATGCCCATAAGAAATCAATAAGAAGGTATGGGAACTCTCACAATAAGATGACAGCAGTCCAGAGCTCCCACAGTGCCCCCAGAGCAGTCAGTGGCTTCTTCAGGGGTTCTCACCTTTCAGTAAGAGTGGAGTGCGAGTGCTTAAACACTCAAATCAATGCCATTGTCTCTCTTTCTACCCTGCAGTCTATACCTGCTCATATGACAACCTGACCCAGCTCCTTAGGAGGAGCCAGGGTTGCCTCCCTTGCCTGGGAAGCCAGAGGGTTGATATTTATGTGCAAAGAGCTGCCTTGGTAGTATGTTATTATGAGGCACCTCATCTCAGTTGTGGAGGTTGTGTTTGTTGCTGCTTTACTTGATAATTCTTTGAGCTTGGGCAATACAAATTACACTGGGGAGTGGCTATCGGTTTGCATTAGGAAAAAGTAAACAATGTACTTGACTTTTCTAATTTTTCTAGACAGTTTTTTTTTTTTTAAGACTGTGCTGGTTTTAATATGCTACCCTCTGGTCATTTTTCTGCTTCCAGAGAGCAAATTTCAAAGAAAGAATCATCCATCTTGTCCTGAATCTGTCAGAACACTGTAGACAGCTATGCCACCTGATGTTTATAGGGCAAGATTGAACCATTGATTTTTTACATGAAGCTCCCCGTTGCCCTGAACAAATTGTAGTGAAGTAAAGCTAATGGCATAACTGCAGCCCTTACAGATGAACAAGACTTGGTTCATCTGGCATTCTGTTTTGTTTTACAATCTCTGATTAAAGCATTTCTTTGTTAGTATGCATTTCTTTAACATGCTTTCAAACTGTTTGTAGTAAAGCAATGGAGAGGAGAGTGTCTCAGCTATATAAAATGCAGCAAATGGGTTATTGCTATTCTCATCTAGGATAGATTAATAAATGAAACAATTACTTAATGATTTTTGTTTTCTCTGTGCTAGTTCAAACCTCTGACACTTGCAATTTCTATAATACCTTTGAGAAAGAAGCTCTGGCTGGAAACTGAGTTGCTTCAGAGTGAGATTGCGAACAGCTGCTCCCACGTCTGTGCAAAAATGGGTCTTAATCACTGGTGATTTCTCAAAGTTGAGCAAGGGAGATGAGGTTGGCTGACTGAATCCTATGCTTGATATACAAATGGAGTTCCCACAATTCCCATTCTGATTTGTAAAAAAATTATCTCTAGGAGAAATGGAGGAATGCGTGCCAAGGGTGAAGCTATGTGTTTTATGTTTAGAACAGCTGGTGATCCTATCAACTCAGCTGTACTCCAGATGATAAATTTGATCTCCTGCTCAGTAGGGCCATGAGTAGATTTAACCATCTTTTTCACAAACAACATGGCAGTTTTCTAGCACTTCTGGCCACAGGTGTGATAGCAAAATAAGCTTACTGAAGACCAGAGCTATCATGTACCACAGAGAGAAGCCTGTGTAAAGTAACAAGAATAAAAATATGTGAGCCCAAACCCCACTTTTCACTCCAAATACAAATCTATAATAAATTCCAGGAGAGCAGAAATATAAGACAATGTAAATTAATTATTTACTTTAAATTGAGAGTTTCAAAATAGAGAGCTACCAACCATGAATGAAACGTTCTCTTGGAAAAGAGAAAGCTTGCAATGTGTGTTTTGCTTGTTTTGCTTTCCCAGCAGCTTATAACAGGAACATGTGGTACTTTGAGACCACATTCAACTAGAAAGATATTGAACTCTGCCCCCTTAAGGTTTTGCTGCAGATATTCCAAATTTTGCGCCCACAAAATGATAGATACCCTCAATTATGGTTAGGGAATGTTTTCTTAGTAATCTGTAAAGGGTTTTATTATTATGTGTGCTACAGGGAGTCTTTTTCATTGCATAGTCATAATTATTTCCTTCTGTTTTCCAGTATTCTAGTAATTTTTGTGTTCTGTCTTCATTCTAACTTCCCTGCCACTCACTGCAGGGATTCATTTCCCTATTTTATTTAATTAAAACATTTCTATAACTTTTAGTATTTGTCCCCTGGTCGCTTGTGAATATTGATGCCAAATTATGATGGGGGAAAGAAAGTTTTTAAATACTTTCAGCTCAGGGCAGGGGAATAAAATACATAACCATGCTGGCTTCTGATGGACTAGCTGATTTGTTTCTATGTGAATAGTAGGGTACTGTGATTCTGCTGTGTAGTGTAGAGTAGCAGAGTATACTCCTAGGGTGTCATGAATTATCCCTTAGTGTCACTGAACATCTGCTGAGGTTTCTTTTGATCCCCCTGCTTCTCTTTTTGCAAGCCCATGAGAGAAGCAGATTGCCTGTTTTGTAAGATTGGAGTCTGATTTCTCCCTTCAGGGAAGAACCATGTGTTTCTGCATCAGCATGCCTGAATAATTGCCATGTTTTCGTTTTACTTTCAGGATAACCTCACAGAAGCTGGCTTGTGCCATGAACAGAAGTGGAGGGTGGAAGATTGAAAGATGATTTTTTTCAAGGGCTGATCACTTTTGGGTAATCACTTTGGGCTGCCAATGGTTAGCAGTGTGTCTGGAAGTGGGTGGTGGCAATCGCTGCTTTCAGAGGTGATCTGTTTGATCTAATTAACTGCTTTTCAGGCTTTCTGTGTACTGCACAACAGTAAAAATGGCAAAGATTAGCTGCCTTTGAATTTGCCTGTATATTTGTCCTGCTTTAAATTTCTGAAAATCTCAGGACCACTGTCTGGGATCAGAGATATCAAAATTGTCCTGCCTAAACAACCAACTTTGAAATTTAGTACACACTTTATAAATACACATTTGGAAAATTACAAGAAAGAGTAAGGATCTCATGAATCTCATCCTGCATCTAATGCACTATCTGGAAAGTTTCCATTGTGTTTAAAGAAGATGGAATTGAGTGGCTACTTTGAAACTGGATTGTCTTGCTTAAATAAAGAGTAAGAATATGTAGCTTATGAAAAAAAAATGCTATTTCTGAATGAGGAACTGTGGTGGAGGAGCTATGCATGGTGGGTGAAGGGACTGGGAATTTAAAATGTTTTGCTGTCTGAATTGGATTGTCTGTAAGAGTAAAAGCAAAAGTGTGTACTTTGTTCTGTGTTGCTCCTCTCTCTTCGCACTGAACTGGTTTGGATTACAGGCAGATGTCAGTTTTTCCTGCTAATCTTCCCTGTAAATGTGCTTTTTCTTATCAAATGTGTATCTGGTGAGTAATATAAAGGCATTCTTAATACCTTGATTGATACTTGTATCAATCAACTGGGACAAAATAGAAAATTATCGCTTGCAAAATTTGCAGGTGCCCTCAAGCTACTGAGTAAGTAAACAAAGAGAGGGACAAGCTAGGTATACAGAATGAGTTGGGTTAGTCTGTAAGTGGGTTGATCTGAGTTGTGGGCCTTTGAAGACAACTGAAGACTGGATTTGGGAACAAAGAATGCAGCTGCCACTTTTGAGATAGGGCACTGTTATGCTGACACTGCAGAGGTCTGAAGAGGAAGGTGCAATTAGAAGGATGGGCATTTCCCATTAAGGTAGCTTGCCAAAGAGCTAATGTGACCTTGGAAGGTATCAGCAAAGGCACAGGTAGGAGGAAAGGCAGGGTGTCTGTGCCATGGCAAGGCCATCACTGGAACCCTTCAGCTCTGAAGTCCTAATTTTGAGAATTTTTCTCAAAAGCTGAAAAGGTTTTGAAAAAATCTAAGCTGTAGTGTGGAGAACAGGTAGAAACCTGAATAAATCACCTTGAATTATTCAAGTTACAGATGTGATTTCCTCATTGCCTACAGATACCTACATGTAGGAAAAACTTCAGCAAAACAGCAGCTCTTGAATGCAACAACAGAAAACTCAGGACTGGGATTTTTGCCAGGCAAATAAAAACTTTAAACAAGTTGCAGATATTTTAAATGGTGAATATGCCTATCTCCTGGAGCAATTTGAGGTAGATGTGGTGTGATTCCCACTGCTAGAATTTTGAGAAACATGGCTGGACATATTTCTGAAATATTTGATTCAGATTCAGCCAGAGTTCAGGGATAATATGGAGTACAATAGGTGAACTTTGCATTCCAGGTTTTAGACTAAAAGATCAATGGCTCCTTCTGAATCAAAGATTGATGAGATGTTTAAAGGTGTACTGTTTCAGTGAAGAGCATCACTGACTGTGCTGAGAATGGTATTATCACAGAGTGGTTAATATCTCAATATTATTGGACCTTCAAGTCAAGGAATCTGCGCATTTTTAGATATGTGACTTGGGACACGAGGCTCTCAATTTTTTTGGGTCTCTGTCACTCCATCTCATTTAGATGACAAAAGGGGCCACAGCCATTACCTGATAGAAGCTTCACCCTATGGTGGAACAGAATGTCAGCAGGAGTTTTTCCACCTTCCCTGAAGCACAGGAACTGCTGTATCTGCATTAGCTGTCTGCCTCACCCCCCCCATACATTCCCATATGACCCTGCTTGGTCACCACCTCTGCTCTGATGGCTTCATGAGGAACATGAAGATTGATGCCACTTGAGGTGGGGAAGGGGAAAAGAAGCAAATGTACAGAGGGCTTAGTCCAGCTCTGGTGAGGGGATGTGGGGAGGAAGCACAGGTGGAGGCACAAGAGAACCAGGCAGCCATGGCCTGGGCTAGTCTGTGCAGCACTCCTGGAGGATGTATGCAAACCAGCTTGTTTAACTCTGTTATTATTCAGTAATTGTAATGGGGAGACAAGACCTAACAAAAGGAGTTGGAACATTGCTAAACCTCAACAAGTCCTGGAGGAAGGCACATGCATATGAAAGAATCTGGAAGGTGGAGGACCTTTAAATCTTGGAATGAGTTGTGGTGCTTTCAGGAATAGCCTGCTTGGATGCAGCACTCAAAGCTTCTCTGCTGGGTTGGTGTGCAGCCTGCTAACCTGACTCACAATCTTAGCTCAGATCTTGGCCCTGCTGAGAAGATCTGAGGAGTGACGGGGACCAAGGACATTGGCTATGGGAACAGCTTGGTCACAACCGATGTGCAATGGTTGCAAAGAGAATGACAGTAGCTCCCAAAGATTCACTGAGTTAATTAAACACATGGACAAACTCTTCTGAACTTGGTCAGAGATCTCTAAACACCAAAACTTACTCAAGGTTGTAAATATATCTCAATACAGAGTCTGAATGCCTTGATTCAAAGAGCTTCCAAATAAACCAGAATGTAGACATTATGTCCATACCTAGAAACAAATTATGTTCACCTTGTAATTTGATTTTGATGATATGTTTTGCAGTTATCTCCTTTGGCTCTGACTCATTACTTGTAGTGGAAATACTGACACATGTAATGGCTCAAAACAGCATGTGGAAACTTTCCACTCTTCCCTCTGTCTCTGCTCACCAGGACTCATTCACTCACTCATTGTCTTTTAGTAGCAGAAAAACATTAGACTGTTTATAACCATAGGGTATTAGTGGGCACCTGGAAAATGGTGATAAAGTTCTTATCATACAAGTAGTGGTGATTCTTGGCCAGACTGAACCTCACCCATGTTGAGCATCTGAAAGGATGAAAGCCTTCTGCACACTGAGACTTTTCAGCAGTTTTTCTGATGACCTTATAGGTTTTGTTTTACTTATTCCACCCTCTCTGAATTCCTGGTCTAACTTCTCTGAAGGTAATGCAGATTGCTGGCAGGGATCTCACTGGGGCTGTACATACAATTATTTTTTCTCTGCAATCTGAAAATCTGGAAGAATAAATAAAGGTCCCTAGTACTTTTTTGCAAAGCAGGTAAGGAGAAAAGAAATGGATTCAGTTGAAAAGCCCCAAATCTAAAAAAAGGTGTTGCTACAAATCAAGCCACGGCCATACTGCTACCTCTGTAAGCAAAACCAAAAAAAATTGACCAAACTACAAAAAATAACAATAAGCACTACTTTTTTTTTTCTAATTTAGAGAAGCTGCCTTCCTTAACTTCCAAGCTGTAAATGCACGGTTGATGCTTGCTTTCAGTGTTGATTTTAATCTCTATGTGGCTCTTCAGTGTCAAAGCTAACTAGACTACAGTAAAGGCTGATGACATTTATCAGCATCTTACTAAGAAACAGAAAATAAAGCCCCTCTCTAAGCTTACGGGATCTCCAAAATGCAATGTTTTTGTTCATGTTTGTTGCCGTGACTGCACATGGAAAGTAGTCCTTTGTATTGAGAATTATGTAGTTCTGTAAAAGCAAAGAAAGTACTGACCCCTGAAAACATTCTAATTATAGTATTAAGATTTAAAATTAAATTTATGCCCCTGACACCTAGAAGCAGTATTTGAAGGTATATTCATAAAAATACCTCTGACTTATTACCAAGAAAGACCATTGCAGTAGAGAAACCTTTTTTTCTGCTGAGTAGAGGGAGATTGAGAAGACATTTAGATCCAGAAAATCCTGCTCCCCCACCTAATGATTTGCCATGGCTGCTGTGCTGACTGACAGTTCTTCACATTAGTATTACTGCCTGGACTCAGCAGGAAGGAGACTTCACAGCTGACCACCAGGGAGATGGAAAAGGGTCTTTTTCTGCCTATATTCCTCCAAAGGGATTGATTTCATAAGCCTTTGTATTGAACTCATAGCATGTTCTCCCAGACATTTAAAAAAATGCTGCCATGACTACAATTTTTTTCTTTTTATAACATACAAGAAGTAGGTATGGTGGTTCTTTCTAACCAAATTGCCAGTGCTTGAAGCACTTGCTAACAGATGGGAGGATTTCTGCCTTTTGAGCACTTCCTCTTCAAGCCAGAGAAGGCTTACACCTATGTATCCTACCTTCTAGGAGAAGCTCTGATTAAAAGATTGGGCTAGGTCAATGGCATCACTGACTCTTCACCTACTGGAAACAGGTCACTTCACTAAAAAAGCTTCTGCAAGATCCACTGGGTGAAGGGAAAGAGGCTCTGTGGCTGTGTCTAGGACAACCACCAGACCTGATGGACAGCTCCTAGGCTTGGATGAAACAGCAAACACTGAGGACTTGAATTCTGCGGGGGTGGGTCTGGGCCAGCACTACTGCTTGTCTACATTTTGGCTGGCTTCAGCAGGAGCTGGGGCCTTTTTTAATTTGTCTGTTTAATGTTGTTTTACATGTCAATAGACTCGATGCATACCATTTGTACTTTGCAGTTTGGAAGGAACTGTCTGACTTACCAGCTGGAGGACACAATAAATCATTAGGACTTTAAAAGCATCTTTGAAAGAGGCCAAAAGTCCAAAGGGGAAAAGTAACAAACCTTTGACTCTGTGCACCAAAAAATTATACCTCGATGAAGTAAAGATTTGGGGAAACACACAGGGACAGGGAATTAGATGTGGGCGTTGGAAATGCTGAAGATTAAAATGAGAAACTGGAAAAGCAGAGAGAGTGAGGGGGTAGCTGATACTAAACAGACTGATAGTGCAGACTTCCTTTTGAAAGGGATTTTTTAATTGTCAAAACTGTAGCAAGCATCTTTTTTATTTATCCTCTAGATACTTTACCCTAGAATTCTTATTTAACACCATAATTATATAATTTTGTGCTCAGTTAGCTTTATAAGCCTCAGTGGAGGACCATGAGCATCCCTTTCACACAACCCTGCATTTTTCTGCTGTTAATTCAATGCTTATGAAGAGCCCATAAATTTGTATTGATCTTTTTTTCTCCTTGCAGACTTCAACCACATTAGTATATGGAACAGATGGGAGTCTTTAACTCATTAGAGGGAACCAGTTTAATACTGATCCCATCAATCTGTTCTATTTTTGCCTTGGAGACAGAAGTTTTTCTGTGAAGGGTGTAGTTATATGCTTCTGCTGCTGTGTGTGTACCTGGATGGCAAGTTCTGAAGCTACTGAGGCAGAACAGAAGGAAGCAGGAACATTGCAGAGTAGATGAAGAAGAGACCTTTTGGCATGCTACCAAGCAGAAAGCATAATTAGAATGAATTTATAATCACAGTGCAGCTACTTAAGGAAAAACAGGAATACACAAGCACAGCTTGATATGGTTCAGAGTTTGCCCAGTTCATGTCTAAAAAAACAACACTAATTCTATTGATAAAGGCTCCACCTCTTTTAGATTTAATAACTCTTGGATTTAAAATGCTCTGGAGTGTTTTCTACTCTAGTGCTCCTCTGAAACTGTAATATCTGGATGGCTTTAAGAACTGATTTGAATCAGTAACACAGAAAAAGGTGTGCTTCTGTGATTAACAGACTCCTTCCATCAGGTTAGCATTCTTGTTCTTTTATTTTCATTGCTGAGTCTAGATTTCTGAAAGGTTAGTGTTTGAACAAGCAGGGAAAGCTTCACCTGAAAGATTAGCACAAATAATGCACAAATAAATCACAAATGAATGAGACATGAAAAAAAATATGACAGTAATTTATTAAACACATCCAGTTTTTGCAATGACAGTAGTATCAATTCTAGTAATTAGCACAGTGTACAATATAGTAATATTTGTTTTTGCCTAATTTGGGAAACTCTCTTGGAAAGATGGCTGAAATATGGGGAAACTGCATATACTGAGTAAAACAGAGATTGGCTTTTACAACTTTATTTTAAGTCAAGAGCATGGTCCTCAAAACACTGAAAACACATCTAATGACTGCTAATTTGAGCAGCAAGTAAAACTTTAATTGCACCATGGGTATTGGATGTGCATAGGAATGTATAGTGCAAACAAAAACATGACTACAGAGTAATTTAGTTTGTTTTAAAGAGACTTTATAGTCTCAGAAAAACAGTAAGAAAAAAAAGTAGATATCATCCAAGATAAAAACATTCATAAAACAGACAACAGGATAACAAATACATTGTGTGGTTTTCTTCCTATGTTTCTAGTTGGTAGGAACAGGCCCAGAAAAACAGATCTTCTTTCTTCTAGAAATTTGTCTTCTGTTACTTATCATGTAACATGACACCACAATAATGTCAGTAGTTGCCAAGCCAGCCAGATGTTAATTAATTTCATACCAGCAACTAATTATGGTGCCTTAAGGTGCATCTCCACCTCTTTTTACTTTTGTCCTCCCAAAGAGCTGTCCTAATATTTCCTGAAAGTTTGGTTTGTTTCCTTTTAAACAAATTACCAAAGAAGACTAATGCCATTCCAGATTGTAGACTGAAGTAAAGAATAAGCTGCAAGATCAGATAAACTCCTGTTCTAGATTTCATAAAATAAACAAATGTATAAGAATGATGCAAACATTGTCTAAATGTATGTTTTATTAAAATAATATATGTAAATCAGTGGTTTCAGACTTTCTAATTGCTTAGTCAAAAGGCCTTACAGAACATAAAAACTCCACAAATAATAATTTCAGCTTCTTATTTTTTATTTTATTCTATTTTATTTATTTATTTGTTTGTCTACTTTTTTACTTATTCTTTAGTTATTAATTTCAGCTTCTTGTTTCTTAATTTCAATTCTTAATTTCAGCTTCAGCTTCTTCTATACTAATAAATTTCAAACTGAAATTTATTAGTAACTTATTTGTTATTTATATTATTTTATTTAAATAAAATAAAGCAACAGGTGAAATATGAGACTATTAATAATTTTAACCAGGGGGTTTGTAACTGGCCATTACAAATCCATTGTTTATGTCCTCACAAGGAAAAAAAACCATAACACAAAACTCAGTCAAGGATTGAATTAACTAGCAGACAGCCCAATTTTTCTTTTGCATCTGTCAGTCAAGCAGATAATCAATAAGACACTGTATTGTCAAACTGCGTTGATTATACGATTGAGTTCTCCTGTTTTGATATTTTTAAAGGGAAAGTTTGATTAACAATTACACTTTAATTACAATTTTCTTAAAACGTAGCATAATCAGTCCAGACACAGCCATGTACACTGTGCATCTCAGACCACAGGCCGGAACCTCAGCTAACTGGCATAAAAAATCATTTGCCATGGTAATCCTTGGTATATGTTGAAATAACAGAAATGTCCTGGGGCCTGTTGCAACTGCAAATGTGGGCCAGGACCAAAGCCCTTGCCTACAAACACAGCTGAGCCTATGTAGAGCTGGTAGCAAGTTGGAACTTTTCAGAAGTGCCATGTTCACAGCTAGGAGACTGTTTTGTGTAGGGAAGTTCTCAACTTGTTCTCTGGAGAAGGGCCTGTGTGTGCTTTAATAATCAGCTGAAAGGAGAATAAGAGGAACAAAACCCTCTGTGGTATGGTGGTGAGTGCTGCAGGCAGGCAGGAAAAGCTGAGCGCAGTCCTTGCTCCAGACACAGTCTGTGGATTTTAGTAGGTAGATACTGGCCACTGTGGCTGGTGCTCAGGATTGCCCCCTTTCTCATCAAGTGTCCTAGGACAGCCGTGGCTAGTGCAGAGTCAGTCTGGCCACATCAGAGAGACACAGCTTCAACACACCTTCACTGATAGCTGATGTGATTTTGAACTTCTTCAGGTAAATAAAGACAGCAGGTCCCACAAGTCTTAGGCTTCAATGCATAAGCTATATTAAAAAAAAACAACAAAAAAAACCCCAACAACAACAACAACAACAACAAACAAAAAATCAAGCAAAGTAAAATTTGTTAGTTTTGGAGAAACCAGGACCACACTTGGACAAAAAGTGGCCTTAACTCCACTTACCTCAGGCAAAATCTGAACCTACCAATGTGGGCTAGACTTGTTTTGAACTGGTGAGCTGACAGGAGGAAATTGTGGGGGTGCTTCAGAACTGAGCTACAGAGGGAGATCTGAATCAGCCCTGCCAAAATGGGATTAAGCCTGAACTGGGACTTTGGCAATCAGCACCTCTTCAGTACAGGATGAAAACACAAATGCAGTTGTGCCAGCTGTGCAGTAAACAGTTTTTAGCACCATCAAACAGAGGTCTCTGGATGGCATTTCTAGATGGTGACAATGTTCTCTGTTGTCCATATTCCTGCTACTTTGGCTCTGAACAGTTAAAATGTAGCAGAATCAAAATCAAGGGTAACCCCTTCATTAACTTAATCTGAGAGAGTGATTCAGGTGTTTGGGTTTTTTTGCATGTTTAATGTTCTATCTGGAAAGTTTAATTCTCTTTGAGGTGATTTTAACCTTGTTGGAAAGGAAAGGTTGCCTAAATAAAGTACAAAGTAATAGTACAAGTTTAATAAACCAACATATGTAATTTTAAATGTTCATAAAGTATAGAATTTTAAAATTGTCTTCTTAGGAATATCTTATGAATGAGAAATCCCAGACTTTCCCCCAGGTAGATTTGAGGTCTGATATCAAAGGGTGAATATGTGTATGAATCTGTAGATAATATTCTGTCACAGGTTACCTTAGGCAATGAGGCTTTTATGATTTTAAATGCATAGAGCCCTGTCTATAGCCTACATAATGCAGTGCTACCTTGAAAATTATAATATTTTAAGTGGGGTTTTTTTTTTAATGTTGTCTGAAAAGGCTTGGGAGATTTACTTGATTTAGAAATTAAACTGAAGCCCAGATTCTTATATATATTAAAGTCCAAGAACCTGATGAATTGCTGCTGTCAGCTACATGCAAATTATGCCTTGAAGCAGAGCTTTTGCCTTCACTTCCAAGACAGCATAAAGTTAATGAGCCAAACATATGAAATACTCTTACACAACCAAAATAGAAGAGAAAAGAAAATTTTGGACTGGCAGTTGTTCAGAAATATTGAGACTGCTTATAAATATAACTCAAAAATGAACAAAAGCCATAGTCTATTGAAAAAGGAGAATTTGTTTTCAGTGGGAGAACTTTATAGTGGTAACAAGTTAAGGGCAGCATTTGTGAAAGATGCTGTGGTTTTGATTTCATTTGCCATTCATCAGTTCATGTCATTAAAATTTCTTGTAGTGACTGAACCTACTTGAAGGAAGCACAACTGAGAACTTGCTGGAGTTAGTTTAACTTGGCTAGAAATTTTCATGTTTCTCTGTATAATATGCTCTGTGACTGTGTCCTCTCAGATGTTCATGAGCCCTACCTTGATTGCTCTGCAGAGTGAGAGCAGCATGTATTTCTCATTTATTTTGGCATCTTTGGGATACACTGGGGATATGTGGGAACAGAGCAGCAATTTACTTTTTTTTCCTCAAGGGTTGTTTTCTTGAACAAAATAACTCTTTACAGGTCTATTCTCTCACTGTTTTCCTGATACAGAGCCTCCAAGCTACTACCTGCCCATGATCAGGACTTCTTACAAAGAAGAACATGAAAAGTGTCTATGGACCTGTTAAATAGCAAAAAAACCCCCACCAGTTTCATGAAGAGTGTCATAAAGAAGGACTTGGGAAGGACAAATTTTGGCTCATCTACTACAGTGGCAGCTTTAAGCAAAAGAGACCTCAAAGTTGGGACAGCTATGGGATCTCCTAAAAGAAAATGACTGTCACAGAAGAGGAGTATATGTATCTCTGCTTATGATACATATCATAAGCAGGAGTGTTGGTATTTTTCCCTGCCAATCTTGAATTTTGCAAATGATGAATCCAAACATAAGGACAGAAGAATAAGATAATTTAAGTCCAGATAAGGACTTTGATGGCAGTGGAGGAAGAGTGGAGAGACTATAATTTTGAATTAGTAAGCTTGATCATCAGTTGATAAGTGTCCAGAAAAGAAGGATCATAGAGACAGAGTCGTGTTATGTGTTTTCAAATGTGATCCTTTCACATTAGGGTTGTGGGCAGCTCTGTTTGAAGTGGGAAATGGTTTATTGTTGGTGGTGTTTCCTGTGCTATCCATAGTCCACAGGTAAATAACTCTGTTGCCAAGGCTGTCTATTTGTTACCTGTCATAAACAATAGATTATACTTGCTTGCTTGTTAATTCTATATAAGTCTAATTTCTGGGGTCACCCTCTTAAAACATACACAGTCCCCAGGCTGTGTTGTGCTTATAAATGATACAGCTACAGCCTTGATGGTTTTTGCATTATTCTTCTCTAGCTTCTACTTGTCACATGGTATTTCTCCCGCTGAGTTTGGCAGTTCTAGTTCTGAATTAAAACTTTATATAATTATACTACCACCCCCTCAAAAAAAATCATAAAAGAAAGCCCCTTCTTTGTTAATGTCTATCAAGATGAGGACCAATTTAAATCAGCCTGGAGCTTTTCTGCTTCAGCATTAATCATGAACTGCAGAAAACCGCGCGTATTAGCACTTTTTTGCCATTTGTAAACTTATGTTTTGATGGTGGTAAAATTTAGTGGTTTAGTAATTTATCCTAGAACTAAGCAGTGAGCACCAAAAATAATCATGTGCCCTTTGCAATTTGCTGGTTTTTGCTTAAAGGATTAGAATTGATTGCACAGGTACATATTTTCCAAACTGTGGCCATTGTTGACCAGACTTGCACTGCTCAGGTTTCCTGTGTATCCTAATGGTGTGGGGAAGGCAGGCACAATCTCTGAGGGCAAGAAGCTGGCATCTAGCTCTCCTCCCAGAGTGATCTGAAAGCACTTCATCAAATAGGAAAATAACCATCCTGCATGCCTGATCTTGACTAAGAAAAAAATGGAGAATGAGCATTGCATGTAATCATGTCTCTATAATGATTTTGGTGGAGCTCTTCCAAGATATAGCAAGGATATAGAATGATCTTATGCTCATGTGGAAAAAACCACACTTTTAATGTGTTTGAAAATGCATACTGAAGTCCTCAGCACTGTAGGTGGGATGCACTCTGTCTAACTTCAGACACAGGCAGCATAGGAATCTGCATCCTAAAAACAGGATGTCACCTGGCAGCCAAAGGTCATCTGAACCCCAGTTAGAAAGTCTACACTACATCTGCAAAGTAGCTTAGGTCAGTCTGTGTTGCAGTGACCCTGTCAATTTAGGCTTTTCTAACTCTCCAAGCAGCTCTTAAGGAACTTGGCCCATGCTCTGCTTTAGCAACTCCTTCCAAGAGTGAAAACACAAGGGACTGGCCCAGGTTCACAGATGTCCTTCCTAGTAACATCTGAGTTTCAGTGCACTCTGCTGCTCGTTATTCCTGCATTATTTCCCTTTCTAGGGAAAAGAGGCAAAAACAAGGGGAAATGGCCTGGATCTTGTAAGTTTTCCAGTCCCTGAGGCAACTTCACGATTACTTTTGTTTTGGTTACAACAGGTGCCTGTTTGATGACCTTGTCATCAAGACAACCTTCCCTGCCCGCAGAGGAGGTAGCTTGTTGTCTGGGTCCATTTCTTTCAAATAGTGGAGGATTTCAGCCAAAAGCCTACTATGAGACAATTTATACTGAGGAGCGTGGGAAGATGCACCAGAGAAGGTCATGCTTTCAGAAAATGCAGTAGAATCTGAGCACTCCAAAGTTCCCTGCATCTGACTCAAAAAGGAAGAAGTTTCTGTGGGTATGAAGGTCCTGTGTTAGATTTCCATCACAGACCCCTGTGAAAAAAAAGCAACCCCTGTCTTTCAAAAAGCAACACTCACTTTATAGGCTCTCTAGAAATGGAACTCCTTTACTCTGGAGGAGCTTGCTGCTTCATTCCTGGCTGCCTGACTCCCCACCATGTTGGTCATTGCAGAGATGAGGGGACAAGAGAGGTGAAGTCACATGGGTCAGCGACAGAGCAGATTTCCATGGGAACATCCAGTTCAGTTGAATGTTTTGTCAACGTATTTCCTAGAACATTTCAGTTCTGATAAGTCTGGCATTTTCTGTCAGAGAAATACCAAGTCTAGAAAAACTTCTGCCATGTCAGCTGTATTTTCAAATGCATGCCTATTTACATTAAAGCTTTGTCTTTGACACACTGTTGCTTTTCAGTTGGAATTAACTGAGATATTTGAAAAAGCTGTTTAGAGCAAGTAGCCTTGAAAGGCACACGTGTTCATGTCAACCATAACAAAAGGACTTGTGCTGGTGGCAGGACAAGACTGTCATTAAATTGGTACTAAGCAGTGGCTGGGAGCATTTTTGAGTCCTGACAGCTGGGCACCACTTTGCAAGTGAACAGACTTACATCAGAAGAGGAGATCGGGAGGGTCCAGCATCTTAGCACTTCCCTACTGAAGCTGCCAAGGCCTGAGGGGAGTAAGGCTCTCTGTGCCAAGACCCTCACCCTGGGCATGGTGAGTTGTGCCACTTCAGCAGCCCTAAAGTGAGCAAAATTGCACTGGAGGGATGGTGTGTGAGCAGTACAAAAGCTGGCATGTATGGATCATTTAAATTGGTTTACTGCTGTGTAAAAATCCTGTGTAGGATGACTGATGTGAAAAGAGAAGAGGAGACTTAGGTATGAGCTATGATACTTGGGTTTCTCCAGAGAAAATTGGTTTATCTTCCACTGGTCCATAAATTCAATTTGCCTCTTTGACTTCCTGTATTGATACAAATGGAGTAAATCAGATGACGGCTTAAGCAGACATGTTGAGGTAAGCATTTCTCATTCCCTTTTTTCAATTAAATGAGCTGCAATTGCATTACGGGCAACTCTGCTCATCCAACTCATAAATATTCTTAATGCATTCTGTCTAGTGCAACCTCTGGTGACGCAAACAACTGGCCCTCTGACCTGTCCTCTCCATTCTTTGGTATATGCTTGGAGAGCTACGTTTTGAATTGGAGCTTTTTCTAGCTGAGATATAGAAATACTGAGAGTTCTTTGTATATCTGCTTTTTTTCTTATGTGGCTATAGAGTGTCTAATTGCCAGATGGCCATTAGACCTTAGCAAATTGTAGCTGGAAGCAGGATTTTATAGTAAAGGCTTGCTTTTAAGAGCCATTCTGGTACTGGTTCAAAATTAACTTTCAAAATATCTTATAGGACATTTTCTTGCCTTAGAGAAGAATGCACTGGAATGAAGAGGAGATCTAAGGAGCGCTGATGCTTTTGCAAAGCCAGACAGAAAAAGATAAAAGAGCGTCTTGCATGATGCTGCTAATATGCACATCAAAAATCAATGATGGTTGCAGAGAAAAGGAAAGCAATACTCATCATTATTTTTGTGGTTTTGAATTAATGTAAATTTACTTACACTGAAAAATGCTGCTTTATTATCCTCTGTAGAGGTAATTTAAAACATATTCTACAGCCTACACAGGAAGCAGTTATTCAGTTGCAAACAAAGAGAACATCAGGTCTTTCAACAATATAGTGCTTTTTTCTTGTTTCTTTGTTTTTAATTTTTTAAGTGCTTTGGCTGAAAGCTTATCAAATTAGGATGTTATAATTTAAGCAGAACAGTCCTGCAATCCTGCTTACCAAAAGAATGCAACAGACTTAATCAAGGACTAATTTAACTCAAGAGTTTTGGAGCTACTGTGAAAAACCAGTTTTTGCTTTCTAATTTTAGGTTTTCTTACTTGGCAGTATAATAAATTGCCACTGTCCAAATATCCATATTTCTCCTTACATCTGATAAGTGTGAAAGTAATATAGATATTTAATTTTTTACGTAATATTTCAAGCAAGTATTTTAGTTTGAAAAGCCTATTGCAGCACTGCTTTGGTAAAGAGATGTAGAGGAAAGATTTTTATGCAGCCTTAGCAACACACCATAATATTTGCACCATAATGATGAAGTTTACTTTTCCACAGTGGGATATCATTGAATTCTAAGGTATTTTCAGAGCATTGAGTGTTGCTTAGCGTTGTAGAAAACTTTCCTGCTGGTGTTGTGAAGATTGACAGAACACTTCTTTTAAATTTACTCTGCCCTACAAGACGTGTATAGTCCAGACACTCTTGGCAAGACCACTAGGAATTAGTCACTCTGAAAACCAGAGCCCAAGCCTTCCATCCTTCAGGTTAATGTTATAATCTGCAGGCTATAAAGTAAGATATTTTCATTTCTCTTCTCAGCCTTGAAAACTCTGATCTTGGCTGCTCAGCTGCAGGGAATTAATGGGTGTTTTTCTCATTCAGAACATTGTATAGTTATAGGGGGAGGACCTGCCCCTGAGAAACATGTATTTTCAACACAGTTCAGGACCTAAATCTTCTTCCTGAGAGCATCTCAAGGTACTCTCTGCTAAGAGAGGGTACCTCAGTCAAGACTGAAAGGCCCATGCCTAATCTCTAGGATGGAGGTTAAACTTTTAATTAACTAAACTTTCTTGGCTGCTTTCTGTATTAAGCATGTGATATTTTCATATTGCCCTTTGGAATTGTGCCTAATTCTCTCCATTAGTTATCTAAAGAAGCCAGGATGTCTGACCTTGTTCTTCTGAGTTGCACTGCACAAGTTAGAAGTGCTTAAACTTGTACTGGGGATCTAACCTTCAATTTGTAACACAGAGTTTGTTAAAAATGTAGAAAGCTATCTTTTTAAATCAAACATAAATGAGACTGACTTTAAGGCAATTTTCACAGTGAGCTTTGTGTGCTATGTCCTCACTTCAAGAAGTTCTTGTTCAGATTGACATGACATCAGCAAAATGTAGAGTAGCTGAAGAGTACAGAAAGTGAAATACTGACACTGGAGAAGGCAAAGTCAAGTTTGGAGTCACAGAGCAATCCACCTTCTAAAGACAGGGCACTTCTGGAAACTTCTCATTGCATGGTGCCGCTGGGACAAGACCATTGCTGCCTCTCAGGCTTCTCTAGCCCCTATTCCTGCTGAGAGGAGCTTGGCATGTTGAACTTTGCTGAGACTGCTCATCCGTATTGGGAGACTCCAGTGGATGGTTGAGCAGAAGGCTGCTGATATGACAAGATAATTTGCTGGAGCTGGACACAGAAGTGGCCTAGATGAGAAAAGCTTTATATCCGAGCTGAAGGTTTTGGTCCAGGATAATGGCAAGGAAATGCAGTCTACTCAAAATTGTTTGCAGCAGTCCTGGCTAGTGTTTTTGTCACTTAGTGTTTTCTGAAGGAGTTTTTCTACTTTAAAAGGAAGAAGGTGAGTGGCTTGGCGCCATCATTCCTATATAAATATCACAAAAAAAGTTTACATTTACCAAATAATGCACTTACAGTGGGTCCTACAGATGCTGTTTAGTTGCAAATGGGACATGCAGTGGACAATGTACACAGTGTGCTGTGGGAATACTGAGCAGAGATTAATTGTCATTGCATGTCACTAAGAAGATGTAGCCCAGACTGTAAAGGAGAAAGTGCATCCTGCCACTGTAAAGCTCTAGAAATCATCTGCTGAGTTGGACTAACAAATTATTTCTTTTTTCTAAAACTTGCAGATTCTAACAGTTCTTATAATGCTTTAAGTCTGTCAAGAATTGTTTTAAAAATTTAAAATAACTTCACAGATACTATTGCATACTTTTAATGTAGGTCATGACTGTAGTAATCAACAGTTACTGTCTAATTTTCTAGACAAATATTAATGCATAACATCCATTTCTGCTCACTATATTAAAAAGACCCACAAATTTTGGGAGGTTTGACAGATAGTAAAAGTAAAGAGAAAGTTCCCAGAAAGCAATACCTAAATCACACTTGAAATTCCAGTTAGTCTCAGATTATTCACAGCCCATAAGATGCTTAAGAACACAGCTTGAGTTATGCTGCTATGAGAAGAAATACAAAGCAGCATGTGGTCTCCTTGGACTCTGTCCCCACACAGGGTGCAAGGAAAGCGTACTGGTTTAAAGCATCCAAAGTAAACAAGTGTATTTTTAATAATGGTATGGGGCTGTATGATCTCCTTGCAAGGGGCAGGAGTGGCACTTGCAACCTCTGTGCTCAAAAGCCACATCCTTCTCAGATTTCAGCAGATATCAAATGCTGTTTGCAGTTTAAAGCAAAGCTCATGGTCACACTGGCAGTGAGAATTCAGGGACTTTTCAGCGTGTTTCTGAAAAGCATCACAGTGGGATTTTTTATATAGCTTGACTATGAACACTGTCATCAGCAGTCATCTTGCACTTATGTCAAGTAGCTCAGTCCTTTATGGCCTCGACTAGCCAAGCTTTTGTCTGAAAAGAAAAGCTGAAACACATTGCCTTCCATCATAATCAGAGCATGCCTTGGAACTTGACCAGAACCTAATTCAAGGTTCATCAGGGATGTATTCTGGGAAGCTTGTATAGGAAGAAATCAAAGGGTCTCCTTGGTTCCTACTTGAAATTCATCAGTGCAATAAAGGAGACACTCAGAGTTGTGTCTTTCATGTTCTGTACACTTTTATTACTATGTTTGTCTGCCTAATCTCTTTATGATATGTTAATGGTCTAACATCAACCATATTTTTATTTGTTTCTATATTTTTCTTCAGTCAGAGGCATTCTAATACCCTGTAGCATAGATGAGTCCTTATGTAGTTCTTTGAGTTAAAAGCAGGGATAAATCCAGTTCATCAATGGCCAGATACTACATACCACATACAGAACATCCATCATACACCGAGAAAAAGGTTTATTGCTATATTATGATAGAATATATTATTTTTCTTAATATAGGTCTGCAAAAAACAGGCATCTGATCATTGCAACATTTACTTCTTCATATACATGGGTGTTAATTCCTTCTTTTTTGTACAGTATCTGGACATTGCTGTGAACATGCTGATGAGGTTTGCTAAGACATCACACAGCGTTCAACCAAAGACAACAAAATTTCATTTACACTTAAGGTGACATAAGGTAGCAGATGCCTTGATTTATATCCCACTCTCTGCTGGCTTGTTTACAAGATTAATTATTCTTCCTAGGTGCATCCAATAGCTTTACCCATAATATTTCTGTGTATTTGACTGCAAAAGACATTAATAAATATACTTAATAAGTTAGGCTCATTTAGGACCACACATGTCAGACGTTCTGTGGATTTGCTAATTAGCAGTGCTGCACACTCCAAATAGGAACCTCCAGAACCTGTTACAAGCAGTCTGGTATTCAGGAAGATTAATCACCAGGCTGCAGAGCTCAGATGCTGAATGAGAATGTTCAGTGGAGAAATTAAATCCCTCCAGGCAAACTGTAACTTGCATACTCTTTTTCCACAGTCATCACTCAGCTACATGTTTATTTAAGATAGCAAATTACCACTCATGCCTCATCGTAAATGACTTACTGAGAGATGAAAGAGCCCCATCCAGCTCTACCCACAGGTGCTGAGCTTGGGTCCTAATAAAGTGTATGCACGAGAAACCACTTATTTGGTGTTTTTTCCACAGTGAAGGGAATAAAAAATGTGTGTGATCTAAAGCACCTACTAGATTTGTGAATATTATGAGAATCCTATGCCTCCTGTGTCAATTTTTCTCCTGTTTCTGTGTTGGTTTTCATGTATGTGTGAAGGAAAAAGGTGCACAGCAGACAGTCATGTACATTTGCCTAAAGTACCAGTTTTGCAGAGGAGGACCTGGAGGACCTGCAGGGCAGAGAAGTTGTCGTGATCCAGCAATGTGCCCTTGTGGCAAGCAAAGTTGATGGTACCCTGGGCTGCTTCAGGAAGAGCATGGCCAGTAGGTGAGAGAGGGCATCCTTAGCACTAGTGAGAGCACACCTGGAGTGCTGTCTCCAGTATCAGAGAGACATGAACATATTGAAATTAGTCTACCAAAGAGTCAAAAAGTGGTTTAAAGGATTGCAGCCTCATTTCTGTGATGAGAGACTGAGAGACCTGGGAAAGTTCATCCTGGAGAAGACAAGGCAGAAGAGAGGGAAAAGGACCTTATTAGAGGAAACAGCCTTTTCTGGTCTTCTGATAAGATTTACAGATTCAGGATGCAAGATAGTATCTCCTGTCAGCTTGTGTTATGCAGCAGAAAATATGTATACTTTATGATTTTGTTGGACAACTCTATAACTGATCTTTTGCCCTTTCCAGAAAGAAATACATCAGTGATTAATGACTTCAGTTGCATTATATGGTAAAATTAAATACACAATAGTATTAGGAAAAGCTATTTTTCTTCTGTTCTTCTGTTGTTCATGACAAATGTTTCTGTGCCGAACTGTAAATAGTTGATGACTAATTCACTAAATTAATGGTAGCAATTTAAGATGAACTATAGCAATACAAAACGAGCAAAAGATATGCTTAAAAAAAATTACAGTGGGTTCATTCCTCCTCTGTATTTTTAGGTTTTACCTAGGATCATATATCTTTAGGATTTCCTTTAACAGCCTCATGTCCTTAAGCTTCTATATGCAAGAGCTATTGTGGAGAAAGGCAGGGCATCTGGACTCTGTCTGACATAATGCAATTTTGTTTTTCTTTTAAGGTCAGCCAAGTTCATTGCTGAAGGCCAGCCCAGCTAGGAAGATTATTCTGTGACTCTTATTCTTTCAGGAAAGCATGAAACCAGATTTCAGTTTCCGGAAATGTAATGGGTTAAAATACAGTAATAGCCTTTTTTCCCCTGATACTTTTTATAAAATAATAGAGCTTATAAGAAAAAAAAATCTATATTCTCAGAAAGGGCAGCAGCACTGTCAGATTTATCATGTCAGTTTTCTCTGAGATGTGTGGCTTCCAATAAATTTAATGTGATGTCAGTGTGGAGGAAAATGTGTCCCTGAAAGAATAGGCATTGTAGAGCTGAAGAGATTCTCCTCCAAGAAGCATAAAAATCACACTGAGTTCAAGCTAATATAAAGTTTTTAAATGTACAAGTTTTCTGGAGGGAATTATTAGGCAGAAAAATAAAAAGGCCTCTAGTAATACCTTTTAAGTTACAAAACTTATTGAAATACAGAATTCCCTAGGCATAGAAAGTTAAGCCTTGTGGCTTGGGCAAAGTCAGCTTTAGAAGTAACACTGAACAGGCATTAAAGAGAAAGCTGGCAAAGAAAAATAAACCTAATTTCCTTCTAAGCCTTTAGATACGTTTCTAACTCTGAACAGTAATACCTGGAAGAGATCTACTGCTTTTATCCCCAAAGGGAGTAAGTACCAAACTAGAATTTTCATGTTGTTTTTGGAGTAAAACCAAAGCACTACTCCAGCCAACCCAAAAGATCCCTTTTGCAACGGTGGGACTAGATTCAACCTGATGCGATGGGAGTGGGCAAGAAAAGGGTGCATTTGATCATGAACCTTTGTTGCTGATTCCAAAAATCAGGGACAACTGACATGCCTTCATCATGTCCTAATTCCTGCCATCCCCAAATTAAGTGTTGACTCTTGCTTGTGCCTATATGCATGCTTTATGTTGCAACCATGTGTTCTTTCTTGTAGTCTTGCTGGTATGTGCCAGACCTCTGTGCCTGTGTTCTTATCACAAATTATTTGAACCAGTAAATAATTTTTTTATTATTTACTTTGAAGGCCATGTGTTGTTATTTAATAAACTGTATGAGACATTGTCAGGCAGTCTGCAACCTGACTGAACCAATAAAATCTTCTACATGTTTCCATACATGGGCTCTTATCTGTAAGTAAGCTAGCAACTGTAGGCAACCTATGACCTTTAAAATGTAAATCTGATTTCCATTTGGTGTAAATAAAAGCTACAGAGACAGCAAGGCATAAGATGGCCTGTGCAATTTTCATAAAGATCTGTCGTCCTTCTAATTAAAAGAGATTAAAAGAGATTGAGAAGCACAGTGCTAGGTGATACTTAGGCAATTAGAATGAATAAATCAGTTCTCTCAATGTAATTTATATTTTCAGTTAATGTGATTGTCTGTGAACTGCCTGCAGTGTGTTTTTAAGACATGATATTTGCATAGGCTCTTGCTGAAAAAAATATGCAGCCATTACTGCTGTGAGTAGAATCTGAAGTAGTGGGAATATGCTGAGCAGCAGGATGAGAAGACTGCAGATTTGAGACTTTTAGGGATCCTAGCTTCAGAGGAAAAAATTGCTGCACTTTGTTCATTATGAATAGTGTACAAAAATCAGAAACAAAGCAGGTGCCTCCTGTACTGGAAGGGAAGACTGTCCCTGGAGAGGTCTAACGAGGCTGTATTTTCAACATGTGCTGGTTTGGCTCGGGCTTTTTTGTGTTCAGTATGAATGACCTTTCCATGAAGCACATGTTTCCAGGCCAAAAAGTCATCATAAACCTTGCAAAACACTTGTGGCTCACTGATGGGGAACTGACAAGTTGCTGCACCACTCTACTCAGTACATCTGGTTAGTAGTCCTTGGACTACCAACCATCTGACCAGAGAATAGCCACTACTATTCATCACTTTCAAGAGGCTTGAGAAAATTTTAGGTTAAATGGATGTTTTGGATGTTTCCACATGTGCAAGGGTGAAAGGAGCTATGATATCAACAGGTGTTGATGTTTGTTCTGTAATGCGCAAACTTTGAGTATATGGACTGTGTTTATTGGCTTATAACTATGTGATGGTAGTCATGAAATGCTACAGTTAGAGGTGATCAGTGTGTGCAGACAGGGTGAGAACATGCTTTTCCTTTTATATGCTTTCTATTTTAAGTAAACAGGTATTTATTTAATTGAGAATAACTTTAGGATTTTTTTATTCTTAGCAAAACTCACAAGAATTAAGAAGTTAATAATAGATTTTCTTATAGGAAGCCTAGCAATCAAAAAATAACATTCCATATACAGAGCACTTGTTCACATCATCAGCCACGTAATTCTCTCCCAAAAGTCTGAACTGGAGTGGGTATAAATAATGGGTTGCAGCAGATAACTTGATGAACAATCAATAGCAATTTTTTGCAGGAAGCGAAATCTTAACAGCATAAAAAAAATCACCACATTCAACTCCGCTGTTGTTACCATCATTATCATCAAAAGCCCTGTTTCAGCTGAAGAAGTGGATAGCAAAATGAATAAACAGAGGACAAGAAAATAAAAAACAGTCTCAAAATCATCCCTAAGGATGATTAGAAAGAAGAAACAGAGGAAAACAGATAGCTCACACAGACACAAAGTATTTGCACAAACTGCGTGAATCCTTTTATAAGAATTTGTTTTGTTTGCTGGAAGAGGCACAAGTTGTCACAGTGACACCTGCACTTGGCTGGTTGCAGGGCCTGTTTGTTTATCCAGGTGGCTTTGCTTAAACACAGAATATTTAAGAATCAGACATTTTAGTGCTAACCAAAATCACTTGAATGTCTTTTACTTTGGTAACTGAGTTTGTCACTGCTTCTTCTCTGGGATACTTTCAGGAAAGGAATTTCAAAAAATACCTGCATGGTATGGAGATTGTGTTAAATTTCTCTTGAGGATGATGAGAATTTTATTTTTTGTTAATATAGTCTGTATCTTATCAAATTGCTGTACTTTTCACTTGGTTGTTTCAAATACAGACCTGATTAAGAGGCAAATGAGGCCGTGGATGGCAACAGAAGGATTTTATTCAACAACACTGATTTGATCGCACAAGAAGTGCGAGGTAGGGAGAGAGAAAGAAAGAGAAAACACCTGTCAGAGAGAGGGAGACACAGAGCAGGAGATCATCAGCTGGAACTACATGAGCTGTAAGGTCCCTGCCAATCCCAACCATTCTGTCGGGGTAGAAGTTGTACAGACACCAGAAGGGACTCCAGAGCTTTCTCCTGAGCAGGCCCTGGACAAGGACAGGGGAGGAGAGAGTGCACGGCTTTAGACACAGGATCAGCTGCAAGTTCCTTCTGGTGGATGTTTTGTGTGAAAAATAGAAGTGAAAATGGGCAGTGTGGTGTTACATTTTAGTTAAATGGTATGCTCTGTCTCCAACCAAAATGTATGGTTTATTCCAAGCCTGTGATCCTCCCCTGAAGTATCATGTATCTGTAACCCCATTGGCACAAGGCTTATTCTGCACCCACTTTGAATCTCCCTGTTAAGCTTTGGGGGGAGACCACAGATTCTCTCCTGGCCCTTTGCTCCCTAGGCTCTCCCTCTTTCTCCCTTCTCCCTCAGAAACCATGCTGCTCCCAGGGCTGGGATCCCAAATAAACCCTCATCTAATTCGCACCCTCAGAAGCCGTGTGGAGTCTCCTTGCCTGCCTGCTGCTACCAGTGAACATACAGCATAGGGGGCCCCCTGGGACTCACCAGGGATCCCCCAAACAAACTGCTACAGGGGAGAAAAAAAAAAAAAAAGAGCTTTTGCAGCACATTTACGACCACAGCAGGCCTGGGAAGGGGCAGCTGTTGCTCCTTGCCCACACCAAACTCTACCCAGCTCGGCTCCCTGGCCTTGGGCAGCGTCACAGCTGGGCTGTGGTGCCTTTGTTGTCCAAGCTGCACAGCCCTGGTGCAGGGGGGTTCCCAGCACAGGTCTCTCTCAGCTGGGCTCAATGTGTGCCCTTGGAAGAGCAGGGACAGCCTTGCCCTGCAGGCCCAGCTGGGAACTCTCCCACTGGTGCTGGGGGCTGAGCAGTCACTGCTCACAGGGGACTCATTGGCACTGAGTGTGAAAATACATCAGCTTGTGAGAAACAACTGCTCACTTCGAAAATTTAAAAAGGTTTATTAAACCTTAACAAAAATACAACAAAGGACTACATAAGGAAAAAGTTGCAGGGCTGGGAACTGCCCATGTGCGTACTACATGGGCGGTTCATTTCCAAGATGGATGCTCAGTCTTTTATACCCCTGGGGGTTGCATCAGCCAGCCCTGGCCCCTCCCATAGTCTGTCGGTCAGCTCTTCTTTGCCATTTATGGTCAGCTCTTCTTTGCCATTTATCAGTGGAAACTGCTTTCTTGTAACTTGATTGGAGGTCAGGTGTTGTCATGCCACACCCCCCAAGCACCAAGCTGCCCAGGTAAGGGACGCGTGTGCAGCCTTCTCTCTACCTGTCCTAGACAACCCCAGCTGTCTGATGGTTACAATACAGGGGGGGAAAGGGAACTGTGGGGAGAACAGAGGACATCTAAACTACAATAACATAACTATACATCACTAAAGCTTTTCTTAATATTCACACAATAGTTATCTTTTAATTGCGTGAGCCAATCATCTCATTATCTATCTACAACAAGCTCTCTTCCATTTTGGCCGTGACTACTGATTCTGCACGTGGCCCTGCTGTGCCCAGAGCCCTGAGAGGCCTTGGCCATGCTCCCACACGACAGCCCCTGCCCCACACTGCAGAGCCCTGGGTTTGCAGGCTGCCCTGCCCAGGGTACAAGGAATTGGCTGCACGGATGTGCCAGGGACTTGTGGGCAGTGGCTCCACGTTTTGCAGGAGGCTGGAGGTCCAGGGCTGATCCTCAGGGCTCTGCCTGAGCACTGGGGCTCGTCACTGCCTTTAGCAATGACACCAAGGGCACTGAGCGCACCCTCGGTGCATTTGCTGGGGATGGAAAGCTGAGCGGGCTAGGGGCACCATGCAAGGATGGGCCATCAACAGGCACCTGGACAAGCGCTGCACACTTTGGTTTTGCTGGGTTTGTTTGGCTTTGTTTGCCCATCAAAAAGCTTTTCCTTTCCCTGGCTTGGAGGAGCTGCAGCCCCAAGCCTCAGGGAGCCAAGCTGGGCAGAGAAAGCACAGCAAGAGACTCCAGCTGAACCAGAACTGGATATGAACTAGACATTGCCATAAAGAAAGCAGAAGGAAAATAAAAAACAAGTCTCATAGTTAGGCATAAATACATGTATATAGACCAAACATGTCTGTGAACACTCTCCAATGCAATGAAACCAGATCAGATAAATAACTAGCTGTTATCACAAACCACATAACACATGTACACATACATGTATGTGTGTCTGCATATCCATATAAATACAAAGTTTAGTTTGGAACCACATAACCTGAAATTAGATATGAAATAGCATGAGATAAAACATGCAGCTCCACATAAAAAATCAGCCCAGTGTAGACTTACTAAGGCATACCTAGAAATGGGCAATGACTGATTGTCCTAGTTTTGGCCAGGACAGAGTTAATTTTTTACAGAGGTGGAGGAAAGCATGGCCAGGGGCGAATTTTATTCAATACCATGCCATGGCACTTGCCAGGGACAGGAGGAAGGGAGCCAGGAGTGGGAGTGAGGGATCCTCTCCTTTCCAGTTGAGGGAAAAAACCATGGTGGGTGAAATGGTCCAGTACTGCTTTACTTTTTATGTAAATTATTTCTTTGTCATATACCTTTTTTTATTAATACTGTTGCTGTTTCTGCTCATTTTTCTTATGTCATTGCTGTTTCCAGTAAATCGTTTTTATCTCAACATGTGATTTTAAACTTTTTGTGGCTCCAGTTCTCAACTCTATCCCTGTAGTAGGAAGGGGAAAGCTCCTGTTATCATCTGTTAAAAAGTAGAATAGTACCTCTTTTATTTTTCTTGTCCATTTATATCATCCCTAGGTTTTTGCTGCTGTGAATTTGTACAGCAGGTGACAGCAGAGAGGTTTCCATGTGACACTGCCCTGTTCTCCTTGCTGTGGTGCCTGCACCTTGCACAGCTCTGTGCTCTCCCAGGCAGTGGAATCCCCAGCTAGTGCCCTAATTAAGCCAGAACTTGATCTACAGTGCAACTCCTTGTAACTTCAGGTGCCATGTAGAGCAGACCTCTCCCTGAAGTTTTTAAGTGAGAGCCTGAAATGTTAAAAGCAGGGACCATCCAGCTAAACTTGCTCTTCAGTCATCAGCCCATCTGCTGACAGTCTCTCTGCTTGTTCTCACAGGACAGGGCCTTCACCATCTGAGAGGGGTTAGTTTTGTTCCTCATCTTCACTGGAGTCACACTGTAAATACAGAACTGTGTAATGTGCATATATTGTACAAACAAGGGACAATAGCTGTAATGACAGACATGAATCCAAAAGGCACAGGGCTTCTGTTCAAGACCATTAACTCTAACGAAAATGAACATTTTTCATTAGGCTCTATTAGCCTGCTGCAAAGTAGGGCAACTGCTGTGCAGTGTTTGTAGAAACAAATTGCTAATCAGTCAATAAGGATCTTTACTGTGCACCCTGCTACAGCCAGCTTTTACCCATTTTCTACGACGCTGTATTATTTTAACTCCTTGAATTGTTACTTAGTGAAAAAGAAAATATGTTTTATTTATACAGCATTCACTGTGGCCATGCATAGTGAGTTTTGCGTCTTGAGTCCATTTTGTTAACATTTATACAGGTGATTTATTATCACTTGGATTTGCCTCATGACTTTTTTTTTCCCAAGGTTCAGAAAATTTTTACTGTATACTGAAAGCTGGTAATGAATTGAATCAATCATTCTTTTAGAAATAGATTTTATAATTCCATTACAAGTGCCCCGTGCAACTTAAATCTTAATGACAGGAGCTGTTGCTACTGGAGCACAAAAGCCTGCTGATCAGTATGGAGTGTATTATTCACACAGAGGAAAATTACAGGCCATATAACATATGTGTGTGTGTGCATATATATATATATGTATATACAAAATATATATGAAACCATAGAATTGATTTTTTTTACTGTTAAGGAATAAGCTTTAATAATTTGTTTTCTATAGATGATGAAATTTATTCATGTTAATGGTACTAGGCATAAAACCCAGAAGTTTATTGTCATTCTTGCAATCTAGAATATGCAAGAGTTGCCACATTCTTATAGCAATAAAATAGAGCAACTATAGTGGTCCTGGCTAGGTATGAATTGATGAAGCCCTGTGGTTTTATGACAAATGAGAATATGATATAATATGAAATTGCATCTTGATTATGAATGGAGTCTGAATAAATTCCTTATTTCTATAACCAGTGATAACATTAACATTTTGGATTGAAATGCTGAGAGTATTTTAGCGGAATTGAAGTTTTTAGTTGTGGACAAGAAGTACTGCTTTTAAGGGAAAGCCAGAGAGTTAAACATTGGGAGCTTGGAAAATAATGCTGGGACCTGGAGAAATGTAATAATTATCTGCAAATATTTAAATGTTATCAGGATTAAATATTAGTTTTATTTGTAATGTTTGACCTTCAGATAAGCTGAGATGAGAGACAGATTGATAGTTGGAAATGGGGTAAATCACTAAATATGAAAAATAGCCCTATAAGATGAATGCGAGAAATCTTAGACATCTTTATTTTCAGGAAAAATCCCAGTTGGATCTCTGACATGTATTTGATCTAAAGGATGAAACATTGCCTCACAAATATTTGGGAGATTTGTTTATGAAATAATTTCACTATTGCAACTGAACAGAAACCTGAATTTTAGCAGGATAAGCTTGAGAAATATTGTATTCTCCATATTATGATAGGGTTAGGTGTTGGATTAGGTTATTTATTGCAAAGATACATGTATATAGTTCTCTATAAACAAGGGTATAAACCTTAGTGTAAAGGAGATGAAAAGCGGACTGCAAGAGCTAAAGGTAAAATACTTTTATGCATTTTTCCCTTGTGAGTTGTGACTGCATTCTGAAGTAATTCAGGAGGTTTGTACCACAGCATTATAAATGGCATTATTATACTGGCTGTGTGGATGTTATCAAATGAGTGTATCAAATCCCTTCTGCTCAATCTGACAGAGCTACGAGATGCACACATATGCCGTTTCAGTAAGGTGGCTCAGAGGGGCTTTTGGAAAAGCATTTTGCTTTTGTACAATGACAATGAAGTTAATCCTAGTATTCTGAGAACCACATATGCCAAAAGGAGCTGTGAAATTCCTTGATCCTTTTGAAGTGAGTGGTTGAAGTGAATGCAGGCTACTTAATATTTCAGAAGCTTAAGCCTGGGGGGTAACAAGATAGGATAATGTGAAAGCCTGGTAGTTGATGCCTCATTATATTAAGGAGTCTGGAAATTAGTTACTAACACAGTCTGTATAAACTAATCCCTTTTCCTTTCATTCATCCTCTCATACATTCAAGAGTGGACCGAGTAATAGAAAATCCGTCCAAGGAGCAACAAATCTAAGATTACTTAGACACTTGTTGTGCCCCATTTGTGGTGTTTCAGAAGTGTCTGTCTGAAGCACATATTGGGCCCTCTCAGGGATGTATTCCTTTCACTCAGCTGTGTGTGTCCATGGCAATGGTGCTGTCCATTAGGTCTGTAAATGAATTTAGTGTGATGAACTGCAGATACCATGTGAGCGTGGTAGCAGCCATAGTCTGTTGAAGTATAAATATTTCCACTGATTGAATGATCATAATTGAAACTTTCTATGTTTTCAAATAGATTTGTTCTACTTTAAACATTGAGTTTTATCATAATGTTCTCTGAATAAGGGCTATTTTTTTTTTCTCTTTATAAGGACTAATTAAACAACTTTAATGTTTCCATCCTTCAGGGTTTTTACTCTGAGCTGATGATGCTGAGGTGGTTGCACTAGGTCAGTGAAATGAGTGATTATTGTGTCCAATATGAATGAATCACAGAGACAATAACGTTTGGAATTCCAGCCTTTGGGAGATGAGCTTTACTGAGTTGAGGTTAATCCTCAGTTTATTGAAACAGACTATTCCTCAACTGGATTTGAAAGAAATCCAAGGGACTAGATACAAGGAAGGAATTTTTTTTATGATGAGGGATGGTGAAACCCTAGAAAACATTATCCACAGAGTTGGTGGTTGCCCTGTCCCTGGCAACATTCAAGGTCAGACTGGATGAGGCTTTGAGCAACCTGATTGAGTTGAAGATGTCCCTGTTCACTGCAGGGGTTTGGATTAGATGGCCTTTAAAGGTCCCTGCCAACCCAGACAATTCTATGATTCTATGGTGTTATGACCTGTCTGGTATGTCTTCATCTTATGTCTCAGTATTGCAGAGAAACACTTGGAGCTCTCATGAGATTTTTTTTTTGTCTGCATGAGTGCAAGCTCCACTCAACCATCTGGTCCATCCCACTGTTTCTTCTGAGGGTCCCTGTTCACTGCCTAGTCTTGCTTCTTGGGTAACAGCACTTGGTTTACCTCCAGGGATAACAGAGGGATATTAGATTTAGAGGTAGCAAGACTGCTGAAAGCAACCTTAACCCAGCATCAGGTTTAGTTAGCTTAGGCTATGATTGTGAAGGTACATCTGCATTGCTTCTGTTGTCATACCTGTTGGTTTAGACTATCTGAAATATCTCTGCGTATCATCACATTGTCCAAAGTAGGCTTATTCAAAGTTGGTGGGGCTTTGTTAGAGCTCTGAACACATGAAGATGACCTCATGTTTGCAGCAATACAGTACAAATGAAGGGCTATTTCCAGACTCATGTCTGGACTCCTCCTTGGGAGTAATGCCAACATTTTGGAAGGCAGATGAGTTGAAAAATTTTGCCCAAGAATATAATCCTGTTTATTTATTTGTTACAAATACTAAAGCATTTTAAGGCTCTTCTAGCTTGTGACTATCCGACAAACATAAATCTTGGCATAGAAATGTAAGCAAAAAGAAAAGCCACACTTCTGTTGCTCATTTTTTTCAGGTATTTCACCTACTGGAGCTGCAGCAAGAGGTGACTGCCTTCCTTGAAGGAAATTGTCTTCCTCTTTGAGAGCTGAGGCAAAACAAGTACCTGCTGTAGTGACACTGCTGTGCTTTGGAAACCTGTTGTGGTCAGTGCAGCATCCGTCACTTTTCTGGTTATCTAGGGTGAGTTACTGGGATGCTCCTTTCTGCTGACTCTGCTTCAATGTGATCTCACACTGACCCTAAGCCTCCCAGGGCAGCATTTATATTGTAACTGTACAGAAGCTATGCTGATTCCTCTGACATTGAAACAGCTTCTGGGTTGCTTTTGTTCTGCTTCACAGTGGAAAATCACAGCTTTTATAAGCTGCTCTCTTCGTATATACAGAGTCCCTCTGGAACTCTGTGCCAAAGAGACACAAACCTCAGATCACTTTCTTCCCCTTCAGGTGCTTTCTCTTCTGCAGGACACACAACAGGGACAACAGACTTGTGTTCTTTGAAGAGCCCTTTATACTACGAAATAGACTTGGGCCTATTTAATTGTAAAAATTGTACATGACAGCTCATAGGGACACTGTCATCTTCTGCCAACAGGTTGTGCACTGTGGTAGAATACTGTCCCTGTCAGGTTTGACATGCCTAACAAAAACCAGAGCCCCTCAGCACTGCTAGGCCCAAATCACATCTGCAAATTTCCATGAAAATACTTGTAAGTGGGTAGAATTCCAGATATCTAGAAGGATATTTGCCCAGCAGATGTATGGATTTTTAATATTTCTTTGTGAAACTCACAGACAAACTCTTAAACCAATTAGTTTAAGAGTTAAGAGAACACAGAATGTATTAGGCCTTTTTTTTTCTTTTTGTGGTAGAAAACAGATTTTGAATTGGTAACCTTGGATTCCAGCTGGATCCCACTAGTTTGGGCAGAAATACACCAAAGCTTTGCTGCTCACCACACTGCTTGACTGGTTGGGGAGCTACAAAGTAGTTTTGGTATGGAATGAAACTTGTGGTTACAGTGGTCAAGGAGCCACAGCTGGCGGGAGCCAAGCCAAACAAGTGCAGTGCTCTTTTATGTGGAGGGATAGAATGTAAGAGACTAGCGCAGAAGGTAATCTCACCCCTGAGGAGTTGCAGCTGTACTAATCACCAAAGATCAGGAACAGGCCTGCCCTTAATAGGCCACAGCTGTGTCCAATAAGAAGATGAGTGCTACAAAAGAGTGGGTGAGGAGAGAAATGGAGTTTGTTGACTGTGTTGTGAAGAAGAAGAAGGAGTCAGTGCTGTGAGGAGATGCCCATGAGAAATCACCAAGAAGGTATGGGACCTTTGCAATATGATGACAACGTTTTTATCCTTCAGTTTTCTGAGAGTGGTTTGCTAAGATCTGAGTGTTAGAGAGGTACTGGACATACCTGGCACTTGCAGTTGAGTAAGAAGAAATGATTCAAAGCAAATGGAAGGCCTGGCATGTCACCAGCTGACCCTCCAAAAGCTTTGGGCAGATGTAGAGTGGCTACAGGTTCTTAAGGAAAACAAATCCCCTGCAATTCAAAGGACAGACTGTTTAAGAATGTGCTGTTTGCATTAAAGGCAATGAACACATCCTTTTTGTCACCACAGCTGAGGTGTGGCAGTGTGCTGAAGTACATCCCAGAGTACAGGGTGCTCAGCCATCAGGAATGGGACTAGGACAAGGGTATGCCATCTTTGTCTATCCTGAGCAATTTGCTTTCCTCTCTGTGGAAACTGTGCGCAGTGGAGGGCAGGCAGGTTGTGTGCCTGAGTCTTACTTTTACAGATACTCAGGAGTCAATGAGGGCATGGGCAGCAGAGTACAGATGCTTGGAAGAGTTCCCAAGTCTCCATTAGGTAAGGCAGGACCAGAATCTTAAATATAAAGAGTAATATGTCTTAATGCCTTATTAGACTATTAGTGATACATAGTAAAGCACGGAACAAAAAGACAAATGCAAGTTGCAAACTCTTATAGTAAATGCTATTTACAGAGGGAAAAAGTGAGCAGGAGGAAAGAGCACAGTGGAGTAAAGCTATCCAGATGCTGCCTTCCTAGGCACAGCAGTAAGCTCAGCCCTGGATTTTCACTGGAAATATACATGCATGCTTTCATCCCAAGGGAACCTGTGTAAACCAATGAAAATACAGGTTATTGCTTCTGTCCTCTCCCAATTTTACATGCTTTGAGCAATAAGGATTGCTAATAAAGCCCGAGCAATTACTTTTGCTCTTTCAGTCTGACTGGCATTAAGAGCCAGTAAAATCTTAGGTGTTACTTTTTGAATTTTTCCAAGTAAACAGGTAATCAAAACTACTGTCTTCCATGCAATTTATTGCTGAAATAATGTTTTTGCTGCGAGGGGAAAAAAGATATCCACCTACATCATGCATCTTAAGATTACAACTCTTTTATTAAACTCAGTAGCACAAGGAAAACCAAACAATTTACTGCCATAAAATGCTGTAAATGTTCTAGGAAATTATCTCCTGTCTCCACAGATCAGAGAGGCATCTGAAGTCTTGCAGATCCAGTTTACCTATGCTTTCACTATTGCACACTCTTGTATTAGACAAAGCTCAAAGCACCTAATTCTTTTTACTCAGATGCAATTGCCAATTCAGACAAAGCCTTACTGCTTGCTTGATCTTTCAGCACTTGGGAATACAAAAGATGTCTATACTGCTAGTGTTCTCTTGGGTTTCTTACTCAAAGCTGGCTCTGGCAAACTCCATCTCTCGTGTTTTAGAGTAAGCATTGCTGGGACCCCTCTTTCTGTGGTCTTGCTCAATGGCTGCTCAGCATTTTTCTGGGACATGAAGATACCTCAAGAGCCTCTGTGCCTAAAACGTCATCTCTCCAAAAGGAAAGCATGATGGAAGAGGATGGATTCATGGTTTTGTTCCTGTTTCCACAACAAAGAGTAATAGTGCTTGAGCATCACGTTATTTTTCTTATTTTTCCTTCATACCATTCCTATCAACAGTGAATTTGTACTGTGCCATCAGCCTGAGCTGGGATCATTTGAGCTGTACACACTGATGACTTACTGCAGTAAGCAGCACTGTCATTCACCTGCTTCAGTGTTTGCCCAAGGTTCCTTTTAGGAACTGAGATATGCTGACTTGAACTGTTAATTAAATTTGAGAGGCTTTGCAATTTGCCCAGCAATATTTTAGGAAGGTCTGTAAGCATTGGTTGTTGAGGGAAGACGCATCATTATAGACCATAATGCAGAGATGAAGTCAGAGGTAATCCAAGGTCTCTGGGGTATTATATCATGGCATATTGGATCAGCAAACAGATACCAAAAACTCATTCTGGAAAAAACCAGCTGCAATTGCAAAGTAATGGTCACATATTTCTCAAAATTGGGAGAGTGTGACAGAACTGTTATTCCTGTATCAGAAATGCAAAAGAGGGAAAGCAGGACAACCCTCAGGTTTGTTTCATGGACCCTCTTTGAGAGCTGTGATTTCTCTCTCACTATAATCCTGAAAAGTCTCTATTTTAATGCTCACCGTAATACCCTTCGAGTGAAAGAAAAGAGGGAGAAGGAAACTAATGCTTTCTTCTCAGAGGAGAAACCTGCTACTTATGCTTTTTGTACAGCTTCCTACTGAAATTATCTGAAACCTGCAGGCTGATGGAGACTTTGTACTATGAAGGGTCTCTTTGTACTGAGAGGATTTGCTTTTGTGATAGCTGTGATGTTCCCTGTCTTTGCAGCCAGGATTTCTGTCTTTAAAAGGGGGGCACTGGCATTGCTAAAAAGCTGTGGAAGACCTTTAGGTGCACCCTTGTTGTCCAGAACTTCCAAAACTGGTGAAAATGTTGCTTTCTGTTCTGGTGTATAGATAGTGCTTCTTGTGACAATAAGCTGATGCATTAAATACCTTCAAATCAAAAACCTTTAATAAAGTAAATTTAAACTATAACTTCAATCCCAGTCACACTTTTCCCTAATACTTGTGAGGCATGGATTTTGTTTATACATGGCATACTTTAAGTTTGCATTAACACTCTTCCATTATGATCTTAGGAGAATGGTTAAAAAAAAGCCCTCTTGAATAAATACTATAAATATATCCAGAAGTGCTTTAAATCAACTACTCCCTCTTAGCTAAATTAAATAAAAGCAAACCAAGCTAAACCAAAACTCTTTGTTTTGGTAAGAATTAAAAAACCTCCGAAGACCCCAAACCCAAATATATTTGCATACTTGAATAGGGAGAGTGTTTTACTGGATGGTGACAAAACAGACTTCATCCCCAGATTGTTGTATGTAGAAAGCTGAACCATTCTAGCTGAATCACTGGAGAGAATCTGACATGTTCAGTTCAGTAGTTCAACATAATATGTTGCTATGTTGAAAGTGATATCTATACAAAGCCAGGAGTTGCTTAATCTGCTTTCCCAGAAGTTCAGCACATTAAATGGTTCCAAGAAGACTTCCTCTACTGCATGTTAAATCAGTCTTTGCTCTGCTTATACTATTTTGCTTTTTCTTCCCATACTGAGAGGCCTTCCATGCTATGCTTCAGCCAGCACAGGTATGCTTGGCATCAGCACAGTGGGATTTTAACTCTGGGTACACACATTCTGGAGAATGTGAAGACATAAGAAAGTCCTGTTTCTCATAAAATATCCAGGTTTTTCCCATGGATGTTCTTCCATCACAGCCCTTATAATAGGGCAGGAATACTAAGGTTTCTTTAGGTTCTGAATTTATTTGCCTGATTTGAGAGGCCTGGACTTGGATGATTTCATTGAGGAAATCATCTGTGTATTTGCATCATATGTTCTGTGAAATAGATGATTTAAGCAGTTTATGTAGGAAAAGTTACTATTAAGGAATATAGTCAGGGTATCCTTGTTTTTCATTGATATTGTAAGTCTTTAAAAAGCCTTGCTGGTCCCATTTCATCACCAGCAAATCAAAGCAGACATTCATATTTAGGAAAATCTGACCCTGAATTGTCACTTATATGTCCAAGTGTGAAAATTGACAGCCCTGCATGCATAGTACTCCTCTGTATTTCCCTTTTTATCTTTATTGGCATTGGAGTTAAATGGGCAGTTTGGGGATATGAAACTGCAGAACAGATTCATTACAGTGACTTCCTACCTCAGGCAGCAGCAGCTTGAATTTAAAGGCTATCTCCCCTCCCCCAAAGCAGAATGCAAAAATGAAGACAGATCAATGTCCACATCTCCCATTTGCAATAATTCATTTAGTTACGTTAATAAAACTATCTATTTGATTTGTCAAATTGCATTACAAAGCCCGCTGGAGCTGACTGGAATTATCTTGTCTCCTGCCCCAGTGCCTGGCTGCCAAATCAAGGGGGTGGAGGTTAAGATCAGTTTTGCTATGGCTCATTTACTCCAGCTCTGCTGGTTTGTTCCATTTAGCTCTAAGTAGGATGAAGGGAGACAAGCTTCAGCTGATTTGCCTTGTGCTGGAGCCCTGTAATGACTGCAGTGCTGTAGGTACAAGTGGTGCAGGCACAGAGAGCTCCTGCAGGTCATGAACTCTGATAGAATGACTGCTTCTGAGTCACATGCTGGACTTTTGCCTAGTTTATGTGAAATCAGCTCCTACGGTTGTTAGTCATTGAGAGCTCATGTCTCCAGCTGGAGCACATAATTGAAATTGTAAAAGGAGTTTGGAGGTTAAGAGAATAGGAAAGATATGGGGGGGGGGTAAAAAAGGCTGCATGCAACATTAGTGTAAATCCAGAAGCCACAAAGAAAGCAGCTGGTGAAACAGACCACAGCACTAATATAAAAAAATGTTTTTATTCTCTTGTTTTTTTTGTTTCTCTGAAATGCATGTTTGTGCCTACAGTGGTGCTCATGTACCCATTTGGTAGATTGCTCTATCCCATGTATTTTGTCTTTCCTCTCTTTTTTGATCAGCAGATGTGGTTCTTTTTGCAGACACTGTCCAATTTATAATTATACCATATAACCCTACAGAAATGTTGTGAAAACCCCAGACTGTTTATGTCTCTGCATGACACTTGACCATAGTCATGAACTCCAGCCTAGCCATGCCTAGAGTGTTCCTGCAGCAGCCAGCACAAAGCTGAGTGAGCCTGGGGAGCCAGTGACCATCTGTTTGCTCCTAGATGCCTGAGGTGTCTGCAGGATGCTGACTGTATGGTGATTTAACTGTGGGATGAGACACCTGCTTTTCTGGCTGATGTGAGCCCCCAGGGAGGGTAGGTATCACACAGTGAGGCTGAGCAGTGGGGAAATGCCTAACTAGTGCTTTACTAGTAACCAGCAGGAGAATGTGTAGCATGAAAATGAAAAAGATTTTGGTCTCTGAATCCTGAGCTGAGAGTCTGTTGTTGTTTTGTTGTTACCCACAGGTGAGTGATGCTGAAGAAGGAAAAAAGCCAGGCATACACTTAGGCTGCAATTTTACCATGCTGCTGGCCAGAAGAGGTTTCTCCAAGGCATATTCTGTGCTGTCACATTTCTTTCCTTAATGCATAGCAGCTTGGGCAAGGGTGAATCCCCTTTTTTGGGGGAGGCTGGCTTAGAGGCTGAACATAGCTAGGAATTCGTATTGAATTTGAGACCTTTACCTGCTTTCTGTAGGAGACAGCCTTCTCTTTCCTGAATCTATTTACTAGGAAAAGAAGATTCCTACCATCATATCTCAATTTTGATTGCACTGTCCTGCACATCTCATGGAGAAAGGGACTTATTGAGTCCCTGGATAGCTGAGCAGAAATTAAAAATAAAGGAAAACAAAACCAATTCACATCAGGCAGCCTAAACTGGCCCTTAGAGGAATGTCTATTGAAGTGCTTGAAAGATTTAGCTTGATGCTTACAGAAAAGCTGTAAAATAAATCCCATTTGTAAGGAAGATTGGAGGACATCTGAAATATTCCAGAATAAAACAGTTTTTTGCCACAGACATTTATTAAGTTGTTTTACAGGGAAACACACATGAATATTTTTAGTTTATGTGTAAGGGCTTATAAATACTTCCCAGAAGCCACTAAGAAAAGAATAACCTGATTTTGGTGAAGAATCAAACTCCAAACTGACAGTATTCTGCATTTATAGGTTTTGAGAGGTGATAAAAGTCAGTGTTTTAGTGGACATTGCATTTCTGACCAGGCATGATTAAATGTTACAGACCAAACACTACCCACTCACTTAGCTCCTGCATGAGAACTTAAGATTTCTAAAAGCCATTTTGCAGTTGAAGACTAAGTAGAATAAACAACTGCAAAAGAAGAAGGGAACCTGTTTTGTTTGAGAAGGGTTCATTCTCATCCTTTACAGGAATGACTAGAAAACAAAGTATCACCTTGGGTTAATATAACCTATATAGCTCAGTCTTGCTTCAGTGCACGTTGCATTGTGCAAGAGCAGACACAAGATGAGCTTAGCTGGATGCTAAGCTTGAAGAGAAACATAACCACGATTCCTCTACCATTCACATTGTCTGTCCCCAGGCAGGTACTCAGTTTTTGTAAGTGATGAGCTCATTAAGATTTCTGCTTCTTAAAAGCCCCTCAGGGACATTTGTCTGTTTGCCATTCTGTATTTAAAGTCTGTATCTGCAAAAAATTCATTGCAATGCTGTCACTCAGCTATCAGAATAATACCAATACCTTGGATTTGTAACACAAATATCTTCCCAAGGATGGTTAATATATATTAGCCTATCAGCTTTGGAAATCAAACAAATAGTTCCAGAACTTTTAACACTATAACCACTTTTGCTTGTGTGACAGTTTATTTGCTTTAACATAATTGTACTTTTGGCTGTCTGCTTGTGAAATTTTCTTGCAAGCTGCAGGAATGTTGAGGCCCATGTTTGCATGGGCATATCACCCATGAGGAGCAGTTGTTAGGAGGGATGGAGAGTGGCTTAGAACATTGGACTCATGAGAATAAAATAACCTAAATCAGAAACCACCTTGGAAAATGTCAGCAACACAAGTATTTGGCAAGGTGCTTTTTAGGAGGAAATCAAAACTTTTGTCTGCAATAGATGTTCTGGACATAAGTCTGCCATAATTTTAAACTGGTGCACAGGGCTTATAAATGCTTATATAAATGTGTCATGAATGATGTGCATTCTAATAGTTAACCTCCCTAATTAGGGCAGTTCCCTGTATCAGATGATATTTTCATTCAGAGAATATGCATTTTTCTAACAAGCGCAGAAAGCTAACTAACTTAGAAACAAGACAACTTTATACAAGAAGCATTCCATCTTCCTATTATTAATAGTAGAGAATGTGTCCAGGTCTTTTTTGTGTTAAAGGATTTAAAAAGCACACACAAAAAAAAGGATTTTAAAGCATCTTGACACAGGCTTGGAATAGAGCAGCTGTTTAAAGTGAGCAATATATCCAGGCTTGTAGAGCTCCAGAAGACACAGATGCAGGGACTTGTATTAGAGAACGTTGTGAGAGGGCAGCTATCCTGAATGTGAATGAAAGCTTTAACTAATGTTAAAATAGCCATGGCAAAGTTTTAGGCAGCTTGCTTTTGTTCCCTACAGGACTTTCCTAGGAAGCTACCTCTGAGGCATTCAGTGATGGGGAAAACTAAGCTGCAATAAATACATGCTACAAATAACAGTGTTCTTTTTTTTTTTAATGCAACTTGATGACCCTAATCTAATCACTGAATTCCTGGAACCACACATTCTCCATACCATATTTTCTAGTTCTGCAGTTGTGCTTCAGAGTGTCTTCTTCAGTGAGCATTCCAACAGCTCACTTTTGCAGCTCTGTCTGTAGCAAGATGATGAATCATTTTGTTCCATTCTCCCTAATAAATAAGTCTTTGGAAACGGAGCTTTACTGTTTATATTATTCTGTGTTTAAATTTAGACTCATTCAGAAGCCATTTTTCAGATCTGAGATGAAACTGTGCAAGCTATCTAAATACCAGAATAAGCAAAGAGGGATGGATCTATACATTGCTTTATTTATTTTGTGTACTGATATCTATGCATTGCCTCAGGGTCTTGTTAGTTCTTTAAAAAAATGAGATATTAAATATCATTTCAGCTTCAGCTAACAAGCCATTTGTGGTGCCTGCTGAGAAGCTTCACAGCTGTACCTTGGCTCAGGCAGCCTGCCAAATGGCAAAGTTTTAGCAGCGTTAAATGATTTTTCTTTTGTTAAAAGAACAACAAAAAAGCCCCTTTATAATATTCTATCAGCTTTAGACTGGGAAAAGCTGAAGCAACAATGACAGCTCTTTTTTTTTCTCTTCTGATTTATTACTACTTATCTATATGAATGTGATGTGATCTTATATCTGTTTTGCTGTCCTACATAAATACTGACCTCACAGTACTTTTGTAGTCTAGGACCAAAAAGGTACAGGGCAATCAAGACAACCCTTAACCTTGAAAGCCTTCATTCTCTTTACCCATTCAGGACAGGGCAGCTCCAGAGCTTACTGCTTCACCTTTCCTCAGTGCTTTATTCAAACATACAATCCCATCTTAATTAAATATTAGATTACTGTATTGTTTTAACTTCCTTCTCATCCCTTTCACAGAGTCATGGGATCATTAAGCATAAGGTTGTAGAGTTCAGTTGTTAACATGGCACTGTAATGTCCACTACCAAAATATGTCCCCAGGTGACACAGCTACCTTCAGGGATGGTATCCTTCACCACTTCCCTGGGCAGCCTGTTCCAATGCTTAGCCACCCTTTCAGTGAAGGATATTTTTCCAATGTCCAATCCAAACCTCCCCTGGTGCAACTGGAAACCGTTTCCTCTCATCCTGTCACTTGTCACTTTAGAGGGGAGGCTGACCCCCACTTGGCTACAGCCTCTTAAGGTAGGTGTAGAGAGTAGTAATGCCCCTTCCTGAGCCTCCTTTTCTCCAGGCTAAACAACCCCAGCTCCCTCAGCTGCTCCTGATAAGATTTGTGCTCCATATTCTTCATGAGCTTTGCTGTCCTTTTCTGGACACTCTCCAGCATTTCAGCATCCTTCTTGCAGTGGGGGCCCAGAAATGAACACAGGATTTGAGGTGTGGCCTCAATGGTGCTGAGTACAGGGGGACAATCCCTGCTCTGCTCCTGCTGGCCACACTACTGCTGATCCAGGCCAGGATGTCATTGGCTTCTTGGCCACCTGGGCGCTGCTGGCTCATATTCAGCTGCTGTTTACTGGCACCCCCAGCCTGTAACTCTGCATCACTAAGCAGGTGTCTTTATCATAGAAGCAGATCAGGTTGGTGCAGCAGGACCTGCCTTTGACAAACCCATGTTTGTGCTGGCTGGGCCTGATCCCCTGGCTCTCCTGAACCTCTGCATGACAGCACTCAAGATGATCTGCTCCATGACCTTCCCCAGCACTGAGGTGAGGTTGGCAGGCCTCTAGTTACCCAGATCCTCCTTCCAGCCCTTCTTCTTGTAGATGGAAAACATATTTGCCAACTTCCAAACACCTGGGATCTCCCTGGTTAGCCAGGACTGCTGTTAAATGAGAGAGACTGTCTTAGTCAGCATTTCCACCAGCTCCCTAAGTATCCATGTGTGGATCCCATCTGGTCCCATAGGTTTGCATGTGTGTAAGTGGTGTATCAGGTCTCTGACCACTTCCTCTTGGATTATGGATGCTTCGTTCTTGCTCCCCATCACTTTTTTCAAGGATAGGGTGCTGGGTACCTGGACAACTATTAAAGACTGATGCACAATGAAAGCATTGCACACCCCATCCTTTTCTTCATCCTTTGTCACTATGGTTCCAGTAAGGGATGAAGATTCTCCTTAGGCCTCCTTTTGTTGTTGATGTATTTACAGACATATTTTTTGTCATCTTTTCAGGCAGAAACCAGACTAAATTCTAATTGGACTTTGGCCCTTCTAATTTTCTCCCAGCATAATTTTATTACACGCTTGCAGTCCTCCTGAGTTGTCTGCTGCTTCTTCCAAAGGATGTAAACTTTCTTCTTGTTTCCCAGGTTTCAGCAAAGCTCTCTGTTCAGCCAGGCTGGTTTTCCTTTCTGGCTCACCTTCTGGTACATGGGGGTGGGCTCCTCTGGTGCCTAGAAGATTTTCTTCTTGAAGAACGTCCAGCCTTCCTGGACTCCTTTACTCTTCAGGACTGTCTCCCAAGGTAGGGACTCACCTAACCAGCATCTTGAGCAGGCCAAAGTTTTCCTGTGCTAGTCACAGGCAGCCTTTCTGCTGACACCCCTCCTTACTTTAGTAGCCCTTTCAAGGGTCACTGTTTTGCTCAGAATGATCTTGAGATTTCTTTGCTTAACTTTACCTGCTAGAGAGGCTAGAGTTTGGCAGAGTTAGTTAATTTTAGTATGGTCAGACAAAAGCACTGCAGAAACTAAAATATCCCTCAAAATCTTTCATGGACTGCTGGTGGCAGCCTCTTAATATGCCAGTCATTGCATGTTAAAGTGGAAAGGGACCAATATGCATGTGGGAATTCCACATAATGGAAGCAAGACCTTCAGCATCTAAAGTTTTTTCATTTCCCCCAGTAATGCCCTTGCATTGGGAACTTTGACTGCAACAAGATCAGAATTGATGGTGGTGATTTACACTTCACTCTACTTCTTGATTTCACTTTGGTGTCTGCACAAAATGATTGACTTGCAGAGTATTTCTTCTTCAGCTGGCCCTTGGAGAGTGAAGACAAATAATTACTCTTTTTGCTCTAAGCTTTTAATTTAAGAGCTTTTGCTTTAAAAAGAGTATCTGCATATGATCCATATATTTTCAGAAGAAGAGAATACTGCAACAATGAAATAAAAAGTTTAAAGTGAGCAATATATCCTATATATATATGTGTGTGTGTGTATATTTGAACACAGCAAATTTACTATGGAATTCCTGACAGTTGTCTTGATGGTCCTCCTGAAGTTTCATGTACACTTGCACTGCTCTTTAGATAATTAAAAAAATCTACAAGAAATGGAACTATGGTGTGAAAGGACTGTGAATGAAATATTTTTCTTTGTTATTGCAAGTCTATGTATTCAAATATTCCTTGCTTCAGGTCTCTTAAATATATAATATATATAAGTTCTAGAAAGACCTAATTAAGGTCTTTCCCTGTTACTTGCAAAGTTACATGTATGGATACAGTTAATTTTTACCACTCTCTCTGCACTTTTCTTAAAATTACTTCAGTGTTTTTGATATTATATTGCCATCCATCTGCCAAACTCAAGCAAAGTCTACCAAGGGGAGACAGTAAAGCTTAGTTAGTTGGATAACTAATATGTCAACCATGCAAAAAATGGTATTGTGCTAAAGGTTTGGGGTCTTTTAAAAATATTTGGCCGAGAACAGGAGACAAGTATAAACATAAGTCCTGGCTTAAAGAGCTTATAGCTTAAAGCCCTTCAGAAAATTACCTACATAGGGATGAAAAATTCATTTACCATTAGAGTTATGTGCTGTGAAATCCAAGGAATGGTTGTTTTCTAACACAGGATTAGCATTAATATATAATATTGGCAGTATATGTTTGACAGGCTGTCTAGGGCATGTGCTATTACTCCGGGATTTCTTTAATAATTGGCTTCAAAGAGATATTTCAGTATTCGAAAGAGCAGACAGTTATTTATTCTGAAAGCGCCAGCAATGGAACTCAAATATCTACTAGATCAGGTGTAAAACCTTGAGCCTTAGATAATAAAAGCACAAATAAATTATAAAAGCCATAGGGCAGACTTTGCAAACAGGCTGGAGAAATGAACAACTACGAAGTTCATTACCTTCTAGTCCTTCAGGATTCACATTTCATTAAAGAAGGGATCATTTCAGGCATTGAGACAGAGCACTGAATTTGTAAGCCTCTAAGGTGTTTCTAATTTTCCCATCAACTACAGGAATATTGTAAATGGGTAGGCAGCTGTGTGAAATGAAATGCCTCTTTCAACAATAATATTATTGTAACCAATTAGCAATTGCTAATTTAGCAGTAAATACTGTGCCAAACACTGGGTTTGACTGGAAGAGAGTGTCTTTGCCCAGCAACATGACAGTTTTATAAAGCCTCTACTACAGGAAATAGTTCTGCACATCAAATTGTTAACACCACACTGCATGCACAAGGTCATAGAAAACCTGCCAGACATTACTCAGAGCAATGTGAGTCAAAGAACAGCCAACTTTTGAATTAATTTTGCTAATAATGTACTGGGGAAATGGCTGTCAAAGCAGAAGGCTAGGGATATATTCATTATTTCTATCATTATTTATATTATAACAGCATATAGATATTCTGGACAATTTTAAGCCTTCTTGGGCACATTGCAGACACATAGGAAGAGATGTTGCCTTAGAGACCTTAAAGCAAAATAAAATAAACAAGCGGAGGACAAGCAAAAGCAAAGAGGTGCAGTGACTTGAGGTGCAGTGACTTCTGACCAGGTAACACGTAAGAGATAGGAGGACACCCTACTTCACCTCCTCTGCTCTGCTGCTTGCCCAGCTGGCCTGAACTAGAACAGTAGTATCAAATGCCCATTTTGTGAAGGTGCCCAAGATGGTCTGAGACACCTAAGAAGACATTTTGGATAGATTTGCCACCCTTCCAACTCCCTGGTTCTACAGGCATTTCCTTCCTGGTCCCACTACTCAGGTTATTAGACAGGACACTTAAGAGGGCATGTAGCCTAATTTGGCATTTATTATTTTATTTTTAATAGCAAAACTGTAAGCTGAACCATGGGAGTTGTGTTCCCAGCCAGTTTGTTTGAATGGTTGCCCTTGTCCTCCCATTTAATCCCTGGTAGTTTTTCATATGTCTTCTCCAGCTGTATGGGAATAACTCTCCAGAACATGGACTATCTCCCTATATATTTATGGTTTTCTTCAGTGCAGCCATTTGACCTTTGCAATGATTGTAAAAATCAACATAAAGGAGAAATTATATAAGGAGAAATTAGACAAACCCAGAGGAGTAGTCTGGTGCAAACCTTTGTTATGGTAGAACAAATAAATCCAGCAAACAGATCCAAACATTTTCATTATCTCATGCCTTTAGTGACAGATTTGGGAAGAAAAAGATGGGAAAGAAGCAGTACGAAGACTTTGAAGAGGCCACATACTTCCAAGGCCTGCTTCAGCTTCCCCCAATGCATCATCTGTTGAAATACAAATTATACCACCTGTGCCACCTATGTGAGCCCTATTCTTGTCCTCCTTGTCATAGACCCTCAGCTCCACCTGCATATGTATGATGTGGACCTGCATTTAGAAAAGCAATTTCTTGGTGCCTTAAATATTTTTAATTACAAAGACTCTGCTACTTATCTAGAAGTTTAGTACCTCTCCTTAAAAAATATTTGTACACAGGTTATTGCTGGCTACAGCACAGGTGTGGTGAGAGGCAGGACAAACACATCTAGTCTATCCATTCCCATCCTAATTTACTGGTGGTGCCTTGGTTTACAAGCAAAAGTTAGCTTGCTGTCAGTAGCTACCATTATTCCCAACTTGCTTTGTCTCCATACATAAATTGTTTAGTAAAGCACCATATGTTTTACTTGGTCTTGTTACGCTACAGTGCTCTGTGTGGCTGAAAACCCTCCCAGACCATGCATTTCCAATGGATTTGTAAACATGAAGTTCCTCACTGATACCACCTGTCACAATGGCTCATTGTGTGATTAACAAGAATCTATTGCTAATGTAAAGTTTACTTTTGAATATTCAATTACAGTTGGTAACTCTTCAATCGCATCCCCACTTCTTGTTTCCAGGATTACTCTGACATACAGTGACAGCAGAGACAGGACCATTAACCTTCATTACTAACCTGAGTAATGGAAATGCTCTGCATTGTCCTGGTATTGCTATTCAGTGTCATATTGCCAAATGCCTATTTTCTCTGATATTTCTTCTCATGACTGTAGATACTGTAATTGCTGTGAGACCTCTGCATTTTTATGTCCCCATTTTTAAATTAGAAACATGTTGTTAAATCAATCTTTTTGCTGACAGTTTCTCTAGATTCATTAAAAACCTCTGCAGTATTCCTTAGGTTGTTAGGAAGAGACGTAAATCTAGAGGAGATGTTGAGAAGGAAATGGATGAGCAGTGCAGCTGTAAATGCTTTACTAGGTTAAGCAAAAGGGAACAACATGAGAAATCCCTCAGACAAAGCCTTTCTTTCTGAACATATGGTCTACAAGACAACTGATTTCTGGTTTTACCTTGATTGGGTGCATGTATTTTTCTCATAGTACACCTGAATAGAAAATGCTTGTGCAAGAAAAATAGTTATAAAAAGGCAATGTCAAGTTTCCCAAATTTTGATGCAAACCTTCATGCAAGATAAGCTAAACATATATTTAAGTCAGTTCATCAGGCATGGGACTGAACTGTTTGTACAATCCAGGTGTTCTTAAGTTTGTATTTCTGCTTTGAGCTGATTTAGTATTCAGGGAGCAAACATTTAACTATTTTTAAAAATGAGGTCCCCTTAAAATGTTAGCATTGAAATCCTGTGAGAGGGCCTGCTCAGGAATGAAGGCTTCATCTTTCCTTTTTTAAGAAGGGAAATAAGTTCCTTATGATGATATAAATAGTTTATTTTCCTTATTTGAATATTATGTTAAGCTGCTAAAATGACATTTCCCTTATATTTCAAGCGGTTTTGATTAAGTGAAATCCTCGAGGACACTTCACCAGAAGAAGAAAACTTGATTTTAAACTGATGGAAAACACAATTTTATTTTCAGTCCTAAAATTGGGTAACTGTGCTTGTTCCTCAACATGGACACCCTATGTGCATAGCTGCTGCATATGAGGACATGCACAAATATCAGACAATACGCAAATATCATTTTAACTTACACAGTAGAATACCAATCAGTCTCTGTCAGCAACAACTGCATGATTGGTGGATAATTAGAGTTTTAACTCATTGAGCACAAATCTTCCTTTCCTTGTCTCCTGCAAAAGGTGTTTCTACACCTTCTGGCTTCACACAGCTGATTCCATGCGTGACACCAGGAAGGTGTCATTACTGTCCAATGGCTACAGTTCAGAGGCTGTATAAGATGACTTCCCAGACATTTGCATTTTTATTGCCAGTTTTCTTGGTGTTATTTTAAATAAAAAAATCTCTCATCTTAACTAGGAACCACAGTTATTTTTCTTTCCTGTTTTCATAAACCAGAGCCTGGTGTTCTATATAGTTCTTTACAGATGAAATAATTAATAGCCTACTTTAAAACTTAAGGAGTAGGGCTGTCCTTTTTAGGTTGGCTGTCTTACCTTTAGTTATTGAAGTTTATCACTAATCTACAATTAGTATATGGTTTTGAGTGTATAATAATTAAAATGTACACTAAACAATATCCAGCAGAACAGATAACTGACGTAAAAGAATATAATGTCTTCAAATATTTCTTTCCTGTTGGGCAGGAAACAAGAATGAAGCAGAAGTTATTAGTTCATTGCTTTGCTGGAGCAAAATATTTTCTAACAGTCTCACAGAATAATAAAGTTTACATAGCTCTCTGATACACAAGCCCTGAGAAATTTTATTACTTCTGGTGTTCAGTTAACTTCACTGTCATATTTCTTTCACCTCATCTTTGTGGGTATGAAAAAACCTGTACAGGCTAGAAATCTTTTTTTATTGCTAGCTACTTACATTACTCTTACATGATGAGCAACGAGGCTTGCACTTCGTGTGCTGGCAAAAGTAGCTGTTGATCATTACTGGAATGGGAAGAGCACATTGTGGAGGAAGTAAAACCAAGATACTCTAGATTCCAAAGATGCTGTTATGTAGCAAAAAAAGAAGGAAATCTTAACATTGTTAAAGGAGCAATTGCATGTTATGCGGGGTGGTTCCAAAAGCAAAGTGGAATTTCTCAGCATAACATGCAGTCAAATCCAGCACAACTTCATTGATGATATTTTTTTGTGTGTGATTTTGTGGGATGATTTTGTGGGTTTTTAAAGATGGCTCTTTCCCATTTTTGACTGACTTTTATGAGGCTGTGTGCAAGTTCACAGCCAGACAGCTCATGTGATGCTGAGGACAGACTTAGTCACTATGCTTGACCACAGACCAGAACAATGCAAGTACCAAAGGATGGAGAGACAGCAAAAAGACCTAGAGGCTGGTGGGCAGCAGGCATCTCTCATTCCTCTCACCATGGCCATGCTCCTGCCCAGCCTCACGGGAGGACAAGCCTTACCCAGTCAGTCATGGCTCTGCAGTGCTTAGTGGTGTAATGTAAAAATTGACTCTGCTGTCAAAATAGCACTGATCAAAGATAATCTGTGTTTTATCTAAACATGCTGAAACCACATGAAACCAGATAACTGGAGCTGCCCATGTCTTGACTGCCATGCCCTCAGTGACAGATAAGTTTTGGGACCATCTTTCTTTCTCAGTCTTTTTGAAAATTGTGTCCAATGTTTTGATGGATGTGAACTGCTGAATAACACAAAGTGCAGTTCAGCATTCTAACCTCCATTATTAATACATAGATAAAAATTATATTCCATTAGCAAATTGGCCGGATATATTCAATTCCTTTTGCCTGCAGTGAAATTCACTAGCTTGGCAAAAAAATGACCTTTTTCATTTTGAAAGGAGTAAGTCAATTTTAGTGCTTCAGTCATAATTGTGGAAAACTTTCATTTGGGAGAATTAACAAGTGGCTAAGTGCCATTATACATTGCAGGATGCCACTCAAATTTACGTCAAGTGTGCTTAGACTCCTAGAATGATGCACATTAAGACCAGGAGCAACATGAGACGCAGATCTCTGACCTGCAGGACCTAACCATCATTCCTGCTTCATGCACACAATCTATTTTAGCACTACTTCTGCTTTTTGTCTACTATATCCCAATTATTTCAGAAATTCAATCATATTATAAGGAATTTGTTTCTTATTGCCATTGCTGATCTACTCTATAGTATTGTATACTCATATGTCTTTTAATGAATATATTTTTAATAATTAATATTATGTATTTCCACTTAATTAGTGTATTTCCATCTTAAATATGTCCTCTCATTTATGTTTGTATATAATCTTATCACTCTTAACTTCCAATACAAAGTGATTTTCTACGACCAGATATTTTTCAATGACATGGTTTTGCACTAAGTACAAAGTTGAAATACCAGCACTGTTTTTCTGTGCTTTGACTCTTTGAGGTAGAAATCTATTACCCACAGGTCTAAACCTGCTAATTTTTGGGCACTGCAAGAGTCTTTATTTCCCAGTTTCTGTCAGATTTCAAATGTTTACAGGATCATACAGTTTGAAGTAGGATTTCTTTCACTGAAATACTAATGTGTGTTTTTCCACATTCATGTTAAATTCTTTAGGCCTGTATAACCTCCTTTTCCATCTTGAGAGCCATTCTATCATCATTCCTCTACTCTGCATGAGAGGTTTCCACATCTTGCTTGCAGTTCTGGTTCTTCCATCTCATTACCCACATTTCCTGCATTAGTCCACAAACAACTTCATTGTTTCCTTTTGACCTCACAGTGTTTCCTAAGTCAATTGAATATAGCCAACCTGATCAATTCTTTCATTCACAGAAATACTTTTTTTTCCCTGTGGTCTCCACTACTTTATTCTGTAGCATAATATCCTTATATCTGACTACATCCTCATTTCCATTGACTTTACCTTTTATTTATTAACACCACTTGTTCACATAGACCATGTCTCTCTCAATCACAACATGTGATCACATCCTGCAACCCAGATGGATGTTTTTCTTTATCTGTTTTTCTAGTCTTGGTTGCTGAAGGTCAGTGCTCCAGACAGTCAGGTGCAAACTCACCCCTGGGAACTATGCTCTACCTGGGAATGCTTCCTGAAGGTTGAAAGCCCCAAAATCCCTATGTAGAGCTTCCTAGGCTGGGTTTTACTGTTCTTCTGGCCAGAGCTGGCCTGCACGTGGCATTTTACCTATCATGTAGTGTGGTGAAACCATTCATTAATGTTTCCATTGCAACATTCAGCGCAACATTACTTAAGGATTTTTCTTCTTTTTTTTTGAATCTGTAGAATTAGGGACTTGCTTTTTTTCTAGGTTGCAAGCTACAGGATATCAGGGGTCTTGTCTTAAAGCATGCTTCAGTGTTTCAAAGATGCGGGTGGGAATTAAACTACTAATTGCAAAAGAGACCAGAGCATTACGGCCTCAGGGAAATGTCTAAGCTGCTCAACACTCTTTGAAAACCTCAGGCTATGCTTGTTCCATAAGGGGACACCTCAGTGCCCTGGAGAACAAACCAGTGTGCTTTATTTTCCCCACCCATGAGTGGACAGTATTGTTAATGTATTTTTTCAAAGCATTTGGGGGATAAATACTCTGTATACTTGGCCTGTGGCGTTATTTGGCAATGCCATTAGCATTTGGAAAGCCATGCATTTGTATCTTTCCTATGATGATCAAACTCTTAATGGGCCTATAAAAGCACAGATTTAGTTTTCAATTTTTGAATTCCTAAATGATGATATTTATAACATATTCAATGCCCAGGATGACTTCATGTCTCTACAAAGGGGAAAGCTATCAGACCCATTCTCTAGTGGGTTCACACAGAAGTGGATCACAGCTGCAGTCCCTAGGTGTGGGAGTTCCTGACTCATATGAGTCAAATAAAAGGTCCTTGGCAAAGGGTCTGCAGGAGGGAATTCCATTGGATGTAAATTATCCTGGAATTCAGGGGCTTCTCTTCTTCTTTGTGACTGTGAGAACAAGGGGGAGATTACTGAAATGAGAGCTCCATTTCCAACACTGAAGTCAGATTTTGGGGTAGGGTTGAAGACACTGTGACCATGCTGATGGCTGGGGTGTGGGCCAGATCCCATTTTGCCAGGACCACCTCTTTTCTGTGGGGCTGTGCTTGTGAGACAGAACCTCAGGTGATGCTGAGTGATAATAAAATAAACGTCTTTATTTTTAATAGATGGACAAAACAGACCCAAAACCAGACAGTGTTTTCCTGAAATGCATGGATGCTATTGAATACAATACAAATGAAGTTAAAACATAGATATCTATATTATGCTTCCTATCTGCTTTAAGTATAGTCTTAATATAGCATTTCTGACACAGACAAAAATATACTTTTTTTTTAACTACATCCACAAATACTGCCCTGATTAGTAGCAGACTTACAATAACTTACTAACTGCACATGGAACTTGACCAATACACTTGGGCAGAAGGAAAAATGAATAACAGTTTTTTCCTATGATACTTCTATTTGAACTCCTAAATTCTTGTATTATATGAAAATAAAAGACTAAATCTGACTTTATTTGATCCACTTAATGTTTACATTCAGTTCAGGTTCACAAAAGTATGGTTTGTTTATAATACGTATACCATCTCATTTGGACAAGTAGAGATGAAATAACTTTTTGACATGTCAACTATGTTATCAGCCTTGATTTTATGAACACATCTCATGCAAAGGAAGAAAAAAAACCCTGTCAAATAAATGTTATTCACAAATGTGAAGAATATGAAAGTAAAATGTATGATTGTGTCATGAATATTTTACCTTAAAATTGTAGGCTCAGAAACAATAACCTCAGTGTCTGAAAATGAGCTGTTTGCTTCACTGATTATAAATCCAATTTACTGTACAGTACTACTGTCCACAAATTGCAAAAGGGGAGAAAAACTTATAATTCCTCTGAAAATAAAATCTGCTTAAAGAATCACGTCCTGTTGGCATTTTGCCTGTGGAAGTAACATAGTTTTTGTTTGTTTGTTTGTTTTGGTTTTTTGCTCTTTTTTTCCCCCCACAGCTATCAATCACAGATATGGCCTTTGGTTATATGAACAGCTCTGTACAAATTAAATGGTAGGACAGCTGAGCTAAGGCAATAAAACCTGTAAAGAGACTTTGCATGGGGCTGTTTGGCTTGGCTTTTGTAATCCATCTAAGCAGAAATACTGCATAAAATTGTATCAATTAAAAAAATTTCTATAAGTGCAAAATATTCTGATAATGTTTAAAGCATCTGGTTTGAAATTTTTGGGCTAACACTTATATTTTTCACCTACCTTTTTTTGAGCATTTTAAAGCCATTTACATTTTTATGGCAACAATGGAATACAAAAGAAAAATAGTTTTATTTTTCAATCAAAATTTCTTATATTATTCCAGCTCAATCCCTTTCTCTTTTCTTTTTTTTTCCCATAACTGGGCATTTTGAAATAAATAATATCAAAATGTTGCTGTATTCAAAGCATCTGGTCACTATGCAGCATCTCATAGTGAAATTCTAGCAATTCCTGGACAAAACTGAGGTAAGAGAAAAGTTTTTAGGAAGGCCTACAGGTGACTGTAAAATGGGATCCTTGAACTTAATTTGGAACAGCAGCATAAGGCATTGGCTATGTAAGCGTGTAAAACTATGACTTGATATTTTCCCATAGGAAGGGATTCAGACTAGTGGATTTGGGCTGAAAATTAAGAATAATTCAGCAGTGCCTCTGTTCTTCCCCTCTTTCTTCTGTAAAGTCTATTTCCTTATCTCCCTTCTGTGGTTCATGGGGGAATTAAGACTGCTGGGCTCGTGTTTGGTTTGTGATACTCAGCACCTTGAATTTCATGGGTGGTCTATTAACTCATCTCACTGGAGTTCTTAATTTCTTTGCTATATTGGCTTTTCTGAGTTTTTACTGCATATCCTGGTTTTGATTCCCTCCACCCAGAGCACACTCCATATTGGTAAGCACAGTAGTACTGCAGGTCACAGTGCATATTCAGAAATGAGCTGCAATGTTATTTTTAAATGCAGTGTAAGGAGAAAAAAGGATCAACATCTCCGAAATGAATTTTCTCTACATATTAAATGTATACGTATGCTGTTAAGACTCCACAAAAGGAGCAAAACATATCTAAGGATTCAACCTTGTGAAAGCTTATGAACATTGAATGCACAAGTTGATGGCTTCTTCCTTTAGCAGCAAAACCTATTCTTACATCTCCTATCCTCCATTATAACTCCTCATGCTGTGAGTGTTAAAAAAAGAAATTTCACTGGTGACCAGCAACAGGAGGATATCTGGATTTCAATCAAACATTTTGCGTCATACACAGATTTTAAAAAGAATTATTGGAGCATAACCCTTAATTGTAGAGAAATGTAGCTACTGGAGCTCGCGCTGAGAAAGGCACATACCAATGGGGACAGACACAATCATCCTGGCCGTGGGCAAGTGGAAACAACACTGTGTGTTCCTGCTGGCCTGGGCAGTCAGCAGAGGCCTCATCTCCCCACTTTGCTGCTTCTGGCCAGCATTGCCATCTGTAAGCCACGTCTTGTCTGCACCTGGCCACTGCTGCTGCTCTGCAGGCTCACTGAGATGGCCAGGAGGGCAGGGATCAGTGGAGGAGTCCGGCACTTAGTGGAAGACACCACTGTGCCTTTCACTGTGTTTGTGGGTTCAGCATTCCTTTCAGTTCCTCTCCAAGCTGCTTTCAGAGGCAAACACTTAGAGATGTGGAAAGCTGTACAGCAAGCCTGGTTTTTTGAGAAATTTTTGAGGAGATGTTATTTTCTATGGAAAATCCGGATTTCTCAGAGTAATTCCAGCATGACCAAGCTAAAAGACTTTTCAGCATCTTTAAGAATAGCTTTTTTTAGTAAGTGAAAATTGGGAATTTTCTGCAAGGAAAACCCTCTCATTTCTCTTTCAAATCTTCTTGATTCTCTTTACTTTTCAATATTTATTCCATTGGTGAAGTTGCTTGGTGTCAGACTGCTTTGCTTGTGTTCATTTTGATAAGTCAAGATAACTCTTCTTCACCCAACACCAAAAAATTCTATTTAGTTTGAGTTTTTCTATAAGAGCATTTTTCACAAGCTGAATTTCAACTCCAGTTATTGCTCTAAGAATTTTGGTGACAGTCACTAACCACAGAAAAAGAAAGAGAACACCCATATTAACGTATTTTGCTTAAGGTTGCCTTATATCAGCTATAATATAATTTTAAACTGGTGATTTAATTTTAACTTTTAAAAATTAATATATCATGTTTAACACTCCTAAAAGGAATTTATTACTATTTGTGCATTTTGCTGTCTCATACAAATAATAAATTACTAGATTGTATTATTTAAATTTCTTTATGAGGAAAAAAATTACCAGGCCAAAACCCCAGGGAATTTATCTATCTGTCTTTGCTCAAGCAACTAGCTCTTTAGTAATAAATCACTTATAGCTGTGGCAATATATTTTCACTTAATGCCAATAAAATGCTGAGTGATGATATTTCAGACTTAATGTATTATAATATCTTCATATGATATCCTAGCTAAGAACTGTTGCACATTTTCTTGTACATATATTTTAAATTTTAAATATTTTTAATGGTACAGTACATAGCTCTGGATGGAAGGAATGGGATTGAATGTATACTTTAGTAAACACTCTGTGATCTAATCCAACATATTAGATAATAGCAGAAAAGAGTTCCTCCCATGGGATGCTCCTGCTCCTAGAAACAATTTAAAGAATGTGCAGTGGCATTTTATTCCCAATTCTTGCTTTTCTTCTGATAAAATACTTCTTTGTAGAATATCCTGCTTCTCATTGTTTTGCCTGTGGCTATGAGATTTTTTAATTATCTTCAGTATTGGACAGTTCTGGACTTGAATCAACGTAGTTGAAGGCTTCCTTGTTTGTGAAAGTTGAGCTCAAAGTTAGACTGTGTCGTGGATTCACAGGTGCAAGTTCATTTAATACAATATTGTCACTTTTTACAAGAGTTGCTTTGTCCATGTGTTCTCTACTGTATCTGGCAACAACAGCATCAAGAAAGTCCAGCTTTGGTGGTAAAGTCCCACTTTCAAATAAGTATTTGGCTAAGTAGGAGACTATGACATTAGTAAAGAAGGAGGTGAGCATAGCAAGTGTTTTAAACGGGAATCGCTGGATATAGAGGTTGTTATCATCTTGATACCAGCCAGGGTAGAAGATCAAGGGCTGAAGGTAGAGGTACGGCTCTCCTCCAGTTATTCTGAGGACAAGGCCAAACAGGTATCCTGCAATGGCACCGTAGGTGTTGGTTCCTTTAATAAATAACACACACAGGAGCTGGGGGAATATGATGATATAAATGAGGTCAGAGCTGAGGTACCAGAGGCCGTACACCGATGAAGCCAGCAGTGCCATTGCTGTTGCTGATGCTCCAAACAGAAGAACAGTGATTCTTATGACCCACACAATTTCCCTGTCTGAAGCCTGCAAAAAAAGGGCAGTGTTAGGTGTTTTTTCATGCCTATACATGTGTGCCTACACTTATATACAGTCAATGTAAAATACTGAATTGTAAAAGAAAGCTTTGCATGATTAATTCAATAATAATTACGAACTAATAACTCTAGCTCAATCTCAAGCTCAGAGAAAAAACCTTAGGGGTATGGTTGCCATTCCCAAAGCCATTACTCTTTGAACATAGCAAAAAGCTTGATGATGAATCAAAGAGAAAAAACAGCAGTGTGAAAAATAACTTTTAAATAGAATCACAATATGACACAACTAGAAAAAACCTGTCAGCATCAGAATTTCTTCTTTGTTTCCTAAGAAAAACTCCAACTCATTAGACTATTCTGTTGCCAAATGATTTCCCAATAAATGAAAGATTAGAAAAATGTCTCATTTTGTGAAGAATTTAAGTGGAACTTACACTTGTAGCAACACTAATTAGCTGTTTGGATAAATTGCATGTCCATGAGAACTCTTGACATCTGCCCTCCCCAAGCCAGCTTTTTCACTTTTGTCATCAGTCACAACCATAATTATTTTTATGATTTTGAGTTTGGTCAACATACTGTTAGCAATTAAATTCTTTTTCTAGTTACAGGCAGGAACATGAAAGAGGTGTTTCATTATGGAATTATAGTGTGTGTATCACCTAGTGAAGGTCTCACCTAAAATTTTCTCAAAAAGTAAAAACGAAAACATTGTCTCACATTTTGCCGAAAGGCAAGCTGGTAAATGTTCCGAGCAAACATAGAACTTGCTGATAAAATTGAGGAGTCAGCTGAGGACATCACAGCAGCAGACACGGCACCGAGGCCAAAGAACGAGATGTAGACCGGGCAAAGGTACTGCAGCACGATTGGTAAAATCATATCTGCTTCTTTTTTGCTCTTGGGGTCAGGGACACCGTATTCAGTCTGGTTCCAAGCTGCAATACGGACACCAATATGTTGTCAGTAACATTAGCAGCCACAGCACCTCCTGACTTCATGTGTAGCAAGCTATTCATATTACCACATTTTCATGCATATTCAAGAACAAACTGTTACTAGGGCCAGACCAATGGCATTTTAGAGAGGCAGAGTCACACCAGTTTCTGTTAGGCAGATTTAATTCTGCTCAGCATTTTTCCTTGTCTCTAAAATAAACTTTAAATTGCTCATAAATGTAGTTTTATTCAATAAAATAAATCTGGGATCCATGGGGTTTTTTGTGATGTGTTTAACTACTCTTTTAGATTACAAACAGGGCTCAAAACAATGTAAACATTTCTAACAGAATATTTTTAGCAGTTTAGCTACACAGTCACTGTGAGGGGGATCACTTTCACTATGACAAAACCTTGGCAAGGATATATTGGTCAAGGTAAGAAATTTCTCATAAATCAAAGAATCATTTATGTTGGAAAACACCTTTATGATCATTGAGTTGAACCATTAGCCCAGCACTGCCAAGCCCATCAACAAACCACATCCCCAAGAGCCACATCTACACATATTTTAAATAGCTCCAAGGATGAAGAATCCACCACTTCCCTGGGCAGTCTCTTCCAGCGGTTGACAAGCCTTTTGGTGAACGTTTCTCCTAATATCCATTCTAAACCTCCCCTGCTGCAACTTGAGGCAATTTCCTCTCGTCCCGTTGCTTGTTATGTGGGAGATGCGCCTTGCTATTGCCTCCTTTCAGGTAGTTGTAGAGAGCAAAATGTCTTTCCTCAGCCTCTTTTTCTCCAGGCTAAATGACCACAGCTCCCTCAGCCATTCCCCATTATTACTGTAACAACCAAATAAAAGTACCAGAATCTAACACAAACATTGAATAAAAGTATTGTGTCTGTAGATATCTAGAATCTACAAAATTATTTAATTTCATCCACTGTGGTAGGAGCGATTTCCTTTGGGAGAAATACTTTATAACATTATTTTTATGTGTAGTCTTCTGTTGAAGCAGTCATGAGTTGAAAAATGATGCCACCTGGTTATCTAACCTGTATGTCACCTATATCTAACAAAAGATTTATTTTCACACACTTGTTGCACTATTTATTTTACATTTATTGTACTACTGATTTTTAATAATTTACCTGTAGATGCTCCAATTGCTCCAATCAGCACTGCAGGAATTGCCATCACAAGACAGCCAAAAGCAGCCAGGAATGACAGAACTTGAGCATATGTGGCAGAAGATGAGGAAAGAACTCTCTGGAAATATGCTTGCCATGGAATTCCTCCTAATGTCTGCAAACACAACAGCATGCTGTGACTGGGGGGTAGCTGAATTGTTTTACTATCACCATACAGAGAACGTGCACAAGGATCACTTGAATGCTGAAAGCCATATTGCTACTGTTTAATTTATTTACTGAATATCAGCCAGCCGGTAAGAACTGCAACTTTCATTCTCACAAGCAATGTCAAAGCTGTGTAAGTCCACTTAAATCCCATTCTTTTAGACAAGTTGTTTTTTATATAATTAGCATCAACACTTTGCACTTTCATAGTCTCTGTAATCCCCAGGTCTTTTGACTTCATAAAACTTCATGGAAAGAAATATTTTCATATTTCATATTTGAAGAACTTGCCCTCCAATACTCCTGCTCCGCTAAAATTAGATTAGACTCTGACATGATATCAGAGCAAGATTTTGTCTTCCTTTGTGAATGCATGTAGTCATTTAAAGAAGGTGAGACATTCTGTATACACTGAACTCAGGAATCTGAAAAATTATTCTCCTACTGCCTTAAGCAAATAAAATACCAATAGAAATTGGTAGAAGACAGGCAAAAAAAGGAAAAGTTTTGATTTATGGTGAAAACCCTTCTCTTTTATTTGGATATGTAACTGAAGATCCTGATTGGACTTAAAATTATTTCTGCAAAATATGACACAAAATAGTATTACCAAAGGTTGAAAACGCGAGTGCTAACAATTTGTTCTTGAGAGCAGGATTTGAATAGTCTCCACTAAGTAATCAAGAGTCTGTCTCTAAACAGCATGGAAAAAAAGCCAAGCAAATTTCCTAACCTAGTTCTATACACTAAATGAGGCAGGAGGCATTTGGACCAGAAAGTGTGTATTCAGGTGTTTCATATAGCTTCATGCACACATAGGGACTAAATTAATGTTTCACAGACAAGTCTGGTTTTGACTTGCTCTTTACAACTCTTTTTCTTTGCCACCTTGATAATAATGTTCCTTTATCAAAGCTTTCCAAGAATGTGTAACTTTCTTGAGCTATAATGAAACAGACAACATGAAAAGAAAGTGTGTCATAATTTGGCAATATCAGAACTTTCCTTTGGTCAACAGCAGAAATGTAACCTTCAGGGTCACAGGAGAGAATACAGCCACTTGAGCTAATGTCATACTTTAGGTCTCTGGGAATGCTGAATAAAATAACATATTAAGAAAAAACCTCAGGATTTTTGGCTGTGAGGATTTGAAAAAAAGCCAGAAAATGTAATCCCAAAATAAAACATGATAATAAAATCAGTGTAAATTTGCATAGGGATGCTGAGAATGGAAAATGTTAGCGTGTGTGTCTAGATCCTCTAATGGAAAGTACTTAATAACCACTGATCCCATGTGTAATATAGGTATTAAATAATGAAAGACCATGGTTCATTCTGGCATGTGTGCATGTATGAATTTATCCATCCTGCCATCCATCTCTGCACAGCTTTTTATTTCCCTATACCAAAGGCATATTTAATCATTTGTATAATGTATTTATTGCCTTCTGCAATATATGAATTCCTCTGCCAACAATTACATCAGTTAAGCATTAGCTGCACACTTTTATTTAATTTTAACATGTCAGCTCTTTCAGCCTGATGTTATTTAAATTGCATTCCTGGCAATGCTGGCTGATATGTCACTGAAATCATTCAAATGTGTAGAAATATCAAGCAGGAGTCAAGAGGGTAAAAGTTTTCAGTGTGATAGAAACTCTTAACTAGATCCATCATTTTCAGCTGTCACAGTAACATGGTGTAAGTGCTTAAATGCTTTACTCCTTCATACAAATCACCACTTACCAGTAAAAAGAAATTGTCCAACCATGTGTAAATGTCAAGGGAGTTGATAGATCCAAGCCAAGGTGCTTGGTACACATGGTGCACAGCCGTGAGCCCAATGTCGGTTACTGCAGGATGGGACATGGCAAAGGGGACACTGATCCACTGGAACCAAAGAGAAACAATGTGCTCAGGTCTAAAGAAAATATTCTAAATCTGTGAAATTTTAATATTAACACTCTTCTAGTTTTATTATTCTTGCTTGCTTGAATAAGATCGAATACCATATCATCAAGATGATTTGCAAAAAGTCAGATTATGTGCAGGTGGAACATTTTTGAAATCCAGAGGGCTTGGTAGTGGATAGCTCACGTGTCCTTGAGAGTGTGAGCAAAGAATAAATGGAAACTGCAAAAGCAGAAGCAAATGCACATTTATGCAATTTTGTTCTGTTTTACCTAACCTCCTCATACATTGTTTACACTCTTTCCTGGACCATCAGCCATTAGAGGAAGGAGCAGCAAAGCTCTGCGACAGTGGAAGTAAAAACTGGTCCAGAGTCTGGAGGAGAAGCTGGGATGACTGAATCTGTGCTCTCCTCTGCTGTGACATCGACTGTGAGAGGGTCCCATCTGATCTAAACCTGCCTCCCTAGAGCATGACCATTTAGATGCTGACTCTTCAGCCTCACTGATGACACTCTTGAGTTCATGAATATGAGTTCTTCAGCGTTACATTATTGCTGTTTATTTCAAATGGGAAATTACATAGAGAGCCTAACCTGAATTAAACAAAACACTGTAAAGCTGTAGATCTAATAATTTAGAAAACTTCTGTACAACCTTCATTTCCAATTCTTATGTTATTCCCACAGGATCGGGATCTATAGGGGTTAATGAGTGGATCACACTGGAAGACAATTTCTATACTTTGATTTATCTCCAGTTTTGGGAGTTTCTGTAATGCATGCCATCTGTAGAAACTTAATGTTTCACAAATATTAACATTTATGCCAGGGTCAGAGTCAGTATTTTCCTCACCATTCAGATGAAAAAAAAAGATATGAGGGAAGAAAGTCTGGAATAACTTTTCATTTGAGGTGGCCAGCTGGAACTTGGATTTGCTTTTTCAGGCTATTTAGCACCATTTCCATTAAATCACTTAAGGGCCATAGTCCTTGCAGTAAGATGCCACAAAGTAAGCACAGAGAGCTGGTTAGTGACCACCTGTGTAAGCAGTGGCTGAAGCAATTTCCCTAGAGCTGCACAAGAACTCTGTTGAAAGAAGAGAAAGAACACCAGGCCTCCAAGGTCCCCTTTGATTCCTTCATCTTGAGCCACTCCATTTATTTTAGCATATCTCAGTTCTCTGCACACCTATGACTGTCTATTACTGCCACTTGCGAACAAAGCCAGCAGCTTCTTTGATTTCACCCTTGTGATCAGTGTCACACAGATGTTTTTCAATGTGGGACTTTAACATCAGCAGAAAATAAAAGGCTACCCACTAGCATATCATTGATAGCTAATGAGGGGTATTCACACTTCCGCACTAAAACAGCCAAGACATCTGGTGAGACTTCCTATATTACAGTCTCCAAGGGTGGCAGAGGGAAGTGAGGGAAAAACCAAGAAGGTTAACTAACTTAACAGGAGGTTAACTAAGCTGTGTAGGTGACAACCACAGAAAAGAGAAGCAGAAGGGCATCAATTCTGCAGGTCCAGTGACAGAATTTCTTTACCAACAGCTTCCTATGTCTGATGCCTCCTTCCAGTGTCGCAGTTCTATAGACTGACAGGGAAGGAGTCAGCACCAGTTCTATTCTGAGTTATATGTATACTCAAGAGGAAAATTGTAAGAGTGGTTGGACTTCCAGACTGGCTGGAAAAAAGCCAAAGAATCAGACCTCTTGGACCGCACTATTTCCCAAGTACAGGCTGTACATTGATGCAAATGCAGACTCTAATTTTAAAGTCAGTGTTCTGTGAGTCTGGTTAGCAATGCTGTGCCTGGTACACCCAGGATACACTTGGCCCTTCTAGCTGCTCAGGACAAATCCTTGACAAAACAGGGCAAAAAAAGCCAAACTTACCAGTCCCAGGAAGATGCAGAAGAGCTGAACTACGTCAGTGTAGGCCACAGAATAAACCCCACCCACAAGTGTGTACAGAGTGGCAATCAGGGCAGAAATTATGACTGAAATATTGACATTAATGTCAATGATCACACTTATAGTCGCACCTAAGGAGAAAACCAAAGCACTGTGTGTTAGTGTGTGTATCACAGCACGTCTGATGAGAACCCCACCTTTGTTAAGTTGCATATACTGGTTCTGGACTGACACTTAGTAACAGCACTAATAATTCCCCCATCTATATTCTGCACATCCTTTCTGCACCTTTAAAGGGAATGGGAAACGAGATGCTCCTGTTGGTCTAAGTTTAGCATCTGTCATTTTGCAGGTTCTTAGGAAATGGAGAAGTGTCCCAGCACTTCCTTACAATGCTCAAGGTCTGTAAGGACTACGCTCTCTTGTTCTGTCTGCAAAAACCAGCTATACCCATCCCTGATTGCCACAGTCTTCAGAAGGATATTGAGAATGTCCTCCAATGCTACCAGCCAGCTGCCACAGCACTTGCAGGATGCATGCCCTGAGGTTCCATGAAACTGTGTCTCTCCAGTATACTTTACAGTTTCCTCACTTGGTTCTCTTCCAGCAAGTCTTCCTTGCACTGGACTTTCCCAGGCTTCTCAGAGTCCTGGGATTCCTAAAACCTGGTCTTGCCAGCAAATAATTAAGCAGAAAAAGCACTGAATACATCAGTCTCTTCCATATCTTTTACCACTGGGTGCCCTATCCCATTCAACAGCAGTCGACATTTTCCGTTTTGTTAGGGTGAACTGCTCTTGAGCATGGATGCCATGATCCCTGAATATCAACCAGTTATGCTGGACTCCAGGACAGTCTCCCATGGGATTCTTCTCAGCAGAATGCTGGAGAGGCCCAGCTCTACTCTTCTGAAGTCTATGGTTGCAGTTGTGATATTTGCCTTGTTTCCCCCTCTCAGGACCATGAGCTCCCCAATCTCATGAATATTGCAGCCAAATCTGCCTTTGGCCGTTGACCCCTGACTTGTTCTTCCTTGTGTCTTCAACAGAGTACCTCCCTACAACAGCTCCCTGATCATTTGTGTCAAGAAGTTGTTGGCAGTGCACTCAAGAAACCTCCTGAATATCTTGTGTCCTCCTGCACGGCCCCTCCAGCAGCTATCAGGTTGGTTATACTTTCTCTTCGATGTATCAGCTATTTCAAGCCATTGCAATGTTTTAAGACCATGTTTAAAAAATTCCTCTCCTTCTAATTAGGATGATTTCAATGAAATATCTTGCAACTACTTTTAGTGCTTGCAGGTATTGTAGATGGATATTCTGGAGCACATATTTGGAAGAGTTTTGGCCTTAGAAGACAACATGATGTGTGATATATAAGAGCTTCTGGGAGCTGATAGATACGGCTTTTGCTGCACAATAAGCCTTCAAAGTTCATGTGCTTAAGAATTACAAGCTCAGACCTCTTCCACAGCTTAAAGACCAGGGTTTCCCATCTACAACCCTGCCAAGTAAGGAGTATTGCTGAAGAGCAAGTAGTGAAGAATACTGGGATTAAACATTCATCAGTGAGGATAGGTGTGAAAAAGGAACTAGATTACTCACAGAATAGTTAAAATCAAAATCTTCAATGACCTTTATAATCATGGACAATCTTTAGCTGTTGGCTGTTATATAAATCTAGAAAGATATTCACATCACTTGTGTTGAAATAAAAGAGAATGGCTTGTCCTTAATCAAAAATATTGCAAATACTCTGAGTGTTCTTCAAGTTATTCAACTCCTATCACCTCAGCATGCAGTTTTTTTCTTAGTCTTTTAAGGATTTTGTGATGAAATGGTGGTAAACAAGCTCCCCATTGCTTTGCAGTTCATCAGAGCGCAGTTGGAGAGTACCTTCAAAGTTTATTTTTGTTTCAAATAGCTTATGCTAGAAGGCATTACCACATGCATGTGCATTATTAGTATGATTAGTTGGTAAAAGTCAATTACTGGTGCTTCAACTCAAGGGCTTTCTCTATTCTTAAAGGGGTTGCTAAATGCAGGCCTGAAATATAATTAAAAACCCTGGAAGCTGATTTTTTTCAGGACTGGATGAGTAGTTGAGTGATTTTCTATTGAGTCATAGTTTCACTAATTCTCCAAATCCTTTCTTGAGTATTTTCTTCATTTTGTCAAGAAGAAAGCCATTTAGAATTGAAGAATTCTTCAATTTATTGATCAGCATCTGGTTTAATTCTATTATTTGTGTTATGGAATGGTCTGTATAAGGAAATCTCCTATATTCATAGGATTATTTTGTTAAGATGCATTGGAAATGTTGTTACATATCATTAAGGGAAATTTTGACTGGCTTCTCTCATCCCAGAGACATAAAAGAAAAGCTGGGTCATATTTGGCACAAAAGGGGCCCTTGCAATCACTTATGAACAGAAATTTGCTCCTAAATCCTTTCATGCTCTTTGAAGAGGGACAACTTAAAGGTATGTGAAAATGAATAGATACTTTGCATGTCTTTCCCTTATCAAAATAATTAAAGGAGTAGCATTACTGGATTTATTTGCTAGTTAGCATGGGTCTGAGAAATGTCACAGTCTGAATCACTTGCCTTAAACTGATACCTTTTGGAGCCAGAATTTTAATGCCTTTCTGATATTCTTGATAATTTCTACCTGTAATAAATTAATATTTATACTGCTTATTCCTTACCTAAGGCAGAGAAGATGGCAGCAGCCCAAAACATTTCTCCCATTAAAGCTGGAATAAACAGTAGTCCCCCCATCCTTTTTCCATAAAGCTGCTGAAAGGGGTCCAGCATTGTCACATAGCCTTTGGATCGCATGGGTTTTGCAAAAAAAAGGCCACCTACAAAGAAAAAGCCATGTAAGACACCAGCTGCAGTTTAGAAATGCATTGCCATTAAGGGATAAAACATTCATGGTCAGTTAAAGATACAAAAATGTCACCAATAGTATTTGTTTGTTTGTTTGGTTCTTTGTAAGTAAAAAGTACAGTGAAAATATCCTCTGGAAACTCTTACGTACGTCTACAGAATTACTTAAACACACAAACTCCATTAGTATCTATAGTCTGATGATTTAAAAAAAGGCTTTTTCTTATTTTTTCCTGGCTCAGTTTATGTAATCTCCCATTATGGATGCTGTCAGAGTTTTGTCTAATTTTGGATTAGCCTAAGAGAATGGCTTTTCTACCTAATCCCGTTGATTCTTAGACTGGAATCCAGTATGAATTTTCACATACTCCTACTCTAAAAATAAAACCGTCTGAGATTCCTGAATCAGAAATAGAATTTCACATGTGGTTTAGTGCACACACAGCAAATCTGATTATTTCAGGATAATTCAGATTTCTTATATATGTTTCAAACAACTTTACTACACCTGCAGGATATGTCAGAGGTCTTCTGAGTTCTGCCGGTGTCAGATTCCATGAATATTTCTCATACAGTTATTCACTTATGAATGTTCAGGAATTTTGATGTATCACTATTCTGCTCTGCCTGGCTGGTATATGGGCTAGATATGTACATAAATGTGCAAAGGCCTCCACTCCTCAAATTCTTTCTGTCTTGGGGAAAAAACAGGACATATCTGAGGAAAGCTGAAAGAGCCCTGTGTAGTTGAGATCTGCACATGACTATAACCAAGTCACCACAGTAAAACTGCTGTATAAGGTATAATTATGAACTGGAAACCCTGTCAGTTCCCAATAAGATATACTGTATGGCATCTGACAATCCTTAATTAGGTTCCTCATGACAAGATATGTCATTTATTCATCGTATTGTGCAGATTTTCCAAATTTCTATGTATTGCCTTTTATAACTCATATTCATTTCATCAAGTTCCCTGAACAGTGCTTATGTGAATGCTGTGTTTAGGCAGGTAGATGCAGAAACCCTTCAGCTTTTTTGTTTGTTTGTTTGTTTTTGGTTTGTTTTTTGTTTGTTTGTTTGTTTTGTTTTGTTTTTTGTGATTCTTGGTTTGGTAATGGATCCTTTTCCTAGTCTACTTGTTATGCCATCATCGCAAAAGACAATCGAAGAAGAAAAAAACATAATCTATTAGGATGTTCAAACACCTGTCAAAGGAAATAGGAGGTATTCAAACTTTTAAAACTAAATTGCTTGAAAAAATAAGAAAATAAATTGTATGGAGAACAAACAGGGAGATTAAATCAATCTTAAATACTTCCTGTCTGAAGCAGTAATATTTTTCCCAGCCTTGTATTTATAATTTTGATTATATATTTTTTTAAAGAAGGATAAAGGATTCCTCCCCTCGAGCCTTCATGTACAGATCATGCCTAGAGAAATTCTTTCTCTCTGTGCTCTGCAGAGAGATATATGGTTACACATACGGACTGCTTTTCTCTGCAGTGGCCATTATAATTTTCAGGAAAACAAGTCTGGGTATCTCTAAACAGCTGAAAACAAGCAGAGAGGCTAACTCTTCTGGACTATTGCTAATTTGTGTCAATTCTGCAGAGGCTGAGTGTTGCCAGGTTTCTCCTCGCAGAGAAAAGCAAGGCATAATTCTTCCCAAGAATACTTCTGGGTTTCACTTCTCTGAACCTCAGAGAAAGAAAAAACAATTCTTTTCTCATTTACTGCTCCTATGTTGTTCACAAGTGGAATGCATTGTTTACCTGAAGGGAATTGATAATTGGATTCTGGTGTGTTTTGATTCACTGGCCAATTGGATCCAGGTGTGTGTGTCAGGACAGTGGGCTGACAGTCATGAGATTCCGTGCAGTGGGGTGCAGTTGAGCACTTGGCAGATTCAGTTTAGATGTAATATAGATGTAATATAGTATAGAATAATATAGTATAATAAAGTAATTAGCCTTCTGATAAGATGGAGTCCTTCTCATCATTCCTCCTCCGTCAGGGGCAAAAATATCTACTATAGCTGAGGGCCAGGAGGATGCTTGTGACTCCAATGCCAACAGCTGGTTAATGACACCAATGGATCGTGACCCTCATAACTTCCTAATGGCACCAGCTCATCTCCAGGCAAACATCCACAGTCACTATTTTCCTTACAGCACACAGAGCTGCTCTCAGGCATGGCAACCACTGCCCAGAATGGGAACTGGCCTGCACATGCCAGGGAGGATCATCTGCAGTGGGGGACGTTTCTGCCTGGGAAGTCAGGATAACTAGGACAGGCCATTGGAAAGCACTTTCAAGGGGAAAAAAGGAAGAAGGAGGAAAACAAGTTGTATAGGAAGAAATAAAATGTGAAAGAGGATCTGGATAAGCAACCAAAGGAAACAAAGGGACAGATTAGGTAGGAGGACCCTGAGAATAGACTCAGAATAGACTGAGAGGTCAAGTAATATTAGAAAAGTGAGTGCATCAGTCATGTTAAGGAAATATGAAAAACACAGGATCTTTTTTTATCTGTAACAACATGCTTTTTAAACAGTTGCGTCATTATTTCAGCATTAGAACTTATAATTCTGTCTGTATTTTACACTCTGTCCCTGCATATATCAGGATACTGCATTAGCATTCCGACATGTGATTTAGAGTTTTGTACATTTAAGAGGTTGCATGTTTCAGTTTTAAGAAAATAGTTTCCAGTCTGAGGAAATATGTGCTACATACTTCCTACACAAAATCAGAAAAGTTACCTAGATTCTTGGTGGAGATCTATAAAGTATAAGCAATTTCCTAACCCAAAAGGATAGTTGTCTAATTCCAAGATTTATAGGTGTACTGATACCTGGGCACCTGGGTCATGTTCCAGATCATATAGGCAATTAAAGAAAACTTGAATATATAAAACTTGGTATTGACAATTTAAACACATTGCTACCCCCCTCTACCCACCCCCAAAGAATATGGTTGTAATAATCTAATAGGTCTTGGCAAGCAATTTGGGAGACTAGAGATATCAAAATATTTATAGAGTTTTTTTGTCTTGTTTTGTTCTGGTTTTTTTCAATAGCCAAATGTACCAGAAGAAGGGATCCAAATTACCTCAGCAACATTTTCTCAGACCCTAGTTTTTTTATTTCAAAGAATGAACCTGACATCAGAACTCTTTAAAATGAGGGACTATTAGTTTTAGTATTTGCTTACCTAAAACCAAGCTAAGGGAATATCCAATAGGAGCCTGAGCCCAAGCTAGACCATAGTCTGGGACATACACAGCTTCTGCTGTCCCATTGATGTAACCTCCTCCAACCCATGTGGCTGAAAAGGAAGAAATGGAAAAGTCTTTAATGTCCACAAATAAAGAAAAGATCACACACTGTATAATAAAATCATCATTATGTAGGATATGGCTATTTTTTATTATATGAACAATACAAGTGCCAGGCATGGCATCCTTTTATTAAAGGCAGCCCTAATTTGAATTTACAGCCTAAGTATATGAGAAAAGAAGTAAAATGGACTGAGGCAATCATCAAAGTGTCTAAGTCTCTATATAGTCAGTGAAGATGTGAGAGTTGAGTCCCCCACTACTTATTTACCATTACTATTTTGTTTGTGTTAGTACAAATGAAGGAGACGTATAAGGGGGAGTCTAAAGAAGGACATGAAAATTAGGCAAAAGTTTGATGAACACATTATTTACCAGGACCTTCATAAAAAAAAAAAAAAAGCCTTTTAAACCTTGTTAAATTTTTGTTGTTACATGAAGCATACTAATAAACTCTGAGTTCTCAAAATATTTCTATATAGAGTTATGGTGCTTTTTTTGTCACCATATAAGTTCTAAACTTTAATTAATTTATTTTATTCTTCCTTGAGCCATATTCAATAAAAGATATGTGCTATCTCCAATATTTCTGATTTTATCTTTCTCTCCAAAAGGCAGTATTTTTAATATACTGACCTCTGACACTTAATGAGTTGATTCTCTGCCTTTAAGGGAAGTTTCTACATTTGAGAATTTGGGATCAACAGTATATATGAGAGAAAAACTCCAACACAGAAATGTGTTGTGATTACATCTGCAAAAATATTTCATAACAAATCAAGTAATGAAGTTCATCTCTTCCTGTTTGCAGATTCCATGCAAAAAAAAAATTATTATCTCTGATGTATAATGAGCAAGTTTTAGAAATCCAAGTTCGCAGTTTGAACAAGGGCAGACAGACCATTACAAGTCCTAGATTTTTGTAATGACGTTTTGGTTTGTGTCAGAAGCCTTTACTTTTTCATGTAAGAGTAGTTAGGGTTTCTGTGTAAAAAGTCACAATGGTTGGAAATGTATTTTTCTTAAACATTCCTCAGAATCTTCCCATCATCCACCATCGTGCAGGCAAACTTGATTTTGTGTTTTAGACAAACAATTGGAGAGAAAAACAAATTAAGAAAATTTAATAAAATTCTTTAAGAAATTTCATTAAGAGCTAAATAACTACTCTCTTCTGCTTGACTGTGATATCTCTCAAGTACTACTAGAGGGTATTTTGCTGAATTTCACTATGTCTTTAGAATCAGAGATCTCCAGCAACCCGAGAATTACAATTGTCCCCCTTTCAGCAATTTGAAGCACAGGAATGAGCCATTCTGTTGTTGGAAAAGGTATAATGGACTTTTACGAGGGTATGCATGCAGAGAAAGGCTGCAACAAAAGAAGTGACCCAAGGAGCCCTGTTACAAGTAGAGTTTTGGTTATCAGGAGCTATTGTGTACTACAGAGATAAGGGGTGAGTGATGCCCATATGGGGTCACGTGGGGAAGATGGGTTAAGGCTGATTCTTAACAAGAATAGCAAGGACACGTAATCTACATAAAAAGTTGTCAAACATTTGGGATTTTGGGACTCTTTACAGTGTGAATTAAGATAGAGGGGAATATCATACTTTGTTTGCTGGATTTCTAGAATTATGGAATTGTTTGGATTGAAAGGGACCTTAAAAATCTTCTATTTATAACCCCTCCGTGATGGGCAGGGATGCCACCCACAAGGCCAGGCTGCTCAAAGCCCTGTCAAACCTGTCCTTAAACACTTCCAGGGATGGGCAACCTGTTCCAGTGCATCACCATCCTCATAGCAAAGAATTTCTTCCTAATACTAAATCTACCCTTCAATTCCCTACCTCTACATCTCATCCTTTCACTACATGCCCTGATCCCCATCTTTTCTATAAACCTCCTTTAGGTACTGTAAGGCTGCTATCAGGTCTGTGCAGATCTTTCTCCTCTCCAGGCTAAACAACCCCAACTCTCCCAGCCTGTCCCAAATATCAGTGTTGGGCCCAGTCCTGTTTAATATCTTTACTGATTATCTGGTTGAGGGGACTAAATCTACCATTAGCAAATTTGCAGATCACACAAAGTTGGGTCAGAGTGTTAATCTGCAGGAGTGTAAGATATGGACAGGCTGGAGACATGGGCTGAGGCCAACTGCATGAGGTTCAACAAGACCACATGATGAGTCTTAGGCTTCGGTCACAACAACCCCAGGCAGTGCTACAGGCTGGGGACAGTGTCTGGAAAACGGTCCAGCACAAAAGAACCTGGGGATGCTGGTCAACAGCAGATGAACATGAGCAAATATGTGCCCAGGCGGCCAAGAAGGCCAATGGCAGCCTGGCCTGCATCTGCAATAGTGCAGCCAGCAGGACCAGGAAAGACATTGCCGCCTTGTATTCAGCACCTCTAGTACTGTGCCCAGTTCTGGGCCCCTCGCTTTTAAAAGGGCTGAAGTGTGTCCAACAAAGGGTGACAAGGCTTGTGAAAGGTCTAGAAAAGATGTCTGATGAGGAACAACTGAAGCAGCTGGGTATGTTTAGTCTTGAGAAGAGTAGGACCTCATTGCTCTCTACAACTGCCTGATAGAAGGATGTAGTGATGTGGGGCCAGTCTCTTCTACCATGCTTGCAGTGAAAGCACAAGAGAAAACAGTCTTAAGCTGAGGCAGGTGAGATTCAGATTAGATATTAGAAAACAGTTTTGACTGTTGGGGTAGTCAGACATTGGAATATCTTTTCCAGGGAGGTGGTGGAGTTACTGTCCCTGGCGGTGTTTATGAGGGGTCTGGATCTGGCGTTGGGTGATGTGGTTTAGTGGTTTAGGGGCTACAGTGGTAATGTTGGCTTGATAGCTGGACTCGATGATCTCGAAGGTGTCTTCCAATCCCCATGATTCTACAATTCTGTGATTCTAAGTTTTTCTCAACAGGGCTGCTCTTAATCCACTCATCACCCATCCATGTTTGGGTTTGCCCAGATCCAGGTGGAGGATTTTACACTTGGCCTCTTTCACTGGGCCAGGTATCTTTGTATGGGATCCCTTCCCTATAGAGTATCAACCACAGCACTCATCTTGGTGTCATCTGCAACCTAGCTTGAGAGTGCCCTCATTCCCCTTGTCCATGGCCCCCACAAAGATGTTGAACTGTACTAGTCTCAATATGGACCCCTGAGGGACACCACTCTCTATGGAAAAATCCGTGACTACCTGGGATGTGTGTTGCTTATTGTGTCTCAAGCAGCATAATCTTGTGGAATAAGCACCTGTATCCAATAGCAAAAAGTAAATATTCACAAAGGGAAGCTTATTTGTCTCTTTCCCCAGAAAATGCCTAAGCATGAATTCTACATTAATTATATACTTGGTTACAGGTGGGAATAATATCCCATAGTCAGGGGCAGATGTCCAACATTGCTGCAGCTGTGGTGAATGGCGCTTCCAGCTCCAGCATTGATTTGCCAACAGTTGCTACAGAGATGTCAGATGTCCCCCAAGGGGCACTTGGATGCCATGCCCAGCTCCCTTATTTTCTTCTGGAGGAGATCAAGTCAATTCCCTTCTGTGTGATGTTGTAGGGGTCATTACCTGCCACTGTCTGCCCTGCAGACAGATACTGCTGTGTAAGGTGGCATGAAGGATTTAGCCCTTAATTTTATTTCTTGTTTTCTGGATTGGCATTTGAAAAATTGCTGCTAATCAATTTTTCTGTGCACATGACTGTTCTGGAACACCTGTCAGGGACCACACAGCTCTAGGAAGGTGTTACATGTGTTTTTCTTAGGGGGTGAATGGATAGTCAGCACGTACACTGACACAGGTAAATACACTAGAAATGAAATAAAGGGATAAGATAGGATGGGATTTCAATCTTAGATATTAATTTCCTATCCTCAGTTGCTAAACCACAATTTAAAGTTAGTTTAATACCATTATTTTTGGTGAAATTCTTTTTGTTTTTACCTAAATCAGCCAAAAGGAATACAATATTTAGTAATCTATGGAAGCATTCATGTGGTAATCTATTTTAATCTTCTCTTTGCCTGCCGTCTGAAGAACAAAAAAATGCAGCAAATACCAACATCCATTTAAAACATGCACTGTAAAAAATGATCAGACAAATACTGACAGTAAGGAGTGCAATTTTTCTTCTAGTTCCTGTAAGACACACAGAAGTTGATCTCAGAGTTCTTGATATATAGTGATATATACTAGGAAACCAAATTTTTTGCCACTTCTTCAGGAAGAATTCCTTGTCTGAGCACTCAAATTATTTAATAAACTCATCAAGTTCTGTAAAATGAAAATACTGATCCAAGGATTAGAATAAAATAGAATAGTGTAATTTTTTTTTTCATGTGGAAGGGTTATGTAGCTCTATCCAACTAAAATGCAAAAATTACATCAATAGATTATTACCTTTTGGGTCATGTTTGTGAGCATTTAGTTATGTAATCTCAACTATTTCCTTTGAGGTTTAGACTCAATCACTAAAATCAAATTAGATTAAATTTTGTTGCAGGTATCACTTCTTAAAAAAATCATTCACAAAAATAAGGAATGCTAGTATTTAATGCAGCATTTTATCTATAATTATGTAAAAATTATACACAGATTAAATGCGTCTACTGTGGTACAATGTTATTTCATTTTAATATAACCTGCTGTGATCCATCCACAATGCAACCTTTTCACTCCTTCTGTTTTCTTATTTGAAGACACAGTCAACCTTCAACAGGCTTTGTGTTCAGCATTTCAGTAGCTGGTTGATACAGCTTTTCCTTCTTCAGGATCATAGCATATATCCAAAAATATCCACAGCTGTTATTCATAGGTAGTGCTTTAGGATTTTTCAATGTTGTTTAGAAAATCAGCTATAATTACTCTGGAATATTGACTTTGGTGCTTATGTTCTGAATTTTATTTCAAATTTATAGGCTAAGTGCTGTCATCCTCTCCACTAAGTAACCCTAGAAACTTCTACCTCTTTCACGGCCAATACCTGTGGAACATTGTAGCGTTTGTCACAGGCAAAAAAGAGAAAACAAGGCCTTATCTCATAACCCAAAGTGCTTCATGTACATAAAAACAATGTCCTTTCTGGAGATCTTTAAAACATTTCTTGTTTTCCTGTTGTGGGGAAGCTTTTCTTTCTAATTTATATTTAGACAATTAAACCTGGAAAACATAAAGATGATGTCGGAATAGTCATGTATTGTGAATAGTCAGGGTTGCAATGTGCGAAATCAGCATCAACCATTTTTTAAAAAGCAAGTATGCAAGTATGTCCCTTTTGTAAAAATTATCAACCTGTAAAAATTATTGTCGATTTTCATAAGCTTACTTTCATAATTGTTTTGTTATGACTTTAGAAATTGAGTGCCCCAAACACCCTGAGACAAAGCTTGGATGAACCTCTGGCTCAGCAGATTCGTGCCCAGATCTCGCTTTATGCACCAGCCACGGTTCACTACAACTGAAAGGTAGGTTAGTTGCCATATCAAGCTTTAATTGCCAGAGTTAAGGAAGGCATAGGGGAAAAAGAGTGTCAGCCTTGACAATATAAAATCCGTGAGAGTTTGAGCTACCCAAAGGCTTTGGGATAAGTCTGATATTCTGCTGCAAAGATGAGACACTGTGCCATCTCTAGAGCTTGCACAACACAGGATGAACATGTGCAGGTGTGAATTGTGGTGGCTACAGAACATGTCTGAGATACAGGAAATCCCAGTTCAGGTCTCATTTGTGCTTCAGCTGTTACACAAAATATTCCTGCAAAATAGGATTAAGGAGACCAGAATCTGTACCTTCTATATGCAAAGCCATTAGTTCTAGCCACTTCTGTGGGAAATGCTTTTTCATCTTGACTCCCCTGATTTAATGTTTATTGTTTTGTGGCAAACAATATTTCTGCAAAATATTCTGTTTTCAGTGCCCTTGAAAACATTTCATTCAGCAGAAAGCAGTCTAACTAGCTCTCACTATGAGCAGATTCTCGTCATACCTTATCACCAGTAGCTGATGGATGCGTGATACAGTAAATTACAGCATAGTGCAAAAAGTAGAATATCTGACTGCATTCAAACTTTATTGACTTTTGCAAACATTCTTTACTCAATATCTAAACATTCAGTCTTCGAATGAGCAAAATGCCCCTGCAAAAGAATGTGAAGTTATCTCAAATAAAGAATGCAGATTTTTGGCCCAAGTTTTACTTGGCTCTTCCTTATAAGATAATTGTGAAAGCAGAGCAGGGCAAAACAGCAAAACATAAATATAGTCAGATAAATTCAATTTGACAATTGAAAGGGCTTTGCCTGAATCGGATTTAGATTAAATTAAGAATAAATAAAACCCACCCATGCCTGAACACTAATTTGCCTTAATATAATGGTGGGCAAATTCACTCTTCCTATAATGCATTTTTGTTCCAATACCATAATATAAGTTTTGAGATTTTGGACAGTATTTTGAATATTTTATTTACCCAGGCAAGACGGCTGGTTTGACTGGCTCTGGGAGTCAGAGAGCACCGTTTACTAAATCAGTGAACTCTTCCTTCACCCAGCCTTTTCTTACAGATACTACTATTGAGAGTAAAGCATTATTTTGTCCAATTGCTGAAAAAGAAGCTAAAAGAATCCACAAAATAAGTTTGCTGAAATCTGTACAGTTACAAGTCTGGAGTTATGTCAATTTTCTTTTAGAAAGTTAATTTATGTCGTACATCCTCCCCTTCCCAACAATTTTTTCCCCTATAAACTTTGTTTTACTCAGATTAAACAAACCAAATAACACACAAATATGGATGGTTTTAAAAACTATAACAATTATTTTAAGACTTTCTAATTAATCTATATTAATTCCATACTTTTGTCCCAAATATATCTGATCTACAGATGAATATGGAATGAAAATATATGTAAACTAGTTTAAGTGTATTCTTTCTGTAAGATTTACAAATATTTGTTGTTTCTATTCTAATATTTGGCTGTTCATTAAACAATTGGATAAAAAAGTATATCTATTTTCCCCACTTTGCATTACTCAACATGCAGATTGCAATTCATTCAGATGAAAAATTGACAGGTTTTACACTGACTAGGAAACAATAAGATGTTTTTTTACATACCTGTCATTGTAAATCCACCAACTAGCAAACCAATGTCTCTTCCACCGACTATAATGGCTTCGCTGCGATCTCCTTCGCTGCCGGTGTTCTTGGTTTTCCAAGCAGCCCATATCCCTACTGCCAGGATTGCCAGGTAGAAGACAACTATGGCCACCAGCCCCTCCACATGGAAAGCCATGTTGAAGTCCCAACTGTTTCTTTTATCGCTATTTCATTAAGACCTCTGGAGAGAATGCAATAATAGGTCTGCTTTTAGCATGGCTGCTTTTTAGAATCAGTGTACAAAAGCCTCAGATGGTTTTTAAAGAGACTATTCCAGTGAATTTATGAAATGAGAATTTCAGATGTAATTGAGATTAATGTCACATGCCAATTAAAACGCCTGTGGAGCAACAACCAGTGGTTACAGACTCTGAACACAAAAGGGAATGAACGACGTGGCTGAAAGCTAAACTATCCTTAGAAGTCAGTTATTGAGCACTGAATTATTTTGGTATCACCAAGTCCTCAATGTCTGGGAACTTTTCAGTCACAGACTTGTTTGGTACAAGAGATAGAAAAATCTTGGCCATGTGGACTATTACAAAAATCTCTATTTTGAAGACAAAATTGCTTTAAGTAATACTAGAACTACTTGTAAGTAATAGCTACAACAGCAAAACACATCTTTTAAGTGTTTGTATTGGAATGCTGAGTCTGGTCCCCCTTGTAACATCTCCTGTACTTTAAAGTCTGCGATTTCTCTTTTGCAACATTTAATTGTCCAGCATGAAACGTATGAATCTGTTCTCTCACAATACGGGAAGCAAACGGAAAGCTTAAAAAGCTGTCGGAAGGCAGAAATGTGGAAGTATACGAACTACCGCGGGGGAAAACTCCCGAGCGGCGCGGACAGAGGCAGCCCCGTACCCAGCCTCTCCCGGAGCCCCCTCCCCATGCTGGCCCCGCCGCTCCGCGCTCGCTCCGGCACCGCCGCGCCGGCGAGCCCCGTCCGCGCTCCTCCCGACGGCTCCGCCGCGGGGCCAGCCGCCCGAGCCAGCCCTACCTCCGGGGCTCCGGGGGCTCCGCGCTCCGCCGAGCGCCTTGCGTGGCCGCGCCCCCCCGCCCCGCGCCCGCGGCAGCAGCGCCCACCCGGAGCGCCGTCGGGCCGGGAGAGGAGCCCCGCCGCCCGCCTGCGCTCCGCCGCCCACCTGCGCTCCACCGCCCGCCGCCCACCTGCGCTCCGCCGCCGCGCTGCCCCGCAGCCCGCGGGGCACGGCCGCCCATCCCGCGGGGCGGTGTCGGGGCCGAGCCGCCGGGGGCTTTGTCCCCGCCCGGGGCTTTCCCGCTGGAAGGAGAGAAGGAAGGATCGTCTCTTGTCCCGCGGTGCCGACGGTGCGCCGAGTGCTGAGGCTGCGACGGGGGTCTCGTGGATTAAAAAGAGGAAAATCTCTTTATAAAGGAGGAGGGTTCAGTGGGGTGAGAGGACCGCGTCCGTCAGAGCTGGGGGGAGGAAGGGGGAAAGACGTCAGAGTGATAGGGGACGTTGGGGGGAAGTAAGGATGACTCAAGGGAGGCTGATTGTCGTGTCATGGCAGGGAAGCAGGGTTAAGAAGTGAAATTGAGGTGAGAAGACAAAAGGGAGTGAGGGGAAACAGGAAGGAACAGGATCATATTGAACCAACGGGAAAGAGGAAGAAAAGAAAGGGCTGATTTAAAAAGACTTATTGAAAAGAGTGATGGATAAAGGAAAGAGGGCAGTGGTAGGGGGAGGGCAGGTGACCTCTGTGCTCCCCTTGCCCTCCCTGGTAGCCTTTCCTTGCCACCCCTGGGCCTGGCACTGGGCGAGCACCAAGCCAAGGTATGCCAAGGTATGTCTGTGACAGGCTGGTCAGGATCATCTTTTGCCACACCTCCCTTCCAAACCTGGCTGAACATGCATTGGCCTTTCCCAGATCTGGGAGAGCTAGTTCTTTGGGAGACTCCCTTTTTTTTTTTTTTTTTTTTGCCATGTCTCTTATAAACCTCACCTGCAGAGCTAGGGCCATACCAGCTTTCCTGTTCTTGCACTTTTGCTCTCTGTCTCCAAATGATGCTGGACAGTGAGTTTATAAGTTCTGAGAATAAGGGTACATGTGCAAAGAGGAACCACATATGCCCTTGCCCCAGATTTGAGAAAGGGAAGATCATGCTGAACTGTGGCATTCTCTGTCAGCTCTTGAGAGGCAGTTAACATGGGCCATTGGCTCATGTAAGTTGAAAAGTACAAATAAAAAGCCCACAGGAGTGCAGAACTGCTACTGGCAAAAGAACTGACTTGAGACAGAAAATCTGAAATCACGCTTGATTCAAGAGGAAAACTGCAATATGGGAAGATGTAAAGTCAGAGAGGACAAAGGTGGCAATTCATAAAAGCTCAGTCTACTGCAAAGAACGACCCAAGGGCTGGTGCTTTCCTGCATATTTGCCAACTGCCTGGCCAGCTTGGCTACAGAGCAGCTTTGTCTGCCTGCTCATGAACTGCTGAGCACATCACACCCCGTTAGCCCAGCCATTTACGTGCCTCACGGGCAATGAATTATGATTGTGCACTCATAAATTGATTGTGTGCATAAGACTGCTTTCAGGTCTGGCCTCACTTGAGAAACCCACATAAAGGTGGCCAAAGAATTAAAGGTTAGAAATGTGACTATTTTTGTCAGCCAGACTGACAGGTTGTTCAGTGGTTCTATTGGTGCAATGTTTGCCTTGAGAAGGTGCAGTAAACACTTCCTCCCAGTAGTAGGCAACTGAGACATATCTTAGGCACAGGTGAGCATCAAGGCACCACCTAAACAGAACTACTGCCATGGAGGAAACACGAATAGGTATTTGAAGGTATTTTATATATATATATATATATATATACATATGGTTTATATATAAACAATAGGTAGAAGTCATACACCTCCTTGGAAACAATGAAGGTGTCTCAGGAAGAAAAAAACCAAATTCTAGTAATTAAAATATGATAGAAAATGCCTGGATGTTAAAATGGATGTTAAACTAAATTCACACAAAGTTTTAATTACATTTTAGTCTGGTTTTGTTCAGCTTACTACAAAAAAACCAGTCATGACCATGCAATGCATGGTTGAAGCGTGTCTTAGGCAAATTAAAAAAATATTAACCAATGGAAAAAAAATCTTTTCTGAAATTAAATCTGAACTCTGATCTTCGATGAAGACTGTAAAAGTTTTTTTTTACTTATTGTATATTTTTTGTAATTTCTTTTGTACTTGGGCTATAATAACATTTTTATGCAACAGGAATGGAAAAACTTTTTTTCATTATAATTATTTCTAGAAAATATTTAATTTTAAATAAATTATATTTTAATGAAATTCACTAAAACAAATCCAGAACACCTACTATTTTTAATTTATGTAGACTCTTGTGACAAGTTTTGTCTTTTTGATGCTCTAGAATGATTTTCAACTGTCCACTTCATGAATCCACTTTGTCCAAGTTTTGCCTTACATTTTACTCCTATAGTTACTTAACTATAAGTAAGTTAAATTACACATCCTCTCCTGAGATTTCCATTTAAGCTCTAGGTTCCTTTAGTGGATATGGCTTTGGGCTTTGAAATTGCTTTCACCTGGAGGTAGCTGAGAAGAACTGAGACAATTATTTTAGTGAATATTAGTAGATTTAATAATTTACTATGCCTTCTTTTCTCCTCTACTACTGCTATATCAGGTAAATTTATAGTACTTTCTTTTGGGAAAGGACTGTGCTACGCTGGATCCCTGTGTGCATTCTGCCAGCTGCGCCCAACAGCATCCATCAGCCACACCCCACAGAGCTCAGCTCTCATGACATCTGAGGGTGCACGCAAATGAGTACAGCAGATTTTATGTCCCTTGGGAAAAGATGTGCTTTGGTGCTAGAGATATTTCGTGCAGCTGGAGGACTGATTCCATGTGAGAGCTGACCACATTTCCAGAGAGAATAACTTCTGCTGTCGACACACTTCGAACTGAGGTCATCTTTTCCAGGAAAAAATACATTGGTAGTTTTTGTCTTCTAAAACAATTGCACTGCATCTAAACATAATTTTCTTTTTTAGAAGAACATAGCTTGAAAATATGCTGTTTGAAGAGAAATCCTGAAGCTTAATTTTATTTATATTTAAGAAAGAACACACTTTCTAGTGAAAGGTGTCCCTGCTCATGGCAGGGGGATTAGAACGAAATGACCTTTAAGGTCCATTCCAACCCAAACCATTCTATGATTTTATGAAAGTTGACACGGACTCCTGCTTTCAATCATATTTTTTGATACAGCTATTAAGGAGTGTTTTGGGGAAACAATGGAAGTTAGCTTTCATGTACAATACCTGTCTTTTAAGCAAAGATGTTACAATATTTACAAAGAGTTATTGAGCCCACATATGGTTATTTGGACTCCCTCTTGGTAATGGCGCAGATTTTTGCATTTTTAAATCTATGTCCATCACCAAGACTTTTCCTGGGAAAAGGTCACCCTGGATACAACTAACTGAGCTGATAAAAATAAAACCCCTTTTTTTTAGGGAATATTAGGCTAAACAGGCACCCAGTTTTGTTTTGCTTTTTAATGTTTCCTGCTACTTGGTCTCTCACAGGAGTTTGAATAATGGGAAAGTGAGGGACAGAAACTGAAGTCTACTGCCAGTAAACATTTACATGGAGGGCTGTAATTCCCAGTATTAAAGAAGTCACAAGTTTAAGTCATGATGTAGGACATTAAAACAATAAATATTGATATGGCGATATAAACTTTTGAGGCAAAATTCTAAATTTTCATACATTTCTATGTTTAAAATTTTCATGGTGTAATTATGAATTTTATGATTTTGGATTATAGAGTTACTTAAAAACATTATTATTCTTAAGAAAAAACAAACAACAACAACAACAACAACTAAAAGCAGCCTCAAGGTTTTGAGGTGTGTTCCCTTAATAAAAAAAAGCTTTTACTACAGCTTAGTTTAAGGCCTGTATTTAGAGTTTTCCTGACACTTACAGAAAGATTTTTTTACAATTATTCCAAAAAAAGGGCCTCACTATCTTGTGGTTTTTGGGGCAGTATCCATCTTAGATTCTTTCCACAGTTTCTTGATTAATCATGGAGTTCCCAAAGAAATTACCCATCCATTTGCTCTACAGCTCATAAAAACCCCACCTAGATGAGAGCTCTTTTGGAAGATATATTTGATGGTTATTTGCAGTCTCTGGTTAGCTTGCTGGGAAGATACAGCTGCAGTTGTGATCTTTTAGGATTCCAGACAGTGTAGATCACTGATGTGACTCTTTTGATAGTGAACTGGATTAAGTGTCAAAGAAACAGACTTTCTTTGTACTGTGACAAATGCTATGTGATGCATTTTTTAATTCCGTGTTATAGTTCCAGGCAGTTTTTTTTAGTATAAAACAAACAAGCAAAACGAAACAAAGAATTTTAAGAATCTAAAGTTTAGTACTTAAAAATATAAGAGAAGCAGAGTTAGGACTGTGTGTGAAATCTTAATGTCCTCTTGTCCATGTACTTTTTGAGTCTTTAACTGCATAATAACATACTAATTTTTCTTTGAGATGCCTGTCTCTTCCATTAAGGGTTGATCTTCACTATTTCTTTTTATATTTCTCATTAAACATGTGGCCTTACAAGTACATTTCATTCAAACTTTGCAATGAAAATAAAACTGGTGATTTTCTCCAGGTTTCTGTGGTACAAAGAATTAGTGCTTCAGAAATACAGATAATTTTATCTACAGAGCACACACACTAAGGGAATATGTGACACCTTTGTATAGATTTATATATTTAAGACATAGGTCCAGTCAGTTTCTGTAGCTGCTTCATGCAAATCTCAGTAGCAACTAATGTTTTGTTTTGCTTTGGGTTTTTTCTGAAATTCTGAAGAAAAGAAAATCAATATCCAATCTAAGTCAGACATCTGGCATGAAAAATTTCAGCTTGTAGCCTGGTGCCTGGCAAAGTTGTATGCAATTAAAAATAAGCCTTTTATTGTGAGAAATTTTGGGCAACCTGAATTGAATTAGATTTTGAATACCTGTTGTAAGAAAGCTGTGATTAAAAAAATTGAAATTAAGGGATTGAAAGAGAAAATAGAGCATGTTTTATTTTTCATTTCTCTGACACTATCTGTATTGCATTTTTCCTGTTTTACTTTGTAAATAAGAGCGAATCAGATCAAAGATAAACTGCTTAATGGTGAGCTCCTGTATTTGAATTACACTGATTGAAATGAAGAAAGTAAGGAAGTTTTGCCTTATTATAATTATTGAATACTGATATTCTCAGTTGCTTCCAGAAGCCAGTGACATCAAAGCTCCATTGCAATAAGTGCTAAGCAAATATATTGTAAAGTGAAGACCATGATGCAGAAGCTGCATATTTTCCCTTATTCTTTCCTGCATTGCTGATCAGCATCACTGAACAACACGAGAAATAACCAGAATGGTGTAACAAGATTAAAATAAAATGCAAACTAGGGTTCTTAATAGAAGACTTAATGCTAAATATCTGTTTGGCAAGCTATTCAAAAGCAGTGCATGCCATTATTTTGTGGTTTTTTTTAAAATACAGTGAGTTAGGATCAATAAAGGGAAATAGATAAACCAGGGATCCACCTTTTTTTGAATACCATGAACTAAATGAGATCAAGTTGATTGAAATGCTTATTGGATTTCTGGGGAAATCTGTCCCTGAGCAACAAATCTGTCTGAATGGACACCCACCATTTATCAAGCTCACAGCAAAGGGCCTTTGAACTGGTGGACAGTTGGCATAGGAACATCCTCAGCTACAGGCCAGCATTTTTTCAATTTATAATTTACCTTGTATGACGACTTACAGTGTGTCAGTGACCAATTACAAACCCAAGAAAGAAAGAACGTGCCTACACGAGCATTATGAGCTTGAAACCATATTAGTAATTGTCATCCATGCAGGAAACAGAAAACCAAGCAAACCCCAAAGCAGCAAGAGAAGTGTGGTGAGTGGAGGCTGCCAGTGCTTCACCCCAGCGAATAAAGTCACACAGTCATGAGCAGACTGATGCACAAGTGGGCCACAGGGCTGTTTGCACATCTTGGAGACAATCAAGTCTCATATCCCAAGAGATCCCAGAGCAAAAGGAGTAACCAAAAGATGGAGAGAAGTTTCTGAACCACTTTTGGAGCCATTATTGACGATATGAACATTCTGAAACCATGGTGAAGATGGCTTGTAGTGAGTTTGGGTTTGAACTGAAAAGGATGCAAGAAAAAACTAAGATGAGTTTAATCCATGCTGAGCTGTTTTTGACATTTTGATACTTGGCCTGAAGTGCCAGTCATGAGGGCTTGATGTTAACCTGTCAGGATTCAAATGGTGCGTTATTTATTGGAAAGTTTTCTGTTGTGGTATTGGAAAAATAAAGTAGAAATTGAGAAAGCATTTCAGGAACTTTAAGTTTTGAACTTAGATTAGGAAGGATTTTTTGTTTTTGGTGACAGCATGGAAGAGACCTGTACAACAGCAGTTTCAGAAGAGTTTAGGAAAATGTGCTTCTGTACCTTCAGCAGAAAACCTGCACCACCCAGCATTATGCTGCTTTGAACTTTGTTCTGATAGGACTTCTGTCTTTAGAAGAAGCCTGTAAAGAATTTTGGTAAAGCCTCTGACGACCTGTTTTTTCTCATGGTGAACTTCAGATGAGTAATATAATATTTATAGATCCATGGATACCACCATCTACTAAAAAATTAGAAAGCAAATTTAATTAAAACCAAACAAAAATAAAAAGAAATAGTAAAAATCCTAGGCACTAAACTAAACCTTACAGAAACTAAATCTTGTTAACTATGATCCAAAGGTACTATATGATCTTTACTTTAGATGTTATTATTATTAGTAGGTATGGTGCTCATGTTCTTATGACAAACATGATTTTCTGTGCATAATTTTGGCCAAGTAGGAACTGACAAAAATAATTGAAGAAAATCTCATGGTGATTAAACCATGGCAATTTCCCTGGAAATATCTAGTGAGAACAACGAGAAAAACTACTATCAGGAACTGATCTCAAGCATTAAAAATTCATTTTCTCTGTGGCCCTGGGTAAATTGCTTTATCAAAAACTGGTACTCTTTGGACTCAGCTTCTCTTCACTAATGTCCATATGTTTTGGCTAAAGAATAAATGATTTCTCAAGGAAAAAATTATGAAAATTTTATTGGATTTTGTGAGGATTTTAAAATTAGAACACTCAAACCTTTTGATTTTTTTTTAAGAACTAGTTTTTGAGTAGTATAGTTGAAATATACACACAGGTCAGATGACCCTATTTGGGCAATGAATTAGTCTGTTGCTATGTGCATGTTCTGTAATAACAGAAAAGTTGAAGCTAGTGTCAGTCAATTGCAAATCTCAAGAAAGAAGAGACATGTATCAGCTTTAAAGTAGATTTTAATAACATCTTGTCAGAACAATTCCTAGCTCTCCTGTATAATATTTACAGAAACCAAATTAAAGTCTACATCTGCTTAGCTCATTGTGAAAGCCACATAAATTATAATTTAAATAACCTTTTTTTCTTCACAATGAAAGTTAAGCATACATAGATGGTCAGCCATTGGCAGGGAGAAACCCACTAAACCATGATATTACCATGCTTGTTAATCCTTCTGAAGCTTTTACAGTAAACATGATACCTGTCTTCTACAGAGCTTTTAAATTCTGTCTTTAAAATTGGCCAGTATTTCTTCAGACATTCATCTCAGTTCTCTTACTCCACTACTCCATTCCTTCAAGAAAATGAAAGTCTGTACCTACATACTGATATCTTAAATAACACAAACAAACAACACATAGAGCAGGGGTGAACAGAGCAAAAACAAAAATGGAAATCCTTCCTGTAAAAGTCAGTAATGTTAAAAAAAGTGTCAGCCTTTTAGCAGCCAATAAGCTGCATACAGCCATCAGGGCACATTTCAGACCTGCTTCTTAATTCTGTGATCTAATTTATAAGCGATCTACAAGAAATGCAATTTGGTATTTTCAAATTAAATAATCTGTCTAAATAAAAATAAAAAATGTATTATTTCTCTACTGTTAAGTCAGAGAGCTTGAAATAGTGTTTGCAGACAAATTGAAAGCAAATGATAAAATTATTTTGATTTTGTCACCTTTGAAGTAATTCCTCTCATCAATGTCAGCTGACAGGAGGTGATTTGAAAAGCACATGTACTGCTACCAGCAATTTGAAAACAATGTCTGTAATTAGTGTGGGAAAATGGTATCATAGTAGATATATCCTTGGAGGAATGTGAAGGAAATGTGGGTAGGTTTTCTGGTTTAGTCATAATCTTAGACAGAGTATTCAGGAGTTTATAAAGATAATATTTAAGTGCAAATTGTGTGGTAGTTAAATCTCATAAAACCTTTATTGAATTTATGTAAAATTGTCAAATTGGAAAACCTACACATTTAATGATGAGGTTCACAAAGTCAATATTTCTGGGCTGAAATAATGTCCAGTTTCACCAGGACACTAGTGACACTAGTTGTTTCTAGTCACAAGTTAATATTTTATGAGTAGTTTCAAACTTCATGGGAGAAGTAGATTGGTGGGGTTTTTTTTTTTTTTTTTTTTTTTTTTTTTTTTTTGTTTTTGTATTTTAATTTATTTTATTTTACTAATGCACATTCAGAAACATTACTGAACACAGTACTGTAATACTTAGTTGAAGGTGGCTGGAATGTTTCTCTTGTTTTAAAACAAGTTTGAATCAATGGAATTAAAAAAGTACCTCAAATTTCAAGAAAAACTCTTCTTTTGAAGCAGTTTCAAATTATTTGGAACAGAAAGGGAAGACATCTGGGTTAGCAGGATAATCTGGACCTTTTAAAAGACACAATAGAAACATATTTATCTCAGTGCAAGGGATTCGAATCTTTGGGCATTTTGTAGCCCTTGTACACAGATGTATCTGATACAAGGCGTTGTTCCTCTGTGTTCATCACTTTGTCATTTGTTTCAGTCAGAGCTGCTTAGATACAAGTATCTTGTTTACAGTATCTGTAATGGCATCTATTTAAAACAGAGTTATCAGTTTATAAGTCCATTGCTATCACTATTGCGTGATTACATCACTATGTAGCAGTTTGGCTCTACTTTCAGTAATTCAAGTTCTCCTACGGATAGCTAATTGCTAATCATGATAATCCTGTGGATTTCAGTGGTTCCACTAATAGATTTACAAACTTTTAACTCTGAATCTCAGTACCTACAGATATATTGAAATAGACCTGTCAAAGCTGAAAAATGCTTTCACTGAAAAGTTCTTGACTGTGGACAAAAATCTCCTCTTTCATTTAAGAATGCTTTCATCCAAACCCCATCTTTTTGTTTCTGTGTTTCTCTGATCTGAGTATGTATTTAAAATGCAGTAAGAAAGCTTTTGGAACACAAATCTATTTTGATAAAATTACAAATACTATCTTGTATATTCTGTGTATTAGTAAGTGGGTCATCCCAATTTAAAGAGGCTGCTTCAGGGCCTGGCAGAATTACTGTAACTGACTTCAGTGAAACTTGTATCAGTACATAAAAAAATTGTGAATCATAGAAATGAAATGGAGTCACCAAACACCATACATTTGTTCTGTAACAAATGTATGCAGACTGTCTTTGTCTGCAATGCAAAGTGTATATGACCAAAATATTCCAGTGGTGAGACAGAGAATATTTGATAAAAGAGCATTTGATTGCAGAAAGAAGGATTTTGAAAGTAGAGTTTGAGTTTAGAATAGCCAGTGTTCACCAGAAAACCTTGTACCTAGCACTAATTCTTGGGCTCTTGGTGTGGTTGGCAAGGCATTTGAGGTTCTCTGTGTGTCAAAACCCCACACTTTATCATCATAATTGTGGCCAGGTGCTAATCTTGATGGGCTCAAAAAATGGAGAATGTGACCTTTAAAAACCTGTGGTTCCAGCAGACCTGGGTCAGAGCAGGTCAAGAAAAAAGGAAGCTTGTACAGCTAAACTGGTCTGTGAATCTGTAAAAGGCTTATGTATCTGGTTAAAAATACATGAATGTTACTAAAGCCTTGCGGAAACTGACACTTTCAGTACAATATTCTTTAGCAGTTTTGATTAATTCAATTTTTAATAAGAATAATTACTTCTGTTGTTTTATTTATGAAGAAAAAAAGAGAAAGAAATAACTGAGCTCACTAACTGATCCTTAAGGTATTAGTGCTTTGACACACGTGGGAAGCAAATGTAAATCTAATGAAATCTGGTATTTTTCTATTATTTGTTGCTCATTGAATTGAAACTGGGAAAAACTGGTAATAAAAAATTGGAGGAACTTGTGACAATTCCATAGATGCATTTCACTTGGGGAATTTGCTAAAAAATGTGCCTTAGCGTACAATTTTGGAAAGGGCTCATAAATTAGCTGAGGTGAAAAATTAAAAAATAAGAAAAGGAAAGAAGCTAGGCTCCATTACCCAGTACTTTAGCAGATTTATTGGGAAGTCACCCTTTCAGCTAGTGTTTTTATAACTTAAATGAATTACAAGTAAACATCATATTTGTATGTGACTTTTCATGAAAGCAATGTTTCAAAGTGATTAATTATTTATTTCACACTCTATGCTATACAGGCTATCCATCCAGCTGTTAAAAGTAATGAGAACAAGAAAAACACCTTGTGGGCTTTAGCAGGAGTAACTTTCAAACAATATAAAAGGAAGGGAGTTACCTACAAAACTGATGAAAGTTATATCAATGAATGAGAGGCTCTTCTGAAATTCAGCAGCCCTTCCTGCTTGCCTCCTGACTCTGACTCAGTGCTTCAACAGAGTGGTTTGTGTTTGTGTACTGGCTAAACCAGTATTTATGGTTATGTGCTGGTTTAACTGGTCTCTCCCTCTCTTGTTAGAATAATAAAAACTATCAACACATGGGCGGGGGAAAAAAAGCAAAAGGCACATATTTCTCTTTAGAATTAATTTTTTTCTTTCCTTTTCCTTTTCCTTTTCCTTTTCCTTTTCCTTTTCCTTTTCCTTTTCCTTTTCCTTTTCCTTTTCCTTTTCCTTTTCCTTTTCCTTTTCCTTTTCCTTTTTCCTTTTCCTTTTTCCTTTCCCTTTCCTTTTCCCTTTTCCCTTTTCCCTTTTCCTTTTCTTCCTTTTCCCTTTTCCCTTTTCCTTTTCCCTTTTCCCTTTTCCCTTTTCCCTTTCCCTTTTCCCTTTTCCCTTTCCCTTTCCCTTTCCCCTTTCCTTTCCCTTTCCCTTCCTTTTTCTTCTCTTTTTTTTTACAGACTGGCTTTGTGCTTTTATTCCAAGAAATATAAACTGGCACAAAGGATTCTGTTAGTATTTATAATAGCAGAACAATTACTAAATAGTTGGTTGTTTAAAATTCTTATGCGCATAAGAATTATTATAGATTAATTAAATTAAAATAAAATTCTCCCACTAAAATTTACACCAAAATTTCGCTGGCTTCCCAGTGAAACTATTATTTTTATTTTTGTTTTGCTCTTCCCCACCGCTCCCTCTTGGAGTTTAGGGAGTCGGAGCCAGGCGGGCTCCCCGGGCATCAGCACCATGGACAGGAGCCGCGGTGACGGGCGGCGCTCAGCCCGCCCCCGAGCCCCTTCCGTGGGGATGTCTAAAGCCTCCCGAAGGTCTGGGTCTGAGCGCCTGAAACACCTCTTAGCCTGCAGCACAGCCTCTCCGTGGTGTCATAGATCAGTTTCAATCACCCAAATAACCCCTGTGTTATAGGGAGCAAGGAGGGAAAGATTATGTTGTATGAAGGTCTTGTAAGTTCCAAGACCTTAGAAAACACTGCAATGAAAAATGGAATAAATCGTACTTTGCCAGCTAAATAAACTACTTTGACACTGTTAACTCTTTGATGTAAGGACTGTATTTTTATTTTATTTTTGTTTGTTTGTTTTGGATATTTTGTGGATTTTGTTTGTTTGTTTTAATAATGTAAAACATATTGCAGATACCCTGAAAACACAATAAGGGATCCATCTTTCAAAATAATGGTCTAAGCGATATTAATTATGATGCCCCTACTTGTTAAGTAGCAATCATTAAATTATTATGGACTATAGTGAAATAGCTTCTAGTGAAATATACAGAGTATTTTGTTCTCCTCCTCCCTTCCAGTGGAGAAAATAGACAGTGGGCAGTCTCACTGGGCAGTGGGACTTCCTCACAACAGATATGTGAAAGCATATGGGGTATATGACACTGCATTTATTTAAAAAGCCTCCCAAAAGCCACCAAAATCCTGTCAAAGATTTTCATTTCTCTCTATTCTAATCTAAGACAAGAATGACTTAGACAATAATTAAATTATCCATTGAGTTAAAAGCCTGTATCAAACTCAGGCACTGTGGTGGCAGTAGATAGTGTCTGTGGCTCAAGTGTACCAATCTTAACAAAAAATATGAAACCTTCTTACCTAACTTGAGAGACATCTTCGTGTCACTTGGTCCTTCCAGATTCCCTCCGTGGTCAGTAAAGTGTGTGCTCACTTGTAGAGAAAGATGCAAGTCACCTGAATCTTTCAAGACATTTTCTAAGGACAAGGCAAACTGTAGTCTTATTTTTTTTCTACTGGCTAAAGGGATCACTGGGGGAACTGCTTCAGAAATAGACATATACACTGCAGGTTCCTGTTTTAATCCAGACAAAGCCCTCAAATGCTGACACTGAGCAGTGTGCAAGCAACCGGGCAAGCCTCAAGAATGTCTTTTGGAGGATTAAATATCGAGGGGTGGGGAGGCTGCTGGGAAGTTCCACACAACTCGTCATTTGCCTGGAGGATATGCTATCAGATGATAGATAGCTCCTGACTTGTTAAAACACTTCCAGTCTTACTGAAATACAACCAAATGACAAAAGTCTGCAGATTAAACTTCCTCTGCATGCATTTTATATCTCAATATAAGCCTCTGCCAAGAGTATTACAAATGAGACCACAACTGATTTAGCTTTGCATTCTCCTCACTGTCTTGGTTGCTGGTTATATTTCTTTAGTTTATTCCACTTTTCAACATCCCTTCCATTAAACATTTCAACAAAAAAAAAAAAAAAAGTGAAATTATTCAAAGAGATGCCGAAAGCTGAAAATATGTTTTAATTCAAATGCCTTTTTTTTTCCTTTTAGATACATAATATTGATACAGAGTGAATATAATATTGAAATAGAGTAAAAGGTGGAGATAAAGTTTACATTACAGGATCAGGTGATTAAAAGAAAAGAATATAAAATTCCCTCTTTTGTACTCAGGGTCTGCTTTGAATGAAACCTCTTCTTCCTATCAGTCCAATGAAAATCAAATGCAAAAGAAATTAATGCTGTATTGTCCTCTTGAGTCTGCAGATAGCTGAAGCAACAGTTCCACTTCAGGAAATAGAAAGGATGCTCTAAACTCATCCACGGAGGTGGATGACTGATAAAGACTGGTGGTAAAGGCTGAAATTGTGTTACCCAATTTTAGGTATCTCATAGATCTACTTGAGCCAAAAGTTGTTTTTTTCCTAGACTACACAGGCAAGGAAGAGGGGTGTTTTCTTCTGGACATGGACAGGAGTATGTACTGAGATCTCTCTGTCTCCCTCACTTTGCTGGGGAATTTTGCATTATTAAGCTCTTTCTATAGGCACTTTCACTTACTGCCAGAGTTATATGGTATGGTATGGTCTTTTCAGCCTCTCTCTGCACCTCTCCATTCCCATTAGTGAATGAAAAATTATCCCAATAGATTACAATGAGATGTTTATCAAAGAGTTCAAAGCCATTCTCTGAACTCCCTGTATGCCAGAATGGAAGCCATGCAGTTGCTACAGCTTTCAGCTTTTCTTCTCATTTATAGTGCCCGACTGGTAGAAAATTTAGTTATATCTATGGTAAGCATGAAACTGGAAAACTGTGGATAATAACACACAGTGCAAGGAACATTGATTTTTAAAATTTATTTATCTTTTTCTTTTCCAAAATGAAGAAGCCAATTGTTCCAGTTATCTATTGACAAATCAAACATTTCATACTAAAAAGTATTACATCTTCATTATAAGGAATTTTCTGTGGCATGTCCAGTCTCCCAGAGCACCTCCACAATCCTTGCAACACAATTTAGACTCACTCATTATGTGGACATAATGGACCAGGTCCTCTCCTCTCCTCTCCTCTCCTCTCCTCTCCTCTCCTCTCCTCTCCTCTCCTCTCCTCTCCTCTCCTCTCCTCTCCTCTCCTCTCATTTCAGAGTATGGCATAGCTATAATAATGGCAAATAGGAAAAACCAATGGACATATTTTGGTTCTCTCTTTCTATACTACTTCAGGGGAAATAGTTTGTGACAATCTTATTTTGTGTCTAGACTGCATCGTACTCTTCAGTAGCCTGCCCATGCTGAGGGGGCATTCCCCCTTCTGCCTTGTTCCTCACTCTACTTATTCCTAGTTCACTTGCACAGGGGGAAGAGTCAAAGATTACAGAAATATTATTTTATGTGTTATGGCTTGTACCACCAGAAGCTGATTAGATGAAGTTAAATGGTATTGTGCTGTCCTATACCAGTATGCTAGATCAGTGACAGATATATTAAGAAAAATAAAATTCAACTGCTCATGGTTTTCCTAACTACTACCCACAGCCCACTGCACTGTTCAGTTATCCTTTACAATTTAATGCCAGAGATGATTTGCAGACTAACATGTTACCACTCAGGGGACTGGATGTTTATATTTGTTTAAGCCTGTGGGACTCACGCGTCAGGAGCCTGCCAGTTCCCTTGTGTGCAGACGTTGCCATGGTGGGCATAGAGAAGGGAAGGAATCCCTCCTCACACAGGCATGCTTCTTCCACTTTGGTTCTGGCTTTGCTCCCATGCGCTATTAGGCTAGAGAAAAAGCAGACATAACATGCTGGATCATTAGTGTCAGATATGTGCCAATCCCTTACCCATTTTTTCAGTCAGTAGTGAACAGCAGCCACTTCCCCCAGCATCCCAACCTGTGGTGCTTGGAGGTGACACCAAACCCTGAGTGCTGCCTGAGCAGGCACATGGTGCAGTCCAGCACACACCCTCACAGCTCAAGAGGATCCTCAGTAAAGTCTATTGCAAACAAATTTGGGTTTTCAGGAATAAAGTGGCAATAAAATTGTAAACAATATTTCTTAAAGGGTCAAAGAAGTGGGAGTTTTTTATAATGGGAATGATTTTTTATACTTTTTGTAACTTTCTGTGCATTTAATGGTAACTACAATAAAAATACAGTTTTGCTTTATCTTTATTTACTTTTTAATTTATTTTTTATACTGAAGACAAACACAATCTTAGTGTTTTCAGATTCAAATGAAGCTAGACTGTGGTACTGAACCATTGAAGTATGACCCCATGGGAAAAGAAAAGAAGTGGATCTAACCATGAACACAACAATTTTTGGAAAGGAAAAGACTTTTGGTAAGCAAAATCACTGTCAGCAAGTAAATTACTTTGTATGGATCAGACACTGATTTCAGTTCTCTGTCCCTCTCCCCACAGTTTTTCCCCTTTTTCATCAAAAAGGGCTACATGGAAAGTGTGTCTCGTTAAATGATCTGAGAAAGGCAGAAAAGGGGAAAGGACAAGATCATTTCACTTGTATGGATGAGCAGACAGAAAAACAATAAGAAGGCAATCAATTGAGCAAACAGAGGCTGTGGCAATAACACAAATGATTGTCATTCTCAAAATCTGAGGCACAAAAATTTGTAAGGGAGATATTAATCATGACATAATTGCTTCCAACACATTAGTGGAACTTTGTTGATGTGCATTACCTGAAGTTTGGGTTCTTTGTAATGATAGTGAAGATATGAAAATAAAGTATGAAGTTGAAAATCTATTTCTGTTCAAGATATGAAAACAGCCTGGGAAGTGCAAACTTCCCTGCAGCATGTGAAGATATCAGGAGCAAGTACCCAGTACATAAGAAAGCATATAAAAATTATAATGTATTCTTATTTGTAAAGGGGTATTTACAAGAAGACACTCAAAGATGTCAGTTAGACAGTATTCCATTCTGGTTTAGCCTTTAGCTTCTGAATTGGAAGGAATTTCTCTTAACAACAACAAAATCTACACATGCACCTCTTAGATTTGGTTTTTTCAGTTGATATTTAATACATAGGTCTGATGAAATTAAAATCAGCTGATCACCTAATTCATTGAGTGCAATCTGGAAACTGTACTGAATAAGAAATCTTCAAAAGTGCCTTTTGAGATTGAGTTTCTAGCATCCATAGGTTTAAAAATTCATGAAATCACAGAATGGTTTAGGTTGGAAGGGACCATATAGATACTCTAGACACCATATAGTTCCAACCCTCCTGCCATGGGCAGGGACACCTTCCACCAGACCAAGTTGCTCAATGCCCCATCCAACTTGACTTTGAACACTCCCAGGGATGGGGCATCCACAGCTTCTCTGGGCAACCTGTTCCAGTGCCTCACTACCCTATGAGTAAAGAATTTCCTCCTAACATTTAATATACACCTCTCTTCTACTATGATCCATCTCCTCTGGGTAGTGACATGTTTAAGAAGAAGGAGCTAATAAGAAATATTGTAGTGTAGATTTTAGAGCAGTTTTGACAAGATAGGATAGCAAGTGCAGCTGAAAGCTTGTTTTACATTTAAAAAATCACGTTGGACTCTTGAGCTTTTTAGCATCTTCTCCTTTCTAAAGCCATTTTATTCTGAAAAGCTGAGCACACTCCCATTAGCAATATGCTCAGTCAAGAGCATCTGGGGAAATATATTTGTTGTATTAAAAAACCTACATAAATATTCCAACATTTGCTGTGTGGGATAACACATAGCAGCTGTATTGTAAAACCTCATGCTTTGCAGAACACAGTCCATCAGAAGAGATGTGTTTTGGTTCATCTGAGAGAGAGATGCCTATAAATCACCAGGTGGTAATAGGAATTGTCAGGAAAAGCTCTGCTCAGCAGCACAGGAATGAAGGCATAGAGGAGAGTTTGGTGGGAGGGAATTTTCACTGCCCACCTGTCACTCCTTCCCTGTGTCCCTATAACCATATGCTCCCAGTTTTAATTTCCTGTCCCAGGCAGGACAACTTCCCTCTGTCTTCATTTAATCTGCCTTAAATGCCTTTGCCTCATTTAATCCCCCTTTGTCTCAAACAGAAGAGGTCCCCATCTCTTTCCTACAGCTGTTTCCCTAAGCAAGCTGATGAGATGTTTTATTTACTGGCACCCCATTTGAGGGCTGCCCATCTATTAATAGGTGTGATCTCATATCCCCAAAAATCCTCGCTGCTTTTCTGTCAGGGACATGCAATGCTTATCATGGGTGAGAATTAATGTCTCAGGGTTGTAAAATGAATCCCTAATGAAGGTTCAGACCTTGGAGATTGTGAGAAGCACAAGTGGATAGTGTGTGACACTGGATCTGATTGTGTATCTGTTTTATATTAATGGGGGTGGGAAGCTGCTAGGAGACTTGTGATTATTTCCCAGCTCAGCAAATGTAGGTACCTTCCAAACTCCACTGGGATAATTCAGCTACTTTGACAATTTCCAAAGTTACTGGAAAATTAAGTTTTCTTGTAGATATCTGGTGGTTTCTTCGGCTTTTATTTGGCATAAAAAGGCAAAGTTTTTTTAAAAGATTTTTTTTCCTCAGGTAGAAGCTTAGAATTACAGAATTATTTGGGTTGGAAGGGACTGTAAAGATTATCTAGTTCCAATCCTTCTGCCATGGGCAGTGATACCTTTCACTAAAACAGATTGCTCTAAGCCCCATCCAACCTGGCCTTGTTTGTCTAACCAGTTCAATGGCATTGCCTTGCAGAATGTTTTATTTGCTAGTTTCTTAGAACAGTTCATTTCTGAAAAAAATATTCTGATGTCCAGTCTGTCTGGCATTCTATCCACAACAAAGAGCCAAATTTTGGCCTAAGAATCCTGATGTAGTGTTTTTAAGATAGAGCATTGAGGTTTGGTGTTCTAAAAGTACCAGTCTCTTGCAGTAACAGTACTAAGATACATTTGATATGTGCTTTGAGGTACTGAAGTTTAATTAAAACAGAGAAGGGGTGAAAGGATGGTACTGTCATAATTACTTTAATTTCTTTCCAGTTTATTTAAGAATATTCTTGTGTTTCAGGCATACCTTTGGGAAGTTATATGGTGGTTGTGAAATACTGTTTTTCCATGCAATTTCTGAGATGATTCCTTTGGATTTGCCACAAACACCTGCATGGTGCAGCAATGAGGTAACTAGAGACACTGTAAGTATGTGAAAGCAACAGGATATGGTATCATGGATTTCATCCTGCTTCTTGCTTGCATTCTGGACTCAAAGGAGATTTGTGTGAGCCTGATGAGTTGCAGGGGGTTTTGTATGCTCTATTATTTGGAAGTGGCATTGCAGGATGATGCCTGCAGAGATCATCTGTGCATCAGCAGTGTTGAGCCTGGGGTCTAGGTGGATTCCTTGCTGAGGAACACAAAGCAAAGTTGAGTCCCCCTGCATCTCAAACTCCTCTAGGAGTAGAAAAAGAAAGAAGCACTTTAAAGGTACTGTGATTCCAGAGCTTTCATGTGAGAAGAGCCACTTGAGACTGGTAAAGATTACAGCCAAGAGTATGATATCTGCTGGAGTGTGAAAAGCCCGGAATTAGAGAAGATAATTACTCAGCAAACAGCACCCACAACTTAGGGAAGGTTCCTGCAGTGCCTCGCAGTGATGACCCCCAACGGAGCCAGTGGGGGAACAAAACTCTTTCCTGCTCTCGTCCACATCTGGTGGAAACAAGGCTTCCTTTTCCCAGGTGGGTGAAATGGGCAAGGGTGGGAAGTTTACTCCTTAGTTCTCTTACCAGACATCAGAGATACATTGACGTGGCTTGTGTCCCTTGGATCATTCAAGAAGACCAAAGAGAAGAGAAATATTATTTTCACTTCTTCCTCAGGCCTGTTATTTAGATGTAGACTGTGAAAAATAGAACCAGATTTTTAAGGTCTTTAGCCCATCTGGTCTTGGTATAACAAGATTATACAGACATGCTGTATTGTATCTTCAGGGAAAAAACAGAGAAGACTCTTGGAAAGGTCAACATTGCCATATATAAAGAATGCAGGGTTTTTCTCATAGGCAACTCTTGTTGGACTTTAACTATGGTCATTTCTAAATAGAGAGTGTGCAAAAATTTGGTGACCTCTTTTTGTATAGCGTTACAAAGCTTAGAACATGGTTATCATTCTGGGTAGTGCACACAACTAAGTTAGTGAAGGGAAGCTAATCTACACTAGATTTCAATCACCTTTCTATTAATCTGCATTGAAGATACCAGAAATGTCTGGTGAGTCTGATGACTTCAACAGGTCAACCCCCCAAGGTCATCACCACAATTCTTTTGTTTACTCAGTGTAGGCACTGGGCAGGGGTCAGGGCAGCAAGATCCAGTAAAAGCACAACCAGACTGTCCACACTACAAAGTTTACAATCTGAAGAGGTTACCACCTCCCTCAGACCTGTACTTCCTTCTCTAGTCCTCATTGTATTAAACGTGCTTCCAAGCTTGAAAGCACCGGTATCTTATGGAGCTGCAGCCCAGCTATTCTCAAGAATCCTTCAAGCTGCCACAGGTCTGGGCCTGCTCAGGTGTCCACTTCAGGGAATGGGTGTTCTCTGCAATGGCCACAATAGGAATGAAGTCTTTTTCTGAGGAATATTTTTCTCTAGCACATAGAGCAAAATCTTTGTTTGGCAATTAATATGTGTGCAAGCACATCACAGAAAATTGATCAGCTTCCTCCCAGTTCTGAGCAGAAAACATCAGCACTGTTAGTTCACAGCAACTTATTGTACACAAATGCTTCTAGATTTATTCATTACAAACCTAGCTTTTTGCTGCCTCCATGAGTAATGGTTTTGGATGTCACCAAATATATTCTATATTCACAGGTGGAAAAGGAAAAAGGACAGAATAACACTATTTATTTTGTCCCCTGCCTCCAAACCTTATCTAAGAAAATAATTATTTACAGCAAAATGAGCTTCAAAAAAACCAAGGGACAATATGGAAAAGGTTTTTTTTCTGAATTCACAATTCTGTCCTGATGTAGGCAGAAAATACCTCTCAATTATCTTGTAATAAACACAAAGAGTTACCATAACACAGCTGACATGTAACAAATCAATGTATTATTTTATGCAGTACTATCCTATTCTTGTGCTCCTAACCAAAATTATGTTCCTGCCATGTGTCATGTGTGGCTTCCCCTTTCCCTGACAAGGGACTCCACCTTCAGCAAAGACACCATTATTTAATGACATATTCTAAGAATATGTATTTTCTTTTGTTATAATGACCTTTTTTGTGTGTGTGTGTTTACATGGTGCATCTCCCTCTGGAGTTGAAATGATTTATACATGGCATAAAAAGAGGGGACTGGATCTGTTCTTTCTGTAGCAGAGCCAGCATCAGAGCAGCACTGATGCTGCTACTTGTGCTAGGCTTGTTAAGTCAACAAATACAGGTATTCCATTCCTGATACTGCCAGTTAGAGGCATTCTAAAAGTTGAAAACTCACAGAAGTGACAAAAGAAAAAAATAGTGGGAATTTAAGTGCAGACATTGGTCAGTCAGAAGACATTAGACATTGGAAGAAAAAAATCTTAGCTGCAACCCCTTCATCACCAAATGATGAATGAAATTCTTTCAGATTTCAAAGTAAAAAAAAAAGAAAAAAGGAAATAAAAAGGGAAGATTTTCAGAGCAGTATGAAGTTTTAACAGTGCTGCCTATCCTGTGTATTTTAGGAGAAAATATAAATATACTATAGCAAATTATAAACAGTAGCCTACTGCAGTAAAACATGAAGAAAGTTGCAGCAACAAAGTAGAAGAAAAAATGTAGTGAAATAATCATTTAAGGAGAAACTGAGAATTTTAATATAAGACTATGTAAAGCATATTCCTATATTATGTGTGTTTAATGTAGTTGTGGAGACACTATCTCTTTTAATATCTGAGAATAAACTGTTAGCTCATGAAGGACAATGAATAATGAAGAAAAAAATTCAAAAAAACCTTAAAATTTATGTCTCTCATTTTTTGCATTATGTATTCTTTTGAGGCAGGCCAGGAAATAAGAGATCTGTCTCAGAGAAGAAATTTAAACATGACAAGAGGAGTAAGAGCATTAAACAGTGAAACCCTTAGGAGAGATAGAGCTTCACACAAAGGAGACTGGGGAGTAGTTGCAAGTATTTTTGAGGAATGAGTGATGCTGAACTTAGAAACATGAAGCTAATCCATCTGGAGATAAAATAATACACGTTTATGAAATGGGAAGGAAAAATCTCTGGACCAGTAGTGCTAAAAGCAAAGAGGATGTGGATGCATTTGCAATGCAATATCACTTAGAAAGAAAAGGCTGGTAGAGCACGCAGCTGGGCAGAGGGAGAGGGGGGATGTGAGGGCACAGATCAGCTGCTAAGAAGCAGCAGCATTCTTTGCACATGACCCTGCTGCTCCAGGCCTTGCTGGTTACACATGGTTGGAACAACTCCATAGGTAAGCGGGACTGATTTGTTGTAAATGTTTTAAAATATGAAAAATAATTCACTTTGACTAAAGACAGAACTCAACAGAAGTATCAACTAGCAATTAACTGACAGATGAAATCAGCAAATGAAAGAGCTGATTATTATTTTGTATTAACGAATCAAATATTTTTCTAGTGATGAGCAGAATAAATATTCTGGTAATGTGATGTTTTTGAAGAGAGAAAAGTAAGTAAATCCCTGTGTAGGACATGGAAAAAGAGAAAACAAAGCAATAAAAGAGAAACTGTATTGCTAAAGTAGTTGTTTAAAGCTCTGCTAAATAAAACTCTGTGTGAAAGGCTTTGAATGCTCAGGCTTTAAAAGCTAAAGAACCAGTCTTTAAGGTGCAAAACTTATTTCTGGGCTAAACAGACAAATGGGAATGCAAGCATCGTAAAGTCACCCCAGGACATTGCCCTAGAATTCTTTGACCAGATACTGCTTTGAATCTCTTCCTTATAGCTAATTTAAACCTACCTACTTTAAGTTTAAAGCCAATACCCCTTTCCTTGTAAAAAGTACCTCTCCAGATTTTTTGTAAACCCCTTTAGAGGGGGAAAGATAACACACATTTGTCAGAAAAGCTTAATGGCATGTTCTATTTTCGTAGTATTTCAGAGTTGCATTTGTGGCCAGACAATGAAATATAGCCCTCAGGAAACGGCTTTTTCTCCTCTATTTTGGAAAGGTCGTATGCACCTCCTGGGGACAGTGGCAGTGGGATCAGAGATGAGGGGAGCGAGCAGGACTGCTCCACCAGCGAAGGACAGGGGCAGCCTTTCTCTTCATTTCTGGTGACGCTCTAAGAGAAAAAGAAGTAGGAGGGTTCCACCTGCCGGCCAGGCGATCAAACCACTTGCTTCTGAAAAAGGGAAGGTTTCCATCTGCGATTCTGTGCATTTGTCTGTGCGAGGCAGAGGGAGACCAGCAGCACAGGTCTGACTGTTTCACTGCCCGTGCCCATCGGCAAGCAGAGCTGCATGCGAAGGGGATTTCATTACTGTAATGTTTTCTCTTGCAATGATTTTCTCTTGAGGTTAAACAGATTAGTATCAGAGGTTCCCACATCTCCTAATTAGCTACAAGCCTAAAAGTAATCAGCTCAGGTCTATTTACATGCAAACCCCACTGTCCTGTCTATTCTACTGGGGGTTGCTGAAATAAATAATATAGCTCTTAAGAAGTCATCTTCCTTGTGACTAATAGAGGCTGAGAGCTGCAGGTCATGGTGTTCATTACCTAATAGGAGGATTTTTTCTGGTGAGTCAGAGCTAACCTGATGCCCTAGAATGGAGAAATGAGACAGTGTTTATTAGTCAAGTGTCACAAACCCTGGAAACTTGTCACTTTTAGAAGCTGAAATTTGAAACACAGGTAATAAATTACTGCTTTTCTGTCACCTTTCAAGCACTATCCAAAGTACCAATACAGCAGGTTGAATTTTCTGCAGATCTCACCTGACTTGATTCATGACCTTGTCAATTGACACATTTTGGAAATCCAAGGAGCAACATTTTGCATCCTTATGATTTTTATTTCAAGTTGTCTTTAGACAGCCTGGGGCAGGTGCTGTTTTGAGTTCCTTCGAGCCCTGCTGCAACAGTGGCAAAACTACCTGCAGGAATTTGCCACCATGCTGGGCTTCTGGAAGAAAGAGGAGCTGAGGACTTACCTATCAAAAACTCAATATATGTTCATTATGTGAACATCATATATGTAACATGTAATATTGCAGTTAGTAACATTATTTCCACTGATTTTGCACCCATTTTTTGTCTCCTGTGGGATATTTAATAGGATGTAGGGTAGAATACATCTGAAAACTCTGTACAGCCTGCTAGAAAGCAATTGATTTCCTTTTTCTCTCTAAAATGTACATTCTTACAGTACATCCTGCAGCAGAGAAAACCAGTAACACCAATTATTGAGCATGTTTTGAAAAAAATCTAGTGCATGTTGGGAATATATAAAGCAGAGACAGACAGTAAAAGAAAAAAAGAAAAACTTCACTAATGTCGGCAGTTGAGTCTTCTGCTTCTATAATTCCATAACAGTACCAGAATAAAAAAACAACAGAAATGTGTGGAATTCAAATCTCCTGAAGTCAAGGATGTTTGCAGTTAGAGTGTGTAAACAGTATCTAATTTTGTGGGGGAACTGATTAGAAGCACCACTCATCCTTGAAAGAGCCAGATAACATATTTAAAAATCAATCTGTAGCTGAATAAATGTACAGTTGAAAAGGCTTAACAAATTCCCAGGATTAAATGGATTCTTTTTGCAGGTTAACCATGATGTAAAGGTAGCATTAGTCTTCTCTCATTACCCTCTTGGGACTCACTTTCTCTCCTGCTATATGTTAATCACATATTTGATGGGAGAGAGAGATACCACCTTGTGGAACTGGCTAAGCATTCCCTCTTGATTTCAAATTTTTATTTTAGAAAAATATTGCCCTTCTATAGTATATAAAGATAGAGACAGATTTCCTCTGTATAGGCTTGTTGAGATGTGACTGACAAGCCTGCTCCTTAGAGTGACCAAATGGCAACTCAGTTTGTGAAGGAAGGACCAGTCCAGAATGGAGATCTGGACCTTGTAGCAGCTGGGGAGTTTGCAAGCTGGCTTCTTACTTTCCTACTTCTGCAGGAACAATTCATCAAATGTGAAAAGTCAGATTCTGCTTTTGTCTATACAGTCACAAAAAAATGTGAACCTCAAGATTATAATGAGTGCAGAATGAAAAACTCCTCATGTGCTTTACTTACTGGTCAGATATGAAGCTTTAAATTAATTTTAAGGTAATCTTGTATTTAAACCAGTAGGACCACACTAATCTGTTTTAGGATGCTGCATGGCCATGTACATATACTGTCTGCATTCCAAAGAGAAGGCATAGGACACCTAACAAGAATCACTGTTTTTGACATGTTGTTGCACTATAAGATCATGTCAGGAGGATGTAACTAATTACATTGGCTGCTGGTCTCCATACTGCTACTTTCTATAACAAAAAATTAATTGTGGTGCAGCTGATAGAGCAGATCCAAACATCCTCTAACATGCTCTTTAACATGGAATAATCATATCCCATTTACTAGTCAGATACATAGAAATAACAATGGCTGCTTAGATGCTGTCATCAAAATTTATTGATTCATTCATCTTGTTTACATTTTGTTAGTAGAAATAAACATGAAGTGATTTTTCTTTTTCAAACGCCTGGAGTTTTGCAATCATCAGGAAAGGCTTAGTCACCACTCCCGTGAGCTGAAAGAAAAGAATAGGAGAAGAACAACAGGGCAAAATCTAAATATAACATTTTGTGTGCTGTGCAGATCTTGTGCTTGGTTTTAGTTTGGATTTTTTGTTATTGTTTTTTTTTTTTTTTTTTTTTTTTTTTTTAGTTAGTTTGTTTTTGGAGCAAGAGTGTGGCAGTGTGTTCAATAAAGCTAAAAAAAAAAAGAAAACCAGCTGTGTTTAGCGGATGAATGCCTGAAGATGCAGCAAAATGAAACATGAGGCAGCAGCAGCTGCCCCTCCCAGGCACTGCTGCTTCGCTAGAGGGAGATAGAGCAGCAGCTTAGAGTTTTGTTTCATCTGTTTTTAGCCCCTGGAAAGTTTTTTTCTGTGAGAAGGCTTCTTGTTAATTTGCCTTCTAAATCCTTCACTTCTCTTTCCCGAGCGCCCATGGCTGATAAAAGAGACCCAGCAGAGTCTCCTGCAGAAATGTTTGAGATGCAAAATATACAAAGTGCAGTGCCACTACATATAGTATATGGATCTTTGTAATATGCTGGCATCAGGCCATATTCTAGGATAATTTCTCCCTTATTCCTGCTAGGGAATGGATGACTGGGCATTTGTACTGTGCTTGTGAAAGGAGAAAGTTTCTCTTCAGGCCAGGCAGGGAGCTGGCATCTGCAGTTTGCCTTTCTTTGTGTTGTTTTGCCAATGCCATCAATCTACATCCCCCTTGAAAAGAGTGAAAGGCAATCTGAGAATAGTGGAGTAGCTACCTTAAATCAAAATAAACCCACAATGACAGATCAAGCTTGCAGCACAGACCCCACTTGTCCCAGCCCCAGGGTGGCAATAACCTCTTTAGACTGCCCTGCCCAAAGTGGCTGGAGCAAAGGAGGGCACATGGATTTGTGGAAGGGGGTGCTGGTTTCTGAATTAAACCCCTGTTCAGGGCATGAACTCATGGAGGTGTCCATGAGATGTCCAGCGCAGATGGCCAAGACAAGGCATAGAATATGCTGGGCAAAGAATATGCTGAATAGGAAGAAACCCACAAGGATCATCAAATCCAACTCCTGGCCTGTGCTGGACACTCCAAAAGTCCCACCATGAGCCAGAGAACATTTTCCAAATCTTGGACTCTATCAGGCTTAGTGCTGTGACCACTTCCCTGGGAAGGCTGTTCCAGTGCCCAACTATGCTCTTCATGAAGAATCTTTTTCTAATATCCAACTTCTCCTGACACAACTTCATGTCATTCCCTTGGGTCTTGTCATTGGTCACCACAGAGGAGAGATCGATGTCTGCCCCTCTCTTCCCCTTGTGAGGAAGCTGTAACTGCAATGAGGTCTCTGCCCAGTCTCCTCATCTCCAGGCTGAACAAGCCAAGTGACCTCAGGGGCTACACATATGGTTTCTCCTCAAGGGTCTTCATTGTCTTTGTGTGCTTTCTTTGGGTGCTCTCTAATGGCTTTATATCTTTCCTGAATTGTGGCACCCAAAACTGCCCACAGGACTCGAGGTGAGGCTGCCCCAGTGTAGGGCAGAGAGGGACAGTCACTTCCCTCAGCCTGCTGCTGAAGCTGTGCCTGATGCACCTGAGGACACAGTTGGCCCCTTTGGGTGTTGAGATGGAAAATCTATTCTACTGTGCATGGACATAGAAGCAACATCCCTCTGGAGAGTTCTGTGGGCAAGTCCAAGCATTTAAAGGGAAGGAGCAATAGTCCTAGGGGTCAGGAGAGGGGGAAATAAGGGAGGAGAAGGGAAAAACGAGAGGGTGCAGAGTTCTCTTTGAGGGAGGAGGGAAATGAGGTGTTAGAACAGACTTAAAAGGAAAGTAAGCAGTCAGGTAGGTTACTGCAACCAGGGGCAGCAAGAGATCTTTTTTTCTTTTTTTTTTTTTTAATTCTTTTTAAATTACGGAACTATCAGTACTTCATTTCATTTCAAAATGGAAAACTGTTCCTTTTTCATTAAAAATGTACGTTCCATAAAATATAGATCAGCAGCAGGCCCCTCTGGTGAACAGTGAGTTACAGTCCTCCCAGTCTGAACTAAATTATTTGTGTTGGTTTTACGATCTGAAATGCAAAGTCCTGTGCTCCAGTGCTTCTTTCCAATGACTTTAAGCAATTTTTTATAATATTTGCAGCTTTTTAATGTCTGAACAAAGCAATACATTCAGGAATTATGAGAGGAAAAAGGGAAAGGAAACCAGAAGAGCACTACTTACAATGGAAAATAATAATAAAAAGTTGCAAAGCACTCCTGTCTATGGGAATATGGAAAAGGAAGCAGGACTGGGTAATGGAACCTCAGCATATAATCTCTTCAAAATTTAAGTACTACATATTGAATCATTTGACTTGAATCTGAACCTACAGTTATAATTAAAAGTCAGCTCTAGAACATGAAGGGCCTTGCTCCTGCAAAAGGCAGAAAATTTTGCCTTCTCAAATCCAGTTTCAGTTCATCACTGTCTTGTGTTGAAACTCAACTAATCATGCATGACATCCATCATTAGTTGCAGCTGTGAAGGAACATCAGAAGAACATGAAGAAATGTATGTCTTATCACCAAAGAACAGAATCAAGCCCAGCCTTAGCTTCATTTTAGATTTGAAATTAAAACACTTTTCCATATATTTGCTCAAAAGCAAAACTAATAAAGCTGTTGGGCTGTCCTGAATTGAAAAAAGAAAGTTGGAGAGGGACTTTTTTCAAGGGTGTGTAGTGATAGGATAAAGGGGAATGGTTATAAACCGAAAGAGGGCAGGTTTAAATTAGATATTAAGAAGAAATTCTTTACTGTGAGGGTGGTGCAACAGTGGAAGAGGTTGCCCAGAGAAGCTGTGGATGCTTCATCCCTGGAAGTGTTCAAGGCCAGGCTGGATGGAGCTCTGAGCAATGTGGTGTAGTGAAAGCTGTCCCTACCCATGGTGGGGAGTTTGAGCTAAATGACCTTCAAGGCCCTTTCCAACCCAAACCATTCTATGATTCTATCACTCCTTAGAAGTTATGCATCATACTTGGCTTATTGAAAGAGTAATTTGTACAGATTGTATTGCCCCAAAACCTCCCTGAACATCTATCAACTTTTTTTTTTTTAAGATGTCTTGAAAACTACCTCATTCTTCTGGGTACTGCATTGCTACATGCTCTATAGGCTCCTTCCACACATATTCATAAATATTGTAGTGCAAATATAAATATATATTATACAGACTTATTCGAATGTAAATGCATTTACTCTGAATGCCTGAGCTGTTTCCTGCTGAACACCCCTCCTTTCACTGAAACTTGTTGAAATGACTTTGCATTTTAAAGCTGCTCACCAGTGCCTGATGCACTGAAGCCAGTGTGGGTGACTGTTGATTTCAGGGAGAGGTAGTTTTGCTCTTCAAAGTAAATTTTGCTGACAGATCCTTGAAGATATTAAGGACAGCAAAACTTCTTTGAGGCTCTTCACACTGGTACCTAAGAACAAACCTGTTTAAAAATTTTGTTGTAAATTGTAAATGTCAAATAATTATTATGTGGCCTCCAACACAGTTAAACCTTTTTTTTCCAAAATTTGAACCATTGACTCTGTGATCATTAGAGTTTATAAACATAATACCCTTATACCAAACAATAAACTTTCAATAGGCAAAATTTCTAGTCTGCCAACAAGACTAATTATGGTTTAAATTTTGTCCCATTCACAGAGACATATAAATTCTCCCTTTCAATATAGCACCTTTTACATGGTACTCCTAATTGTTGCTGTGCAGACTTCTGTTGCTCTCTCTTTGCAATGACTCTCATTTATACATTTAATCTCTTTTTCAAGGTTTTAACACTTGGCTGTGTATACATTCACAGTCTTGAAAAATTCCACCTCTAAGTCTCAGAGCCTTTTTTCCCATCAATGTTTCACAAAAGTTTTTATGGTTGTCCTTAATTTGAAGGAGTGTAGAAGAAGCAACTTATGGAATCCAGATATTTACCCATATTCCTGAAATCCACAGCAGGCACCTTGGTGTTTTCAGTTGGGAGGTGTTCCAGGAGAAGACACAGAGACAGAAATTCCAAGTGGTTGCTCCTTGCCAGCACGTTGCAATTTACTAGGACAGAACAGGTTTGGTACTTCTGAAGATGGGGAAGGGAAATTTTTACCATTTTTCCTACCTTCCCAACTGTGCAAAAAAGAGTTGCTGCACACCAGCAGCATGTGCTGTAATGAGACACAGGACAAAGAGTTTGCAAAGGGCAGTCTATGAATTCTCTTCCTGTGATGGCTGGGATGATAAGTAATTGATTCATCACTGCGACAGATAACTCTCCTTACTCTCCTTAAGCATTTATAAGTGGTAGCAAGCCCAGTAAGAGCAGCCACAGGCCTTTTGCTAGCTCTGCCTTACCCTGCCAGCCTTGTCCTGCCAGGCTTGTCACCGCCTGGCTGCTGCCAGAGTGTGCTGTGTGGGACAGAGCCTGGCACCAGGAGTCCTTGTGTCTGACGTGGGGTTTGAGTGTGGAATAACAGCTAAGGACTAAAAAGTTGGGACACAGGCTGTATGTGCAGGGTGCATGGCTATGGACAGCTCCATGACAGTTACTGGCTGTTGGAGAGGAGCAGTCTTGAGGGCTGAGAAGAAATTGCTGTATGTCAAAATATGTAAATATAACAAAGAAGAGAAGCAGCGGCAAAGCATGGAAACACCCAGGCTTATCAGCCAGGTGCCATCTCTGCCATAGCCTGGAAAAATAACACACTATGGAGTCACTCTGTGTTTTGTCTGGAGTGGAGGCCTAACCATTCAGAAATAGAAGTGTTTTGCAAGAGACCCAGATCCTGAATTTGGGGAGAAGAGTAGGAGCACCATCTGCTCTTCCTGTACGTCACTGAACTTGGCTGGAACCACATGCTACAGAGCAAGTGGGTGGAGAGGTTTGAGGCTCTGCCCAAATTTTATATATCTGTATATATAATTATATATATATAAAGGATTAACATAAAATAATTACAGATCTAGAGGTAGGTTCAAGACTTTGTTACTTGCCACCTCTGCTTAAGCACTTACATGAGACTAAGTGGTAGGTGCATAACAATCTATTAAAACAAAATTCCTTGTTTCTAATACCCATACAAATTTTCCTGTCCGGATTTTAGTGGTAGAAAATTGAGACTTCAGATATGAGCAAATTTGAAAAAAAGTGAAATTAATGACTGAAAAGCAGTTGAGTAAAGAAAAAATGAAGCAGAGAACAGCTGTGATCAAAAGATTTAAACAGATTTCTAGACAGAAAACTGAGTCCAGTATACGCAACTATTCCATATCTATTAACTTGTATGCTTAAGTATATGTATGTATGCTTCAAATCCCTTCACATTATTAACACTTGCTAGAATGGATGTGAGTATTCTGTGGAAAAATTAAATGTAGGTTGGGAATCTGGGGTATGTAAAAAAGATCCAGGCTAAATAGTCTGAAATCCAGATGTTGAAGGGTCAGGTCCCAGCACATGCCTTCCACAGTGTTGGCTCAAGACTTCACACCTTTCATTGTTTGCTTTTTAGGAAGGAAATCAAGCTGGAATGTTATGGGGAGAGGAATCTAGTGATCTACTTAATACCAGAACAAAATAGCTGTATCCTTTTGTTCAGAGCCTGCTCAGGCAAAATCCTTAGGGAGAGCTATACTCAGCTGTGTTTATACATTTATACCCTCAGTTTATTGGGGCTCAGTTTTAAGATGGTTGTCTGAAGAGATGGAGCCAGGTCCCAGAATTTAGCCACACTCTACACTCATCTTCTGCGCGTTCTTTATTTGCCTCCTCATTTTTGTGAATAATTTTACCAAACTTAAGGCCTGTCCCAATGCCAGCACTTACACAGCACTGACATCCTCCAGCAATTGAACCATACCCCTCTGGGTGAAGTTAAGCATCAGGTCTGTTGGGATAAGAAAGATAAGAATAAATTGCCCCTGCTGTGAAACCTGGAAGAGGCATCTGTAGTAGCAGATACCCTGACAGTGAAGATGTTTAGAAAATCAAAGATGCACGACCCAAGATGCACAGCAGCATCTCTAGGAAATAAGTGTGTGCTGAAGTCAATGGGAGCAGCAGGAGAGCAGCATCTCTAGGAAAAAGGGAAAAAAAATCTTCCATATGTTTTGAATTGGAGGCCAGTACATAAAATAATGGAATGTGAATCTTCCTAATGCTTAAAGAATACAAAAAGAGGGGTGCTTACTAATTATCTTTTAAATTGGCTAATATGTCACCTGATGAGTATGCGCCTCTACTGGGCCATCTGGGAGTTTAGTAGCTGCATGAGGCATTAGGTTACATTACAAAACACGCAGGAATTCATTATCTGGGGCAATTCTCTTTCAGCCATCAAGCTATTCTCCCTACTTGAAGCCAATGAGTTTACTTTCCCATGAAACCTACTCTGTATTCACTCCCTAAAATAAGTACTAATTAGCTAAAGATAACAGTCAAATAAACCACTTTAATTGGGAAACAGAAATTGGCAGTTAAACATAAAAGTGTGTATGTAAATATGCTGATTATCTTCAGAGTTTGATAAAACATCTGTTTTCTCTGTAGAGTGCAGGTATTTCTTCCCAAACCATGAGAACACTACTATTATCTCAATGTCTTAATTATATAAATTAAAAAGAAGTCCCAAACAATAAACCTGACACCATTTTTTTATATCTAAGAGACACTGGACTGCATTTTGCCTTAATACATTCCTTTAAGTACTGGTAGTTAAAAAATGAAAAACACTGTATCCTTTCATTCCTTTTTCATGTTGAGAATGAGAAGTAAAGATTTTCAAAGAGCAAATTAAAAAGGGTGAGAAACATTGACGTGAGTTTATTGAAAGTCTTCATACTTAGTTTCTTGCTTTGAACTTTATATTGTACCTTTTGCATTTCAAATACTGATGCATTAGTTCAGAGATTTGAGATCACATTAAGTTGCAAATTATTCAAACAAACAAGGTAAATAATTTTGTGTCAAATTCTTCAGGACAATATATGTGTCCTTCTGCAATGTCCCAGCTTTGGGATAATTCTCTATTAGAAAAACACTGTATCAGAACATTTTCAGCCACCTTCACTCTCCAATCTTACAAGGTCATTCACTGGAAAGCAGCAAGGTCATAGAGCAATTATCCTCTCTAAACATCTAGGTTTTATTAGCTTTAGTGTGGTTATTACTGGAATGCTCATCTGCATTCTGTGACAGAATTAACATATTACTGTAGATGACATCTACTTGGACTGATCTGACTGTCATGGAGGCTGATTTTTGAGGTTCTTGAGCGTGCATTAAATTTTAATTTTCCCAGAATTGTCACAGCTAAACAGGTTTGCAGGACTGAAGCCATTCACAAAGCTAGTGGTCCTGAATTTTTGCAAAAGCTACATGGGATCAGCACAGAACCTCTAGGTTTCCTGATAGGAAAAAAAAAGCTTATTGAATTGTTCAAAATATGAATTTTATTTAATTGGTTGTTTTGAACGGGGCAATCCAAAGCAAATAGTGAGGCAAATGATGCAAAGTCATCACTGAAGTGTTATCCTAAAACAATGCCAGAAATTTGTTTGGAAAAGTACCATGGGATATGGCCCTGGAGAGAAGAGAGATCCAGGAGAGCTGATTGCTTTTCAAGAATCACTTCCTCAATTTCCAAGCGTGTTCCATCCCAACACAGAAGAAGTCAAGTAATGATGGCAAGAGGTCCGCTAGATGAACCAGGAGATCTTGATGGAACTTGGACATAAACCCAAAATGTACACAAAGTAGAAACAGGGACAAAAAAAATCCAGGAGAGATGCAGAACCACTGTCTAAAGGATGGGGGCTTTTCCTGGTTTTATCAGCTCTGAGCTGGCCATGAGCTGAAGAGGTAGAATGTTCTAAGTGACCTTGGGTTGAGGTTTGGAAAGCCAAAGCCCGTCTGAGGCTGAACACAGCTGTGAAAGACCACAGAAAGGGCTCCTACAGGCATAGCTTGTATCAGGTTACAGTCAGAGATTTTTATTTTTGCATATTACTAATACAAGGAAATGGTCAGTTATCATTAATGAAAAAGAAACACTTGACCTTCTTTTTCTCTCCCTTTATTTCTTCTCTTTAGCTTCTTTCTTCTTGTGCTTAACAGCTAAGGCACATGTCTGATTTGGGGGAACATAGATTTATACCAGCTTTCTCCTGGGCAAGGAAGGCAGCAGATTTTAACCCAGTCTTCCTCCATTCTGGAGTGTCACCTGCCAGCAGAGGACATTGTATGGCAGAGCCAGGGGGAAAAGGGCCTTTCCATCAATTCTGTGTGCAAATGTGAGCAGGTGGAAAGGCATATTGAACACTTAAAATTGATTGCATGGTTCTTAAAGACCTCTGCATGTAGGTCAGTATAAACTTGAACCTTAGGTCAGAGGGCCAAATATGTGTGCTCTAATTTGTAATTAAAAATCTATAGATTGACAGCAAAGTTTCTTCTTCCCTAGCTGTGTGCTTACCTCAATCCTGTGGTGTCCTTATTGAATTTGTATATGAGCTTTTATTTCAAAGTTCCTTTAACCCATCTTTATTTGCCTTATTTTGAAAAATAGCAATCCCCCTGCTAGTTTAAACACAGGGCAAGTATGGCAGCAAGAAGACAGCATAGAAACAACAGCTGGTGCGGGAAATTATGCTCTTGTTAATAATAACCGTAACAGTAAAAGACACTGTGCCTGCACCAGCTTTCACAGAAGGTGCAGTCCTTTGTCTACTTATTCACAATTGTCCCCTAGAAAAATATCCATTGGAAACTGCAAAGCACTGGATATGAAATGCCTTGAGACATTTGTGCTAGAATACCAGTTTTCTAAGAGGTTAAAAATACTTGGAAAACCTCATGCCCTGCAGTGTATGTCCTGTGTTAAGGAGCCACTGCTGGAATGAATGCAGCTGTATTTTCGGTTGGGTAAACAGTGTTCCATACACTTGCACCATTATCTGGGGTCTGCACTCCTGTTCCCAATTATGGGCCTTTATTTTTCTCATTCCAGTGGTGAGGGAAATGTCTTCCCAACGTCAATATCACAACAAGAGTTGACTGAAAAGTTCCAAAATATAGGATTTAAAAAAAAAAAGAAAAAAATGAATAGATTAAAAATGAATATTGTGTTTTTGAGTCAGCTGGAGAACTGATGAAAACTATAGTGAGATAATGCTTTAGCAATTTGGACATCAATGACAAAGCAAGATAAAACAGGTATAAATTTTTCACAGCCATTAACAGACTTACTGATCCTTTTTGGTTTCTGGACAAGGTTTGAAGAAACACTTGATTGCAGCAGCAGGGGTCCTGCAGTCTGTAGCCTTAATCAAGAGAGAGGCCAACAATATGCTATTGCTAGAACTAATGTGAGTGAAAAATTCTTACTGGCAGAATTAATCAGACTACCAACAGATTTATCAACTCCATCTGCTACCTATTCCTATTTCAAATCATAGCACCTCTGCACCAAGACATTTCCACCTTTCTGCAGGCAAAGACAAATGCAACAAGGAGATACTCTGTAATGATGGAGGGCTTGATGAGAATGAAAATGCTCTGAGCATCCTTGCCCAAAGGTCAGCTCATACATCTGAAAGTTCTCCCAGAGATAAAAGCCAAGCAGCAGAGAGACTCTGAAATCTAATTGCTATTGCTAACAAAAGCTCTTCATGCAGCTGTGCCAAAATACATCATCAGCACAATGTGGCAGCCACGCAGTGAAAGAGTGCGTATAATTTTCATCATTTTTGGCAAATGGAAAAAATTCTTATTGAAGACGAGGACTTTAAGTCCTGCCAAACATCAGCCTGCTGATGTTTGAACCTTCCTCCCCTGTGGGCATCCACAGACTTTGGAGCATGTTGGAAGAGCACAGAGAGGAGCAGCCCTTCTGCCAAGGCTGACCAGCTGGGCAGCAGTGACCGCCCCCCTTTCTTGAATGGAAAACATCATTAGGAGCTGTCTTTAATAGATCTCAGCTTTTACTTGTGCCCAGGCCCCCTTAGCATCAGGCTTCGTGTAAGGACATAGCACAGGGCCTATTAGTGATCTCCTCAAGGCCAAGGGCACAGCATGAGCATTCACACCTGCTTTTTAGAGCAGCCAGAGAAGATCACGAAGTACAGAGCTGGCAGGGTAGACCTGTGTGCACCCAGCTGGCAATAAGACAGTTTGATTTCCTTCTTTGTGTAGTGGGGTGTTTACGTGTGTTGAAAATTTGCTTTCTCCCCTGCCTGCCAGTTAAATGCATTTTCCTTCATGTCTGAATTGATTTTTGGTCCCAGAAAGGTGAAGGGGTCTATTAAGCAGAAGTATGCTGGCTGCAGGGCAGTGTGTTCTGGGGAACTGCAGGCACAGCATGGCAACTCATTTCTTTGCTACTCTGTTGTTTTGTCATGAAAGGAAAGCCTAATTGAAGATAGTCAGTCTTTAATGAATAAAGCTCTCTGTAATTTCCAGCTGTGGCCATGTAATCAGCATTCATCTGCATGAAAAGGACTTTCTGTGCCCATATTTCATTTTGATGTGCATCTGTGCCTGTGTTTTGCCCTTCTGATTGGGTTGACACTTTTCATCTTTATTAGCTTTGCCTTTCACTTCTGTCTTCCTATTTGTGTTAGAAACAAAATCCCAGAAACCCCCAATAGATTATATTATCTAATAGTTTATTAGAGTGTTTCTCTGAACTTGATCATTCAAATTAATTAAATTGTTTGGTTTTGCTTACTGTTTTCCAAATAATTTTTGAAGTAGTACTTCAGAATTTTTCTATCATGTTATTTTTGGTCATTCTCTTGCTCCACAGCACCACTGTGCCACTGCAACACACTTTTTAATTAGTTTCACCACAGTCATCAGCTTTGTGATTATCTCTGCATCTTGAACACCTGGTCTGACTTTAGAAATGACTTGCCATCTGGTCAAATACTGGGTAATTATAACAATTTAATGGCAGGATAAAATAGTGTTGGTTAAGAGACTTGATTGTTCCCTCCATTTCTTCCTCTCATGCAGTTTGGTTGCATTACTTCAAATTAAATTAAAATCCCATCATCAAGTTATCGCTCTTGGGTGGGTTTTTATCCCTCATTCACAATACTCATAAACATCTCCTGGAGTTAGTTTAGTTTTAGACTCTCCAGACATTATGTCTCTAAGAACAGTGCAAATTACTGATTTAGATTCACTGATATGATACTTATTCTAGAACTTGCATTGCATATCAATAAATGAAGCAATAAATGGGTCTTGTCTGGAAACTTGATGCTTAGACAACTGCAGCGGAGCCATTTGTCAGGAACACACAAATGTAATCTCACTAATACTATACAAATGGTGGGTCTTTTTACTGTAAGAGTAGTTTAATACTACTGTATGCTACTCTTGGCAGCTGATATGCATCACCAGATTATAAATAAGCTGATTGTTGTGAAAAAGTCAGTGGATCAGATAACGAACTTGGTGCAGACTTGTCATTTTATGATTGGCTCATTTTATGACACTTGGGTGAATCAGGGTTTATTTTCCCATTAGATGTTGGCTGAGAAGGTTATTTGGGAAGCAACTAATCTAGTGTTTTTAGTATACTAATAGAAGATGCTTTGGAAAAGTAAATATATGTGATTCATATTACTTTCACATTATGCGAAGGAAAAAACACTAGGTTTTTTTACATTTCATTCCTTTCAGCATTTTTAGTTTGCTGAAGTATATTATTATAATTATTCAGATTTCATTATGATAATGATGCTAACAAAAGCAATAATGAAGTATGTATCCACTGAGAAATGAATGAGAAGAAGAACACTTTTGAAACTTTTTTCAGGTACTTCTGGCAAGAAAAAAAGCCTATTTAATTTTCTAGGGATTCTTTCTTGTATGAGTAACAAAGAGTATTGGATTGATTTTTCAACCAGGTCCCTGGGAAATTAAATACTTTTGTCATGTAATACTTCCTCCTAGAACACACTAAGTTTAGTCTGTAACAGCACCACATCTATGAAACAAAGAAAACATCATTGAAGGCGGAGAATGGAAGGGAACATGGAATTAAATCTTGAAAGCCAATGATAATCAACAATATTGTCCATGTAGCAAATAAAAATCCTCTTATTATATCCAACACATGTAGGATGTGACACGGCAGCCTGAAAGTTCATCCTTATCCACTGGAGAGGAGACTACCCTGCCCCCATCTCCCTTTAGGCTACTCACTCTGCTCTTCAGCCTCACAGCACAAAGACTTCTGATCCCAGGCACATTTGCTCCAGGTCCTTCTCTTTGTCAAAGAATATATTTTTATTCAAATTCTTAAAACCTAATAGCAGTTAGGCCAAGGAACCTACCAGATAGGAGACCTGGTGCATGCACAAGCTGGTGAGAGAGCATCAGTCTCTCAACGAGTCTAATGTGCATTCATTTCCCTGCTCACCTGTGGGTGACAAACTAGCATTCTCCAGAGCTTTAGGGATTCTATTTGTGAAAATAAAAGCCCTTGAAAGCATGAAAGAACCAACTGGTAACAAAACCAAGAAACCCAAAAAAGCAAAAAAACCCCAAAAAAAGACCAAGTATGTACACCATGAATACAACCTTGACTTTTCATGAGAGGAAAGTTATTTTTGTGATAAATTCAATCAAAATCCAAATAATTCTTTAATCAGAAAATTCAGAGAAACAGGGGTTTTTGCTTAGGTATTTTCATCAGGACCTCACCACTACTACAGGTTCTCCTAGGTAAATTTAGGTCTTATGTCTGCAGTCAGTTCCCCTTGGGTAAGGTCTTGCACGGTCCTGCACTGGTGTCTGATTGCAGAACTGGGGTCGTGGCAATGTAGCTACACTGTAGTGCTGGGCTCCTCATGTTACAATCCTGAATGACAAATGTCTAAATCTTCCCCTGATAATTGACTTACATTATCTGGGTAGTTTGAGGAACAAAACCTCAAGGTTGAAGCAAACTAATTGTTGTTGGCTTGCATGAAACATGTAGCATCAAGATTATTTTTTTACTTCATAAGTAAAACACTCTCTGCTGTAAAATAATAAAAGATGGGAATTGGTTTGTCTCAATTGTGTGTGCGACATTTTAGATAGGGCATGAGGCAGCAGAGAGTTCTTCCTACTGTCATTGCATGTTTTCAGGTGGCATGAGGGATGTGCTGCAGAAAGGAGCAATACTCCCAACACACACATTTATCTTGCTCCACAGTCTTCCAGGTCTAAATGAAAATACTTCTTTCTCCTCACTTGCATCCCCAGCTGATGTGGTTGTGCTGGCTAAAAGGCAGCACATCTGAGAAGACAGCCAGCTCTGGATTAAAATTCACTGAACCCAGAGCAGGTCCTTAGTGTGGTGCCCTGTCCTTGTTCTTGCTGAAGGGTGAGAGAGGGTGAGGGCAGAGAGCAGGGAGAAGGGAAGGGGCTCCCTTTGGTTGCTGAGCTGGCTGGAACTGGCTGAAGGAGCTCCTGGGCATGGATTGTGCCCTGGTTGGTCTCAGCACACCCAGGCACCAGGGAGCATTCAGAAGTCACTTGTTTCTCCATCTTGGCTAAGAATGCCTCATCCCTGTGGCTATGCAGGGACCTTTTCTGAAGTTTCATGTAGGTGCCTCTTTCAAGTAAATTGTTTCCCTGCTCACATCAGCTCATCAGGACGCCCTTGGTATACAAAGGGAATTAAAATTGAGGCTTCTAGAAATAAAAGCTAAAGTCCCACTTAGTGCAACAGGGGCCAGATGTCACTTGGGAATAGAATAAAAATACTAAAGAGAGAGTGATGTGTCTCAAAATTAAATAAATTTAGGGTATGAACCAGGTGAACAGAGGTGGTCTTAATGCTAAAGAAAGTAACTGCTGTGATGAAACTTAGAGAAATACAGGGAACAACTTGTATTCATAACCCCATTGAAACTCCAGTCCCATCAATTTGTGTATGTAAGTAAACTTATTTCCCATGTCTTAATTTTATTTTACAAAAACTATATCATACTGTTCCAAACTCACAAATATGAAGCCACTAATCTAACTTCAGCTAAAAAAAAAAGTGATACAGATTGTGACTTCCTTAGTGCTGATCAAAGTGTTTCTCTTGAAACATCAGGCGCTCCTAGCAGAGGACAGTTGGTTGAGCTACAGATACATCAACCAAAAGAACTAAGGAAATTTGCAAAACTGAAGGCAGTCCAAACTAGTAAAATAAGCCAGATTTAAAACATCAGCTTGTAATTTCAACTTTGTGCCTTGACATTATTAGAGGTGGTTTGGCTGATCTTGACTGAAGATAATAGGAGACAGAGAAAACATAAACCCCAGACTTTATTCTGTATTTCCTTCCCCATAGGTGTTGCAACAAATGTCAACAGAAACAGCTCACATTGTACTCTTTTAATTTTTTGTAATGAAAGGATGATGGAAAAGAGAGAAATAAAAGTGTGGGGGAGGGAGCTGAGCTGTGTGGCTTAGGCTCTGGATGTGATACTGAGGTAGCAGCAGCCAAAAGGTAAAATGGCCATTCTGTCCTTGGCTGCAGCAAGTCAATCCCCACGGGAACTCGCACATGAAGTACTGAAGAGGGAGGGCATCATGTTCATGCAATCCTGCGCATAAGTTACTTCTCTTAAGGTGTCATCAATTTAGAGAGTGGATCAAATTAATTTTATTCTCTCTCCTTTCATCCTCTCCTAATATACATTTTTTCTCATGCTGCCAATATGATGGCAGGTTGGCGCAGGCTGCAAACCAACCAAGACCTCAAGGCGAGAGGATAAGCCAAGTGAACTCAAAGAATAAATTAATTACTTCAAAGACAGTAGAAGACTCAAAGCTCCAGGTGAAGTCTAACCACTCCTGGAAGAAAGACAGAGGGACAGTGTCAGTGTCCTTTATTCCACATGTCTCCAGAAAACAAAGAAATAATCAATCAAAGAAATAAAACCTTCCAACTATCATTCTTACAGACTAGTGTTGTATATAGCCTTAGCCAAGCTCCAGGGAAATGCTGTTAATCTTGATGTTCTCCTGGTGCAGACTCAATAACTATACAAGTGAATACAAAGGAAGACTTTCTTGGAAATCAAATGTTATCCTCAAACAAAGAGCCTTTTATTCTTCTTCTTTTTTTGTGCAGGTACATGACTGTTGTTAGCACAGATTCTATTAGTGATCCATCTAGCCTGATATTATTTCTCAGGAAATGGTGAATACTCCCAATAAATGGACAAGAAATCCTTGCTAGCATTTTGCCATAAACTATTAATTTCCCCTCACTAGTATTAGTCCTATGCCTCAAAATGGGAGGATTTATAGTTTTCTATTGAAATTTCTAACTGATAGCAGTGCCATTATATAATATTGTTTCATAGTTTCCTGATATTTTAGTGAAAATTTAATCATTCAGAAAATGCTGCATTTTTTGGTGAAATGATGACATTATCTGACTGTCCTGCTGTCTGTGTCTGTAGGAAATTCTTCAATCTGAACAGCTTCTCAAGGACCAGGATTAACCAGATTGACTGAGACTCCTTGTAGTGGAAAACAACAAGTTTTCCTTTCCTGTAGCTTGTTTTGTGAAATTCATGTATGAGTAAAGAGCAGACCAAGCTGGACTGTACCTTGTACTCCAAGCCACTGACTTTTCTTCTTGCTAAATCAATGCATTGTCCCCAAATTTTGCCATTTTTTGACCAGGTGAAGAGCATGTCAGAAGCATCTGAGAAAATGGAGTCTGAATGAGGGTCTGAGTGTGTGAGTATCAGTACTCTTTAGGGACACCTAAGCCCAATTGCTAAAAAATGTGGTTTATTGCCTTGAACCAATAATTGGTGTAATAGCATGACTACTAAAGTGATGCAGGTGAAGGCTCAGAGGCCACACCAGCCATGTACCTTAGCTGGAATCATTGCAAGCGTCCCTTTTCTGCCTGTGTGAGTGCCAGTACCTGCCCACGGCCCACGCTGTGTCTGAGAGAGGTGTGCCTTGCCCTGCGGCTCACAGCCCTGGCCAGACACGGTCTGTTGTCACTGTCAGAAGCCACCAGGCACTGCTGGCTGCACTGCTGAGTGACAGACCCTTGCTGTTGCAGTCCCACCTACAGCTGGCCAGAGCCCCACTGACCCTGCAAGCGTGTTTGCACAGAACAATGCTGTCTTTGTTGGGTACTAAGAGCATTTGAACAGCTGCACTTCCATAGGAATATAGCCCACAAATAAAGCTTTGCCTGTATTTAGGCCCAAACAGAATCCCTCCTTCACACCCAATTTCAAGGGCTAAAGGCTGAACATAGTATTTACATTTCATATGCAGGCAAGATGTCTGGAACCCTTATAAAAACATCATTATTTTTATATTCTGTAGATGCAGAACTACATGCTCATTATGCCAAAGTGATGCCAAATCAGAGACTAACACCTACACCTGCTTATGAAGCAATAATATTTTTTTGCTAGAAAATATTTGTGTTATATATGGTATTTCCATCATGTCTACAATAGTACCAGTGATCAATTATAAATCTTGCAAAGCTTACTTGCCTCACTTGTCAAGTGGTTTATTATGAAAAAGTCCCTAAAGACTGTCAAGTGACATAAGTTATTCCACATTAAATAGAAAATTGATCTAGTGGCTAAAGAAGCTAATGTTGAGATGTTTTCTGCACCAGGAATCTTGACTTGCCAGCTAGCTACAGTTTGAAAAGAAATCTAGTGCACTTTATAATGTAACTAAAGTAATCTCTAGTAAAATATTGAGAAGAGGTAGTTTTCCCAAGCAAACAGAAGCTGAAGTAGTTTCTGGATGGACAACACCATGCAGGGTGCTTTGCTGAAGCAGCAGAGAGCAGCGCTGTGGGGCAGCCTGTGAGCTTTCCCTGCACCTCAGCAGAGGGGTGTATATGAGGCAGCAGAGCTGAGGAAGCAGCCAAGCCTGCAGAGAATCTGCGTGTCCTGAATGAGCACCTGGAGCCCAGGTTTGGCCCAGATACTGCACCTCCCAGAGACTGGCTGCCCTAGGAATTTGTAAAAGAGCTCAGAAGAGATGTTGTCTGATTCCTAACTGCACAAAAACGTTTCTCGTATAGCAATCATCTCAGCCTTCTGCTACATTTTGGATAATCTTGTTCTCCTGGATGAACTGGGATATTTGAACAAACAATTGATGAACATGTGTGAAGGCTTCACTGCCTTGGGTGGCTTAGCATTAATCAGGTGGAGCCAAAGCAGCAAAGGGTAGTCAGATTGTAGACTGACTTGATCCTGACCGCATCACAGCTGGTCTGGTACGTGCTGCATTTTGGCTTCAGTCTTTCACCTAGTAAATGCAAATAGGCTTTATTGTTGTCAGTATATTGACAGTAGAAGGTATTAAAGTCTTTGCAGAGAGCAGAACAGACTCAATAACAACAATTCTGTCATTGGTCATACAGGACATTTAACACCTCCTCTATCACAGTGTAGCAACTGAAAGAAACTTGTGAAATTTTTCATGATCAGTTGGAAACCCAGAAAACTCCAACCTTTGCCAAAAATCCAAGTCACCCATGCATATTCAGGAGTCCAGCAGTTAGTCATTCAACTCTAAAGGATATGACAAAAATGGGTGGGATATTACAGGCAAAGCTTCTCAGATTTTATTGATTTATTACTATACACAGATGCATGGACTGTAATAGGAATTCAAGAGGAGTAAGGTATGTTCCCATTGTTTTCTTCCTTTACAAAAGAACGCTTGTACATCCACATTTGATTGGACAGCGTGACTTATCAGGGTGCGCAGGTCTCCTTCAAGCAGTGGCAGGGGTGTCACAGGGAGGCTCTTGGCACAATGTACAAACATGGACTGTGTCTGGTCTTACTGCACATTTCCTGTCCCTTCCTTTGTGCCTCACACCTGTCAGCTGTGACCCCACACAGCAATCCCGTTTCAGCCAAAGATCTTCTGAGTGTTGGTTTGGAATAAAGGCAGCCCAAGACCTCAGTTCTTGTGGATCACCTCTTAGGATGGCCCTGAACATGTTAGTGATATCCCTCATTTGCTGTTGCCCTGGAAGAAGTCTTACTTTCCTGGTTTGTCATCTGAGTAAGGAGCTGGCCATCAGCAGCTTCCAGATGAGTGTTTAAAACCTCCCTGAACAGCAGTGCTTCTTCCTCATTCAGGCAGGAGCACCAATGTTCCCTATAGCTACCATCCAGAGAGCACAGTGTATGTACAGAAACACAGAGTGGAAAATGTGCTAGACAGTTAACAAAGTACCATATAATACTTATGGGGCTTATTCTTAGTTCTTCAAAGCAAAACCCAGAGAAGCCACCAAATCCATCCAACATGGCCTTTGAAAGAGTTATGCCCCTTTCAACAATGAGAAAAATGCAAAACCTCTGAAGCAATGTGAAGTGAACAGGGACAGTCAAACATCTTCACTGAGACCCTCCTTTTCTGGAGGGGGCAACAGAACAAGGTCCAGCAGGCAAATATAGAAACTCAGGAAATCCCAGACAGCTCACAAATCACCACTGATGTGTTGGTATGAAGTATCTCCTCTGCAGTGAATTCTACATTTGTAAAGAAGATACAGAAACAGCAAGAAGGGAAAATGAAGAGGGAAATATAATTTAGTAGTATTTCACTCCCACTTAGGAGGCTTGCAGATTACTACACTGAGCTTGTGAAAAACAGGGTGAGGAATCAAGGAGCGTGAGAGTTGGACTTCAGTGTCACGTGGAGTTGCTTATTTATTTCTCTCCATATCTCTCTGCCTCCTAAGATATTACATAAACAGGTTAAAGGCTTAGATTTTGAAAAAAAAGGATCCACATGATGCAAATATGGCACCTTTTTCATTTGAGTGTCATTTTTGCTGAGGAGATTGCCAAAGGCTGTAGATGGCCTGGGCAGGTTTTCGCAAAAGAAAAGAATATTCACACTAGGAGATGGGAGGCCACACTATATCCAAACCCTGCAAACCAGATGCTGTGAAAAAGCAAGTGGGAAGTTTTTTCCCTCCTTTTCCATGTTAAGAGGCCCATTGCAGATTATTTGATAATAGCTGTTTTGATATGATAAATTCTTTCTGCCTGAAAAAATTACACTTCTCCAAAGTGTGTAAAGCTGGGCATTGTCATGGTAAGTTACTCTTCCAAGTAATTGCTCTCTTTATAAGAGGTCATTCTATGTGTTTTTAATAGATTAACTTGAAACTATATAAAAAAAGCAACTGTGTAAATTTTAAATAAAGCAACTTCTGTAGTTTATAAAGTTTTATTACTTTCTTTGATATGCAGATTTGTATTAGCTGAGCATGAAATAAAAGACCATGGTGGCTGTACATGAGAGATAAGTAGGAGTATTCACATATTCATGCTTCAGCTCTCTTTTTGGGATAGGTTTTGTATTTACATTAATATGGATGCTGTCTGAGGGGTGAGATTGTCACCTGTGTTTTAGGCACAGCAAGAGAAGCATGTTAAAGGATTACTTTACTTCTGCTAATTTCATTCTCAGCTTTGCTTTTTAGGCAAACAGCCTAGCAAGCACCTCTTTTCAAAGCAGATAGTTTTAAGACAGAAAATGTGAAGCTTTGCAGGACATTGTTCTACTTACAACAGTTTTATCTTTTGATTTTAGAAATACCTATACTTGTTACCTCCTCAGCTCAGTCAATTTCTTGAAAGCATTTCACACAGAGGGCATGGTGATATTTTAGGTAATATACATAAAATAAACATACATATATATGTTAATAGGACCTGAGCATAAAATATCCTTTGGTCCTTGCAACTACCCCAAATTAATTTGTCTTTTGTGTACCTAATCAGAATACACGATGGCAGCAGTGTATTTTTTACACCCGCTTGGTTTAAGAGTAACTAAACATGCAATACTCAGGGCAATGAAGAGTGAAAGTCCTAATTTTAACTTCATTTAACTAGTACTTCAGGCCCAAGCAATCCATTTCTCAACCTATGCAATTAACTTTGCTCTCATACATTAGCAGAACAGAGTAGCATAGAAAAGCATAAGTAAAAAAAAATCTATTTTTCCTTGAATTTTAAACAAAGACACCTCAAGTCTGCTGCTTCAAATTTCATTGATTATAATTACTGAGAAGACCTTAAAATTGAAGGTGCTGATTCTGAAATGTTCTTACATCCAAGAGTTATGCTATGCAAATGTCTTCTTCCTCTCCCATTTTTTTTCCTCAAGAAAAATCCCAGAAAATGAAAAACTTAAGTGAAGCATTTGAAAATTTTACTGACCCAATATAGGAACTTATTCTAATAACCACATTAGCATTCTCCCAAATGGCATTGGATGTAAGCAGGAACTGTGAACTTTATGCATTCCATTCAGCTGTTCTCTCTTTTTCTTCCATTAAACTGCATTTACAGAGGGATCAAGAAATACCACAGAAAAACCCTTTAATGAAATTCCAACATAATACCCTCTTGAAAGCAGGCATGGTCCTAATTTTTAGAAATGCTCCAGAAATCTGCCTTATAGCCAGGACATATTTTTGTAACCTATATTTTGAAGGAACCCAAACTAAATTCACTTACTGCTCTAAACACAAACTCTTATTTAATGTCCTGGAGAAGAGAGACAGCCTATAAAAAAGAGGATCTAAATGACAACTGAAGCAACTCAAATTGATCTTGCTCTTGGGCTTACAGCTCTCTATAGCAGAAGCAGGCAAGGCTTCAGCCTTCCCTAACCTCCCTCCCCATGTCTACCTAATGACCTCCCATGATAAAACACTGATTGGGCCATGAGATCTTCATTTGGTCACGCAGTTCTGTGACAACTGCACTGACACTGTATGACAATTTCACTTCACATTTGCATGGAGGTTGTCAGAGACCTAAAAGCAACCCTTATGGGAAAGTCTTATTCCAGCAAAACTTCTGTTGTAAGTGCTTATTTCTCCTCAGGACTATAATTTCTTAGCTATTATTTCTTTTATGCTTCATCATAGCTTTAAAGTAAACAAAAAGATATTTTAAACAACATAAAACCCCCCAAAATCAATCCAGCAAATACACACAACCACTCTGCATCTTTTACAACCAAAAAATGAGCAAGCTGAGCTGCAGGTTTGCTGCCGTTTCTTAGCTACAACTGATCATGGAAATACAATAGTAACCTGTAAATACTGAGGCAGACTTATACACCATGAAAGTGCAGCTCTTTTTTAATGAAATCATCTGACACCATGACTGAACCCCAGTGAATCCAAATGTGCTTTCCAAACTGTTTGGGAATAGGGACTAAGAAATTTGGCTACTCACACAAAAAGCCTTTGTGGCAGGAAAGATGTGAAGCAACGTGAGGCAGACTTGCTATGTGGAGAAGGAAAGTTCATTAAAGGTTGAGGGCTGATAGACGAGACAGGAAAGAGGATGTGTAAATACTAGAGAGATAAGGATATTCCTCTAAAGAATGAGATTTTGGGAGAGGAGAAAGATGGAGCATCAGATATCTTTTAAAAATACCATTTCGAGACCTTTAAAAAAAACCCTGCCTAAGTATTTTTTGTCATTAAGCTCTGAGGAGCAGATCAGATGTCTCATATCTGAACACTTATTCCAGATAGCAGAAACAATAAAATTTAATGAAAATGTCTTATTAAAAGTATTTCACATGGCAAACTATAAAATTGGAATGTATTGTATTTCTCTTATGTATAGCATACTTAGATTAGGCTATTTAACAGCAGCTTCTTGCGAGATAAGCATATTTCAGGAGCCTGAAGTTTTTTTTTGTAATTACTTGCATGCACAGTGGTTCCTCTCTAATGAAAATAGGAAGTACAATGAGCGTTAATGAATACATTAGTACCAGTATGGGAATAAAAAGCCAATTTACTTTTGTTGGAATGAACACCTAATAGGTTAAAATAATTACTGTGTTATTTTTCCAGTGTTGTATGTGCTTCTTGAAGTATTCCCCCTGCTCTGGCTTCACCATTTATGTGGAGTGCTGACAGTATCCTTCCATCTCATGTCTGTGCACAAATCTTCCTTGCCCAGGCTGACTTGTTACTGTTATCCTGAAGCTTTAGCTGACAGCTCACTACTATTCAACATCTGAATATTCTGAAAGACCAATATTCTGCCAGTTCCAGAAATGGAACAGCATCAGCTCAAATACCTGATGTTTCATGTGCTGCTACACTAAAGCCATGGCAGCAGAAATGTCTATCTGTGTGTGGCTATGAACAGCCAGTGGCTCATTAGGTTGATTAAGCAAATGATCACCTCATTTCTTGTGGGGAAGTTGCATTTGGCCAAATCCTTGTCTTGGACAAAGCTTTGTTCCCTGAGGAAAAGGTCACATAACCTTTGTGTGCCTTTTGCCATGTTCCCTTCTCACTGATTCTGGATAACTCAGTGAGTCAAGTTCAGTGTATTTGGCCCACATGCATCTCAAAACACCAAAACCAGAACCATATCAAATCACATAGCAAAGTATGTGCTAGAAATGCCCAAGACTAGGAAAGCAGTGAGGCTTGCATTTTGTAATTCAAGTTCAGTACCAGACATACTGAGTTGAAGCAACACAATATTATGAAATTTATCACAAATTTGTATGCATATGAAAAGGCAATAGCTTTTTGTCATGTTGCTGTGAGAGAGTATGATAGAATTATTTGAAACAAATACTTGAGGTCCCAGTAAAGAAGCTGTGTTGTGACCATAATAATTTATGTCACCATAGATTGTTAAATATTATATTTATAAATGTTATAAAGGGGCAAATTTACTGCATATTCCCTCACTGTAACTCATAGGAATAATGACTCTCCTCATTACAATAATACATAATACCATTTCCTTTGTGCTTCACATATTAGTCAGGAAACATAGGATGGATCTGTTCACTGCCAGAATTTGCTGTGTTCACTTGGCAGAGAGTGACACAATTGTATATTGTTACTCTGGTGCAAATGCAAAGAAGGTGTTCTATGGCAGAAGGCAGGGAGGAGGGAGGGCAGGCAGGGAGCAGGAGAGGGTAACCCCTTTGGAGACCCAGAAGTTCCACCAGACTCCTTGCTGGTTTTCTCCTGAAAGTTGACGTTCACAGCAGAGCACTGAATTTTGCTGTAGTGCTGGGTCCCCAGGTCCTGCTGCAACTGGAGGCAGCAGAGGAGCATTGCTTGCTTTCAAACATAAATATGTTTCAGGTGTCATTCCAGCAGAAGAAAAGAGTAATAGCTGATAAGAAAGCCATTCCAATCCTTTTCAAGGCACAAGTGTGCAAGATTACTGCATCCTGCAACAGCTTCAAGCAGCCATGGGGGAGCAAACAAAGCTTGGAACTTGCCAAGACTGGTCAGTTGTTTTTAGCTAAACTTTGACATGACTGGGGCCTATAGATGGGTTTTCAGTGAATTACTGCTAATGGCATTTATTACCAGCACTGATAGTAATTTACCCACTGTTAATCAGAGCAGCCAGCTAAGAACTTCTCAATCATTCTGAGTTCTCACTTTGCCAGTTGACTAAAATATTTTATGCTACCATAAGTCACAAAGCCTCAGCAAACAGCTTGTAAATTTAGACAGAGCCTGGGATCTTGAGAAGTTACCCTGCTTGTGTCTAATTTATTGTCACGGTTTATATTTGTGCCAGGACTTGGGCTTTCCCACTGATCAAGATTTAAAATATATAGTAATAAAATGTTCTCCTGGAATGGGCCATCAGATTACTAGTAGAAAATCACATTCTGCTTAGTGGAGATATTAGTGGTACTTTCATTACAGGAGAAAGTAGATCTTCCTATCTGCAAGGCTGGTAGGTTTTGCTTGGTTCATTTAACTCGCTACCTGCAGGACTTGCTGAAATTCTCACCCATGTCTGTGTGCACTGAACTGCAGGACACATTTACAGATATGGTGGTGTCAAAGCCTTGTTTAGGACACATGAATAGGCTGTTATCAAGAGAGGGGTCTGGTTCCCCACCTCTCCTGTGGAAGATCCAGCTGTCTCACTTGAACAGAAACAGTAAAAACATCCTTCTGTGTGTCAAGCTATATCAGTGATAAATAGTCTTCACTGAAAAACAGGAGAGAAGGGAAGATAACACTGAAAAGCAAAATAATCTCAAGTTAGAAACTCTTTGTGTTTAAAAGGGCAGAAAGAACAGTCCTAGCTGGTGATGCATTTATATTAGGGATGCCCAAAGGGAGGGACAAAGAGGGCAGGGGTGCCTTTGTTAACACACCAACCAATTCTTTATTAATTCATGCCAGAAGCAGAGTCTGTGCTCCCTCCACAAAGTTCTTGTAACAAAAAGCATTTTAGAAGCTAAATGTTTTCTGGAAATCAATTTAAGATGGCCACTCTGCTTAATCAGCATGAAGTTCAGTTCTGCATCAGATTACTAAAGCATACCATTACCCCCAAGGGCTTAAAATTCCTCTAGTTTCATATCAGTCATTTTGCCATGAGCACTGCAATTCCCATAACATGATCCAGGTCTCGGAAATAAGGATAGGAACACTTAAAGTATCAACATTAACTTGTCTGACACAGGCTACACTGATAAAATATATATTTCCAGATGTTTGGCTTCAGAGCATTATTCAAACTGACATATTGCAAAGATTTATCTTTATCCAGCCTGTATGATACAACCTGGTCAGACACAACAAAAAATGTAATATTTTCTTTTAAAATAAAATGGAAGGTTGTTGAAACCTACAAGTGGAAGTCTGTCCAGTTTTGATAGTGATTTACCCACCCCCTGGTTGGTTAGCCAGAAGTGTGTCAGAGGGAAGGGGGTGACTGGACATGGAGCAGCCCTAGATGCCAGTGCCCATGGCCTTGGAAGGACTCAGAGGAGGCCAGCCAAGTGAGCTCCTGTTCCCAAAGCTACATGGGGTATAGTACTTTCCTCTCCCAGATATTTTTTATTTTCAAACTGTAAAAATTCTTGTTCAAATGGGAATAAAACCAAAACATGCATTTCTTCCTAAAAATGAAGTTATTCTCAGCCCAAGTCTAAACATATAAATTCCTGCTCTGTCTGTCTGTAGGCAGGTAGGAATTACTGTGTTTGAATAGCTGAAATGGTCTCAGGATGTGTGTGAGTGCAGGGTTATAGGGAGGTGTAATAACTTTGATTAGATCAGTGAACTACGCTGGGCAATACAAATACATTTTGGGCACAGTCCTTTCCACAGATATAAAACACAAGTGTGTCTAAGACTCTGACTAATAAACTACTTATATATTTTTTATCTAAAAAAAGCTACTTCCTTATAGCTCTGTGTCCTTCCATGAAATGTTTGTGGGTGCCTTTGGTAAGAAGAAATGGTAAAATGGCCCTTGTGTATATCTGCGATCAGATCCTGGATAATTTCCCAAAAAGAAACAGATAGAGAGTGCTCTGTTCTGAATTTGCATGCTGTGGCATTGAATTATTTTCTTTCAAGAGTTTAAATGTGAATTTAAGGAACTGCCAGTGACACTGGATGTTCTGCTTCAGGTTACAGTGGTTTTACGCTGGCCTGACTCGGTTTTGGCATATTCTTTTAACATCTTGATACATGCTGGAAAGGCCCTTTGGCCTGCCCCTGTTAGTGTCTCTGCTGACCCCATGAGAGCAGGTCATGTACTGGTGTATAGTCTGGAGGGTCCTTGACCCACTGGGAAGGCTGAGAAATGGGCTGAGGATGCAGAGGTTGAGGTATCTGGTTAAGGTGTTCCACTACTCTGGTTTGTACATTCCTGCAAATCCTTAGGGAAGGAATGCTTTGCTGTCAGCCAAAATTGCTCTTAATTTAAGCCAAGTTATGGTAGAATTGTGGGGGAGAGTGTGGAAATGGCTGCCAATGTTTATAAAAGACATAGGTCAATAAATGAAAGAAAAGAACTTGCTTACTCTATTTAATTTAAACCAAGGGGTTTTTCTCACCTCTCTGCTCCTTGGTTTGCTGTAGACATTCCTAGGTCTACCTGCTTAGAGATTTTGTCTCTGCATTTCTTCTGTCTCAGATTGCATTTGCCACAGAGAAAAGTACTTCCTCATAGGAAAATTTTGCTTTCCTAGCTAATCCAACTTTCAGAGTCCACCAAATTAATCTTTTTCTTCAGAATACATCTCCCTTCTTTTGCAAAAGATATAGTCTTGCTGCAACCTTGCTAATTAAAATAAATCATGTTATTTTATAGTCAGTCTGCTAAACCAGCTGTTATCTTCTTGATTTTAATTAACCCTTGTGTGACAGTGTTATCAATGCTATTATTGACCAAAGCAGAAGTTTCAGATGAAAGTTTGAGGGATCTACCAGAGTTAGATCAGTAGCCAGGATTATGACAAATGTACCTGGCAGTAGAAGGGAACTCATATTGAAAGGAAATGGTAACACTTTTCATCCAGATTTTTTTTTTAATTTTCCATCTAAATAGAGAGGAAAAAGTATGTTTTGAGAGATGAGGAAAACATTGTCCCCATGAGGAGAGGCAATATAGAAACAGATAATTAGAAGGTACTGCATGTATCAGGGTTTGAAAACAGTCTATGAGTCAGTGCTGTCTCCATGTTTTACATCTTATGCAGTTTTGGTCATTCCTGTTGCTAAAGGGTAAAACTATAATCCAGATGGAGTAATGAAGTGATTACTGACATGAAAGGTTTCTATGTTATATTAGGAAGAAAGCTAAAACCCCATATTTTCAATACTTTTGTTCAAAAAAGGTAATATTTTAACAGATACTGCTTATGATTTTTTTTTGCTGGCTAGCTACTGTTATGACTAGTCTAGAGAGGAAATGTATAAGGTGATATTAAACTGTCATCTAAAATGAATGGAAAGATATATGTTGGATGCTGCAGATAAAATTTAAAAAAAATCAATTGGAAAAGGAAACATTTAAAAACTAACATTTAAAACCAGAGTACATAATTCAGTTCTGTAACCCCAAGACAAATATCACTCAAGAGAAACACTTTGCAGAAGGTTAAAAAGGATTAGACATAGATAGGCGATCAAGATGAATATCATTTGGTTACACTTGTTAAAGTCAAATTTATAAGGAAAAAAAAGCCATTTGTAGGCAAATAGCTCCCTGAAGTGAAAAAGAATCTTCTCTTTAGCTCTATCACAATGCAACAGCTCATTTCAGGTAGCTTTCGCCTTTGCTTGAAGCCCTTGCCCTGAGCTGCTGGCAGGCACAGGATATTGATCAGTAATGACTGGTAGCTGAGGGCAGGATGGAGGGGATCTGTTCACAGAGATTTCCTGCCCTTTTTCCTTGCATGCACTTTCATCTTTTACTCCTTCCACAGTTTTCATTTCATGTCGCCACTCTTACTACTTTCTATTTCTTCTACACTTCTGCCTTTAATCAGTTTCTCCCAGTCTCACTCCAGGTGGTTGGAGCTCTCTCTGCAGTTCTTGTCCCTACAAACTTCTCATGCTGTGTGTTGGTCCTATTCACAGAATCAAAAAATTATTTTGTTGTAAGGTACCTTAAAGGCCATCTAGTTCCAGAAAATAGACATCTGCCACTAGGCCAGGTTGGTCAAAGCCCCATCCAACCTGGTCTTGAGCACTTCCAAGGAGTTAAACTGCGTTACCTTGTAGATGGATGTGGCCTTCAAACAGGGGCTGGGACCGACTTCTGATCAAAGCAGCCCATGACATCTCCTCCAGGACTGTAATCTCTGCGCTGAGATGTTCTGGTTTTGAGACACTGGACCCATCTGAAGATCACCCAGTCCATTCTAGGCTGGTTCCTATGTGCATTGGTTTTGCACAGCCTAGTTTTTGGTAGCAGGGGGCCACAAAGATGGTTTCTGTGAGGAGCTGCTGGAAGCTTCCACAATGTCTAGCAGAGCCAATTTCTGATGGCTTTGAAGAGGGACATGCTGCTGGCCAAAACTGGGCCAATGAGAGAGGTTGATAACGCCTCTGTGATGACATATTTAAGAAGAAAATCAAAACAAAGGACACGCAGTCTTGCTTCTAGTCACAGGAGAGGAGGAAGTGAGGACGTGTGGGGAAAACAACATGGTGGCACCAAGGTCAGTGGAGAAGGAGGGGAGGAGGTGCTCTAGGCTCTGGTGCTGAGATTCCTCACTCTAGGCTCTGGAGCTGAGATTCCTTCACCACGGTGAGACCATGGTGAAGCAGCTGTGCCTCTGCAGCCCGTGGGGATCCATGGGGGATGCAGAGATCCACCTGCAGCCCGCGGGGGAGGTGCCCATGGATGCCTGGAAGAGGCTGTGATCCAGTGGGAGTCCTGGTGGAGATAGGGGACCTTTGATTCCAGGCTGGAGCAGCCTGTCGTTGAAGGACTGCATCCCATGGAGGAGAGACCCATGCCACAGCAGTTTTTTGGGGACTGTGTGCCCATGGGGGGAGTTCACAGTGCAGCAGGTGTGGCTTGGCAGCTGCTCATGAGAGTGAACCCAGGCTGGGGCAGTTCATGGAGAGCTGTCTCCTGTGGGAGGGACCCCATGGTGTCACAGGGCAAGGACTCCTCTCCCAAAACAGCAGAAGAAACTCTCGGTGATGAACTGACCAAAGCCCCCATGCCCTGTCTCCCTGTGCTCTTGGTGGGAAGGAGGGAGGGGCTGGAGAGAAAAAGGTGTTTTTAAGAGCTTATTTTACTTCTCATTATCCTCCTCTGATTCTGTTAATAAATTCACTTTGCAACTGTTAGCTGAGCCTGTTTTGCCCTTGAAATGTTTTCTCCCGCTCCTTATCTCAACATGTAAACCCTTCATTGATTTTTTTCTTTCCTCTGCCCAGCTGTGGCAGGAGAGGGTGAGCAAGTGACTCTCCTGGGTGCCTGGTGTTGGGCCAGTGTCAAACCACCACACTGTACATGCAAGACAGTCAGTCCATTCTGCATGGTGAAAGCCTCCTTCCTAATGATTTGGTAACACTGAGCAAACTTGACTCAGAGCACTGAATAAAAGATATTAAGATCTTCGCTGTAGTTGGATAAATAGATCAATAGATTGATTTTAGAAAAGTCCACCATTGCCTGACATAATTATTTTGCTGCTTTGAGACATTGGTATGTGAATGCTGAAAAGGAAATTAATCCAGTCAGCACAGAGCAGTTTATTTTTCCTCTTTTTTTTTTTTTTTGACCATCTTCCATGTACATGCAGGCACAACGAAGTACAAATGTCCAAGCAGCTGGACGGCAGGAACACCTGGTCAGGATGACTTTCTCTCACTCCTCAACTGCACAAAGCAAAATGATACAGAATCCCTGGGCAAGAGCAAAAAAGAGTCCCTTTATTGCAAAAATCAGGCCTTTTAAAGCAGTTAGCCCATTATCACCTACATTCCATTTAAGTATAACAAATATAATTCACCCAACTACCATAAACCATGATGTGAGCATGTAATGGTTATATAACTTGTTTTTTCTACGTCCTATTCAGCTAAGTTCTTTCCCACAGTCCTTTTCTGCTTAGCCAAAGTAGCAGGCCTGAGCCATGATTTTGCAAGGGTAACAAGGTCCTTATATTGTAAGGCTTTATCCATATGGAACATTCAACTTCTGCTCTTAAAGAAAATTATGGGACATTATGACTCTTCCATTTTCAGTTCATGTGGATCAAATGGATCCTCATCCAGCATCATCCCCACAGAAGGCATGCAAAAACTACTTAGATGATCACTACATTCACTGCTTCCTGGTGTTTAAAAGGTGACTCAGCTGATGATGACAAACTCTGTTGTCTTTTTATGAACAGCCACTTAGTGGCCCAAATAATTTCACAAATATATAGTCTTTTTCAAACAGCAGCCTGCTTTATATTAATTTCATTTCCTTGGCATTCAGCTTGAAAGTAAAATCACAATTTTATTGTCATTTCCTCCCCAAAGGCAAAGCCTATGAAGATCCAGAAGAAGAGAGAGACTTGAGGCAGTATCCCTCTCTTTTACTGATGGCTTAGCTCATCTCATGGCTGTGGTGACTTGCAGGGCATAGGAAACAGTGCTGGAGATGACAAACCTGTCACTGATGTGCTATCAACTCTCCTTCACAGTGTGAGTGAATACAGTGGATCTGTGAGAGGAGCAGACTCCAGCCATCATACTAAGAGAGCTGCAGGACTCCACCTCTGAAAATGTGCTTATCTTCAGCCTCAGTGTTATGGCAAGATCAGTCCGACCCGCGGCTGCAGTTGAGCTGTGCTGGGAGCAGCGAGCACTGGCTCTGCTGCCACCCTGCTGCTCTTGGGGGTGTCATGGTCAGAGTGCACCACTGCTCAGATGCTGTCACCAATTTCTTTCCCCTGTCGGTCTGGCACATGTGACAAGTATGAATGTGGCTGGAGTAATGAGAAGGTTTTAAAAGGCCACCAGAAATGGAGAGTGCACTACTAAGCAGAAACCTTATCACAGATATTAACCAATATTCATCCTTTTGATGTCATTTGGAATGGGTTTGCCTACAGGCTATTTTTTTTGAGGGCTTGGTTAGTTATTGCTTGGTTGTTTTTTTTTTTTCAATTGAAAACAAGCAGAAGGAAAGGAAAGATGTAGGCAAAATTAATTCCTTCTGCCTTCAAAGCAGAAAAGTTTCTTCTTTTAAAATCTGTGCAATTACCAGATAGTGTTAAAGTACAATACTTGGAGATGCATAGATAGTATTACATACAGCACATTCCATGCTGTAAATACTCCTAAACAATAATCATACAGAGGCATGCAGCCACTTTTCCGTTTGGTCCCAATGAGACAATTTATAAGAAGAGCATTTCTTCATCCAAAAGGTCCAAGACCTCAAATTAATTGCATAAATTAACTTTGTTCAGACTTGACAAGTTTTAAAGATTAAATTAAATCCAGGCAGTTTCCAGACAGGTAAGAAGGTAGATTCCTCACCCACAGGAATTACAATCAAAGGATGGACAGATGGACAGATGGACAAAAAGCTAGGGAGGGGAAGCCAGGAGACAGAAGTTCAGCACAAATTCAAAAGGTGAATTAAGGAATTGCTTTTAACCCAATCATTTCCCAAACATATCAGAGTGATGTTCATTGTCTTGACAGCTTTTTTTGCCTGCCTTCCTTTTCCTCTTTTCCTTGATTTTTGTTGGCATCTGTTTCCTTTCCTTTGTCTGGTGCATAGCTTATCCTTATGTGTGCAGGAGTAGGTGTTTAAGACAATTGCTCAAGCTTGAAAGGAATTCCTCTCTGCGATCACTGACTGTCTAAGAAGGATTTTGCTCCTGCACAATAATTATCATCCACCTATGACCTCTTTTTGGTAAACTCTTGGTTGTCTCATTATTACTTAAAAAAAAAATGATGCTTGGAATAAGAATGTGTTCCATTAAGAAGGCAAGTCTATGCAAGTGTCTAATACCAGCACCTATGAAGTTCATCAGAGGAATGCAGATTGATTTTCTTTAAATAGACCAGACAAAGGGCAGAGCATTAGGCTTGTCTAAACAATATTCAAGTCAGCATGGGGCTATGTGTTTTCAAGGAGAGCAAAAATGGATTACTTCCAACAGCAGAGTATTGCACCGAGAATAGCCTAAGTATAGGAATTTAGTCTAAAACTTTTAAAGGCATATTTTCCATTGGATTTAGGAGGAAATATTCCCATCCTTCATGAGCAGATACTCCTACTTTTAGAATTATGGCATTAGCACCTGAATGCAGTTTATTTTTATCAGCGTACCTGAGGGTTTCACAATAGTTGCCGAATGATTGCTCACAAAGGGGTGTAAACGGGACCTGAATTGAAGAAAAAATAATTTTGGTCCCTAGAACTAGAATATTGATATATTTTACAGCTCAATGATTTGTTCATGGAACCACAGAATCACAAAATCATAGAATATGCTGAGTTGGAAAGGACCCATCAGGATCATTGAGTCCAAATCCTGGCACTGTACAGGGGACCCCAAGAATCACACTCTGGGCCCGAGAGTATTGTGCAAATGCTTCTTGAACTCAGACAGGCTTGATGCTGTGATCACTTCTCTAGGGATCCTGTTTCCATGCAATAACCACTCTCTGGGGGAAAAATATTTTCCTGATATCCTACCTAAACCTTTCCTGACTCAGTTTCATGCTGCTTCCTTGAGTCTTGTCACTGGTCATGAGAGTGAAGAGATCAGTGCCTGCCCCTCTGCCTGCCCTTGTGAGAATGTTGAAGACAGCAATGAGGTGTCCCCTCAATCTCCTCTTCTCCAGGCTGAAGGAACCAAGTGTTAAACATCTAGCACAATTTTCAGGAAGCTGAAATTTGTCTAAGATAGCAGACTTTGGGTTCTTACCTGCTGAAGGAAAGCAAAGATCAGAATCCCTGTGGTCCAGTAAGGCCTGCCCAAACAATTTTACATCACAGCAGCATCCAGCAAAATGGAATTTCATATTGCATAGGAAAAGATTCATAATTTGTTTCAGTATATAAAAGTGCTGTCAAACAATCCTAACCATAATTGACAAGATTCCCTCATCTGCCTGGGTTTTCCAGCTCTCTGGCTTCAGAGCTGCTAAGAAGCTCAGCATCTGGCAGCCTTTACCTGCCTTGATTTTATTCCCAGGCTTTGAGGTTGCCAGGCTTCCTGCTGCAGAGCTGGGCCCCAACTATCAAGACGAGCTGGCAGAGGATCAGTCAGGAAATATTCAGGAGAATTCCCTTTCCACTGTCAAGTGAATTAAGATTTCCTTTTTTGATCTGCATCAGCAGGGCAGGAAAATTTGGATGATCAGTTCTGGGCAAAGAGCAACAACCACTCTGATCAAACCCATGTGTTTGTTCAAGGATATCTGCTGGAGACAGGAGTTGTATTTTTTACAATAATGTTGGTTCTTGCACTTGAGTTATGGTTCAGGACAGGTAGTGCCAGTACATCTTGAAGAGATGTTTGCATTGGCAGGAAAGTAAGGGCCTGAAGCTCAGTTCCCCTCTCCTTCACCAGCATCCAAACACTGCTAATAGCTGCCACTCTGGACAATAGAGAAAATAAAATCCAAGGCTGCACAGATAAATCTTCTTCCCCTCCCCTGCCCCCCCCCCTCCACTAAATAATAGAGCTCCAGCTCTCATGTAATTGTAATGGAGAAGCACACTTGGATTATTCTGAAGCTTTTGGGGACAAATTTGCTTATGTATATTTTCAATCAGTTATTCAACTTCTTTGCTGTTCTTGGCATAACTCACAGAACTAATATTTCATGAATGCTTGGAATTGCATCAGTTGTAAATACAGGGTCAGAGCCTATGCTGGTACAGATTGTCTCAGCTTTCTTGAGCTGCCTGGAGGCAAATCAGTGTCTGCACTTGAGCAAGCACCCCACGGTGAGTACTCAGCAGCACACAGGGGGGCAGACCCTTCCAGTCACAGAGGCAGGAAGGAACGGAGGGCATCCCCAGCCTAATAGCAGCTTTAGCACCTTTATTTACTGTGCAGCCTGGCAGCAGGAGAGGAAGGATAGGAGAGCCTTAATTGAGGGTTTTCCATGTAATCTGCAGCCCCTTGCAGGACAGGAGTGGTAAGCATGGAACAGCAGCAGCATAAGTGACACCTCTGGGGAAGCCTTTGCTCTCTGACTGCGAGGTGTCTGTGGGTTCCTGCTGGCACTGCACAGCCCTTCACAGTGCTGCTGCCCATGTGCGCTGTGACTCTGTGCTTAGAGACAATTTTAAAATGTGCTGTCACACACATATTTTATGAAAAATCCTTTTGCTAGGATTTTTTTCTCCTGAGAAGCTGAGAGGCCTCAGAAACAAAATGTGAACAATAATTATCTGCTGCTGTGGAATGCAACAGGTGGATCTTTGATTGATCTTATATGGTTGTTTTTAATTAATGGCCAATCACAGTCCAGCTGTCTCAGACTCTGGTCAGTCACAAGATTTTATTATCATTCCTTTCCTTTCCTTGTTAGCCTTCTGATGAAATCCTTTCTTCTATTCTTTTAGTATAATTTTAATATATCATTTTATTTTAAGATAATATATAAAATAAAATAATAAATCAGCCTTCTGAAACATGGAGTCAAGATTCTCATCTCTTCCCTTGTCCTGGGGCCCCTGCAAACACCACCACAGTGTGCTGATGAGATTTTCTCCAGGCAGGTCTTTAACCCAGAGATGTGTTTGTTATCTCTGTGTTATTGAAGTCACTCACATGCCTCCTTCTTGGCACAGACTAAACACCCCATGGAAGTCAAAGGAACAGAAGACATGGGCTCAGTGGGCACTGCAGACTTTCAAATGCTTGCTGACTCATTTCAAATAAACCACCTTCTGTGCTATGTCAGGAGCTAATTGAGAGTCTATATCTGTAAGTTACATGCACTACCATTTTGGTGTAGAGACAAGATGTAGATCAGAAACTGGTGCTAAATGCAGGATGGAAGTTTAAATAAAGCCTGCTTTTCAGAATGAAGCTCATCCCTGACTCTTCAGCTGGTTTTCAGAATACTTATGATTTTGGAAAGTGTGTTCTGGTTGCACAGAGTCCAAATCAGGACTGCCATGGTTATCTACCTGGCACAGCCCATGCAAATGAGCTGCCCTTGACACTGAGTATATGTTCAGCTGTTTAATCAGCTCATGATTTCAAGGGCTGTTTTGGGAAGTCAAAGTAGCATCTCTCCAACATATATCCCTTCAATTCTCTATAAGCCTCAAAGACTGAGTTGTAGGGAGAAGGAAAAGAGATTTTTGTTAAAAGGAGCTCTACAAATAGTTTATAACAAATCCAAACCAGCATGGCTGATATTTTGTCCTCAACCAGGACACAGACACCAGCTGTGAGAGCAATCCCAAAGATAATTTGTTTGGGTATCATCATCACAGAAAGAGAATGGCATTTCACCATCCCTGCACAGGATTAGAGGTGCCATGCCACATGGACACCTGATGGAGGGATGCTTCCAGTCCTGCTTGACTCCAGTAAGAGCTCACAAGCTAGATTTTTTCAGTGACTTCCACTCTGGAGCAGCTCACCAACTTCCAGAGTGATCTGCTGCATTTAGGAAAGCCTATTGATATTCCTGTGCATGGTGTGTGAGTCCTAAAGGTGGTAATTTTCTCAGTTTTTGTTGTTCCAAAAAGTATAAAATAAGAACTACACAGCTGGAGGATCCTTTTCCATCTTTTACAATTGACAAATTCACTATTCTATATTTCCCTTATCACAGCCAGTGGCATCAAAATTGAAAATAATATATAGTAGTCTGAAGGTGCAGAAAAAGACACATTTAGATACCTACAGAAGGGGGTAGAAATGATTATAAAGAATGTGCTCTCCCTACCTTTGAATTTTATCTATTCTGAAATCAAATGTTACAAGGGTAGAACTCAGTCTAGAATAACATACCATTTAGAAAAAATTTTTCTTTTCTTTTCTTTTCTTTTCTTTTCTTTTCTTTTCTTTTCTTTTCTTTTCTTTTCTTTTCTTTTCTTTTCTTTTCTTTTCTTTTCTTTTCTTTTCTTTTCTTTTCTTTTCTTTTCTTTCCTTTCCTTTCCTTTCCTTTCCTTTCCTTTCCTTTCCTTTCCTTTCCTTTCCTTTCCTTTCCTTTCCTTTCCTTTCCTTTCCTTTCCTTTCCTTTCCTTTCCTTTCCTTTCCTTTCCTTTCCTTTCCTTTCCTTTCCTTTCCTCTCCTCTCCTCTCCTCTCCTCTCCTCTCCTCTCCTCTCCTCTCCTCTCCTCTCCTCTCCTCTCCTCTCCTCTCCTCTCCTCTCCTCTCCTCTCCTCTCCTCCCCCTCCCCCTCCTCTCCTCTCCCTCCCCCCTCCCTCCCTCCCCTCCCCCCTCCCCCTCCCTCCCTCCTCTCCCCTCCTCTCCTCTCCCCTCCCTCCTCTCCTCTCCCTCTCCTCCCTCTCCTCTCCCTCTCCTCTCCTCTCCTCTCCTCTCCTCTCCTCTCCTCTCCTCTCCTCTCCTCTCCTCTCCTCTCCTCTCCTCTCCTCTCCTCTCCTCTCCTCTCCTCTCCTCTCCTCTCCTCTCCCTCCCTCTCCTCTCCTCTCCTCTCCTCTCCTCTCCTCTCCTCTCCTCTCCTCTCCTTCCTTTCCTTCCTTCCTTCCTCTCCTCTCCTCTCCTTTCCTTTCCTTTCCTCTCCTTTCCTTTCCTTTCCTTTCCTTTCCTTTCCTTTCCTTTCCTTTCCTTTCCTTTCCTTTCCTTCCCTTCCCTTCCCTTCCCTTCCCTTCCCTTCCCTTCCCTTCCCTTCCCTTCCCTTCCCTTCCCTTCCCTTCCCTTTCCTTTCCTTCCCTTCCCTTCCCTTCCCTTTCCTTTCCTTCCCTTCCTTCCCTTCCCTTCCTTCCCTTCCCTTTCCTTCCCTTTCCCTTTCCCTTTCCCTTTCCCTTTCCCTTTCCCTTTCCCTTTCCCTTCCTTTCCTTTCCCTTTCCTTTTCCCTTTCCTTTCCTTTCCCTTCCTTCCCTTTCCCTTTCCCTTTCCCTTCCCTTCCCTTTCCTTTCCCTTTCCCTTCCCTTCCCTTCCCTTTCCCTTCCCTTCCCTTTCCTTTCCCTTTCCTTTCCCTTTCCCTTTCCTTTCCTTTCCTTTTCCTTCCTTCCCTTTCCCTTCCCTTCCCTTTTCCTTTCTCTTTTCTCTTTTTTCTCTTTTCTCTTTTCTCTTTTCTCTTTCTTTTTTTTTTCTTCCTTTTCTTTTCTCTATTCTTTTCTTCCTTTTCCCTTTCCCTTTCCCTTTCCCTTTCCCTTTCCCTTTCCCTTTCCTCTTTTTAATTAGTTTTTTTCCACTGGGATTTCATCTTTGGGCCTGGGTTTTCATGAACTGGTTTGCTATCTGTCATCACTAGCTCAAGAAAAAAAAAGTATTCCTTGACTGAGGATTTCCCAAGTACACAGGGGAGAAATGTGCCTTTAAGTCTTTTCTGTCTTTTCACATTATTTATTTGCAGTTCTAAAGAGTGTCAGATCAGCAGTTTCACTGGTACCGTGATGATTATTACTGCCCCAAAATCCTGCTCTGCAGATTTGTGTTGTATTTTGGTATTTTGGGATAAGACTGCAATCTTGCTTTGTAAGTTTTGGAATTGTTTGCCAGTATTTTTTTTTTTTTTTTATCCTGAGAGTAGAGATTTGTGCTTTTATAGGCAAGGAGTGAATTCAGGTTGAATATCTACATCTGCCCAAAAATTGTCATGAATTCTCTATGGTTTACAAATTTTGCCCTTTTGTATTGAGGAATCATAACAAGACAAGTAATGAAGCAGAAGACACTGGCAAATTTCTAAGATTAATGAGGACACTATGGGAGAAGCTGACAGATAATTCAAAATGTGTAGAAAAAGCATGTTATAACATCACCAGTCTTTCTACATGATGTCATTTCTAAAAACTCAATCATAATAACTCAGTCAGACTAACATAATAGTCATATAAGAACACTTATTTGAGATATTTGTTTCTGAACCTCTATATTCTTTCACAGCATTCACAGGTTTCATCAAAAAGTCCAAGGGTTTATCAAAATATTTTTCACTTACCTGTCAGAGGATCTTTGGACTGGGATATTTAAAAATTGAAACTCTGTTTTAAAAGGAATTTTAAAGCAAACTGTCCTCTGAAGCCACTGAAGTTTTCAGATGTATGTCTGTTTTAAATTCTCAGATCTCTTCAGTTCCTCTGGCAAACCTTCCCCAGCACTGAAAAGTCCAGGACAGCAACAATGAGCAAAACTCACAACTACAGAAAGAATCCTGGTGTTGGAGTTTCACTGAAGAGAACAAGTTTCTGCCTATGGTCATGATATCTTCAAGTGATCAAGGGAACAGTGACTCCAACTACCTCTGGAGTACCTATGAGTTTTTCTATGACTTGGTCTCTGTGGAGCATGTTATGGATCTCTGCTTCTTAAGCAGGATTTCTCCAAAGGCTCAGTTTGAGAAGAATTTGAGGCTTTTCAGGAAACATCAACATTTCACATTTTTTACATGGCATCTCCTCTTAATCCTATTCATGGTCCTAGGGCATTTCAAGGATTCTGTACTTAGCACAGATTTTCCCAAAATCTGGCAGCTGTTATAAGCTGAATGCCTGTCACCTGTCTACTCAACATCTGCACTTCAGATATGATACAGCATAGAATCCAGATGTTCCATAAGTACTGTGTTGTGCAGACACAAGTTCCAGTACTTCTGGGAAACTCCTGTACTATACAGTTGTTTTCCTCAAAGAAAGAATGTTGAGACAGATTAGAAGAGAATTAATGGACTTGCTGAGTACAGGCTATGTGCATGCTGCCTCTGACAAATTCTGACAGCAACCACATGGAGCTGGAGGAGGAGCTCACAAGGGTGATTCCCCAAAGGACTGGATTGGCATCATCTGTATGGCACAAATCTCTTCCGAAGCAAATGCAGGTTATTCTTTTAGAAGACCAAGTTTCTGGGTCTCCCTCTCCTGCACAGGGTGCTTGCAAACTGTCTGCAGTGCCATGGTGGAATCAGATGTGTGACTTTAACAGGCAGCAGGCGCATTGCACTAATGCCACATGGCTGGCCTGCCTTGAAAGGGGGCCAGTCTCAGCAAGGTCCTCATAGGAAAATGCAGGGTATTGCCACAGGAGTTATGAACAGATATAAACTCAGTATGATAAATAACCAAATTATGGCTAGCACTATATATTTTGTAGAAGAAACCTTTTTTTTGGCAAAAGCCCTGTCAAAACTGGCTGCTCCTGCCCAAGTAGATGATCTGGCAGAATTATCTTCAAAATATGTACACTCTCTAATGGATATGGTTACAAAATTTTAATCCAAACCTATAAATACTTAAAGGAGTAGAAATAAACCCGACTTCAGAAAGTAATATTTCTTTTTAAATACATTAAAAATGTGCACATCCATGATAGCACAAAAAATGTCTGTATTTGAGATGTGTTCACCACTGTAATTCAGCCTAATACCTCAGGCTTATTGTTGTTTGAGACATCAGGGCCACCAATGACCACAGTCCCAGTGCCATATCCAGCTACATGGGAAACCAGAAAAACACAACTTCTTGGAAAAACCACTGTGTGAGGGAGCAAATGTAAAGACATTTGAAAACAGTTTTACCAAATGTGCCACTATTCACTAAACTGAAATAATGTAAATGTGGTTTTTGCTGCAGAATGCATATGAAACCTGAATTTGTCATAGTGAAAAAAGCCTACTGTCCATGCAATGTGGGTTTTTTTTGGCTTTTTTGTTGTTTTTGTTGTTGTTGTTGTGCTTGTTTGACATTCTGCTACTGTTTGATCTAGACCTGTACAAATTTATCTGATCTGTGTGGGTTTCATGGGTACTGTTAACCATCTGCTGCTGTAATCAATTTTATGATACAGGCACCAAGTTGGACCATCACAAATAATAAGAAGAAAATCTCAAGGAATAAATAATTTAGTGCTGCCATTCATTGTGCTGGATTCTCTTTGAAACATCTTCTTTGGGAAATGGAATCTAAATTGTTCTACCCTAAAGCAGAGTGTTAGGATTTTTATTTGCATTGGGGAGCTGAAGGTACGTGAATCAGCAATAGATGAGGAAAAGTGCCAGGCAGAGTAAACTGTCAAAAGTAAAGACATTTGATCAGTTTAAGAAAAAGGCAGAAGGAGCACAAGAGACTTAGGTCAACTCCTCAGTATTGCATTTAAGCTTACTTCCTGGTGGATTAGATGAAATTCAAGCTACTCAGGTTATGTTATGTTTTTCTTCTTACATGGAGCATGCACAGTTTTCCTTCCTCCAGAGGACAAGTGAGCTGTCAGTTAACAGAGGGCATGACCTCCGCTCACACAACAATATTTTAGCAGAGGTTAGAGCCGCTGGAATCTGGAAAGCAGCAAAGGATCTGGAGACAATTTTTATGCTAAAATAATCTCCGTGGTTTTCATTCTGAAGTTTACATATTTTTGCCCTCAATGTGATGCTTTTAGGGAATGTACTGATAGAATCTGCAAATATTTTTAACATTTATTTTTGTCTCAATGGCCACTTAGGCCAGACCAGCAGATTTAGCTGGGGAGAAAATGTGCAGCAGTTTTCATCTGCTTCAGTAACATCCCAAAAAGCCAGACAAAATACAGAAATACACAAATCACCATTCAGTCAAGACTTAGTGAATTTGCTTTGTGCTTTGCTGCACATTGATTACCATATAGGTCTTTCCTCTGGATCTAGTAGGTCCTTGCTAGGAAGGATAAAAAAAGATGAAGAAAGTTTATAAACATTGAAGGAGCACACTTCTGGGGGAGGCTTCCAATTAGAGGAGAAAGGGGTCAAAATCTGAAATGACTGATAGTAGTTCTATTATAAAGTTAGAGTAATCCCAGAGCCTGTAATTCAAGCATGTGATTAAGGTTTCCAATGCTTCATTTGCTGATAGATGTAAGTGAGATTTGGTCATGTATTTTTATTCCACATATTGCTAGTGCTTTAAACTGAAACTATGTTTTAGGGTTCTTGACCACATGCAGGCACAGGATGAAATTTGTGGTTTTGGTTTGGTTGTTTTCACTCCAGATATACAACTTGGCTTTGATGAAGAGTGAGGAGGAATTTGGGGTTTTCCTTCCTTTGGAAGACTGAAAACTAGCCACAGCTAGCAAAAGGACTTTTCATTGGCATTTATAGTGCTAGCAAATTGACTTTTGGTCAGTGGTATATGTCTTGCTTATGCATTCAGGACTAAAAAATTGTGTTATGGGACACAGAGAGGATTTTTTCCCCCCATTATACCATCAGGGACTGCTGATTTGGGTTTTTTCCCTTCTGTGTTGTGGTCTACTTCCTAGGATCATATGGTCATTTTCACCCCAGAATTGTCATAATATTTCTCAATTGGAAGTCCTCTCATCCTGCAGGCAGAAATTTTGTAAAATTCTAGTCATTGTTCTAAAGGGATGAAGACTGTTACATGGGATCAGGGACAATTCCATGAACTTTGGTTTGGGGATGTCTGGATCATATTGATCCAGGTGGTGTCTTACTGTCACACAACACAGCAAAGCAAACTTAGCAAACAGAATTAGACCCATCAGTGCAGAATTCTGAGAATAATCCACAAGAATTTAGGAGGTGATGAACTTCAAAGGGTTCAGTCTTGGATGTTCACCTGAAAGGACATGGCTTCAGAGGCTATATTTAACCAGATACACATCTTTGTTTAAAATACAGACTTTACTAGTGTCAGCTATGATTGTATGTCTTGGTTTATCACCTACAATCCTTAATTCAAAGGTCTGAACTAGAAAAGCAATTGATCTGCCATTTTCTCAGTAGGGTTACTACAGCAGTGCTTAACATTCTGGACTGGTCTGCTTATTTTTGAAAGGACTGTCATATATTTGTTTGGACTAAGAGTATAAGGTCACTGAGATTGCTCATGTGTTAAACCTACACACATTGCTGAATCCAGTCTTCCTGCAATTTGAGATTTGATTATCTGACAGACAGCCAACTTTGCTTTATGGAGATATTTAGGCTCTTGGTCTCCCGGCTTAAAAAGAGGGAGCTGGTTTCAGGGCAGGGCTTATGAAAATCCTGGCTTAGAACTCACTTTCAGCTTTAGTAAAAAACCCCAGTTTTTTATACCTTAAAACCATGTTGAAAAGCAGATCTTTATTTTTATTCAGAAGAACCTAAAAATTCTCAAAATATTAATGGGAGATACTTGCATCAATATGACTTGAGGTTTGTAACTGAGTCTGGCTGGATCAATCTTCCTTTGTTTCTATTAATTGTGCATTTTACATACTTTAGATATAGACATGACAGAACTGTAAAATATATAAATATATGTATACATACACATATATGTGCATGCAAATATGATCTGACTATTTAATATAACATGCTTTGTCAAAAATATAAATAGACCTAAAGAAACAATTAAGGAAAGCATAGTTAAAAATTGCCAGAAACGTCAAACTGATGAGTCAAGCACTGTGTTTATCTCTTTATTAACCCCAAATATTAGGCACAATACAGAATACACGAGCCAATCAGGCTGCACATGGAAACAATGCCTCATGAATCACCAAGACTGCTGAAAATAACAGTCATCACCAATGAACCCATCCAATAAACATATGTATGTCATCTTCCTGACTGGTTTTAAAAGATGAACAATATTTCTCCAGCTGACCCTCCTACCAAAGAACTGATTCAATTTCTCAGTTTTAAAGAGCACTCCTACACACAAAGCCCCCTGGAGCTGGAATGAAGAGACTGAAGTACCTTCTGATGAAAATATACAACACCTGGTTCCTCAGTGCTTTTTGTAGGCAACCCTGCATGTGTTCAACCAGAGCTCTGTGTGGAGGATCTCTGCAGGACATGGCCCTGAGAATGTGTGGAATACATACGGATGATTACTCAGATTCCTCTTGTAAGAGCAAAGATGAGTACTTGCAGAAAGATCAGAAAAGGGTAGGGAGCAGGTTAGTTTATTGTAGCTTTAACCAGCACGTGCTGGATTGAGAGAGCCAGAGGTACAAAGAGGGCAGATGCATTAGTATAGAAATTTTCCATGGTCACAGTCTCTGTCGGGGATGTAAAGGACATTAAAACAGCCCTCTGGTGATTCTCCCCCTGCTGGGAATGTGTCTGTACAGGTGGAATCCCAGGAGTCTTATTAAGGCAGCTTTTAATTTGCTTGTCTGCTTTAGGAGAGATTCAGAACCTGTGCTTCTGACCTCTGGCTTTAAAAAACATCAATTATATAATTTCTCAGCAGGGGTTTGGCCAATGTTTATTTTCTGGATTAATAATTTTTAGTATTCACCTCCTAAAGTAAATGTTTTACATCCTTGAGTGAGGCAGATAAATAGCACACCAAAAAAACCTCTGTGTTTTTCTTTTCTGTGACCCTTTTCTGTGCAGCAAAAGGTGGCTGTATGAGAACTGCAGCTCTAATGTACGCTCATAAAATCTTTCATTTATTATTTATATAATTATTTGCAGAGAGCTGTTGCCATGACAACTTTTACACATGGTGAGATAAATCCTTACATAGGCAGTAGTCACGACTCCAAACACTGTCACATGAAGATAAGTCTACATGGACATTTCAGGCTTTGCCAGATTTTTCTAAAGTAGTTATTGATACAAGAATAACATTCTTCTGCTAAATTAGAGAAAATAGCTTTGTTTTAGCCTGACTTACTGAAAAAGAAAGTTTAATGAGTAATTTTTTCTATCCATCTGCTTATCCTTTCCTAATATCCTCCAAATCTGTTGACATAATTTCAATTATCTTTCACTATGATGTCTCAAAGATACTTAAATCTGACACACTTCAGGGAAAGCAGTTGTATGAAGGTGCAAGAGTACTAAAATAATGTGTTACAGAAATAAATATTCCACCATGACTATGAATGTGGTGAGCTCCTTTTGTACACTTGTTCAGATAGCATCAAACTGGCCAAAACTCATGCTATTTGTATTGTAACTAGGGGGGAATCAAGGCAGAAAAGGTGGAGCTGCAGGAAGGTGGAGGCATGAAGGGTTCTGATGGAGACTGGAGATGTGGCAGGAAGGACAAGAGGAAAGTTCTTGTGGTGATGGGGCTGTGGGCTTGCAGGGCACAAATTAAAATGGAATTAAAGCTTCATTGAATTCTGTCACTCAAGGACAACAATTTCCAGATTATGCAGGCTAGAGCAACCTCCAGTTTGGAGAGCTAGAGCTTAGTGGTATCTGAGGCAGTATAGGCTGCTTGGCTCCTCCAGCCTCGCTCTTTGGGGCAGAGACTTCCAAGCATATTGAATTACATACACTACATGTGCAGGGGTTAGGAACTTCCCATCAGACAATCCAGGCAGTCAGCTGGCACCACAGCCCAGTGCTTTGGCAGTGATAGTGCAAGGCAGACTTTATCCTGGGACAACCTGAAATGGATGTTCATCCTTGGACTGAAAGAAATGGAGCTCCTCTAAGTCTCACACCTTCTTGCCACTCAACAGTGACACCAAAAGCCACCGAAAAGTCTCCAGGCTTTTCAGCATCTATTGGACTATGGGGATCTGGTTTGATATTTGGAAATACAATATGGCTTTTTTTGGACATGCAATATTTGTTTGGAAATGCAATGATAGATATAAGGATGTTAGTTTTTGTTGAGCAATTTTATATTTTGTATTTGCACTCACTCATGTTAGTTGCTCTGAAGTGTTAGGATTGAGGGAAAGAGACACATTCTTTGAATGCTTAAATCTGAACCATTCCAATCACAACACTCCAAAGCAAATAAGGTCAGTCTTTCGCACCATAATTCCTAAAAAGTATTCTGTATGTGTTTACTTCACTGACTTCTTTACTGCAGATATTGGTCTCCCTGTTATCAGTGATGTAAGTTCAGAATCAATCTTTAATTCCAGCTTTAGGTGTCTGTACATGAGAGTTTGATGCCTGTGATCAACCATTTTATTTTAATTTGATTATTATTCACTACAGAACATGTCAAAAGCCTTAGAGTGTATCAGAAGGCTGGAAAACGTAGTGGATTGACCATGGCTGGATGCCAGATACCCACAAAAGCCCCTCCCCTTCTGAGTGGGGCAGGACAGGGTGGCACAACATTGCATCAGATGATGATGAAGAAGGGCAGGTTTCTTTTGTCATCTTAATCTATCCTCTGCACTACTTAAATTCTGCCTTGAAACACATCACATTTAACACTTTTTCTCTTAACACCCTTTCTCTCACACTCCTAAGGAAGCTTGGAAGTCAAAGATTAGTGATTCATGCACTGCATGATTTTTCAATACAGTCCTGAAATTCTCTAAATTCAAAAGGAATTAAATAAAACATTTTCTAAGAGCACAAAGTAAACCTAATAGCTAAACAACAGTGTGAGATATTCTCAGGCAATGCAGAAATAGCCAATAAAACAAGCCAGTCAAGGCTGCCAAGAAGCCAGATGCTGTGATAGGAAGAGCATTTTTCACAGCTTTCAGTCGTTGTCATGTGATTTCCAGCTGAGGAAAGAAAGAAGACAGTCTAATGGTATTCATTTGTTAAGATTGGTGACACCATAAGTGTTTAATTTCCTAATCTTTTTCTTTAAAATTTGACAGGAATTTGAGAATAATTAAAAGCCCTTCTGATATCTGGGTCTGATTTTGGTGGCCTCATACTTATCCTCATTCATTTTTATTACCAGATCGCCATAAATGTCATCATAATTCATTAACTAGGCACTATTTGAACAAAAGTGTGTTGGGACTGAAGTAGAAAGGTTTTGGAAATCAGGCTATTAGGTACTTAAGCAAGCTTTCCCCTATATCTCTTCCACAACTTCCTGGCACTATGCCTGGCTTGTGCTAGCACTGATAATATTTCGTTTTCTTAAGCACCACCTTCATTTACAATATTGTCCAGAATGAAATAATGCACTCAATCTGTAAGTGGAGAGTATTTTATCTGTGTATATTTTCATTCCTCTCTATATGCAGTTCATGGGCTTTCAGAAATAGGCAAATAGAATTAATATTTTGACATGAAAATGGTGAAAAATGTTTGGAACAATATACAAGATCGTTTGAATAGTTTGATTTTAACATGTTTTTTTAACAACTTATAACCATGTTATCTTTGGTTTTATGTATCTGTGTTGCTTGTGCAACTGAAAAAGTCACAAAACAGAAAAAAAGGGAAAGATGTTTGATCTGCTTACCTATTCTCACAAACATGACACCTCATTAAATCTGGCTGCCACATGAGGGGCTTGCATACTTTGAAATATTTCTGAGGGTATTCCTGGGGATTCTAGGACAGAGAATACCACCTTGATAGAAAGTCATTCTGCTGAAAAGCAGCACTGCTTCAGGACAGGAAAACAGCCTCCTAGATAAGCACATTTTCTGACAGTGTCAACAAATGAAGCAACAAAGGTTGGCATACTTTCTGGACACTTTCAGCTAATGCATCAATTTCCTTTTTGTCTTTGCAGACAACTTTTCATTATAAACTCTGGAAAGTTTCCAAGAGGATTTGGACTTAGACCTGTCTTTCCCAAACGGAAATAGATTTTCCTACCTGCAATAATCATGTTAGTGTAATGAGGGCCACTTTACTGCTACTAGGCTTTTAGGCATTAGTCACTGAACAAACCACCTGTAACTCTCAATTACTTTCATCCCTCCTGTATTCTGAAAGAGAAAAATCCTTTTATAGACCTAGAGAATGCTGGAGGAAGAATGGAGCGTGCCACTGAGCCAGAGAAAGTGAAGCAAAATAATAAAGACATTTATTTCCCCTAATATTAGCTGAGAGGTCATGCATCACCACAATTAAACACACAATGTTACTGTTACTCAAGGAAAGGGAGGTGCATAAAAAATTTAGAAAACCATGCTGCAAAAAGAAGAACATAAACTTCTTACATACATCTTCTGAAGAAGAAAAGAATATTGTTCCCTGTCAGTTCAAGGGCATTTCTCAGGAGCCTTTCAGCTGAAAGAATGACAGTCTTGCTCCACTACTTGACCTTCTTACCTCAAGCTGGAGCAAAGAAATGCATCTTCTTTCACAGGAAAGTATTTTCCTTCAAAGATGATGAATGTGAAGGTAAGAATTAGTCAAGGGCCTATTCCAAGTGCAAGAATTGCAGAAAATGGTGGAAATAATTTGATTCATATTAGCTAGCTAAACTTAGTGGTGGAAAACAGAAGGACATATCTGTTTACCCCAGCCTCAGTCATGGAAATAACAAGTGTAGAGAAATGGCTTTTGTTTTCTTTTTCATCTTTGCACTGCCCACAGCATTCTCAGCTGCAAAAAGCTTTCATGCCTCTCTGCCAGAGAAATCCAAAGGCAGCACAGGCCCCAGACTGATCACGCTGGCATGCCAAGGCTCATGGCAATTTCAATTGCTATGCTGTATCAGTTAAATCAACACACCAGTTGATCTGCTGGGTAACAAATTTGAAAAGCTCTTCTCCCTGAAGAGAGTAAAGTCTCAGTGTTGTTTTCTGTTCTTTAATGTACTCTTGTAACTATGCACCCTTCCCTTGGGAACAGCAGGAGAAACCAAGCTACTCAAACTGTGCTTGAACTGCAGACACCTCTGTGGAGATAAGAGGCTATGATGAGCTCTCTTTTGCTGATTCTCAGTTTATTCCTGAGAGTATATTGTTGTCACAGCAACGCATCATCTTTCACAAGAATGACATAATCTCTCCATTGGAAAGACTTTTTTAAACAAGACTGCACTCCCGTTCACCTCCTAAAACAATCTCTCAATGACTCTCAGAAACTGAATGCGGACCAGCATGTGTAGCAGAGTGGGTGTCCTTGCATTGTAGGAGGCTCTGGTTGCTATTCACCTTTCTGCTAGAACAAACCTCTCTCAGCCTTCATTGATGCCATTGTGAAATACTGGCAAACTAAAATGCAAATGGTTTAACCTCAGATGCTGCAACAGAGAAAAAAAAAAGCACTTTGGGATGAAAAGCTAAATTTTCAAAGTGACATATGACATAGACTAAACTGTGTGAGATCTCGCCATCCAAGTGTTGTTTGGTTTTGAATGGAGACAGTAATTTCATTGAATTATTCCACTTAGGAATACCTCTCTTTGCTGCCCACCCCCATCCTTCCCTCAGTGGGAAGGATCAACGATACTGGCAGACGATAATCACCTACATCCTTAAAGAACCTCAAACTTGCCCAAACAGGTCAGCTCATTTTTAACCTGTTCCTAGAAAGAACACAAGTTCCTATGGCATTACATCAGTTTTTCTGATGTTTAGTCCATTAATTCTTGTATGCCTAGTATGGTCATGGAGAACTGGGTCTTCTTCACTCTTTCAGTAACATTTTCCATCCTTGAAAATTGTTGTCACGTCCTCTCTCAGGCTCCTCTTTGCAAGCTAAACTGCCTCAAGTTCAGATTTTTATTGGAATTCATGACTCATTTCTAGATGGCTTGACCAAGCCAAAAGAGAACATCAGATGCAGCAACAGACACATTTAACTTGAAACAAATGATCATTAAAGTATTTCAAAGTGAAGTTTTGTTTTGTTTCTTTTTCTTAACTTTATAGGTATTTTATGACTTCATATCCCAATATGGAATGAAAACAAGTATAGGAATATCTGATTTTCACATGGAAATTAAATTTCAGCATCCAGGTGGCACTTGTGGGTGGTTTGGCTCCCTGCAGCTTCAAGTCAGAGGATGATGTACGTGAACATGCAGGTTGTTAGGTTAAAACTGAAAGAAGGAACAAATTACCAAACTGCAAAATATTGTTCTGTTGACTGATACTGTAGCAGGCGGGTTATTGAAGATTAAGAGCAAAATCTGTTTTGGAGAGTTATTTCTAATGGGTGAATCTTGTACACCCTTAACTTCACTGTGCATAAATTAACAGCACAATCTGAAAGCCCTGTCTTGCAGCTCACTGGGGTGCAAACAGCTTCTCTGTCTGGGCCAGGGCCTTCACCAGGTTTAACTGTTAATTTCAATGACTACAGTTCTATGCTTGATCTCTGGCATTTCTCACCCTAATGTTTGGTTTCATTTTTTTATGGTTAGGGTCTAAATCTGTGTTCCTGCTGACAGGTTTGCTCTCATCATTGTGGATCTGAATTTTGAACCTATGTAAGCCTCACCTTGTCATCTTCTTAGCATTTAATGCTAAGAATAGGCAGAGAAATGTTGTAAGCATTTCAATTTCTTCCAAGCCAATGTCCCCCAGAATGCCGAGTTGGCTGAAAATTAATTGTTTGCTACTGTTTTTGGATTAGGCTTTAGTCCTGCAGCATGTAACTCATGTTCATATAGGTGAAGTGCTGGGAATGTGTGACTGGAAATAGGATAGTGTAGAAACATTTTTGAGTGGAAACTGAGAGTTTGGCTTAGATTGTTGTGACCCTCATGTATTTAACTACTAACTTTACAATTTCTCCAGTTGCACTGTTGCTTCTGGTCATGTCTATTCCTTTACAGACCAATTCAAACATGTTAATCCAGCAGAAAACCACCTAAAAAACTCCACTTAGTTTGCTGAAATGTCTCAGGAGGGTGTTGGGCAGTAGTGGCACAAGAGTCAACTCTCCTTGTGTGTACCTTCATCTGTGGATTAAGGATGAAGCAAAACCTGGCACTTCAAAACCCTTGGTGACCTTAGGGCTAGCAACATCAAAATGAGGTCCCTTGTAGGCAGTATGCTCATGTTACTGTAAGGATGATCACTTTTAAATATCTTCTCTGTTGCTGTGTGCTTATTTTATTCAAAATTATCTCCAGTTACCAGCTTTCCATTTATAAACAATACTTCCCCTTCACTTGTCACATCCTCCTGGACATTTGTTTCTCAGATTCTTCAGTACTCATCTGCTACCTCACATGATGCTAAATAGCTCTCTTACAATGCTGGAAAGAACCCCCTGTGGAGTAGTACTAAATTAAATAGTAGCAGGTAGCTGAAAATTAGCAGTAACGAACTAAGTCAGGGATGTGCAAAAGAAAATGTGACTTTTCACTTATTTCTAAAAAAAAGAGCTGCTAATGTTATAGTACGGCTATTTTGCATATAATTTATTTTTAGATGCAACACATCTATAGAATAGTTTTGGGATTCATTTGATCAAGAGTAGGTCTTCTACATCAGAGCTAGTCACTATAGACTTCCTTCACAACTAGTGGAGAGAATTGCTCCTACTAGATGGCAGTTCACAACATCCTTGTGTAAACTAGGTCATCTGAATTGTATCCTAAACTCTCTTGCCTGTAAAGGGAAGCCATAGCCATTGGTTTAGATACAGTATTATTTTACTATGCTGGTACAAAACCAGAGAGAGACTGGGTTAGATTTTTTTTTCACATGGTGCAATGTCAGTCATTAGGCCAGATAAGTATTTTTGAGAAAGTGACACTAGATTTTGAGTGAGTAATTTTTTTTCCAGTATAAAAGAAAAGATGTAGATTTCAGAGGAAAACACAAACTGAGAACAATTTCTGAGCATTTATTTAGAAAGAGATGCAAAATTAACAGTCTCTTGCCCTTGGTCTGCCAGTGGCCTGTGTAAGAGTGGTGAAGAGAGAAGATGCAGGCTGGGGACAGGCTTGTCAAGCTTGTCAAGAGAAGCAAAAGCAGGAGAAGGAGAGCTCACAGGCCAGTGATCATTGCCTTCATCCACATGAATGACAATGTCAACTTGAGTAATGACCAAGAAATTATTTGAGTATCTGTCCTTCCTCTGTCTGGTTCTGGCTCTTTGGGTTGTTTTTCCCTGTGTATTAGGCAGGACATTCAATAAAACATAAAAACAACTCTGAAAAGGAGAGAGATTTGCCCTCTGATGGTGGTGTGCCTTCTTCAGTAGACCAAAAAGCTCCTGTAAATACTTTCTGGTGATTCTTTTGTCTATTTCCTCCTCCATCCTATCTCAGACCAGCATGAGGATGTGAATTGGTGCCTCACCCTGGGGTCTACAGGCAATCCCCTGACAGGTGACCATCTGTAGGAGAAAACCCAAGGAACAAATGAACTTCAGAAGAAATAGAATCACAGAATGGTTTGGGTTGGAACAGACCTTAACAACATCTGGTTCCAGCCCCTCTCTGGCATGGAAAGGGTTCCTTTCCACTAGACAGGATAGTCCAATAGGATCAATCTCTGGGCCAGTGACAGCTTTACACGGTGCCGAGTGACAGGGCTCAACCTGGAAAGCAAAAGACCCTGCCTGGATCCATGGGAACCCATGGAGTTTCATTTTAAATTACTGACATGAAATCACAGGGCTCTGTGGTTGTGTGCCCACAGGAAGCAGAATCAGCCATTGGGGTGGCTCTTTAGAGCTGCAGCTGGTCAGTCAGAAGCTGCTCCAGGTGACTTGGGCAGATGAGCCTCCTCACTGAAATGCCTCTGGCTGCTTGTTAGGCAGCAAACCTGACCAACCATCAAAATTAAACTACTTCTTCAAAATCCATAATCCAATTTACGACATGATTTGCATTTAGTAAATGTTTGTTAATTGTTAATGAGATAACAGTTGGTAAATATGAATTATTGAGGCCTGGTAAATATGATTTGATGGCTTCTTGGCCAAATTTTCAAGGGGATAATTATAGTAATAGTGAATTAGAGTAAGCTGCATGCTTTTGTCTGTAGAAACTGGCTAATCAGAGGGCTAACTAAACATTCTGTGTGCAAATTGGCCACACAAGCCAAAAGGCTATGCAAGGATCCATAAGCACATTTAAAGTCTGCATGTGAAAGCAAATCACCCTTATTATCTTAATCTCTATAACAAAATAATTCCATTTTAGCAATTTTTCAGTCTAGCAGACTATATTTTGTTTTAGTTTTTTTCTGTTTTATTGTTATGGAAGAAATATGTTCTCATTTATAAATTATTTATTTTATATTAATCAAATAGCTTAATAAATCTAAAATAAGTGTACCTAAAGTATTTAAGTACTACTAAAACTATCAAACAAATAAAATCTCCATGGAAAGGTATAGTCCCAAATCAAGTTTATTTTGGCTGCAATTTTGTTTAGATTTTCATCACCATTTTTGCATACTAATATTTTAGTATATAAGTGGGCTTCAAAAGCACGTATCCAAGAGCTGAGGATCTCATATAATGAATCTTTTACATCTGCTAGCTCTGTGATTCCACTGTTTGCTATTGAATAATGTATTAAACTTTTCCAGGCTCCTTCTCTTTGCTATATGAGATCTGCAATAGTTTCTTCATGTTCATTTATTCTCTGCATCTGAGTGAGGCCACATTAACAGCCATGATGCTGCTGCAGTTTAACAACAGAAAAAAATTAATAAATAGGTCAGAGAACCTGCCTAGATTTACCTTTCCACTGAAAACAAGGAAAAAGCATCTAGCACCTTCCTGTGGTCAGTGTCCATGTAATGTATGATAACATGGACATGGAAACACCAGCTGTTAAATATGGAGAGCTGTCGTCTTGTCTTCCACTAAGATGTGTTAGTTAGTTTCAGGGGAAGCAGAGTTGTCAGCAGTGGCACTTGGTGATCTGTGCTCATTTCCACTATTCTGTCTTCGTCATAATTTTCAGGTAAACTTGCACTTCATCCTCTGTTTTGGTCATGTAAGTATTGTAGTGGAAATCAATTACAGGTGGAAAACTTCCTTTTCTATTAATATTGTGCTTTTCATTATGATTGAGACTGCTAAGGAAGAGACCTGGATATCCCACTGCTCCAGTGGAAGAGCAGAAATGGTAGATGAGCTATATGTAAAGCTATTGGGAATCAGAAGCTAGGTGAGGTATGGCAGAGCAGTCGTTTCATCACTCAGTATATTCACCTGAAAAACACAGGAAGAAAGGGCTCCCAGAAGTTAAGTTTTGCAAAGAAAGAGTGGCTGACATGCCTGTGAGAAGAATCTGGTGTGATTTTTACCTAAGAGTTTGGGAAATGATATGCTAAAGGATGTAGAGGAGAAAACATCTAGGGTTGAAAATTGTCTAAATAGCCACGTAAAGTGAGGACATGGAAGGTGGGACAGATCAAGCATGTTAGAGCAGACCTGTGAGTCCTGAGAACATAAGTGTCTTAATAAAATATCAAGAGAAATATATTCATCGTCCACCCAAACCAGACCATATCTATAAGAGGAAAAAGGACCTTTCTCTAGCCAGTTATTAATGACCATGAGAAAGGGCAAGGGAACTAGAACCTTTCTCCAGTCACTTAATGTCTATGACAATGCGTAAAGGAATTAATCTATTGTGTAAACCCAGCTAGAAGGTTTAGTATAATCCCTGCAACACAAAAATAATTTGCATTGTGCAATCAAGAAAGAAGAAATGTTCTCATCCACACACTATGTTCATATATATCATAAACACATTGAATGCTAAAGCAGAATCAAGGAGGACAATTTATATTCACTTTTGAAAGCCTGTTTTCATCAGGGTTTAATTTCTGAAGCTTTATATCCATTCAGGATCCAACATTATGAAAGAACAATGTTTTTCAAGTTCAGATCTGAGCAAAGTGGACACTGGTATATGTAGCTATTACAGTGCACTACATTAGCACAGCTAATCAGGACTGATCATCTCCCTTCAAGGAGACAGAAAGACCACAATAAACTAGGCTAAAATGTGCTCTTGGGCCTGAAGAAGTTTTACAGCTGCAGAAACATTCATCACTGGTAACTCAAGGCTAATAGCTGTGAAATTTCTAAAGGGAATATTTTGCTTCAACATTGAAATGACCTGAGGTTTAACAATGTTTCATTGCAGATGAATTAAATGTTTTGATATCTGGAGAAATGATGTAAAATCCTCCCTTAACTCATTCTGTGCCCTTTCTGTACATGTGTGTCAATTCTGTTTAATGAGAGAGACTTATGGATCTGTAGATTTGCACAAAAAATGGAAAAAACCCTGAAAACAATCCATCCATAGTCCCATGCTTTTGTTGTGTTGATTTTATGTTTGGTTTTTTTTTTCTTTCTGTTGGGGTTCTGTTGGGTTTGGTTTTTTTTTGTTTCCTTTTTTTTTGTTTGTTTTTGGGGTTTTGTTTTTTTAATGAAAAATATTCCCAAGCTTAAAAATTTTTCATCCAAGGGAACAGTCAGATATAGGTCATTGCATAGTCCTGGGAACACATTTTCTAATTTTGCCATTGAAGTTATATGGAGCCATTTGGCTTGTACATAGATTCTGGGGATGATTAAAATCTTTGGAGTGATTCTTCAGTTACTTAAATTAAAAAGGATTTTATCCAGGAAGATGAAATGAAGCTAAATGTTGGTAGTTTGCCACAATTGCTAATCTGACTTAAAGGTACTATTCTCAGAAGGATAACTAAGAGCAATTATTAACTAATTATTAATCATGAACATTTTGGGGGAAATTAATGCACAAGACCCACTTGAAACAGGTTCATGTTTATCAGTGCCTGTCTTTTCTATGCTTAATTAAATTAGCATAAAGACTTTAACAAGAGATAAAGCATAGTACTGAAATGAAACAAGTTGCGGCACCTCCAAAGTTCTGTTGAATTTTCCAGCAGGCAGAAGACAGAGGCAAAATGAAAACCATGTACCATCTCTCATGCAAGTGTCACAAGTGAATTCTGTGGGATTTTGTTTCTGATTTTCATCAGACCTTGCCTATAAACCCTATTTCTCTTCTACCAGTTGTCTTGCACTCCTGAAATTTTTCCTACAAAATCTGCAAGACTGAATAGAGACTATGATGCAAGCCTATCTGTATGAACATGACAAAATATCACCTTAAGGAAGATCCATCCTGGCCCTTCTGCCTTTTGTACCCAAGAAGCAAGTACCAGCCCAGTATACCTTTTTCATAGTATTTGGGATCTTTCTTGGAGACACCAAAGTAGAGCATAAATTTGGACTGTTGGAAGGACAAGGCAGTTTCATCTGTGGTGATTTTTGTAGCTATTGCATTCACTTTTCTCATTGCCCATGACTTTATACTATCAAATAGTGCATTTCATGTTTCTTAATGAGGGCTTTGCATTAAGGCTGAAGTGCTTTGAACTCTGTCTGCTTCTTTTCAGCACAGCATGGATCCTTGGCAGAAAGTCTACTGATCACAAGAAAGACCGAGACGAAAGAGCGTTAAGGCAAATTAGGGCATTCTTGTGAAAGCTAAATTTTGTCTTCTACCACCAGTGAAGACTATATTTTATTTGCTGAGTACATCAAGCTGTGCTGCTAAAGTAATGTGATTGTGGATCTGCCTGCGGTTCCTTTTTCTACAAACTCCATTTCATTCACAGGAGCTGCATGGAGTAACATAGTCCAGGAAACAAAGGGCTCTAAGCAGCATGTGTTAAAGTGGGGAGAAGAGGAGAAAGTCAAATCATTTGCCAAAGTTCAGAGCAAAGTAGTGGCAAATGTCTTGCTAGAGTTCAGGGATATTTTGCTGCAACTTTTGTTTGCCTAGTAACCAGTCATCTTTCAAAAGTGCTTTGGTGGCTTCAGGCCTTCAAGCAGATAAGGTTTATTAAAAGAGAAATCATCATACAATAAAAGATATAACTGAAATAAAACCAAAACAGTAATGGAAAAGATATTAATTTGCAAGCAACAAGAGAAAGCATGAGTGCAAATCAATCCTACTTCAATATTACAGGGAATTTTTATTGAGATAATTCCAGTCAAATTCATGTGAGATGCTGTCCTGAGAAGTTTTTCCACTGCCCTCACTTCTCCACAGCACTGTGCTAAATGGTGACCATGTTAACCCATTTCAGTTACCTTGCAGTTTCCAAAGGAGCTGAACTGAAGGCACTTTTACAACCTAGGGATACAATTAGCCTAATCAGCTTAATTAAGAGGTTCTTTTACATCTAGAGCACAGGAAAGGGAGCAGTATATTTGCATCTATATTTAATCAGAAAACTCTGCAGTGATACACCACTGGTACAATAAAAGCTGCTGCCACTGGTCAATCCTCAGAGACATCTTATGACTCCCATGAATCACAGAGAGGGAGTTCAGATGGCTATCCCAGATGTAAAAAACCCCAGTGAACACACAACCATTTAAATAAACCAGACAAGAGCAATTTCTTTTCCTGTAATCTACAGAAACATATGCCTCTGCAGGATGGAGAGTCAAACAGGATAGTGAATGACATATTCCTATGGACAATGTGACTGGAATTCTAAGCTTCTTTCCTTTTGGGGTGGTCATCTACAGCTGTCTAATATTAAATTACATGAAGGGAATCTTGCCCAGCCATTTCCAATGGAGCCCCTAAGCAAGAATGGAGGGATTTTATTTGGCTTCCCAATGGGGCATTTTGTGCCCAGAATGAGCTGAAAAACAATAAAAGTTTTTATTGTCACTGATGGAAAAAATTATAAAACAGACCAACTCTTGTTACCCTCATAGAACAAGAATGAGAGAATATGGTGTATTTGTACTGTATTGGCAATATTTTCAGTTTCTGAGAATTTTGGTGACCAGAAAACTGGGCTAGAGGGAATTCTAGGTCAGGTTAGAGTATTTAACCATGTGGACAGGGCATACAAATCCAATTTACAGCTTCAACTTACCATGTGGTAGATTTATACTTAAGGTTGTCTTTTATAGTCAGATACATTTTAGCAAGAATCACTTTGTTTCACCTTTTTGACTCCTGATGTTATATTTTTTCACTCAGTGTTTCAGATCAGATTTTTCTTGAAACTCTTAGACTAAATATTACTGAAACTAATGGTCTGTCAGAAATTTTGAAGTAGAAATAGAAATGAAGGTGGCTGAAAAATCACACTTACTGGAGATTTTAATACTTTTAAATTAATTCCTCTTTTAACTAGTGCTGGAGCTCTACAGAAGGTTCACTATCATTAGTAGAGATCTGGCTGTATTATTGAGGGAAAAGAGTAAACCACAATTCATTATGCTCTGAGATAAAAAAACTGAAAGATACTGAACAGAAGATTTTGAGACCAACCCAAAACAGATGTTGGAAGTGTAGGGATAAAGTAAGAGGAGCCTTAAGCCTCAGAATGTGCTGACCAATTTACTAAAGGAAGGATAAAAAAATCAAACAAAACAAAACCCCAAATATGAAACTGTAGTGGGCTGATGCTGGCTGGGTGCCAAGCATCCACCAAAGCTGCTCTATCGCTGCAACTGGACAGGGGGGAGAAAATATAGTGAAGGGTTCATAGTTGAGATAAGGACTGGGAGAGATCACTTGCCAAATATTGTCATGGGCAAAACAAGACAGAAATGGAGATATTAATTGAATTTATTGCTAACAAAATCAGAGCAGAATAATGAAAAATAAAATAAGACATTAAAAAAAAACAACCCTTCCTTCCACCCCCAGGGAACAGGGATTATGGTCAGTTCATCACCTGTGGTTTGCCCTACTGCTCAGGGAGAGGAGTCATTCCCCTGCTGCACCATGGGGTCCCTCCCATGGGAGGCAGTTTTCAATGAACTTCTCAGATGTGAGTCCATCTCACAGGTAACAGTTCTCCATCAACTGCTGCAAAGTGAGTCCAGCCCATGGGCAACAGTCCTCCCAAACTGCTGCAACTGAGTCACTCTTCCATGGGGTGCAGTCCTTCAAGGGCAGGCTGCTCCAGCAGGGGCTCCTCTCTCCGTGGGCCTGCCATGGCATCACAGCCTCCTCTCAGGCATCCACCTGCCCTAGCATGGGTCTCCTGCATGGGCTGCAGATAGATCTCTGCATCCCCTGGACCTCCATGGGCTGCAGGGGGACAGCTGCTTCACCCCGGGCTGCACCACAGGCTGCAGGGGAATCTCAGCTCCTCCCTCTCCTTCTTCACTGACCTTGGTGTCTGCAGAGTTGTTCTTCTCACCACCCCCCCCCCCTCCCCCCACTTCTCTGGAAACAATTACAACTGTGCCATAACTTTTTTTGTTTCATCTCAAATAGGTTATCACAGAGGTCTTACCCCATTTCTAATTGGCCCAGCCTTGACCAGCAGCACATCAGTCTTTGGAGCTACCAAGGATTGCTTCTACCAGGCATGGAGCTGCTTCTGGCAGCTTCTCACTGAAGCCACCCCTGTAGCTCCCCTTGCTACCAAAGCTTGGCCATGCAAACCTAATATGGAAATATATACATGCCATTTAGGATGACCTGGAAAACATCCTGAAAGGGGAGAAACTCTTAAGTGACCTAATCTTGGCTCTAATTTAAGTTTTTTTTAATCCTGGTTTCAGGATTCAGCCTGTCAAATTCTTGCAATGTATGCTAAAATGAATAGGGTGGAGTAAATTAAAAGTCCAATTTTCTAAAATTACATCAGCAGCGTGTTGCAAATTATTGCAGCACGGAAGGAGATCAGAATTTGAAACAGTTGACTTTTTCATTCAAGTACACTTTACTTTTTCATTCAAGTAGAAATTACTGTTTAATTTAGAAAACACATTCAAAGCAGTACGTTTTCTGCTGCCTGCAAGAAGACATATACATTTTTAAATACCTTTTAATTTAGAATATCTGCTTATTTATCTGTCTATTTTTAAGAGAAAACAGAGAAAGAAAATCAAATGACTGCCCAAAGCATTCTGAAGATGCAGCTCAGCTTTCTCAGCTTTATGCATGGGCTGTCCTTTTATGTGTGAGGGTGCCACATGGGAGTGACAGGTGCTCAGAAGAGTATAGTTTTTCTGTTGACATAAAGGTCTAGGAGAGCTCAATGTGTTTAGCTATCAAAAAGAATGCTGAGAGGTGATTTGATTACAGTATATGAGTACCTCATGGGGAGGAAATACCAAAGGAGTCTTTTGTATAGCTGAGAAGTGACTTAGCAATAATCAGGGAAGGGAATAAAAGGCTGAGAATTCACATTGTTAATGACTTTATTTAGTGAAAGCAAAGGTATGTAAAAACTGAAACAAAGTCCTAACCAGACACTGGAATTTATTCTTCAAGTAAAAGAGCAGCTTTTTATACAATGTGTTATTTACTTGTTGGACAGATTATAAGGGAAACGGTGCAATAGAGCAGCCACAGTACAAAGGAAATTACTTCAAGCTTCAGAAGTGGTGTGTACAGCTAGCTAAATCCCACTTAGAATGTAAAACTTTAATGTTCTGTGTCTCTAAACTTGAGCAAACTGTCAGGGATCTCTCCTTGGAGAGATGGCTCTTACATGCCACTGAAGAGCCTCATATCAGTCTGTACCTACATGTTAGTCCACTTGCTACCTTGGCTTTCCTGATGTTCATACTGTGGTCAGCACAAAACACATCCTCCAAAACACTTTACTTGTGGATGATACACAGGGTCAGTTTAGCTGCCACCTTTTGTTCAGCGGGCTATAGCACATGCCTAGGACATGGAACATGCCCCCTTCCAAGTCTAAGAATACAGGTACTATGTTCACATCTTCTGAATGTCTCAGTCATCACAAAACTAGGACTGAACTACAGACAGGGTCTGGTGGCCTGAGGAAAATCCAGACTGACTCTTTTGCCTCGGGTAGTGGAAGGAATCTCAATTCCTCTTCTCAGTCTGCTTCTGGCACTTGGGCCACTAAATTTTACAGAGAATCACAGAATGACAGAATGGGTGGGTTTGGAAAGGACCACAGTGTCACCTGAACAATAAGGACGTTCTTTCCCATGATCAGGTGGAACTTCCTGTGGAGCAGTTTCTGCCCACTGCCACTTGTTCTGTTGCTTGGCACTACCAAGCAGAGCCTGGCTCCCTCCCTCCCTCCTTCTTGACACCTCCCTTCAGGGCCTTATAGACATTCATAAGGTTCCCTCTCAATGCAGAAATGTGAAAACACTTCTGGGAACAGTGGCTTGGGATACCCCTCTATTCCAGGCATGATCATACTAATACCTACATGAGGCACAAAAATTCCATGTAGGACCCATGTGAGGTTACACATTTGTTGGAAGTTATGCATGAGTTACTTCAGTTATGCAAAGCTTTCATTGCAGCAGTGGAGTATGAGTCACATATTGCACATTGCCCTTCACAGTAGTGCACAGTGCCTAACAGGGAAGAAATAACTCTTTCCAGGCTTTAGTTGTAATATGAGAGGACTTTTTCTTGTGCAACTTAGAGGGACAGAGGTAACGGGTGTCATTGTATCTGAGATTGTTACAGTTTTCTGCAACTGAAAGTAACAGATTGCCAGACGCTGTGCATATGTGTGCTTCATGTTCTTTTCTATTCAGTTAATCAATAAAAATAATTATGAGAACATTTTCCACGTCAAAGAGAGAATGTGTTGCCTTTTCACACTGAAATACATTGGAGATGGGGGATGGTGGCAGCAGAAAGCAGTAACTTTAGGAAGTGGAAAGACAGAAATGGATGTATTCAGTCTTGGGTAAACTGACAAGAAAAAAAGGAGGAAATGAGAAGAATGAATCAAAACTGAGTCAGCTACCTTAACTATTTTTTTAACGAGGTGTGCCTCATCCTGTGGTGATAAGGATGTTGACCAAACTTCCAAATCCCACTATATCTAGTGAAACATGTGTGGCACTTGTTACCCAAAATCATGAACCCTTTCAGGGATACCCTGGCTGAAGGAAATAATATTTCTTAGGTTAATCAGACTCATAATGATCAGACTGGCACATAATTTCTCTCTGTCTCAGACATGGCCAAAAATCTGGGGGAAAAGACAGGCATTAGACTAGGAAACTGCATCTTTATAAATGAGACGGATAAAAGAAGTCTTTGTAAGAGATCAAACATATGGCTGGGGGTTATTTGCAATAGTGTAGTGGTTCACAGCCTGGCTGAGAGGGACAACATGAGGAAAAGGGCAGCAAAGGATAACTGAGAGGAGAACAGTTTGAGGATATTGAGATTTCCAGTAGGAAAGACAAGGAAGGCCTTTTTATTTTTTGTTTATAAGTTTGACAGAGGTAATGAGAAAACAAGGATATAATCATTTCAGTTGCATGAGTGTGCCTGGGGATTTCTCTGAGCTGTGGTATGTAGGTATCTTTGTTTAACTGAGCCCACCACTAAACACCACTCAGCAACTTTCTCAAACCATCCCCAATGGTGGCATGGGAAGAAGAATTGGATAAAAGTAAAGAACATGCCAAATTTCATGGCTTGTGATAGAACAGTTAAATAACTGAAGCAATATAAAGTTATACAAATTACAATAAAAAATGAGGAGAAAGCAGGAGAAATAAAACCTAAAAGAAGACCAAAGCAATTCATGATACAGGTGCTCAACACCCTATAACCAATGCCCACCCCATTTCCAGCAATCCTCTGGTGATTGTCCCATCCAGATTAACTTCCTCCAGTTTGCATACTTAGTTTGGCATTGTATGATATGGAGTATATCTTTGGTCATTTGGGGCAGCTGTCCCAGATGTCCTCAAGGCAACTTGTGCAGCTCCTCACTGACAGAGCATGGGAAAATGAGAATTCCTTGACCCAGGTTAAGCACTATTTGGCAACAACAAAAACACCAGTGTGCTGTCAACATTATTCTATACTAGATCCAAAACACAGAGCTGTACCAGCTACTAGGAAGAAAATGAACTCTGTATCAGCTGAAACCAGGACAATAGGATCCAAGTTCAAGAGAAGGGCATGCTTTAGGTGTAATGAGCCAAGAATAATGTCAAGTCTCAGAAAATAGGTGGGAATTTTCCTGCAACAATTGCGTATGTAAGAAACTGATTACAAAAAGCAAACACACAGAAGTCAGTCTACTTTATTCAGAGCAGGTTCATTATGTAAGGGCTTGCTGAAAAATAAGAAGCAGTTTTATATCAGTTTTTTACATTTCCCAGGGCAGACATGCTGTCCACAAGAGCATCTCTTCCAGAAATCTATCAGAGTCCTAATCCTTTGGCATTCACCACTAGGATGCCTACAATAAATACATTAAAGTCTGAGACATGCCTAGATTTTGTGCCTTCTCAGCAGAGAGGAATAAATGCTTACAGGACACAAGCCATCTTCTCCTAAGTGGATTGCTGGAAAAGATCAGATGAATCATAAGGCAAAAGTGCCTACTTCTCTTTATTGACTGTAAAGGGAGTTGATGGTAGTACAGGCTCATCCATATGCTGCTATGTGTGTCATTTTCTGTGAAAAGCTCAAACAATTTATTAGTCACCCTCAAACTAGAATTAAGCAGAAAAAGGCTTTAGAGCACTCAGGTGCTCAGATATTTGCTTTCTTTCTAACTTGGAAAGAAAGGACAAAATGTCTGCAATAACCTGTATGAGAAAATGAAGACTCCTCACAGAGTCCCAAGGATCTGTACATTTGAGGATGTGTATACAAAGGAGACTTCCAGACAGGAAGGATACTGAACAGACAAGGAGGTAAAGAGCAAAGAAATAGTCTGATAGGAAAGAAATCACATTAGAAATCTTCCCTTTTTGATGTTTTGCCATATTTCCCAGTGTTTTCCTCCTTTCAGAGGTTAAAAAAAACCCCAACCCTTTCTAGTTTTGTGATGCACCTGAATTGATTCTTTTACACCAAAATGAAAACTTTCCCTCTCTGGAGGACTGAAAGACAGAGGGACTGGTAGATGTTATAGATATGTAATTTGGGAAGCAAACTATTATTAACTAATTATGGGCTGATGATGCTTTGATCTCTCTTGAGAAGTGGTTTTGGGGTCCTACCATACCCAATACTAAGACCACACTGTCTTCCATATTAAAGGCTACTGTGAACTTTAATTAAGCTCTGAGCCTTATTTCACCATGACCTAACTACTATAACTGGGGAGGGAATGGAAGACAAGATGGATAGCAGTGGAAATAATTAAGAACCAAAAGTGGAAAGCATGGCAAGACAGCACTAAAAGCCAGCAAGAAGTGCCTTTAGTAGATACATATATGATGTAATTTCAAGTCCCTGGAAAAGTCCAAGTTCCCCCAGTGAAAGAATTTTCACCACAAGTGAATCTTCTGACAAAATTAGGATGCTCTTTGGTTAAGTTTCTCATCTATGTATCCAAATACTACCTCAGGCAACCACTAAGGTTCAGTCAATGCTGTTGGTAATGCAGCTTGTGAATCACTGGGGTAAGATGAACCTGGGTGAGAGGAAAAGGCATAACCTGACAAAGAAAGAAATCTCATTATGCCTTGGTATTTCTCAGGACCATCTGGCTGCCACAGAGGGCTTGGAGGGGTATAAACTCATTTGTTGGGAAGGCTATGTACTGAGTTTCAGCAGAGTGTGATACAGCAGTCGTGTCTCCACAGGGGTCAAAGAGAGACACGCAGCTTGACATGCCTCAGGGTCAAACATCAAATGATGGGCAACAACAGAAACAGGAAAATATTTCATCCTAAAGTACGTACAGCAGGACAAAGACTTTAGGAACATTATCTCCCCCACTCTGCCTTTTTTTAAAGTTAAACATTTAGCTAATAAAATTGTCTGTCTTTTTCCTACAAGTGAAGCAGTTAATGTAAAATTGCTTAACTACTGGCAAGATTTTTTGTCTGTTTGAATTAAAAGAAAAAGTGTAATCACACCATTATGAATTGAAATTACATTCAAAAAAATTGAATCCAGTCGAGGTTCTTTTTCTAAGTTTCTCAGGTAAAGCAGATTTCACACTAGAAGACAGCAAAGCTTTGGGCACTCAGTGAATTGACAGCAGAGGCAATATATATGAAACCTCAGTATCCTAAAAGACTCTAAAAACTTTTCATAGTTGGACTTTGTGTTCCTGTTGCTAGCCTTGATCAATTTTCATTTGAAAAGGTACTTGTAAGGCCCTCTTGAGACTCAAACCCCACTGTAATTATACTATAATACTCTTCAAGACATATATTCAAATGAATGGAAACTTCCTAGTCAAAGAATGATAATGCACTTATTTCCTGGATTTTTATTCTAAACACATTGATCCCCCTAATTGTAATCCACAGGGGAAGGAAATAGAAATAAAAAATTTCATTCTCCCATGAAAAGCAAAACCAACAACAAAAACCACAAACCAACCACCTAAATCCAAACAAAAAATCAACCCCAGACAAACAAACAAGCAAACAAACAAAAAAACTCAGGGAACAATGAAAAAGAAGTTCTCAGTTCACAAAGCAGACTGCAGACATAGGATGCAACTTGTTCTTTTTTGCCTTGGTACCAATGGGCTTGTACTGACAGGGAGCATCAAGATGGAAGATCAGCTCCAAACCATTTAGCACTGCTTGACTTCTCAAACCAATGGGATACAGGCTGCGTGGCAAAAGACATGGGTGGAAGAAATTGCTGAATGTTTTCTGCAACCATAAGCTGAAGACTAGGTCTGCAGGGGAGTCTGGCTGCAGCCTTGAGCACCCATAAGTGGGTTTTGGAAAATAATAACACCTGTTCCCATTCCTGTCATTTCTGAACCTTCCAGATCCTTCCTGATATCTGTAATAATGACAGAGTTGATAACCCTCCCTGCTGGCAAAGAAAAGTGATGTAGGAGAAGTACATATATCATTGGATTAAGGAAAACTTAGAAGTATCCAAATTATGTGTATACGTGGGAGAGAAATTCCATAGTATATTCAGAAGGGGTTTAAAAGAAATTTTAAAGTCTTTCCACTGCTTCTGGATAGCCAGCATGAACACCAAGATCCCTTGAAACTCTTTAACATATGCACTGTGTCACATAAGTTGATGCTTATCACCAACACATATAAAAGAATGTGACTGAGAAACTATAGTCCTTATAAAATTGAGTAGTTTTGCAGGAACGACCACTTCGGGTATGAGAGAAGTCGTTTTGCCCTGTCCTTCAGGTAGAAGTTCCCTTAGAGGCTTTATTTGAAGACTGGTAATTGAACACTCCTAAAATATAGAAACTCAGCTCTGTGATGAACGTGAAGTTGGATGCAATGATCCTTATGGGTCAACTTGAGATATTGTATCATTCCATGAAAAAAATCAACACCATTGCTTGCTTTTGCATAGAAAACAGGTGGAAATGAAAAATTTCATCAGAACTTAGCAGACCACACTCATGACTCTCCTGACCCCAGGGAAGAATCTAGATTTGTACTACTAATCGTAATGATTGTTTATGTTTTGATAATATGACATCTTGTGGGAGCCAAGCCACTGAAAACAGGATCTTACTTCTGAAAATATAATCAGCTTTTCAGTGGATTGCTGCTAAATTTTGCAGGTTTGCAGTGAAAACTGATATTTGGGAGCAAAGCAGCAAAATGAGTCAGTATGTGCCAGAGATATGAAAGCAGTATAACAGCTTTGGGAAGCTTACCAGAGGGAAGAAACCAGGTCTACTCATAAATAAGGAAGACATGAAATTAATACTGTTTCAGAAGTGACTGAGATAACTTACAGTGGTATCAAGCCTGTCATCAGCAAAAATATACATCAAAAAATGTTGAAATATTAGGTACAGAGAAAACCTACTGAAATACATTTGGAAATCTGAATGCATACAATCCAGCTGGTCTTGATCATATCTTAGGGCAATCACCTCCCAGAGTTATATAAGCTGTAGGCTTCACCTACTCTTGAAAGTTACAGCAATAAAATTGATGATGTGGCCCCATAATTGAGCATGATTGAATTACTGCAGGCAGGCAAGTACTTCATGCCAGCTGAGCTGTGGTGACTGGCTCTGTGTGCTCTCCTGTAAGTAATATCTATTGCTTTCACTAGCAGCATAAAACCAATTTACAGAAACTGAAGCTAAAAGGCAGGGCCCCTCTTTCCAGTTAAAGACTGGTGTATTTCACTTTGGCTTAGGTAGATTCATAATTTTGTCTCAAGTAAACTATAAGTTGAGAGGTATAAATAGCTGGGGTAAAACTAAGATAAAAGTAAATTACTTAAGAAATTAATAAAAATACTATTGTGGCCTTCAGACTAGGAAGGAATAACCTTTGGAAATGCTCTGTGAAAAAAAAAGACTTTAAGAATTAAGGGCAGTGAAAATAAAAATCATGTAAAAAAAGCCAGCTCACAGGCCTGGATTTTGCCACTATTATTTCATGAATGGATCCTTCTTTTTAAAATCACTTTTCTTGCTTTTCTTTCAGCAAATTGTGGAATAAAATATTTTGAGAAGTCAGTGAATGAATCAAACCAAGGCTCCAGTTACCCCCCTGCTAGACAATACACAAATTGCTGAAGAACAAACACTGGCCAAAAGATTCTAGAAGAATTAAGCAATTCAACACATCTTGGTATATTTACGTCAGCAGTAACCATCCCATTTCCCAAGGTCTTATCTGGAAAAAAATTGTAAGATTACCCATAGCAGAAGATACCTTCTGTATCAACAGCCTGGAAAAAAGTTTTCAATGCCAGAATAAGTTTCAGGAGCATTTTATTTGCACATTACTGAGATTGGAGATTTTTCTCTTAACCTGAGCACCTCATTAATGAGAAAGCAAACAGCACATTATTGAAAGCCTGCAGGTCATATTGCACATAAATTTGTATTAGAATAACCCTATCAAGCACCAGCTTAGTACCATAAATATAGATAGAGAGAGAATAAAAGAGATTTAGAGAGATTTAAAAACCAGATTCAATTGAAGACTATTCCTACTAATCTAACATATGTTCAGGATGAAAAGAAGAAAAAAATTGAGAGGCAACAATGCTGAAAGGTACAGAAAGGTGACAAAATATGCATGCATGAATTTGAAATGTGTGAGGGCAGCTGAAAGTGCTTGTGCAAATTGATGCTGTGTATGCAAGTGCTTGGTACACTGCACATGATACTTCTGGCTTTATATTCTCAAGCAGTGTCTTTAAGCCAGAATGCTCAACTCATGCATTTTAAGAGGAGAAGGATGCCAACAAGTTTTAGGAAGCAGAAACACAGGTTATGAGACTGAAGGATATAGGAAAATTTGAGGCATCTCATTTAATGAAACAATGAAAAACCAGGGAAGAGAAGGAAAGAAAGGTAATAAGTGGCAACTGTCTGAAATAAGTAGAAGCCTAAAGAAGGTAAATGGAACTAAGAAATGGAAAAAAATAGATTAGATATTAGGAATGTAAAACGGTAAATGAGCTTCTTTTTCTTTTATTTTTTTACCTTCTTAAATAATCTGCAGATAATCAAAGTTCTTTGACTTGTTATTTTCCTGGAGGCCAAAGTCATCATCATCAAGTCTTTAGTATGAACCACATACTGGCAGTGAGCAGGTTAATGGGAACTAACAAATCTTCATTTTTCCATTTATTTTACTTGCAGTTTTTCTCATTCTGTATCAAATTTTCCTTAGAGGTCCACTTATGAGATATATGAAATTAAAAAGCTGCTTGTATTTTTTCTGGGTGACCATGATTCTCTGAATTTATATTTCCTGATCCGTAAGCTTTCCCCTTAATGGGGAGAAATGTTTCCGACTGGTTGCATATAAAGCAGGTCCTTTCCTTTCTTTTTCTTTCCATCAGGTTTAGAGTGAGTAAGTGTTCCAAATCCACTTTTCATTAGATTCTCCTTCTTCAGCAGTTTTTTCAGCATCTCAAATCACCATTTCTTGTGCTTGTTGCAGAGACAGGAATTCCTCCATAGTAATGCTGGCGTATTTAAGATCAATTTTCTCCTCTTCTAGTTCTCTCCAAACTCAAGAAATCTATCCAAAATTTCACACATACATTTTTCTAGCAAACTATACCCCCCAAAAAATTACAGAGAAAATCAGCCAGCTTATTTATTAGGAGCTATAGCTTAAAAAAAAGAAAAGTTGGGAGGACTGCAGTCTTTGAAAAAAAATGTTTTGAAAGACGAGTGTCTCCAAAATTACAGTGTGTAAGCCCAGAGCCTGCTAGATCAGCAAAATCTAAGCAAGATCTGATGCCTCTGGCTGAGTTTAAATAGTCGAGAAGTCTTTTTTCAGACTTGAATAGTCCAGATTTTTATGAAGGTGTCTCCAGTGAAAACAGGTTTAGAATGACATCACTGTGTGCTGTGTCTTTCAGGAGGGATATGCAGTTGTGAACGTAAAGGGCAGGTCCCACAGGGCAGACCAGCCTGAAATCCACAGACTTTTCAGTTGCTGAGCTGAATGCATGTTTTATTATTTCTCATTGCAAAAATGAAGCCATTTTCAAGGTTTCTCAGACAGTAAAATAAAATTTTGAAATTGTTTTTGTTTCCCTTAATTCAAGTTCTTTTTTTTACTGTTTCTACATTATCCAAATTGCTGGATTTAAAATTTTTTTTATCACTGTTGAGGAGATCTGTAATTAACATCCCTTGGATTTCGGTTTTTTTTGGGGGGGGTTTTTTTCCTAGATCTAAAGATCTTATCTGGCCAGTAGTGAGTAGCTTGACATAGGCATGTTTTTCATTTCAGCAGCTGTAGGAATGGGCATCAGCACCACATTGCAATACCTAGATGTGTGTCAGCAGTGCCAGTGTGCACCCTGCAGAACTCCAGACACTCCTCCCCTGGGGTGTCTGGGGCCATTTGAAGCCGCTGGGGTGCCTGAACCATCTGCACAGGTCAGGTAGTGAGGACACTATACCCAGGGATGAGCTGGGCTGTTGCAGACAATCCATATCTGTAGCTGGGAGGCCCCAGGGGACTTGATGATCCTGGAGGTCTTTTCCTGCCTTACTGATTCTATGATACTATGATCCCAAGTGACCATAACTGCTACATTTAGACTGTAGGATTGCTCTCCATGCTCTGTTGCCAGCATTAAAGCCTTTGGAATCTTGGATATTTGGTCCATGTACAGAAATTTAAATTTAGGCGTCTTAATCTGGAAATCAATGCCACCTAAAGGGCAGGATCTTGATGCTTAAATTTACGCACCTCATGCTCTGTGAGCTATTCTGGGGTATCTAAGACCCTCATGGGGCAAGCAGATATAACAAAAGACACACAGGTAGCTCAGGCCACAGTGGAATGACAACTGAATGTCAAGTGGGATGCCTAAAATGTCCCACATGGCAGTAGACATCTTAATTTAGTCAGCTGAATCTACTCTATGATATCTATGGCTACTGAATAATTTTTTTAAATCTCATTTTCTAGAAAAAAAAAGGGGGGAAAAGTTAAAAAAAGGAAACAAAAGTATCAGACACCTTGGATTCACTCTGTAGTCCAACACTGTCTGAAATGATCAGGCTGTCCCACCTGCCCTGCCATTCCAGGTGGGAACACATATCCCTAAGAATGTCTTAGATACCCTTGTATCTCTCAGATGACCAAGAATACCCTATACCATTTACTGAAGGAGGCCCTGATGGAGGGTTTTTATTGTCCTAAGCATGAGGTCTAAAACAAAGTAGACAAAATAAACTTCAACAGTGCTCTATCTTGACTATGAGGGGATTTTTCATATGACTTAGCCATATAACGCCTGAAATGAATCCCATGTAGGGTGTCAGACTCTTCTTAAATAACTGTTGCTCTCAAAGATTCAAGCAATGTTTTGGCAGCTTTTTTTAGCTCCAGTGTTCTCCAGGTCAGAGTTTAAAATGTGAACTGTAAAATACATGACAAATGCAAAATCAAGCACACCAGAAAATTATATAAATATGTGCAAGTCAAAATAGCTCAATGTGATAACATTAACATTTAGAATTTTGAAATCTGTAAACTTTCCAAAATAAAAATGTCAAGACATTTTCTTTTTTAATTTCTCCACAGTAACTTTTGCAAAATGATTATCAGGAAATGTTTTGAAAATGGATTTTTGACAGCTCCAGATTTTGAAGAAAATAAGTCTAAGATAATAAATGCAGAAGAACTACGAATATGGCATCCCCCTCAGCTCCCCAGTATCACGGTGCATAGCTCTTTCTGCAGGCTGCAGAGTGAGACTCAGTCACCATGACTGGTAGGTGGGTGGCTGTTACAGATTTCACCAGTTCTCAGTTTCCCGTTAATGAACATGAACATTAGTTTTGATATCTCATGACATATCTCCTGCTTATGGGTACATCAGGGAAATCAAAAATTAGTGTAATTTTCAGTAGAAATTTTGGAGGAGGTGATCCTAGTGGGGAAATGCAATTATCAGGATAGTAAGAAAGTACCAGTGACATTTTCAGAGGTGTTTAATTATTGACCTAATAATGGTCTCACCGGAGGAACTAGTAAATACCCTACTTGTTTGAAGAGGCTAGAGTGTTACACATTTTGTGAAAAACCTTAACCTATGGGGAAGAGATGCAAAGAAGAAGAGAGGGCCCAAGTATGAGTTCATTTGACTTCTGAAGCTGAGGGAATGAATTTATTTCTGAAGGCTGTTCTGACTTCCTTACACATGAAACACATAAGTGAAAGAAGATGGAAATTTCTTTCAAGACTTCCCTATGTGGGAAATACATACGTAAAAGAAGACAGAAATTCCCTCTCCACACTGAAATTTCCATTTGAATTATGATGGGTTAGGTCGAAGAGTCATTTCAGCTTGGAACCAATAGTGGAATTAAGGTGTACTCTTCTGAAATGCCTTGCAGTGCAGTAAAGGGGCACTTACTGTGCAGGCAATGGACCACAGAAGGTGTGTGTTCCCACAGATATGTTGGTATTGATATATTGGTGAGCTAGGAATTCATTGAAGAGGACACTGCAAAGCAGTGCTTGAGCTCCACCTTCATCATTGGTTCCACCTCTGTCCCTCATGCCAGCAGCACATCTCTGCAGAGGACTGGCATTCTTCTCACATGGATCTCCTTCAAGGCTGTTATGACAGGAGCTAGGCCAGCATCAGTGCAATGGGCTTTTTATTTCAGCTTCTTTTGAGAAGGTCCAAAGATGGCTGATGCGTAGATGGTGCTTCATGTTTTTTATTTTCTTTCTCTGCAAAGAAAGTTTATGCATTCTTACCTCTTGCTGAGACACACTTCAATTCTCCAATTGCCTGCACTGATGTTTTTCCGGTGCTGGTAGTGACATCCAGCTTCTCATTCATTAACCTCTTTCCACTGAGACTACCAATACAGCCATCCATATTTATACATTCATTTCCTCCCTCTTACTTAAGATAACAATTATTTGTACTGGAACAAACTGTGTCTTTGGAATGTATTTTAACATATCAGATGAAATAAGGACTGAAGACTTCTTGTTCTGAGGTCAATTGTAAAATTCACCAAGCAGAAGCAGAATGACACCCTGAAGCCCAAAGGTAATAGGACAAGAGCAAGCTAAAGAGTGGAGTGCCCATTAATTATGAAGCCTTCATTTCCTGTTTCACCACAATAGTATTAAAAACTAGTATACACATGTAAATTGAAAATAAATACTCTGTAGTTCAAGGCATTCATTTAACCTTAATACTGAGGACTCTCTCTAGGGATATAGGCTGAGGGTTTTTTTAATTACAGGCTGCTAATTCACTGGATGCTCAAATATAAATTAGAACAATCTTTTTTGCATTAAAAACACACAGATTATGTTCCCAGGACACCATTTTCTCATCTTCAGCAAGAGGGGTGACATGTCTGCCACCTTTAGGATGTTTGCTCATCCAGAGTGGAGCTTGGCACCCAACCCTGTCCCTCTGACCATGTGGCAGGGAATGGGACTGCTGTGCCTCAGGGGGTGATGGATCTTCTTGTTTCTGTGCATCCCTGTTTTTAGTGTGCATGAGGATGGAGATGGAATAAAACCACTACATCAGTAAGAATCCCTACCCAAATGATGTGTACACATCCTCATCCAAATATCACTTTTGCTCCAGTCAGAGGCAGTTGACAGGGGAAGAAAATTAGTCCAACTGCTAGCTCAGAAAGAAAAATAAAAATTAAAAATGTAATTTTCAGGTGAGGCCAGAAATATTTAATTCCTGTGTAGGCTGTGAGGTTAAAAAATGGCACATAAATGTAAGAATAGCTTAGTAAGAATTCATACCCTTCTGCCTGCACTCTTAGTTTCTCACTAGAGAAAGAGTAGGGATTGAGACAATCTCTACTCTCCATTTATCAACAAGAGACTGAGACAATGCCCATATTAAGCAGCATTTGAGAAAATTCATAAGAAGTTGTGACTGAAGTGGGAATTAAACTATATCTTAAGCTGTGTGATAGTACTTCGTCCTTCAAACTAAAAGCTTGCGCGGATTTTGTTAGGCAACTCCCTCACAGTGAAGGACTCATTTCTTGTCTGCGTTGTAAGACCATCCTCTACAGCTGACTGTTCTGGACATATACTGGGAAGGTCTATTAAGGTAAATTAACCCAATAAATATAGCATTCCACTGCTTGGAACACAGTGCAGGCTTCCTGTTAACTAACAACAGTGGTCATATCACTTCTCACGCTTTGTCTGGACTTTGTTTGGCCTTCCTGGAAACTTATTTTAGCTAACACCAGCAATTCTTAAGGCAACGTACCTTGGTCTGGATTTTGCTTAGCTTTGGTATAACACTTTATGCTTTAGGTATACATATAATATAATCTACTAATAGTAACAACAAATAGCTCTTTAATGCAGACTGGCTTTTGAGCCCAGAAGGAAATACAGCTTGGAGGACTATAGGCTTGGGAAAATAGAAGACAATCTTGAAAACCTAGGCAAAGGATGTGTTCCCAGGGCTATAAGTAGCTCCCCAGTACTCACTAGTACTTACTAGTCACCAGAGGAGTGCAACCCTGAGAGCTGGATGAAATTGTTTTAGAAGTGACTTCTATCTGACATTGTAAATTGTGGCATTGAGAGATTTACTCATAACCTAGACTTGCAGATCAATGAAGAAAGAGAAGGGATTGAAGTTTCTTGGCAAACATGCAAAAATTACCCCAAACTTTCCAAGGATGAGAAGGAAGAAATGATCAGTGTTGCATTCCAACCGGAGAAGGACTTGTTCATAAATTCCCAGCAGCGAGCAATCTCAGGAACCTTGGGGCAGTGATGGGTACCAAAGAAATTTTGCTATTTAAAAGTTTTTGTATATATAATTTAATGCTATGTACTTTGAAGTATTTGTGTCACTATCATCATAACTGTACTGATAATTTTTTAACTGGACTATTTAGACTAATTAGAATAACAATTAACTATTGTCTTTGCCTCTATAATGTGCTCATTTTGCCCATAAAAAGACTTTAGGCATAACAAATTAGTGAGAATTCAAGCAAGCTATTCTGTAACTCGGATGCAACGAGCTGTTAACAATGTGTATCCCAGAAGCTCTTGTTCACCTTTCAAACATTTCTAGGATGAGCAGGAGAGCAGCCTCCTGTTGCCTTTCTGTTCATTTCACCATGGCAGGATGATACAATTTGCTTGACATAAATTTGGCAAGAGAGAAACTGAAAGTCCCAGAACCATAAGCAAGAAGAAGGAGCAAAACACTGGATGACTAACCACCTCATCCCACTTGCCACAGACCTTAAATTAATATCTTTTGCAGGGTAGTGAAAATGTCACAGGGTTATGGATGATTGGGGAAGTCCTACTGAGTCACCTAGCAATTCCATCATGAGCCATGTTGCTCTCCTGTGAGGCTCTGGAGGGATAAGGCCACTGCAGTGAGTTAGCATTGACTGTGGAGGATCCAGGGTCCTTACCTGGTCCAGTACTGGGTAAATAAGATAAGAGGCTGGTCAGGCCACTGTGCCTACTGGTTTACCTCTGTTGAGTCCACTGTTGCAGGGCTATGAAGTGCCCAACATCATGTCCTGTGCCTCGCTGAATGTGTTCCACAGCACTCTGGACATCATTTAGGAAGAGCATCCTGCTCTGGTCTGTTAGGTTGTTTGTAGGAGAGATAGTCTGACTCTGCTGTCAGGGAGGAGGAAGAGAAGTAGAAAGCCATAACTGTTAAAATAGTGAAGGGCCAAAGCCTTGCTAAAAGTTGTGGCAAATTTATTCTAGAAATCTGGAATCTTCATCTTATTACAGCATATCACCTTATTCTTGTACACAAGATTGATGTGGGGGGTGTGATGATACTAAGCTCAGAGCCAAAATTTATTCCCTGTGCAGTAACAGATGGTGTCTGATCCAGGGATCCTCGCCAGGAGTTCATCAGCTCTGTTTGGGTAGCTCAAGTCACTGTCTGTGAGATCAGCTTGTTGGCAGAGTGAGGAACAGCATCATCACCACGGCCTGCTGCACATTTCACATGCTGCTAGTGAGTCATGTGGCTGAAGGTAGGCCAGGTGCTCCACTGGATCCCACCTAGCCTTAGGCAAACTGGGGGGATTGAATAAGTGACAGCCTCCTATGGGGAAGGAAAGAACACTTAAGTGCAACGCAGTACGTGTTCTGAGAACCATGGAGTTTCTGCCTTGTCCACAATCTCTCCATCCTTTCCTTAAATTGTCTTGCCTCCCTCAGTCTTGCAGAGAACAAATCCCTCTCTTTATCATCCTGAGACCAACAGCAAAATGTCCAATCTAATGTATTTACAATAGAACCCCTAATCTATTCCCTCAGCATAAATTAACTTCTTCTGTAAGAAACATTATTCTAGTGAAGAAAGCAAATTCTTATTTTATGCTAAGAACCACCCATTTCTGTCCTTTCTAAACAGTAAACTCATCAGAGGGCTGTTGAAAGAGAGACACCTGATGCCATCCAGATCTCGCTGGAACTCACCCCTGACCTTTCCTGGGGTCATCCTCAGACAGTCAGAACTCCTGAAAACAAGTGAATCTTGTTGTTTGCTTCAGTTGTAAGGGCAACAGGGACAGTATTCTCATAAAGGAACTGGATTAATAGTGGAATATAATCTATTCAATTTTGGCCCAGTGCAAGCATGGTGATAATATGAAGTATGAGAAAGCTACTATTCTTTCAAATGGAAGATAATTTTCAGAAGGGTACATCAATCAGCCAGGCCACAAATAACAGCTAGGACCCACTAGCTGTCCCACTGGAAGAAGAAAAAAAGCTCAGAAAAAGATTTGATTTGGCTTGGCCTTTCTTTTTAAATAGATGCCCGTCCCTTTTTCATAGGAGATTTCTGGGATTATGTCTTTATTTTGCTCAAGCTTTGAATAAAATTTATTCTTGTGAGGACTGGCTTGGCTTCTGTGTTCACACATTACCAATTGCCAGACAAGCTATCCTTGATTAGTTGAGCCAGCTGATATTAGTCACAGCCATCATCACAGTTAGCTGAGGCTGTTGCAGCATGATCTAGAATCACCTAGAACATTCACTTAGAATAGCAGCACACCAGCACTGGCATTTTGCAGGGGAAGCAAAGACAGAGCCTTTGTATCTCTGGTTCATACTGGAACTAGCAGTGGCCAAAAGACCTTTGTGTCCGAGACAGGCGTGTACCAAGTGCTATACATTCCTGAGTACAACATCTGATATATTTATTCACTAAACAGTTGCTGGAAATGTTGAGATAATGTTATGTTAGATGTGGTTTTCAAAAGTTGTGAGAATTTCATAGAGTCATGGAGGATAGTCTCGGATTAAGTCACTATGTTTTTTCTAAAGAGAACAAATTTCAGTAAACTGGGAATACTGATTAGGAAATTCAAATGAGCTCAGAAACCAGGGACTAGAATGCTAAAGTTATTTGGGATTTATTTGGATCAAAGTTAAAACAACCAGTCAGCAATGTGCATGACAAGCAAGTTGCAGGCTTCCTTGCTTTAGTAATCTCTCCCTCCTTCCCAAGAGAGGTATTAGAAAGAAGCTGAGATCTTGGAAGGAGTGAAAAAAGGCTAGATCAGCTCAAGCTATGACTGCATTACTTGACTGGGAGCACTTCCAAGTTCCTTTGTCTGGGTATATGCTTCTGATGTATCCCAAATCCCATCCCTTCTTCTTCCTCCAAATGCACTCATTACTGTGCAAGGCAAGTTTTAGGAAATACCGGAAATGAGTCACTGCACGACCAGAACCCCTGAACAAAATTCAGGTAAGTCTGTACCTGGCCAGAGAAAGCTGGAATCAGGTAATATATTGATACAGTAACAATTTTCCATGGTGGAGACAAGCTAGGTTTAACTTTTAATCTTAAAGCAAGAAACAGGAGATGATTCAGGTGTCAAGTAGGGAAACTGAGAAAAGAAATGGACAATAATGCAATACCTATACATGGGGAAAAGTTAGGACTGTTCTTGGTTTGCCCTAGATAACACATGCCAGTGACTCTGGGAGACAGGGTAGCCAGAATGAGGACAGGAAAATGGAAGTCGTCACAAAACAATGCCTAGACTACACTGACAAGAGTAGTGCAAATATGTTTGAACAGATGTATCAGCTTGGCTTATAAGTAGTCTAACCATGCTTTCAGGAGAGCAAAGTCATCTTCTGTAGAGGGAAGTATGTAGCAGGATGTTCCCTGACACAGGAGGGCTTATCTGTTCTGCCTATCAGCTGGAGTGATAGCTCAGGACATCGTCCCCCTCACATGAATCTGCTAATTGGTGAGATAACCCAAGCTGGACATCTGTCCAGTAGGGAGTTGCCTCTGGTGCTATGGAGGTGGCCTTCCTAGCTGACAATAAACACCTTGCCTTGAGAGCAGATTGAAGGGAGATTAAGTCTTGAATTTCTGACTGACAGACACTTCACTTGGCAAACTATAAAAGATGCACAAAACTTTTACAAAGCAGAAGTCTTCTGCACATTCCCTGGAAGTGTGTGAGGAGATCTCTTAAGGTTTGGGATGCTGACCTTTGAGTTACTCTCCCAGGGGCCGAGTGAAAGGAATCTGAAAGGAATCTGTGTACCCCATCATCATTTCAGTGGTAAGTTACATTGACTGCTAATCTATACTATGTCTTTGCTAGCTATAATATGGGAACCTTTATGTTGTGCACTGTTTTATGTAAATCTGCTAGTAGTTTTTTGTTTTAACATGTGTAGTAAGCAACCCTGTTTAAGGCCTTTTGTTTGTTAAACTTCTGTCTATCCAATAAATAACCCATTTTATATTAGACCTGATTAGCCATTTTTTAGAACTTGTGAGCCAGTGTGGTTTAGGTGCGGGTCCTGAATTTAAGCTGCTGCCAAAAATCTGAACCTAAGGCAGGGTTGTCTAACACTTTCAACTTCATCCATAACAAAGTAGGGGTGTGGGAAGAGGCGCAGTGAAAGCACCACATCTTTTGAATCCCAGCTGACTGCCTGCACTGTCTTAAAATACCCTCACATGGCACTTCCAAGGCAAAGGTTGAAGGAGGTTACTCCTACTTGGCTGCAGAAATGAATATCCTGAGCGGAGACACTATCTTAGGAACTTGACTAAAGTCAGCAGAGTCTGTGGTAGTAGATATTGCTGAAACTGGGAAGAAAGTACTACAAACTGAAGCACAGCACCTGAACATTTGACATTGAAAGACTCAGGAGTAAATAGATACGAATTGACCATGAATAGGCAAAGGCTGGAGATTAAAAGACTTTTAGACATCAAGGCAGAAAATTTCCAAAAGAGGCTTCCAAAATTATATAGGGCTAAGAAAAATAAATGCTCTAGATAATTTGCAGATGAGTCTTGGCTGGATCGTGAATGAATCCATAAGGAAATCAACTAGGGAGAGAAAGAAAGGTCGTGCAGAATTTGCTGTAAGCTTTTTTCTTCATGTGCAATTTCTTGTAGGCTCATCTTGGATGATATTCCTGCAAAGGAAACAGTTCAATTTACAATTAGTCCTACTTTGACCTGGCTTGTGCTGCTCAACAGCAATGATAGTGCCAAAAATAGCTCCAGCTCAGGACTGGGAAGTGCTCAATGATGGTACAAGAGTCAACTGACACCCCAAGGAGTTTCCACAGATTTCCATTCCATTTGGGTATATGTTAAATTTAGAATAGTGCTTCTTTTCTCATAAAGTGTGAAAAATGGTGAAATGCTTTGAAAAAACTCCTTTTTGGGGTTGTTATGTTAAAGCCACAGCACTTCAAATCAAATTGGCTTTATTGATGCAAGTTAATTCTTTGATGTTACTTGCACTGGTCTTCACGAGTTTGCTTCCTAGGCAGAGCCAGCCAAAGAGTCAGAAGGCAGCAGAATTTTCAGGCTTCTTTCACAGTCCCCACTACTCTACGGCTTCCTGGACCTGATCCATGGGCATGGTGAATTGAAGAAAGCCTAGGAAAAGAGAAGGAGAGTAGTATTCTAAATCAGATGTTTGTCATGGAGAGTGGGATTGAAGTAGCCCACTTCCATAAACATTTGATAAGTACACTTGTGTATTTAAAATAATTCCTTTTCTCTACTGCTGTAGCCTATGCTGGAGGGGCTAATGGGTTTGCTAAAGAGATGTCAGTAGCAATGAAGATCTGAAAAGTATTGTCATAAGTGATAGCTCTTCATTGGGTGATCCTTTATTGCACAAGACAGCATCTCTAGTGACCGTGTTGCTTCATACATGTGACTTTAGTTGCTTTCGAATGAATTATGCATGAGGTAGATATCCCAAAGTCCCCTCTGCAGACAGGCTAGAGAAATTTACTTTCATACTAGAGCCTTGTAATGAACTCTTAGCTCACATCATCACCAAGATATTAATAGTGGCATTTACTTTCTCCTATTACAGCAGGTACTCACCTATATGGAATATATATATAGTGTAAATCTGTTTATTTCAGTCATCTCCCATGTATTTTAAACTGATTTAAAGCGGAGTAGTGCAGGCACATATCCCCTTTTATTGTCAACAACACAGGTTTCTGTTTTAGCCAGTCACAGAAAAAAAATTGTTCCATTTTACCCTGCTGAAGAGTATGAACAAAGTATTGCACATGTTGGAAGCTAACCTGCGAAATGAGGATTGTAGTTTTAGGGATACAGTCATAGCATAGCTGAATACACTCACAGTGTTATTACATAGCACCTCTGTCGGATAGGCAGTAATGTATCTTGCTTCTGCACTAATCTCTTGTAGCCAACAGACAACAAACCCAAGGCTATGACTTGCTCTGAGCTACAATAGCTTTTGAAAACAACCAAATGACATCTTTGGGAATCTATCTCTACTTTCCTGTTGGTGTTGATGAATAGCATATGTATATTTTCTCAATCAATAGGCTTAGTACTCCTGATACCCTCCCAAAATTTAACACAAGTATGAGTCTTCCAACAATAAAATTTTCTGCTAAGTGCAATCCATTTTACCCCAATCCATTCAATCCATTCTATTGTGTAGAGTCCTAAGACATTTATTAGAGTCATGATTTTCGAAGATTTAACCCATCCTTTGGAATACATCACCATATTCTTGCTGTGATTGTGTAAGAAATCTGAAAGGAATCCTATATTATTAATTAATTTTCATAAATTTGAAAGCAATTTCTATATCCCTCTTTACAATTTTATCTTAGGAAAGTGCTTCTAAACATCAAAAAAGACTCCAAATATCAAGAGGCTTTCCATGACAGAAAACGCCACAATTTCTATATGGCTATTCCACAGATTCCTTCAATCCTTTGGTGTAAATTTTTTTAATTATAAGGTTTATCAAGACCAGTTTATTTTGTCTCTCACTGGAGTAGGGGAGGGTAGTGGCTTGTGGTTTTCTCTCTAGTGGGAGTGCTAAACCGGGGAATACCATTTCTAAACCACAACAGCCACCAAGCTTTAGCTTTACCTATACCATTAGTAGTGAGAATTTCAGGAAAGCATGTAGTGACCAGCTACTTTGTGTTTTAAATAGGAAATCAGAAGTTGTCCAAGGACAGCAGAAAGTAGTTCTAAACAGTCAGAAACATCCTTCTGGTGGTATTTGAACTTCAGACCTGCTCATGTGAAATCCCAGCCAAAAATTGTAATATTCCTGTAAGAAAAAAGCTGGGATTTTTTGGTACTCTGATAAAACTCAGGCTTTATCATTATGAAGAAAGTGAGTAATGTTTTTTTGGGGTTTTTTGACAGTTTGATATAGTTAGAAAAAAGACAGAGAAGTATTCAGATACACCAATACTTTTCGGATATGAAACATAAATCCAAGTGCCTGTGCTTTCCTCATGCTATAGTGGCATAAAGTTTTCTCTGTGTAATAGCAGACTTGGAAAGGTCCACAAAAGATTGGATCATTAATGTTTCTTCCCAAAGGGAAGTCCTACCATATGCTAAGAAGTCTTCAAACATCCTTGATGTAGTGGCTTCAGCTATCCAGAGCAAGTCCTATGTCAGGAGTGATTGAGAAGAGTGGAAAGCTTTATTTTATTGGAAAACAACAACAACCACAAAAGTCCTTTTAGAGTCAGTTCTGAATGACGTTGAATGAAGGAACACAACACCGAAGGGATCTCACTGGGATTCGAGAAAAACATAAATGCAAGCTGAAATGCAGGAGTTGGTATAAGCTACACACCAAAGTAAGACAGCTTACTCCCACTTCTACTTTCTGCTAAAAGCAAATTTTTTCAAACCATAAAGAGTTGATATGCTGGCTAATTATGAAGCATGGGTGTATTTTTGGTAACCACTGGGAGGAGCACAGGAGAAGAAATGCCACTTTTCTACTATGACAAAGAGTTATACATTTATTAAAAATGGATGTTAGTATTGGCTCTGTTATGTCACATTACCAGGACTTTATTGAGTGAGATTCTCAAAGTCAGCCAGAGCAAATGGGCAGCAGGCAGTGGAAGGTGGGCTGCCAATTTGGTTTGGCAGAAAACCAGTGCTTTCTGTACTGGTCAAATTGGGTTTTTAATGTATAGCTGGAGGTATGAGGCCAGAGCCTCTAGAGAGATGTAAGCTCACTGCTTATTTGTATTTCATGCTTCTGAATATTTTCTACAGATGAAATAACATTAAACCTGTAAATCATGCCTTCTTTCATATTTTGGAGGATTAAGGCATATATTCTAATGGTGAGTTGACCTTGAAACTCTTCAGAGATCTTTTCAACCCACCTGATTTTCTTTGATAACTTATCTTCCCACCACCTACCCCCAGCAGTCAGGTTGGAATACCTTAAGACGGAACAGAGAAAAAAATTATTTCCTTGGGATATTGCATTTATTTTACTGAATCTAAGGCCTGAAATAATTCATAGAATGTGTTTTGCAAAACCTTTTTACTACAAGTATTTAATTTTATGACTTGAGCAGAGCTATGCATATACATAAGACATATTTTGAAAAGAGACATTCAGAGACCCTGAGAGATTCAGTATTCAGTAAATTCATCCCTTTGGTACAAAACAGCTAGCAAAATTTGACATAATCACATTTTAAAACTTATAGTTTATGGAAAGACTGAAAAATTACAGCTTTCTCTAAGGAGATTTTACAGTCAAAACTTAACCCTAAAAAAAGTACCAGATTTTAATATCAATTTTCTCTTCCTTTCATGTAACATTTAAAGAAATCTGTTGCAGGTAGATTTTTTAGCGTCTCAGTCCATCAAACAAATTATCAAGGTAACCATGACCCTGAAGTCTGGAACTTGGAATGGAGAGAACCAATAAGCACCATATATCAGTGTCCCAAGCCTAAACCCCATTCAGTATTTCACAGTACATACAGAAAAATTGGCTCTTCTGTCAGTTGCCTCTATTCTTGTCCACTCTCTGATTTTTTCAAAAACTTTTGCTGCCACTCCAGAGATACTAGCCATTCCTTGAATGCTGTTTATCCATAGAATCTTAACATAAATACAAACCTTGTCCTTTAATTTGTCAGAGAGGTTTTAATTAAAAGAGGCTCTTTCCTGCTAAAATATCTTTATCTTTCAATCTGCCATTGCTATTGGTGGAAAGGGCTGATTGAGTTGAATGCATTCGCTCCACTTGCATGAGGAAATAGATGCCTCTAAAATGCAGTCACTGGACCATTTTGATTGATTGTTTCCTTTGAGTGATGGCTACAATATTTTATACATGGATTTAAATAAAATCTTAGGATATTCAGGAATTTCCTTGAAACCAGGAATTCCGCTTGTGCAGTACTGTAACCCATGGAAGGTACTTATCCACCTGAAACCAAGAGGCCACTTTGCCTTTCAAAACATTCTCTTTTGTGGATCTCATAGTGGCTTTAATGATGTGCTGACGTGTTACATGCACCCATGCATTTTAACCAACAACAGTTTAAGAACCCATATATTTTAACTTAAAATCCTCACCTCAAAAGAATTGTACTGTTCAAAGCAATCTATTTAATTTTATTCAGTAAAGTTCAGTTTCTAAAATATAAGAGTTATATGGTGCAAACAGTGAGGTATAAATTTTCTGTTATTTCTTTATAACACTACTGGTTCACCAAAATAGCTAAGACAAAATTCTTTGTGTACTTGCTACTGTTGATAAGGTTGAGATATTTGGTATTTTCTGCTGCTCTGAAACACACAAAAGAGAAATCAAAGTATTTCATTATGTGTGGATTGCTTGCACTCTTGTATAAAATGCTTTTATAAGTTTGGTCATTCAAGGAAGCAGCAAACACCCACTTAAAATCAGCTGGTAACTGCTTTCTGCTGAGTGACTCATCCTGCAAATCAGTGGGTCTTATTGTTGAGATTTCAGCTTCTAATTTTTTTTTGAAGTTGCCCTGAGTGTTCAGAGGTGAGCCCAAGCAGTCTGGCTATATAAATCAGGTGTTGTTTGATGCTGTCTGTTTTTATGAGACAATGGATGATATTACAAATGTCATCCACATTGCTGTTGATGGCAGCAAACAACTATTTTCTCCTATTCATCTCTTCTCAGTACCTTTTCTATCAGTTTCTCCAATGAGTAGCAATCCAGTTACCTTCAGCAACAGGAAAGGTGACAGTTTGCTGGCACAGGAGTTTTGGGACCTGGATTGGCATAAGAGGGCTTCAGTATTTCTGTCTCAGGATGCAAGTGTGTGTGTGTATATATATATATATATATATATATATATATATATATATATATATAAAAGCATGCACAAGTGTATGGATATATTATATTGGTGTGTATGCGTGTTTAAAACACTCTGCACCCTCACTCTGGTGAGGAGGATGCACACATGGCAGCAGTGACTGGGACCACCCCCAGGCTCCTGGCAGATCACTCAGAGATTTTCTCTCAGGTACCAAAGGTGAAAGGGGTTTGCTGCTTTGTCTCCTGTGACAGATGGAGTTGCTTACCTGCTTTCAGCATGGACACTGGCCCTCTTCAAGCTGCCTGTCAGCCAACACTCCAATCCCATCACGGAAGCATCTTTTTGAGTCAAGGTCTAAGATCCTCTCTGTGACAGTGGTCACTGGGGTTGTCAGGTGAGGGAAGAGACGAGAATGTTGACTCCATGTTCAGAAGGCTTGATTTATTATTTTATGATATATATATTATGTTATAACTACACTAAAAAGAAATAGAAGGAAAGGTTTCCTCTCAGAAGCTAGCTAAGCTAAGAATAGAATAGGAAAGAATGATAACAAAAGCAGCTCTCTCAGACTCTGTCCGAGATAGCTCGGCCCTTGATTGGCCATTAATTATGAACATCCAAGATGGGCCAATCACAGATGGACCTGTTGCATTCCACAGCAGCAGATAACCATTGTTTACATTTTGTTGCTGAAACTTCTCAGCTTCAGCAGGAAAAATCCTAAGAAGTCTGCAACACCTCTCTACTTCTTCTCACCAACCTGCTTTTCCTCTTTGACTTGCCCTCTTGTAAGGACAGTGCAGCAGAATCCTCTTTCTTTAGCTGCTGAAAGCATTTGCACAGTCACAATTAGAGCTTAAACCCTTTAAATTATTTCAGAGTGACAAGAAATCCTTTTGTGTCCTTTTGCATTGAAAAGGTTTTGGTGGTGGGTGGCCTGCAGAGGTGGTTTCAGTGAAAAGACACCAAGAACTGCTCCATGCCACACAGCGCCACTTCCAGACAGCTCTGAGACAGACTTGTCACTGCCCAAGGCAGAGCTCATCAGTGGCCGTGTAGGAACGCATGGCAGGGCAGATGGAGATGCCTTGAAGAAAGCTGGAGCCTGCAGAGAGGCCATGCTGGAGCTGTAGCCCACAGAGAGAATGCTGTGCAGGAGCAGGTTTTCAGGCAGGACATGGGGACCCAGGGCCAGTTCCTGAAGGACTCCACCCTGTTGAAAAGGACCCATGCTGGAGCAGTTCTCTGAGAGCTGCATCCTGTGGGAAGGACCCACACAGGAGAAAACCTGTATCCTGTGGGAAGAGGTATCCTGAAGAATGGGATCCTTTGGGAGGGGCTCCATGTGGGAGCAAGGGAACAGCGTGAGAAGGACAGACTGGCATACACAAAGTGTTCTGTACTGACCATAACCACAATTACTCATTCTTGTGGTCCACTACAGGGAGGAGAGAAAAGACTCAGCAGTGAATTTGAGGCTGGGAAGAATTGGAGATGTGTTTCTAGTTTTGGTTTTCCTTTGTTTTATCTCTCTCTGTCCTACAGTGTTAGCAATAAATTAAAGTGATTTCCCAAAATCAAGTCTGTTTGTGCATGATGGCAACTGTTGAGTGATATCCTCATCCTTACCTCAACCTATGATTTCTTTGCTTTTTTATTGTATTTTCTACCTCTGTTTTGTGAGAAGTGTGAGTGGGAAAATGGCTAGAGAGGCAACTGTAATTCATCTAACTTTAACCTACCTCAGTCCTTTGAAGTGCAGAAAGTAATTATTAATGCTTACAATTTTTAGATGTGATTCTTGGGTAGAGATGGTCTTCTGAGAACACCTGAATTCTCCTAGGCTAGCACCCTTTGCTCATCATACCAGACACCTCCTGCACCTTCCCATCTTCTTCAAACAGCCCACAAATACAGGACAGCCAAAATAAAGCTGCTCCTTCTAGCAAAATTTTAATTCCACCTACTCTTCTTTTTACTAAAACCTCTTATCTGGAGGGCCTCAACTAATCTTCCCTATGGAATTGCTCAGCAGGTCTTGAGAACAAGTAAAGCTCTGCTAGAGCTGGTGTGGCCTTGCTTTAGTCCATGCCTCAGCACCTCTCCCTCAACTCCCATACTTACTTGCAAAGTGGACCATGCAAGCTCTTGCTCTGCTCTGAACCTTAATTATGCATTTAAGGCAGTGTGAGGAAGAAAGCTGCCTTAAGAGCACTGTTCAGACTTTAGCTCAAGGATTCTGGGTTCCCTTTCCATCCCTGTAGTGTATTCCAGTGCTTGAAGTGCCAGGAGAAAGCGAGGAGGTTTCCTCAGAAAAACCCAGAAGAAACGCTATACTCCCAATTGCTACACCTTTGCCTTCAACAGTATTGTCATAACTTTATTCTCTTCTCATTATTTCCAGGTGACATGATCCCCGCATCCCACTCAACATGGCTAGAAATAGCCAGGTTCCAAGGAGCATGAAGAGAAACCTTGAATGACAGAGCTCTTTATAAACCAAACCAGATGTGCCTTTGTTTCCCAGATGTATATCCAATAGGAAAGTCAGGTGGGAAAGACCAGGAACTAGTATGTGGCTGAAAGTGAAGCAGACAGGAGTGAAAGTCACTCAGACACGTACAAACATGAACAAAGCAGGGGAGAGCAATGAGTCATTCTGGAGTAGTAGAAGAAACAGAATATTAGTTAAGCATTTTTATGCCATCTGGGGTAGACTTTCTCCTCAGCACCTTAAACTGAATCTTCCTTTTCTATACAAGTGGGAACTATTCCCTTAAGTAGACTTGAAAGAAATATTAACCAATTAAAAAATATGTTCTACAGAGAGATGTAGTTTATGGATGGCTGCCATTCCAAGAAAATTTTAACGTTGGAAAACCATCTGACATATTGGAAGTGGAACACAGAAATGCAAAGTGCTGCTTGAGGAAGGATCAAAAATACTATTCAACTTTAATCTAGCCTGGTACATATTCTGGCTAAAAAATCCCTTCAAACCTTAATGGCTGAGATCTGGAAATCATGTTCTCATAGCATGAAGGGATATATGCTGGAACTGCTTCTGCTAGAAGTATTTGCTCAACATCAGAACAGAATTATTCAAATGTACTTTGGGTTTACTGTGTGGAGACTCCTCGAGCACTTTCTTCCTCAGGGATGCAAAAATGTGTCTATGTTGCAGTGAAACACATGATGGATGGTTTTGTAAACACCCAAGCTGGCTTTACCAATTGCAGCCAAATATTGATATTACCTTTCCAAATACTTTCCTTCAGTCCCAAGTCAACTTACAGCCTACAGTAATCCACAAATTGCAGAAGTCCTCACTGCACTGCCAACTTTTCTATTATGAGCTAGACATGCATATGCTTAAGTTATGCTGAGGTCACATCTTTGGCTGCAGCAAAACTTGCCGTAAAACGGTAATGACATATAATCAAGAAAGTCCCTTTCTTTGGCACAGAACTGTCCAGCTTGGTGGACCCTGCCAGTTCTCAGGACATTTGAAGTCCAGCAATTGCATGTCCTGATCTTTAAGGCCTGCCTATCACAAGGAAATTTGCACAATACGTTGGAGAGCTATTTATAATGCTAGGGCAATGCAAAACTTTCATTCTGCAAAACAAGAGAGCAAACTGCCTCAGTGCATGTCTGCTCTGCACCAAAAGCAGTCAGGATTGCAAGGGGGAGCTGTTGACAAAGGGTCTTTCATTACAGTGCTCAAACCCCTATTTTTAACTAACCAGATACAAAAGTGGTTTTGAAACTAAGGTTCCAATTTGTTAGATTCAGGAGGGAGGATGTAAAGCTGACTTACCCTGTGTGTAAAGATGATTTATTGGTGTGGATGGTCAGAAGGGTGTGAGAACTGATCCGCAGAAAGAAAACCAGAGAGGGAAGATCAATTTATTTATGAATATCAGTTGCAGAATTAATGAAGCCTGCTTTCCTATGAGTGTATGTCTCATGGTTGATTGACTTTTTAATTAAATAATATCAAGGTTGCAACCTGAACTCAACCCTTTAAAGATCCTAGCGGAACTGCAGAGGATACACTGCCTAACTGGAGTCCCTCATGTTGAGCAAGGTAAGAAGTAAGACAAAAGAACTCTGAACAATTTCCCTGCATAACGGATCACTAAGTCAATGAATAACCACCTTGCTCCAGTTCCTTAGGAAAACAAGCTTAAAAATGATAATTTAAATATGACAATATATTTTTGATAAAACTCTCCTTAATACATCCCTTGGATTATGTGTTATGTCCCCATCACCCTTTGTCATTTTTACTTTATACTGTACATTCTGCGGGAGAAGCACTATGTCTGCTGCTGGTCTGAAAAATACCCAGAATATTTTGAGTCCTAACACAATTAAAACAATGTTAATAATGAAACAGGATGACTTCTAGAGCAGAACAGCTGGATGTCAGGTATAGATATTGACCAGAACTGTATTCAATTTACAGCCCTATACATCCACAAGAAATCCATTACTATTTGCAGAAATACTTCAGATGGCTTTAAATTTTCACCTGAATTGCTGAAGTCAGAATCTGACCCAGGCTGATAGATATTATTGGATCAGGAGTAAGAGTGCAATAAATCATAAACCAGAGAGAGGGGGGAGTTTGGTCTCTCACCAGTGAATTTAATAAAGTGCACTCTAAAGTAAGAGTCTTTGTATTATTCACTTTCTATTAGATTATTTTCCTTTTATATGTCCTCCCAATACCACTCTGGCATGTAATTTTCACACACTTTTATCTCCTGCATGTACAGAGGGGAATGGATCTTAGAGCTATGCAGAACTGAAGCCACATATATTTAAGTCAGGAATCTGACAATATTCTCCTGACACAATGGGCTGCATCTTACAGCTTATTGCATCTGTGTATAGAAGTGGGATAAACAGGTGAGTCACTTCAGATGCTAGCACCTGGACAGGCTTAATTGTGCAGTGCATTCTCACCCTGATTTCCCTTCCTTAAGCTATACAGGTACCATTCAAACTTGCTCAAGATGAAGGTTTCATTTATTGCCCCCGCCCTATCTCTCTTCCCTGATGCTGTGGAATATTTGAAAGAAGTTTGACTTAAACAAACAAGCACATAAAGTCAGATGGGAAGGAAGAATCTCTTTGTGAAATCCTCACAGCTGCAGTAACCACCTTCTTCGTTTCGCAGATTCAGGGGATTGGAGAACAGGCAGATGGGAACTTTATCTTTTATTGATGTGTTTACATCTCATTGGCATTTTTGGAGACCATGTTTGATAGTCTTGAATATTGATCATTGGCCACATTAAGGTGCCTTTTTTATATTCCTTACTCTTACTCATGTGTGTGCTCTCACTTTAAGATGAAAAGACAGCAGTCTGGAGAAAAACCCATTCAAAGAGAATATAAGGTAGAAATAAGGGAGTGATGCTGACTTGGTGGTCACCATATTTATTCACCCTGTTCAATATAGTTTACAAAACTTGTGGCAGACAAAAAGAAAAAAGCAGAATAATAAGAAGTAACTGCCAGTTTGATTTCTATTCATTACTAAAAATAAAGGGAGGGAAAAAAAATATCCACATTTGAATTTATTTCCTTTAACTAATTTAGCTGACTAAAAGTGCATAAATCTGCTTGCTCGCCCTTGCTTCTTCAGTTTTGCAACAGAGACCCTTCACTTCACCTTGAACTTCCCAGCAGTGTAATCAAGAATTACTAGTAATTATTTTAGAAAGTGCTTTATGGATCTCCATTGCCTCCTTCATGTTTTCCTGCTACTCATCTTTCATGGGGAGCTGTCTTGTATATTCTGGAGACAGACTTTGTTGCACCACACACACCTTCTGCAGGACTGAAAATATCTCCCCACTGAAAGATGATAAAGATCTGATTATACAGACTTATCCAAGCATCACGGCAACTTTCCTCATTGTCAAAGGGGATTATTAAAATGATTAATGATTATTAATGATGATTAAAATATGGAGGTTTATAGGAATCTCATGAAAAATACTTAGACTATTTTGGGCATTGGTTGAATCTAAAGAAATTAACTAAGATGTCTTACACAAGATTCCCAAGTCAAGCTTATGACTTTGGTGGAAGGTTACCTGGGCAATAAAAAAGGTCAGAAGGTTGAAAATAAAGCACTTCCCAGAGCATTTTGGTGTCACTCATTCATGGCCCAGACAGCAAAAAATGTTCAGAAATACAGTCCTTTCTCCCTCTCTTTTTAAATGTGTGGAGTTTTAGACTTTGTGAACCCAGATTTTGCTTCTCATATGTAAATTAAAATACCTTTGAAAATCAATTTCTGTGATCAGACAAGCCTATCCAGCACAGCAATGTACACAGAGGATTGCTAATATGCTGAAGTCCGGGAAATGTGTCTGTGCAGTGCAATATCATTGTAAGTTCACTGGAAGAGTAATTTAACTTCATAAATGCAATGTATCATTGCCACAAACATGGCTCTAATACCTAATTCTGAGTAGTGCCAAATGCCACCTAGAAAGTGCTGGTAGGCTGTTGACAAATATGTTCAGCCCAGAAGATTGAGGCCTGAGGGCAGACTGTATCTTTACAAAGGCAGCTCAATCACCGAACCGTCTGAGCCGCCATTACACATTGCTTTCTGAAACAGTATTTTTCAGCCTCTAACTACCTTTAATTATCTTTTGTTTCCAGCAGCGGGGTTCAGAAGAGAAATTGTTAGCAAGGCTGTGTGTATGCCTGCCAAAATCTCCCTGCAGCTATTTCCAAACTGATTTTTTCTATAGAAAACTTCAGACTCATACCTGCAATGTACATGCAAGAAAAAAAAAAACAATAGGAAGAGCTGACTGAGCGACTGAACTATAAAATTGTTCACACTGAGTTGAGGTTTGACCTTATAGCTCTAACCCCCTTACTGCATCCTCTAGCTCTGCATCCTAGCTGCACCTGGGCTTGGGACGAGGGATCTGGACACTGGAACTGGGCAGATCTGCAAGATCTTATGTGCTGTGCTCCCAGGAGGGTGGAAACACCAGGAGGTGTCTCAGCGCAGGGAGGAGCTCCATTCCTTTCACTAGGACCTGTGCCATAAACTCTGTGCCACTGCCTCTGGTCCTGCAAACACAATTGCAGTCTTCTCCTTATTGCAGGGGATGTGGAGCAGTCTCCAAGGGCCTGTGTCCACACCAGCCTAAGGTTTCCCCAAAGACTGACTCTGTGAAGCGTCCTAAGTGCAGAACATCCTGCTGTAATCCTGCAGTAACTGCAGGGGTGAGGCCTCTGCTGCTGTTGGGCACAAGGGTGTACCTGTGGCATGGCATCCTTAGATGTGCCTGCAGGTGTTTTCATTCCAGCCTGACAGCTGTGTAACCCACATCCTCTGATGACTGCCGTGCAGCTCTGGGTAAGGCAATGCATTGCACCAAACAGAATGTGTGGGTTTAAAAAATAAAAATAATTACTTGGACCAAAGCCACACCCTGGTCCACCAGAATTTCCCACTGTCCCCACTAGACATGTCTGCATCTTCTTGGCGGCTAAAGCAAGGGCTGGAAAATATGGACTCACTCACATGGACTTGGTCTGCCTGATTGGCTCCAGACCACTGGAATGTCCTCAATTTTTCACTGAGAACCCTTCTAGGGTTTGGTCGTGCCAGAGGGTCCAAGAGAACGTTTTAAGAGCAGTGGAAGAAAATGATGAAGGGGGAATAAGGATCCCTCACCTCATACATGTAGTGTGAGTTCAGGAGCTAATGTCCTTCCCTGGGGTACAGCAGAAGACAAGGTGACACTGTAGATACATAATTGTTTCCCAGTGAGGACCAGAAATAGTGGCTGTTGCCCAGGACAGATATCAGACAAGATCACTAGGATACTTGCATTGTGAGGTATCCCATATAAACAGAGAATTTTTTTGAAGAGATGTGCCAAACACGAGTGAACAAGTCCACTGGAAAAGGAGCAGTTATGGGATATGCTGTACTGCAGTTTGGGCTATTTAATGGCTTCTGCAACATTTTTCAAGCATGGGATACTCTTAATCATGTTTGTTGAATCACCCCAGAGGACATTTCAAGGCTGAAATGTTTGTCCTAATGTGTGAACAGGAATATCCCTGAAGGTCCTCCACAGGAAATGTAGGCAGTCAACAGGGACTCTAAAACTCAAAACAAACCAGTATTAAAATAATGCTATTGGAGCTCTCTAAAGTGATACATGGAAATCTTCATAAATGCAAGACTTTGTGTATTAAAACCATGTTCATGATGTGAATAGTTCTCTACTTTAAGGACTGAGAAGAAAATTTTTGATTTTTTTTTCCTACCTGGAAAGGTAGAATGAACCAGTGGGGAACAAACACACACACACACAAAATCTTTCAAAAGCTAGCTGCCTTCAAAAGATGTTTTTAACTTACTTTGGGGAAAAAATAACTCCATAAAACCTATTTGTTTTGTTGCCATGGGATGATTTTTTGAGGAATTATAGAACCATCCGAGAAACACAATCAGTCTGCAGTAAAATGAAGTGCTGAGGCAATGTAGCATATTTAAAAAGCTCTGACAGCATAAAACTAGAGTCAGCATGAAATGCGCAGACTTGCCTATTATGAATTTATAATGAACAAAAATTAATTCTGTTTTAGATATCTATTTAATGGATATTCTCAATACACAGCTGTTCACTGTGCCTTTGAGAAGATGATATGTTTATCTTTCTGTTTATAGCAGTACACAGGAGCTCTTCAGCTCTGTGTAAGTCAGGCAGAATATTCCTTGACATACAGAATATGGCTGAATTGAATTTTTCTTTAAACAAAGAAATAAAAACTTGACAATTCATTAAGGGGGTCCATTGCTTTCTTAGCCTTAGATCACTTACTGTGCTTAATACTTATCTTTGTCTTTCTAATTCTTCCTGCAAAAGAATTCTGCCCTGCCAAAAATAAATCCCAAATTTACTGTGATGGCTCCAGAAAAAATGACCTCAGGAAAATAGTTAGACAGGTGACCAGCCTATGCTTCTAAATTTTTTTTTTACTTGTTATTTTACCTTTGATATTAAACCATCCTCTTATTAGATCTTCTTGTGTTGTTTCTCTATCCATCTTTGCCTTGTTTCTCATGTATCAAGGGAGCCCATGTGAACCTCATGATGTTCAGCAAGGACAACTGCAAGGTCCTCTGTGCCTGGATTGGGGCATCCTTGGTATCAATACAGGCTGGGGATGAACAGACCAAGAGCAGCCCTTGGGACTGGGCAGGACTTGGGAGTGCTGGGGGGATCAGAGGCTGGACATGAGCCAGCAGTGTGCACCTGCAGCCCAGAAATGCAACAGTATCCTGGGCTTGATCCAAAGCAGTGTGGCAAGGGAAGGGATTCTCCTTCTCCACCCAGCCTCAGGAGACCCCAGGAGTTGGGGTCCTCAACACAAGAGTGACACAGACCTGTCCGAGTGGGTCCAGGGGAGTGGGTCCAATGGGAACTTTTCCTATGCAAAAAGACTGAGAGAGATGGGATTGTTCAGCCTCAAGAACCTACCAAAAAGTCTTCCCTGTGGCCTTTTAATACTTTAAGGAGTCTTGTAAGAAAGATGTGGGAATTGTAGCATGGCCTATTGCAATAGGACAAGGGGTTGTTGTTTTAAACTGAAGAATGGTCTATTCACACTACATAAAGCAAAAAACTTTTTACAAACAGGTAACAAGTTGCCCAGAGAGATGAGAGATGTCCCAACCCTGAAAACATTCAAGGTCAGGTTGGATGAGGCTCTAAGCTGATTAAATTGAAGATGTCCATGGCAGGGTAGTTAGACTAGATGACCTTTAGATGTCCCTTCCAAAGGCTATTCTATGAGAGCAAAACTGCTTTCCATAGAATAGAATTGAAGAAATTTCCTGTAAACTTCTGATTCATTTGAGTTAAACAGGAAGATCAGGCTTTTATAGCCTGGAAGACCAGGCAGACTGTGTCTTTCATGTCGTTTGTGTGAGAGCTTGCCAGAGTCGATGGTAAGTGACTTGGAAAGATGATGCATATTACTCACACTAATTGCTGTGACCGCCCCAAGCTTGACATAAACAGCTGGTGCAATAGAAAGATCCATAGCCCATGTCTGATTTCACATCAGCCAGGAGACATAGAGTAATAGTGCTGTTTAATATTTTCCTAGAATATATTTCTAACCCATAACTGTTGTCAGAATATGCACTGATATGCCATGTCCTCACATACAGTATGACAATGTGTCTGGATATTTTGTGTCACTCCTTTCTTGTAATGGCTGCTAACAGTGGAAGACTGCATGCAGAAATCTGTAAGGTTTGGCAGCAGATATCTGGAAAAAAAAATCCTTTACAATCAAATTTGGATCATATGTGCTGCAATATATACTGTTAAACCCTTGCTCTTCAAGCAAACAAAAACCTATGTAAGTCATACCAAATTTTTTATCAACGGCAAAATGATATAGAGAATGTCATACAAAGTGGTACCTCTTCTCTGGGAAACATAATGAATAAAAAATACAAAAAACATCCTGTCATAAGCAGAGAACATTGCCTGACACTCAGAAAATTAGCAAGAAAACAACAGCATCTCCTCTGCATACTTCATTGTATCCAGAAGTACACTATCCAGGCTTTATAAAGTGTTTATAGTCTTTCAGAAGAAAGTTGCATAAAAGTACAAAGGTAGTTTAGAGTGGTTTTTGATTGATAAATTGCCCTTTCAAAAGCACATTTTCATTTAAAATACACACTTTTCTCAGGAAAACACATCTTTACTATGTGCTTTCATTTTTGATGGATGATTCTGTAATGTCTTACCTTTTTCTTTCCAGGGCTTGAGTGGTATGAAGGCATAGGGCCTTGTTTATTGTTTGTAATCCACAAAACTCTGCACAAGAAATTTGAGGAAAAACATCCCGTCTCTAATAAATCTATTTGTTTTCTGTTTCAAAAATCTCTATTTACCACTCTTGTTGAATGTTTTTCTGTTTTAGGAAAAGAAATTGACATATGTTAGAAAGAAATTGACATATTGTTAGAATTGTTCAGTCAGATCTCACCATCTTTTCTTACATGTTGCAGTTGTAGTTATCCCAAGTCTGGATTGTGGGATCTTGTTCTACTTTGTCCCTCCTGCTCTTGGATCCCTCTCTCAACATTGGGATGCTAATTCCACCTCTGCACTGCGGGTCCTTCTGTTAAAGCTGTGTGTGCTAACCACCTCTGACAACCAAGCTCTGGTACACAGCAATGCTGGCTACATATTTGTTATTAATGTGCTCAATGCAAGAAATTAATAATTTTATAAGGTGATTTCACTTCTTGTACTTCTTTTACTTCTTTTACTTTACTTATTTTAATGTTATTTGGTAGATTTCACCCAACTGGAAAATTGATCAAACTGTAAGATAAACACAATTTTTTGAGAAATGAGTCTGGCCTCATCAAGGGCATGACTCCAGATGCTACTCACTGGAGGCTGCTTGTGGAGATGAAAGGGTAGGTAAGGTTCACTCAGCTCTCAGCAGCTTCTGTTAGACTATACAGGATAGGGTGACTTAGTGAAGCACAAGACCCTTCCAAGCTCATCATAAAAGATGTGCAAAGTAGATGCTGCTGAGAGAATAACCAGCACAGCTCCCGTCCATCCTTTCACCGCCGCCCCTTGGCACACAGCTCACTCCTTGCTCAGGGCCAGCCACCTGATGGTTTGCCAGCAAAGGGGATTTTGCAGCTGTATTGTCCTGCTGAAGTCTCCAGCAGTGCCCCTGGCTGACCTTCTGCCTCAAGGTCCTTCTGGTAATCTAAGCCACCAGATGCTAGCCTGGAGACTGAAAAAAGCAGCAGAATTATAACAGAGAAATTAATTTTGCCTAGAAAAAAGGAAGAACGTTTTTTTCTGTCCAGTTTCTGTGAGTGAGTGCTACAGGCTGAACACAGACTGGCTATAAAATCTTCAGTTGCTGAATCCATGGGGTCTTTCATTTATTTTTTTCTAATAAATCATCAATGTGAGAATAGACTGATGACTCAGACCATGCTGACAAGAGCATCTTCTGAACTGGCTGAGGAACCAGCAGAGACCTTGATGATTTCAGACAATTTTTGATCAGTATTTAAGCCTCTGTGAATAAAAGCTTTAAAATATGCCTCCAAACTAATGGTTGATGCACTGGGGATATGAAGATTTAACATCCCAACAAGCATGGGGGGAAGGACACCAGGCTTACCAAGCATCCACTACATGTTTCCAGCCCGCTGGAATACTTTGACGAACATAAAGCATGTTGATGATGCTATTAACCAAATGAGATGGAAAGTGTTGTCTCCATAGACTAAGGGAAGGCTTAGAGATGACATTGTCACATTTAAATTTTTCTCAACAAATGAAATAACTTGGAAGATTGTAGTTGTTTGGTTTTTTTAAATGAATCTGTAAGGACACACACAAAAAAAGTAGCTATAAACCTAGCCTGATATATTTGCAGTTCCCACTGATCCTCAATTAGAGATATCACAATATAACCTTTTCCTCTGGGGCAGGATTTTCAGAAGTGCTTCATGTTCTGTAAACCTCTTCATTAAGTGGATGACAAATATGAGATGCAGATTCGCTTTGAGGGAAGATGGGAAATGGTTAGTAAGTGGGGATTTAACCCCATGACAATACACAAATTCTGGGTGTTGTGTTTTATATCACCTGGAAAAAGCCACTTCATCTACACTGGATCTGCATATCTGCAGATACCTGTGGGAGCTGAGGTGGGCCCAATAATGAACCTATTCATAAAACCCCAAGTACATTCATACCGCAGCTGGATAAATGCATGTGCAGGGACCAAGTGTAAAATAGTCTGACATTAAAATGAAACTAATTCATACAGCTATGACTGTACAAAATTGTCACAGCTTTATTGTCTCCTTTCTTTTGCAAGTTCACGTATGAAATGCCAAGCTTCCCTTAAGACACAGTTTCTTCTTTTGAAGATACTGCATAAACTGTTAGATGCAAAGGTTTAAAAGGCTCTTGCCTCCCTTCAAAATGTATCTTTTGTCTAAATGGCTATATCTAAGATCTTATAAAAGGGAACTCACTGATGATCCTTTAGTGTGAAAAATGAAGGTAGCTTTTTTTTTAATATTATAGACACTTTTCTCTTATTAATGCTGTGCAGTAAGAAAGAATATTTGCAGTGCTGCAGTGGTGAGATGGATGCTCAGGATAATAACAGTAACAGAGGATGCCTACCATGGGCCTAAGAGATTTTGTCCTTTAAAATAATATATAAGGCTATATCTAGGAACATGCTGGAACTATGAATATGTATTTATAATGTGGCTTTATCTCATCAGTGGATTTCCCTTAAGAGAGAAATACTTTCTTCAAGGACATCTATTGTTTGAACAAACCTATGGTATGCACTTTTCTACTTTGTCCCTGTAGTCAGTATACAATGCAAGGTTATACTGAAAAATCACATAGTGTTTCTTAGCTTACATACCAAACTTTTAAGGGAAGTAGGTGAAAAAGTACACCAGGCCATTAAAGGGAAATAAACTGAAGAAAAATAATACAAGCAACTTTTTAAAAACAGGTTATCTCTTCTAGTTTTTTTTAAGTTACCTTTCATGCTTGTATGTCAGCAGCAACTTCCTAAGAGAAAATATTCTTGGGCCTCCTGCTGTATTGCACTGATGCAGTAATATGGGTTTAACAGTCTTGTTTTGAATTTTGCCTTGATCTATATTTCTCCAAGGAGGTACAGGTGGTTATACCCAAAGCCAGACAGACATGACTGTCTCTGAGGGCAGTGTAGAAAAAAGCTCACAAAGAGGAGGCTTCTAAGACCACATTCCCCCCACCTCTGGTCACTGTTGTTACACTGGACAAGACTAAATAGGATCAACCAGCCAACCTCAAAGTAAAATCAAGCTGTAGATGTGGTACAGGAGCCAGCTGTCTCCCAGTGCACAAAAGTGCTGCTTCTGTCTATAAAGTGTCATACTGATGAGTCATCTTGTCATCATTACATAGAAAATGGGTAAGTTTCTTAAATATGTCAGCTAATCTGTTGAAGTTTGATTTAATGGCAATCAGTATAATCTATTACACATCACATTAATCCATTAATGAAGCAACATCTGCAAGTCAACTGGCTCTGCTTTTATCTATATTCAAATGGTGCATTTAAAAAGACTGCCCAATAAAATGTGACTATTTATCAAGCCATAAATGTTCTGCTTAGCATTTAAGGCATTGTTCATTAATAGTCTTCCATTGTGTACTTTAATTGGGCTCTGAGCAGATGAGTGTCATGCCTGTGCAGAGTGATTAATTAATAGTTTTTCAGATACGATTTTAACCACATATCTTAAATGACTGAAAACGTTTCTTTCGTAATGGGTACAGGCACCTGTATAATGTGTGCTGAAGCTGTTTCCCCAGCTGCAGAGCTCAGACTTACATGCAAACAAGCCTTAGCCATTTCAGTCAGACAAAAGAGCATCATCAAAATGACTGGGCTGTCTCATATCATTAAGTTGAGGAGATTCAATATGTGACTGAAATGGATAACTACAGAACTACTCCTTCACACACATCTCTGACATACTTTACACTGAATGACTAAGGAGAAGGGCTGAAAAGCTGAGATTCACCTCACAGAACATGGAACCATTTCACAAAACTGAGTTTCCTTTAGAAGAAACAGGAAGAACAGGCATTCTCAAAGTATGATTTGCTATACTACAGGTGACTAGAATAGCTCACACAGGTTGTGTGCTATTAGTACTGTTTTTGCTCTTTTGACTACAAGCAGATCATCTGACTAGCTTAGGTCTAAACACTTCTGCTGTAATCATTTAAAAGGAATGGTGAGTGTATGCATGGACTGAAGGATGGTGTTGGAGTAGTAGGTTTGTTACTAGTGTCCATCTTGGGCACCTGGACAGTGTCACAACTGCAGTGTCACAACTGCACTGACTGTAGATATATGTGGTGTGATAGATGAGTAATGCGATGGTTGACTCTCAGAATTAAAAGACTAATATTATATATGTGTTAAGAGAAGTTTCAGAGATTTATAGTTATGTTTTACCCCCACCTTGCATTATTTTTGTGGGAAGGCCTGGGTAGTTAGACATTTGGGAGGGTTGGCTCATTACTATGGCGACACCTGATCTCAAATCAAGACGTAAGAAATGATTTCCATCACTGGACGGCAAAGAAGGAGTTGATTGACAAGACTTTGGGAGGGGCTAAAGGGTTAAAAGGAGGAACATCCATTGTGTGAAAAAATCCATTCATGGTGGGAAAAAGTCCTTTGCTCCCGACGCTGTATTATTTCCTCTATTCAGTCTTGTATTTTTTATAAGGTTTTAATAAATTGTGTTAAAGTTTTGGAAGTGAGTGGCATTTCTCACATGTGTCATGTGGCCTTTCCCTCCACACTGACATTGAGATGGCTGGGCTCCATGACTCTGCAAGCTGTTGCCTTGGTCACAATAGTAGTTTCATCTCGCAGGCAAACTCCTCTTTTTAGCATTTCCCCTGACACCTGTTCTCTTCTCCTGACATTGCTCTGCAGCTTGTGGGGGCAATTTGCTTCAGAAAGTGGCATCTGCCTCTGCCCCTGCCACCACGGCTCCCACTTCTGACAATGCTAGGCTGAAATCCTTGCCCCGGAAGACATGAGAGGGAGTTGTTCCCTTTCTCCTACTGGTCAGCAAATACAGTTTCTACAGCAAAAGGTTCAGACCAAGAGAAGCAGTTTCTCCTTAATCACAAGTATGACCATCAGTTCCCTATCCCTACTTGTTCTTCAGCAATCTTTTGTAGATTTTCAGTTGCATTTTCACTAACAGAACAAAAATGCATTCACAAATCTCCATATCTCCTTTTTTAATCTTCTTTCTCCACTTTCTCCTCCTATCCATTGCTGAGCTGCTTTTTAAAGTTTACTTGTAAGGCAGTCATACAGATCATAGAGAAGACTACTAAGATAACAAGAACATATATATGCACATTCTGTTTGCTGCTTACTGAGGAAGGTTTGTGGGGATGCTGTTGTTTTAAGCCCAGCTGGAGATCAACCATCACACAGGTGCTCATTCAATAATCCCTTTCTTGCCCCCCCACCCCAGTGAAACTGGGAGGAGAATCGAAGTTCAACCTGTATATTGAGATGAGGACAGTTTAATAACTTATAATAAAGGAAAATAGAACAAAATTGTTAAATAATAATAATGATGATAATAAAAGGAAGAAATCAAGTGCTGCAAAATACCATTGCACATCACCTGCTGACAAATGTCAGACCCCACTTCCTGAACACAGCCTCTTCCAGGTAACTCCCCATAGTTCATATACTAGGTATGATGCTCTATGGTTGCAGAACATCCCTTTGGTCAGGGTCACCTGTCCCAGCTATGCTCCCTCCCAGTTTGTTTTGCATCTGTCCTCACTGTCAGACCATGAGAAAATGAAAAAAATGTTCTTGACTTAGGATAAACAAGACTTAGCAAAAAACCCAAAACATCAGTGTGTTATCTACACCCTTCTCATTCCAAATCCAAAACATAGCATTGTGACAGCTACTAAGAAGAAATTAACTCTAGCCTAGTTGACAACCAGGACAGGGGAGATAATAGTATCCCTTATTAGGACAATTAACACAGTTACAAAAATTACAGTAGGTGTTGGGCATCTAGTTCTCCTCTGAACTGCTGTTCAGGTTACCAAGTACTGATGATTTAATATTAGGAGAAACCACAGGCTTTTACTATTATTCTTTGTTCCCCACACAATACTTTAACAGACAATCAATGATGGCCTTTCCCATCTCCCAAGGAGTATGTAGTCAAAGGTAATTTATGTTTCACAGAAAGAATCTCTTTTGTTCCTTGTCTTGTTTCCTTTCTCTCTAATCTGCTATGATCTATTAGCACAAGAGAGAATTAATGGTGCAATTTAGGCTTTAAGCCTTCCTTTCATAAATTCTTAATTGAATGTGAATTTCAGGAGTACAAGAAATGCAGAATGAGGATTTTCATCTCTAAGCTTCAGGTAGAAATTTTTCAGGCTGATCTGCAAATAGTGCAAGTTAATACAGTTATGAAGCAAAGTCTGTGTGGAGTCATATAAATTTACACAATATACACAGGTTTGTTTGGTTGTTTTGTTTGGTTTGGGTTTTTTGTTTTGTTTTGTTGGGTGGTTTTGTTTGTTGGTTTGTTGTTTTTTTGGTTTTTTTTTGGTCTGCTTTCCTATTTGTAGTGTAATCTGTATATTCTACAAGTTTCAAAAGTGACTTAGTTTTGAAGTTTTGTGGGCAATGACAAACACTCAACAGGCTTATACAAATGATCCAGGGGGATCACTCATTTGCTGGCCAAGGATATGGTTTTATTCTGATACTACAAGAATCCATTAAGTGGGTCTTTAATGTTATTTTGGGCCCAGTTTAATGTCATATTCTAGCAGTGCTGTGGCATTTGCTTTTTCATAGTGTGGAAAGCAGGAACAAAGCATTAGGCACAAGAAGGTAATCAGAACCTATACATGAAAATGACACAGGAATTTTTCTGATTGATGAAAAAGAGAGGAAACTAGGTGGATTATCTGTCACTTTTACATCATCTCCTTATTCTCTTCTTCATCAGTGTTCCATTTCCTTCACTTGCTTCTTCTCTTTTGTCTCCCAAAGTTTTTCACTTATGTTCTCTCTTCCTATGTAACTTCAAATATGGAAAGGTAATGCAGACTGACGTGCTATCTGCAGCCAGAGTTCATTGTTCTGGTGTGCTCTGCCCTTGTCCCACACTGGGATGACTTGTCTGTTTCAAATCCTGTCTGTTCCACATGTCCTTTGAGGACCCACTCATGGATGTCCTAGTTGCATGTCCATTAACTGTGTTAATAAAAATCCACATTTGTAAGTGAGTAAACAGAGATTAAAGGTCTTATCTTCACTATTTCAGATGATGATGACCTCCTGCAGCTTTGCAATGATCCCAGCTCATGGGTTTTGGTTTCTGCCCTAGTCACATTGGGATGAGCTCCAGGGGCATACAAACTTTTCTACTTAGTACTACTCAGCACCCAGTGGTAAACAATTGTGCAGGCTAGAAATGAGCCATGATGTTCTCTAAAGCCTCTCCATGTATTCCAGTGGAGTACAGGAACCAGTTTGTAAGATGTCCCACAGTGTGTTCTCACCCCTCAGAATTGTCATTGCCCCTGTGGAATAATGGCAGTGCCTTCCCTTTGTCAGGTCTTTGCTGCTTCATCTCATCTGTGCCTGTCTACTGTCAGAGACTGAACAGCCATAGTGTAGGTGTGAGCTGCAATGGGAAATGGTCAGCTCTGTTCCCAGTCACTGCTAGTGATCCTGAGCTGACTGCAACCACAGAGAAACACAGAGCTTTTTCTGGCTCTTCATATTTTAGTATAATTTGGTTTAGTTTTTTCAAAAGTCTGCAAATGGCAAAGACATGGAGAAAATACTGTTCATTTTAATATCAGGACACCTGTTCTAACACCAGTGTCTTTCTTTGCTTTACCAAATCTTTTACTTTGCTTTCTTCACTCTTCCTAATACAATGCCCAATTGCAAATTAATTACTTGATATGTGTGTTGAATAAAGTAGGTGTCTTTGGAAACATTGGATGTTACAAAGCAATTAAGATAGTAGCATAGATACAGAAAGTGTAAAAGCAGCAAGAGAACTATGTTTGGCATTTGCTGATTTCCAAATTTTTGATTTGGCAATTGATGCTGAGGAGTTCTTTCACTGTGAGGGTTTGAATTGAGCATCATTTCCTCCACTGCATTAGTAGGAGGCAATAGGAAACCTGGCAACGCATCAGGGCATATCAACATCTGAACTTGAACTTTCTAAATAAGCTGCAAAGAACTAATTGATGCAAAGAACTAACCCAAGAAGGAGCTGTCGCCCTGCACCCGGCTGGGCTGCTGAGCCACCTGCTCCCTGAGAGTGTGCCTGGTGCCCTGCTCTGCTGCCTCACCCGAGCTGAGCTTTGCTTGCTGGCTCTGTGGAGCCTCAGTGAGACTGGAACGTTTCTGTCCATCCACTCTTCAGCATGAGCTAGACTCACAAGGCAAATATAACAACTGGATTTTTCTGTTAATATTATGTACCAGCTAAACCTGTAAAGAATTTTACAGGGTGTTTCCTGAGCCCAGCAGGAGTTTCTCCAGAAAATGTCCCCAAAATATTTTTTAACAGAAAATGTTAGGCAATTTATTTTTATGAGCTTTAACCATAATTTTCAGTAAGAAATTTACTGTAAGTAAATGGAGTTTTCCTGGTGTAAAACTGAGCACAGTGGCAAGTTAGATGCATCTGTGCAGCGGTTCATAACTGATGTATTAGGTTTTCTCTTTCATAAGAAATATACTTGCAATTTAAACTAAAACAAACCAGTAAATATTCCTGTCTAAGTTTGAAACTTAGACCTATTTTTCCTCTAGGATCTGTAACTCAAACCCTCTGGTACATATGAAGACTAACTTTTATGCCTTTAATTTTCACCTTTCAGCTATTAGATTTTTAAGATATTTACACCTACACTTATGACAACAGGCTTATCTGAATTGGTTGCACCTGGTTGCACATGACACAGTTAAAAAGATGAAGACTATGGCATTGGACTGACAAAAGTTCCTATCAAACATTTCCACAAGTGCCAAACTCATCCTTTCTAGTGCTGTGACTCACCCAGTCATCTTGCCTCGAGCAAAGGCAGAAAGATAAACATTCAGTTGCATCCTGAAGGACAGTATTTATCATTGCTAACATCAAGCTAAAACAGATTTTTCATCTCTTTTCTTTCTATTTCACAAAAATTAGGCAGTATCTTTTAACTGTGGAGGTGGTATTGGAGACAATGTCCTACCTCCTAGTCATTAAAGACCAATACATTAAAATATTTGGATTTTTGTACTTGTAATCACTATATGTAAAATACCTGCCTCTTCAGACTGTCTGGATAACAGTCTTTTTACAGAAAGTCATCCCTCCTGCTCCCTGACAGCAGGCTAGTAAAGTTGTGATATTTAAAAAGTGGTAAATGAAGATTAAATTTTATTTAACAAGATTGAATTTCTTTTGCTTCACAACAGAAGTATTTGAAATTAGGGACTTGAAATTACAATTTCAATCAAAATTACAGAGTCAGTACCGTGAAGTTATAATCACCATAAGAGCAATTGTGGCATATATCCTATTATAGAGGAGAATGCCTGAACCAATTAATAGAAGAAAAGTGCTAAGTTGAAGAATCAGAGCTTCTGCTATGAAGATCAAACCAATAAAATATTCTGACTTTCTCTGTGTACTTACAGCTTGTATGGAAGTTTGAACACTATACAAACCCAATTGATCATGTGAAACATCCAGATAATAAAGCTACTTGGTCATTACCAAAGCAGGTCAGGCTTCAGCCAGCACCCTCTTCCATTCTCTCCAGTCATCCATTCCCCAAAGGTCTTTTTTGATGAATTTTGCTGGTTTTTTTTGCTTCAAGCTAAAGCTGAGTCTTTGTACTGCCAGATTCTCACCGTGCCATGAGCATTGCCAAGTCAGCCATGGACTGTGGAGCTCACCACACAGCAATTTCTGCTGATGTTTTGTGTGAGCCATCTAATTGGTTTTGCTTATTTGATGCTGTGAGAATTACAGAAAAAGAACAGCAGCCCACTGCTCAGTGTTTGCTGCCTCTTCCCAAGAGGCACCTAGATTAAATTCTTTTAGAAGCTCAAAGTACAGTTTTAATAACATCTTGCAGCTAAAAAACTCCTCAGCTAGCTGCAGAGTGATGGCTCTTTATCAGTCCCACTCCCTCTTGCTGCTCTAGCTTTTGGCAAGATCACTATCTTCCTGAAGTGATGAAAGACAATATTAAGTACATACATCAAAATGAAAGACATGGTAAGTAGTTTTTTAACTTAGTGTTTATTAAGACTGTTCATCCATGATTTATTAAGACTGGTGCTTTTAATTGATAGTAGTGAAAATTAAACCTCTGTCATAATAGATCATATCAATATCTCCTTGTATCCAAGACTAAAACCCAAAACCCTGTTATTTACTTCTTATAAGGAATACTGTGCTGCATGATTTCATATGGGAAGCTCGTATTTTAGGTTTTACTTCTAGGCTAGAGTGGCAGTTCAGAAATATGGCATGATAATTCAGATTTACTGGTACAATTAGAAGCCAATTAAAAATTTACAAATTAGGCAGGCTGGTGAGAGAATGCTAGGAGAGAGAAAGAGTGAGATAAAATTATCAGGCAGATATGCAGAGAAGCAGGTAGAAGTCAGTAGTCTGGACCTTCACAGTATTACAAGAGCAGTTTCAGCTCTTTCTGGTAACACTTCCCCTGTTTTCCTCTCAGATGTTAAGTCTAGAATCTGTCAGTAAGGATCGTGCAGTGAGAATATGGCTTGCAGGGGAAAAGTGCCTTGAAAAACATCCAAGGTCCAAGGTACTCAGGAGTGTGCAGATTTGTTTTGGCATCCAAACTGCCATCACATAAACTTCAGAGCAGTGGACCTGTGTTTCATACTTGCAAATGTCTCACTTTTACAGAAGTGTGTAAAATAACCTGGTTATTTCTTGTGCCCAAAACCCACGTGCGCTTAACTTTCTCAGTGTCCATCCTTTGATAACAGCTGGCTAACTTAATCTTTGTGATCACATGGATCTACTGAACCTTTGGGCAAAATGCTGAAAGTACCACCTGTTCCCTTGAAGCTCAGGACACATTCATACCTCCCACTCAAAGGAAGTTGGGTAGGGTGTAGGGTGGCCTTAAACGCTAATTTGGTTATTCCCATTTTTATCACTTCCATAAAACCGTGCCAATGATGTCAGTCAGCTTCTGACATGTTGCTGGCTGCTCCCTTGGAGGCTGGCACTTGCTTTTATATTCACACAGAGAAGGATTTCTTTGCAGGCATTGCCATGGGAATTTGTTGGGTACATGAAAATGCAGGAATGCAGCAAGAGGCAAACTCCAAAAAAGTGATCCAACTTCAAGGAGAAGCAATCTGCATTACCCTGGATGACTTTTCTTTGCCCCAGTAGATACTTAAGATCCACATTTATCTTGAAGCAGATTTCTGTCCTATTACTCAGTTCTTTCTGAGTTATAATTTCACCCTAAGAGGAATGAATATATAGTTGCCAGGGAAAGTAACCTGTTCTCAGGTGTAGAACAAGCAGGATTAGAAGAGACTGTCAAGATCTGATTAGTAAGGTTCTTAGAAATGCCTCTGCCCGAATTAAGGTGCAAACAAGACCACACATCTGTGACAATAGTATGGTTTTTATTTGATAGTTGATAGTAAATCTGAGAGAGAGAGAGAGAGAGAGAGAGAGAGAGAGAAAGAGAGGGAGGGAGAGAGAAAGAAATAGAAAAGAAGTGGGGGTGACAGAAAGAGAGTAACAGAGACAGAATAAGGAAAATATCACCACTCCATGGAACCCCACGATGTTCCATTGATCCTCTCCAGCTGGTCTTCTTGGTGTTGAAGGTCCCCCAAAAAGCTCAGAATCTGATGGGTTAATATACCCTCTGGCCAGGTAGGAAAATCCAGGCACTTCCCTGGGAGGATTTGCTGTTGTCTCTTACAGCAGACTCTGGGTTTGCTGCATCACGTGCAGTCCTGTGGTGCAAGGCTTCAGGCATGACTCTGGGGGGCACTTTGGGGGTGCTTTGGTGGATTAAGGCACCCCCTCAGCTGCCTCTTACATGAAGGCCCCGTGGATGTGGTCTTCCCTGGGACTGGGGATTCCATAGCCAATTTGTGCAAGGGAGGATGGGCTCACTGCCCCTGAGCAGAGGTTACAACACCCCAACATCTCCCCCCTGCCTCAACTGGGAGGGGAAATTGTGCAAACCTGCTCCCAGCAAAGGGGTCTGTGGGCTATGGCCTCCCCCACCCTGAAGCAAACCAAAGATGGTTCTTAGCAAAACTGCTGGGTTTGGATCACATTCTTTTCCTTGTTTACTTGTTTTTTCAGGTGGTTTTAGAATGAGTTTTCCCTTTATCAAATCTCAGCAGTTTGACTTTCAGTCCAAAGTCCCCATCAGGTATCTTCAGGGAGGCTTCTTTGGTTGTAGCTTCTTTATACAGCTTTTGTTATAATGAGCAAAACTCCATATCAATGTTTGAGGCATGAATTATTTCAGTCTCTGACAACATTCTCGTGCACTAGGTCTGCTACCTTACTGTCACAGAAAATTGTCTCAAAGACCGGGGTTCAATGTAGCAAGGGGGGCACAGTCCTGCTGAAGGCTTTATCTATGTCACTGTCTTAGAAAGGCTGACTGGTTTCCAATGCATTTCTGTCATCAATAAAATAAGTTAAATATTTGGCAGTGAAGCTACTGCTGCAGTATCTTTTTCCAGGAGCACAGGTTGAGCCTTTGGATATCCACTAGGTACAAAGGCACCAGCCAAATTCCTGAGTGCTTTCCTCCCAGTGACTTATTCCTTTCTGGCACACTAAGACCCAGCCTTGTGCTGGTCTTAGGCCCTCGTTCCTAAGCATTACCCTCCAGGTTTGGTCATCCTGCAGATGAAACTCAGCTTGGCTGGTGACATCAGGCATTCTCTGTGTGATCTTTTCATGCTGCAGGTGCATGCTTGGTTACAACTCTAAGTATCAGCACAAGATCTCTGGTCCTGCTGCTGCTACTGGCAGCCATTGTAGGCAAAACTGCCTTGCCTTCTGCAATTTGTGCTTAGTTTAATCTTTTTGACAAAATAACCCAATCATTTGACACAATAACCCAATCTTTAATTAACACAAGATTCTGATCACTAGTTTTGGCATTAAAAAAATACAATCAAACATTCAAACAGAAAGTTTTTCTTTCCCAGGCTCAACTTCAGCCAAACACTCTTCTCTCATCCTCACATCAAATTCCCTTAATTTCTCTCTGGTTACACTCAAACTTTCCCAATGCCTTCTGTGAAGAGATAGGGAGTAAATGTTGTTTGGATTGTGTGCATGGTTTTTTCTGCTATCTTCTGCTTTTACTAGCTTTCTTCCACCCTGTTGTGGGTCACCAATGACTCAATCCCTTGGGGATGTCCTTGTCCTGGCATCTCTCACACTGGTGTTGTAGCAGGCTGGATCCATTATGTGCATCCCAGGCAGTTCCTATCCTCTCCTTCCACAGAGGACGCCTGCAGACCCTGCTGCCCAAACCCAGAGGAGGTTATTCCAGAACAACACAGCCCTAAGGGGAACATTTTCTCTTCTCCCTAAGTCCTAGCTCTGTTGGTGTCTAATTCATTTCTCTAAAAGCATAGCCCTTTAGCTTTAGTTGTTATCCACCCTTCCAGGTGTTCACGCTAGGACTCGAACCAAATGAAAGAGGAAGAAATTTACAGCAAATCCCAAAACTGTGTTTTGGCCACGTCTCAGTGCTACAGGTAACTCTTTTAAGTGTTCACACACAGTAGTATCTGTCATTAGCCATTTTTCATGTCTGATATTTAAAGCAGGTACTTATAGTAATTTTATGGTGACTGCTTATTGAGATTGGCCCTTAATAAACTGGTAGGGAGGACCCAGTGGGGAACACTGCAACAAGTAAATGTTTTTAAGAATAAGTGCTTATGACATGGATTTCCAATAAGAATCGATTGTTCACAGAATCCTTGTGGCTTTAAATAAATTAATTGAAGCATCTGTCACAGCCAAGCTTGGAAAAGAAAATTCCCCAAAAAGCAGATTACATAAAATATATATTTATGAAAATTTTATGCTGACAGAAACAGCCCATGAATTGCCATGCCATTTCCCCTTTCAAATTTTCAGCTTTTAAAATAAATGTATTTACATATTCTGTCTTTTACCAGTGATTTCTTATGCAGATTGACAATAAGACACAACTTACATGTCCCTTTCTGCCTTTTCTTTGCTTTTGCACTTCATTTTGCCATTGTGCTTGAAGTGGAATAATATACACTGGTATAGATTATGTTTTCTGTTACTTTTGATTACTCACCAAATCATTCGGAGAGTTCGTTGGGCTTTTTTCCTAATTATTTGGTTTGATCTCTGCTTGGGGAATAGGGCATTCTTTGCTGTGCTGTCCTGAAAATAATTGCATTTTCAGTGATTGTTTTCTAACAACAGTTCTGTGGAATACGTGCTTTGAGGCTATATCCGGCTTTATTTACGAGAACAAAAGAATTCTGCCCAAATAATAATTGAGTAAGGACTTTGTGTGTTGGTTCACTATTTGTAAAATATTTATACACCCCATGACAGCTACTACATATCTTCACTTCTCCCGCACGATAAAGAACAGCTATCATGTCAAACCAACTGTAATAACGTTGTCATCCAATCTGGGCAGCAGAGCGCCTTGGTAGGGACATGAGGCTTCCCAGATATTCATGAGAGCTGATGGCCCAGACAGGGCAGAAATATCTGCAGTAATATCATTCTGTAAGATAATATTTTGGTGGGTTTTTTTAATTGTAATAACAGGCCAAGGTGATTGTGACACTTTTGGCAACACTGAAAAACTATTTGCTTTCCCCAAGGTATTCTAATTTATTTTATACTGGGAATATTCAGGCTGATAGAAAGGTAATGAGAAAGAATGACAGCGTTTTAACTGGGTTCTCAGCATGTATTTGGGTTTTGAATAATACCTGGTGGTTATGTGGCATTCATTCAAAGTGTTCCACAGGTTTGTGCCTAGGTATCCTGCAGTGCCACTCTTCCTGACTTTCATTTTGAGCAGAGTTCATAACAGTTCAGAAAAAGGCTTTCCACTGATATTAGTGGTGGATCTGAGCAAATAATTCCAGCACAGAACAAAGACACTATCATTCTCCAGCTCCTCTTTATTCTTGTGCTACAATTAACATTCTAAGTAATATTTTCCATGGTATAATTTTCATTTTTAATTTACACTTTGTGGAATATTGAATATTTCAATATATGCTTTTTCCAAGTTTTCTCTTCTCAGCTGCATAAATCTAACACAGAAGCTCTATCCTTAATTATTTATGCTATGCCAGTGCACCAGTGTAATTCTTTTAATATATCTTGTGGGTTTAATTTTGCTTTTTATATTCTATAACCTGTAAGAGTACAGTTCAAGAGCTTTTAAAAGTTGCTTCAAGAAATAGTTTTTGCTTCTTTGAGAAGTCAAGAATCAAGTATAATACTTAGTATGAAATCTGGAGAATTATCATTCTGAAGAATCATTGTGACAAGCTGTAAAATAAATGAAACAAATAAGTAAACATCAGTTATCCTTGAATACAGAAAATAAACCAAATGGAAACAAAACTTCCAGAACTCTGTTCTTCAGGTGTCAATTACAGTTATTTATTATTATTACTTGTCAAACAAAAACTCATTGCCAATGCAATATATTGATCATTATTTTGACATCTACTAACTGATCTGCCTGCATATACACATTTCAGAGAAGTTATATTGATTAATGTGTCATCAGCACTGTTTATTAATATGCAGTGGCTTGTTCAGATTATCAGAAACCCAGAAAAATTATAAATTTGGATATTATTAAGGTTAAATAGCCAGAATTTCTGTCTTTTCCTCTCCCCTCAAAAAATCTGGCCATTCGTTTTATTTTGCTATACTGACTTTTATGTCCTCTCTCCTTTCTCCCTTCATAAACTTATATTTCCATCAGCCAGCAGGGAGTTATAGTCTGTAATGAGAAAGTTGCTGCTTTTGATCCTTTTATAAGGTAACAGTGATTAATTTTCATGGGTATTATACAAAAAGGAAGAGGACAGAATTTATCCCCAATTTTAGGGATACAACAATTAATGCTTAGGTACAATTAAATGCTTAGGTATACCCTACTCAAGGAAACCTTCCAGAGGCATAATTTAGTAAAAAATAGATCAACCAAACAAAGTGGAAGACTATGAGGATTGAGTTTATTGCTATATATTTTTCCTGGCATCACTTATTACTGCAGTGGTTAGAGTCTTGCTGGTAATGACCTATTGATATTCATGAACATCTTGGGTTTGGGCCCCAAACAGTGAAAAATGTGATTGCAAATTCCCTTAGTGGCAGCCAAACTCTTTGTTGGCTCATCTGGCACTTTTCCTTTAGTTATCAGTCCTACATGGACCTGAGATCATAAACTCAGCCATTTTTAGCTCCTGACTCCAGTCGTAACCTGTGAAGAATCCACAGGATTAAAAGCAATCTTTTTTTACTGCTTCCTCATCTGTTTTATAGGCTATCCTATCAAGAGAGGTTTAAACTATTTATTATAGAGAATTTGTAATGATTTCATATGGGTTTGTTCTTTAATTTAGATGAAGTAAAAGATGTAAAGGTCGACTAAAATATCAAACTTCTGCGTGCCTTTTCTTTAGTTTCTCTTTGGTTTCCTTGCTATTTTGGAGCATTCCCTGGGTTGCTGTGGCAGTAATTTGCAGCTTCAGACTTCCCCCATAAAGAAGTGCCCAGCGAGGGACATTTTCTTTATCTGAAGATGTTATATATTTTTAATATGTGTCACCAAACTTAAAAAAAATCCTCAGTATATTATTATTTTTGTAGCAGGGTATACGAGGGGATGAACTCCTTCTTTGCCTAAGAAGGCTCTGATTTGAACAGTATGATATGGAAGTGTAACAATGCTCTGTTGTCAGGAATGGCTAAGCGTAAATAGATCTCCCCAGATATCTTCCATACTGCAAAAAATTATGAAAGAGTTCAGCTCTACACTCAAAATGGTCTCAGAAAAGAAAATGGGGCTTGAAATCTGAATAAATATAGAGAAAAACACTAATCCAGGAGATGATTGATACTGAAACATGCTGAAGAAGCATACATGCTCTTTTATGTACCTTACCTTTTTTGTTGTTGAATGTTGTAACATATTCAGCAAATATTCCTGATAGGTTTTGATAATCTCTATCGGATCAATGACTCTTCTCTGAATAATTTATGCAAATATTAATGACAAACCACATCAAATAAGTTATGGGTTCAGTATTTTTTCAGTGTAGTCACTGGCCCTAAAAGCTATTACTGGCTTTAATTCATACTGTTCTATATATAACAATTTAACAAGCACCATGAATTATGGAAATACAATTTTATCAAAGGTGACATTGTAAACCTCAAAAATTAGTCTCCAGCAGTTCAGAGAGACACAAATATTACGAAATGGAGTGATAGCCCCATAATTCAAAGCACACTTACATTTTAATTAATACTAAGATTTGGTGTAACAGTAAATGTTCTTTCTTCTTCACTACATAGCCTTATTTGTCCTCTTTCTACTTAAGTCCCTCTCTGCATAATCACTTCTGTTCCTCCCAATCCTGGTGCTTCTCCCCAGCTCCCACTACACCCTCTCAGTAGACATCAGTGTGCATCAGGGCAGAGCCAGTCTCCATCTAAGAAAAATGCTAAATTTCTTGCTTATAAGGCAAGGGAGTTGTCCTGCTGAAGCCAATGGAACAATGGCAAATCTTGACCAGTGCTCAAGGACTTGGAGACTACCCAAGGGGGCGGATGCCAGAGGCTGTTGTCCTGCCTCTTTCCATGTCTCTTTCACACACTAGATTCCCAATGTTATTTAATCATATGCTGTTTTTTACAGAAAAGGGAGAGAAACTCTTCTCCCCTACCCTTCACATTGGCAATTGTTTTTCAGTAAGTCTGTCTAATTTTAACTTTGACTAATAAATATATGATTTGAAAAATAGAAGGTAGCTGGTTTTACTGCTGTTCAAAAAAGATTATTTTCTTCCCCCTCTAAATAATTGTACTTTTCTGAATGCCTGTCATTTTACTTCTTACTGTTCAGGAAACATTTCCAGCCTCAGGTTTGGAGTGTTTACATTGTCATTGCTCTCACAGAATGGTGAACAAAGACTGGAAAAGAAATCCTGTGCCCTGAAGCATACTAACTTAAAAAGAGAACCCAGTTCCACCCCATAAAAATACACCTGTCTTGAACACATCAAGAAAAGCACTTTGACATTACTGACTTCTGAAAAATTGCATTGAACACCCTCCTCCCCTATCCCTGTGTAGATTTCTTTTTCCCCCAAAATTGGGTTTAACACTATTTTTTGATGGAAATTTTGAGGGACAAAAATGAAAATGAATATGCCCAGTTGTGTTTGGTACTCTCTAATTTTTCTCCTCCTTCCATTTTCCCTGCCCTCTAAGCTCCATGGTTGCTTCAGCCTCTCTTTCTCTGCATACTGAGGCCAAACATGTTGAGGAATCAGCTTGTGGTCCCTTGACCCCAGTTACAGAGTCCCAGGTGCAGGAGAAATTTCTTCCCATACTTAAAGAATCACTTCAATTTTACTTCAAAAGAGAGGATTGTCTAGAGGTCTAGAACTGCCAGAACAGTTTAATTCTGTTTAGAAAATGTGTTCTGTGTACGTTGGGTTTAACCACTAGCTGGAGTACTGCAGATACTGTGATGTGACTGCCTCTCTTGTTTTTCTTCCAGCTCATGTTATAAAAGACTGTATGTAGTTAGTGCTGTTACTTTGAGAGTGTGTCAAGTTGGCAAAAATAGCATCTCAAGTTTCTGTCCTTTGTAGCTTTCTAGTTAGGAGTATCCCTCTTCTACCAGCAGATTTTAACAGAACTCAAGCTACTCTGAGAGTCACAGACTGTTAATATGATTCAGCTTCCAGATTAATAAAATTACTCTCTCTAATTAAGGTTATCTTCTCTTTCATTCATCAGTATTTTGATTTTGCTTGTAAAGTACACTTTGGAAAGTGTCACACATTTTCTTCTTGCCTATTCTAAAGAAATTATATATTTTCTTTAAAAAAATCTGATCTCTGCCAAAGCACTGGACATTATAGGTAAATGTAAAGATAAAACAGTTTTAGGGGATGCTGTCTGGATATGAGAGAAGGTGATGTTCTGATCTAAGTTGGACCTACCTTGAATGGTTGGAAACGGGTGCCCTCTCAAGGTGTTTTACAAACTGAGCTACTCCATGAGTCTATGATACTCTTCCCTACTGAGAAAACTGCTTCTTCTCAGTGATGCCAGTCATCTTGAGGCTGGTTCCTGGGACTCTATGAACTCAGCTTTTTTTCATTCTGGATGAAGCTCACAGCTACAGCATCACTCTGCATTTGAAATACATAAAAAGCAGATACTACTTTGTTTAAAACACATGAAAACGGTTCTTTGTACCACAAGTACAAGAGAATATGAATAAGATTTCTTGTGTTTGTGATGTAAAAGATTAAATGAACAGTGCCTCATTTTCTGAAGAACAAGATCCAGTAAATTGAACAGGAGCAATGCCAACTGAAAGGACGAGAAGATGTACATGTCTGTTTCAGGGCTCTGGAAGTGTTTTATCAATTCCTCTAGCCTGCCTTTTCTCTGTCACAGCAGGAAAGACTTCAGAGAGGAATACCAGAGCAAACAGATACACAAACCCTTAATGACAGCAGTGGGTCTTACTGCTACAATACACTCCAGAAATGTTATTCCCACCTTTAGCAATTTGTGGTGGATGACATTTTAAAAAATAGTCAGAAGGAAGGGTGTTGTCCTTTGTGATATCAAAGTTCATCAGCACCAGGCACTGTGAGAGTAGATTCCAGCTGCAAGTGTGTGAACTTTAATTCGTCTGAAGCTGTTTTATCTTCTAAAAGAGTTTTTCCCCTTCATGTGCCTTTTCTCAACTTTTTAAAAAGCCCCTTTTGTGTCATCTGAAATGCAATTTCACAAATGGACTGCCAGGATACATTGAATCCTAAGGCTCTTCCACCCAGAAAAGCAAAACTACAGAAGAATATTCACCCCCAAAGCACCTATTCTGCCATAAAAAGATTTTTGTGGCAGCTCTCTTTTATCTTACTGTACTTTAAAATAGAATGCTGAGTTATTTTCTTAAAAGCCTGAGAAAGCTCTCAGGCATTTTAACCTTCTTGACAAGGTGATGTCTGTTGCCATTTCCATGTATTTTGAGTGATGGCTTATGTACCATCCAGTTGCGGGTGGGCACTTGGAGAAAGCCAGGACTACAGGCCTGTCTGTCCCTGTAAACCTTCACCTCAGCTTCTGGCAAGGCAGCCCTACCTGGCTTGCCCAAACACTGAGAACTACATTGCAGGGGTTGAATTGTAATGTATCTCTTGACAAAAATGAGGGGGCTTCAGTTTTTATGAGAGCCATGAGACGTTGCAATGTTATCATCAAATCATATCATTAACAATGTCAGAAAAAGGGCTCACGTCCCTGCCAAAAACCAGAACTCATTGAAGTCCAAACATATACCCCTACCCCACCCTTCTGTTGAAATATTTAAGCCTTAGCAACATTTCAGTTGTTGAAAAGTTCAGGAATGGAAACAACTACTTTTTTTCAAAAAATGATGCTGTTGCAAGTAAATACAGACTTACTGTTAAATTGAGACTACTGAGACCAGAGTATGGTTAGACTCCTCAGAGCCCCTTCTCAAGTAGAGGCTTACCAGCCATTTGTGTTTATAAAGTCTGTGTTAAAAGCCTCAGTCCAAGACCCAGAAAGCTCTGAAGGGACAGAGAGGAAGTTTCTCTCAACTTCTTAGAAAGTTTATTAAAATCTTGTGTTCACGAGGACAAAATCCAGTTTAGGCAAGTATAAATGTGTTGTCTGCCACAATCAGCCGATTTCTTAAACTGGGCTGTTCTTAAAAGCAATGCAAACACTTTCAGGGTGGGTGTAGGTTAAAAGAACCTGGCCATGGGGTCCTCATGCTCACATTGTTTCTTTTAAGTGCAGTCATGATTTAGGGATAGAAATCCTTGAAGGCAATGACTTCAGAGCCAGAATGAGAAAGAGGATATTGGACATTTACAGACACAAAAGGATTTACTGTAAAGCATTATTGCTTAGAAGTTCATTGTCGTAGGCTGTAAACAGGTCCAACAGCATTAGGCTGTGGTCACAGCTGATTCCTGAGATCAGTCTAATGGGAGCAGACTGCAGTAAAGCTATATGGCCATGATGCCCTCTAAGCCTGGATCCAAATATGGAGTAAAGTGGAGGAGCAGAAGTGTGACATTTGTATAAACACTAAATTAGAAGAAATGTTAAATATTAAACTAAATCCATTAAAAAAAAAAAGTAGAAAAGTAATTTAGGAGATTTGCAGTTCAGTTAAGAACTCTTCAAATTACTCTATTAATGTTAAATTGGGGTGAAAATAGGTCTAATACATAGTAATGAAGCTGAAATTTAGCCTGCAGAGTTAAATGGGCAAGCCCGTCATTCCGTGTTAGCGTGAGTGGAAATCAGGAGGGACAAAGGGTGGATAGACAAAATGATAGCATTGGCAGACAAAAGCTGTGGCAAGCTGTTCACCAGATATTCAGTCTCTGCTGAGCAAACTCATCACTGGCTTGCTCTGAAAAGCTCACAAATTCCCTGCCTTTCACCTTTTGGACAGAATGAAAGATATGCTGGCCAGCTGCCTACTGCTAATTCAAGTGCTTTATTGGGGAGTACAACAGTAATTCAGCCAGGGAGAGACAAGGAGTTTGTGTGGATCCAGAAGAGAGTCTTTATATTTTTCCTGGAGATTTCTCAGTTGACCCTGACTAATTTCCTCTTACTGGATTTGCAGCCCTAGAAACCTTTCTTTGAAGAATGTTTGCTCACCAGAGGAAACTGTCCAGACCATCACAGGTTGGAGAGACAGTCACTGAAGGGAAGAAAATCAATCTTTGCTGACCAATGGGAATTCATGAAAGCTTCTCTGAAGCCTAGTAAAAACCTGTCTTTTTAGCACAGCAATGTACACAGTACATAGGGGCAAACCTGGCATCCTCATCCATCCTCGTCCAAGAGAACATGGAGGGGTTTTCTGAGCATTTGGCTAGGTTTTTCTTATTCTTCCTCAGCCCCCAGTACTGCCCAATGAGAGCATTTCTTTGAGATAAGAAGAGACAATTTTTCCCATTGGGAATCATCCCCAAAGTTGAATCCAAACACAGTAGTTCCCAAATGACAGCCTGGAGCCATGGCAGTGCTGTGTGGCAGAAGGAAGTGCCAGTGACTGGCTGCATGGACCAGCAAGGGAAGCAGAGGGGACAAAAGCATTGCCTCTTCCTTGTGCCTGAGGACAGAGGGAGGGAGAGAGATTCAGACCCTCTGAAGAGGCTATGAGGGGCCTAGGGTTAAGTGTCTACTGTTTGAAAGTACTTAATTTTGTTCCATGTTTTTAATGCTGCTGGTGCTGGTGGGAAGTGTACTCCTCGACTTCTGTTTTTGCTTTGAACACGACGCAAAATTCACATCCCCTGGTATAAAACTCTGATTTTGCTCTTCCTCCACCTTCCTGTCCTCAATTACTTGCAGTCCATGGTCTGATCAAATTATAGAACACATAAAAATAAACGTTCTGTTCAAGTGGCAAACCAGCCAGACTTAAGTTTTGATGTAATATAGACTATGTCTTATGTTAAGAAATTATTTTATGTATTCGTTTTATGTTGCTATCCTGATTTGGGTATCTGAACAGATTATACACGTTATTAAAATGTTATTTTCCTTCCAAAGTTTATGGCTCATTTCTACACTTGTATCAATGTACTGTATTTTCCTGACCATGTATTTAGAAGTGAAAAAATATGACTATTAAATTTGTATGACCTTTACCATCCACAAATATATTAGGCTCATGTGTGGCATTTGAAATGAGTTATTTGGTCTGCACTGACAACTGTGTAGGGGAGAGTTAAGTCAACAGTGCAGTATTGATGGAAAAGAAAGCTTAATAATATTAAAAACCATTTCTGATAGAAAGAGCAGATAGCAACTCAGTCTCATTGAGATCACGGCTTATGCTTTTGTGCTCCCTGATGTTTGAGAGCTGCAATCTCCTGTCTTTGTTTTTCAATCCAAGAAGGATGGATAATAAGAGAAAATAAGAGGCCAGAAAACACAAGGAACGTCTCCAGGAACCTCTAAATACCTGTAAGTACATGCATGTACTCCTGAACAGTTTTAGATTTGTTTTAAATAAGCAAATGTAGATCACTGGGGGATGTGTGTGTGTGTTTGTGTGTGTGCGTGAATTAAATGTGCTAGGTAAAAAATATCACAATGATAATGCACATTAAAAAAAATCTTCTGCTCATATGATCATTAAGGTGATACTTTTAGCAGAACTGCAGGCTGTCACATCTCTTGAATTGTGTGAATAGTTCTCATGTCAAAGGTGAGTTTCTGAGACAGGCACTCCTTTTAGTCTGAATTCCTAAGGAAAAAGGTGCAGTTCCTCAAGTACATGTAACAACAGGCTTTTTTTCAAATCCATCATCCCCCATTTCACAGCGGCAGATAGATGTCTCAGACATGATAATTACTGGCAAAGCTGTTCAAGGTGAGGGGCTGCTTAAAGGGGAGACAGCTCCTGCTGCTTTCACTGAGGGCAGGACGGAGCGCTCAGCACTCCTCCAGGCTGCCCAGCTCGGCAGCCCCCACCCTGCCTGCAGCATTGTCTGGGGGCCCATGGCACACGCATATTCCCAGCTGGTGGGTGGCAGAGTTACTCAGGGGATGGGGAGAATGTCTGGGGATAGCCAAGGGGAATGTGTAGAAGATGTAGAGTTCTTCCCAGGGCATTTAGAAGGGATGTGGGGGGCATAGGAGAGTGGCAAGGAAGATCTCTGCTCCAGTGGTCAGCTCACACTGTTTGCCTTTTTATCAAATAACATTTCCTCCATTATTCTCACTGCCCTACTACTCCATGATAATTTTTTTGCAGCTATCTGAGCAGTTCCTTATCTAAGATATGTGGTTTATCTTTTGTTCTGACAGAACCCAGCCATTTTTCCTCACCTGATTTTCTAAGGAGAGGATATGGCTGAGCACATCTGTGTTTGCCTTCATCTCCTCTGTAACTAAAACTTCATGGCTGACCTCAGTTAAAGGATGGAGGAAGAAGGGAAACCTCAAAAATGCTAAATTCTTATATCTTAAATGAAATTTAGCTGCAGGTGAGAAAAGGGATGTCTTTAATATTCTGACCAAGGAAAGGGACTACATGTCTCATCCTCAGAAAGGGGAAATCTGTAAGTAAATGAATGAGACTTTATCACTGTTTTTGCTGCAGAAAAGTTATACTAGAAACCCCAGTCCAGCCTGAGATACCAACCTCGACTAAACCCTGTACTCTGACAGAGGGTTTCTTCCCAAAAGGTGAGACTGGGGAGACACAATTTACTACAGGAGGAGAATATACAGTGTGTTTTCTTTCTCAGAACACTTTTTTTACTTTCTTATTTTTTCTCCCTTCGTTTGAAATGAATCATTCAATCTGTGTCACTCTTCCATATTAGATTGTACCAGTTTGATTTTGTTTGATGCAGAGGAGAGGGGAAGCAGTGATGGGATGTGACATGCACTTTATCTTGAGTATTATTTGCCTCTACAAGCCTGCGGTGAGATAAAACCTCAGAAAGGCCCATCGTAAAGGACAGTCATTACTTTGTAAGTGCTTACGCAAATGTGTTGGAAGATTACATTTGGAAAAAAGCTTTTCAGGCTGTCACAGGCTCCACACACATTTCCTCTTTGAGAGCTGAGTTAATCAGAGCACACTGACAGACTGGTGGGGATGATGCAAATTTACAAGTTAGAGGCTTGGTGACTGACAGACACAACACATAATACATGAGAAGGAACAATATGTGAGAACACTTTCCCCAGATTTACTCCAATCTCTTGGCTAGAGATAAGAGTATAATTCCAGATTTATTATTAAGTCATCTTGTAGAGTATATTATTTCAGTGTTACTTTATTTTATTGAACAAGTCAGAAAGTATTCCTCACTTTAAGAGAGTAATGAATTTATAGGTTTGGGGAGAGAGGAGAGAGGGCACTGGTCTTTTCTCAGAATGTGTCAAACTCCCAGGTAGACCACAGGATTCAATATCACCACTCTGCAATGACTGAGAAATTGTATTGGAGAAACTAGAGGACAATATCAAATGGGTGCATATTTATGAAAGCATAAAATCTGATATTTCCTATTTAATCACAAATCTGCAACAGACCTAAGTATGGTAGAAGGAGGGGAATCTGTAGGAGTAGCATTAGTGGATCAGTACTCTAAGAGTTCATGAAAGCCGCTTGTAGTGGTATTTATGGTGTGTTACATCATTTGCAGCATTTTCTCTGAACATTCATTGTTTTTCTAAAGAACTATGAAAGTGCTTCCTTCTGACTTTGATTCAAAACTATTAAGAACTTGATATCAAGTACCATATATAGTAGCCTTGATGTTTAATGTTGAATAGTTTCAAAAAAGTCCTGAAATTCTGGAAGGTTAGGCAGACGTTCAACGATGAGATATACTGAGGCAGATATAAAATGGCAAAACACAGTAGTAAGTTGTTATTCTTATTTCATGTTATACCTACACTTTGTATTTCAGGCCTTTAATTTCCTAGTGAGTTTCCATAGCATATTCACTTTTCTCCCTGGGAAGATTTCAGCACTCTAGTATTATTTTTTTCGTATGTCTCCACTTTGCAAAGGACATCTATTTAATCAAACCGTAAAAAAAAAAAATTATACCATACGAGAGGGCTGACATCCAACCAGAGAACTCTAAATAACAAACACTTGAAGTATTCACCATACTCAGGCTCAGATATGTTTGGAAAAAGCTCTTCATCAGCCAAATAATAAAAGCCATGATAAATTCACAGATAATTCTCCAAGAGATAAAGGGTCAAATCTGATGAATGAATTGTTCATGAGGGCCGTTTTGATGAGCTATAATTATGTGAGCAAAATCCCATCATCTTTTGTCTCCTGATTGCATGATAACCACATAAAAGGAAGAGAATAGCAGGGAGATTAAGTTCTCGCAGTGAGTAAGAGATATTGCATTGATTCTAAGTTGTTGCTAGGTAAATAATTAAACCATGATTTCACTGTTGATTGTATTTGTCTGCTGTGTGTAAAAGGTTACTTAGATGCATCAGTGAAAAATTAATTAATATATTTCTGGCACTGCTCAAATAATGGAAATCCATGAAAATAAAATTACTGTAGTGGTTTGAAACCACTCATTAATGATCCGCCTCAGCTTCAGAAAATGCCTCAGTAGTCTAATGGTCCTGACAGCTCAAACCATCTTTTTTTTTAAAGTCTTCACCATAGTTGCTGCAATAAATAGAGACCTATGAATGGATGATGTAACTTAACCAACCACATTTGATGTGTTGAGGTTTACCAAGGCTGTATACTCACGGTGTGTATTCTTGGTGTCCCACCTGGCAGAGCCCTTGCCTGTGCAGATCCAAAGCATTTGCTGTGCTCATGCAGTGCACCAAGGGAAGGGCAACGCTGACCAGACTGAGGATGTCACACACAGTGGTTATCAGTGAAAGCTTTCCTTTCCCACAATAAAACTTTGCTGCAATGTGACAGTACCTACGAACTGCAGGAAAAGACAAAAGGCAGTGAAGGTCTGAATGATGAAGCCTCTGAGTAATTAGCATGGTAAAACCTGAGGCACATTTGTTCGCACCACATCCGTGCTAATTGCCCATTTTCCAGGCTAATTTAACATCAGTTATTTCTGGGTTCATTCCATCATCAGTATATTTCTCTTGTAACTAGGCTACTGTAATTTCAACATCAACTCTGTTTTGACTTACATTCACTTGTAACCCTTAAATATCCACAGGGGAGCTCAATTTGCTGTGAGTTTTACTGTTTAAATGTCCTATATATAAAATCTGGGGAATTTGCGTTTCAGATACCAACATGCCCATTTCAAGCACAAATGATATAGTAACTCCTGATCACCATGTGGTCACCCAATGCAGTTTTGACAGTTCTGTTTTCTGAAGATGTAATTTCCCCCAAAATTCAATCATTCAAAAAGGTCGCCCAGTCATTAAAATGATTCGTTTCTTTTGTGCATTTGAATGATTGTGGTAAATAAGAATTGGAAAGAACAAATGATATTGCGTAGTGTGAAATAGAACTTGATTTGCAAGGAGATGAACTAATTGATCTGGTGTGTCCTTTCCAATTTTAATGTGTTGGCTTCTGTGATAGTTATAGACATTCATATTTTTCATTATTTACCAATAAACTAAAAAACGTATTGTTGTTTCTCTTTCTGTAAAGATTTTGTAGGATACTAAGTTTCATTTTTACTTTTGGGAAAAGATGAATGTTGCCCTTCACATTTATGAAAGCAAATGAGACATTTGTAGTGGTTTTGACGCTAAAACATTATGTTTTTATTTCCAGCTATGAATGGAAATCTTAGCTATACTGAAAACCTAAAACCAAGAAGACACTGGTGGATTTCCTGGTAGTTGTCTGAGAGAAAAATTACTTACCAAATGGTACCCAAACTGTCTGGACTCACTTGGCCTCATAAGTGCTCTGGGGATTTTGGGGCATAAGCAAATGCACAGGGCCCCAGTGTAGTATAAACATGATAGGTTGTGTTATTGATAGTTTTCAGTGTTGGATCTATGCATGACTGCAAAACTTCTTATAGTAATCAGTGATAATTGAGAAATACCACATGTACATGCTTAATATTATCTACTAAGAATGAGAATGTGTATCTCTTGCTTGTATGCTTAAAACTGATGAGGTGAAAAACACAGAAGAGATCAAAAAATGGTTCCAGATAGTTTACTTACATGTCAGGCCTGATATATCCTCCCTCAAGACAAAACTTAGAAATATGCAGTGCAGCTGCTGCCTTTCTCTCGAGATACCAGAAATCCATGGTGTTTGATATTCTGCTTGCAGAGATCTATGAAATCTTAAGCACTTACCAGTAAGGGGACACTGAGCTGTCTGCCTGGAGACCATGGGGAAAAAAAAGTGCCTGGCTCATCCTAAGGTAGCTTTTCCATCCATGAGGACAATGGATGGGGGAGTTTGTTGCACCTCCTGTGAAACTTTGATTGGAGGTAGGTTTTGTCACTGTTTCCCATAAGACTTGTCACACCAGGTGGAATTCAGAAGGTACTTATCCCTGCTATTTCTATTTGTAACCATAGTGGTTTTAAGGGGTTTTACCTATCAAACAGGGTCTTAAAACACAGGTGAGACTGGAATTACAGCCTGGAGCTTCTTCAGAAGAGACCCCAGGCAACTGTGAATGTATTATAACAAGTGGAGTTTTAACAAGAAAAAATGGAAGTCATATGCAAAGATGTTTTTTGCTTGGCAGTGGAGCACTCTCTTGACAGCTGGAAGCCACTGCTTGTCAGCTGAACTTTCCAAAGTCGTAGGTGTGTAACCAGTCCCTGGTACATGCAAGAAGAAAGTTCTTAACTCCTCAGCAGAAGAGTACAGGAAGGAAATGTCATAGTTACAATGCCCAGCTGTATTTTATAAAAATTTAATGGTTTTTGTGTCTAACTCCAGCTTCAAGAGGTGAATCTTCAAAACAAGAAGATGAGTTTTGTTCTGTAGATCTATGTTCATTTACAATTTCCTGGGGGTGGGTCCTCATTCATCAACATGCTAAGTGTGTTCCCTTGAAGTAAGATATCTATCAGATATTAGGAGAGTGGACAGCCCAGCAGAGAGCAAAGTACTTTGCTGGGAGTCATTCTATTTAATGGATGGAGGACACTAGCCCAAAATTTCTATGCTTTATGGAAAACAGTGTACATAGATTTCTTTCAAAAAGAGTCAAAACCTGGATAGTTCCCTTCTGTCATTTCCTCAGACGTCTGAAATAGGAGAATAGGAAACAGAAGCAATTAAAGCCACTGACAGATATTTTTGAACCATAGTCTTACCTGCTTTTTTAATTCACTGGCCCAAATTTTCCAGAGAAGGAGATGTTTAACTATAAATTGAATATAGAACAATCTTCAGAAAAATAAACATGAGAGGACCAGTTGGTAATTTCTCCATAAAAAGAGCCTGAAAAGTAGAAACCAAGAAAGTTACAACCTTTTCCCATGTTAACAATATCATTCAATACGCCACAAAAATGACAAATGCAAAGCAGAAAAAGACTTTTTTACTGCAGCAAGAAAAAGACACAAAGATATGTAGCAAAATGCCTTGAATCTATTTCTGCATTTGCATACCACTACCAAAAGTGTCTTGAAATTTGCTGTGAGCATATGGAGGTCTTGATCAAAACCAGAACATACATTTTACACAAGGGGCTTTGTACAGATGTGCTAAATTTACAAAGGCAACTGAAGGACATTTCAGACAGACTTGACAGATTACAGGCTGCTGCCGTTACTGTCACAATCTCTGTGTAAATCTGGTTTAACAACAAAGAACTGACACCACACAAGGACAAAATTGAAAAACAATTCAGAGGTGCTGCAGGACTTTTTCCATTCCAAATACCAAGGTAGCCAAATACAAAGGTCCTTAAATATAGGGGTCACAGACTGAAACCAAAATGGAGGAAAGCATATATAATGTGAAAAGCCTTATTTTGCATTATGTTTTTCATGCACTGAAATTATGGATATAGGGAAATATACAGCAACTTAGATTTTGTACCTTTGTTTAAAGGACTTGTCATCTCAGAATAATTTGAGTGATTTCAGCTATTTTGACCGAAATTTTATAGCGATTGAGAAGATGACAGATAAAGTTACAAGGCAAAACTATAACCAATTTCAAAGAAGTGTCAAGAATGTGAGTCTAAATTGAGTAGGGACCTAAATATCCCCTTCTTCTCATTGTCTTGGTTTAAAGTAAAAAAGCACATTTAAAAGAGAGGACTGCTCTAGTTACTGGAGGATTCTATCTGTCAGATTGCATGAAGGCATGAAAGGAGGTGTCTGAAAAAGTCAGATTTTGTAAGAACTTTAAAAACAAAAGCCCAGTACTTCTCCTCAGCTAGTGACCTGCACCCCCTCACTTTTGCTTTGACGCAGTAGCAGTCCTAGGAAGTAGCACTAGGCTTCCTGCGCAGTTCCTTTCCCTCCAGGTGGTGCCCATGGCTCCTGAAGTCTGTAACTGATCGCTTCTGCCTCCCAGTATCTCTTCTTTCCCTTGGATCCCAGTGCCTTCCTTGAGTGCTCATATTTCCAAGGCACAGCTTCTTGAACTGTGCTTTGCGCCCACAGACAGCCACAGCCTGTCATAGTCCTAAGGTTAGGGAAATATGTCTGCCCTCTTAACAAAGAGCCTGATTACGAGTTTGACAACAGTGGTGCTGACCAAAAAAGATTTGAGATGCATCACAACAGGAGAACCTCACATACAGTACTGAAGGAGCCAGAGAAGAAAGCTTACCTGTGTGTGTCAATGGGAGGACTTGAGGCAGCAGAGAGGAAATGGTGGTGGGATCAGGGAAGCAGCTGATGGCTGAACTATGGCTGACAATCTGTTTCAGAATGACAGATGTAAGAAATTTCTGAAAACCTTTAATAATACTGTGGTTGCAGTAAATAGGTACCAGGCGCCACGCAAATGCCAGCAGCTCCTCACAGAGCTCATTTCCCAGGTGATTTTTCTGTTTGGCACAATTGCACATGGATTACCTTGAACTCCTAGGATGAATTGGCCCTGTTCCCTGCTGTTCCAGGGAATGCCATCAGCACACCTGCACTGCCTTCAGGAGAAGCAGTAACTTTTGTGGAACTAGTCCTGTTTATAGCTAAAGAGTGGCCAGTAATCTATAACACCACTGTATTTTGTGGTCTAAGGAAACTCAAAAGTGTTTGTTTTTCCCTCTTTCCCTCATCTCTGCTTCTTCAGAGTGCTTTAGTTGTATTCAGACACATATTGTGAGTGCAGAGCAAGGATTTTCTGTTTATTTATTTAAGGTATTTATTTTGTATCCATTGTTGAAAAATGTATCTGAAGTTAATCTATACACTTTCTCCTAGGAATTATAGTCTTCACAGGTCATTTTCACAACAAAAGGCCCTAGTCCTAACAGTCTTAATCCTCAATGCAGGCACTTCTTAAGGTTATGATATTTTTCACATTCAATATGGATAAACCTATTAAAATTAAAGAACAGTTATTAAAAATATTAACATATTTCTAGACACAGTAGAAATAAAAATGTGTGAAAAAAAATTAGGCATCATTGTCTATTAGTTCTGTGAGATGAAAAGCATACCAAAAATGTCAAAGTCTTTTTAGAGGCATTTAATTAGAGTAATTTTGCACCATGCTGTTGTTACTGTGTGTGACTCACCAGCACAGAGTACAACAGGCCATATAGATCCTAGTGCAGTTTGGCAAGTATTTGTTACAAGTTTTTAATATTCCAAATTACTTTCATGAGTGAAGAAATGGGAAAGTGTTCTAAATGGAGGTTATAAAACCTTTTCTGCCAGTTTACCACTTTATGATATTATGCAGGTTTCAGTTTTCCATGGCTCTGTCTGACGCTAATCCTGACATATTTTGAGCCTGTACCAAGATTGTTCCTGTGACAAACACTTTGCAAGTAAAAAAATTTACCCTTCTTTAAGTAGTGTCTACTTCTCTAAATTTAGGACAATTTCAGACTAACATAAAGGCTTAAATTTCATATTTCACTATTTTCTTAGCCAAGAAACCACACTAACAACTGATGAGATGTAGGATAATTGTAACACTGGGCTTCACTGACACTAAAAATTATAGAAACAAGGATCATATCCATTTGTCTGTAATTCCACTGAGGTAGGTCAAGAAAATACTTTCAACACAAAACAAGCAAATTCTCAGAAGTCAGTCAACACTTTTCCCTCCAGCACAACTGTTCGTTGGAATGGATTTTTATTTTTTTATTTCCATATTGCCGCAAATTAATGCTGAAGCAGCATCACTTTGGTTCCCTCACTTTGATCATAAAGTTCTTTATGAGTTTGAGAGTGAAAATTGAGTCTCTACCATGTAGTGCTCAGCCACTCCACGCCTTATGAAACAGACACACAACATCTCCCTGTGAACCTGTCTTAGATTTTTCCTGTGTTCCTTTAATCTCAGCTTGTTGAAAAAGAGACTTTACAGTGAGAAACTTGTCCATATTCTTACATGGTGCAGTGGAATGTCTCAGCAGATCTGAGGAACAGAATTGCTCTGTTGTTTCCATTGATACATCTCTACCATGTTCAGTTTCAGCTCTGGCTCAGGAGGGTTCCACACCTCTTCCTGTGAAGGGACAACACTTATTTTTATGTCATAAGTAGCAAGCACTAAAAACATCAGCATCCATGAAGTTCCTTATGCCATCTTGGACAAAGAAAGGTCCAAAGAAAGAGGGAAGAACATGGAAGAGAAGGAGGCCAAATATAGCTATCTTTTCCCTGTAGAGATCACATGGGATATAGGATAAAGATTGTACTTCTCAGCTGTCTGCATTTCCAAAGCAATCCTTTCTCCCTAGTTAACTCTCTAACATTCACTTCTAGACAAATATCTTTAAAGCATGCCTATCCTGGAAAGCTGGAAGACTGTGCTGTAACATTTTAGATAGTGGAGATCACAGCAGCTTGGGAACATGCAGAGATGAACTGACTGGCAGGATTTATCAGGCTGGGAGCCATGGTCTTGTGCTGCTGCCCAGACCAATGTCAGAACCAAGTGTATTTCTCCTGTTGCTGCCTAGACCAGTGTCAGGTATCCACCTGGGACACCTCTCAGCAGGGCAGTCATTACACAGGGCAGATAGTCTCAATCCACATTTTGTCGCTTCCCTTATCTTCCCCCACTGTCCCGTATTATTGCATCCACCAAGAGATTACACAACCACACACTTCTTCCTCAGTTCGTGTTCCACATCCTACTTCTTAGCATCCCTGCTAGCTCTATTTTTAAGAGCTTTTCAGTGTTAGTAATTCTTTGGTCCAGTTGAGAGTGAGAAAAGATAATGTCTGACTAGAAGCTGGGTGGAGAAATAACCTGCTGACATTCTTCATGTGATAGAAAGTGACTGAGTAATTCACATGTGTGGAAAATTTATAAAAATACATAGACATATATCTAGTGTTATTAAGCTTTCAAGACTAGACTTTCAGCTGGGCTGAATTTGAGATTTAAATCCATTGAGTTATTAGGGATTTCTGGAGTGTGTGAGTAGCTTCTAAGCAGTGATAGAAGACCTCTACAGCTTCCCTTCTTCCCACCTATGAAGAGTGTGTATTTTTGGTAACTCTGGTTAATGATTAACGGGACCAATTTCTCAAACATAGCTCATGTAATTATCTTTGCAATGGTTCAGTTTGCATACCAATTACCAAATTCCAAAGAGAAGATGCACTTGAAAGGTTCTCAGTTTTTTTTATTCCAATGACTTCAGAGGTCCAGTAAAATCAATTACCTCTCTCTGTAAACCTAGCTTGGCTTAGATGCCGAGACTGTCACGATTATAATAACATTATTACTGTATATGTTATTTGTATCATGTGCTTACTTCAACATGAATAATTTTCTTTTACCAAAAATTATCTCTCAAACTTCCATTTTCCTTTGATTTCGTACCCAAATGGGGACTGTGTTCCTGAGATAAATTCTGAAGTGAGTTCACCAGAATTAGCACTGCTATGTGGTCACTACACCAGGGTAAATGAATTATCAGATCTGAGGCCATGTGGCAAACTTGTTGCTGATGGCACTTTTTTCCTTCAGTGTCCGAAAGTCTCAAAGCATGCAGTTAAAGGGGGAGGGTGATCAGCTGATTGACTCCTCGGATGCTGAGAGCTGGGAGCAGATGTTTAACCTTGATCTGGTGCTTGCCACCAGATCATGAGGCCTCACAGTGCCTCAGAATACCCCCTCACACCGCAGCCAGTGCACCGTGGGACTCAATTTCCATTTTAATTACACGATCGTTTATCAGTACTTGCCCATAATAAGCAGATAAAGTCCTTCATCTGTGTCTAGCAGTGGATAATTCACTCACATCTGCTAGTATTGATACTGTCTTTTCCAGGGGCCATACCTCAAGGTTTTTATTCAAGTTCTGACTTAGTTCCCACATTGACATGTTTCCTGTGAAAACAAAAAAGGAAAGTAGTGAGTCTAAGGCAATCACAGGTTTCTAGTATTGTCCCAAGTCACCATTAAAGAAATATTTTTTTCTCCTGTTTTAATATCTGCTCTGAAGGCTACGGTCTTCCACAGTTACAGTTTTCACAGGCACTTTTTAGTCAGCTTATTATTTTTAAGGCAGATTGTCTGCTTGGGTATTTTCCATGTGTGCTATTTTTGTGCAGTCCTGGTTTTGCCAGATCACTGTACTGATTTCCACCCGTGGAGCTGAAATTTTGGAATATCATTGCACTCACGTAAGATTGCATTAATCCCACTTACTTCATCTTTCAATCTAGGACATATAGACACTATCATTTGATAACTACTGGTATAATTTCAAATTTCAACTGTATCTGAGTTAGTTTAAATTTAATTATCTAGCACATCAGTATATTCTTAGGTTTTAATGTCACTAACACCGCAGACCAAGCAGTTTTTCACAGGGACTCTCAGACTTCACAGTCTCTCAGGGCTGCAGACAGATACAGGCAGTAAAATCCATGTTCTGCAATTTCTTATGCTTGAAAAATGACACTGGACAGTTCATGCTCACTTCTTTGTGATGAGTTTTTTTGCCTAACTTCTCCTTTTTGAAGTTTTCTTTTATTTTCAAGTGTCATAAAAATGTTGTCTATTCCACAAAGTTTTTCTTTTATTTATTAGAAAAAAACCCAAACCATCTTAGGTTTAAGAGTAGAGGGATTTTTGTCAAAATTTGATAGCAAATTCCCTATGTCATGGGCTAGAATAATAAAAAAACCCAAAAAACTGGAATCCTGCAAAGCCACCTGTGTTGTCACTCTAACTATTCCTGGATCAGTGTGTTAAGAAGAACATTTAAAGCTCTAATCTTCTTAACAGAGAAAAAATCTTCCTATATTACTCTAAAACAATCTTATAAGGATTGTAAAATGATGACTATTTTATATTATTATTCTTATTAATAATAATGATGATGATGATGATAATGATAATGTATTACTGCTATGTTATTTGACTATGACTCCTCCCAATTATTTTTCTTAAGTTATTACTAAAAAGCACAAAGCATTTGATGGTGTTGAGGACTGGGAGAAATATTCCTCCTTTTTTTTCCACAGTCTGTTTAAAGCCTGAAAGGTATTAACACTGTAATGAAAGTTATACAGATGGATTTTCAAAGACTTCAACAAAAAAAGACTAAGTCACCCATGATTGATCAAAGGGATAAGTGGATTTTCCCTATTAAATCTTGAAAGACAAAAGCTTGATATTCAGTATCTAACTGAAGCATCGATTTTAAGGGAACAATTTTCATACTGTTAGACTGGTGAAATACTCTAAATCTGATGACTGGACTGATGAAAACGCTAAATCAATATGATGTAACTATTTTTTATATCTGGCATTAGTCTTCCCATAACATGTAGCTGCTATCAGAGTGAAATAAAAGCAATGCCCTTTCATTAAATGGATGCACTCTTCAGCTCACACCAAGATTTCTTACTCATCACCTGCTGTTGTGAAACTTTCTTGGGTCATCATCATTGTGTAAGGAAGTACATATTTAAATATTTTAAGATGTTTCATGTGTAGAAAACCTTGTCATTTTGGATAATTATCTTTTGGTCGTTAAAAAATATTCCTGCTATAAAGTAATGACGTTTTCAGAACCACCCACAATACTGTACTAACACAACCAGAGGATAAAAACATTTGCCTTTGTTCCACAAGGTGAAACTTCTGAGTTGACTTCAGATCATATTCAAATTTTTGATACTGTTCCAAATTGCAAGAATGGCTAATCTGCTCTGTGCTTTCTCTTCAGTCTGGAATACTAAGTTGTTTTGCTAATTCTGAAAAATCATGGCTAGTTGCCACAAATTTTGTCAGCTGAGGCAGAGACTCTAATCTTGTTGTTGGGGAAGATTTTATTTAGTGGCACTTTAATTTGCTGTTTGATCTAAAAGGAATGTCTCTTTTTTAGAATAATTTGGTGATGATCATGGGAGAGTGAGTGATTTTTTATTTCTTATCTTTTTTTGAGCTTGCAGAAACTGAGAGAATAGAAAGATCATCCGAGTTCAGACAATTTAAGGGCAGGACTGACTAAATACAAAGCTTTTAAATATCTGCATGCTGAGTAATCTGTTAACTGGGCAACAACTATGAGTTTGCTTATGAGTTAGGAGAGTCAGAGGGAGAGAGAGACATAGGATTTGGGTTTTCTACTATATTAGGAAATGTTAAGGTGGATGGAGCAGGCTGCTATAGCACTAGCAAGGAAAATAGCAAATATGGCATAGGCCATGGAGGTGGCTGAAGTTGGGTCTGTAAGATTAGCATCATTTTAAAGCCCATTCTTTATTAAAAATATTTCCTGACAGAGCTTCTGAAGAGGCTTCAGGCCCTAAACATACAAGTGAAGGCAACAACAGACCTTAAATTTTTTTTTAGGAATGTGATAGAAAGCTGAGATGATTTGCAGATACCCGGCACCTGAAAAGAAATGCTGTTTAAAAGAAAGGGGAACACTGGCATCACGCATCTTCCAAGAAAACACCTGGCTATGTGCAAGAGAAGTCAACCACTGGAGCAGTCTCATTCTGTTAAGGAAAAAAACCCCAGCAGCCTGATAAAATGGGATAGCAAGAATCACAGGATCATAGAACATCCTGAGTTGAAAGAAACCCAAAAGCATCATCAAGTCGAATTCCTGGCCCTGCACAGCAGGATACCCAAGAATCATACCCTGCACCTGAGAGTGCTATCTGTCAGGCTTGGTGCTGAGACCACTTCCCTGGGGAGCTGTTCCAGTGCCCAGTCATCCCCTGGGTGAAGAAACTTTTGTGATATTCAACCTAAATCTCTCCTGATTCAGCTTCATGGTGTTCACTCGGGTCCTGTCACTGGTCATCAGACAGAAGAGATCAGTACCTGCCCCTGCACTGGCCCTCATGAGGAGCCTGTAGACTATGACAAGGTCTTCCCTCCATCTCCTCTTCTCCAGGCTGAACAAAACACATGTCCTCATCTGCTCCATGTATGGCTTCTCCTCAAGGCCCTCAACCATTCTTGTTTGTCTACTTTGGACACTCTCTAATGGTTCAATATCTTATACTGTGATACCCAAAACTGCCCCCAGCACTCGAGGTGAGGCCTCCTCAGCTCAGAGCAGAGCAGGACAATCCCCTCCCTTGCCCAGCTGGCCATGCTGTGCCTGATGCCCCCCAGGACAGGGTTGGCCCTCCTGGCTGCCAGGGCTGTGCTGGCTCATGTTCAGCTTGCCATTGACCAGGACCCCCAGGTCCCTTTCCATGGCACTGCTCTCCAGCCTCTCATTCCCCAGTCTGTACATCCAGGATTGTCCCATCCCAGGTGCAGAATCTGGCAGTTGCCCATATTAAATTTTACATAACTAGTGATTTTCCAGCTCTCTAATTTGTCTGGGTATCTCTGCAGGGTCTCTGCTTTCAACAGAGATGAAGCCAAGAACTAGTCTACAGTGAACAGACAATGAGATGATAAAATCCTTCAGAGACAGTGCCAAGGAACAATAGGAGAGTGATCCAGACAGAGAGATAGCCAAAGGCAGGATGCAGTGCAGGAAGAAAAATGAGCAAAAAAATAATACCAAGAGAAACAGACGTGTCTGTTGCTAGTGCCAGAGCATCAGCAGAGCCTCATTACGGAGAGGAGTGAGAAGGCATGTTACAAAAGAGAACCAAACTGTGCTTGGAGAGCAAACTGATTTAAGAGAAAAAGACCACTGGTTGCTCTTCACATCAGAGCAGGCAGCCAGGTCCTTGCCATAGAAAACAAACTGTTTAATGCCATGAGGAAACCTAGTCCAAGAATGAAAAAATGGGGATTATTTCTGTCCTGAAAAACAGATTAAAAAGATTAAAGAGTTTGAAAAGTAATAACACACTTCTTGATGATTACAGTATATTCAAACATACACCAGTACACTACCTATTCATGAAGTTTGACATTACTTTTCCAAAAGGGTATTGTCAGTCAGGTAATTGTCAGAGAAAGTTGAGTCTCAGGCAACCTCTACTCCCTGCAAAACACCACAACTACTTCAAACTGTCTCTGTGCTGTGATTGTATGGCTTTACATCAAAGCTACAGCTGCAAATTAAGGAATACACATAAACATGCACATTCTGTGTGGGAATTCAGTTCATAGTTGGTGGAAACAACTGAAATGTTCGTTTTATGCTTGCAAGGAGACTGAAATTCTTGAGAAGGTTATGAAACCAGGCATTGCAGGAAAAGTGAGAAAACGTAGGAAAGGTAGGGTTAACTGGAGTGAAAGCATTCTTACATTCAGAAAAGAGAAATGAGGGAGTTGGTTGTGCTGCGTACGCATTAAGTAGCTGATGGAATGAATTGTTCTGTGGCAGCAAGAATAAAATGAAATCCTTTCTTGTAAAGATTACCCCTAAGAAGGATGATAAAAGCAGAATTACAGACTTTTCAGAGCTGGATATGGATCTAGCTAATAATGAGAGAAATACATACAAAGAAATGGTGGAGATGGGGGCGGGAGAGAGAGAGAGAGAGAGGAAACGTCAGCTTTTCAAATACATGCTGGAGGGATAAAAAACCCCACCAAAAACCCCCAAACCACACAAAATACCAGACATGGTAAGACCTAGACATTTGGGATCTTATATTTAGCAAAAATTTTGACAAATAGTCAGTGAAACAGTGATGCTATTTTAGATTTGGATTACATGAACAGCAAAAAATATAGAGTAAATACTCATAGAAATTAATCCTGGATTGGCTAGATGTGACAGATTTTGACTTTTTTTAAGTGAGAGATTGAAACATTAGGATAAAACACTATGACTTTCTAGGTATAAATGTAAAGAAACAGAGAAAGTTAGTTTGCAAATCTAATGGGAATTAAACTCAGAGTTCTCATTAGATATGGATAGAACTTTGGGTCTGCAGTGCAATGCTCTGGGTTTTTATTAAGAAGGATGAAATAGTAAAGAAGAAATACAGTTCCTCTGGAAAAATATAAAAGAGAAGTGTATTAGCAAGGAAATTGTATTTTTGTAGTTAAAATGTACAGAAAAGGAAACATAAATGAAACTGACGTGGGACTTGAAAATTAAAATAAATTGCTATGAGTAAGAGAATATGGAACAAAATTCAGGCATTCACTTTTGCATTAAGTATCTTCTGTAAAGCAACTTTGGAGGCCAAGACTCTGAGCCAGATGGTCCCTTCAAACTCCCCCTCTCCTTTCCATTCAATTTCTACACTTTCTGTCTGGTAACATGAGGAGGAAAATAGTGGAAAATTAATTCTAACATTAGCTAGTTTTTGTCTCTGTGTCTGGCCCCATTAAGTCAGCCTGCAGACATGAATGTACCAACCTAGAATAATGCTGCTAACAGCATTGCCAGGAAATACTCTTGCATTTAGGGCCATAGGGTTCATTCTGATGCTAATGCATCCACTCAGTATTCAGCAGAATTGTCTGCGTGATACCAACAGCTCAGGTGTACAGCCAAGCAGATACACGATTGTTACCATCCCTTTCGTTATGACAGATTGGAAAAGCCCATCCATGATGGTCAAAAGGCACATTTGAGGTTCTTCTGAGTGCGCAAAATTTTCACAAAGCTCTGTGTCTTTTCCTCTTCAGGATGCACAGTATCTCTATCAATGAAATGCACAATCCCTGCTTGTGTGTCCCCCAGGTAGTGTCCATCCTCATGTAATCAATTGACTGAGGGTCTTGCCCACCTGCTGCCATTGTAAACAAGAAAACTTTCTTACCAACACCCAATTCAGCCCAGTCTATACAAAGATTTTGTCTGTAACAATTAACAGAGAGACTTTTAAAAGTTAGCAGTTTTGAGGGCTCCCACAGAGTATTGAAACCAGACATAATTCTCTTTGATTTGTGATTGAGAATTAGCAAGTAGCCACAAACACCCTTATTTCACTTTTGATTGACAAAACATTGTGCATGTTCCCCTTACTGAAATAAGCACACTTTATCTCTTACTCATCAACTGGGAAACTGCTCCCTACAGCTACTGTAAATTTATTCATGTATATATTATTTTTTCTTACAGTTACTGTGATCAGGAGCATAACATCGATTTTCTGGAATTAATACTGTTTCCACATTCAATCTGGATGTACCATATGGTTATAATCCTCTTCATTAGTAGACAAAACCATAGCTGCTAGAATGGATTTATTTCAAGCACCCTTCTGTATTTCACCAAAGATACGGTGGTCAGTAAGATGGGTACTTTTCAGAGAGCTTTCAGTGGAATTAGTTTTAGGTGAAATAGGATTTTTTGAGTGGACACAGGCCTCATACTGTCCCAAAATACACTAGGACAAATTTAATGAACAATATAGGTGGCAATTCAGGAAATGAGCCATTCTGCCTTGGAGAGTTTAAGGAAACACATTCTAATTGAACACCCCCTCCCCCCCAGCTTCTATTTTTGTAGACTCAGCAAGTTTCCTGACTGTAATGGTGAATCCATTACTTTAATTATTATGCCTATTTAAACATATGCTAGATAAAAACCTCTTGTAAAACTGTAATTCAAAACCTGATGTTCTGTTGTGTTATTTATCCTCAACACAAAGTCTAAAACTAAAACTGCATTTTGAGCTGTAATGTAACCAGACAGCACAGATCAGCAAGATCATCTTCATTAGTGACTGTATCCTAGATTAGTCTCATCTGTGGAAGAATTGGTCATGACTGACATTTACAAGTGAATAAAGGCACTAGCTGGATAACAAAACAAATAAAAATATAAACATTATTCTCTCCTTGTGCCTAGACAGACAACAAACAAATTTGGGATAGAAAGTCACTAACATTTTAAAAAATTGATTGACTTGCTTTAGGGAATAGTTGCAGTGACAATTGCTCCAGACAAAGAATATCACCTCTGCTGAAATCTGCCACCTCCATACAAACTGGATAAGAAGTGAGACTATATATGGCAGAAAACACTCCCAATAAGTGGAAATGTTTAAACTGCCCTTTGACCTTTATATGTGCCTTGGAGAAACTGAACCAAACAACTTTGAGCAAGTGCACTCACAGCAAACTGCTTTCCACTGGTTTACAGAGCTTGGCCCGTTTATTTTAATGCATTATCATTATAAGACCTTTCATTTCTGGACTGTCTCAGAGGCAATGGATAATGATGTACTATGATGCCAAAAGTCATGCCTTAATGTTGACAGCTGATGTTTCCAATATCTTACTTCCCAGAGTACTTATCCAGTTATTCAAATCTCCTGGGTCAAGATTTGCTCTGTTAGCATATGTGTCTCACTCATTTTCAGATTCCTTCCTCCACTAGGAAATTGAATTTTATTAATAATATTTTACAGGATTTCTGTGAGCTTCTATTTTAACTCACGGTTGAAAATGCTTAGAGTAGAAATGCTTGGGAAAAAAATACCCCACCCTTAATAATTCCCTTCCATGTTTTGTCAACAGTTGAATGCAACTGAAATCTTTCTATGTTTGAAAATTTGGGATTAATTCCAATAATATTCCCTGGTGTAGTACTCTAGCAGTCCTTTTGGTTTTTATTCTTTACAAGAATTTTTCTGATTTTTCTCCTACCATTGAATAGTGCTTATTGAAACCAAAAAGCAACATGAAATTTTGAATGTATGAATTCTGTACAAGTTAATTGTTTGTCATTAAATCCAGGCTTGCTGACAAAGGTTTGGTATTATTAATGTCCGGGATTCTGCACTAGAATAGTTATTTCATATTAAGTGCAAATTTCTGAATGGTTCTTCCCTGCAAACCTCTTGCTGCTGTGCTGCTAATGCTCACTAGAAGCCAGCTAAATTAATCTCAAGCACAGCAGAACCTTCTGTAATGCCACATCAAGAATTTGCTGCAGTGACATTCCTGATTCTTTCCGACAGTTGAATGACACACAGCATTGCTAATTCACAAAGTAATGCTGGGCACTTTTATGCAATGTGACTTTTCATCTTCCCCACAACTGCTTGCTCACATATTTTTTTCCATATTAAATTACTCATATGCATAACTGATATAATCTCTTTTCTGCACTCACATGTGTCTACAAGAATTAGTTATTATCCTGTCTGGAATTAAATCTGGACTCTTCTCTTACAATTAAACAATTATTCTTGCATTTTATATCTCCTTACATTAGGTGCAAAGGAACACATTATCAAAATTGCTCTAGCTTAAGTTAAGGGAGCTTTCCTAATTTCCATTCCACTACCCTTATATTCTGGATGAAAGATGGATGTGTTGGTCTGCATCCAAGTGAAACAGTGATGGCAATTACTGGCAGGTGCATGTATATGACAGAATCAATATACTTTATTAAAGTTTTCCCTTAACTTGATTTTATGAAGGTAAAGTTTTAGCCATTTTTAGCATATGATGCAAGATCCATTTTTGTTCTTCTTTACTAAGCCTAGGGTCTGGGACCTCCCTGGTGACTAATTTTTAAATACTCACTCACAATCCTTGTGGTGCAGCTTATTGGACAGCAGAGCAGGTGCATGATCCATGTGATACTCTGGAGAATGCTGAACCTTGGAGAGAAGGCTTACAGCCACATCTGACTGGAAACTTGTGACACTTGAGACTTCACACTTCCCATGAAGGTTTGCTTAGCTTTCAAGGCAGGTCCACTTCCATCATATTCGTAGGATGTGTTTGCATGCCTCTCAGATATGACAATGAGTAAGATTAATGACAGAAGTTAGTCCAGAGCCATCATGTTCTAAGTGAATCTTGTAGATTAATAAAGGAAAAAGGGCTATGTATTAAAAAGTTCTGGTGCAGGCAAAGTGCTTCAAAGAGCCCTGCTTAACCAACCAAGGGTCAGAAGACGTCAAGCCATCGGTAGATGCCTAAATATGAAATAAAAAGGGGCTGGATTTAGACCATTCCTTATGAACTTTTAAATCAGACACAGAGTGCTCACACAGATTGCCTTGCTGCTTTTCAATGACAGTGTACTGAGAAAAATCATAGTGTGTGCTTTCAGCAGCCTCCAGCCTGCAGGGGAAGTATCTTCCAGGTACCTCCACAGCAGACATTTGCGATAAATGATGTGTCCATTTAAAATCCCTTGCTCATTGGGACAGTCAGGCACATGGAAAATTGCAGTGTCCCTGATTGCAGAGCAGCAGACTTGGTGCTGTGGAAGAGGGTCTTTTGTAAAGAACTGAGGGTCTCTGCTGTAGTGGAATATAGGCTTGACTATGGCTATCAACATTCTCTGGGACCAAGAAGCATTTTCCATCTCTCTTTCCATTTCTACCATGAAAAGAGTCCTGGTGACCTGTCAGGACAAACTCTTCATGGGTGCTATTTCTCCACCTCCACCCTTTCTCCGTACACCTGCCACTCCTTTAGAGGGGAATATTTTAAAATTGACATTTCTATCAACTTCTTAGTCAATTCCTTCCCCACAGTGAGTGAGACAGCACATAGGTTTTGTATAATCAAGGTTTAAATTGAAGTTTTACAATGTACATTACTGTAATGTCTCCCTAATGCATTCGTATTGATGGTTTCTTTTAGTTAATAATTCTAATCCATCCCCCCTTTTGGAGAAAAAAGGCCAACAGAATCTAATCCAAGACCTAAATTATCTGGTCATAGCAGAGAAGCAAAGGACTCTGATGCCACCTGATAAATTCTTTAATAACTGGGCATTAGGAGTCCCAGCAAAGCATGCTCCTGCTATTACCCTCTGATGCAAGCCCCAGAGCTGCTGCCTGGTCTGTCTTGGCTGCCTTAGCATTTGTACTTGACAGGGATTTCTGACTGACTGAAAATCAGCTATTGCAAAACACATGGGTCCCGCAGATGGGTAAGTAAAGGCAAAGTATTTTCTTTTTTTTAGAGTTTCCATCAGTCCCACCAAGACTGTGTGTGACATCTGCAGTTGCAGATGAAATACCTTTTAGTGGTTACTATATTTTCACTGTCGGCACCAGTCCCTACTGTGCTGCCACATGTAACTTCTCAGTGGCTCCCTTTGTACAGTGTGGGGTCTATGAAAGGCAAAGCCATGTTGTCATGAATGAGTGATGTCCTCATGGCACATGGTACTCTGTAATTTGTTTTGGTTCTCTATGAGTAACTCCTGTAAAGGCATTTTTTTAATGTTCTCTATTTGTATAATAGGTTTCTCATGGCAGTTTTGAATACATGTAGTCAATTTAATTGATTGTGCCTCTATTAAAAATAGTCATACAGCAGTGACAGTCTTGACAGCCCATCTGTAAACAACAGAAGCTATTTAAACCCAGCACTATAATGTTAATTAGTAAAACACTATTTGTGGCTGCATATGAATCTCTTGAGTGAAATACTTATACTTTCACTACAGGATGTACTGGGGGAATGGGCATGAGGTTCTCCTTTAGAAATCCTCCAGGCATGAGGAGCACCTTTGCAGGGCAGGAGCCTGTGGCAGAGGAGCTTTGATTTTGTTTTGTTGGCTGGGAGCCTTATGCTTATGGAAGCACAGACTGGTGATTTCTGTGGCATATGCTCCATCCAAGCATTGGCCTCTCCCTTTGGCCATTTCCTACCCCAAATGCCAGTAGAGAGCAGAAGGGTAGGAATACGGGCACTTCTAATTCTGTTGAAATGCCACATTTCCCCTTTACATTATGGTGACATTTCTGGGCCAAATAAACTGATTTATATGGGAGATTTGACTGGGATGTAGCACAAAGCAGGTATGTTGTAACAGTAAAGTGCAAGCATTATCCCTGCAGGTCTTTCAGGTGCAGTATCATTCTTTTGAAGGAGAAAAGATGCTACAAAAAGAAAGGGTAGGACTGCGAACAGCTGTAATTTGACAGCTCCCTTGTCACCACTGGAACAACAATGATTTATGCTGGTAGAGAGTGTAGGCCACTGAATTCTTTCTTGCATAACTAAAAAAAGATTTCCCTCTTAATCTAATTGCTTCTTCCCTCTTAACTCTCACTTTGCTCTAGAGCTTCTACTTTGAGTGGGTTTTAAGGCTTATTGCAGATAAAATGCAAGTGCACAGAGAGCATGTTAAAAAGAAAGCTGATGTCAAGTACCGAGCAAGCACTCCTGGAAAGCTACTGCTTTGTTTCCTGAGCATAAGCTAAGGGACCAACCACACTTTTGGGCCCAAGCCTCAGAGGTGCTAATTATCTGTGAAACCCACTGAAACATGGTAAGTCAACAGTAACTTTCAGGATCTAGCCTTTATATCCAAAATGGCTGTTTGGGGAATGCCTTCTTTTTTCTCCAAGATACTTTTCAGTGTTGAAGAAAGTCACAGGTCAGTGACATTCTCCAAATTACCAGTTTTCTATTTAACTTTGGTTCTTTGAAAATATTTTGACATAATTCCTGTGCATGATTCGCCTGAACTAGATAACAGGGGACATACCTCATATCTCAAGGAAATTTCCCTCAACCCCTGCTGTGATGTACTGACTGATACTATAATATGGATCAATACTTCTATTACTGGTACAGTATGAAGTGATCAGTGATTTCCTCACTATTTTTAACATTTATCTTCCTTTTGTATACTGTGGAACTGTCACATTACTATTAAAATCACCAGTTATGATATATATATTTGTGTGATGCATTCTTGGGTTTTTTTGGTCACATACACAAGCCAGGATAATCCAGCAAAACCGTTTTTTTTTTAATTGGAGCCTATCTTACTTCTTTTGACTTACTGATTTAAAAGCATCAGAAAATTTATCACAGATCACCCCTATGGCACACCATTACACTTAAATCCACTTTAGCCATCCCAGGGATTATTTGTCCATTAATGGCTGACAGCAATGAGTGTGCATCCGGCACTTACAGTTTCTGCTTGCTTCTCACTTTCAGCGATGACTTCATTCTGAACATTTTGACAGTGTCGAATTATTCAGTGTAAAAAACACTTTCCAGTACTTGTCCAGCAGTTGCTGCAGTCTATCATCACAGCATATGCGAACTATTGCATTTTAAAATGTTTATAGACACAAGTGGTCTAAATTTGTGCTTCCCAAGAGGTGCCTAAACAACAGTGAAACTTTGTGCCCTAAAATCCTTGTTGTTGCAACAAAATCCAAAATGCAGTGTACATTTGGTACTATAACTATTGGTTTAACTTTGCTGAGACATGCCAAGAACTCTAATGTTTCTTCTTATTTCTTTTACTTAGAAGCAAAACTATTCTCTGTAACATTAGACTTTTACCACGTTTAACTGAATAACTGGCAGAATATTTTTTGGTTGATTGGTTGTTTTTTGTTTTGCCAATGGGCTCTCACTGCTATAATGCATGAGATACACACTGATAGGGCAAAGAGTATTTTTGCTTCATCCATCTAGAAGCCTTACTCAACACAACATTCATTTAAACTTATATGTTACCCACATTTTGCCATTTAGATTTCTATTTATTTTTGGGCACTTTGCCCCCACCCTTCCACTTTAGGCCCCTGTCACTTTCAATTACCCAGCTCATCTGTCAAAGGGCTGCAGTTTCTACTTTTTTAGTCAAAGGCATTTTAACAACTTTTCCTGAGATCATGTGTATTGAAAATTAAGCCAGTTTTTTATACAAACAGCTGTGGCAGAGGTGTTCCTTGAAGGTTGCTGCCCAAGCAATGGAGCAGCTGATCAGGCAGCTGGCTAGGGCTGGCTGCACTGAGGTGAAGGTTTTCAAAAGTGCCCTAGAGCTTGACACTCAGATCCCAATAAAAAGTAATGTTTGGGGCATATATTTACTTTTTTTACTCTTTTGAAACTCTAGTCTACCTCATATATTTAGCCGAAGTTAATTTTGAAAGCTTCTGTACCATTAATAATATCAGCATATTTAAATGAATTTGTAAGGATGATAACAGCATGATATTTTTGTACATCCAGCGCCATCAGCAGCAGGGGTTATTTCCTCCCTGCTCCTTATTACTCCTGTGTGTCAGTCAGGAAAGCTGTGTCTGTCCTGGCTGTTATTTCATGTCCCTATGTCAGAAGGATTCCTCTCCTCTCCTCTCCTCTCCTCTCCTCTCCTCTCCTCTCCTCTCCTCTCCTCTCCTCTCCTCTCCTCTCCTCTCCTCTCCTCTCCTCTCCTCTCCTCTCCTCTCCTCTCCTCTCCTCTCCTCTCCTCTCCTCTCCTCTCCTCTCCTCCCCCTCCTCTCCTCTCCTCTCCTCTCTCTCCTCTCCTCTCCTCTCCTCTCCTCTCCTCTCCTCTCCTCTCCTCTCCTCTCCTCTCCTCTCCTCTCCTCTCCTCTCCTCTCCTCTCCCTCTCCTCTCCTCTCCTCTCCTCTCCATCTGGATCTCACATCTGCTCCCAAAAACTTTTGAAGTGCCACCAGGCTTGTGTGATTCTGGGAAGGCTTCCAATGCAGTGGGTAGTTTTTTACAATATTAAAAAGCCTATTGTGGGCTCCAACAGACAATGGGCCACCAGGACAGCTGAGGCTGGGATGACAATTGGGGTCATCTCCCTGCAGGTGCCTGCCCTCTATTGAGGCGTGAAAGTCAGAGCTACTAGTCACTATCTCTATGCTCTAAGCTTGAAGTTTTCAAAAGCTGACGGACAAGAAGAGAAAGTGGGACAAGTAACTAGGTGTTGGTAACCTCAGCAACTGAGAAATAGAGGGGCTGGAGCCCAAAGCAAGCCAGGAGCAGTTATATAGGGACAACAAGCCCATTACAGTCTTGCCTCTCTGTTTAGTTGGGTCAAAGGGATTTCCTGCAGGCTGCAGTCACCTCTAGCAACAGCCCATTTCCACAGCACACAGGAAGATCTCCTTGGGTTTCTGTGTGCTCCATGGCAGGTGGGCAGGTGGTGAGAGAGGCTTTGCTGAATCGCCCACGGAAGGGGGAAGAGAGCAGGAAGAGATAGGGAAACCCTGAATAATCCCATACATAGCTGCCCATGCCCAGGGGCACAGCTTTGTGTGCTGCTGCCCATATGCTCAGGTTTTGCAATGCTAAGCTGCTTGTTTGGTGTGTCAGGCTCAGCAGAAAGCTGATTTGGATCCCAGAATCACTGTATAGGTCTCTTGGCTGAGGAGAAGCTGGGAAGGGAAAAACTGGAAGGGACGATTTAGTCCAGATTAAGCTGCAGGCAGTGTGAGCAATGTATTTCTCCCTTTCACATTCAAAATCTTACTTCTTTGACTAGTAAGTCTTCACTTCTCTATCTCCTGAATGGAGTAAAACTTCATTTATTACCTGTCTCTGAAAAAGTGAGGTCTGTATGGGAAACTGATTCATGCAGGACATTCTTCCTGTGGGCACAGTTAATCCATGCAGCAGGCAGGGTGGTCTGGGAGGGGTCTGTCATCCTGCCTGGATTGCAGGTTTGAGGCTTACACTCTGCATTTGCCATTGCATCATGGTATTATTCATACAAAGCAGTAATCCTCCTTAGAGTATAATTATGCACAGTCTGCTGAGCTCCCAAAACATAATTACCTCTCTATGGGGCTGGGTTATGTTCACAGGCTAAGCCAGGGCACGACTCTGCCTTTCAGGGCCTGGGTGCCACACACTCTCCCAAGAATGGTGTTTTTTTCTGTTCTTTCTTGGCAGGTAAATGAGATGAGTGAAAAATAAGCATTTTCTTGACACAGGTGTCAGCTGTACCAAGATGACTGTGGTGTGGAGCTGAATAATGTGATCTTCTGCCCCTTACAGGCTCAATAAACTGCAAAAAATGTGTCATGGTTTAAAACGCAGCAAAAAGATGCCTACATAAATTTCACTGGCCTCATCAAGTTGAGAAATGGGGCTTGGGCTATTCCAGAGACCTCAGACAACTTTCACTTTGCAAGGTATGGTGTGTAAAGCACTGTCTGCAGGGCCTAAAAAAGCATTTTGGTAAATCTCATGGGTGCAATCTAGAAAGTGTCTGAAAAATAACAGGGATGCTCATCACTTGTTTTGTGACAAGTTTTTTTTCCTCCTGCTGCTTATCTGTGCCCCTGAACTCTGCCCATTATATTTAGCTAATAAAGGAGGGATATCTATCAAGTTTCCAAAAAGACAGAGGTCATTGTGAAGAGTTTTTGCCAATATCTTCTAATAACTTGTCCCTCTGTGCATACACCATTCTTGGCTATGGGCCAGGAAAACCCAGTGTGTTTCCAGGGAGATTTCAGCTCTGCTGAGTGCCATATATTACAGTAGGCTCACAAAGAGTGAATTTCTATGGAACAGTTTAGATACAGGAACAGGCAAATTGCCACACCAACACATTCTATGTCTCTGAAGGAAGGCAAGAGAAATATTCATACAGCCTTTCATGAGGTTCCTATTCTGCATCATTGTATAAACCTTTCAGTCAAGAAAATCTTCATGGTATCGGATCTTAGCTGCTCACCTCTTTTGTTCCTCAGCAGGGAAGAGCAGGCTCTGCTGGATGCAGCCAGGGCTGTTTTAAGGCCACTTCCCCGAGCAGATTAGCCAAATGTCTTATCAGTTTTTTGACTGCTTTGGAGATGCAGATTTGTGATACCATTATCCCTAGAGATGAGAGAACACCCTGGGCAGCGCTGAGCTGAGGAAGGCAGCTACCTCTTGTTACTCAGATTGATTGCTTCAGATGATGCAGAGGGTCTCACTTGCTTTAGGGGGAGATGACTCTTGTGGTAATAATTAGAGCATGAATTATTGCCTCTCCACAAGACTGCTATAGATCAACATCTCGTTAGCACAAAGTTGGACTTTTGCATTTCACCTATGCTGGGAGAAAAAGATGCCTGTAGAAGAAAACCCCCACTTTTTTGGTCTATATGATTTTGTTCCTTTTTTTTCACCTCATATTACAATCTCTGTGGTGAAAGATCTGTTTTGGTAGTCAAAGTGTGACTTACACAGCTAATGAGCACTCCACAGATAATGCAGCGGCTGCTGGCTCTCCTGGTGAAGCATTTCTGCTGTGTTATGCACCTGCATGTTCCCCAGTGCACAGCAGACACAACTGGTCTTCAAGGCACCCTTCCAAAATTTAACATGGACGTGGTCTCCCCATCTTGTACATTTCTCCTCCTTCAACCACCATTCCTACAACTCGTCTCGATGCCTTAAGGTTTAGCTTTCATATTTTCCAGATTCTGTACTGCATTAATATATAACTTTGAACTTCATACAAACTGGTAGCAAGTTCTCCTCACAGATTAGTTAGACAAAACAATCCTTTTCCAGCCTGAGAAACAGAGATACGTTGCAGCTTCAGGCCCAATAAATATAAACAACAGCAAATTGAGGAGAGCAATCTGGGAGGATGGGACTTCATAACCTGAAGCTGTAATTGGACAATTTACACCAATATGTAATTGGACCAAAACGTATAAAAATGTGAGAACTCATGACTCATTGTCCATCTTGGGTGTAGCCTTTTCCAGGGTCTTGTACTGCCCAGGGTGTATCCTTTGAAGGCCTTTTTAATAAATACTTTATTCCTTTAACACTGTCTAACACTCTTCTAGGTAGCCTCTCAGGGCATCACTCTTCCTCCAGACAGCTGAGTCCAAACTGAGGACAGGGCAATTTTCTGCAGCTACGTTCCATATAAGGTTGTGTATAAAAGCTGTGGTTAAGATGAAGTAATATTTGAAATGGAAAATTTTCAGGTCCTGTGTTTTAAGAGTTTACAAAGCTCCAACTTTGAAGCTCAACCAAAATGCAGGGTGTTTTTTAAGTCTTTGCTCCAGAAACATCTTTTGAGCAGTCCTGACAGCTTTCAGAAACAAAAGAGTCTTCCAAGAGAATTTTAAAGATTTTTTCAAAAAACACTTTTGCCTTTGTATTTGAGAGAGGCTTTGGCAGCACTGTAAAACAGCATTGCTTCTCTTCACTCCCTCTTCTCTTTGTCAATCATCTGAATTTACACTGCATTTAGAGTTTGTCACATAAAATACTGGAGACCTTAAAACCATTCCTTCTAAATTGGTAATTTTCGTCTGGAAAATCTTGGAGCAAGGCTATGTGAAATGGACTCAAACAAATGAATAACTAGAAGAATGATGAAATTCCAAATGTAAATATGTTAAAGAACAACCATTTTCCCTATTGTTGTTTCGACAACAGACTTTTTGTTCTTTTACTAGGAGAAATACAATTGGTAGGCATTCTGAAAGGAACTGCTGCTGGGCAACTCCACATGGTTTTTTCAAAAATGGATTTTGCTGTAAAGGATCTGATTGAAACAACCATGGGAAAGCAAGAACAGAATTCCCTAATGATTTTTGTTTGTAACTGCACAAACTAATTTGGAATGCGCAAGAGTCAACATTATGTATGTATGAGAAAGCCAAAAGAAGCAATGCAGTCTTTATGGGAGTGGTGTATTAGTAATTTGCAATATATTGGTTAGAAAGCCTATTTTAAAGCCCAGTAATGAAAACACACCTCTTCCAGCAACAAATCAGTCCTTCCTTGTTTGCTTTCCTTCATGTAAGTATGAGACATTTCTGTACCAAATCTGTAGAAAACAGAAGTGTGGTTTGGCTAGCCAAGCACAAGTCTACTGTGACTTCATATTTATTATGAAGCAAAGATTACCTGTCTTTATTCATCTTTACAGTTTTTATCCAGTATTCATTTAGCAGAACTTTAAAGTCCTTTACAACATAAAATGATTCATGGAGAATTTAGTTAACTAGGTCTATGAAACAGACATTCAAGGTATGTCATGGAAAATGGAATTACTATGAATAATGAATACACACCCTCAAATCAGCAATATGTTAATACTTCTAGTTTAGTGTTTACAGATATTCCCGCAACTTTGAACAGTTCTGTGTTACTGTATTTGTTGAATGCACACTGTATGGCCATATAATTATTGAACACAATTATTTATGCAGAATTACTAAAACACATGAAAAAATTTCCACATTCTTTTAGTGATTAGTAAGATAAAATAAGAATATTGCACCAAAAGATATGTATTTGCCGAATTAAAAAATATAAATTAGTTTGACCAGAGTTTCCTTTACTGCATGCTCACAGTAAGAAAACAGGAAATATATTGAGACAAGCACTCTGGGGTTGGATTCATCTGGTTGCATGCAGATGCTAGGAATTTATATTCTTTTGCTTGTAAGTGTGAAGAAATTGAGAAAAAATCTGGGGTATGATTAATCCTTTTTAAAGATAGTCATCTAAAAAATAGACATCTAAAATAGATCATATTGATTTCACCCTAGAAATGCTTACTTTTAAGAGTAGATGGAATTTTTCTCAAACATAAATATTGGTTAGTTAAGAAGATTCTCACCCTTTTAAAGCCTATGTGTTGCTGAAGAATAGAAAGGATGAAGTCCTGCGTTCCTTGAAGTCAAAGGCAAAAATCCTTTCATTTTATGAAAGCAAATATTTCATCCAAAATTAATAAAACTGCATCAATAAACCTTTGCTCACTACTATTTTTTCCCCTACTCTTCATACTTTCTTTAAAAGTGTTTTAGGATCAATACATGTATTTTCATTCTTTCTCTCTCTCTCAGGAATCTCTTGGGGTTTTTTCAGAACTTGATTCTTGAAGCCTGATGACTTTTTGCTACCATGTTTAAAGACTCACTATAGCAGGCCAGCACATTCACATTAGCTGTCTACTGGAAGGGGAGAAGGGTAGGCAGGAATAAGATTTGTAAAACCAATAAATTAATTCTGGCATCTTCACTGAAGCCCATACTCTTGCACTGGTTACTGTTTGATTTATTAGATATCTGAAGAAAGTATTGCAACGCAGGACTAAATGCAGATTTTCTGGGACATTTCTTTTGAACCCCAGATTGGGATGTGCAGGAAGGCCTGGGTCCTCACATCTCTAGAGCTGGCTGTCCTCAGTCAACCACCTCACTACATAATATTCAACCCTGCATCTCCTTCAATACTTTTTTTTGCCATCAAAAAATAAATATATTACTCTTTCAGCTGATAATGTGAGGAATGCATTGCAACCCAACAGACAAGAAGGTTTTGGCGTGAACCTACTTTGTACACTCAGATATGACTGAGATAATGAAACTCAGTTGATCAACACTGTCCCACACCAGTACTTTGGTGTGCACATGGTGAACTTTTCAAGCAGCCTTTAGTGTTGTCTAGGGCAGCTTTGCTGTGCTGGAAAATACTACAGTGATTACTGGTGACCAGCTAGACTATCACAGAACAAAGGGAAGCTCAGCCCAGCTGTCCTGTGTTTCTGCAGTTTGTTCTTTCTCTTGTAGACTCCAGCTAAGCAAAAAGTGATGAAGGATTTGCAGGGGGGAGGGCTCTGTTTTGTTAAATGGTTTTATATATATATCTCGGTTTTGTCTGTTTTTAAGTCACAACATTAAAGGCTGTAAATGCCAAATTTCAGTATCATCTTTATTGCAGGAGATGCAAATTTTTTTTATTAAAAGAATCTATTTTCCCAACAAACCTTACCATTCCAGACCACCACTAATCAGCAAGAGGTAAAAGCAAGTCATTTAGCAAGAATACTTTTTCAAGCAACCTCAGAATTATTCTTATGATGTTAAGTGGCAAATCAGAAACAGTACTTGTAAGGAACCCTTAGGTACTCGGAACAGGCAAGAGTGAGCTGGTTACTGATCCTTCTGTTTCTGCTGCAGAGAGTGGAATCAGTTCTTAGAGAAGCAAACTGAGTGACTTGCCAGGAGAGCGAGACACAAAAGGCATCACCAAGACCAAGTAATTAGAGAGTGTTCCAATATGCAGAATTACTGCCATCATTAATCAGCACCCATTGCTTTTAATTATCACTGGGCTTAAACAGCATCCCCAAACAATGTCCCATTAAATGATTTTTCTGGTTAAGCACATCCCAATTAAGTAAAGTGCACTGTTTGGCACTTGAAAAATGGCACCATTTACGTACAGATCGAATACAGATAGAGTGCTTATCAGATCCCCATTAAGGAATCATTTGCTGACATCAGAATATGTTCCTACTGGAACTCTGCAGTGATATATGTATAAAAAAAAGAGAATGATCTGACTGAGATATTAAAGACAAAGCAGACCGTGTTTTGATTTCTCTTGTCACCTGCTATGGAACAGGATAATTTGCAAGGAGCTGGTATTCAGGGAGCCCTTTATGGCTCTTTCACTTGATGAAACGGAGATTGAAAACACTAGATAATCACTCAGAGAGATAAGCTTGTGCAGAACACTAGAACTTTTACTTTTGATTGTTTAGTTTTAGGTAGTAACTAAACTACCTAAAACTACAGTTTTAGTAACACTTTATCAGAAACTTGCAAGTAAGTTGAAGATGTTTCTTAAAATATTTGTCATAGTTTCTTCTGCCTTTCTAAGAGGTACTTTTAAAATGGCTGTAACAGCTAACCTGTTATTATTTTCATATTACATTAATAATGGCTGTAATAGGAGGTAGTGAGCTTTTCTGCTAAAAGAAGTGCATTGATGAATAGTATCAGACTCTACATGCTAAGACTGTTCAAGTTCCACATTATTTCCTAAAAAAATTCTTGGTGACATGATTCAGATTTTGAACAAAACCATTTACAGAAATTTACTTACCTTTGTGAGTGTAAGTAAGGTGCAACTGGTACAATACCGCAAAATTTTTTTACCAAAAAAAGTCCCAAGTGTATCTATATATGTGTGTATATATATATTTTTTTTTTCCTGTGGTTAATTATATCAATGAAGAAATAATTAAAATTAAAGTTGACCCGCTTTCTAGATTTCTACATATATCCTATTCCAAACACCATTCAAAGTACTATTTCTATTCTTTAAGCTTTTGAATTGCTGCACAACCTATAATGTTAATGTTTTGCTGTGTTGTGTGTGTTTTGTTTTCTTTGGGAAATTCTCTAACAGATGTGTTTTCAGTTAATTTTGGCTGTGGTCAATAGATTTGGAAAGACGCTCATGCCACAGTTCTGTGCAGATGTATCAGAGGGAGCCTTTGGCACAGAGTGCATTTGGCATTTTCTAAGAGGAAAATATTTGCACATATGCAAAATCTGGAGTTTTAGCAAATCCTCTGCATGCTGCTGGTGTGTGTGTGTTTTCAAAAGTAGGAAACTGGGGGCATGACTAAACTGGGGCTCTCAGAGCGATATTTATATGGGAAACAAAGAAACAAAGAGAAGAGCCCTCATTTTTTCCTTTTTTTTTTTTTTTTTTTTTTTGTCCTGAGTTGCATTCTTCTTTGGCTTCTTCTAGTCAAAATATATAAATAAATACCGTGATATTTTTAAATCCTCCATTCAGCCATTTGTTTAGCTGCCACATCAGAGTGCTAACCACTGCTGTCTAATCATTCGGCTTTAGAGGAGAAAAGCCTTGCACTGCCTAGAACGGAGTCCATCAGAAACTTTTAAAATGTCAAGTAAAAAAAAATTGACCATCTCTTCTTGGAATTTGCAAATGCAGATCAAGTCTGTGTTTTAAATCATTCCTTCCATATACCTTTGCCATTCCAGTGATTTTGGGAAGCTATGTAATGGCTGAGGAAATGTGAGCAGAATGTAAAAGAAGAAGAAATTAGGCAAATTTTACAAATCACATTGTACCCTGAAAACTTTCCAGTCTGGTTTCCTAGACATGAAAGACTAAGATGGTTTAAAAAACAGCTGGAATTTTTATCTAAATTTCCTAGTCTAGCAAAACTTCTGTGTTGTAGCCATCGTATCTTGAAAACACCATAATTGGAACTTAAGATCACAGGGCCTGACTCTGCCCTTGCAGCATGAAATATACAGTGCAGAGAGTGAATCTGTGATTCTGTAAAACTAGAGAAATTTAAGATATTGACAGAGCACTAACATAATGCAGTCAAAGTCATATGCAGAATATCTGCTTTTTGATTTACGGTTGCTATGGTAATGTACAGTATATTCTTGGCCAGAGTCAAGTGGCATGGCATGCAATGCAGTGTGGTGGTGTACCAGAAACTTGGAAATATTTCTAAATCTAGAAACAATATGAAGAAATACTGAGCCGCAGTAATATCTATCACAGAATCACAAAATTAACCAGATTGGAAAAGACCTCTGAGATCACTGAGTCCAACCTATGACCTAACACCACTTTGTCAGCTGACCATGGCACTGAGTGCCACATCCAGTCTGTTCTTAAACACCTCCAGGAGTGACTCCACCACCTCTCTGGGCAACTCAATCACCCTTTCTGTGAAGAATTTCTTCCTGATGTCCAGCCTAATCCTCCCCTGGCACAGCTCAAGACTACACCCTCTTGTCCTGTCACTTGTTGTCTGGGAGGAGAGGCCGACCCCCACCTGGCTGCAGCCTCTTTTCAGGTGGTTGTAAGGGAGTGAGAAGGTCCCCTCTGAGCCTCCTCCTCTCCAGGCTGAACAACCCCAGCTCCCTCAGTCACTCCCTATAGGAACTGTGCTCCCTTCACCAGCCTTGTTGCACTTATCTGGGCACATTAGAGGATGTGCAGAATCTTCTTGAACAGTCCGTAACGCCTCAGTGCTCATAAGAATTGCTGCAAATTAATCAGTCTATATGAAAACATTTTACTGCTGTTGGGTTTTACTGCCACAGTTCTTATACTGAGAAATTAAAATGCATTCACAACTTTCTGCCCATTCTTTGACCTTGAACAGCCTATCAAAAATTCTAGATTTTCAATAGGAACTGTAAAAGCTCAGATATTGCTCAGATCCATGCTCCACCTGTGCAAGACCCACTTAATATTAGTTATTACAATGTTTGAATGGCGTGAAACAGAGCTAATAGCCATTATCCAGATTTGATTTAAATATCTTTGAAATTTGCTCTGAATTCTAAAAAGAACAATTTAATACCAGCTAAAATACCCTCAGAGAGCTCCAAAAGAGAAGAAAACCATTCTGACAAAGCAATTATATCGGCCTTATTCTAACACACTATGATTTAAAGCTAGCAATGAACCAAATCTAATTTTTTTCCCCAAGAAGGTATCATTATTTATCAAGCATGTTTTGTGAACCATTTCAAAGATCAGACCAGTTAACAATAAAAGACTTTTCATTCTTTAGTAGCAGAGAGTAGAACAACAGATGTCCTACAATTCAGCTTTTTGGCAGAAAAAAATCTAGCAAACCAATATTTCTTCCAAGGCTAAGTTTTGATTAACTATTTATTCAAGAAAGTTGGGGTTTATTTTTCTTTTTCTGCAGAGAAAAAGAAAAATCCACTGAGAAAGAAAGAGGATGGGAAATTGTAAAACTCTAATACTCGTATATTGCCAAAAATATGTGCTCTGAGTCTTCTATTAATTATTTTACAAAATTAACCTATTATGTATGATTTACGTCTCTCTCTTGTGCTTGTTTCTCCTCGAAGAAACAAACCCCTCTCTCTTTTAGCTAAGTGATAAAAGCCATTGTTTCTTTTAGAGAAGGCTATTTATTGCTATATACTGGTGCCACAGGAAAATATGGAGAATACCAATAAAGGAAAATGCATGAAGTTCAATATATAAGGTGGGAAGTACCACTTAGTTATTAATAATAAAAATAGATCTCACAGAAGGGGGGGGGGTTATTAACACTTCATTTATAACAATGCATATCTCAGCCTTCCTGTCAAGGCTGCAAACCACCCATGATCTTGTTTAATTCCCACTCACATCAGCAAAAAGAAATCCTGGTACTTTGTAGGTTAGTGTCTGGTGGTATGTTTTCTTATGTATCTGCTTTGATATCACAATCACATAATTCATGGGGCTGGAAGGCACTTCTGGAGATCTTCTAGTTCAACCCCCCGATGAAGGAGTCAACCAGAGCCAGTTACCCAGGGTTATACACTGGAAGGATTGGAACTTTTCCAGGCATGGCTACTCCACAGGGGAGCTCCATGCTGGGAAATATGCTACAGTCACTCTTCACAGTAAATCACATTTTTGTTATGTTTAAATCCAGTTTCATCTATTCAGTATCTAACTAAAGCCCATACAAAACTCCTTCTAGTAATGATTGTTAGATGTAGACACAAGACAGTAAAACATGATGTAAAAATGCATAATAGGAGAGATTCACTGCCTGAAAAAACCCTATTTTACAGCTAATATAAAGATTAAAAAGTAATCTCCTAAATTTAAAGTGTGCTGCATGTTTTTCTCTTTCTGTAAAATAGAATGCCTTTCTTTTTCATTTCTATTCACTACTCATGAAGAATTGAAAATACCAATAAATGCCATGGAAACAACTGTGCCATCTCCATGGTGTTATTGGCTGTATTTGCACTGACTGTTCTGCAGCCTTCAGCCTGTGTGCTGAGGCTGCACATCTTGGTCCCAGCCTGCACTGACCCTGGGGGAATTTGGTATGTGCCATGTCTCGAAAGGAAAAAGAAAGGAAAAAGAAAAGAAAAAGAGGTTTGAAGAACTGTGATGTACTCTTATTAACAAGACAAGAGAAAATGGTCTCAACATGCATCAGGATATATTTGAATTGGCTATTAGGAAAAATTTCTTCAGTTAAAGTGTAGTCAAGCATTGGAACAGGCTGCCCAGGGAAGTGGTGGAATCATCACATCCAAAAATGTTCAAAAGGCATGTAAGTGTGATCTAGGGATTTGGTTTAAAGGTGAATATAGTGATGCTGCATTAATGGTTGTGAATCAATGATCTTAGAGGCCTTTTCCAACCTCAATTATTCTGTGAATCTATAGTTAAGTCCCTTTATGAGAGGCTGACTGTGACATTGGGACAGATCTCATTATGCCTGGACAACATTTTGTCCCACAGTTTAACCACAGCCATAGAAACCCATTTTGCAAGACAAAGCTAAGTAATCAGCTTCTTGCCTAAAGTCTGTCAGTAACCATGATAACAAGCAAGTCAAGAGACAACCTCACGCTGGAAAAGAGGACTGAATGATGATTTCCCTTTCTCTGCATTCACACCAGAACAAGAAGGGTCTTTATTACTCAGACCCTCTTTGCAGAGCTGATGGCACCTGAAGTGTCTGTAATGAGTGATGTGCCTATGCAACATGGGCTGAAAGGCATTTAATAAACCATTCAACAAGTAGCAAACCATATCAATGGATCATCAAGAAAGACATAATAGTGCACACAGAGTCATAAGGCACTCTGAAATTTCCTTCTCCTTTCCCACTTTGCAACATGAACTACAAGCACACAATAAAGGACCCATTATATTTTAGAATTAATGCAGCCACATCCTCGAATTTTCAAGGTCCAATTAGGAGAAGCCTAAGCCAGAAATACTCAAAAAGCAATTCAGGAAAGTTGTAAAGAGAGATAACTATTAAAAGTGAGAGAACTTAGATGTTACTTCTCACATTGTCCCCTTTTCAGACTTCTTTTAGGACAATAATAAAGCTCTAATAACCTTTAATATAGATTTTTTTTTCCATCCTACATCTTCAGACAAAGAGGGATTCCATCAAAATCAGTAATAATTATTTCTCTGTCACAGAACTAGGTTTATTAAGAGAAAATGCAGCCCACCTCCTGTCTTATTTTAACCTGTTTTAGACATAGCATTTGCACTTTTGTACTGAATGTTCTGACCTAAAAGTACTAAATTAGAAATGTCCTTTTGGGTAGAGACAGCTCCCATCTTAGGGCACTGCTCCTGAGAGTGTGGGCCTGGAAGGACCCTGTTTAATATCAGCACTGAGTGAGCACTGGCCATACAGTAGATAATGCCTTCACAGAGTAGTTATCTAGCTTTGTCCCATGAATTACTCATGGCCTCATTTACTGCTTTAGCTCTAGCTGGAAGCTTGTTCTAGAACCACACTGACCTAGTGGTAGGAGACATACTATTTCCAGTCTGAACTTATGCAGAGCCAGTTATTGTGCTTAAAGAGCTCTTCTTCCCAAGGGGAAACTTATTCAAAAGTGATCTTTGCTCCCTTATTTACTCAAATATTGTTCACAGAGGAAATGGTCTCTCCTCCAAGCCTTCCCCGGCTGGCTTTGATGATCAAGATCCTTCTGTTACATCTTCTTTGCCTTCTTCTATAAATCTCACTAGAAATTACTGAAACTACAATTCATAAATGCCAACAATCAGCATTTCATAGTTTCTTTAAAGCAAAATTGGGGCATGTCTGGCAGTGGTTAGGATCTATTGAACAAGAGACCAGAGTCTGTGATTTCCTCTAAGGGATGAAGAGAATTAATGTACATTTTTTAATACATCTATACTATTTTTTTAATGAAAAATTGTTCCTGGAATTCTGCCTGATCCAGATGCTTTTTTGTAGGTGTCTGCATTGGGTGGTCTTGGGGATGAGGACAAGAAAAATTCTCAGAAGATGGAACTACATCCTGTATCAGGTAAAGTTATAAAGTTGTAGGAAGGAGTCTCAAAAATACATCTGCCAGATTTCATTTAAAGGCTGGACCTCTATATCCCTGCCTATGGTGAGGGGCCCACCCTGAAGTAATATCAAGGGGGAAAACCTGTAAGAAGGTAAATCTGCAACCATGGGAGTTAAGAGGGAACATTTACATTAAAAAAAAAAAAAAAAAAAAATTTAAATTACGGATTCCCACTCCACAGACCACCAGTGAGTGCTCTAGTTGCTGTTGTCTCTACATCACAGACATGAAATTAAACTTTTGCATTTTCTTTAGTGAGGAAGAAAATAGATAATTTTTCCTTGGGAATGCAGTTTAAAGTGCATTAAAACACTGCTCAGTTTGTTGGCATCCAGTTGAAAAAAATGGGATCACTTCTAGAGACTGTTGCATAGCTCTGTACCCACATAACTTCCATGGGAATTGTGATCACCAACAGGAGAACACAGAAAGGCATTATGCACTTTTCCCTGCTCATGAGTTTCTGGGCGGTTTTAATTTGTTCTGTTCTGCTTTTATATTCTTTTAATAAATCTGAAGGCCTTTCATCACTAATGCAGCACTAGACAAAACAAGTGGGAAGGATTATATGAAATTTGATCAGCAGCAACAAAAAGCCAATTTAACTGGGGGGTTATTGCTCTGCTTGTGATGTTTTAACTTTTGTGAGAGGCAGAGGCTTAGTTTACACTGGGATTTCCTGCATGATTTACAAAGCAGGAGTGAAACTCCTCACATCCATTCTGATAGATCTCTTCTTTCATCCATCAGTGCTGACAGTGCTAATCTGTAAAGAATTAGTGAGCTAGAAGTTCAAATCAGCTCTTCCCTTCATCTGGCTATAACCCTATTCATGGAAACTGCATATAAAAGGTACCAATAAATGTCAGTGTGCAATGGAAACGGAAATGATTGATTGTACATTTTTGCATGAGAAAGTGTTTTATAACAAAAAGGCTGATTATCAAATCATTGACATAAAAATGGTAATGGAGACAATGGAGTCTTCTGTGAAGGACTTGATTTTTGCTAGATAAATTGTTTCTGTTCTCTTTTCAAAAGGCATAATTTGATCAGAATTAAGTGTCAGCACTGACATTGCACCGTAGTGTCTATCTACAAGTCAACTTCTAGTTTCATGTGAGAGACCTGATATCTCAGTGGACTAAAAGCATAGATAGTGTGGAGCTGGGCAGCATCATCTATGTCTAATTCATAAATGAAATGGGTTAGTGGCACAGCACAGAAGAAGTCACACTGACTTTAAATACCCAAAATGGCTGTGATTGGCTCCTGTCTGATTGAACCTGGGAATATCTGTTCCCTCCAGGTGACCATTTCCAATGGCTTCTAACTGATGTAGCTATTGAAGCCATGAGCTGGAATTGATGTGCACAGTTCAAAGTCAAGACATATAAATCTTTGGTCTTTCCATGAAGAACAGCAGCATATTTTCTCAGCAGGAAAGCATATGAAATATGGCTACTGTACGGCTACAGAAGAGATCAGAAACACAGGCTTTCCTTCTTCTCGCCTCCATGGTTGCAAAATATGCAGACTGAAGAAAAGAAACTTTTCCAGGACCAAGAAGGCCAAGAGTTCCACACAATTTTTTGTCCTCCTGCAGTCTTATGAAAAAACAGTAACAGAGTCATAACAAAATAACAAGGGTGCTGACTAGATATCACAGTCATCCAACATTTTTCCCAATAAATTAGTTGACTAATACAACTGAAAGATGAGAGGTAAAATAATTGAAGGTAGCAGTAATTAGGGAATCCAGTATGGCAGTTCTCCTTTTCTAATTCTCAAGGTACCCTTTTAGGCATCTAAGGACCTTTATTACCATTTGTACTCTAGAGCAAATCTCATGACTATCTAAGGCAAGTCAGGCTAATCCTAGGCAGGGGCAAATAGTGTGCTTGCTCTGGAGTACTGTATTTTACAGGAGATTCCCTGAAATCTCTTGGCTACATTTCAGCCAACATCTCCTCCTCTACAGGCTTTTTTTCTGTGAAAAGTGGTGCCAAGCAGAATGGGTTTGACTTTTAATAGGAGGTCAGTGCAGGCCTCTCCAACACACACCTCTTCAAAACCCTGTCTGGATTAGAGATAGGAGAAATTGTTCCTGAATGCAGTTTAAATATCAGTTTAAAGAGTTCAGAGCTTCATAAGGAAAAATATTTCACAGAACCATAGAGCTCCTGCAATGCTGGGCAGGTGGTCATGACAATTTATTGGAGGTGGTAAAAGAAAAGTACTTAAGCATGTCTCATGCTCAGGTGTGCTTGGGTTTGCAGGGTCTGGCAACCTCTTGTCATAGCACCAAATTTCACAAATAACCCTTGGAGAAAGTGAATTGATGCAGGTTGAAAGAGTCACTTGGGACTTCTGCTGTGAACAGCTGCTTTCTTGTTCCCTCCAGTGCTGCCTTGAATTACTGTAAGATTTTGGCTATCTGGAAGATTGTAATGCTTGAGTACTCATTTTCACAGCCTCCTGCAAATGATAAAGCATTATTTCATGATGGAATAGAAAGATTGCAGAAAAATAAGTGTCAAAAGAGTGCTGAAAATTAGCTTGAGAACAACAGATGCATTTCATGGAGAAAGGCTGTGTGAGTTTGAGGTCCTTGAAAGACAGGAGAGAGATTTTAGATGATATTCAATAGGTTTGTCATATTTCCCTTTTGATGCAAGATACATCACAAGCCCCAGAAAGCTGTGTTTTAAAGGCAATAGGACAAGTCTTTCCCTTCCCTACAAATCCCAACTTCTTGCAAGGCAGAAGATGGGAAATCATTATCTACCGAGAGCAAATGATGTGACCAGCATATCCCAAGGCAATGCTCACATATCAAAAGAAGTCTTTAATGTGTTCACATATTGATCACCACTGTAAGGAGAAGCTCAAAGCAGACAGTGTCAGAGAGTAGCACTTTTCTGCAATGTGTCTTGAGTGTGTGTCTAGAAAGTTTAGGTTTCAGGGAAAAGAGGATTTCTGCTTGCCTGGGACAATGAAAGGTAAAAAAAGAGGCCTCTTCTTTCTTAGAAATCTATGTACAGTTTGATTTAGACTTTATTCCTGCAATGACTTCAAAAACTATTTTTAAATATATGGTGGGAATTGGCATGAGATAGCAGAAAGAAATGCAACAGAATATATTTGTAATGCTTAACTTAAAGGTAGTCCCACAAGAATTACTGGGCTTTTTCAGCTCAGCCTGGAAAGATTATTTGTGAACATGAAGATTCCAAATTTAGCAATTAGTAGATTTGTGTATATGCAAACGCATTCACATACATTGCACCCAACACACCATTCACAGGGCAACAGTTTGGGATCTGCAGCAATGATTTTATTTATCATCATTTTGAAATCAGGGCCTGAAAAATGAAATTTGCATTGTCTTAATTGGGTCCCATGGGAACAGCAAGTATTCAAACATTCTTTTAAGCATTTGCCTTCTAAGCTCTAAGCAGTAAATAGGGGTTAGTTTTATTGGATTGTAAAGCAGCTTCAAAAAGTTGGATAGAAAGGTTATATAGAAAGCATAAAGAAAAATCATGATAGGGAAGCTAGTCTGTCATATTTCCTTCAGCCTTAAGAGCTGTGAGAAAATGGGATGAAAAGACATTTTTTGTTGCAATCAAAACCTGTGGGGAAAAGGATATTGAAAAATATTACTGTCTTGGAGAAATATATAAACTACAGTTATGCCTTAAAAACCAGCTAATGTCAATTCCCTCATCTCTCTGCAACTTAAATCAAAGCTCCCGAGTGACCAAACTGTATTGGCTGATAAGATGGGCATATTCCTGTCACCTGAGGATAATTTGCAGAATGTCCTTAAAAGCTTTTCTGCTGCAATTTATTTGATTTGGTAGTAATACACAGAATTTTCCTGCATCTACGGAGCATGATCATAACTTTTAGGTGTCTATATCACCAACAGTGTCTCTGGATTGTTTCTAATCAACACCAAAATCAGAATTTATTTATCTAAGAATAATATTTTGCACAGAAAAGATTATGTTTTTACTAACATTAACAATAAAGCTATTTGAGTAGTAAATGAAGGTGGTATGAACCCACAACTGCTGTTCAAAGGAGCTGCCCAGTCCTTAACTGAACATATGTGAATAAGGGTTTATGGAGAGAAACATATATTACCTAATGTTCTGTATTATTGCTGGAAACAAAGACTAACTCATTTCAGCTGTACTTCCTTCTGGGAAGGTGTTTCTAGAATTATTGTACAACATCTAATTTATTTCTTTCATGCAAATTCTCAAAGGTGGCATTGAAAATCTCAAGAAACTCTTTTTACATCACCATAGTTTCAGATCATGATATTATTGGCAATTTTTTTATTTCAGGTACAGCAATGAAGCTGCCACAATGAAATGTATGTCTTTAAACTATCCACTGTTCAGCACCACTTTCTAATTGGGCTGTTTCTTTTCTTTTTGCATATTTTTTCATTGAAACATTGACACAGGTAGCACCTAAAAGAAAAAAAGAGAAAGCACTGCTATTTACATAGCACATATTTAAATGTTGTATTTGCTATTATAACTTTTAGTCATTGGAATCCCATTTCTCTCCCTCTACATACAACAGGCATACACACATGCAATACATATAAACATAACCAGAGTTTTCTTTGAATTGTCATTCTCTTTCTCTTTATTTATACATATATGTGTGTATATATATATGTAGGTATAGGCATGAGTATGTATAAAATCATAATTTCATATAAATGTTCAAGATCAGAAGTAGATTTGGTTTTTTGACAGATTCCTTGTGATCTAAGTTTAAACACATTAATTTCTAAAAAGATATTCCAGAGGAGTCATGATGTAATTATACAGGCTTGTAGTAAGAAACACAGCCTGAGATATATATCTATAATTTACCCTTCTGCCTTAAATGGAAATTTTGAGAGAAAAAATTACTATTTCAAGCCAAGAAACAAACTGTTGGTGTTATTTCTTATGAAGGAAGATACATTTATTGAGTAGCTATACTTAAATGATGACAAGGAACAAAAGCTGGCACAATCTGTCAAGAGAACTTTAAAAATCTGAGTCAATTTAATTAGAACGAGCTATGGTACTGCGCAATAATTTTCTGGTATTTTAGTGTGTCAGCAGATAAGTTTTGCATTGAAGTTCTCTGGTGTTTTTACAGCAAGAAAATCATCCTGGAATATAGTGTTTATGTCTACACAAGCTTAAGTTAAATTCCCAGGAGAACTATTGAACGCTTGCAACTGTGTCATTCATAACAGGACTCGCTTGTTTTCTTTTATTGTACAATAAATTAAGAGCCACTGGAGAGTGGATTCTCTGGCTTGCTCAGTTTGGAGGTTTTCATGACCTCTTGATTAGATGAGCTCCTTTAGATCCCAAGTCAACAGAGGAATCTTATACTACACCCTGGAGCAGTCAACTACTTTGGACACAAATAAGGAGCAATGCGATGCATTTGCAGACTGTCCTGGTCACAGTTTTTCTAAGAGTCATATTGGAACATTTTGAAATACAGTTGAAGCAAGAACTCTTGTTTGGGACTATATTGCTCTTTCTCCAGGGTACTTATGCTCTTAATTTGGAATGGGAATCCAGAACACACTGATCTGGAGACAGAGATTGGTAGGAGATATTGCCAGTGAGAAGCCTTGATGCTACTTACGTTTACAGAATTAAAATAAAATAATGGAGGTTTATAGACAAAACAGGTACTATTTACATGAATAACTTAAAGAATATCAATGCTTTGGTTGCTGTAAGGTTTAAGGTCTTCTGTAACAGTGGTAGACTACAAGGGAAAAATTAGACCTAGAAAAATTTCCTCCATGAATGTGGAACAGACCTTTCCATATTTTTATTTGATTCCTTCATTTACAATTTCAGCTAAGAATTGACTCTACAGAGGTTTGTAGGACCTTTAATTTTGATTTCACTGGGCTTTTTCCTGGACAAGAACCACCAAAAGTCATTGCTCTGAAGAAGAGGAAATGGAAATATAAGTGCTTCCCAGTCAAGTCTGAGACTTCCAAAATTTGCTTTTGAGGAGTAATTCATATACATCTATTACTTTGAAACTAGAAATTCTTGAATTGCAGACCTGAAAAATACTGAGATGACACCCTTTGTACAACTTAGAAAGAATGTGTTCCTTCAGAAAGCTTAGTCCTTGCTCTGTGTTAGGCCTACAAAGCTAGGGAGATAGTTACTATTTATCATTAAGAAATATGCCCAGAAGGTGTAAATTGTCATTCAAACCAAAAAAGTGAGAAAGTCTAGACATCAGTTTTCTTGACAGTTGAAATATTGTACTATTAGCAACATCTAAATAAATAATACATGCTGTGGAAATTATATTGGCAAGGGACTATTAAAAACATTTCTAACTGAGGTAGTTGGGAAAGAAATGAACACATTACAGAAATTTTAAAGAAAAAGCAATAACTCAAGGGGAAGTACTGAAAGTAAATATAGAGCATTTACATATCCAAGGCATATGCATATATATCTGGTATATATGTATATATATGGACATATCCTTTATGTCCTCAAAACATCCTCATTTATGAAAAGGACCATATATTTAAATATTTCTTGATTTTACCAGATGGGCAATTGGGGCAAGGAGAAGGTTTTTATGAGCTTCCACTTCAGATGAAATACACATAAATCTATATACGTAAATTCTGTGTCAATGTCAAAATTTAACAATCTGAAATTCATTTTCTGGCAAGTCTATTATCCACAATTAATTGCACTGGTAAGTGGTCATTTCCACATACTCCTGATAAATTTCACTGTCACTCCATAACTACTCGTCTCATTGTAAATGACATGAAATTTCACTGTGCAACTGTGAATTTTAGGGAGGCTTTTATTCCCATTTTCTTGAACTCTTATTTTCATCCTTAATAGTGCCCTAGGTGAATAATACAGACAATTGCTCCTTCAGTCCAGCCTGCAGACAAAAGCAAAACAGCAATCCCCCTGCAGACTGTGCTTAGAGTAACATCATGAGATGAATGAGGATCTCAGTTGGCAAAGAAACCAAATTACAGCTCATCCTGGGAACTAAGGTGGAGGTTGCCAGTGGGGCAAAGTGATTACTGTGACATAATTACAATAGTGAAGGATAAAATGATCAATTTCATTTCAAGTGATGGGAAGACCTTACTTTTTGTATCTACAAACAAATATACACAAAATTCAGTCAGGCAGGAGTGGAAAAAGAGAATATATTGTTAGAAGGCAATTGCATTGATAAATGTTTCACAGAAAGGGTCTAATTAAGTGACTTAGGGAAATTTTTGTCGCAGCTTTGCAAATCTGACCAGGAAATGTCCTGCTTTGGATATAAGTCTGTATTCAGCCATAACAATGCATTTTCTGTGAAACGAATTGCATTAAAAAACCCCAAACCTCTCTGTTTAAGTAGGATGGGATAAATGTCATAAGAGACTATACTCTCTAAGCTAGTGTTTGTTATCAATGGAAAAAATTACTCTCACTGAAGTATCTTAAGTCAATCTTGAAAAAGGGGGAAAAGCACACTAATTATGCCTTTACTAATATTTCTGCGTCAGTTTGCTTGCTCAAATCAATGCTATCTTAAAAGCTAATGAAGTCATTTGACATGTTTAGGAAAAAAATCAATCAGAAAAGACCTTAATGTGGCATATTTTTCTTTAATGTTAATGACAGGAGGACAGCCTTCAAGTTTAAATAGCCACATTTTTGGCTTATTACACCAGTCATCACCGTGACCCAGTGAAGTGGGCAGTATGAGAAACAGGATGCAAAAGAAAATGTAGTCTTCAAAACATCCTTCGCTCCAGAACTAAAAGTGATCGTAATTCATTATTAGTATCCACTGGAAGAACTAATGTCCATTCCCAGAGAGTACTTTTCTGTACAATTAAATATTGATGTGCTGCACTGGTGGGATGTGTCTCTCTTTCTCTGCTCTTCCCAGCAGACAAAAGCGCGGTGACCCTGGAGAATCCATGCTTGGGTGTGTGAGAGCCTGAAGAGCAACAGGTCAAGCACCAGTTTCCCCTCATACTGTGACAGTTGTAGCCAGACAAAGGCTGTGAAAAGAGAATTTAAGAGGGAAAGGAAATTGGAAAAAGCAGGAGGGAGAGAGAGATATCTAGGAATGAAAACAGAGTTCAGGATTTGGGAACTTGGGCAAGGGCTGTGCAACAAAGAAGGGGAAGAGAACATCAAACCATGGGAAAGAGAGGGAAAAAATGAACTTATTGATGTAAAAAGAATAGTAAGAAAAGAGTGTGAGAGGTGTTATTTGAAAAATTTTACTGAATTTATCTTGAAAAATTATCAGGTATTAGTTTACCTGCCAACAACAAAATCCAGGCAAAAGGGACCACAAGGAAATGAACACCACCTCACATTACTGTAACCGATGGGAGGAAGAAAGAGGAAGAAAAAATATCTCCAGGACTTGTATCTCGGTTTGGAAATAGGCAAGAGAGACTCCTACAGGCAGGAAAGGTTCCTTTTAGCTTTAGATCCACACTGGCCACATACCATAATTCACTACTCCTCATAAATCAAGCTAAGACAAATTCCTCTTTAGTACCTGAAGACAGCATTGCCTTCAAGGCTCCACACTGTTTAGTTGCCCATCTGCTGATAAAACAAGCCTTGACACCTTATGCAGAGAGTCCTTTCAATGTCAGTTCCATCTCCAACACCTGTCAGCATTTTTAAAGGGCTGGCTAAGACATAAATCTGCCTTCACACAGTTATACTTCATGTTTAGAGCAGATTTCCTGTTGGTAACTCTGAACATGAAAAGTAGGGTCTATCATACACATATGTATAACCAGAACTAGAACTCTTATCCTCACAGTGTTTTGGGCTTTTTTTCCTTGCCATTCTAGAAAACCTGTTTTTTGCTGCTGCTGGTATCTGTCCTTGTTTCCTTCAATCTGTTTAATCATTCCATTACCATTCTGGATATTTGACACCTGGTGAATGTGTCAGCATAATACACTGGTCCATTAATTTTAAATTGACCATGAGAAACATGCAGAAGAAAACCATTTACCTGTATTTGAAATAACCAATTATGTTAGTATCACAATCATTTTAATATAGCATTAGTATTGCTCATTGCCTTCACAACTCACCAACCATAGAACCAAACCCGGGTAATCCTCAGACATCAGAAAATTTTTGGGTTATAATTGGTATTTCCACTCCAATGGGGCATCAATTCTTTCAAAAAGGTGAAAAGACCCTTCACCACTCACAGAAGTGAACCTGGAACCACATCTGGATGCTGGTCAAAATAGGCTATTTAACAATTTATTTACAAGTTTTTCAGCTTCTTTAGGAACTGCATTCCAGCTTTCTTATACCAAATCTTATCTCTATTGTGTAGATTCTACATTTGTGAAAACATCTATTTCCTTGATGAAGTTGTAATAAGGGAAAGTCTTGCTCCAAAGACAAGATATTATAGAAAGAGCCAAACAGGTCATCAATAGTTGTATGTGTAGTGGTGGACATGTAGGCATATGAATTAATATAAATATCTGTTGGGACACACAAGTGTCAAAGTGATTTGAGAATCATGTATTTAGGAGGTTAAATCTCTTATGGATTTAGGTCTGAAAATTCTGTCAATATTAGCAACAGTCTGGATGACTCCTTATTTTGCCATGGACTGTATCTGTGAGATGCTGAGGGCTGCTTATCGTGACTTTAGTAAGAGCTGTGTATTCTGGGCATGTCCCAGGACCAGACCCGCAATAATTTGACTCTAACTGCACAACAGATTCTGTACTCACAGCTGTCTGATCCTTCTAATATGTCCATTCCTTTCTCTGTTCCCAGGGAAAGTCTGCAAGAAAATTAGAGATACAGATAAATGGCAAAGTAATTTAAGTGAAAAGAGCAAAAGTGTAAGGACCTTTTCCCCAGACGAGCAGGGCTCAAGTTAGACAGCTACTGTCTTTCATTGGTTTGTTTGTACACCCAGCCTTCCCATTCTTTACCTCATTCATGTGAGCATATCTCAAAGCACAGCCAGTATGCCATGGCATTTAAAAAATAGCCTATTTACCCAAAATGTCAGTGCCTGAATGGAATCCTGTGCCCATTCTCAAAGATCCAGCAGACACAGGGACACCTGCCAGCATGAGGCAACTTAAAGAATTGGTGTTTTAATGTTATGTCTTGAAAGAGTTTGCTAAATGCCATCATTCATTGGAATGAGTTCTCTCTCACCTGAACAATGAGTTAAGTCTGCACATCTTTTAGGAAAACCCAGCAGCCCTGAACTTTGCATACTCTTTTAATCATGTTTTACTGGGAAAGAGTAAAAACTTTCAGAATAACCAGAAATATACCTACTCTCTCCCCATTCCCATTTTATCTCATTTTTCTTTATAAAGGCAGAGCGTTTCGTTTCCTTGAAACTGTTCTCTTTAGAACTGTAGCACATTTCTTGGGAAATAAAAAAATAAGGTTAGCTAAAGGAATAGCAATTTTTCTGTGGCGTTTCAGCAAATGTGGCAGTTTTCTCCTGTGCCACTGGTTTATTTCAGTTATGGGAATACAACCAACCAATACTTTTCTGAAGCGTGAGTGAAAAAAAGCCCACAAAACAAAATCCATCTGTAAGCACAGAATCAATCCGTGTTGCTGTAGTCAAAAAGAAAGATTTTTTTCTCATAGTTAAAAAAAGTGTGTCAGATTATTACAGACACAGAAGTAAAGTGTGCTAAAGGCAAAATCCAAGATAAATGGAAATATTTCTATAGGAATTTAACACATACTATGAAAAAAGCTGAAATAAAAGGATTAACACTAGACGAAACTCAGGTACATCCATGACACTCTCATGTTAATGGATGAGACAGATCCTTTCCTTTCAGCCGGAGTTGTGCTGAAGGTTGATGATAGCTGAGTGAGCTATCACCTCTTCTGAACGAGAGGAAATCATGTGGTGGTTTCATAGGGTCATCTAAACCCTCTAAACCCTATCTCCTAGATCCTATCTCTGAACAGAGACATGCCACCTCATGTGCTTAGATGGTATAAGGCTGAGAATGGGTAGCCACTAAATGTCTCTGCCGTTAACCTGGGAAGTGATTTCATTGTAAAAAGGTATTTGCCTTACTTATGGTGCTTTTCTTGAGTCTAAAACACTGAAGGTGTGAGACTCAGGTGCCTAAACATAGATTTCTTCCACCGTGTGAGGCACTCCGCTGTGTGCCCTGTGATCTGTGTGATTGATGTATCTTTCTCCTCCCATTTCATCCTTCTCATGTGCAATGTCCTCTACAGGAGTGGCCCCAAGCCCTCTTTCAAAAAACACAGTACAAGAGACACTTAAGTGAAATTAATAAATACCGATGAAAATATTGCTGTAGCCGCACTAAACATGGTTTAGTTACTGTTTTTTTTCTTTTGTCCTCTCTTCCATCTCTAAGTTGTCTAATTAACCTGCAATCTGTCACAACTGTAAGCATGATTATGATGATAACTACCATCAATGGGTGTGCTGGCTCTTTATTGAGACACGTCTCAATAACCTGAATTAGTTAAAATTTCTCAAAAATAAAGGTATTTTATTGTGTAACTTCAGTAGAGCTATTGAAGGTGGAAACATCTACCCTTGATTTTCCTGACCTTACTGTAACCTCTTTCTGAGGCCCTTAGGAATAAACAAAAAAGGACAAACTATTGACTTCATAGGGAAATGTCACCATTAATATTGAACTACAATTTTTGTAGGTAAGGACTAGACTTTTCTCAGGTCCTGCACTGAAATGATGATTTGCAAGATTGAGCATCTGGATTAGGCTGTCAAGAGGATGGAGCCAGGCTGTTCTTGGCGGTGCCAAACAATAAGGCAAGCAGCAATGGACTGAAACTGATGCACAGGAAGGTTCATCTGAACATGAGGAAAAAATTCTTTACTATTCAAGTGATTGAGCCCTGGGAGAGGTTGCCCAGAGAGGCTGTGAAGTCTCCTTCATGGTAGATATTCAAGAATAGTCTGGATGCAATTCCTGCGCAATGTGGTCTAGGATGTGCTTGAGCAGGGCGGTTGGGCCAGATGACAACTGCGGTCCATGCAGACCTTATCCATTCTGTTTTTCTGTGGCCAAACTTTTGGAGTGTGCTGTTGGTGGGCCAGCTTTTGTATCTGGACAATAAAGAACAGAATGTCATGAGCCCTACCTCTATTTTATCACAGGTTCTGAACAGATCTGGATGTCTTTCATATCAAGATGTTAATTATCTCACTGCTCAGGAAACCAGATTTTTCCTCTGAAAGAACTCATCTCACACCATTTTAATAAAATATTTCCAAGTAATACCTTGATGTTCCACAAAAGGTTAAAGAAAATGGTGATCCCTAAAAGTAAAGCTACCTATAAATACACCACGATGTAACAGCCAGAGCCATATCCTTGATCAGCTTTCTCACTTGGAAATCGACATTGTGGTCAAGCTGGGTGCAAATTGCTAAACAGTGTTGATGATTGTATTGAGTACAAAGTAATAAAGAATCTAGTCCAGTCTGCTTTAGGTAAAAGACACATAATAATAAAACTGAAAATGGCTCTCTATGTCTTGAAATCAAACAATTTTTGTTATATAATCAACAATGCACTGAAGACAGAATTGCAATCAATCTTGGTAGCTGATATTCCTAAAGTTTTGTTCAGATGGATAATTCTCCAATGTTTCTATTCTTCTGTTAAAGCTGATGGGATGGTTTAGCTAAGCAAAAGCTGGCAGAAACAGGCCTCTGGTTTTCATTTGGATTTTTTTCTGGGATGAAAATACAAGCAAAAAACAACAACAACAAAAATCCTCATCAAAAAAACATGAATTCTTTTCAGTTTACACTTAGTGCTGCTTAAAAGGCCTTGCATTGGCTTAGTGAACAGCTTGATGCTTCCATAACAACTGTATAATAACAATAAGTAAGTGCATCTAAAACCGATGCATTACATACATAAAGATGAAATAATTAATAGATGTTAGGTCTTGCTTTTCTTGCTCTTACTTTCTTCCAAACCTCTTTATCCACTTTCTTTTGAAGCACATTCAATTACTCCATTGGGCAATAAACACTGGAGAAATACAGTCAAGATGCACTCTGTGTTGAGAAAATTACTTTTGTACATACAGAATCTAGTAAAGACTTGCTAAATTCAAGATAAAATACTTTTATAATACTGGATTTTGATCTCTTTAAGCAGGTGATTAGAGACTAACATGTTGTACTGTCTGATAAATAATACTTGATCTAATGATCAAGTTAATGTTTCGACCCACCAAGATCTGTTGCAAAGTGGCTACAGCAGTTGTGCCAACAGCTTCTCTCTGACTCCAAAGTATAAAGATTAGTCATAGGAAAACCTCATGGTCATTGTGAATAGCAGACTACTCTTTTCCTTGCAGGGAGTACATGGAAAGTTTGGTCAGTGATGGCAGAACCACACATCTCAGTTTAGAGATGTCTTGATACAGCTGTCCTTTGACAGCTGCCTCCCCTTGGGCTGAGTCACCCAATCCTACACTCTTCTTTTCAGCAAGACTTCCACACATTAGCGACTGCTGACAATATAGCAGCATGCATATTGTTTGGCCTGGGTGCCTTTCAAAATTCCCCATCATCATCAAGACCCATTTTGGCTGATACCTATAGGAAAAATGTGGAAAAGCCACAGGCTTAAGAGGCCAACTTCCTACATGGACACTTTCCATACTACTGCACTGAATCCCAGTTTGCTAAGCTTTTAGTTTCTTAGGTTTTCCATAACTTGTTCACTGCTTTTTCATTTCCTATGGCACTTCCCACCACCCCTGCCCCTCACCTTCACATTCCTGGGCACAGACTGGCTTTTGGTAACTTCTCCAGCTAAATTAAATTCTGCAGCATGTGAGTGCCCTGCCCTAGGCCAGCATAGCCCTTTCTCATTGCCATCTTCAAGTTCAATGTTACCTTCAACTCCTGGGCAAGCTCTGTCCTTTGGGTACATCTTAAGGGGCACTTAAAATCTGGAGTCAATAACACGCATGCACACACACAGGCAGTAGCCTGGAAAAAATAATTTGCTGATAATGCTGTTTAAAGCCAGACAGTCCTCCCAGGCTTCAGACATCCTGATGGCTTGTCTGGCTCAAATTATGAAGACTACCTCTCTTTCTTGCTGATCACACATCCAGCAGAGGAGTCCAACCTCAGCTGCAGTGACCTTCTCAAAGCAACAACTTCTATGTGTCAGCCAGAATGCAGAAATTGCAGAAGTTGGATTATTGCAATGATCATATTCATGGAAGATGCACATGGATACCAGCCTTCCATGTCATGTCTGCTGCAGCAGATTCTGTGCTCCACCACAGGTCTTGGCCAGAGCACCCTTGTGCAGTACAAAGGGCAGTATAGACACATCCCAATCATATAAGCTGCTGCAGGCAGGCATTTTCCCCTTTCCTCTGTGGTTGCTTATCCTGAAGCAAAATCCTGCCCTGTCTTTCCTCAGTGGGCTCACTGTGAAAAAGGTTAAGTAGAAGATTGAGACTGTGGAATTTGAATTTGGCTTTCTGAAATCCTTATTTTAAGTCTCGTTGCACCTCTGGAAGTGCTGAGCACCCACGAGATCCAGCCATATTCTTTCTTATGCCCACCTAGTAGCACAGGATATTATTACTTCTTCAGAACTGTGGGCTTATATAGAGAAGGAGGAAAGTCTCAAGCATAAATGATATTTAAAAATTACAACACATTCAATTATGTTTCTGAGGATTTATCATTGCTTTCTAAATGCTCTTATTATTTGTTATTTCTATGCCTTTTGTTCCTCTGTGGACTTGTGTCTGGCAAAAAAAACCACCCTACATGAGAATTCTTTGAGCTAAAATATAAACTCATAGTTAACTGCATAGCAACATGGTCAATTTAAACCAAATCTTTGCAAAAATGCCTAGAGCATGCATAGGCAGTGTTGGGGGAATTAACTGAAAATAAAAGGAGAAAACTGATTCAGCAGTATGTTGTTCCTCTGTTACATTTGTCTCAAGTTCCTGATGCTCTAGTGGTGTAAACTGCACTAATTCCATTTTTAAAATTTTTAGCTAAAGATCTACTCCAAATATTTTGGCTACAGTGTATGGTCTTTTCATATAAGGAGCAACTTTGCACTATTTTACCTAGGACAGAGTCAGAAATAAAGGAGGACTTTCCTACAGTGCCCTATTTGTGTAGCTAGGATAATCTCAAGTCTTCTCAGGCTTTCAAGGTTTTCAGACACCGAGTAGAATGCATTTAGATTTGTACATATTCAGAAATCAAAACCCCCTCAAGTACTAATGGCTTAATTTATATTTCATAGAATAAGAAATGTTAGAGTAGGATTTTCTGAGCTGAGTAAACCTTTATCAGCTGTTCTTATGCTTTTGGCATTCTTTGTTCTCATCTCTCTCCCTCAGGGATACAATAAAAATAGCTAATGTTCATTTTCTTCCCCAGTTTTTGCATCCACTGCTTCCCTTCAGCTTTTATCTGACAATCCAGCTTCCATGGTAGTCAGCGTAGGATTTCAATTCCTGCTACCTCTTTTTCTGGAGGTTGCTGATCATACTTTCTCCCTTGCTGTAGGTGTCAGCAGATGGCCTTGTGCCACCAGTGGCTGTGTCCTCACTAAAAATACAAGGCTTGGTTCTAAGGCAAAGCCTTCTCCTGCATTAGGGACAGCTATTTACCAAGGCCTGGCAAGGTGCAACTATCACTCCAGTGGTACTGAGACAGAGCCTGAGTCCCTCAGCTACCCCTCACCTCCTCCTCATATTCCCTTCCCCAGGCTCCTTGCAGTGTGCCAAGGGGCAGAGGCAATGCAGCTAAGCAGTTATGGCCCAGAAAAATTTTTATGCCTGTTTTTTATGCCTGAGGAGGAAGTGAGGAGTCATGGAAAATTAGCAGACAGCAGCCTGGACTTATGTCCTGCAAGAAAGTCAGTCTGGGGTGTCAGATTAATGATAGGAAATTTATTTATACTTTCCCTAAAAAGAATAGCTGTTTTTTGACGTGACCCTGATCTTGTCTGTGTTGTCTCATGTTTTCAACCATCATTTCCTCAGCTAGATTGCATTCATGCTGGATCTACATCCTTCTGTGTCTGGGAGCATCACTGTGTTTCTGGCACAGGGACAAATCCAGGCAACATCAGGGCAGGACTCCTCTTCCTCCACACTCTACTTTCTGCCCAAAGGTGGGGATCTGGACAGAAGCTGCAGCATGTCTTAAGGGGATTGATTCCTCTGCCTCCAAGCACAACCACTGCACGAACACACCAATTACCCTTCCAACCCCCCCATTACACATGCTCTGCTCTCCTAGGTTTAACCACCTCCACCTGGATGGTATGGTGGGCAATGCTCTGTGCATAACCCAGGTCTTTGTGCTGTATTCATGTGAGTTTAGGCTCAGACTGAAGTGAGAACTTCTGTCCATTTCCCCTTTCCATGTTATCTTTTTCCCTTCCTCATGCTGTTAACCCCATTATCTTCGAAAAGACCTGGGTTAATCAGTAGGCCTTCACATTAAAGGGTTGACAATGAAATCCTGTTTTTCCTTTCTCTAGGAAAAAGAGAAAAACAATTAGAAAGTTGTTGATTTTTTATTTTCTCTCTGATGATCTAAAGGAATAGCCCTGGTCTGTTTCAAATCTGTTTCTTGTAGAGGTGCTTAATTTTCTGATGGTGCAGTACATTGTTCCTTGCTGATTAAACTTGCATAGCACAATGTTTAATGTAAAACCAATCTTAAAAGAATCTGTGACTGCAGAGAGTTGCAATGCAGTACAGTACCTCAGAGGTATGCTCCTGTATGATTTTATGATTAGCTGTGCTCCCTATTGCGGAAAAGGAAATGTGATAACCTCTGCTTCTCCCTTACCTGGTCCTGGGCTGGAACTCTGCTTTATTTGGAGTAAACTCATTCTGATCGCTACTACACAGATACACCACCCGCTTTTATATGCTGGGTGAATTTTCTGCCTTTAAAATGTGTTGAACTTGTTGTGCACTCAGATGAGAGCCAGCTCTGACTCAAAATATGCCATCAAAATCACAGCTGAGATGAGGAGCTGAGAGGGGAAAATAAGACTGTCCCTTTTGACAGAGGCAAGCTAATAATTAATCTCATATTGTATCATGAAACCATGCACAATTAAGCACATCCCAGACACTTTAGTGACTGCTCCACAGTTATGGCACTCAGGTCTGGAAGACATCAGCACAATGACACATTTCAACTCTTTCAAAGCAAATGGTACAATCCCTGTTTGCAGGTTTCTTTTCCTGTCACGCTTATGTGATTCTGCTTCATCAAGCACAGCAGCAGCACACACACATGCTTGTTAGCCACCACCACAGCCACCCAGAGTCAGGAGAAGGAAACAAGCTCCTTTAGATTACTCAGGGGTTACTGGAAGAGCACCTTTATGGGGATGGAGAGGCAGCCTAAACAGACCTGCAGCCAGATCAGTTAACTTGTGTGCTGGTACCAATGCTCTAATGGCCGGGACTGAAATTTCCTGATGTGTTCGAAATGCAGAGAGTGATAAAGAAAGCCATGCTTCATGATGACTTCCTGCTAGATCAAAACATGGGAGTTAAAAACTTGCTGGAAAAACACTGGATTCAGCAGTGACCATTTTTACACCCACCTCACCTGCTTGTGCTGCTGTTTCTGCATGTTTCACAGTTCTGCTAGCTGTCACCTTCCCAGGACAAGTCTGCCCCTGGTATTAGTTTCCTAAAATCCTTCTTTTCTACTTCTCAGGTCTTTCAATATGCCACACAATGGCAATTACTATGCAAACTTTTTTTTGTTTCCTCAGATTCAATAGGTGGTGATGGTCATCAAAACTCCTCAAATCTAAATAAAAGCATGGAAATGCTGTTTAAGGTTATTTTAAGTAACTGGTGAGCTTCCAGTTGGATTGCCCTAACTCAGCTTTGTGTCTTTGTAGAAGACACCAGCAGTTTTGCATATGCTGAGGGTTTAACCAGTGTTGATTCTTCATCTCTTTCAATCTGCAAGGGTAGAAAATGTAGGGACAGAAGCCCTCCACTACAGGACAGTGAGTGAGATTGAGCTTCTGCATGGAGCTGCCTAGAACCTTCCTTACTATGAACACCCCAAAAAACCCCTCAATAGAACATAACTTCAACTCAACACTTCAGGTTTTATACAAGTACATAAAAATTAATTTGTTTTCTTTTAAAAAGAGAAAAAACAATCACAAAGGTTTTATGAACAGTTTTCTCCCCAGCTCATCCTGGATTACAAAACATTATGTAATCCTAATTAGTTAATGAACATTACTGTGAATTACCTTTCTCTTCAGCTGACACAAGCAATGCTTTATTGCTGATACACAATTCAGAAGAATTGTCACTCACCGTCAACTACTTCTATGCAAGGAGAAACCGCCTCCTCAGAATAATGGATGCAAAATTTCAGTGGCCTAGAAACCCTGAGGCTTTTACAGCTTGACCTTGAGGTTTGGGTTCTGTAATGACATTGCAGAAGTTCCTGCTGATTCTATGTAACTTTATAAAAGACACACATCAATATTCACACATGCTAAATCTCTGTGTCAGAGAGAATCTCTACCTCAGATAGAATTTGCAGGTTTTTTACATGCTGTACTAGATTTAACAACACTACCTTGATTAATATTGTGTTGCAGATCACGGTTAGTATTGATGCAAAACATTGAAATTAGGTTTACCTGGATGTAAATGAGAACAGAATATAAGCTTTATCACAGAAATTTCACTCCTCCCATTCATGAATTTTCCATGAATCAAGGAATTGATTCTTCTAATCAATGGGGTAAAATCTTGCACCTGTGACATTAAGATGTACATGTTTAATTCTGGCAATCTAGCACACGTAAAAATCACTGTCTGAAAGGCTGTGTCTGTATCTTTGCACTGTAAAATGATTAGAATTTTGTGAGAAAGGAATGAAAGGGGATAGTTATGTCTTCAGAAATCAGTTTTATCTGAGCTAGTGTGGTGTCACTCATGAGGCAGAAGCTGCATGCATGCATGATTTATGTGCTTCCATATATCAGATCATCCAGATTTCTTTTCATTGTAAAACTGATATTGATTCTCCTGTATTAGTAATACAGACACTGGGATAATTCTGACATCATTATAAAGTAGGCACTAATACCTCCTCCCTTAGTGAAACCATTCTGCTCAATAAAGCATGGAAAGAGTAAGAAGAAGAAGAGACAGAGGCAAAAATGTTATTAGAACTTGCTGGAATCAGTCAGTGCCCAGTCCAAATTGACTATCAAAGGACACCATATGCTGTATTAGGTAAGTCTATTATTTTCAGGCAGTAAGCAAGATACCAGTGTGTAAAACTTGTAGTTGATACTGGTGGAGAGCAGAATCCATGCAAGGAATATAACAAACCCAGAGATCACCCTCATCCTCCAGTATATTTAATGCACATTTTAGTCCAAAGGTGTATTTCAAGCAAAATGTTGCACATCTCAGAGAATATGAGAGGTATTTCTTTAAGAACCTGCTTCTACTGGAGGTCAATGGCTTTAGTATTACTCATTAAAAATTAAGGATATTTATTGACAAGCAAACCACAGAAATTGGTTTATGTCAAAGAAGAATGGCAAATAGATACATGTATCGGGGAAAGAGCCCTGAAGGAAACATTCTTTGCGCAATACAATTAGATTCACAGGTCACGGATGATTTGTTAGTTCTTTCCAAGTTGTAGGGCTGTAATTTGTGGAAGAGTTCTCCCAGATTCTTTACTAGCACTGCAAAAAAGAATCTTTTTTTACTAAAATGTGAGGTGCAAGCACTTGCTAGTGACAACCCACAGCTAAGAACAGAACCCTCCTATCATGAAGGTAAGAGGTGTTCTTTGAACTCTGTTTCCATTCTTCTCTGTGAAGCTTCTCATTAGCAAGCCCAGATGGAGGAATAGCTAAAGGGCTGGACAGTTTGTTTTTAATGCAGGAAGATCTCACATGTCAGCTATTTGGGTTGCCCTCCCAGAGTAAACATGTTGCCACAGCAAATGGACAACCAGTAGGATGTTGCAATGTATGGTCTATAGGCCACCAATAGTCCCTGCTTTTTATACCAAGGAAAACCAAGTCTTGAAAGTCATGGCTGCCTCTGTCTATGCCACAAATGACCCCACATGCCTTTGTGGCCATCTGCATTGGGGCTCCTTTAGCACCAAGAGGTGGCAGACAGTGTTAGTCTGCAGCTTAAACACAAGGTTGTATTTACCACCTGCTGCCTAATCCATTCTGAGCAAGAGGGAGGCAGGAGCAACAAAGGACAGAAATTTCCATCTTTTCATCTTCTTCTACTGAGACAAGTCAAAACCTCGTAAGAAGCTTCTCTCTGTACACTTCATGTTTTATGATTTTCTAGTAAACTTACCACGCCCTAAAATTATTTGTCTTTGATTAAAAGTAAATATTAAGTACATGTTTTGGAGATTAATGATGAGGCAGCTGTGTTTGAAAACACCCTCTGAGAAATGCTAGCAGGCTGAACAAGGCTTTCATGGAACATTGCAGAGCACTAACATATTTTAGATAGAACTATCAATAAGGCAACTCTCAGTTGTGACTGATGATTTTTTAATAGGCTTCTGTCAATTATTTTCTGTTCTTTTCTTCCCATTTCCACCCTTGTTACAAGGTCCCTCGTGCATCTGAATGGTGATATCAACTAACAGTCCTTAAGGTCATTGTCACACTGGGGCTCTGCCAAGCTGGCTCCCTGGTGCTCCCTGTGTTGCTCATGGGGACAAAGTCAGATTCATACAATCTACTTATATTTTTTCACCTTTTTCTTCCTCTGCATTATGGATGACCCTGTAGTTATTGGAATTGTACCAAGACCTGGACAAAGCCACTGCTTTCTGGGGAATCAGGCTGCTGGTAGGTTGAAGGGAATGTAGGATTTCATCCCCCCAGTTGTTACATTTGCTATTGTGTTGTGCATGTGTGTAGGTGAGTGTATGGGTGATCATGTGGGAGAAAGAGAGATGGATTTATGGTGGGAAATATTGAAGAACACTTCTCTCTTTTACTTAGGAAGAGGGTATTTTTTATCTCATTTTATCAAAGGTGACATCCGAAGTAATGACAGGATAAATAATTTTAAAGCTTCAGAGAACAAGGATTCTAAAGAATAGGATTCTGAAGAACTTTAAAGAAAGGATCTGCCTTGGAGATTAAGCTTTTTAAAATCCTTCAGATCTCTTTGCCAAATGCAATAATATTCCGTTGTAAATCCTTCCATGAATTTACATGTAGTATTGCATTTTTCCTTTAATGGTGTATGCAGGTACAAAAACGCAATGATGTGTATTTACTAAACTGTTACCTTTTCAGTTAGTGAATTGCTTAGCCTGGATGCTTTCTTTCATAAATACAGTCATTAAATGCATGAAATTATTGATCTAAACTGCTTTCCTGGGAGATTGTTCCTTATAAAGAGCAAAGTCAGGTCTCTTTTTGGTTGCAAGCTAGGCTAGATTTTATAATAAAACTTTCATCATAAAAAAAGAAAAAAATAAAACTCTGATCAACAATAACCTCTCTATGATACATCAATGACTAAATCTCTGTGAGAGCTGGCTTTAATTTTTCTTACAGTGAAAGAGAGTAGGAAGGATGCAATTTTTTGCAAGGGACTCCTTTTTAAAGAGATCATGCTGAAAAGGCTGCTGAAGGGATCTCTTGCTGCTACAATTTGTAGAAAGGAGCTCTCATAATTATAGTCAGAGTTTATTGTGCCTCTCCCTGTCTCCCCCCCCTTCCCACTCCCCCCCTTCCTACCCCCCCGCCCCATGTGTGTGTATGCAGAGAGCTGGAGAAAGCTGGCAGCACTACCTGAATAGCTACTGAAAGAGTGAGACTTCTCAGCTCCTGCTTCATTACTGGGTAGCAGCTATTCCAGTGTGTGTGAGCTCCAAACTGCTTCCTTCCATCGGAAAGCCCTTGGTAAGTCCCCTCAGCCGGCAGAGCTGAGGATTAACTCAACAAAAGGCAGGAGAGGGGGGTGGCAGGGAGCTCTGGGGACACGCAGAACCCGTGTGCAGCTTAAGATCCATCAGATTTCAGGGATTTTGTGTAATAAATGTGTAAAATCTTCTGTGGATTGCTGGGATGTAAAGGCAATCACGAGGAATGTTTTGCGTGCTCCAGAGCAATGCTAAGTACATTCAGGAATGCCTGAAACAGAGCAGAATTTTTCTACGTAAGATAAGATTAGTAAATGCTTCTCAGAACTGCCAGAAAAGTGGTTGTGTGTTGCTTTGTTTTGTTTAGCCCTACCATTTTTCTCTTGTTGTCCTTTCCCCCCATCTCGTCTCTATTGCGTTGAGTGTGTTAATAGGCTCAGAAAGAAAAAACTGTATCTTCTTGCAGAGTGAAGGCATTTGAAATGTAGAACTTTTATCAGAAGAGGGATGAGAGCTGAAGCTAAAGAGGAGATAGCGTGTGCTTTTTACTTGCATTTATATTCTTGTGCATGTTTCTGGTGTTGATTGTACAGACTTGCTACGCTCACAAAAAGTTCAAAAAGCTGGGAGATGCACATTTGCTGCTCAAGATGCTGATGTTTGCACTTGTATCACGTTTTATTAGTCATCCACATGAAAAGTAGCACTCTTCAGGTAGGTCCTTTCTGTACATGTAGCAAAAAGCATTCCCAGACACTCTTCTTCTTTGCCTTGATCCTATGAGTCAAGCTCATTGCACTCCACAGAAAATTATAGAGGCCACTGGAGAGGTCAGGTCACAACTCTCCTTGCCCCAGTTGAGCAGTGGCATTTGAAACAAGAGGCTGAAATAATGCTGTTATCTGAGAGTCCCAGTGCCTTGGACCTGGCTGTGTTTTGATTTGAAAAGTAGGAATGAGTTAACCAGGGACAGGCTGAGGTTTTTGTCGGGCAGTACAGAGCATTAACAGAATGACTGCCTCTGAACTGAACCTCAGCTACTCACTCCCCTGATGGATAAATCCAATCTACAAGGGATGACAGCCTGACTAGCTGGGCATGAGGCCACTGGCTCATTTGCTACTGTCTGTCCAGTCCACACCTCTGTTGGCTACAGTGTCTGTTGGACATGCACAGGTAACACAGCTGTATTTGTAACTATATGAGGGTTAGCTGCTCCTTGTATTTAGAAAACATATACCCATGATGTGAAACTGCCACTCAGTGTCCCTAGACATTATTTCCTTTGCTCCTGAGCAAACATGATAGCTCAAAGGATTAGATTTTAGGGCTGCAGCGGTGTCTTTCCAGTTTGTATGAGCAAATTTACATCTTTTCTACAGGTCAAAAGAGTGATACTGACAGATTTTTCCCTTTCCAAAAGATTTCAATTTTTATTAAGGGACAACTTTCAAGCAAATATTAAAATAGAGATTAGCCAAGCACAGAATAGATATTGCTTCCTGAAACTCAGTAATTGTATATATGGTGACAGGGGAATCATGGAAAGGGGTGTGAAGGACTAGGGGATTGATGAGTGAGTTGATGTAACATAAAGCAGTGGAAATTGCAAGTAGGAGTATGCCTCATGTTCCAGGTTGTCAGAGTCAACATTAGTTCATCAATAAATTAAAACATTATCAAAATTGCATCATCACCTGGGCTGATTAGTACATTAAGTATAATACTGGAGTTCAATATAGAGAATTATAATTTCCAGGAGGAAGAAAGTGATAAGGGGAGATGTTTGGGGGCTGGCTGTTGTTGGGGTTCTTTTGTATTTTCATCCATTAACTACATAAGTCTTTGTTGGAATTCTCTTGAGTACATCTGAATGTTGTTTTTTCTAAGTTTGTTTTGCTTTCAACATTTGCTTGGATGTATGAAAGAGAAGAAACAGGTCAATGAGAAGAATTCCAGTCTGAAGAGGAGCAGGAACAGGTAGCTCTCCAGCTCAATGCCACATCCTTGTGTCAAATTCAGCCCGGATCACACTCATTTTAGTAAATCATTCTGCTGTCATCTGTTTGCTATCAGCATGGCAGAATGTTCTCAAAACATCTTAATATCAAGGCAGGATGGTGGAGAAATGCTGGGGATTTTTCACCAGGGACCAGATGCCATGACTTTTCTGCTTATTGGAAGTTTGCTCTGTGAGGATGATGTAACTCAGCACAAGAAAAAAATACGAGGAAAGCATCTTTGCTAATAGGCAAAATCTGTGTTTATCATGGGCAGTGTATGCTCTGCAGAGCCTCACCCCTGTCACAAGAAATCTGCCTCCCCTCCCTTCTCACAGAAATGTGGGAAGGCAGGAACTATTTGTGTCTTGCTGCAGAAGGGACGACCTGTCTCACAGACAAGACCACCCTCCTTGTGGCTGTGTACCCACACATCCATACAGGAGCAGATCCCCTGGTCAGCAGTGGGCAGGAGACATTGCCTGTGCTTGGGCTGATCTGTCTGTCACCCTGCAGTCAGCATGTGTCACCTGGCAGAGCCTTACTCCATCCTCCCTAGCAGCCCTAGGGGAGTTGTTTCTAGAGGATCACCAGGCATGGTCTTAAGATCTTGCTGATAAAAAGATCTTCATACCCTGACAGTATGAGCCAGGGAGATCTAAATGTGCCTTCAAGACAACCTGGGTTTTCATCAGAAATTCTCTCTGTTGCTTCTCTGAGTGAAAATGAGCTTTTCTCCCTGCCTCCCATCAAAGATTACAATTCATGAAGCAGAAAATGCCAGACACTCAAGCACTGGCAGAGTTCTTTTAAATTATATTTCTAGTTTATCATCCTTTTGTATGTCAAAGTTTTCTATTTCCCCTATCTATTTTTATATATAGCAAAACTTATCAATCCAGGCATTTCAATATCCATCACTAAAGCATAAAGATCTATATATCATTGTTGACTGAACAAACAGGGATTTTCAAAGAGTATTCCCTGTGCCAGCTGTGGCTTTTGTTTGCATTACTTGACTACAATTCTGTTTATAAGAATTGTAAAACCGAACCAAGGAAGCAGAGACTGGTGTCTCTGCTTTTAGGTTTATCACCCTAAAAGCCCTCACTGCTGTACTCAGACATCTTCCATCTTTCCCCTTTTCCTGGGAAATCTCCATGGCTGTGATTTAGACCAATGCTCTTTGAAACAGATATCACATCTCCACTCATTGCACACCTTTATGTCTATCAGGCTACTTGGAAATATGAAATATTAAGTACAGCTAGAGTATTTAGCATGTGTAAAAGCCTAGTGCAATCTTCTGATCATAACTGTTAATTTTTTGTAACTCCTTGCACTTTGGCGGGGTCAAAAGGAGAGAAAACTATTCAAAAGTTCTGTCATTGCCTTTTAGTTTCTGGGCCCAGAGAAATAACTCAAAATCCAAACAACTGTTATTTCCTTTTACTGTAGGGCAGTGGGAAGGGTGAAAGGACCTTGAAAAGTCACAATCTTGCAGTTATGAGGGGAATTATGTGTGGCCTTCTCGTGATTAGAAGGAATCACAAATTGTTTTTGTCATTGCTAGGAAAAGAGTTGAAGTGACATTTAGTAGTATATGAATTCCCCAGTAATTGATTAGGTTAGAGGCAGTTTACCAAGTCCCAGTACCGCAAGTTTTCCTTTTGCTATTCTCTCAAAGGAAGATAATCTATAATGTATATTTTAGAAGACAACTGCAGCAAAGGAAAGCTACCATCCTAAAGGAAAAAAAAAATTCAATAGGGCTTTGCAGTCAAAATCCCTTGCTGATTTAAAGAAAAAATTTCTTTCTGGTCTATATCCAGAAATAATACTGAGTTTGTGTGTTTCCTTTACTGCATTTCTGTGTTAACTCTGCTAAATAATTAAAGAAATGAAGAAGAGCAGAACAGATAACTAGGTAATAGCAGGCATAATCACATCCCATTCCTTTAAACCTGGATCTGAGTTCTTTGACTTGCAATTGGTGTTTTTTTCACTGAGGATCTGTGGCAGGATACGTTCCTAGCACTATAACAGATGCTATTAAAGCAGCTTCTTTTCATTATGAAAACAAAACTGAAGCACTATAACATATGTTGTGTTGATTCATGTCTCAGAAAACATAATTCCATGGAGATATATTTTATAAATGCAATAAGAAAGCAGCTGACTTCATGAAAAAATGCATTTGACTGCAGCATTAGCCACTTGCATTTTGTACTTGACAAGTACTCAAATGCTATGTGTTTTAATACATTGCCACGACATGTAAGACTTTTCATTCAAATGCGACACAATTCCCTTCTCTTCACGAATGTCTTAAACGATGCTACTGGAAAATGGGAAACATTGGTAAACAATTCCTTTTTTGGGACTCTGACTCAAAAAATGGCTAGTGTTCAGAGCTTCAGATTGTGTGTCTCCTCACCTACAAAAAAGAGAAAATATTTCTGCCTCTCCTTCCACCTATGCACCCTTAATCTGTCTTCTGTGCTTATGCAGCATACTGGGGAGAGAGGCTATGACTTACATGCACAATACCTGCACAGGCAGCACCTACACAGATCCTGCCTGCAGCCTTTAGGTGCTCCTGTGGAAGAATTCTCCCCACACACCACCAGCTGATATTCTTAGCATCAGCCTCAGACAGCGGGATGGTGCCAGTGACCCTGGGGAACATTTCCCTCAGAGTACAGAGCACAGAAGCACCTGCAGGCTCCAGACACTTTCCAGGACTGGTGCAGCAGTCTCAGAAAACTTCTGTTCCCCCATCTACAGCTGATCCTCTCAATAAATACTATAATCTCTTCATCCAAGTGTTTGAAGAAAAGACTCAGCATATCATTTCTGGAATCGGTGTGTGGGAATGTATGTGGCAATTATATCAAGAATACTGAGAAATACCAATTTCTTTGGCAGTTCTATCAGCTGCACACAACTGACTGCAGTAAGTGTTTGTTTCTGACAGTTGACTCGATAAGGTGGATCTGTGGTGAGATGACAAGTGCCCTAGCAAAGTATATTCTTGCAGAATTCTCTTTCTGTCCAGAAACCCACTCACATCTCTGACAGCTGGCACCTTCAGTGTAAAACAATCAAAACACCACTCCACAATCCTGCTGTGTTTGTGTCCCAAACAAAAGTTGATGCATTTGGCTGGAACAGGCTGTGTGAAACAGGAGCAGATTTTGGTGTACTGCATGCTCTTATCTTCTTATTTAGTATATTTTATATTAAAATATATTTCAACAAAATTTAAAGGGTGTATTCTGCCCCCTTTAAAGAGCCAAAAACCATCTCTCAGCTGAAGTAAAAACAGTCAGTGAACTGATCTATGGTTAATTTGATCCACCCCAGAGGCATTAAACCTGGTTGTAGGGGCAACACAGAGTAAACAAGGGCTGTTTCAGGGGACAGGGAACCTGTACAGAACAGCTGCTCTACATCCTTTCTTCTCTTGTTCTCCACTGAGAGCACAATGAGGGAAGAATACCATTTACAAAAGTCACAACACAGGACAGGGAGAAGAGTAAAAATATTAGTTTGAAAAAACAACACAGAAACTTTACTGGAATTTTTTTTATGCTGAGAAAGACAGAATAAAACTGACCACCTCTCTAGTTCAACTAAAAGCCTAATTTATGATGACAGTCTTAAAGAGAAAACTCAAATAGTGAGATGCAAAAAGGTCTCCTTCAGTTAGTTCTAACAGAATTTGATTTCTAACAGAATTGTTGTAAAATGCCTCAAGATAAATCCAGATCCCTCCATAGCTCTTGTTGTCTTTTAGATGCATTCAATCAGAGGTCAATAAGGTGACTCAAACCAAGGCTCAGCACAGAACATAACTCCCAAGAGATTTTTTCCAAGCTGCTGTCTTCTTGCTAGAGATTCAAACAGCTCCGTAGAGTTTACTATTAGAGCAAGCATCCAGATTCTGGCACGTTACAAAACACTCATGTCTTTTCCCTTCATACAGGAAATCTGGCAGTCCCATTTGCTGAAATTGCTGCTTCAGTCCTCTTCTGGGGGCATGTCTGGTGTCAAGTTGCTTCCTGTTGCAGGGTCCAAATGTCCCTGTTGAGCGCTTCTGAGATCAGATCCCAGGAGGCAACAGCTCTTACCTCTAAGCTTATCCGCAAACCCACTGGTGAAACTCCAGGGAAAGAATTATAACCCACCATTCTCCTTTCCCTATGCTTTGAGACAGCAAATTTCCTTTTCTCTTGAGTGACACAGCATAATTGGGCACTTTCACAGTGTTATACAAAGTCATTTCATGGTGAAAATGCTTGACAACAGAAGAGAGCTTATTTATTGATTAAACTCCCCACAGAAGTTACCTGATGTTGCTGAAGCTTATAGGATCAGTATTTTTCTGCTGGCAAATTGAAGAACATAGCTTTAGAAAAAGAAGATGCAAGGTTAGATTTAAAAATGACAATTTTATTTCTTTATGAGAATGGTGTGCAAAGCAGGCAAACATTTGTTCTGCTATGCTCATTGAGAAGTACCACTGAAATATGCTTTCCAAGGCACTATAGATGCAATGCAGATACAATGTACTGCCTTACTTTCACCAAAGATCTCCTTTGAATTTCCTGAGCATATTTTTCTAGCTCAATAGCCCTCAATATCAATATAGACAAGATCCATTAGCCAGGTGTGTAAGAGCAAAAAATTAAGGACCATCATATTTCCAGGTAATGTATCTTAAGAGCTGATCTCATAATGAAAAGGTCAGATGAAACCAAAATACTGTTTACAGCAGTGCTCTTTCTTTTCAGCTCTGAAGTTATTAAAGGCATTTAGACTGAATTAATTAAAAAAAAAAAAAGGAAACTGTTCTTGACTAGCTTAAGGAGTACCATGTGGCATGTAATTTGGATTGCTGAGTGATTTAGACAAGGAAGCTGCATTACTCATCCATCTCATTTAAGATATGTCGATTTTGTAATCTTCCATCTGGATTTTCAGACAAACTTTGAGATGCTTCTTGGTGGTTTGAAGAAGGCTGCAGAAGATGGTTCATCTTAGAATAAACAAAGAAGGGTGAAAGCTGTCCAACTGGAAAAAGAGCATATGACAGAAAGCAAAACTTGTTACAGCAATACATTTTCAATGTATTTTGAATATATTTTCAAATTATTTTCAGTGACAGAATGATTCTTTTGCTTTGTTTTCCACAGCAAACAATCCCTCTGTATTTAGTGCAGGACCCATTTAGAACCAGAGTGGAACATTGGTATCCAGCACTCGCAAGCTTTGTCTACTTCTGCTGTTCTAGCTACAGCATCATCGTATCAACACATATGAGATCATGGACAAGATCCATTATCAAGCAAATACAAGTCTTTAGCTCTTGGGGTGGGGGAAAGGAGGGAAGAGGGAAAGTATTTTTAAGGGAATTTAAGAGTAAAAACAATACTACCTTTAACTCATTATCCTGCAGTGCCAGCACCATTTATTTAAATATGGAATACAGATAATGCCCTGTTACTTGCAGAACTAATGGTACTAGTAGTTCAAATTCCTGTGTCTCCACTCATTAACTAGTGCATGGAGGCTATTTTCAGGCACTCACCATCCATTGCATGATGGAGGCCAATCTGTCTAACCAACCAATCAACAAGAAAACATTAGATCTGCCTATCTCTGTAGAGGCGAGAAAAAACCTCCTATGGTAAGGCTGCAGCTAACAAGGTTTGAACAATTTGAAATGAAATGAAATGAAATGAAATGAAATGAAATGAAATGAAATGAAATGAAATGAGGAACTGAAAAAAAACCAACACAAACTCAAAACCCAAACCCAAACAAAACCAAGAACCCGAAGTTCTTCCAAATGTTATTTACAAACTCCAGGAGCAAGTACATCTAAGGCATTTAAGCCTTTTGAGCTTGTGTGAAATTTATTAGAGGGAAAGTACCAAAATCTAATTTGTTAATTTAGGTTTTGGGAAACAACCGCAAGAATTCCTTAGTCAAAACAATCTCTGGAAATAGATGCTCCACAAAGATAAAGAGAAGTGCCACAAACACCATTTGTCTCCCTCTGCCTCAAATGAAAGAACAGTAAATAGGAGTGGCAGCTTCTTGAAGCTCATTTTTTCCCATGACAAAATTTTCTGGCAGCAGAAGCTCAGAAAGGTTCATTGAAGCATCCTGATAGACCTCATAGGAAGGCTAGGATTACCTGCTACTTGAAGATGGAACTTGGTGTAGGATAATCTAGACAGATTATCATGAAGGGTGCCTAGAAGGAGATCATTAAAGGCTCCACGGTAGGTACAGTTCAATAAAGCTCCACAATTGCTTTATAATTCAAAGGATCAAGGGGACAGGCTTGAGCATTAAAACTAAATAAAAATAATGAGGTTCTTTTGGTTCTAATTGCTCATTTGGCAGACTGGTTCACAGTGAGGTGAGATGAGCTTTGTTTAGTTGAACCATCAGCCTAATGTCTTGCCAAGTCCTGGGTACTGTTTTAAACACGTCAGGCACCTGAGGCTGCTGAAACCAAGGGTCTGTGAAGGCTGGGTGTGTGGGACTGCACACCCACACCAAGAGCCAGGGGCAGTGCCTCACTGAGCGTCCAGTGACTTCACAGGGGAAGAGGACTGGCCCAGGCAGTAATCATGCTGACACATGGTGCCTTGGGCCAGAACACCTTGGTTCTGTGGCACAGTGAGTTGCCCATCTGTTCCATGGGAAAGATGAAGGCAACATCAAATTACACCTTTCTGCCTTGGTTTTAGTTTTTCCATTTTTCTTATTGCCTTAAGGAGCGTCTCAAGAGCTATGTGTTCCCCATGGGTGGTGTTGGGGTCCCACTCATGTTCAGACTCCCTTTTGCAGCAGCAGAATCTGAGAGCCATGAGCACCCTGTAGTGCAAAGCAAGAGGCAATGGTTCTCTCTCTCCCACCTTCCCCACTGGGGCTTGGCAGTGTGGGTGAAGCAAGGCCTTGCTTTCCACAGCCTGGGGTTTGAATTAAGCGTAAGGTGAGAGCTGTGGCATTAGCTTATCTGACAGACATGCCTCCAGAGACACAGAAACCAAGATGTTTGATACCAGTGAGAGTACCTGACCTGCTGAAAAACACAGAAGTTTGCATGGGGGGTGCACAATGAAGATGATGGAGGTGGTTTCCCTTGCCATTCCTGCCTTGAGCCATCAGGCTGCAATAGAAATCAAGACATACAGTGCTTTGGGCCAGGCAGCTAGGGGTAACTCTGAACTAAAGGAAATAGAATTTTTGTTGAAAGCATGAAAACTGTATACGTGAAAAAGTGGTACGGCAAAGTTAGCACTACTGTTGTTTGACAAAGAAAGAGCTGCCAAGCAGAAAACATTTTTCTTTGGTGTCTCTGGTGACAATTTGGCTTGCAGTGCCTAGAGTCCAGGCAGCAGCAAGGCAGGGCCAGATACAAGAAGAGGGACTTTACTCACAACACAGATTCTCAAGCCAAGTGGTTCAGAAATTGGTGGCCCTGTACATGCAATAAACACCAACATATCAGAACAAATTCAAAGCTCTTATTTCACAGATCCAGAGCAAACAAACAAACAAACAAAAAATAAGGAGTTACCACTGTGAACACAGGGTAATTTGTGTTTGACTTGGCTCCAGAATCATGCTGTGAGATTCTTAACCTGACAGCATCAGCTGTGATTTTTTATTGAGAAGAGTTACAGAAGTGAAGATCTGTCAATTAACAGGAACAAGATTGTTGACTGTGGTGCATTGTTTAGATATTGTAGAAAATTATGTACACACCATGTGAAAAAAAAATGCTGCTAGTGGCAAGAGGACACAGAAGATGTCACCATTAAAGTTGTTTCCATGAAATTTTCAGTTTTTGGGCTGATGTTTTCATTCCTAGGGAGGTACAAGCTTTGAATAATCACAGAAGAATGAGATGCAGCAAGCAGAAGTGTGAAGGAGCTCCATGCATAAGAATTTAGACAACATTTCACTTTCACTTTTAATTTATTGCAGTTGTCTCATGTTTTTGTAGAGTACGCCCCCCTTTTATATAGGATGTAATCTGTTTGAAAACACTGAGTTGCATGATGCCTTGCATATTTACAGGAGTAAGACTATTTTAACAAGTTTAGATAGGATAGTTTGACTAGCATTCAATTTTTGGTACAAAACCTTGCAGGCAAGGTTTTCAAAAACAGGAATCCAAACATAGGCTTCTGAGACACATCTATATGGATCTATATAAGTGCTAAATTCTAAATATGGCTTTCTAGGTCTAGCAATAAGGTGCAATACTGAGTTGCTGAAAGCAACATAGCTGCATTAAGAGGGTATGTTCACCTCGGATCCACACTAGCCTGGATAACCTCACAAAGCCCTGTGTTATGCCACACAAATGCATCCAAAAAGAACTCTGCTTGAAAATGTGACATCCATGTTAGCAGATCATGTTCAGTTTTACCATTTGTGTTTCAGGACAGACACATTTCTTATTGTCCTGAATTTGGCTGGTACAGTTACTTTAATCTGTAGTAGCTGGTACAGTATTTTGTTCTGGATTCAGTATGAAGATAATGCTGATAACACACTGGTGTTTTGACAGTTGTAAAGTAGTGCTTATCCTTAGTCAAGGATTTTTCATCGTCTCATGCTCTGTCAATGACGAGCTGCACAAAAAGCCAGGAGAAAGCATAGTTTGTACTGCTGACCCAATTGGCCAAAGGAGTATTTCATATCATAGAGCATCATGTCCAGTACCTAAACTGGGGGAATTACCAGAAGGAGCCAATCTCTGCTCAGGGATGGGATGGGTATTAGTCAGCGGATGGTGAGCAATGGTACTGTGCATTGCTTTTGTCTCTTGGGTCCTGTTATTCTTTCTCCCTCTCCTTATAATTACAATTATTAATATTATTAGCATGTTTATAATTATAACTATATTTCAATTATTAAGTTATTTTTATCTCTTCCCATAAGGTTTACCTTTCTGTTCCAGTTCTCCTCCCCTCTGGGGGCAGGGAGGAGGCTGTGTAAGAGGCAGTAATGTGGTGCTTTGCTGCCGGCTGGGATTAAACCACAACACTTATTGTCGCTACAGCGGAAATTTAGGACACACAAGTATTTTGTTCTTCAAGGCATGGCTCATAAGACTACTTTTTGACAAGCTGTGACACTGTTAATGCCTATGGAAGTGCTTACACTATGAGTAACAGCTAGTAGGAATAGTATGGATAATAGTTAACTGCAGAAGCAGCACCCTCTTTATTTAGTCCCTTGTCTGGGCTATTTTCAAACAACTGCTGTTTACTGTCATTATTGGGCTCAAGAACTGAATTTCTTTGTTCTCTTTCCAAAAAACAGAGTAAATCAGGTCTGACATTCAAAGCAGTGTATTTACAGCAGCACGGAGCTTGTATCTCTGGAGCGTGGCTGTAACGAAAAAACAGAGAACAGCAAAAGCTCTGGTTATGTTTGTCACCCGGGGAAAAGGAGAACAGGATGGCTTCCTCATCATCCTATTTTTCCTGCTTTTTTTTTTGCAAAAACATTTTGAAATAGAATATTAAAGCAGGTTGCTCTTCTTTCAGATTTAGGCCTAAGGAATTTCACAAGGAGGTATTAGTAACTGAATATTGCATCCACATTGGATGTGTTTTGCCCCTGTCTCCCCATGAAGGGAGAATGCACCAGTTGTCACTGCTTCATTAATTGTTCAATTTCTCCCAGTGGTAAAGGGACAAAATTCTGAATTCCAACTGGCAGGGTTTGCAGGGGTGTATAATTTATGAGCCGTGAGAATCTGGAAAGACAGCTACAATCAGTATGAGCATAAGAAAAACATCCAGCATGCAATCTCTGCCACACAGCATAGCTGCCCATGCTTAGTTATCACACTGCATGTATTTTTTACTTTCTCAAAACCTAATTCTCAAGGTTTTGTTGTTTTGTTTGTGTTTTGGATTTTTAAAGAACTACATTCTTTTTTTTTTAGGCTAGAAGGCTTCTCAAGGGAAAGAGGGACAGTCTGGAGAGAACAAGATTGAAAAGGTATAAAACAAAAATTATATCTTGCCAAAACCATATCAACATTATTGAATATTGTGGACAGCGAAGGATATGTAAAAACAGAGGTAGGATTTTCACACCAGACAGCTCCTTACTAGAAAAGGAAAAGATCTGAAGAAAGACAGGCAAGGCAGGCAGCCTTTCACAAACAAGAGAGAGGAAAGAGAAGCAGAAATGTAGAGATTGTGGGTACATCAATCTATTGCTATTATTTTTTAACTTTTCTAACCAACCTTTCTGCATTACTGGCAATATCACCAGAACACAAGCCAGGTGTCTGCAGATTTGCATAGATCTACATTTTTAGTGATATCTGAACCATTGAGAAAGAGCAGATAGGATAATATACAAAGGGCAAATAGAAATGCATAAATACTTCAGGATTTAAAATAATTTCTTATCCATATATATCCTCCTTCCTTCTGCCTGTCAGTTCTGCTTCCTCCGTCCCAGAAGAAGACTTTCACTCTAGTGTCACACCACCCTTAAAAGGTTTCACTTGATGAACAACCTCACAGCCACATCTCGTCTCCTAAGTTAATTCTAGTCCTCCAACTTCATTTACTATCTCCCTCAGAAAACCAGGAATTTCAGCCCACTCCTAAAGCAAACCAGCCTTGAGTTCTGTACAGCTTGGCTAGATACGAGCACAGATACCATCAGTTTCTTAGTTACGTTATATGTTTCCAATAACTTTCTTAAATAAGGAGCATCTGGCTTAAACAGCACAAAGTACTGGTGCCAGCATTGCTAGGAGGGTTTGGCAGAAACCATGGTCTCTGTTCTTGGAGGTGTCGTGGGCTGCAGACAAGAATTTATGTTGTCACGTAAGGAGCTCTAGCCTGGCACACAGACTGTTTGTGCAATTCTCTGTTACATACTTTTATTCATGCAGAACCTTTTTCTGGAGTTGAAGAACTGAGCAAAGGATGAAGCAGATTTTAGCTCAGCATCTCCAGTGTGTGTAGATAACTGAGAGGTGATACCTCAACCTGTGCAGCCTCGTGTCCTCCGAGCTAACTTCACCCAAGGTGATCTTCTCCCCAAAAGAATGTGGGCTGCTTGGGAGAAAATGCTGTTGAAGGGGCCACAGGGCTTGAGCTTAGGATAGACTTCACCCACCATCATCAGAGTTGAAACACTCTCACAGACAATGAAGATTTTCTTTCCTCTCCACCACCTCTTGTGGAATAAAATGAAAATTCATTTAGCTTGACTTACTACATTTTTCTGTGTGTCTGAATTTCACCCTTAAGTAAGAATAGTGTTCATGAGTCTTTCCATTTAAAACTGTATACATATCTCTAAAACATAAAATATGCGCTCAGAAGCAAGTCTGATGCTAGATTTGTTAGACTGTCAGTCCTGCTGGAACTATTTCTAATTGGTGTGGCAGGCTTAGGTTTCTAGATTGCAGTCCATGTATTATTCCTCCATACTGGGCTGGAGTAGCAGGCAGGGTGGTAGCACACAGAATATTTATCAGGATGAATATAATGAAGTATTGAAGTGGAAAGTGCAAGAAAGGAAAATAAATATCCACTGGAGCAATATGGACTAGTTATTTACTGAAAACATATGAGAATTTACATATGAAAAAGCATGAAAGAAAAAAAATATCTTTCCTCAGTGCAAGTAATAGTTTTAGCTGATCTGATGTCAGAAAATGTTTTCTAAACTAGTTTTGTTTAAAGCACCTCTGAAATGGTAAAGTGTCTAGCAATCAAGAAATCAGATTAGTTAATTTACCTTGATTAGCATGGTACTTTTCAAGTGCTAATAAATTTTAACTTCTAGTAAACTGGAAACAGCACAGAAATTGCTAGTACAGTCTTAAACTGCTGATCAGTGAAATCAGTGTGCACTTTTATACTATTCTATTTCAGTCATTCTCTGAATGTCTTAACCTTGAACTGTGAGAGAATTTCGGTGTGAAATAGGGAAAAAAGATGCCACACTTCAGGATTGCAATTTTTAGTTATAATATAAGTATGTAAGAGATATGAAGAGCAAAAATGCTTTCAGTAAGTAAGGTGCTCAAAAGTGGCTTTTTTCCATCCAAAGGGCATTTTTACATGTTAAGATGCAATGTTCTTCAAGCAGACAGTCCAAACTGCTGGGTGTGTTATGCTAATAGGTTTACTGAAAGTTTGCAGCCAAAAAAATTCTTGCTCTGAAATCCTCATGTTTTGTAAGCTTAGAAATATCCAAAGAACACCATGAAATAATTGATAATACAACCACATATGAGTTTTCTATGTACCTCTTTCATTTTCCCTGTTGTCACAAATAAGACAATCATAGGTCTTTAGGAGTATAACTGCCTGAAAATGATGAATTTGCAGATATTAAAGGATAGACACTTTTTAGCAACCAAATGTAGCCATCAGCCATCTGGAGCTTCTTTCACTTAGACATATACTAAAAAATAGAAAGACCTGCTGTCTTCTGTAAAGAAGAAAAGTCCCACTCCTAAATTGCATTTTGTTGTACTATACCTACACATACTTTTTTTCTCTGTTTGTTTCAAAAAGAAACCTATTAAACGAGCTAGCAGAAGACAGACCACAGATACCAATTTAGAAAAAAAAGTCCTTTATACTAGAAAGAAATGTCACAAGATAGATAAGTTCTGTGAAAAAATGGCAAACAGCCTGGTGCAATGTGAAATAAGCAGCAGAGCAGTGCTGGCTTCCCCCAAAAGACACTGATGCATGACAATATTTTCTGATTTAAGCAAGTTAAGTAGGGCAGCCAGCGGCCGGACAGTTGTTCCCAGTCTTCCTCAAATGGCACCCAGTAAGGCACAGACTGTGTTAAAACTGCTTGTAGTTATATAGATGCCTACATCGGTGTATAAGTTTTCCTCTTCTTCCTAGACAGCCTATAGAAAAATTCAGAATATCATTTTCAGGCTTTTTTTTTTCAGGACTAACCCTCATTTGACTGCTTGTAGAGCCCAGAAAATCATCTCATATAGGTGCTTTTATTTATGTAACGTGCAGACTTCTCCCCTTCATGGTCCAGTATTGCTTGAACACCAATTGGATCCTGCTGGGATCTGTCTTGGCTTGTGGCCCTGTATGCCAGTGCTGCACATTTGGGGCCTGTGTACTGGGGAGCATTTCCCAGACATCCCCATTGTTCCAGCTGTGGTGTCCCAGTAAAGCATGTTCAACTCCATTTCCTCAGACACTGGTTCATATGTAACCCACCTGACATGGATTAATCCTGGGCCTATGGCTGCCTTTCTCTTGCTGTTCCTATATGGACACAGGATTTTCCCAATATCCTCACTCAACACAGAAGTTCCTATTAATTTCTGTTTGGCTGGCCAGGGAGAGCCTGAGCTGTCTGCCACTGCGCCACTTCTATTTACTGGAGACATACACAGCCCAAGAAAATGCATACTGAAAAGCTTTCTTCTGATGCTATTTTTGTGCTCTTTTCCTTCCAGTCATGTGTTATTTTCCTTCCACAATCTGGATCCTCAGGTTGAGCTCCATTGTAGCTTGCACAGCAGAAGGCATAAGAACTTGTGGATCCTTCACATTCATCAAAACATGAAAGAAATTTTGTCCTTCATTTGCTAAAAGCAATGTGATTTTCAACTTCCCAGACTGAGGAAGCCTTGGATAAAGGCTGAGAAAATATAGTTTAGAAAACAATGTGTTTGTGTCCCAGAATAATCATCATTAGGGGAACTCAGTTGCTTGTCAGTAACTGGTATAGTAGATGTGCAAAAAATATTGGTAATCTGAAATATCAGAATGGTGTTAGTAAACATTTGATGCCTAGAAAGTGGAGGTAAAAATGCTAATAAGTTTTCCTGCAAAGGATGATACACTCCTATTGGACAAATTTCAGGATGCCCTGAAAGCTGATAAACATGGGTTCTGGCAGGAAATGGATGTGTGAGGAAGTGCATGTCTGGGACAAGCATTGATTCCTGAAATGCTCTGCTCTACTCATGGACAGTGATTATGAGACTCAGGGCATTCACTTCTCTCAACAGCATGATGAAAATTACATCCAACGATGTAAAATTAAATACAAGTTAATCATCATTAGGCTATTGGTAATAGCAGCAAAAATATAAGAATTGTGTGTATTTGGAAGATGGAATAGAGGAAAAGAGAATAGAAGTGAGAAACTGAACTGAGGAAGGTTGAAAATGGAGACAATTTAGAGAAGACTGAAGGGGAGGAGACAGGAATTCAAGGAAATGAACAGTAAAGTAGCAAGAAGGCACAACCAATATAAAAATAGTCATACCTGATCTGTGCCACTGCCTTGGACACCTAGCATTCTGTTCCTGCTAGAAACTAGGATTAGGTGTGTCAGAGGATGGTGCATGAAATCTGTCTGTTGAAAACCTGCAATGTAGTCAAGCCTATCAAGGAGCTCTCCTCTTAAAAGTGATTATTTGAAGCCTTGAAGCATGAAAGATGGGTGAGAACTGAGGTGCAAATAAAAATATAAGATGGAGATAATTGACGGAGTGAGGAAAAGAACAAACTGGGATATAAATGTCATAATTTATTTTCCCCTGGTGCTGTGCTCTAGAGATGATCCAGCTCAAAGTCTTCATGCTCAGCCCCTGTACACTATGCAGAAGAGCAAATTACCTTTTAAGAGAATGTTTTATATAGTTTTATGTGGTGCTTGTCAATGTTGTAGGATTTCCAAGTTACTAGGTTTTGTTCTCCTTGTAATTAATTTTTTTAAACAAATATAGGTATTTTTGAACTGAAATGACTCTATGATTCACTTCTTAATCCTCAAAAGATTTTTTGAAAAATGTCCCTGTCCACTCCTTATATCTTCTCTGCTTATTAAAACTAATCTGAAACACATTGGCTTGACTATACTGAAGTTTCTCATTGCCCTTTAAAGCTCTTATTTCAAATTTGTAATTTGCACAATTTATGTTACATACTTACTCTAGTATCTGCTGTCAGGGTAGGAAATTTTCTTGACTGATATGCACTCTGTATAGACAGCTATCAAGCAACCCCACCATGAGCAGCACTTGCCCCAAGGGCAGCTCCAGGAGGAGGCTTAGCTTGGGTAACCCCAAGCTTCCCTAAGGCTTTTCCATGGAGAGGGAGCCTGTCCAGGCTACTCCTCTCCAGAGAGCACAGCAGATGCTGCACTTGGTGCTTACTTAGCCAGCACTGCTTGTGGTACCTGAAATAAGATACATGGAGCTCAGAGAGACCACAGGAACTGCCTTATCCAAGTATTTTTACCTTAGCAATTCAAAACAATGCAAAACACAGCAGCCCCTGAAGAGTAATTTCTTCCAGATGAGTTCCTCTCATGATGGCCCTAGCACCAGGATATGAGAAGTGACAACCAGACCAGGCCTTATGCACCTCTGCATGCCAGGCATTTCTTGAGGAGGAGGGGGACTGGGCAAGAGAAGCTGCTGCCTAACAGCATCCAGCTTGTGCAGAGAGAAGGGAACATATTTGAATGGTTTAGTACAAATACATCAGCTCCTGGCAGGATATTGAAACTGATCAGTGGGCCCTGTGATCAGCATATCAGAGCTGACTGATGTGCCAGTAGTGTCAGCCTGTTGTCAGGGGTAATTTTTTTGTTGTTTATGGTTGTCACTTCAGCTGGAGATTAGATATCAGACCTACTAAATTTGCAGCATTGTTATCTTGCTGTGGACATAAGCTTTGAAACATGCCTTGGACAAAAAATATTATTACACTGGAGGAAATAGTTCCTATATACATCCTTTATGGCCCAGATTTCTTCAGTTTCTACACTGTAATTTGCTTATCCTTTGGTACAAACTTTACTTTCAAGGATGTAACTGGACTAGCATCATATCAAGGAATCCTATTGAAGAAAGCATGCAATTTCCTTGTATTCAGAGAAACAAAACCCTTTTAAGACAAAGTGAAAAAGAGAGCTAGAAAAGTTTCCCATGTTACCATAGCAGACTGCCCCTTTACATTGTTGATTTAAATGGCATTCCTCTTTTCATATTGTGTTAGTGTTTCCATTTCTGCCTCTCCTTGAGTTTAGCTTCTGGGATTTTGCCATTTATAACCCAGTGCTCTGCTTCTCTTTTCCTAGTCTTGCTTACTTTGCCCAAGCCTGTAAAACCAGATGTCCATCTTGCCATGACAAATTTGCTCAGGGTCAGCAGGATAAAAAGTCTGAGAGAAGAATCATAAAGAAAAACAAATACACAAAGACATGAACATAGTTTCTCCTCAAGCACAGCTAAATCAGATCTAGGATCAGTCTATGTTTAAGCTACCACTGTTTGTGTTTTGGGGAAAGAAGTGAAGTAGTACTGGAGGAATTTGAATATACAAACACATTTGCTTGTCATGCACCTGATAGATCACCTCATCACATGAATTTCTGAAAGAAACAGATTGCTTTTTCTCTGAAATTCAGATTAGAATTTCTTTGCAAATGGAATAAAGGAATGACTGTTTTCTAAAAATAGTAAATTTGTTTTTTTTCTGTGATAAACCAAGTTATGTGGACCCAAATTAACAGCAATATGTTTCATATTTTCAGGTCTTATTGCTATGTGTATCTCATCAATTCATAGGACACAAAAAATTAAAGTGCAAGAGTAGTATTTTTCAGAGGATGAAAAAAAGAGGATGATGTTTCTAGAAAATAAGTTAGTTCTTTGTACAAAGAAGTGGAGGAGCTGGGGGACAGAATGAAGGGTACTGTGAACCAATTCTCTTCCTCCTAAAGTGAGTTATGATGTTTGTGTCTGGTTTAAGTCAAACACTAGCCTCTCATGAACTGGAGAAAAAAGGTGCTTTTGTGGAACAGGTGATAAGCCAGGACAAAATCGCCCCAGTCAGTCCTTGCCAGGTTTCCTGTGTGATACTGAACGTGTCGCTTTTTGAGACTCATCCCAGCTGCCTTCAGCCTCTCAAGTTTAGTCTCCCTTAAACTACTTAAAAGGAGAGATATGGACATGTCCAGTAAGTAATTAATTCCACTGATCTGAGAAACCTCCTCAAGTCAGGATGATCTGCCCAGCAGACAATTTGGCAGCTGCAGCCTGGCGCCCAGCCACCACCCCTGCACTCAGTCTGTCCGGCGGGCAGCTGTCCAGCGCTCCATCCTGCCTGGGACAGCCCAGTCTGCTCAGGCTGGCAGCTCCTCAGGACAGGCTCTGTCTCAGGCAGCCTGCTCACAGAGTGCTGGGTGTGACAGTGCCCTGGGTGTGCTGTGAGACTGTTTAGCAATTATTATTAACTACAGAGTAATAAGTGAATAATAGCAGCAGAGTGTTGCTTCAGGCTTTGTAAAATTCAAGTTTTATAGCAGGAGGCATTTCAGTGCAGACCTACAGAGGGTGAACAGCCACTTTAACATCCTCTGTTGTTTTGTGTCTCAGCTTCTGACATTTACAAACCCATTGATAATAAAACAAAGAAAACTGGCCCCATCAAGTGAAATATGCATTGCCCTCTGTCTTTTTTACATTTCATGGTTGGAAGTTCAGTGTAATTAATCTGACAAGGTAAAGCTTTCCAGATCACTGTTATGCTGGTTTCTCTGGTAATTCAGATAGCATCCATGAAAGTGCACCAGGAGTACCATGTGACGGAGCACATCCAGAGAGCTTTCATCGTTTGTTCAATCATACTGAAAAGTCACACAGGGATAGTTTAATTAACCAGAAATGTATCTTTTCACTTGGTCACTTCTGCTCCCCATATGCACTTTACCCCTACTGCTGAACCTTGTGGGTATTCAAGCCAGGAAAAGTTGGTTTGAGACAAGAGATGTGCTCCCAGGAGTGTGGCTAACTCCCAGCACTTCATCTGAGGGACAATGGTCAGTTGAGGTTGCCACATGCCATCTGAACTCGTACTTTTAACCACACACACATTCCCAGCTTGTCACAGGAGCTCAGAAAAACCTGCTCAGAGTGAACACCATGGTGGTGGCCTTAGCCAATGCCTCTCAGCAGCTGGGGTGAGAGAGGAGCACTGGCATGGCAGTGGGTGGCAAAGGCTCAGCTGGCAAGCGGACTGGACAGACCACTCCTGCTTGAGAGAACATCTCCAGGGATTTGATGCTCAGAACACAGCTTAGTCTCTGCTCAGCCCTCCTATGTGTCCTCAGATAAAGTTCACCCCATATCCCCACCTGCAAATGAGGATGACATAATTTCCTTTCTTGCCTCTGTTCTCTGCTTGCATCAGTGGCCCATCCTCCTGGGCCTGTCATGGTGTATTGCAGCATTGGTGGGGCCACTGCTGAAATGGAGAGAATTATGGCTTGTTACAGCCCTTGGGATTTAACCTGACTGGTTCCCGACTTCCAGGGGTCGGAATCACCGAAACCCTATTCCCATCTCTTCTACAGGCTGATGTGGAGCAAGTGCAGCTCTCTTTCTGATCTGACACAGATTACAAACAGGTGGCTCTGATAGGTTCAGCCTAATCCCTCATGGGATCTGCTCTCAGGAAAGTCACAACAGCACACAGTTTGGCTCTGTCTGTACTAATAGTACTCGACACTCAGAAAACCCAAGGCATCAGAGCAGCAGCAGGTTTTCAGATCAGGCTACTCCAGTGGCATACTGAGGGGAAATCTCTCTGCTTCTCTATGCCTAATTTTTGTTAGCACTTCCCCTTTTCACAGGCAAAACTGAGGAACACAAATTGGGCTGAGAAGTAGTGTTTGCCACTATCATAGAGGAAGATTTCTGATCCAAATCATTGTTCTTGAGCTGGCATTGAAATTTTGAAACCCTTATCATGTAAACTGACATTTACCCCATTTATTTCCTGCCTCGATTCTTAAAGAAATTAAATTTTACAGAAATAAAAGAAGCACATTGAGAACGGATGCACGTTTCATTTACTCTAATTATGCACAGTGAAAAGTTTCCATTTCAACAAACCTCATTGATATTCTGCTGTGAACTTGACTGAGGGAAAAAAAAAGCACTAAAGGAGATTTTACCAGTCAATTAACTTTAACTTAAAAAAAAACCTTTTGTGGATTTAAGAATATTTCACTTTTCACTTTAATTTCCTTCCACTGTTTCTATGACTACTGTAATGATAAAACATCTCCCTGGATCACCCTGAGATTCTGCAAGGGTTGTAGTACCTAATACTCTGATACAGGAGCTGGTGTTATTTTATGGATTAATTCCAAATAGCAGGATATCGTGTGTCAATATTGCACTGGGCTTTGTGCTATATGTGAACAGGCCACCTCTTAGGCCTTAGGGAGAAATACTTATTTCTCCCACATATGTGGTTAAATCTTTCAATATTTTGTGACCTCTGTCACTAATACACTTAGACTCTACATGATCTTTACAAACAGTGTTCACAAAACTTACATATATGGGGATTTAATAGATCTGAGAGAAAGCTCAAGAGTCATAATGTGAAACAATGAATAATTTATTAGAAAATGTAGAAAACCTCAATGAGAAAATGAGGTGAGTATTTTTACTCACAAACCGTATGAACATTCTTAGAGGTAGAAACTTAAGGTCTGCTGAGATTTTCTTTATCACTATCAGTAATACATAAATTGAAAAAAATAAAATTATATTTTTGGAAGTGTTAGTATCCTTGCTTCCTTCTCAGACAAGGAAGAAAACATTCTGACTTAGGCTTACTGTAGTACTTGTCTGTGCCATGACAAATACAGTGGTTTCATTGTTTCCTGCTTTCCCAAATATGAAAAATTCTTCATTTAAAGATTTAATTTGTATCAGTGGCTTAAAGAACATAAGCACTAATAGTATTTTACTGCTTCAAAGCCTAAACATTAGAAATACAAAACTAACATGACACCAGAAAACATGGTAATCACTGTAAAATAGAGAGAATAATGCAATGATTTGAGCTTGATCCCTGTATGTATAATCATCATCTTCTGAATTTTTTTGTCTGCAGTCCTGATTAAGAAACTGAACAGAATTTCTCTCAAAATATATGACAAAGATATGTCCCTGAATTGTGCAAGTACAAATCTGAGATGGGTTTGGGAAACTTGTCTTTAATATGAGTAGATGTTCATCATGGTTCTTTTGAGCTACAGTATGCTGTAAGATTCCTCTTTCTGCCCAGCACAGGCTCAAGGCACACCCAGTGTGCCAGCAATGAGTTCACACCATCCTCACCTGTCCTGCAGCAAGCAGAACTCCATGTGTGCTCCATGCTGAATTTGAATACTTTTATCTGCATTCCTATGTGTCTGTGGTGTCACATCATTAATTTTTTTACAAGTTGTATTGACTAAGAACAGCTTTAGACCTAGGCTGCTTTATGTCTATTCCTTTCTTGCAGGAATGCAAGTTGCCCAAAATCCCCCCAGCACCAGGTGCTCATTCACTAGCCACTGACTCCAAGGAGGCATCTAGACAGATTTGGCTGCAGATTTCAGAGGTCAATATTGCAATATTAAAAGAACAGGCTTTGCAAACTCAAAAAGAAAAAGACATCTTTAGATGCTTTACATGCTTTTCATGTCCAGCAAAGGATGGAGATAGTCCTTGGCCCTCCTTTTTTGCTGATGTGTTTGTTAATGAATGAGAAGAAGTGCTAAGAAACAGGTGTGGCAGAGTTCTAAAAAGCAACAAAATAAATACTACAAGATCAGCTCATGGAAAACCTTAAGTGAAATAGGGAAAGCCATTATGGCCAAGAGTAGGAAATAAAACATCTTTTAAGAATCTCTGCACTATTTCTTTGGGCCAAACAAAGAATCACCCTGCTATTCTGGGTGTTGCATAGAAAAGTGTGGCATTTGAACCAAGAGGAGAAGTTTCATACAGTAAAGCTGTGTGACATCTGTCAGTTAAAATTTTTTGAGGGACAGAAATGCAGATTTTTTTTTCTGAAAGTTTTAATCAATTCATTTCCTTTTCATTGAAATGCTCCTTTCCACTGAAAGAAAATAAGAGAAAAAAAATGTTCTGTTGTGACATTTTCCAAGTGAAATTATTCAATTTTTCCATCAAGATTTTCAATTTGAATTTCCCTTTCTCTTCACTCTTTTTGGGAGGAGGAAGGGAAGTGCATAGATTTCAAAATTATTGCAACTGAAAAGAGATGTTTGAAGTTGAATATATTAATAATTGAAAAAGTAAATGAGAAACTGTTATTCAACCCAGCACACTTTTTTTTTAAACACAAATTTGGTTTTGATTTTTTCTGAATTTATTTTTTATTTCTCTCTGGAACCGCCAACAACACTGTCAAGAAGACTGTATATTATTAATGAACTACAAAATGCTCTTGGAACAGAACTCCAGAGATTGTGTGAACTTTCTGCATATGGCAAGCAAGAGTAAACAAAAACATTTACAATGAAAATGCCCCAAATTATTTTGACTCCATAGTTATTGTAACCTAATAACATGTTTAGGATTAAAGAAAACATCCAGTTTTGCTGCACCTCATGAATAGTTTATTGTCTAAACTCAAGCTTTTCAACTGAAAGCTATTGACTTCTCCTTACAAGGTCACCCAAGGTCCTACTGCAGATTTTAACTTGTGAAGAGCTCTTGTCTGATAGGACTTTTGCTGGCCAGAATTTAAGGAGGGCATGCAACCAGGACATAATTACATTAAAAAAATTTTCACTGAGAAATGTGTCTGGCACACATACTGACCCAAAAGGACCGTGTTGTGTTTTCAGGCCTTTAAAAGGACACCTAAATGAGTTCAGTAGAATAAATCTTATTTCCATAGGTGATAGAAGACCATTTTGGAGATGCTGCTGTGACTGCTCTTGGAGAGGAAGCATATGTTGGTTTTGGTTACTTTGGCTATAAGCAAATTCTATTTTCCCAGAGTCCAGTAAAATCATAGGAGATCAGTACTTCCAGAAAAGGATGTAAAAGAGAAAATACACAATAATGATATTGTGAAAAAAGGGGATAACAAGAGTTCAGATAAGAAAATAGCAAGTATTTTGTGATAGGGTGAAGAGAAAGAGCTATGGAACTATGTGAGGTATGAGCAGAAAAGAAGGAGGGCAGATGGAACTAAAAACTGTGGATCAGGGAGAAAAAAGTCATGGAGGAGAGAACAGGAAATGATTCAAAATAGCATGTGGGAAAGTAAAAGTAACACAAGAACTCCTTATATAAGGCAAGTTTACGCGAGAAGAGCTGATAAACAATTTAAATCTTGTGAGACTAGAGACGTGCAATTACCAAGACCTTCAAAAGGCAGGTACTTTGCATCTTTGTATAAATAAAAAATGCTTTGATGTTGAAACCTCTGATAGAAATTACACCTTTTTGTTTCACTCCTATTTTTTTAAAATTTCATTTTGAAAGTACAAGATATTCTCCATTAAACCATGTATTTTCTTAACTGTCAGAACAAAATACAAGCACAAGACTACACAGACCAAGAAATGCAGTACAGAGCAATCCAGTGTTCCACAGTAGTTTTTGTGGGTAATTTCTTTTATTTACCTAGGTGAAATTAACTGCCTGTAAAAATGTTTATTTTCATAAAATGCAGATATATTCACCACTACAGTTAGTATAGAAGTAGCCTATAAACATATATTCATGCAGCCATGCATAAACTTTAGAAATTCACTGGCAAATATTTGCTGGAACTGTCATATTACTGTTCAAGCCTGTTACTTTTGCCATTTCCATAACTAAGTTTTGGAACATTCAGGTATCTGCCTGCTCGATGACAATGGTTTAATTAGCTCCTCAGAGAGTCAAAACAAACAAACAAACAAAAGACAAGGAAGCAGGAAAAAAGGAAAGAGAGAAAGAAAGAGAGAAAGAAAGAGAGAAAGAAAGAAAAAGAAAAAGAAAGAAAGAAAGAAAGAAAGAAAGAAAGAAAGAAAGAAAGAAAGAAAGAAAGAAAGAAAGAAAGAAAGAAAGAAAGAAAGAAAGAAAGAAAGAAAGAAAGAAAGAAAGAAAGAAAGAAAGAAAGAAAGAAAGAAAGTATTTGATTAAATGTGCTAGCAGCAACTAAGCAATTAAAGGAAGACAATGAATTTTCAGTAATTAGCTTACCTGTCTTCTATGTAGTGAATCTACGAGGGAGAAGATATTACATGGCACACCTGAATAAATATTGTACCCTCCTGATGTGAGGACACTCTTAATTTTTTATTTTCTTCTAATTTTGCATACTTTTTCATCTCTGTATTAGGTGTGACAGTTTTATTCACTATAAGTCTTAGAAAAACATGGTAGACTATTCTTAGTTATCACTGGAATAAACCAATAATGGGTTTTGTTTACCTACAGAAATAAGGATACTCTTGAACTGGATTTCTAATTTGATATATGGAATCCTTAACCACCACTCTCCCTGTCCCAAAGACAATGATAACACGATGCATCTTCTGGGGAGTTTTTATCTGCAGCAGCAATCAGTTAAAGTCTGAGGCAGGGATTTAATTTTGTTTGTGTTCGTGTTGCTATTAAAGCAGCAGGATTACTTATGAAATGCTAAAGTACATTAAACTATTGCTATGAAGCACTATTTTAGGAGACTGATAAATCAGGAGGTGATATTTAAAAAAGCATTTCTCAATGTCACTCTTAGTCAGATGTCGAGAATTAAAAAGGAACTTGCCATTATTTCCTTGATACATGACTAGTGAACAGAGTTGCTGAATCTGGTTCTTGTTTACAAATGTGTATTTGCACACAGCAGCTTTGCTAAAAACATTCTGTGATTTGGAATAATTATGGCAGTTGAAGCACAAAGGTAGAATCCTTCAAAAACTAAAAATTTACTTGGAGGTTTTCACAAAGATACAGAGAGAGCTAATTCTTTGGAGTACTGTTCTAAATCTTCATGGTTTTACCATGGCAATCTATGTCATCCCCATTGATATTAAATTCCCCTCTAGAACTGCAGGGGCTTTTGTGTCTGCTCCCTTTGGTTTGTCTTTAATTCTACTCTCACTGTAAGAGTCTGCAGTTCTTTTTTATCTTGAGATGCTTCTAGGTCTCCATTTCATGCCAACACTTAGAATGCTAAGCACTGCTGATATTATAAAGATCAACATCTTATTCTAGTGATAACTCCACACTTAGAGAAGAGGGAGTTGGAGAATTATTTCAGATGCTTTATATCTGACTTGAAGCATAATGTTAGCTTCCATTTGGAAGAGTGGCTTTTCCATTTCTTACGTATATTTATGGATGGGTAAATGAATGGACTTCACTCCTAAATGAAGATAAATACCGACCGCTTATATTCTGCCACACGTGCCTATCAATGTGATCTTAGTAGAAACTTGAGATACTACAGAAGTTTGGTTTTTTTTATTTCCCCCAAAGAATGGGCAAAATTACAATGCAGGATCTCTTGAATGGAATTAATTTTTACAGCATATTTTACCCAAGGTGAGATCAAAAATTAAGAAAGTATTACTCCCTGAGAAGAGAGACCTTTTTCCTGGGAAAGTGTAGTCATTTGTCTAGTATGTTCCCAGAACCTGAGGACCAACCTGAGCACAGATAATAAGCCTGCACACTCATATCTGTTCATCTGGAATTGAGAACAGGGCCTTCTTTGTACTAACATGCAAGTACCAAGACATCATTTGGGATTTTGAACAAAAAAAATGCAGTGCATGCTGCTTTATGTACAAATCTGTCAAGATCTGAAATTTTGTCTCCAAGTATCCCTTGACACTACAATAAAGAATGATCCCTATGAAGACAGCTTGATGAACAATATGATTCTGCAAAACTTGATAACAAGAAGTGAAAAGAAATTATCATTATTGGCACTGAATTAAACAAATTAATCCTCTTGTAGGTCTTAATACTGCCAATAATGGAAATTATAAGCCTTGATCTCTATTGTGATATAGGTCAGATTTGTTTTGTTGTCATCTTCAAATCTATTATCACATAATTTCAAATAAATAAACACAAGAAATAAATGGCTGTCTTAACTGCTGATCTAAGCACGAGTCTGATTTTTCTTCTACTTCAAAGCACAGAGATCAGGCGTAGCTCTGCATGCTCATTACCAGGAGAAAGCATGAGGACTGATAAGCCTGATGCACTGAAAAGGAAGGATTGATGGGACCTAGAGGGACAGCAATATGCAGTCTATGTAGATTTTCTTTAACACGACTAGAGAAGGAAAGCCATTCAGATTTATATATTTAGAGATTCATTAAGTTTCAGAACAGGCAATCCCTTCAGTGTACTTAGAGAGGCAATGTGACCTTTCCATTCTTGATTAATATTCTTCTGTTTACACATGGAAGAACAGCATTAATCCTTTCAGCACTCTTCTTTCTGTGTTTAATGCGTTTTACATCAGCTACTTCCTCAGCAGGGTGTTCTGGGTCATCAAACTACCAAAAATCATATTCCTCTGATTAGATTTAGATAATCTATGGAAATACATCAAAGTATTTACCAACAATTTAACCAATCATTTTCATTTTTCAATTCCTCCTAGCTCCTTGTTGGACAGAAGCTTTCTCCAGCAATGATTCTCTGCTTGTTTCTAGGTTGGCTGGTATGAGTCATACTGGAATCAACCTACACTTGGCTACTTCAGAGCCCTTCTCATCTGTCATTGCACTCAGTTGTTAATGAATAGATCTGTTTTAAGCCTCTTACCACAGCCCATACCAAATTTGCATTTGAGGACTGCCTTCAATCCACTCATCAACCAGTTTATCTGTATATGCCTTCACCTGTGCCAAGGCTTTTTCCTACTGCCTGACTAATGTGTGGCTGGGAAGATGTTTGAAGACAAAGGCTGGTCATGGTAGGCGAAAGAAACAAAAAGACTGAATGAGCTCATGCCCACAGCGAGAGTCATTATCCTGGACAGAGAAGCTGAGAAGCCTGGCTGGTGCTAAACAGCCAAAATAGGTGTCTGGGCCTCAGCAGTCACCTGGTGGTGAGAGGAAAGGCTCCAATAGGTGCTGGGAAAGGATGAAAGGTTATGGGAAGATACCAGTGCATAAAATGTCATAGTACAAATAAGAGACATCAGACCATGATTAAATGGAGGGCTACAAGAGGAAGATTTTTTTAATGTGTTAGAGAAATAAAAGAATATATTGATCATTTTCAGAGGTTGACCTGGTTGGCCCAGATGCCCACTAAAGCTGCTTTGTCCCTCCCCTCCTCAGCTGGACAAGGGGAAAAAAACACAACAAAAGTCTTTTGGGTCAGGATAAAGGCAAGGAGAGATCACTCAACAGTTACCACAATGGAAAACAGACTTGATTTTTGGAATCTAGTTTAATTAATTACCAACCATATCAGAGTAGTATAATGAGAAGTAAAGCTAGATCTTAAAAACACCCCTCACCCCTCCCTCCTTTCCAGGCTTAATTTTATTTCAAATTCTCTACCTCCTCCTGCCAACAGGTACAGGGGGACAGGGAATGGGGGCTGCAGTCACTTTATCATGTTATCTCTGCCACTCCTTCTTCCTCGGAGGGAGGATTCTTCACACTTCTGCCCCAGCATGGGGTCCCTTCCACAGGAGACAGTCCTCCGATGTGAGCCCTTCCCAGCAGCTGCAGTGCTTCACAAACTGCTCCAGCGTGGGTCCCTTTCCAAGGACTGAAGTCTTTCAGGAACAGCCTGCTCCAGTGTGAGTGCCCCACAGGGACTGCAGCGTGGCCTCCTCTCTCCAGGGATCCACAGGTCCTGCCAGAGGCCTGCCCCCATGTGAGCTTCCCACAGGGTCACAGCCTCCTTTAGGCAACCAGCAGCTCCAGCACAGGGCCCTCCGTGGGCTGCAGGGCAATCTCTGCTCCACCATGGACCCTCATGGGCTGCAGGGCAATCTCTGGTACCTGGAGCACCTCCTCCCCTTCCTTCCTTCCTTCCTTCCTTCCTTCCTTCCTTCCTTCCTTCCTTCCTTCCTTCCTTCCTTCCTTCCTTCCTTCCTTCCTTCCTTCCTTCCTTCCTTCCTTCCTTCCTTCCTTCCTCACTGACATTGGTGTCTGCAGGGCTGCTGCTTTCACATATTCTCTTTGGCTGCTGTTGCTGCTGCACAGCAACTTTCCCACTTGTTAAATTTGTTGTCCCAGAGGTGCCAACACTGTCATTGATGAGTTTGGCCTTGGCCAGCGGTGGATCCATCTGTAAGCCAGCTGGCATTTGCTTTGTCGGACATGAAAGAAGTTTCTGGCAGCTTCTCACAGAAGCCATCCCTACAGTTCCCCCTGTTGCCAAAACGTGGCCATGTAAACCCAGTGCAATCATGCAATCTGAGTTAAGTACTGAGAAAAGCAGCTATCAGCTGTTATGGTTGAATGTTTTTGTTTAAGTCATTTAATATATTGACAACACAAACTTCTGATCATTCATTCAGGTACTGAGACAAGAGAAAAAAAAGAGAACAGAGACACTTGAGCACTTCTAATTCTACCTCCTCGAATTCCCCTATTTTCACCACAAGTTGTACTCGCTTTGTCCCAACTCTGCCTGTGAGGCAGAGGAGGTTTGTGGTTGTAGGCATGATGATATTTGTCTGTTACTCCATGTGCTTTGGGGGTCTTTTGTCTGAAGTTATCTGCTTCTTGCTGATTTTCCTCTGCCGCTCTTTGTTTTGGGGTATCCCAGCTGCAGCATGGCCACTGCGGCTGTAGTATCTTTGCTGGTGTCCCTGCCCTGGTATGGTCAGTCCTGGGGTGTCTCCCACAGTGTCACACCTCCAGCCCCCACTGTGCCCAGCTCAGATTCAAGGGTGACCCTGAGCCAGTCCTTGGGCACAGCCTGGAGTGCTGCAGCCTGCAGATCCTGGCTGGCTCCCAGCAGGCTCTGTTGGAGGTGTTGCACCGGACCAGGGCTGCCTCGAGCTGCTCTGCTGCCTCCTTGTCTCCGCATCGCTCTCCTCTGCACCCTGCAAGCATGCCCAGGCTTGTAAAAGCCTGTCAGAATAACCCTCTTAATCCTCAGAGGAAGGATTTAATTAAGTTATTCCACTCTGGCATACATGCTGAATATTGGACTGCGTGTTGGATGACCTCATCGATGGCTTATGAGTGTCAGTGTTTTACTGAAGCATATTAACATTTCTTTGAGAAAACCACATTAAACATAGCAGAAGGCACAAATACAAAATCAGTTTGCTGAATGGTAAAAAGCTTTATCAATGTAATTATAAATAGTTCCTTCCACTGTTGCCAGCTCTGGAGAACTGTATAGATTAGGAGCAACCATATCTGGAGATGAGCTTGTGGTGAAGTGTTGAGGTGATATCTACTACGGAATAACATGGAATGCTGCCAAGATAAACTGACACACCATTGTTCTCAAAAAAAAAAAAAAAGGAAAAGGAAAAAAGAAAGCAAGGAAAAAAGAAAGCAAAGAAAAAAGAAAATGCTTTGCTGTGCAGCTCAGATATTTGCTGGCCCACAGAATGATCAGACATAACAATATCCCCAGGAGATCCTTTAAAATCCTAGCATATAAAGATTTTTTTTAATGTAGCTAAATGTGTTGACTGGATTTATTTACAATTTCACACAGTTTCCCTGACACAGATCTGTATAAAAAAATAAAAGGGCTAAAGGCCACTGAGTCATTAACTGGAGCACTGAGGTCACAAAATTGGTGATGGTTTTTCCCTAAACATCAATTAAAACACTTGAAAAATATAATTATACCTAATCCATGTTCTGGTAACCTACCTGGTACACTGGTATTTTTTTCACACACAAGAGAGAAAATAATTTAAAACGGTTTTTTTTGAGTCCTGCATCCTGAGAATGTGCAGGCTGTGGTTCATTTGATAATGTGGCAATGGCTGGACCCCTCCATGCTTCAACACTGAGAGAGAAAGGGACTCTGCTTTTTGCTTGATCCCTGTCATGTCCTGATAATTTCTTTGCCTCATATAAAGCACAGTGACAACAAGCAGAGTTCTGTAGGTTTTGAAAAGCCTTCATGAGTATGTTTTAGAAGGTAAAACAAACAACCTCCCAATAACACCACTCCTAAATCTTTAATTTTTGCAATCTTTTGTGTGGATGTCAGCCCTAAGCCTACCAAACATGAATAAAGGACTCATTCGCAGGAAAGAAAAGCAATGCCTGCATTTTATCAGCTCAGGTGAAAGTAGCACAGCCTACAGACATATGCTAAATTCCATTACCTGTAAAGAGAGCATTGATTTAAAATTTTCCTGTTTTGAAAACCATGACATGAGAAATGATAGCTTTCCATTTTATTTTTATTAATTATATACACACAAGGAAGCTGATAGGGTAAGATTGACTTTAATTGAGCCATAAATTTAGCATTGAGAAATGCCATCCATTTAGCTGGACAGTTCTATGATGAAATACATTTCTAAAGCAAGGATTGCTGGCAGAGTGACTGAGATAACAAATGATAAATGATTTATACCTATAGCTACAAAGAGACAGTCCTCAATAAAAAGTGGATAACTTCTCAAAGGGCTACCATAAGTGATTTTCCCTTGATTTTGCACCACAAGATTTTTTTTTAATTAAAATACTGTTGAACATGTTACTCCTTTTATTTGATAAAAACTTGTAGAAGATACATTCTAAAGTCGAAAATACTGCGTATCCTATCACTGCTTGATGAATCACTAACCCTCTGATCC